>NC_073255.2:79950000-81200000 GCF_029289425.2 Pan paniscus | reverse complement strand
CCTGTAGTCCCAGCTACTTGGCAGGCTGAGGCAGGAGAATCGCTTGAGCCCAGGAAGCAGAGGTTGCAGTGAGCTGAGATCATGCCATTGTACTCCAGCCCGGGTGACAAGAGTGAAACTCAGTCTCCAAAAACAAAAACAAAAAAAGAGAGAGAATGAATATATCAATTGTGTTATATTCATAATAGAGTATTATTCAGCAATGACTAATGCACAAACTACACCTCCATAAAACACAGGTGAATCTCACAAAATGACACTGAGTGAAAGCAGCCAAGTAAAGAAAACAAACTAAATGGTTCCATTTATATAAAGTTCAAATAGCAAAACTAAACTACTAAGTTTGGGTGCGATCTTAGAAAAGTAAGAAAATGATTCTCATAAAAGTCAGGACAGAGGTAACTTTTGAGAAGGGGGACGCATATAGTTGACTAAGGGAAAGTTAAGGGAGGGCTTTCTGGAGTGCTGGCATTGGTCTATTTAATGACCGGAATGTTGGTTACAGGGTTATACTTTGGTGATTACAACAACAAAAAGATGCACCGCTCAATGATTTTTCTGTATGTTATAGTTCACAATAAAAGAACGTGAAAAACAATCAATGGGGCCTGGTGATTGATTGAATTTGGTGGGGGAGGGGAGGAAGAGAATCATGGACAAGTCCCAGGTTTCTGACTTGCACAATTGCTTAGGTGGTGATGCCTTTCACTGAGATAGCCAACAGCATTTTTGGAGGAAGAGTATGAAATAAATCTTGGACATACTGAATTTATTAGTTTTGGGACATCTAAGTAGAGATGTCTAGTAGGCAATTAGATATTAGCAAATGAAGTACTCAACAGCAGAGGTTGGGGTAGAGATAAAAATGTTGGATTCACCCATGAGTGAGACCATGGACATGGCTGTAACTGTTAAGGGAAAGAAGAATGACAGAAGGGCCTAAGGCTGCTTGGTGGGACATCAACATTTAATGGCCAGATACAGGAGAATAAGCCAGCCAAAAAAAAAAAAAAAAAAAAAAAAAAATTGCGAGTGGTAGCAGCAAAATGAAGAACTGTCACAAACCATTAAGCAAGAGGAAAGAGCGTCTCAAGAGTAAGAAGTCACTCCCTGCAGGTTGATGTGTAGTTGGGGGGTTGGGGGGGACATGGATTATGGGTACTACTCAGCAGGCCAGTTTTTACTCCACCTCTTTCTAGCTGAGTTGACACAAGCAACAACCCAACAGAAAACCAATACTTCTGAGAATGGCTGCAAGTTTGTTTGTGCTGTCTTTTGAGGTAAGAAATCAAGGCTGAGCTCTTCTTTCTCCTAATTCTCAGGAAGGAGGAAGGCAGATGTGAGAACACTGATTGGGTGTGAGTGTACTGGGCAGCATCACTGTTAAAAGGTCAGCACACCGATGCAAGCTCACTTGTCTGCTTCTTTCATGTGACTGAAGTGGTTAAGAAGGTTGTCACTCCCCCCTGCACCCCCCTCACCACCGCAGTAAGGGAGAGACAGGGCCAAACCTGCAGCTTGGGTAGAAGAGGCCAGGGCAGGTGTCCAAGGCCAGATCAGCAGTTAGCCAGGGCAAATGGGCTCACTCTGGTTACATGACCTCGAGCAACTGACAGAAAGGAGTGAAATGTGGGGAAGATCTCAGTGTGTTTGAGAACTGAGAAGATGAAAAGGGTTCATCTCATGGCCTGCTTTAGTTTGAAACAATTTAAGCTTAACTAGATTCCAAAAAAACAGCATTTCCACCTGAACCAGCTGGGTTCATTCCAGTCTTCTACCCTGGAGTTTGGTGCCCAAGTCCTAGTTAAGAATAAAACGTAGAGTCCTTTTGTTGTCCATTTGTCAGTGCAAATATTTAATATAAGAATTTCTCCCAGGGACCCTATAGACTTGAAAACAGTGACTATAGATTGCAGACAATTTTGATATTCCAGGGATCTCTGACCAGAATAATAAGAAATTACCGTAATTTCTCAATTTCTAGCACCACACAAATTGCATCTCACACTCACAGGCACATACACACACAGGGGTGGGTTTACCTACTTCTCAGAAAATTGCACAGATTCAACAAGAAAGAATAAATAGTAATTAATGTGTTCCTTAATGGCTGGTGAATAATAATAAAATGTTAACTAAAACAAAAACAACTTTTATTTTTAAACCCACTATCACCCCTCACCAAATATTTAAGTGATAAAGTCTAAACTGACAGAACAGCAAATTAGTACAGTCCTTTGGGAGGTAAATATGGTGATACATATTACGAAGCAATCCTGTTATTTGTTGCTTTTTTTTTTAAATGACAGAAAAAAAAAAAATTAAAAAAGGCTATGTTTCATAAATCACAATACATTCTTACAATGAATACTATGTAAACACTTTAAAAATGAGACACTTGTGTGAGAACTAACTTTGAAGGAGGAGCAAGGTATTTACAAATTATTCTACTGAATGATAGCTAGTATTTGGGCAACACCTATGTACTAGGGCTGTGCTGACTGCTTGTACACTTGCTGTTTTACAATAACCTTACAAGGCAGGTGGCATACTAACCTCATTTAACAAATAAAATGGAAGTGGAGGCTTAAGTTTATTATCTAGTATCACTGAGGGAGGCCATAGCACAATTAGGATCTAAAACCACCAAACCTTGATTTCAGAACCTACACTTCCACTCACTGTGCCAGTGTGTCATAAAGTACACATACTTTTGAAAAACTCATTTATTTAATATGCATCAATGTTATATTTCTTTAATATACAGCAATGTACATAATATCAACGTTATGTATTTATCTAATATAGATCAATGTATGAGTTCACAGCTCTTATCACTAAGGATTTCTGAGTTTCTTTAGTAAATTTTAAGAAAACTGTTATGAATTAACAGTACAGATGATACAAGCATATCGCAAAAGTAACAAGGAGGCACTCTAATGACTGAAAGTTTGGAGAACAAAACTCTTACCTTCCCGGCCAGGCATGGTAGCTCATGCCTGTAATCCCAGCACTTTGGGAGGCTGAGGCGGGCAGATCATGAGGTCAGGAGATTGAGACCATCCTGGCTAACACGGTGAAACCTCATCTCTACTAAAAACATGTAAAATTAGCCAGGGTTGGTGGCGTGCGCCTGTAATCCCAGCTACTTGGGAGGCTGAGGCAGGAGAATAGCTTGAACCCGGGAGGCAGAGGTTTCAGTGAGCCAAGATTGCACCACTGCACTTCAGCTTGGGCGACAGAGTAACACTTTGTCTCAGACAAAAAAAAAAAAAAAAAAAAAAAAAAACTCGGACAGGCGCAGTGGCTCACGCCTGTAATCCCAGCACTCTGGGAGGCCAAGGTGGGTGGATCACAAGGTCAGGAGATTGAGACCATCCTGGCTAACACGGTGAAACCCCGTCTCTACTAAAAATATAAAAAATTAGCCAGGCGTGGTGGCAGGCGCCTGTAGTCCCAGCTACTCAGGATGCTGAGGCAGGAGAACGGCGTGAACTCAGGAGGCGGAGGTTGCAGTGAGCCGAGATCGCACCACTGCACTCCAGCCTGGGCGACAGAGTGAGACTCCGTCTCAAAAAAATAAATAAAATAATAAAAAAAAAACTCTCACCTTCTCAAAAGGCACCTTCTTCTTTATATGCTGCAATATTCTACGACATTTTCACAACAATTGCGTATTACCTCAAAGAGGTTTTTTGAAAAAATAAAACAACCCCTCCTGAAACATTTTTCAAATAAAACAAAAGTAAAGGCACTATCTTAATGTGTACCCTCAGAAACTGGGAACATCCTTCATATCTAACAATAAGAGTTAAGTACAGTTATCAACTTGATTAAATGGTCCTTAATCATTAAATTAATGACTACAAGAAAAAGAGATCATAATATACTGCCGATTATTACAAGAACCAGAGTATACATATACCATATATCATGATAAAGTCTCTTTAGACCAAAAGTAAAGGTGAAAAGAGAAATGAAAACAGGGATAGATGATATAAGGCTTTTCCCTCAACTAATTTACTCTAATACTATCTTTGTAATACATGTGTTTAGAACAAAACAATGCCACAATGAGCATCTAGGTTAAAACCGTTATCAGAGAGGCAACTCCAGAATAAACAGATACAATATGCTCCTTGATGGAAAGACCTGCTAGTGAGAACTGACTCCTTCCCATATTCGTCTATAAATTTAGCACAATTCTGATCAAAATCTCAGTGGGATTTGTCTTAGAACTCATCAAAATTATTCTAGAATTCACCGGAAACAGTAAATTCATGACAATAGCAAAGAAAAATTTGGAAATGAGCATATTTGCCCTATCAGATATCAAACTTCTATAAAAAGCCACGGGGGAGGGGTGGTAATGGAATAAACACAGACCGACCTGTCACTAGAACAGAACTGAGAATCCAGAAAGAGGCTTTATGTATGCAGAAAAGCCTTGTGGCATTTGAAATATGAACAAGTCAATGAACTGAGAGAGGCAAAAGCCTATCCATTTAGGAAAAATTTAGATCCCTACCCTTACACTAGACACAAAAGGAAATTCTATACAAACTAAAAGAGCTCAGTGTGAAAAAAATTTTTTCACATAAAATGTATGAAAATATTTTAAAGATAATCTTGGGATGGTAGAGATTTTGCTAAACCAGAAAAAAAAAAAAAACCTATAAATATGTGAAAGATTTTCCAGTTGAATAATGAAGAATTTTTTTAAGTGAAAGATCTGACCACCTAAGTTAACACTTCTATGTAAAGACATCATAAACAAAATTAAAAGACAAATAACAAATGAAGAGAAAATGTGTAACACATATAACAAAAGATTAACCATTGTGACATCTAAAGAACTCCTATAAAGCAATAAGAAGAAAAGATAAACAACCCAGAAAGGGAAAAAATGGGCAAAGGTATGAACAGGCAATATCCAGAAGAAATGCAAAATTTTTGTCTGTACAAAAATTATGTTGTAGACTCATGTAACACCCAGTAAACTACATGCTAGGAGATTTAAGAAGTCATGTTTTTCAGAACTAACAAATTACATATATTTACACAATATCAGAATGGGAAATGCCTGTCTGAACTTGAATCTACAGACAAAAATTACCAAGAAAAATCATTAAAATTATCATAGACTTGAAAAAACCTTTGTACTAGCATTCGTCTAAATCAATGTGAAAAATTCTAAAATTTATCCAGGCAGGAGAAGAAACACAGTTAATAAAAACATGAAAACCTCATTGTCAAACAAGGTGATTATAAATTAAAAAATAAATTTTTAAAATGTGAAACCATTAAATCTTGCTGATGCTTGGGGAAAATGCAAATCAAAACAATAACATGACAATTTTCATATATCATATTGGCAAATATCTAAAAAATGAGAATGCCCAATTTGGCAAGGGCACAGGGCACCTAATATTCTATTCCATTACTGGTGGAATTTTTAACAACATGGGAAAATAGTGGTAATATTTTCTTTTTTTTGAGACAGTCTCACTCTGTCGCCCAGGCTGAAATACAACGGCATGATCTCGGCTCACTGCAACTTCTGCCTCCCCAGTTCAAGCAATTCTCCTGCCTCAGCTTCCCAAGTAGCTGGGACCATCAGTGTGCATTACCATGCCTAGCTAATTTTTGTATTTTCAGTAGAGACGGGGTTTCACCACGTTGGCCAGGCTGGTCTCAAACTCCTGACCTCAGATGATCCACCTGCCTCAGCCTCCCAAAGTGCTGGGATTATGGCCACCGTGCCCTGCTGTGATATGTTAAGTGAGGAAAAGACAAATTAAACATACAGTAAGATCTAAACCATGTTCTAAAATAATAGTAACTATGTTTTATGAGTACCTTTATGCCAGACACCAGGACTATTTACATGTACTGGTACACTTCATAGTCACAATAATCCTATGAGTTAACACTATTACTACCCTCATTTTATGGAGGAAGAAGCTGAGACAAGAGATCAAGTGACAGAGCCAAGATTTCAACTCAGGTTGACTCTAGAGTCCCAGATCTTAACCACTGGCACAATGTATAGAAATTAATCAAACACTTTAAACACAGTGGAGTTGAGTATACTGTCTACTTTAATTCGTGATTTTGTCATAGATTTTCTACTACTTCTCAAATACGATGAGTTTTTAAAAGGATCGGTAATCACAAGACCGCCAACAGTGTCCCTGAAATTCCCCTAGAGATGCTAACTACAAAATAAAACTTATGAATCATAATTCAATAGCTTTAAATATTGTACTACAAGAACATTTTTCTAAATGAAATTTTATGTGCATCTATAACTTAAGAAACAGATTAGGTTGGGTGTGGTGGCTTGCACCTGTAATCCCAGCACTTTGGGAGGCTGAGGCGGGCAGATTACGAGGTCAGGAGGTCGAGACCAGCCTGGCCAACATGGTGAAACCCCATCTCTATTAAAAATACAAAAATTAGCCGGGTTTGGTGGCAGGTGCCTGTAATCCCAGCTACTCGGGAGCCTGAGGCAGGAGAATCACTTGAAACTGGAAGGCAGAGGTTGCAGTGAGCCGGGATCCCGCCACTGCACTCCAGCCTGGGTGAAAGAGTGAAACTCCGTCTCAAAAAACAAACAAAAAAAAGATTAAAGCAGTATTTTATTCTATCAATGTATTTTAAAGCTCAAATGTGGCCGGGTGTGGTGGCTCATGCCTGTAATTGCAGCACTTTGGGAGGCCAAGTGGGGGTGGGTCATTTGAGGTCAGGAGTTCGAGACGAGCCTGACCAACATGGTGAAACCCCGTCTCTACTAAAAATACACACACACAAAAAATCAGCCAGGCATGGTGGCACGTGCCTGTAGTTCCAGCTACTCAGGAGGCTGAAGCAGGAAAATCGCTTGAAGCTGGGAGGTGGAGGTTGCAGTGAGCCGAGATGGCACCACTGCATTCCAGCCTGGGTGACAGTGAGACTCCATCCCCAAAAAAAAAAAAAAAAAAAAGCTCAAATGTATAACATGTATAATGAGAACAATAAAATTCTTCTGACGAACACCAACTTTAAATTATGGATGATTGGGCAGTCTTATGTCAAATTTGTTTTGTTTTGATGGCATGGTATCAAGAAAAACCGGATTCACAAAGATGAATAAATGATAAAGCATGTTTTGCCAATGATAATGTTTTGTGTGTGTTTTTTAAATAGTACATTAACGCTATCTAAGGATTTAATTACACCTGTCCAGAAGTTTTAAAAGTAAAACATTTCTAAATTAATTATGTAATAGTGTTAAGGAATGAATACTTGGTAGTCGTAAACATTTTGGTAAAAAATAAAAACTTTACAATATGTACTAATCCTGATATATGCATTAGGCAGTCATGTTATTGCATAATGCAACAGTTCTAATAGTACTGAATGTGCTTATATAATGTTACATGAACAAACAAGCACTAGCCTAAAATTTCAAAATATCAACATAAAGCTACAGTCTTACTAATCAATAACATTTTTATCCTTTCTAACTCTGAGGAGGAAAAAAAACAAAAGAAAAAATTTTAATTAAAAAATAAAATGGCATTTTAAAAGTTTCATTTCTATACACAAAGTGAGACACTCTATTCCAAGGATTGTTGTCCTGGGTGTAAGCATTATAGATAATTTACATTTTCTTCCTTTTGCTTATTTTCTCTCAAATATTCTAAATGCACTTTTTTTTTTTTGCTTTTTTACTTTTTATTTTATTTTATTTTATTTTTGAGACGGAGTTTCACTCTTGTTGCCCAGGCTGGAGTGCAATGGCGTGATCTTGGCTCACTGCAACCTCCGCCTCCTGGGTTCAAGCAACTCTCCTGTCTCAGCCTCCCGAGCAGCTGAGATTACAGGCATGCACCACCATCCCCGACTAATTTTGTATTTTTAGTAGAGATGGGGTTTCACCATGTTGGTCAGGCTGGTCTCCAACTCCTGACCTCAGGTGATCCACCTGCCTCAGCCTCCCAAAGTGCTGGGGTTACAGGCGTGAGCCACTGCACCCAGTCTATTTTATTTTATTTTCTTGAGACAGAGTTTGCTCTGTCGCTCAGGCTGGAGTGCAGTGGCATGATCTCAGCTCACTGCAACCTCCGCCTCCCAGGTTCAAGTGATTCTCCTGCCTCAGCCTCCCAGGTAGCTCAGACTACAGGCACCCACTACCATGCCCGGCTAATTTTTGTATTTTTAGGAGAGATAGGGTTTCACCATGTTGGCCAGGCTGGTCTTGAACTCCTGACCTCACGTGATACATCCGCCTCAGCCTCCCAAAGTGCTGGGATTACAGGCATGAGCCACTGTGCCTGGCCAACTTTTTATTTTAAAATTACTATAATTATAAATCACAGGAATTTACAAAAAAGTACACAGGGAGGTCCCAAGTACCCTCGCCCAAATTCCTCCAATCCTGAGTTTATTCAGGTTTCACCAGTTTTGTATGCAAATGGGACTTGAGTACGCTAGGATTTATATGCAGTATGTGTGTGTGTGGTTGTATGAAATTTTTATCACATTTGCAGCTTTATATAATCACACCTGAGATACAGAACTGTTCCATCCCTACACAGCTCCCTCATGCTACCACTTTATAACCAAACCACCCCTCACCTCCCATTCCTAACTCCTAGCAACCACTAAATCTGTTCTCCATCTCTGCAGGTTTGTTATTTCAATAATGTTACATAAATGCAATCATACAGTATGTAATCTTTTAGGGTTCTCACTTATTTTCACTCAGTGTTAACTCTCTTGAGATAACCTGGCAGTACAAATCAGTTGTCTCTAATATATTAAAATTTAGCATGAGATGCATTTGACTGTGTATAAACATTTATAATATTTTAAACTTAAAACATGAAAATGTGAATCAAAGGTGTATGAAATCCCTGTTTCATTGACAGAGAACAGGGATTCTGAGATACAAATTTTGAAAACTGGGAATCTAATACAAGCCTAGTACAATGTAGTACAGGTTGAGTATTCCTTATCTGAAACACTTTGGAGCTGAAATACTTTGGATTTGGGATTTTTTCAGATTTGGGAATATGTGCATTATATACCAGTTGAGCATCCCAAATCTGAAAGTTCAAAATCTGAAATGGTCCAAAATCCAAAACTTTGAGTGCCAATATGACACTCAACGGAAATGCTCACAGGGGCATTTCAGATTTTGGATTTTCGGATTAGGGATCCTCAACCTGTACAATAACTTTATAGAAGAAAAGCTCAGGACTCAGTGCTATGTCTTATCAGTGTTTACAAGAGTACATGGTTTACAAGAACGCCTGGTTTTGCACTTGCTATGGGCAAGATCTAGATTCTGGTTCTTTCCCAACCCAGCTGAATATGTTACATTCAAATATGACCACTTGCTGTTCTTCTCAAATGACCACAGTTTGCTACCCTTTCAAGTTCTTCCTAATGATTGAGGAAATGAACTCCTCTTAAATTCCCAGATCTGTGTGGCGCTTTAGCTAGCACCACACCTCAGGTCCAATTCTCCTGTCTTTATATGCAGCAGGTCCACAGGACAAGGCCTCCCTCAGAAAAAGCTACCCCAATCTAGGACAGATTCAAACAAACTCTTTTCCCTCCCCCTCCCTCCATGTGCCCAGAACCCCTTTCTCCTTCCTCCCTAGGCTAACCTGCTAAGTCTTCCGGATAGCTCACTACACCGTCTATCTGTTAGTTAACTGGGTGTGACAAACCACGTCCTCACACCTTAGAAGGCAAACACTCCAGGAACTTACTTCTGGAATACCAATACCTTCACAGTAATTTCCCTGCCTTTCCAAAGAGTGCTCTAAACAGGTAAAAGTGATAATACAAACTCTATATATTTTTGTCACACAGATACAGAAACTGGCACCATTGTTTGCATATTTTAAAAATCTGGTTGATATGGTTATCACTCTATCAATATTAGATCTAAATGGAATTTAAAGTAGTGGTAAAAGGCTGGGCGTGGTGGCTCACACCTGTAATCTCAGCACTTTGGGAGGCCAAGTGGGAAGACTGCTTGAGGCCAGGAGTTTGAGACCAACTCAGGCAACAAAGTGAGACCTCGTCACTATGAAAAATAGAAAAAATTAGCTAGGCATGGTGGGGTGCGCAACTGTAGACCCAGCTACTCAGGAAGCTGAGGTTGGAGGATCACTTGACCCAGGGAGGTTGAGGCTGCAGTGAGCCATGATTGCACCACTGCACTCAGCCTGGGGAGACAGAGTGAGACAATGTCTCAAAAAGTTAAAGAAGAAAGAAAAGAAAGGAAAGAAAAAAAAGGAAAGGAAAGAAAAAAGGAAAGGAAAGAAGGAAGCAAGGAAAGGAGGAGGAAGGAAGAAGGAAAAATAAAGAAAAGAAGGAAGGAAGGAAAAAGAAAGAAAAGAAGGAAGGAAAAGAAAGAGAGAAAAGAAAGGAAGAAGGAGGGAGGGAGGGAAAGGAAGAAAAAAAGGGAAGAAAGGAAGACAGAAAGAGTAGTGGTAAAGAGCTTGGACTCTTGAGCCAGACTGCCTGGGTTAGAATTAGGCCTCTGCCACTGTACTACCTGGATCAAGTGTTAGTCTGAGTGGCTCAGTTTTCTCATCTGTGAAGGTGATAAAAGCTACCTGCCTCATGGGACTCTTGAGAGACTTCAATAATGTATGCAAAACATTTACAACACTGCCTAGCACA
Organism: Pan paniscus; assembly: GCF_029289425.2. NCBI lineage: Eukaryota > Metazoa > Chordata > Mammalia > Primates > Hominidae > Pan > Pan paniscus. The sequence continues at coordinate 81,189,314 of NC_073255.2, read as the reverse complement.
TAGTAAGCATTATCTGTAGGTATTAACATTTATCTCTACTACAGTCCAGATTCACTTCCTTGTGATATTTCTCTATTCCTCTTGGACTCTTTTCAGTTCAACCTGCTTCTGAAATTTCCATACCAAGAAACAATGATAATGTTAAGAATTTTATTTCTGAAATTTATCTTGGTTAGTCAAAACTACTAGAACAAATTCTCTTTTACGTACTAGCAGTTATTAACATTTCACTAAATATGAACATAAGCATTTAAAGTATGGGAGCAATGGAACAAATGCCAAGCAAAAAGCAGGCTATCAATAAGGACGCATACACGATACACCCATGTTAAAAAAAGGGAGGAATCATATGGTCACATGGATGTTTGTCTATGTGTCAAACGGCTCTGAAAAGTTTCACAGCGGTCTACTGAGAGGGAGAACTGTCTGTTTGGTGGAAGGGATATGAAGGAGACTTTTCACTGTACATGCTTTGTTATCTTTCAAATCCGAAGCAGCGAATGCATTACCTAGACAAGAATTTAATTTTTTTTTTTTTTGAGACAGAGTCTCACTCTGTCACCCAGTCTGGAGTGCAGTGGCACGATCTCAGCTCACCACAACCTCCACCTCCCGGGTTCAAGTGATTCTCCTGCCTCAGCCCCTCTCAAGTAGCTGGGACTACAGGCGTGTGCCACCATGTCTGGCTAATTTTTTTTGTATTTTTAGTAGAGACGGGGTTTCACCATGTTAGCCAGGATGGTCTTGATCTCCCGACCTCGTGATCCGCCCACCTCGGCCTCCCAAAGTGCTGAGATTACAGGCGTGAGCCACTGCGTCCAGCCAAGAATTTTTAAAATGGGGGTGCAAAGGGGACTTTAAATAAGTACTCTGGAAGCCAGGTGTCAAGTCTCAATTTGCTACTACCTGCGCTATCTTGGGCAAGTCACTTAACCTCTGAGTCTCAGACAAAGCAAAGAACAGTAAATACTTCTAGGTTCTATTTTTTTTTTTTTGTAAGACAGAGTTTCCCTCTTGTTGCCCAGGCAGGAGGGCGGTGGCACAATCTCGGCTTACTGCTACCTCCACCTCCCGGGTTCAAGTGATTCTCCTGCCTCAGCCTCCCGAGTAGCTGGAATTACAGGTGCCCACCACCATGCCCGGCTAATTTTTTGTATTTTTAGTAGACAAGGGGTTTCACCATATTGGCCAGGCTGGTCTCGAACTCCTGAACTCAGGTGATCCACCCACCTCAGCCTCCCAAAGTGCTGGGATTACAGGCGTGAACCACTATGCCCAGCCCTAGGTTCTATTCTAATTCTAAAAGTTTTATTATCTCAATGGGGTAGTAAATAGATGGTACTTTTTTTTTAAGATATGGGAGAGGTAGTAATCCGACATTTTGTAAAATAAGGCAACTTTTTTATGGACTTGATTTTCAAATGCAGTGGACCCTTGAACAACACGGGTTTAAGCTGTGTGAGCTCACTTACATGTGGATCTTTTTCAACCAAATGCAGACCGAAACCTGCATATATGGAGGCCCAAATTTTCACATTCAGGTTCTGCAGGGCCCACAGTGTGGACTTGAGTATGCCAGGATCTCAGTAAAAACAGGGGTCCTGGAACCAATCCCCTATGGTATATGTTCTATACATAGACCACAGGACAACCAGACTATTTTTACAGTTTTAAGAAACATAGATTTGTCAAGCCTATTAACCTTTCCAGATCATTTGTACTATTCTTTACATAGAAACCCTTCTTAGAGGGGGTCTTATATATAGAAAATACCTACATAGAATATTCTGCATATTACAGGTGGACACGGTGGCTGATGCCTATAATCTCAGCACTTTCGGAGGCTGAGGCAGGCAGATCACCTGAGGTCAGGAGTTTAAGACCAGCCTGGCCAACATGGCAAGACCCTGTCTCTACTAAAAATACAAAAATTAGCCGGGCATGGTGGTGGGCACCTGTAATCCCAGCTACTTGGGAGGCTGAGGTAGGAGAATCGCTTGAACCCAGGAGGTGGAGGTTGCAGTGAGCTGAGATCATGCCACTGCACTCCAGTCCGGGTGACAGAGCAGCGAGACTCCATCAAAAAAAAGAATATTCTGCATTAGTTTCTCTTGCACAACTTCAAAATTGTTTTAAATGAACACATCTTTATACTATGCTATAAAGTCAGCAATAAACTACATTAAAACAATTAATGTTTAAACATATAAACAAGTATGTACAAGAAACTTATACTTAAAGGCATTTATTATCAAACACTGGAAAAAAAAGAACATCTCCAATCAATGGTAACAGCTATAACTGAGGACAGGCTTTATTTCAGGAACATACATGTATCACTTTTCATCATAACACTAATCTGGCAAAGTAGGTTTTTTTGTTTTTCTTTTTTTGAGACAGGGTCTCTCTCTACCACCCAGGGTGGAGTGCAGTGGCACCATCATGGCTCACTGCAGACCTCAGCCTCTCAGGCTCAAGTGATCCTCACACCTCAGCCTCCCAAGAAGCTGGAAATACAGGCATGCACCACCATGCCCGGTTAACGTTTGTATTTTTTGTAAAGACACGGTTTTGCCCTGTTGCCCAGGCTGGTCTGAAACTCCTGAGCTCAAGAGGTCTGCCAGGTGTCAGCGTCCCAAAGTGCTGGGATTACAGGTGTGAGCCACTGCACCGGGCCCTAAGTAGGTGTTAAAAGCCCTATTTAACATAAGAAACTGAGGCACCATGAAGATAAGGCCACAAGTCTAAGAACTGGGAGGGGTGGAAGCCCACCCAGATCCCTTAGATTTGAGCTCAGTGTACCAAACCAAGGGGGCAGGGACTGCTAACTGAATGTTAGCTGGCAGGCTGGTGCAGGTTTGCAGCAGAGTTTTCACCCATTTATGGGAAAATGGGAAAAAGTAAGGACACGAAAGTACACTTTTTTTTTTTTTTTTTTAAGACAGAGTCTCGTTCTGTCACACAGGCTGGAGTGCAATGGCGCGATCTTGGCTTACTGCAACCTCTGCATCCCAGGTTCAAGTGATTCTCCTGCCTCAGCCTCCCGAGTAGCTGGGATTACAGGTGCATGCTACCACGCCCAGCTCGTTTTGTATTTTTAGTAGAGATGGGGTTTCAGCATGTTGGCCAGGCTGGTCTGAAAGTAAACTTTTCCATATAGCTAAATGATTCCATTTAAAAATATTTTATTCTGAGAGATTCTGTTCTTTCAAATTGTTTGAATGGAAATATCCTTTTGTTAAATGAAATGATGGTGACAGGAGATAGTGGTGTGTTATTGTTTTTACTGGCTGTACATGGTAGAATTGAAAAATCAGCATTTCTATTGTAGTCTACTAATTTCGGTGAAATATTTCTTTAGAAATATAAAATCTGGAACTTTCCATCATTATGCCTCCCCAAAATAATAGAGGACTTTACACACAGATAACACCTGCCTCTCAAGATTCTCTCATTAATCTCTACCTTACTGTGTTTGGATTAAGACACTTAGGGCTTGCGAAATGAGAATAAAGTGAGTTTGAGCAATCCAAAACCACGTGCTGACTCTGGATCCTGGAAGATGACTTTCTTCAGAATCTTTGTTAACTTTCCTCTGGGCTCAAACTTTCTTTTCCTAAAAGAGTCACATATTTGAGTACTACTGCTACATGGCAATCACCACTCAAAAAAAACTAACTTGAGGTGTCCAATAATCAGCTTTCATTTAAAGTCTGTTTCAGGCTAGGCGCGGTGGCTCACGTCTGTAATCCCAGCACTTTGGGAGGCCGAGGAGGGCGGATCATGAGGTCAGGAGATCGAGACCATCCTGGCTAACATGGTGAAACCCCGTCTCTACCAAAAATACAAAAAATTAGCCGGGCGTTGTGGCGGGCGCCTGTAGTCCCAGCTACTCAGGAGGCTGAGGCAGGAGAATGGAGTGAACCCGGGAGTTGGAGGTTGCAGTGAGTCGAGATCGCACCACTGCACTCCAGCCTGTGTGACAGAGCAAGACTCCGTCTCAGAAAAAAAAAGGAAAGTGTCTTTCAGCTTGACAAAATAAAAACTTTCAATGATGTTTTGTCTACACACTTCCAAAAGAAAATGAGTCTATATATGTACATATATATGATTATATATGTATATATACATATATGATTTTGATCAGCCTGCATATAAACTACCTGCAAAACAAGTTGATTTGTAAATTCATTTATTAAATGGGTAGTTTATAAGCTACTTGATTTTTGCAAGTAGTTTATAAACAGGCTGATCAAATTGAACAAATTTCTTAATTTCACTGTATACATGGCAAATAAGTTATCTACTCTTCTTATTAGCAAATCTTATTTTTACCTACCCTCCTTTGGCAAGCATCTAAGTTAAACTATTTTATGTCCACAGCTACACAATGAAACATCACTTTCAGTCACAACATATTAAATTCACATTTAAAACTATTAAGAGATCCAGTTACCTTTAGTCTTACATGTACTTATACATACTTTTAATATACTACTTGATGTTTTATGCACAAACATGCAGCTCTTGCAGGATATAACTATGAGAATATTTAGAGTGTATGCTAAATAAACTTTTTTAAAGAAAAGTCAATTTTTAAAAATTATTTATTTATATTTTATTTATTTATTTGAGATGGAGTCTCATTCTGTTGCCCAGGCTGGGGTGCAATGGTGTGGTCTTGGCTCACTGCAACCTCTGCCTCCCAGGTTCAAGCAATTCTCCTGCCTCAGCCTCCCGAGTAGCTGGGACTATAGGCACATGCCACCACACCCAGCTAATTTTTGTATTTTTGGTAGAGACGGGGTTTCACCATGTTGGCCAGGCTGGTCTTGAACTCCTGATCTCATGATCCACCCGCCTCGGCCTCCCAAAGTGCTGGGATTACAGGCGTAAGCCACTGTGCCCGGCCAAGAAAAGTCAATTTTAAGCACTTAAGCAGGCCAGGCGCGGTGGCTCATGCTTGATTCCCAGCACTTTGGGAGGCAGAGGCGGGTGGATTACCTGAGGTCAGGAGTTCGAGACCAGCCTGACCAATATGCTGGTCTCGAATATGCTAATAGGCAACAACGTTTAAAAGTCATTCCAATGCCTAAAACACCACCATATACGTAACATACTTGTCCTTTACTCCAATGAAGCTTAAACTAGACCCAAACTCAGACCATTTCCTTCTCCTGGCACACTGAAACATACGAGAGGGAATCCAAGAAATCAGATATGTTAAGTGCGGGTATCTTCTTCCACAGTAGGGTCAAATTCGTGTTTGCCAGCAAATGTCACCGTCCCAGTTAAGTCTGCAAATTCTCACTAGCGCTGGAGTACAAAGAGGCCTGACCACGGAAACACCTGTCCTAGCACCAGGAAGACAGTGGGAAAGGCAACCCCCCTGTCTCCGCGCCGGCCCCAAAGCCTCGGCTGCAGCGATCGGGGGTACAAGAGGTTGCCGCTGGTCTCAAGGGTGCGGCGGACAAGGTCCCACACCCCCGGCCCGCCTCCCGAGAACCAGGAAACCTGTCAAGCCAGCCTGGACCCACCCTCCGCAGCCCCCTCGCGCTCCTGCACAGCCGGGCCCCAGCCCGCCCGACCGCTCCGCGTCCGCCCCGGCCTCCCGGCTGCACTCTGCCACCTCATCCCTCCCCGGCTGCCTCGCGGCCCCGCCACCTCCGCCCCGCGGCCTGGGCTCAGGCCGCCCCCCGGGCAGGAGCGCCCCGCCGCCGCCCCCCGCCCGGCCCCGACCCGACCCCGTCAGTTCCCCAGCGGCCCGGTCCCCGCCGCCCCCAGGCCTGAGCTCCCGCCGCGCGCTCCCCACCCCGAGACTCCGCCCTCGCCCCGCTCGGCCGCTCCTGGCCCACTCCCCTAAGCCGGCTACCTGGAGGCAAGGGCGGCGGAGCACTTCACCCAGGGCCCCAGGTCGCAGAGGGCCCGGTGCTCGGGGTCCCGCTCCTTCTCCCGCTCCACGTGGTAGGCGTAGATGGAGAGCAGGATTCCGGCAGCGCACACTGCATACCGGGCCACCCGCTCCCACCGCGGCACCGACACTCTTAGCAGGACGGGAGCCGCCATCTTCCCGCCGCCGCCGCCGCCGCCGCCGCCTCCCTCCGCCTCCACCTCAGCCGCCGCCGCCCGTCGGGGCCCGACCCAGCCGCCACCGCCGCCACCGCCGCCTCCGCCGCCGCCGCCACCACCGCCGCCGCCGCCGCCGCGCCCCATTGGCTCGGTCGCCTGCTCCGGGCCCCGCCCCCACAGGCGCGCGGCCCAACCGCCCCGAAAGGAGTGAGGCGGACGGGGCGGGGAAGGCGCGCGCGGGCGCGGAGGGAGGGGGTGGAGTGCGCCACGGCCGGAGAGGCCGGATCGGCGGGCGGAGACTGAGGCGGCGTGGCGCTGCGCCGCGCGGCCCGACGCGCGCGAGGGGTGGAGCCCGGGGGAGAAAGGGGTGGGGCAGGGGTGGGGAGGGGCGGGGCAGGGGTGGGGAGGGGCGGAGCCAGAGAGGGGCGGGGCCGAGCGGGCCAGTGCGGGAGGGACTTAGAGGAGCGGTCTAACTAGCACATTGCAAGGATGCCACTGTGGGTGACTGGGCGAACCCTCGGCCCCTCCCTCTGGGGATGGCAATCAATTGCCATCCTTTTTCCCTTTTTCGTTGTATATTTCTGACCCAATCCAAATCAACCCTGGCCAATGCTTGGAGCTCCAGAGACCCACACCTATGACCTGATCTTCCCACCACCACCTCCGGTTCGACCTGTGCAAAACTTTTTTTTTTAATGTGCAAAACTATGTTTTAAATTTAAAAACTATTTTTAAAAAATGATTTATGGACCGGGTACAGTGGCTCACACCCGTAATCCCAACACTTTGGGAGGCCGAGGCAGGTGGATCACTTGAGGTCAGGAGTTCGAGACCAGCCTGGCCTACATGGCGTAACCGCGTCTCTACTAAAAATACAAAAAACAAACAAAAACAAATTAGCCCGGTGTCGTGGTGGGCGCCTGTAATCCCAGCTACTCGGGAGACTGAGGCATGAGAATTGCCGGAACCCGGGAGGTGGAGGTTGCAGTGAGCCAAGATCGTGCCACTGCACTCCAGCCTGGGCGATAGAGTAAGAGTCTCAAAAAAAAAAAAAAAAAAAGGGATTTACGAATTCCTTGCTTTTCCGTAAGCTGAATTTGAAGTTGCTTACCATAACTCATATAATATAGAAAAATAAAGATGAGCTAATACAATCAGGACGAAGAAAAAGAAAAGTCAGAATAAAATGAAAGGCCAGGAATAAGAACACAGATAAGCAGGCCATAGGGGCTTACATAGTTATTAAAATTGCATCATAAATTTGGCTCTGAGCTTCCTGGTGGCAAACACTAAAAGGAAAACAGATGTATGTGCTTTTTCTCACTGTCTTTAAGAAGAAACACAGTTTTCTTGGAGATTTTCAGTGTTTCCCTGGTTGCAGCTTTCAATTTTTCAGGGGCTTTATATAGTGATTTTGAATAATAAGCAATATCCTTGTATTCGTTATCTATTGTTGGGTAAAAATCACCCCAAATTTAGCAGTTAATAAACAATAAGCTTTTTTTTCCCTCACAGTTTCCATGGGCTAGGAATCTGGGTGAGGTTAGCTGTGTCCTCTGGCTCAGGCTCTCATGAGGATACAATCAAGCTGTCAGCCAGGGCTGCAGCTCTCTCAAATCTTCAGAATCCTCTTTCAAACTCACTTCCACTGCTGCTGGCAGGCCTGAGGTCCTCTCTGGCTGTTGGCTGGAGACATCATTTCCTGTCCACTTGCACCTCTTGGTAAGAAGCGGCAGGCTTACCCCAGGGAGAGGGAGGAGAAAGAGGAAGAGACAGAAAAAGAAAATGAGAGTGAGATCACAGTCCTTTTTTGAAACCTAATCCCAGAAGTGACATCCCATCACTTTTACGAAGTCTATTGCTACTTAGAAAATAGTCTCTAGGTCCAGCCAGTCATGGTGGCTCACACCTGTAATCCCAGAATTTTGGGAGGCCGAGGTGGGTAGAGCACCTGAGGTCAGGAGTTCGAGACCAGCTGACCAACATGGTGAAACCCCGTCTCTACTAAAAATACAAAAATTAGCCGGATGCGGTGGCACATGCCTGTAAACCCAGCTACTTGGGAAGCTGAGGCATGAGAATCACTTGAACCTGGGAGGTGGAGGTTGCAGTGAGCCGAGCTCACACCATTGCACTGCAGCCTGGCTTACAAGGAAAAACTCCATCTCAAAAAAAGAAGAAAAAAAAGAAAGAAAGAAAGAAAAAGAAAATAGTCCCTAGGTCCAGCCCATGCTCAGAGGGAGAGGATTACACAGGACATGAATATGAGGAAGCTATCTACCACAGTCCTCAAAAACATCCTTGCTCTGCCCGGGTGGGGTGGCTCACAACACTTTGAGAGGCTGAGGCAGGAGGATTGCTTGAGGCCAGCAGTTCAAGACCAGCCTGAGCAACATAGGGAGCCCTGGTCTCTGCAAAAATATATACAAAATTAGCAAAGTGTGGTGCATGCCTGTTGTTCCAGCTACTTGGGAGGACTGACTGAGCCCAGAGAGCTTGGGGCAGGGGTGTGGATTGAGGCTGCAATGAGCCAACATTGCCCCACTGCACTCCAGCCTGGATGACAGAGTGACACACTGATTAAGAAACAAAAACAAAAAACAAAAACCTCACTCTACATCCCTAATGATTTTAATAAATCTAAGTGGACTCCTGCAACTTCCCTTCTTATAGATTCCTTTACTCAGTTAATGAGATCTCTTGATCATCTGGCTTCTTTCATCAATAGGTATGGGAGGTTTACCCATGCTATTGTGAATAGTGATTGTTATTTTTCATTACTGTATAATAGTCCATTATATTAGATATCCACAATTTTACGTGTCCATTCTACTACGGATGGACATCTGGCCCATTTTTAGCTATCATGAATTAAATTGCTAACAACATTCTATAAATGACCTTTGATGCCTCATAAGCCCTCACTTATTTTTATTTTTATTTTATAATTTGAGACAGAGTTTTGCTCTTGTTGCCCAGGCTGGAGGGCAATGATGCAATCTCGACTCACTGCAACCTCCACCTCCCATGTTCAAGTGATTCTCCTGCCTCAGCCTCCCAAGTAGCTGGGATTACAGGCATGCACCACCACGCCTGGCTTTTTTTTTTTTTTCTGTACTTAGTAGAGATGGGGTTTCACCATATTGGTCAGGCTGGTCTCGAACTCCTGACCTCAGGTGATCCACCCGCTTTGGCCTTGGGATTACAGGTGTGAGCCACCATGTCTGGCCCCCATATATATATTTTGAATGAATGAATGAATGAATGGACACTCAAAAAATGTTAGCTACTAGTATTTTTGCAGAAACAATAGGCCCACAGCAAATCTTTTCCCAAATAAAAAGGAAGTCCTCACCACAGAGGTTAATTATTTCACCACTACAGAAAAAAAAAAAAAAAAAGCTTTTAAAAGAGTGTTTTGAGGCAGAGCACAGTGGCTCACGCTTGTAATCCCAATGCTTTGGGAGGCCAATGTGGGAGAATCGCTTGAGGCCAGGAGTTATCAACCAGCCTGGGCAACATAGCAAGACCCCATCTCTACAAAAAATAAAAATACAACATTAGCCAGGCGTGGTGGCACACAATGTAGCCCTAACTATTCAGGAGGCCGAGGCAGAAGGATTGCTTGAGCCCAGGAGTTCAAGGCTACAGTGAGCTATGATCACGCCACTGCACTCCAGCCTGGGTGACAGAGAAAGACCCTGTCTCTAAAAAAAAAAAAAAAAAAAAAAGAATGAAATCGTGTTTTGCCCTCTGTTATCTGAAGTCCTTCTGCTTTCCTGAGGATGTCAGCATCCATGTGGATGAGCATGCAATTCGCCTGACTCATCATCCCACGTCTTTCTCAGCTCTGATGACCTTTGCCTCCACTCCCCAAAGCCGCCACAGGAATGGCTCTTGTGATCCTTTTGGATGGCTAGATTTCTGAAATCTTAAACTCTGACATACTTTTCTACTTGCCCTCTGTGGCAAATTCTATATTCCAAGGTGGCTGCAACAAGTTCTGCCATCCCGTGTGCTTTTTTACAATTTTTATTTATTTAGTTTTATTTTTATAAATTTTTTTTTTAGCTCTGTCACGCAGGCTGGAGTGCAGTGGTGTGATCTTGACTCACTGCAACCTCCATCAGCCAGGTTGAAGAGATTCTCCTGCCTCAGCCTTTGAGTAGCTGAGACTACAGGTGCCTGCCACCATGCCTGGCTAATTTTTGTATTTTTAGTAAAGACAGGTTTTCATCATGTTGGCCAGGCTGGTCTTGATCTCCTGACCTCAAGTGATCTGCCCGCCTCGGCCTCCCAAAGTGCTGGGATTACAGGTGTCAGCCACCACACTTGATAACTTACTCTTGAAGTAAAAGAAATACATTCAAAACCAAGGGAGAACATTGACTGATTGATACTCTGTATGAGACTTCACAACTGGACCAGGGGCAAATATTGTGGGAGTGCTATATGCATATATTGTGGAGTGCTGAGGTCTGGGCTTTGTGTGTAGCCATGATTCAAATAGTGAACATTGTACTCAATAGGAAATTTTCACCCCTCACCCTCCTCCCATCCTCCCATCTTTTGGAGTCTCCAATATCTATTGCTCCTCATGTGTACCTATTGTTTAACTCCCATGTATGAGAACATTCAGTATTTGACTTTGTTTCTGAATTATTTCACTGAGGAGAATGGCCTCCAGTTCTATCCACAGTGATGCAAAAGACACGATTTCATTCTTTATGTGGCTAGGTCATGTTCCGTGGTGTACATGTACCATATTTTCTTTATCCAATCATCTGTTGATGGACACTTAGGTTGATTCCATATCTTTGCTACTATGAATAGTGCTGTGATAAACATATGAGTACAGGTACTTTTTGATATATTGATTTCTTTCCCTTTGGGTAGATACCTAATAGTGAGATTGCTGGTTGGATTGCAGTTCTATTTTTAGTTTTTTGAGAAATCTCCCTACTGTTTTCTGTAATGGTTGTACTAATTTACATTCCCACCAACGGTGTATGAGCGTTCCTTTTTTCTCTGAATCCTCACCAACATCTTTTTTTTTCTGACTTTCAATTTTTTATTTTTATAGAGCTGGGGGTCTCATTATGTTGCCGAGGCTGGTCTTGAACTGCTGACCTCCAGTTATCTGCCCACCTCAGCCTCCCAAAGTGCAAGGTTACAGGTGCGAGCCATCTCACCTGACTGTTTTCTGACTTTTTACTAATAGCATGTGCTAGGTGTGGTGGCTGACACCTGTAATCCCAGCACTTTGGGAGGCCTAGGCAGGTGAATCACCTGAGGTCAGGAGTTTGAGACCAGCCTGGCCAACATGGTGAAACCCTATCTCTACTAAAAGTGCAAAAATTAGCTGGGCGTGGTGGCATGTGCCTGTAATGCCAGCTACTCGGGAGGCTGAGGGAGGAGAATCACTTGAATCTGGGACGTGGAAGTTGCAGTGAGTCGAGATTGCACAACTGGACTCCAGCCTGGGTGACAGAGCAAGACATAATAATAGCATGTGCTCTTCTTCAACATAACTTTAACATTGCTCTCATGGTGAGGTCAGGTCTGTGCTCCTCCCCCTTGAATTCAAGAAGGTCTGTGACTGGCAGAAGTGATTCAAGGTAGCTCATAAAAGGGGACACCTTTTCTCCATGGTCTTCCTGGGATGCTTGCTCTTTGAACCCAGCCACCATGCTGTGAGGAAGCCCAGATCACAGGGAGAGGCCACATTTTGATGTTCCAATCAACAGTCCCAGCACAGGTTTCAGATGACAGCCAACATCAGTTGCCAGACATGGGACTGAAGAAGGCTTTGTGAAGACTCCAGCCCCAGCCACTGCAACAGCATGAGAGACCCCGAGTGAAAATCACCTACCTGAACCCAGTCAACTCCCAGAACCATGAAAAAAAAGATGATTTTAAGCACCCAAAGTTTTGGGGTTATATATTATGCAATAAGAGTAACTTAAATATCCTCATTCCCTTCTAGCTTTTCGAATCTCTTACTCACCAAACCTAGTCTCTCTCTGAAGACCTGCTCTGCCTTAATCAATATTTTCCCCATACACCCAGCGAGAGGTAGGTTGGGTTATCTTCCTACTCTTCATGGCTGCTCAGAGACCATTTCTTCTTCTTCTTCTTCTCCTACTCCTTCTCCTTCTCCTTCTTCTTTCTTTTTTTAGTGATGGAGTCTCCCTCTGTCACCAGGCTGGAGCGCAGTGGCACAATCTCAGCTCACTGCAACCTCTGCTTCCTGGGTTCAAGTGATTCTCCTGCCTCAACCTCCTGAGTAGCTGGGACTACAGGCACATGCCACCACGCCCAGCTAATTTTTGTATTTTTATTAGAGATGGGGTTTCATGATGTTGGCCAGGATGGTCTTCATCTGTTGACTTCATGATCTGCCCGCCTCGGCCTCCGAAAGTGCTGGGATTACAGGCATGAGCCACCACACCCAGCTCTTCTTCTATTTTTTCTTCCTCCTCTTCTTCCCCCTCCCCCTCCTTCTTCCTCTTTGTCCTCCTCTTCCTCCTCGACAGGGTCTCACCTCCCCAGGGTCTCACCTCCCCAGGCTCAAGCGATTCTCCCACCTCAGCCTCCTGAGTAGCTGTGACCGCATGTGCATGCCACTGTACCCAATTGATTTCTTTTTATTTTTTGTAGAGATGGGGGTCTCACTATGTCACTCAGGCCAGCCTCAACCTTTTGGGCTCAAGTGATGCTCCTGCCTCAGCCTCCCACAGTGTTGGGATTACAAGTATGAAGCACTGTGCCCAGCCTAATTTTTCATCTTCTTTAGTTAACCTAACTGTCTCTGTGTTCTCCAGCATTCTATTCCCTTGAATACTCAATCTCCTGTGTGGCTGCTGCAGGTCCTGGAATGTTTTTAGGATTTCCTCTCTAAAGGCCATTCAAAAAGTGGTGAGTTAATTTGCCCACAGTCCACAGTCCACATTGCAGCCATCAGCAAAGCCAAATGCCAGCCGTGCCTGGATCTCCCTGCATGCCACATTCATCCTTATCTTGCACACATTTCCTTCACTATGCGAGGACAAGAACACTTTTGAGCTAATGAACGTGCATGTTCTCTGCTCAAAGTAAAACACATAATAAATAACCCCCACCAAGATGCTCACTTCCTGGTGGGTCTATGTGTTAAAAGCAGTTGTCTTCAAATCTAACTCCTATGAATGTTTATACTTCTGTTTATTCTAAAACTCCCTAATTAGAGACTTCCCAGGATCTTGCAATTCCTCAACAAGTCATAGGGAGCCCAGGAATAATTTTTTTTTTGAGACGGAGTCCCATTCTATCACCAGGCTAGAGTGCAGTGGCACCATCTCAGCTCACTGCAACATCTACCTCCCAGGTTCAAGTGATTCTCCCTTCTTAGCCCCCCGGGTAGCTGGGATTACAGGCATGTGCCACCACACCGAGCTAATTTTTGTACTTTTAGTAGAAACAGGATTTCACCATGTTGGCCAGGATGGTCTCGATCTCTTGACCTCGTGATCCTCCCACCTCAGCCTCCCAAAATGCTGGGATTACAGGCGTGAGCCACCGTGGCCAGCCAGGAATAAATTATTCAAAAATAATTAGCAAAAGGCTTTACCTTGTTTCATCATTTAGTTGATGAACTTTTCCAGTTTAATTAGTCTCACCAATATAGAAAACATTTTTAGAAGAGGCCTCTTTGGGTTAAGAACAAGTGTGTTTCTTTCTAGCTGCTCTAGAGAAGAAGAAGAAGAGAAAACAACAAGGCCCATTTTAGGAACCTTTTAACCATGAGTAGAACACAACACAAGGAAAACTTTCTCTTTTATATAAGAAATATATTTTGGCCGGGTGTGGTGGCTCACGCCGGTAATCCCAGCACTTTGGGAGGCCAAAGCAGGCAGATCACCTGAGGTCATGAGTTTGAGACCAGCTTGGCCAACAAGATGAAACCCTGTCTCTACTAAAAATACAAAAATTAGCCGGGTGTAGTGGTGGGCACCCATAATTGCAGCTACTCGGGAGGCTGAGGCAGGAGAATCGCTTGAACCAGGAGGTGGAGGTTACAGTAAGCGGAGTTTGTGCCATTGCACTCCCGCCTGGGTGACAGAGAGAGACTCCATCTCAAAAAAAACAAAAAAAAAAAAGAAGGAAGGAAGGAAGGAATTTCACAAAAGCGCATTTAATGCAGGCAACTTTTGAGCATCAGAGAAATTTGTCTGGATTAAGTCCAGAGACGCAGTGTTGCGTTGCTTACAAGAATGGTTTGGAATCCCAGCTCTACCGCATTAATAACTGCCTGTGCCTAGCAAGGTACTTAACTCCCCTTTGCCTCAGTATCTTCTCCATAAAATGGGGATGGCAGTAGTACAGTGGTCCATGCCTCTGAGGGTTTGAGGAGAATCAGTTACATGGTGACAGGCACATAGTTAATGTTCAATAAATGCTATAGATATTATCTTCATTCTTGTCTCTATGGGTGAAAGAAAAATGCAACATTGGATCAGATTAAATTCTTCTGGAAGCAATGGCTTAAAATAAACTGCTATTCAAAAACTAAAATTATCATATTGGGCTAAAGCTATCCAAAATTTAACTGATCTATCTTCCAGTAATTCCACAAAATAGATAAATGTGTACACAGTTACTTAGAAGAACGTTTAACAGCTGCATTTAAATGTAGATTCTTGGCTGGGCATGGTGGCTCACACCTCAAATCCCAAAAATTTGGGAGGCCAAGGCGGGTGGATCACCTGAGGTTAGGAGTTTGAGACCAGCCTGGCCAACATTGTGAAACTCTGTCTCTACTAAAAATACAAAAATTAGCTGGGCATGTTGGTGGGCATCTGTAATCCCAGCCACTCAGGAGGCTAAGGCCAGAGAATCATTTGAACCCAGGAGGTGGAGGTTGCAGTGAGCTGAGATCGCACAACTGCACCTCAGCCTGGGTGACAGAGACTCCATTTCAAAAAGAGCAAATAAGTAAATAAATGTAAATTCTTGGGCTTTGTTTCATTCATGATTCCCACCAGCAGAGCGACCTAAGAATGTAAATATATATATATATATTTTTTGAAATTATTATATTGCTTTATTTGATATTTTCCATTTCTTCTCTTATTAAATACATTTACTTTCATGGCATATTATACTATGTAACTTCTTAGTTCTATTTTTTTATTACAGTTTAAGTTTTAGGGTACATGTGCACAACGTGCAGATTTGTTACATATGTATACATGTGCCATGTTGGTGTGCTGCACCCATTAACTCCTCATTTAACATTAGGTATATCTCCTAATGCTATCCCTCCCCCCTCCCCCTACCCCACAACAGGCCCCGGTGTGTGATGCTCCCCTTCCTGTGTCCATGTGTTCTCATTGTTCAATGCCCAACTATGAGTGAGAACATTTGGTGTTTGGTTTTTTATCAAGCCCTCTAGTGACCTTTATGATCAGGCAAACTCAGGTAATAACATTGAACGGTTGGTAAGTGCATATTTTCCAGGTTAAAATGATATTGGGTATAGAGCAGCAGTTCTCAAATTTGAAGTGCTTAAGAATCACCAGGAAAATTGTTAAAAATTACATGTCCAGAGGTTTAGATATCCAGAGATTTAGATTCAGAGCTCTGGGAGACAGTAAAAATCTGCATTTTTAAAACCAGTTTCTTCTCTCCAGGGTGAATAATTCAGAGGCACTTGTCTTCATTCTGTGCTGCTATAACAGGTAATTTATAATGAACAGAAATTTATTTGACTCAGGGTTCTGGAGGTTGGGAAGTCTGAGTAGAGGGGCTACATCTGGTGAGGGCCTTCTTGCTATATCAGACAATGGCAGAAAGTATCACATGGTGAGAGAGAGCAGGAAGGGGGCAGAACTCATCCTTCATAAGAAACTCACTCGCATCATAATGAACCCCACTCCCACAATAACAACATTAATCCATTCCTGAAGGCAAAGTCTTCCTGACCTAATTATCTCTTAAAGGTTGCACCGCTCAACATTGTTGCATTGGGGATTAAGTTTCCAACACATGAACTTTGGAGGATACATTCAAACCATAGCATTCTGCCCCAACCACCCAAAGTCATGTTCTTCTCACCTGCAAAATACATTCATTCCATCCCAATAGCTCCAAAAGTCTTAATTTGTTTCAGGACCAACTCAAAAGTTTAAAGTTCAGAGTCTCATCTAAATCAGATATGGGTGAGACCCACGGCACAATTCATTCTGAGGCAACAGCTGTGAGCCTGTGAAATTAAAAAAAAAAAGGTGCCTCCAAAATATAATGGTAGGACAGATATAAGGCAGATATTTTCTTTCTTTGTTTTTGTTTTTGAGATGGAGTCTCGCTCTGTCGCCCAGGCTGGTGTGCAGTGGCACGATCTCGGCTCACTGCAAGCTCGGCCTCCCGGGTTCACGCCATTCTCCTGCCTCAGCCTCCAGAGTAGCTGGGACTACAGGCTCCCACCACCACACCCAGCTAATTTTTTGTATTTTTAGTAGAGACGGGGTTTCACCATGTTAGCCAGGATGGTTTCAATATCCTGACCTCGTGATCCACCCGCCTCGGCCTCCCAAAGTGCTGGGATTACAGGCATGAGCCACCACGCCTGGCCACTTTTTTTTTTTTTGAGACGGAGTTTTGCTCGTTGCCCAGGCTGGAGTGCAATGGCACAATTTCGGCTCACTGCAACCTCCACCTCCTGATTTCAAGCAATTCTCCTGCCTTGGCCTCCTGAGTAGCTGGGATTACAGGGGCCCGCCATCACACCCAGCTAAGTTTTTTTTTTTTTTTCTTTTGAGATGGAGTCTCGCTCTGTCGCCCAGGCTGGAGTGCAGTGGCTATATCTCAGCTCACTGCAAGCTCCGCCTCCCGGGTTCAGGCCATTCTCCTGCCTCAGCCTCCCGAGTAGCTGGGACTACAGGTGCCCGCCACCATGCCCGTCTAATTTTTTGTACTTTTTTTAGTAGAGATGGGGTTTCACCATGTTAGCCAGGATGGTCTCGATCTCCTGACCTCGTGATCCACCCTCCTCGGCCTCCCAAAGTGCTGGGATTACAGGCATGAGCTCCACCTCTGTGACAAACTTCTGCCTGGGGCGCCCAGCTGTTCAATACATGTTTTGAAATCTAGGTGGAGGGCTGGGCGCGATGGCTCATGCTTGTAATCCCAGCACTTTGGGAGGCCGAGGCGGGTGGATCACGAGGTCAGAAGATCGAGACCATCTTGGCTAACACGGTGAAACCCCGTCTCTACTAAAAATACAAAAAATTAGACGGGCGTGGTGGCGGGCACCTGCAGTCCCAGCTACTTGGGAGGCTGAGGCAGAAGAATGGCGTGAACCCGGGAGGTGGAGCTTGCAGTGTGAGCTGAGATCATGCCACTGCACTCCAGTCTGGGCAACAGAGCAAGACTCTATCTCAAAAAAAAAAAAAAAAAAAAAAAAAGAAAGAAATCTAGGTGGAGCCCACCATAGCCCCACAGTTCATATACTCTGCACATATGCTGAGTTAGCACTGTGTGGATGCCACCATGGTTTATAATCCTGTATCTCTTCTGGAGTGGTGGCTAGACCCACTTAAGCTATTGAGGTTGATTGTATTCGTCTGTTCTCACGCTGCTAACAAAGACATACCTGAGACTGGGTAATTTATAAAGGAAAGAGGTTTAATGGACTCTCTGTTTAGCATGGCTGGGGAGGCCTCACAATTGTGACCAAAGGCAAAGGAAGACCAAAAGCACATCTTCCATGGTGGCAGACAAGAAAGCATGTGCAGGGGAACTGCCCTTTTATAAAACTAACAGATCTCCTGAGACTTATTCACTATCAATGAGAACAGCATGGGAAAAACGCACTCCCATGATTCAATTACCTCCTACTGGGTCCCTGCCACAACATGTGGGGATTATGGGAGCTAAAATTAAAGAAGCGACTTGGGTGGGGACACAGCCAAACCATATCATTGGTTTTTCCCCAGGTTCCCCCATATAAGTCAGTGAATGTAGATGGATACTTGTGACAAAGGGAACCATTGTGGTCCAGACACTGAATACACTGAAGTCTCAGCTGCTGCTCTGCCAGGATTCCCTGTGCCACCTGCCAGGACCTCCCCTCAAGCACCTCCCTGTTCAGGAGATGCCCATCTATTCAAGAGAGAGTGTTCATAATTTTCTTTTTCTTTTCTTTTCTTTTTTTTTTGAGGCAGAGTCTCTTGCTCTGTCGCGTAGGCTGGAGTGCAGTGACATGATCTCAGCTCACTGCAACCTCTACCTCCCAGGCTCAAGCAATTCTTCTGACTCAGCCTACTGAGAAGCTGGGATTGCAGGTGCACACCACTATGCCTGACTAATTTTTTGTATTTTTATTAGAGACCAGGTTTTGTCATGTTGGCCAGGCTGGTCTCAAACTCCTGACCTTGAGTGATCTGCCCCACTCGGCCTCCCAAAGTGCTGGGATTACAGGCGTGAGCCACCGTGCCTGGCCAATTTTCATAATTTTCTTTACCTCCACTGTGGTGGGAGAACTGGCTTCAGAGAAAGCCATCCTGGACAGGTGAGGTGGCCCCACGAGGAACAGGTTTCAATAAAATGTTTTGTAGGCAGTGATGCCGGTGCACCCTGGTGAGAAGGAGCATGGCGTGAACATCAGGAACCAGACTTCACCCTGGAGGAAAGGCTACAGGTGGGGGCTGAAGGAGCAGTTCTTACAAGCGATCCTGTGGGCACTGGGGCCACACCACGCACCTTGGTGCACAAGTGTCAGTGTGGCTCAGAGTGGGGTAGAGGACTCAGGGTATTAAAAGCATCAAGGAATCCAGGGAGAGCCACCGCACCCAACTTTACTTTCACCCACAGGCTTTCATCATGTTGGCCAGACTGGTCTCCAACTTCTGACCTGAAGTGATCCACCTGCCTTGGTCTCCTAAAGTGCTGGGATTACAGGCGTAAGCCACCATGGCTGGCCAAGATTAGGTCTAATTTTTAAAGTAATCTGGAGCATAGAAAATGTTTCTGCAATTATTACTCTTTTTTTTTTGAGACAGGGTCTCACTCTGTCACCCAAGCTAGACTGCAGTGACATGATCATGGCTCACTAAAGCCTCACCCTCTTGGGCTCAAGTGATCTTCCTGCCTCAGCCTTCCAAGAGCTGGGACTACATGCACGCACCATCGTGCCCAGCTAATTTTTTAGTTCTTATAGAGACAGGGGTCTCACTATGTTGCCCAGACTGGTTTTGAACACATGGGCTCGAGAGATCCTCCCACCTTGGCTTCCTCAAATGCTGGGATTACAGGCATGACCCACCACACCTGGCCTCACATATTTTGATATATAAAACACCAAAGATCTTTTTAAGGAGCTAAAGAAACCAGTAATTTTTAAAGAAAAAAGTAGTGGGAGTGTCTAGTACAACCAAAACCAGGCATCAAAGTCAGCAGTTAAACATTCCAGGCTGGGCACAGTGGCTCATGCCTGTAATCTCAACACTTTGGGAGGCCCAGGCAGGAGGACTGCTTGAGCCCTGGGGAGCAGAGGTTGCAGTGAGCCACGATAATACCACAGTATTCCAGCCTGGAAGACACAGTGAAACTGTCTCAAAAACAGACAAACAAACAAATCAATCAATCAATCCAGAATCAGTGCTCACTTCGGCAGCACATATACAAAAAGTGGCATGACATGGAGAAGATAAGCATGGTCCCTGTGAAAGGATGACAAACAAATTCATGAAGCATTCCATATTTTAAAAAATATTTCAGAACCAAGAAAATAAATGAATCAAAAGAAAGGGAAGACCTTGGTGATTCCTTTGATATCAGAAAAAATCAGCTGGGCACAATGGCTCATGCCTGTAATCCTAGCACTTTGGGAGGCCAAGGCAGGCAGATCATTTGAGGTCAGGAGTTGGAGACCAGCCTGACCAACATGGTGAAACTCCGTATGTACTAAAAGTCCAAAAATTAGGCCGGGTGCAGTGGCTCATGCCTCTAATCCTAGCACTTTGGGAGGCCAAGGCAGGCGGATCACTTGAGATCAGGAGTTCGAGACCAGCCTGGCCAACATGGTGAAACCTTGTCTTTACTAAAAATACAAAAATTAGCCGGGTGTGGTGGTGGGCACTTGTAATCCCAGCTACTCAGGAGTCAGAGGCAGGGAGAATCACTTGAACCCAGGAGGTGGAGGTTGCAGTGAGCTGAGATCGCACCATTGCGCTCCAGCCAGGGTGACAGGGCAAGACTCCATCTCAATAAATAAATAAATAAATAAATAAATAAATAAAGTACAAAAATTAGCTGGGCATGGCGGCACATGCCTGTAATCCCAGCTACATGGGAGGCTGAGGCAGGAGAATCTCTTGAACCCGGGAGGCGGAGGTTGCAGTGAGCTGAGATCACACCACTGCACTCCAGCCTGTGTGACAGAGCGAGACTCTGTCTAAAAAAATTAAATAAATAAAATAAAATGAAATAAAGTTTTCATTTGCAATTCTGAATTTGGCAAGAGGAGTGAACTGTGGCCCAGTGACCAGCACACAGCATTTTAGAGTTCATGGCATAATCCTTGGGAAACTGTTTTCGCCAAAGTTGTGGCTTCATCTCTGGCCACTCACTTTATTCAAAAGACCTGGCTCAAAATGACTATTTATGGAAATCAACTCTAGCCTCAAAAGACAAAACCACTGTAGTTCTAAAGATATTCAAAAAATTAAGGTTATTAAAAAGCAATGAATGGCCAGGCACAATGTCTCATGCCTGTAATCCCAGCACTTTGGGAGGCTGCAGCAGAAGGATCACTTGAGGCCAGGAGTTTGAGGCCAGCCTGGGCAACATAGTGAGACCCTGTCTCTACAAAATAATTTTAAAAATTAGCTGGTCGGCCGGGTGCGGTGGCTTACGCCTGTAATCCCAGCAGTTTGGGAGGCCGAGATGGGTGGATCACGAGGTCAGGAGATCGAGACCATCCTGGCTAACACGGTGAAACCCTGTCTCTACTAAAAATACAAAAAATTAGCTGGGCATGGTGGCGGGTGCCTGTAGTCCCAGCTACTCAGGAGGCTGAGACAGGAGAATGGCCTGAACCCGGGAGGCGGAGCTTGTAGTGAGGCAGTGAGCCGAGATCACGCCACTGCACTCCAGCCTGGTCGACAGAGTGAGACTCGGTCTCAAAAAAAAAAAAAAATTAGCTGGGCATGGTGGTGTTAGCCTGTTGTCCCAGCTACTCCAGAGGCTGGGATGGGAGGATTACTTGAGGCCAAGAATTGGAGGTTGCAGTGAGCCAGGACTGCACCACTGCTCTCCACCCTGGGTGACAGAGAGATTTTGTCTCTAAAAATGAAATAAAGGAAGCAAGGAAGGGCTTCTCCTCCAAATACTCCCACTTCATTTGGGGCAATTACAAGGTTCCAGGAAACATGAAAAACCTACCCTGACTACCTTTTTGGATGTATGCTAATGGGAAAACAAATCTCATTAATTAACTCACAGAACAGCTAAGAGAAAAGGATCTTAGGGGACGTGTGGTTTCACTCCTAAGTTTAAACATGAGGAAATGGGTACCAAAGAGATGAAATAACTCACCAGGTAGAGAGAGAAGAGCCTCTCTTACTACAAGGGGTCTCTCACTGAAAAACCAGCGAAACTCGTTCCTTGCCTGCATTCTCCAAGATCATAGCCCAACATAGAATAGAAATGTCTCCACTTCAGAGGACAACCGGTTTGTCCTTTGCCTTTTACACCCCTTTCAGCAAGGAGTATTTCTCAACTTTGTATTTGTGCAAACTCGTGAGCAGCACAAACTTCTTAGCTAAGAGACACTCCACTCTGTTTGCAATTGAGGGCAAAGGCTGGGATGCTTGGGCACAGCTCCAGGGTCCTTTCCCAGAAGTCTGGGGTGGCTGAAAAAAAAAAGCATTTATTTTTCACACACTGAAGAGACTTGGCTCATCAAGTAGAGGTAAACTTTCTCTGTCTCTCTCTCACTATATATATATATATAATGTATATATTATATATATTATATAATATATACGTATATATTATATAATATATAAGTATATACTATATATAATATATAAGTATATAGTATATATTATATATATATATATTTTTTTTAATTTTTTTTTTGAGACGGAGTTTCACTCTTGTTGCCCAGGCTGGAGTGCAATGGAGCTATCTTGGCTCACTGCAACCTCCCATTTCCCGAGTTCAAGTGATTCTCCTGCCTCAGCCTTCCAAGTAGCTGGGATTACAGGCACCCACTACCATACCCAGCTAATTTTTGTATTTTTATTTATTTATTTTACTGACTTATTTTTATTTTTTTTCGAGACAGAGTTTTACTCGTCACACAGGCTGGAGAGCAATGGCACGATCTCGGCTCACTGCAACCTCCGCCTCCCGGGTTCAAGTGATTCTCCCTTCCTCAGCCTCCCAAGTAGCTAGGATTACAGGCACCCACTGCCATGCCCAACTAATTTTTGTATTTTTTAGTAGAGATGGGATTTCACCATGTTGGCCAGGCTGGTGTCAAACTCCTGACCTCAAATGATCTGCCTGCCTCAGCCTCCCCAAGTGCTGGGATTATAGGCATGAAACACTACACCCGGGCTCAGAAAACTTTTTTTTTTTTTTTGAGACAGTCTTGCTCTGTCGCCCAGGCTGGAGTGCAATGGCATGATCTCAGCTCACTGCAACCTCCGCCTCCTGTGTTCAAGTGATTCTCCTGCCTCAGCCGCCCGAGTAGCTAGGATTGCAGGTGCCCGCCACCATGCCCTGCTAATTTTTGTATTTTTAGTAGAGATGGGGTTTCGCCATGTTGGTCAGGCTGGTCTCGAACTCCTGACCTCAGGTGATCCGCCCGTCTAGGCCTCCCAAAGTGCTGAAATTATAGGCATGAGCCACCACGCCCAGCCCTTCTTCCATTCTTGCTCAAATTTTCCTTTTTCTTCTTCTCTGTCTTTCTGCCTCCTTTTTTTTTTTTTTTTTCTTAATACCCTGGAAATCACAGGGAATACATATTAATCTTAATTCCAAGGGCAATCTTTAAAATTTCCTTTAGAGCCAGGGCCTTGCTCTATCACCCAGGCTGGAGTGCAGTGGTGAGATCTTGGCTCACTGTAACCTCTGCCTCCTGGGCTCAAGTGATCCTCACACCTCAACCTCCCAAGTAGTTGGGACTACAGGTGTGTGCCACTGCACTCGGCTAATCTGAAAAACATCCTTTTTGGAGCAATGGAGTTTTGCTATGTTGCCCAGGCTGGGTCTTAATCTCCTGGTCTCAAGCATTTCTCCTGCCTTGGCTTCTCAAATTGTTAGGATTACAGGAATGAGTCACTATACCTGGCCACTTTTTTAATGGAGAAGAGTCCAAGAAACACTATTTCTGATAAAAACACCAGCTAAACTCTTTAAATGTTGCTTTTTTACACTCTCAATTTTCTCCCTTTATCTCTTAGCATCAAATTTCATTTAATTCCTCTAGATACAACTTCCCTTCTTTTTTTTTTTCTGGAGACAGAGTGTCACTCTATCCCCCAGGCTGGAGCGCAGTGGCATGATCTCAGCTCACTGCAACTTCCGCCTCCTGGGTTCAAGTGATTCTCCTGCCTCAAACTCTCCCGAGTAGGTGGGATTACAGGCACCCACCACCACGCCTGGTTAATTTTTGTATTTTTAGTAGAGATAGCATTTTACCATGTTGGCCAGGCTGGTCTCAAACTCCTGACCTCAAGTGATCCACCTGCCTCAGCCTCCCAAAATGCTGGGATTAGAGGCATGACCAACCGTGCCCAGCAACTTACTCTTGAAGTAAAAAAATACATTCAAAACCAGGGAATAACATCGACTGATTGATACTCTGTAGACTTCACAACTGGACCAGGGGCGGTGGCTCACACCTGTAATCCCAGCACTTTGGGAGCCTGAGGCAGGCAGATCACCTGAGATCAGGAGCTCGAGACCAGCATGGCCAACACGGTGAAACCCCTTTACTAAAAATACAAAAATTAGCTGGGCATGGTGGCGGGTGCCTGTAGTCCCAGCTACTCGGGAGGCTGAAGAAGGGAGAATCACTTGAACCTGGGAGGTGGAGGTTGCACCACCATGCCCAGTGTCAGAAACAAACTCACCTGTCCAAACACAAAGAATGGACTCAGATACCCAGAGAACAGCGAAAGTAAGACTTTTAACGATGGTCTTGCAGGATTGGGTGTCTGATAGGCAGGCACACTCATAACAGTTTCAACAAGCAATTTATCCTCTTGTGTGCAGGTCCCTCCCGCTTCCTCATACATAGGCTGAGTACTATGGGGTCACAGTCTTCCTGGATGTCACTTATTGGTTGTTGGGTAGGGGCTTTAGGTGTCTTTTTTGTTTGTTTGTTTTTTTAAGATGGAGTCTTGCTCTGTCGCCCAGGTGGGAGTGCAGTGGCGCAATCTCGACTCACTGCAACCTCTGCCTCCCAGGTTCTTGCCATTCTCCTCCCTCAGCCGACTGAGTAGCTTGGATTACATGCGCCCACCACCACGCCCAGCTATTTTTTTTTGTATTTTTAGTAGATACGGGGTTTCACCGTGTTAGCCAGGATGGTCTTGATCTCCTGACCTCATGATCCACCTGCCTTGGCCTCCCAAAGTGCTGGGATTGCAGGTGTGAGTCACCATGCTGAGCCGTGTATACCCTGTTTCTTCTGTAGTTTGCTGACCTAATCTGATTTAAGGCACTTTGTCTTGGAAATGGACCACTGTATACATTATTTCCTTTACCCAGCTAATTTTAATTTTTTTTTTTGTAGAGATGGGGGTCTCACTCTGATGCCCAGGCTTGTCTTGAACTCTTGGCCTCAAGTGATCCTCCTGCCTCAGCTTCCCAAAGTGCTTGGATTACAGGCAGGAGCCACCTGTTCAGCCATCTTTGTTTAAAAAAGAGAGTTTAAAGGACTCCAACTAGGAACTAATGCAGTAATCTGGGCCAGATATGATTCCAGCTGGGTTGAAATAATGACCAAGATAAGAAGGAGGAAGACGGGAAAGGCTGGGAGGGGCACAACCAACAGGACTTGTAAGTAAGCAGATCTGGTGACAAAAGTCAGGGAAAACAAAAGAAGACTCCCAGGTCTCCAGGTGACAAGGCCAGACGTGGTATATGGTAGTGCCGGCAGACGGAGAGGGGAGTGCACACCACCACACAGCTGGCCCATACAACCTGGCTGCAAAAGGCCAGGAATCGCATGCTCTCCAGCTTGCAGCCTGAATTTGGACAACTCACTCACTCTCACTGCCTGTCTTCACAATTTCAAAATGAAGCTAAAAAAAAAAAACCCTTCTCTAACTTGTTTTGCTTTTTTCTGAGACGGAGTCTCACTCTATCACCTAGGCTGGAGTACAGTGGTGCGATCTCGGATAACTGCAACCTCTGACCCCAGGGTTCCGGCGATTTTCCTGCCTCAGCCTCCAGAGTATCTGGGATTACAGGCCTGCCACCATGCCCTCCTAATTTTTTTGTATTTTTTTTAGTAAAGACGGGGTTTCACCATGTTGGCCAGGCTGGTCTCTGACTGCTGACCTCAGATGATCCACCCTCAGCCTCCCAAAGTGTTAGGATTGCAGGTGTGAGCCACTGTGCCCGGCCGGCCTCCAGCTTGTTTTAAGAATCCAGTAACATCACTATGTTTAACAATTGGCTTAGATATTCAGAAGCTGCTGATGTGAATGTTAAATGAATTTTATGAGTAAAGAAATTAGATCAAAGTAAGTGGATTCCATGTAGCCGAGAATGATGTCTTCTGGATGTGCCACCTGGTAACCCCTCCTTCAGTGCACTGTGCCCCTTGACAAACACCATGGGGAGCAGGGACAGAGGAGGTGGGTGGGGAGCACAGGGACACAGGCACTGACATCCGACCCTGCCTTGCCCCTGTCCCGTTCATCCCTATCTATAATACAATCATTTAACAATGGTTCCCCATGTGTAAAATATTTGCTTCATTCAATCACAGAACAGATACTTGATGTTCAAATTTACTGAGGAAGAAACTGTTCACTTGCCAAATAGGAACTTAAAAAAATCAACAACCCTTAATTAGCTGTATCATTGAAGTAAAACCAATGTAAGGGATTCAGTGTTTATCCAAGCAAGCCTGGTTGGCTTCTTGGCTTCCTGTCTTCCCCATTTGTTCCTCCTTCTCAAAGTGTGGATTTCATTTTCAAACTGGAGAAAAGAGGTGTTCAAGGTGGGAGGTGGAGGCAGGAGGATGGCTTTAGATCAGGAGTTCAAGACCAGCCTGGTCAATATAGTGAGACCTTGTCTCCAGAAATTTTTTTTTTTTTTTTTTTTTTTACTTAGCTGGGTGTGGCTGTATGCTTGTGGTCCCAGGTTCTCAGGAGGCTGAGGCAGGAGGATCACTTGAGCCCAGGAATTTGAAGCTGCAGCGAGCTGTAATCATGCCACTGCACTCCAGCCTGCGTGACAGAGCAAGACCCTGTCTAAAAACAACAACAACAAAAAAGGGCCAGACTCAGTGGCTCACACCTGTAATCCCAGCATTTTGGAAGGCTGAGGCAGGAGGATCTCTTGAGGCCAGGAATTCAAGACCAGCCTGGACAACATAGTGAGACCCTGTCTCTATATTTTTTTTAAAAAAAGAGGTGTTTGGGAACTTCCACTATGTAGACATCCACTGCTGAAGGGCTGTTTTGTGTCATAACCAAGACACGTGGCCTGAGACCTGTGATGATTATTTGTATTTGTGCAAACTCCAGAGCAGCCCAAGCTCCTAGACTAAGAGACACTCCACCCTGTTTGTAACAGTCTTGAGCAGACATATGAGGAGACACAGGTCATTGTCTCCAGCATCAAAGGAATGAACCAGGATGTTGATTTTAGAGCCAACACTTTCCCAAGAAGCCTCCACAGTGTGACCTCACAGGGCCTCTACTGGCACTGAGTGTCAGAATTAAGGCATCTGAGGCTGGGCCACATTCTAGCCGAGGCCCCACTCAAAACGTGGCCTGGAGTGATCAAAAGATGTTGAAATGACAGCTCCTCACCAGATGTCCTGCTCCAACTCTTGCCCCTCCATGTCCAGTCTCTTGACAAGCAGCTGAAGTGTTCTTTTTAGTGTTTTTGTTTTGTTTTTTCTTTGACATGGAGTCTTGCTCTGTCGCCCAGGCTGGAGTGCAGTGGTGTGATCTCTGCTCACTGCAACCTCTGCCTCCCAGGTTCAAGCAATTCTTGTGCCTCAGCCTCCTGAGTAGCTGGGATTACAGGTGCCTGCCACCATGCCCGGCTAATTTTTGTATTTTTTAGTAGAGACAGGGTTTCACCATGTTGGCCAGGCTGGTCTTGAACTCCTGACCTCAGGTAATCCACCTGCTTCAGCCTTCCAAAGTGCTGGGATTACAGGTGTGAGCCACCGCGCCTGGCCTTTTTTTTTTGTTTTTGTTTTTTGATTTTAGAGATAAGGTCTAGCTCTGTTGCTCAGGCTGAGTGCAGTTGGGCAATCATGGCTCACTGCAGCCTCTATCTCCTGGGCTCAAGTGATCCTCCCACCTCAGCCTCTGGAGGAGCTGGGACTATAGGCATGTGCCACCACATCTGGTTAATTTTTTTTTCAAGAAGGAGTTTCACTCTTGTTGTCTAGGCTGGAGTGCAATGGCCTGATATCGGCTCACTGCAAACTCTGCCTCCCGGGTTCAAGTGATTCTTGTGCCTCAGCCTCCTGAGTAGCTGGGATTACAGGTGCCTGCCACCATGCCCAGCTAATTTTTGTATTTTTAGTGGAGATGAGGTTTCACCATGCTGGCCAGGCTGGTCTCGAACTCCTGACCTCAGGTGATCTGCCCCCCTCAGCCTCCCAAAGTGCTGGGAATACAGACATGAGCCACTGCACCTGGCACACCTGGTTTATTTTTTAAAAGTTATTTTTGGCCGGGCGAGGTGGCTTACGCCTGTAATCCCAGCACTTTGGGAGGCCAAGACAGGTGGATCAGACGAGGTCGGGAGTTCCAGACCAGCCTGACCAACATGGAGAAACCCCATCTCTACTAAAAATACAAAATTCGCCAGGTGTGGTGGTGCATGCCTGTAGTACCAGCTATTTGGGAGGCTGAGGCAGGAGAATTGCTTGAACCCAGGAGGCAGAGGTTGGTGAACCGAGATCGTGCCACTGCACTCCAGCCTGGGCAACAAGAGCGAAATTCTGTCTCAAAAAAAAAAAGTTGTTTTTACAGAGACAGGGGTCTCTGTATGTTGCGATGCTGGTCTGAAACTGCTACCCTCAAGTGATCCTCCCTCTTCAGCCTCCCAAAGTGCTGGAATTACAGGCATAAATCACCATGCCCAGCTTTATTCTTTTTTAATTAGCTCAGTTTCAATTTCCTATTATAAAAATACCATCAAATAGAAAATGTCAATGTTAAGTAGGCTTTCCATGTAAAGGTGGCAAATCACAAAATCTCCCTTCCTTGATACTTATGCATTCATTCTTTTTTTTTTTTTTTTTGAGATGGAATCTCACTCTGTCACCCAGGCTGGGGTGTAGTGGCACAATCTTGGCCCACTGCAACCTCTGCCTCCCAAATTCAAGTGGTTCTCCTGCCTCAGCCTCCCAAGTAGCTGGGATTACAGGTGTGCACCACCATGCCCAGCTAACTTTTGTATTTTTAGCAGAGACAAGGTTTCACCATGTTGGCCAGGCTGGTCTCGAACTTCTGACCTGAGGTGATTCACCTGCCTTGGCCTCCCAAAGTGCTGGGATTACAGGCATGAGCCACCGCGCCTGACCCCTTGATACTTACTCATTCTAATGACATTTGTTGTGTGCCTACTATGTGCCAAGTACTATATTAGGTTCTGAGAACGAACAAGATGGGACTCCTGCCATAGGGAGCCTCTGTTCTGATTTGCCGTGAGTTTGGGAGGAGGATATGCAGACAAGCAGTTCAATAAATAACAAGCTGATTTTTTAGTGTGGTATCTGCTTTGAGAGAACCAGGCAGGACAAGGCAATGAAAAGGACGATGATTCTCTCTTCACAGGATGAGGGAGGATTTCTCGAGAGATGATGTGCGAGCTGAGGTCTGAAACATGAGAAAAATCCAGCTATGGCAGGAGGTATGGGAAGTCCATTTCGGGCAGGGGAGAGCATGTGCAAAGGTCCTGAAGAGGGAAACCACTTGGCATTTACAGGAGCAGAAAAGAAGCCCAGATGTCTGATGCGCAACGAGCAAGAGGAAAGGAATAGAGGGTGGCAGACAGGGTCTGATCATGCTAGGATTGGTTTGTTTTTTAAGAGACATGGTCTCACTCTGTCACCCAGGCTGGAGTGCAGTGGGGCAATCATAGCTCACTGCAGCCTCAACCCCCTGGGTTCAAGAGATCCTGTCATCTCAGCCTCCCAAGTAGCTGGGACTATAGGCCTGAGCCCCACCATGCCTGGCTAAGTTTTTTTATTGTTATTAGAGATGACAGTCTTGCTATGTTGCCTAGGTGGGTCTCAAACTCCTGGACTCAAGTGATCCTCCCATCCTGGCCTATAAAAGCACTGGAATTACAGGTGTGGGACACCACATCTGGCCAAGATTGGGGGTTTAAAAAATGCTTTACTTTTAATTTTTGTGGATACACAGTAGGTATATATATTTATGGGGTGCATGAGACGTTTTGACACAGGCATGTAATGTGTAATAATCACATCAGGGTGAATGGGATGCCCATCACCTCAAGCATTTGTCCTTTCTTTGTTTTACAATCTCCAATTATGCTTTTTTTTTTTTTTGAGACAAAGTCCAGCTCTGTCATCAGGGCTGGAGTGCAGTAGCACAATCTTGGCTAACTGCAACCTCTGCCCCCTCGGTTCAAGTGATTCCCCTGCCTCAGCCTCCTGAGTAGCTGGGACTACAGGCGTGCATCACCACGCCCCGCTAATTTTTGTATTTTTAGTAGAGGTGGGGTTTCTCCGTGTTGGCCAGGCTGGTCTTGAACTTCTGACCTCAGGTGATCAGCCCCCCTTGGCCTCCCAAAGTGCTGGGATTACAGGCATAAGCCACCACACCTGGCCTATTTTAGCTATTTTTAAATATACAATAAATTATTGTTTACTATAGTCATGCTGTTGTACTACCAAATACTACATCTTATTCATTCTAACTGTATTTTTGTACCCATTAATCATTCCTGTGCACTCCCTCCAGCCCACTACCCTTCCCAGCCTCTGGTAACCATCATTCTATTCTCTATCTTCATAAGTTCAATTATTTTAATTCTTAGCACCCACAAATGACTGAGAACATGCAAAATGTGTCTTTCTGTGTCTGGCTTATTTTAGTTAACATAATGATCTCCAGTTCTACCCATGTTGTTGCAAATAACAGGATTATATTCTTTCTCATGGCTGAATAATATTCCATTGTGTATATATACCACATTTTTTCTATCCATTCACCTGTTGATGGACACTTAAATTGCTTCCAAATCTTGGCTATTGTGAACAGTGTTGCAATAAATATAGAAATGCAGATATTTCTTCAATATACTGATTTTCTTCCTTTTGGGTATATATCCAGCAGTAAGATTATTGCATCATAAAGTAACTCTATTTTTCGTTTTTTGAGGACCCTCCAAACCGTTCTCCATAGTGGTTGTACTAATTTACGTTCCCATCAACAGTGTATCAGGGTTCCCTTTTCTCTACAACCTCAATAGCATTTGGTATCGCCTGTCTTTTGGATATAAGCCATTTTAACTGGGGTAGGATGATAGCTCATTGTAGTTTTGATTTGCATTTCTCTGATGATCGATGATGTTGAGCACCTTTTTATATACCTGTTTGCAATTTGTATGTCTTCTTTTGAGAAATATCTATTCTGATTTTTTGCCCATTTTAAAATCAGATTATTATATTTTTTCCCATTTATTTTTTTTCCACCTGAGCTCTTTATGTACTCTAGTTATTAATCCCTTGTCAGATGGATTCAGAATTGGGTTTTGACTTTTACACTCAATTCTAAATCATTAAATGCTGTCAAGTGGAGAACTGACATAATATTCGTATTGGAAGACCACTTTGTGTATCAGCTATCTATTGCTGTGTAACAAACCACTCCAAGCATAATGGTATAAAGTTACAATGATGCTTATTAGTCTTCTCACAATACTGAAGGCTGACTAGACTCACCTAGGCAGTTCTGGCTTAGGATGTCTTATGTGGTTGCCTTCAAACAGTATGCAGTTAGAATAGTCTCAATGGTTTCCTTGCTCAAATATCTCCTGGTTAATGTGGGCTGTTAGCTAGTGCCTCAGATGGGGCTATCTGGTGGAACACCCACACATCACCTCCGTATGTGGCCTGGGCTTTCTCACAAAATGGTGAATGGGTTCTAAGTGCATCCATCCCAGGAAGGACAGCCAAGTGGAAACATCTTTTATGACCTAACTTTGGCAGATCATGAGCAACACTTCCATTGTATTCTACTTATAGAAGCAGGGGACTAAGTTCATATTCAAGGGAAGATTAACTAGATTTTTTATTTTTTTTGAGACAGAGTCTTGCTCTGTCACCCAGGCTGGAGTGCAGTGGCCCAATCTCAGCTCACTGCAACCTCCACCACTCAGGTTCAAGTGATTCTGCTGCCTCAGCCTCCTGAGTAGCTGGGACTACAGGCACAAGCCACCACGGCCAGCTAATTTTTGTATGTTTAGTAGAGATGGGGTTTCACCATGTTGGCGAGGATGGTCTCAATCTCCTGACTTCGTGATCCACCCACCTCCGCCTCCCAAAGTGCTGGGATTACAGGCGTAAGCCGCCACACCCAGCCTGAAACCAGATTCTATCTCTTGATGACAAGTGTAAAAAAATTTGTAGACAACTATTCTTAACAGTGAAGAGATGGAATCAACCTACGTTTCTTTCCATCAATGGAAAAAAGAATAAAGGAAATGTGGCGGCTGGGCGCAGTGGCTCATGCCTATAATCTGTAATCCTAGCACCTTGGTAGGCTGAGGGGGGCGAATCACCTGAAGTCAGGAGTTTGAGACCAGCCTGGCTAACATGGTGAAACCCCGTCTCTACTAAAAATACAAAAATGTGCCAGGCATGGTGGTATGCACCTGTAATCCCAGTTACTTCAGGAGGCTGAGGCAGGAGAATCACTTGAACTTGGGAGGCAGAGGTTGCAGTGAGCTGAGATTACACCACTGCACTCCAGCCTGGGTGACAGAGTCAGACTCTGTCTCAAAAAAAAAAAAAAAAAAGTTCAACACATAGAAATGCTTGATATAATCAAAGTGAATCAGAGGATAAAAGAACTACAATAAAACAACTGAAAAAATAATTATGGAAATTAGAGACAGTAGTCTAACACTGGGTTGTCAATTGGTGACCCTGAGTTAGACAACCTAAAAAAATAAAACAGGGCTGGTCATGGTGGCTCAAGCCTATAATCCCAGTGCTTTAGGAAGCTGAGGTGTGAGGATAGCTTGAGGCCAGGAGTTTGAGACAAGCCTGGGCAACATAGTAAGACCCCATCTCTACAAATGTAACAAAAATTAGCCAGGTTTGGTGGTGCATGCCTGTAATCCCAGCTATTTGGAAGGCTGAGGCAGGAAGATCCTTTGAATCCAGGAGTTTGAGGCTGCAGTGAGGTATGATGACACCACTGTATTCTAGAGTCTGGGTGAAAGAGCAAGGCCCTGTCTTGAAAGAAAGAAGAAACATAGGAATGGAGGAAGGAGGAAGGGAGGGTGGGGGGAGTGAGGGAGGAAAGGAAGGAAGGAAGGAAGAAGGAAGGGAGGAAGGGGAGGGAGGGAAAGGAGAAAGAGAGAAAGACAGAAAAGAAAGAAAGAAAGAGAAAGAAAGATTGCATGCAGAGATAGAGAAGTACATAGTCAGTAGCCAAAGGGCACACCGTATACCTGGAAAAACTGATACGGAGTGATTGGCCTCCAGCCAACCCTGGCTAAGCTATCAAACTTCAATGATAAAGAAAGTACTCCACTGGCCTTTGGGCAGGAAAACATAAGTACATGTGAGAAAAACCTCCAGCCAGCCTCAGACCTTCCCTTAGCCCCAGCCAGAGTCAGATGAGAATAGAGTCAGAACTTATGGGAAGACCTGAAGCAAAGGAAAATGAATCAAGAATATTCTCCCAGGCCAAGTGCGGTGGCTCATGCCTGCAATCCCAGAATTTTGGGAGGCCAAGGCAGGAGGATCACCTGAGGTCAGGAGTTCGAGACCAGCCTGTCCAAGATGGTGAAAGCCTATCTCTACTAAAAATACAAAAATTAGCCAGGCGTGGTAGCGTGTGCCTGTATTCTTAGCTACTTAGGAAAATGAGGCAGCAGAATCGCTTGAATCTGGGAGACGGAGGTTGCAGTGAGCTGAGATCACACCACTGCACTCCAGCCTGGGCAACAGGGCAAGACTCTGTCAAAAAAAAAAAGTCATCCAAGGATAAACACATTAAACAGAAACTATCAAACATGCACCAATTCCAAAAATACAGCAGCTGTGGGTGAAAACAGAAACTGCAGATTAAAAAGACTCATAATACTTTTATTATTTTTAAAATAATTTTAATGAACATTGAATAAAAAGATATCACTTTCCCATAGGCATTTATCTGAAGTTCAGAAATTCTCCCACCTTACTTTAGTTTCTTCAGCTTCTGTTGTAGCAAGCAAAATAAAAGTTATATATATATTTAAACTAAAACACAATATAAAATACGTAAAGTTACTTTTTTTTTTGAGAAGGAGTTTCACTCTGTCGCCAGGCTGGAGTTGTATTTTTGTATTTTTAGTAGAGACAGGGTTTCACCATGTTGGCCAAAATTGTCTCGATCTCTGGACCTTGTGATCCACCTGCCTCAGCCTCCCAAAGTGCTGGGGATTACAGGTGTGAGCCACCGCACTCATCAAAGTTATTTTCAGTCCATTAATCTATCTACTTATCTAGCTACCTATTTGCACAAAAAGAGGTATGAATTATTATTTTTTTTTTTTGAGACAGAGTCTCTCTTTGTTGCCTAAGTTAGAGTGGAATGGTGTGATCTTGGGTCACTGCAACCTCTGCCTCCCAGGCTCAAGAGATTCTCGTGCCTCAGCCTCTCAAGTAGTTAAGATTACAGGCATCACTATGCTCAGATAATTTTTTATTTGTAGTAGAGATGAGGTTTCACTATGTTGGCCAGGCTGGCCTCGAACTCCTGAATTCAAGTGATCTGCCTGCCTCAGCCTCCCAAAGTGCTGGGATTACAGGCATGAGCTATCATGCCTGGCCATATCACCTAATGTTAAGAGTTATTTCTTGGTGGTTGAAAATTTCATGATTTGCTACTTGCTTCTTTGTACTTTTCTTTCCTCTCCTCTCTCTCTCTCTCTCTCTCTCTCTCTCTCTCTCTCTCTCTCTCTCTCTCTCTCTCTCTCTCTCCCCCTCCCTCTTTCTGACAGGGTCTCACTCTGTTGCCCAGGCTGCAGTCTCAAACTCCTGGGTTCTAGTGATCCACCTATCTCAGCCTCCCGAGTTGCTGGGACTACAGGTGCACATTACCATAACTGGTTTTTAACTTTTTATAGAGATGGGATCTTGCTATGTTGTTCATGCTGGTCTCATACTCCTGGCCTTGAGCAATCCTTCTAACCTGCCTTCCCAAAGTGCTGGGATTACAGGTGTGAGCTACAGCACCCGGCGTGCTTTGTACTTTTCTATAGGACTTACATTTTATATAATAATTACAAATAATTTTTACAAAAGCAGTAGTCATTCTAAACTTTTAAAAATTAAGCAGTGATTAAGAAAGAGCTACAGAAAGTAGTATTAATTCAGCACCTATTATATGCTAGATATTTTGCATATAGCGGATCACCTAATCCACATATCAAGGCAAGAATTATAATCTTTATTTTCCAAGAGAGAAAACTGAGGCTTACAAGCATTTGTTAATTCTAGAGTTACACTGCCGCTGCCAAAATAAGTGCCCCCTCCCAGCAGCCTGCCCACTGCTGGTTTTATCAAATTCAAACCCCACTTCCACCCCCACATCTGTGCACAAGAATGTTCACACACACACACACACACACAGACACACACACACAAACACACACACATTTCTGCAATATTCCATCTGACTAGGTCAGGAACTTGTCATGACAAACCAAATGCAATACCTATTTCCTGACCAAAGCTGTTATTCAATATCTCTATCATTTGAGAAATAGTTTGATTTCATGCTGACAAGGGTCACACTGAGGTCTTAAGAGAAGTAACAATTACAAAGCATCCTAATCTAAGTGAAAGGGTGTGATGTTCAGATACATCCAGCCCTTTGAGATGCTCTGCTGGAAGGTGGTTGAGGTGCAAAGTACTATTGACTCATGGTCATCTTGGTCCATGGTCATTAATAATGATACTTTGTACTACTTTCATGTTTGTGCTAAGGGTGTTTTCAAAACCTGGAAGAAGCTTATCAACTTCTAGGCATTCAAATATCTCTTTCACAATATATAGATGTGTGTGTGTATGTGTATGCTATGAAAATATACACATATATACATATATGAATATATATACACACACATACATATATAAATATTTACAGTATACTAATCAAAAAGTAAATTCTTTTTTTTTTTTTTTTGAGATGGAGTCTCACTCTGTCACCCAGGGTGGAGTGCAGTGCTCGATCTCAGCTCAATTCCATCTCTGCCCCCCCAGATTGAAGCGATTCTCCTGCCTCAGCCTCCTGAGTAGCTGGGATTACAGGCACCTAATTTTTCTATTTTTAGTAGAGACGGGGTTTCACCATCTTGGCCAGGCTGGCCTTGAACTCCTGACCTCATAATAGACCCACGTCGTCCTCCTAAATTGCTGGGATTACAAGCATGAGCCACTGTGCCCGGCACAAAGTGAATTCTTAATCATCCTTGAAAAGAAAATGGCAGGCCAGGTGTGGCTCTCACCTGTAATCCCAGCACTCTGGGAGGCTGAGTTGGAAGGATCACTTGAGCCCAGGAGTTTGAAACCAGCCTGGGAAACATGGTGAGACCCCCTCTCTACAACAAATATAAAAATTACCTGGGCATGGCAGCTTATACCTGGGGTCCCAGCTACTCAGGAGGCTGATGTGAGAGGATCACTTAAGCCAAGAAAGCAGAGGTTGTGGTGAGCTGAGATCACACCACTGCAGTCCATCCTAAGTAACAAAGCAGTACCTTGCCTCAAAAAAAAAAAAAAAAAAAAAAAAAGAAAAGAAAAGAAAAGAAAAAAATTGGTATCCAAGAAAAATTTAAAATCTCTCTCTACATAGAAATGTATATAGTCATAGTGTATTAATCAAAAAGTAAATTCTTAATAGTTCATGACAAGCAAATGGCAGGCCAGGCATGGTGGCTCATGTTTGTAATCTCAGCACTTTGGGAGGCCCAGGCAAAAAGATTGCTTGTGTCTAAAAGTTTGGGACCAGCCTGGGCAACCTAGTGAGAACCAACCTCTCAGAAAAAATCAGAAATTAGCCAGGCATGGTGGCATATGCCTGTAGTCTCAGCTACTCAAGATGCTGAGTTGGGAGGATCACTTGAGGCCAAGAGGCCAAGTCTGCAGTGAGCCATAATCACACGACTACACTCCAGCCTGGGTGACAGAGCAAGACCCTGTCTAAGAAAACTATAAAAGAAAAAGAAAACTATAAAAAATATAAAAAAGAAGACATGAAGTGAGAAGCTACCATGTCCAGGGCAAAGACAAAGGGCCCAAGCAAAAGCCCATTCCCCTCCTCACCCCCAGTAGACAAGAAAAACCATGAGACACTAAATAAAACAGAAATCACTGTGAAACCACACAGGCAGAATTTACTATCGATTTGTCAGAAATCCACTCTCAAGGTTAAGAGACAGTTTTTGCTAAGGCACTCTGCTGTAAAGTGAACAAATGAGAGTCCAGGGAAGCTTTAGGCTCCTTGATGCTGTTGACCATCGAAGGCTTAAAGCTGGATCTGGAAGAGGCAACTGTGAGGCAAGAGCAAAACCAGAAGAGGCTACCATGAGGCAAAAGATGGGCCTTGAGTGGCCACTGTGAGGCAGAAGATGGGCCAGACGAGGCCATTGTGAGGCAGGAGCTGGTGTAAGAGAGACCACCATGAGACAGGAGCTGGGTCTTGGGAGGCAGATCTGAGGTAGGAGATGGGCCTAGTGAGGCCACTGTGAAAAAGGAGCTGGGCCTAGAGAGGCCAGTGTGAGGCAGAAGCTGGGCCGGTTGAGGCTGCCAGAAGTCAGATAGGAACATGGCCGGGGAAGGCCACCATGAGGCAAGAGCTGGGCCTGGAAAGCCTGCTGCGAGGCAGGAGAAAAGCCTGGAGAGGCCATTGTCAGGCAGGAGCTGGGCCTGTTTAGGCTGCCACGAGGTTGACAGTAGGCCTGGAGAGCTTGATTTGAGAAAATTTTGAGCCTACAAAGGCCACCAGGAGCTGGGCAGAAGCTGAGTCCAAGGAGGTTGTTGTGAGGCAGGAGTTGGGCCTGTAGACACAGCAGGGAGGAAGAGCTCAGCCTGGAGAGGATGCCAGGAGGCAGCAACTGGGCCTAAAGAGGCCGACTTGAGGAAGTTCTGGGCCTGGAGAGGCCGCCAAAAGGGAAAAACTGGGCCTGGAAAGGCCGTTGTAAGGAATGAGCTGGGCCTAAAGAGGTCATTGAAAGGCAGGAGCTGGGCTTGTCGAAGCTGCCAAAAGTCAGGAGTTTTGGACTGGGGAGGCTACAGTGAGGCAAGAGCTGCGTGTGGAGAGTCTGCTGTGAGGTAGAGGCTGGGCCTGTACAGGCCTTAAGAAGGCAGGAGCTGGGCCTGGAGAGGCTGACTTGAATTCAAGTTCTGGGCCTGAAGAGGCCACCAAGTCAAAAGCAGGGCCTGAGAAGGCCACCAAGAGGCATGAGCTGGGCCTGGACAGGCTGATGGGAGGAAGTTTTGCACCTGGAGAGGCCACCAAAAGGCAGGAGCTGGGCCTGGAAAAACCAACTGGAGGATGATTTGGGTCTTCAGAGGCCACCAGGAGGCAGGAGCTGGGAAAGAAGAGGCCAATTTGAGGATGATTTGGGCCTGCAGAGGTTGCTGGGAGGAAGAGCTGGGCCTGGAGAGGCTGACTGGGGGAAGTTCTGGGCCTGGAGTGGCCAAAAAGCGAAAGCTAGGCCTGGAAAGGCCACCGTGAGGCATGAGCGTGGCCTACAAAGGCCATTGGGAGGCAGCAGCTAGGCCTGTAGAGGCTGCCGAAAGGCAGGAACCTGGTCAGAGGAGGCCACGGTGAGGCAAGAGGTGGGCCTGGAAGGTGCACTGTGAGGTAGAGGCCAACAACAGGCAAAAGCTGGGCCTGGAGAGATGACAAGAGGAATGAGCTGGGCCTAAACAGGCCAGTATGAGAAAGGACCTCGGCCTAGAGAGGCCAGTGTGAGGCAGGAGGTGGGCCTGGACAGGTTGCCAGAGGCATCAACTGGGCCTAAACAAGCCATTGTGAGGGAGGAGCTAGGCCTGTTGAGGCTGCTGGGAGGCAGGCGGGAACTTGGCCCACGCAAGCCACTGTGAGGCAAGAGATGGGCCTGGAGAGGGAGCTAAGAGGCAAGAGCGGGGCCTGCAGAGGCTGTTCTCAAGCCAGAGCTGGGTCTGTACAGGCCACTGCAAGGCAGAAGGTGGGACTAAAGAGCTTGACTTGAGGAAGTTTTGGGCCTACAAAGGCCGGCAGTAGTTGGGCAGGAGCTGAGCCATAAAAGGTTGTTGTGAGGCAGGAGTTGGTCTTGTAGATACAGCCAGGAGGAAGAGCTAGGCCTGGAGAGAATGCCGGGAGGCAGCAACTGGGCCTGGAGAGGCCGACTTGAGGAAGTTTTGGGCCTGGAGATGATGTCCCGGGACAGGAGCTGGGCCTGGAGAGGCCACTGTGAGGCATGAGCTGGGCGTAGAGAGGCCAGTGTGTGGCAGGACCTGGGCCTGTCCAGGCTGCCAGGAAATAGGTGGAAACCTGGCCAGGGAAGGTTGCCATGAGACAAAAGTTGGGCCTGGAAAAACCATCGTGAGGTATGAGCTTGGCCTAAAGAGCCATTGGGTGGCAGGAGCTGGGTGTGTAGAGGCTGCTGAAAGGCAGGCGCTTGGCTTGTGGGGGGCCACGGTGAGGCAGATGCTGGGCCTGGAGAATCTGCTGTGAGGCAGATATTGGGCCCGTACAGGCTGACAGAAGGCAGGAGCTGGGCCTGGAGAGGCTGCCAGGACACAGAAGCTGGGCCTGAAGAGGCTGCCAAGAGGCATGAGCTGGGCCTAAAGAGACCAGTGTGACAAGAGATCGGCCTGGAGAGGCCGACTTGAGGAAGATTTTGGCCTAGAGAGCCTGTCAGGGGCAGGAACTGGGCCTGGAGAGGCCACCGTGAGGCATGAACTGGGCCTAATGATGCCAGTGTGAGGCAGGAGCTGGGCCTGTCAAGGCTGCTGGGAGGTAGGCAGGAACTTGGCCAGGGATGACCTCCGTGAAGCAAGAGCTGGGCCTGGAGAGGCCATTGTCATGCAGGAGCTGGGCCTATCCAGGCTACCAAGAGGCAGAAGGTTGTGCTGGTGAGCTTGACGTGAGGAAGTTTTGGGCCTACAAAGGCCTCCAGGAGCTGGGCAGGAGCTGAGCCAAAAGAGATTGTTGTGAGGCAGGAGGTGGGCCTGGAGATTCAGCTAGGAGGAAGAACTGGGCCTGGAGAGGCTCACTTGTGGAAGTTCTGTGACTAAAGAGGTTGCCAAAAGGCAAAAGCTGGGCCGGAATGGCCACCATGAGGCAGGAGCTTGGCCTAGAGAGGCCACTGGGAGGCAGGAGCTAGGCCTGTAGAGGCTGCCGAAAGGCAGGAGCTTTGCCTGGGAGGCTGTGGTGAGGCAGATACTGGGCCTGGAAAGTCTGCTGTGAGGCAGAGGTTGGGCCTGTAGAGGCCGATGGGAGGTCTGCTGAAATGGCAGACTTGAGAAAGTTCTCAGTCTGGAGAAGCCACCGGGATGCGGGAGCTGGGCCTGGAGAGGCCACCGAGAGGCATGAGCTGTGCCTAAAGAGGCCAGTGTTAGGCAGGAGCTGTGCCTGAAGAGGCGACTTGAGGAAGTTTTGGGCCTGGACAGCCCGTCGGGGGCAGGAGCTGGGCCTGGAGAGGCTGCCGTGAGGCATGAGCTGGGCGTAATGAGGTTAGTGTGAGGCAGGACCTGGGCCTGTCGAGGCTGCCGGGAGGCAGGTAGAAACTTGTTCAGGGAAGACCTCCGTGAGGCAAAAGCTGGGCCTGGAGAGTCAGCTGGGAGGCAAGAGCTAGGCCTGGAGATGCTGTTGTCACACAGGAGCTGGGCCTGTCCAGGCCATTGGGAGGCAGAAGGTGGGTCTGGAGAGCTTGACTTGAGGCAGTTTTGGGCCTACAAAGGCCACCAGGAGCTGGGCAGAAGCTGAACCAAAAGAGGTTGTTGTGAGGCAGGAGCTGGGCCTCCAGGCACAGCCAGGAGAAACCTCAGCCTGTAGAGGCCACCTGGAGGCAGCAGCTGGGTCTGGAGAGGCCAACGGAAGAAGGCAGGAGCTTGGCCTTGAGAGGCTGACTTATGGACATTTTGGGCCTGTATAGGCTGCCCAGAGGCAGGAGCTCGGACTAAAGAGACTGTTGTATGGCAGGAGCTGGGCCTGTACAGGCCACTGGGAGGCAAAAGGTGGGCCTCAAGAGTCCACTGTAAAACAGGAGCTGAGTCTTGGAAGGTGGCTGTGAGGCAAAAGATGGCCCTTGGGAGGCTGATGAGAGGCAGTAGCTGGGCCTGGTGAGGTTGACTTGAGAACCTTCTCTCTGGGCCTGGAGAGAAGGCTGGGAGGCAGGAGTTGGGCCTAAAGAGGCCATTGTAATGATGGAGCTGGGCCTGTGGAGGCTGCCATGAGGCAGCAGCCTCATCTGTGGAGACTGCCATGAGGTAGGGTATGGGCCTAAATAGGCCATTGTGAGCCACAAGCTTGGCCCGTAGAGGCCGACTGGAGAAAGTTCTGGACCTGGAGAGGCTGCCGGGAGG
This sequence comes from Pan paniscus, assembly GCF_029289425.2. Lineage (NCBI taxonomy): Eukaryota > Metazoa > Chordata > Mammalia > Primates > Hominidae > Pan > Pan paniscus. The sequence continues at coordinate 81,148,225 of NC_073255.2, read as the reverse complement.
CAGGAGCTGAGCCAAAAGATTCAAGCGCATTACATTTATTAGGCACTTTATTTCCATTATTACATTGTAGTATATAATGAAATAATTATAGAACTCACCATAATGTAGAATCAGTGGACATGTTAAGCTTATTTTCCTGCAACAAGATGGTCCCATCTGAATTGATGGAAGAAAGTGACAGATAATCAGGTATTAGATTCTCATAGGGACAGCACAACCCAGATCTCTCGCATGCACGGTTTGCATAGGATGCATGCTCCTATGAGAATCTAATGCTGCTGCTGATCTGAGAGAAGGCGGAGCTCAGGCGGGAATGTGAGCAATGGGGAGTGGCTGTAAATACAGATGCAGCTTCCCTCACTCAACACCACTCACCTCCTGCTGTGTGGCTCCTTAAATCTCCATGGCTCAGGGGTTGGGGACCCCTGCTGAAGTGCATCCAAAAGGACCATTCCCACACCAGTCTTCATAGCGGTCAAGTGCAGCAACCACTTAGCTCCCAAGGCATGTGCCTCAGCTGGCATTTCATCACAATCAACAGTAAGCAGTAGCTTGAGTCATTGTGAGGTCACTTCCTGGAAATCACCAGCATTCCGTTTCCCATTGGCAAGGAGCTCAGCACTGCCCCTTGGATAACCAAACCTATCCCCAAATCCCATCTGTGTGAGTCTATCTCCAGGGACCCTTCTTAGCATATTAGAGTCCAACCAGGAGACATAAACCACTCAAAAGTTTAAAGTGGTAAAATTTAATACAGAGAATTATTCATTATAACAGGGGAACAGCATAATGAGAGACTGGCTAGCACAAAGTAAAGAGAACTCTAGAGAATATAGGACTAGCCCAGGCGAGGCATGGTGGCTCATGCCTGAAATTCCAGCAATTTAAGAAGCCAACACAGGAGGACTGCTTGAGGCCGGGAGCTAGAGATTGGCCTGGACAACACAGTGAGACCCTGTCTCTATCCAAAAAAAGAAAAAATTAGCTGGGAGTGGTGGTGCACACTTGTAGTCCCAGCTACTCAGGAAGCTGAAGTGAGAGAATAGTTTGAGCCTGGGAGGTCAAGGCTACAGTGAGTCATGATTATGCCACTACAGTCAAGCCTGGGTGACACAGCAAGACCCCATCTCAAACAAAACAACAAAACAACAACAACCACAACCATTTACAGACAGAAAAGAAATAGAGCTAATAAGCTAAGGGAAGATGCTGAAATGTGACCAAGCAATATGTGGTATTTTATCTATTTAAAATAATCAAACAAAAAATAACTTATTAAATTATAATACCCTGTGCTGGCAAAGGTGCAGTGAAATGGACACTTTCTTATACTAGGAGGGGTGTTTAAATTGTACATAGTCTTCCAAGGTAAAGCTTGGCAATTTTTTAAATAGAGACAGGGTCTCACCTTACTGCCTCCTCCAACTCTTGGCCTCAAGCAATCCTCCTGTCTTAGCCTCCAAAGGGCTGGGATTATAGCCAGGAGGCACCAAAAACCTTGTCAATGTACATCAAGGGCAATGAGAATGCCCATTCACCATGACTCACAGCAATCTTACTTCTGGAAATACCTTGGGGAGACAATTCAATCTAAACAAAAGGTCATCTGCATAAACACAGTGAAATTCTGGGAGTAATTGAAAACAGAGTGGTTAAGTTAAATAAGAAACAGTTATAAGAAATTGTACTATGGTATTTATAGGCACCTGGTAAAAGGTCAGTTAATGTTAGCTGCTACTTTTTTGTTGCTTTGAGACAGGGTCTCACTCTGTCACCCAGGCTGGAGTGCAGAGGCCTGATCATGACTCACTGCAGTCTCAACCTCCTTGGACTCAAGTGATCTTCCCACAGCAGCCTCCCAAGTAGCTGGGACTACAGGAACATGTCACCACACTAGGCTAATTCATGTACTTTTCTGTAGGGATGGTGCCTCCTTTGGTTTCCGAGGCCTGTCTCAAACTCTTGGCCTCAAGCCATCCTCCTACCTCAGCCTCCGAAAGTGTTGTGATTACTGGTGTGAGCCACCACACCTGGCCAGCTGCTACTTTTATTATTATTCCTCTCAATTAAAAATAATTTTCATTAAAAATTATCATTTTCAAGGCTATGGAACAATATGTGTCATACAGCATAATTGTAAAAACATATACAGTCATCCCTCGGTATACAGAGAGGATTAGTTCCAGCCCCCCATCTCTGCGTATACCAAAATCCATGCATACTCACATTTCACAGTCAGCCCTCTGGAACCCACATATAGGAAAAGTCCAAATATTAGTTGGGCACAGTACCAAGCACCTATAGTCTCAGCCACGTAGGAGGCTGAGGTGGGAGGATCGCTTGAACCTGGGAGGTTGAGGCTGCAGTCAGCTGTGATGGCACCACTACACTCCAGCCTGGACAATAGAGCAAGACCCTGTGTCAGAAAAAAACAAAACGAAAAAACAAAAAATGGGTTAGAAATTGTAGTACGGTCTGTTGGGCAAAATTCCATATAAGCAAAGTATAAATTAATGAAGCAAATGGTGATAAATTAGTATGATTGACTTTCTGGAGTTTCTGACAATAAAGGTAAGAAAAATGCAAAACACAGAGACAGAGGGTAAAAAAAGAAATTAGTGAAGCATTCTACGAGTTTAATAAAATGACATTGGCCATGTTCGTGCAGCAGCAGTATGTCATGATATGACATACCTTGGAGAGAAGTTAACAGATGAGGAAGTTGATAAAAATGATCAGAGAAGCCACATACCAATAGCGACAGTCAAGTAAACCACGAAGAATTTACACAACTGATGTCAGCAACGTGGAAATATTGTATAGTGTGTGTTGAAGTTCCTGTACATTGTTTATTTGCCTTTTGTTTGAAAGAAATCTATCTACTAAGTTATTCTTGCTATCAAAAGAATATGTGTGAATAAGTCATTTGAACTTATTCTTCTGTTTTTCTACTTTTATCTTCCTGCCATCATCTCATAGCCTTACTTTAGAATTTTTTTATTTTTTTAGAAAATTGAACAAGTGCTCCTTGTGGTGGCTCATACCTCTAGGATGGAAGGCAGGGGTAGAAGGGTCACTTGAGGCCAGGAGTTTGACACCAGCCTGGCCAACAAAGTGAGACCCCATGTCTACAAAATAATTTAAAAATTAGCCAGATGTCATCATGTATACCTACAGTCCCAGCTACTCAGGAAGCTGAGGCAGGAGGATCCTTAGCCCAGGAGTTCAAGGCTGCAGTGAGCTGTGATTGCACCACTGTACTCCAGCCTGGGTGACAGGGTGAGATCCCATCTCCTAAAACAAAAAAGAAAGAAAGAAAATAGACCAAGTGCAAGTTGTATGTGGCTTATTCTGAATATTTCTAAACTAGAAGTTCTCAATCTTTCGGGGTCTAGCATCCCTTTACATTTTTTAACTTTATTGAAGATCTCTAAGACTTTTTCTTTATATAAATAATTATATTAAAATTAGAAAATAAGACAAAATTTTAAAAATATTATTCATTACATAATAATAAAACTATTACATGTTGATATAAGTAATACAAGACAAAATTTTTAAAATATTTGGCCAGGTGCAGTGGCTCATGCCTGTAATCCTAGCACTTTGGGAGGCCGAGGTGGGCGGGTCACAAGGTCAAGAGATCAAGACCATCCTGGCCAACATGGTGAAACCCCACCTCTACTAAAAATACAAATATTAGCTGGGCGTGGTGGCACACGCCTGTAATCCAGCTACTCGGGAGGCTGAGGCAGGAGAATCGTTTCAACCCAGGAGGCGGAGGTTGCAGTGAGCTGAGATCGCACCACTGCATACCAGCCTGGTGACAGAGCGAGACTCTGTCTCGAAAAAAAAAATTTTATTATTCATTAAATATTAATAATAAAACAATTACATGTTGATATAATACTTTTTTTTTTTTGAGACGGAGTCTCGTTCTTTCATCCAGGCTGGAGTGAAGTGGCGTGATCTCGGCTCACCATAACCTCCGCCCCCCAGGTTCAAGTGATTCTCCTGCTTCAGCTTCCCGAGTAGCTGGGATTACAGACGCCTGCCACCGTGCCTGGCTAATTTTTGTATTTTTTTAGTAGAGACAGAGTTTTGCCATGTTGGCCAGGCTAGTCTCGAACTCCTGACCTCAGGTGATCCACCCGCCTGGCTCTCCCAAATTGCCGGGATTACAGGCATGAGCCACCGCGCCCACCCTGATTAATATATTTTTTAAAACACTGATTAGTCGGGCAACAACACTGGGTAAGGGTCTCCTCATTCCCAGTGACACAAACCCCAGTGCACGGCTCCGGGGTTGCAAGGGCTGCAGAGACAAAAGGCTCTGACTTGAGATTTTATTATTTTATTTGTATTTCTATTTGTGTTGTGAGACAGGTCCTGCTCTGTCACCCAGATTGGAATGTGGCTATGCACTTGTAGCTCACTGCAGGCTCGACCTCCTGGGCTCAAGCCATTTTCCTGCCTCAGCTCCCCAGTAGCTGGTACTACCGTTGAGTGCCACCATACCTGGCTATTTTTTAAATTTTTTGTAGAGTGAGGGGTCTTGCTACGTTGCCCAAGCTGGCCTCAAACTCCTGACACCTCAAGAGATCTGCCCACCTCAGCCTCCTGAGTAGCTGTGATTACAAGTACATATCACCATGCGTAGCTACATTTATTTTATTTTATTAAATATTGAAAAATATTTTTGGCCGGGTGTGGTGGCTCATGCCTGTAATCCCAGCACTTTGGGAGGCCGAGGTGGGCAGATCACCTGAGGTTGGGAGTTCGAGACCAGCCTGACCAACATGGAGAAACCCCGTCTCTACTAAAAATACCAAATTAGCCAGGCGTGGTGGTACATGCCTATAATCCCAGCTACTTAGGAAGGCTGAGGTGGCAGGAGAATCACTTGAACCCAGGAGAATCGCTTGAACCCAGGAGGTGGAGGTTGCAGTGAGCCGAGATTGAGCCATTGCACTCCCGCCTGGGCAACAAGAGCAAAACTCCATCTCAAAAAGAAAAAAAAAGAAAAATATTTTTGTAGAGAGGAGGTCTTGCTATGTTGCCCAGGCTGGTCTTGAATTCCTGTCCTTAAAAGATACTCCCATTTCTGCTTTCCAAACAGCTGAGACTACAGGCATGAGCCACTGTACTGAGCCTGAAGAGATTTCTTTAATCTAGCATCCCATACTTGACAGGATTGAGAAAGGCAGTAGTGGTTTTTAAAATTACTTCATAATTCAGTAAGAATCTAACTCAACCTTGACCCCTGCCTTCTCTCACACCCCGCATCCAGTCTGTCAGGAAATCCTGTTGACTGTCTTCAACACATACTGAAGATCCCCACCCACCAACTCCCTGGCCTCCTCTCCTACTTCTCTCCTCTGACCATCTCTCAACACCACCATGACCCTGGTCAAGACTACTATCATCTCCCGCCTGGATGTTGCCACAGCTTGGCCCCCATGCTTCTACCCAAATCTTCCCACAGTCTTTCTCAACTCAGCAGCCAGAGAATGCTTTTAAATCGGCAGACAGATCATGTCGCCTCTCTGCTCAGAACCCTCTTGAATTTCCTATCTGGCCCAGCAATAACCTCCCAGGGCTTACACAGTCTGTACTGATCCCTGCCCAGCAACTCCCTGGCCTCCTGCCCTAATTCTCTCCCTCTTTCCTTCTGCTCCACTGGCCTCCTTCCAGAGCCTCAGACACACCTCAGACAGTTTATTCAGTTGTTTCTGCCCACAAGCCTCTTCCCTCAGCACCTTGGCCAGCTCCTTGCCCTCCTTCAAGTCTTGGCTTAATTTTCACTTAGGAGGCCACTCCTGATCATACTATTTAACATTGCCATCTGTCCCCATGCCCACCATGCTAATTTCTTCCCTCCTTCTTTCTTTCCTTCCCTCCCCTCCCCTCCCGTTCTCCCTCCCTCCCCCCACCTCCCTTCATTTTTTTGACAAGATCTCACTCTTGTTACCAAGGTTGGAGTGCAGTGGCACAATCACAGCTCACTGCAACCTCAAATTCCCAGGCTCAAGCGATCCTCCCACCTCAGCCTCCCTAGTAGCAGGGACTACAGGTGCATGTCATCATGCCTGGCTAATTTTTTTTAGTATTTTATTTTATTTTATTTTGAGATGGAGTTGCACTCTTCTTGCCCAGGCTGAAGTGCAATAGTGTGATCCTGGCTCACTGCAACTTCTATCTCCAAGATTCAAGTAATTCTCCTGCCTCAACCTCCCAAGTAGCTGGGATCACAGGCATGTGCCACCATGCCCGGCTAGTGTTTGTATTTTTAGTAGAAATGGGGTTTTGCAATGTTGGCCAGGCTGGTCTTGAACGCCTGACCTCAGGTGATCCACCCACCTCGGCCTTCCAAAGTGCTGGGATTACAGGCATAAGCCACCGCGCCTGGCCAATTTTTTTTTTTTTTTTTTTTTTTAGTAGACACAAGGTCTCACTATGTTGCATAGGCTGGTCTTGAATTCCTGGCCTCAAGTGATCCTCCTGCCTAAAATTCCTACGGATTGCTGGCATAAGCCACCATGCCTGGTTTCATGTTCCTTTCTTCTTGCTGCTGCAACATAGTTTGCAATTTCCTAAATTTAGTGGCTTAAAACACTACAAATCTACCATCTTACAGTTCTGGGGGCCAGAAGCCCAAACTAGATTTATTAAGGCTAAAGTCAAGGTGTCAGCAGGGCTGCATTCCTTTTGAAGGCTCTAAAGTGTTTCCTTGGCTTTTCCAGCTTCTAGAAGCCACCCCCATTCCTTGGATCATGGCCCCTGACTCCATCTTCAAAGCCAGAAGTGAAGCATCTTCAAATCTCCCTCTCTGACCTCTGCTTCCATCACCACATCTCCTGCTCCAATTCTGACTCTCCTACCCTCTTTCTTTTATAAAGACTCTTGTGATTGCTGGGCATGGTGGCTGCCACACATAATCGCAACAATTTGGGAGACCAAGGCAGAAGGAACATCTGAGGCCCAAAGTTTGAAACTAGCCTGAACAACATAGAGAGACCCCACCTCTAGAAAAAAATGAAAATAAATGTGAGCTGGATGTGGTGTGTGCCTGTAGTCCCAGCTACTTGAGAGGCTGAGGTAAGACGATCACTTTAGCCCAGGAGTTTGAGATCAGCCTGGGCGACATAACTAAATTTCATCTCTACAAAGATGAGCTGGGCATGGGTGACATGCACGTGTAGTCCCAGCTACTTGGGAGGCTGAGGTAGGAGGATTGCTTGAGCTCAGGAGGTCAAAGCTATAGTGAGCTATGATCACATCGCTGCACTCCAGCCTGGATGACACAGGGAGATTCCGCCTCAAAAAAAGAAAACAAAAGAAATATATATCTGGTCTCTGTCCCTGGTTCCTGGTAGAGGGCTTCTAAAGCCCTTATAAAGACCTCAGTGTTAGAGGTGATAGGAGCATCTTTTGTTTTAATATTTGGTCTTGGTCCCAGGTTTCTCACACAAGAGCCTTTAAGAACTTTGGGATCTCCAGCATGACAAGAATGCATTTGGTGATGTTGTTGAGATGACTGGGTGACTGCAAGCTCCTAGATTTTTTCAGGAGGAGGACTGATTGCCAGAAAAAGCAACCACATGATTAGAGGCTTGGAACTTTCAGCCTCATGCACTGAACTCCAGGAGGAAGAGGGGCTGGAGATTGACTTAATCACCAACTGCCAAAGATTTTATCAATCGTGCTTGCATAATAAAGCCTCCATAAACACCCTACAACAGGGTTTGCAGAGCTTCTGGGGTTGTTGAACGCAGGAGATTCTGGGAGGGTAGCATGTTCAACAGAGGGCATGGGAGCTCTGTGCTCCCAAAGTTACCTTGCCCTGGGCATCTTTCTTTTCTTTTTTTTGAGACAGGGTCTGGCTCTTTTGTCCAGGCTAGAGTACAGTGGCACAATCTCAGCTTACTACAACCTAAGCCTCCCCAGTCCCCAGCTCAAGGCATCCTCTCACCTCAGCTTCCCTAGTAGCTAGAACTATAGGTACACACCACCACACCCGGCTTTTTTTTTTTTTTTTTTTTTTTGTAGAGACAGGTTTTCACCATGTTGCCCAGGCTGGTCTCAAACTCCTGAGTTTAAGCAATCCTCCCATCTCAGCCTCCCAAAGTGCTGGGATTACAGGCGTGAGTCACAACATCCAGCATGTACATCTCTTTCATTGGCTGTTTCTGAGATGTATCCTTTACAATGAACCTGTAATAGGAAATGAACTGGCCAGATGTGGTGGCTCACATCTGTAATCCCAGCACTTTAAGAAGCTAAGGTGGGAGGATTGCTTGAGCCCAGGAATTTGTGGCCAGACTGGGCAACACAACAAGACCCCATCTCTACAAAAAATAAAAGAAATTAGCCAGATGTAGTGGTGCAGGTGTGTAGTCTCAGCTACTAGGGAGGCTGAGGTGGGAGGACCACTTGAACCCAGGCAGTCCAGGCTGCGGTGAGCTATGACTGCACCACTGCACACCAGCCTGGACAACAAAATGAGACCCTGTCTCTAAGAAAAAAATAAAATAAACTTTTTTTGAGTTCTGTAAACTGTTCTAGCAAATTATTAAACCCAAGAAGAGGGTCATGGGAACCCCGATTTGTAACAGGTTGGTCAAAAGTACAGGTAACAACCTAGGACTTGCCATTGGCATCTGAAATGAGGGTGGTCTCGTGGTACTGAGCCCCTAAACTGTGGGGTCTGTGTCAACTCCAGGTAGTGTCAGAATAAAATTGTGGGATACCCAGTTAATATCCAGAGCATTGGAGAACTTGGTGTAGAAACTCCACACACACATTCAGTCAGAAGTGTGTGAGTAGAGACTAACATGGGCTTTTCTTTCACCTGTCTACCTGCTTAACTGCATAGGAGAGGCAATACGTGGTGCTCATGAACAAAGCAAACATTAAAGTCAGACCAGACCCGACATTTGACTCAGTCTTAATATCCAGGTGAGCTTGGGCAAATCACTCATTATTCCTAAGTCTTCATCACTTCATTCACAAAACGGGGATAACTGTGGCACCTACCTGTGATTTTGTGAGAACTAATGAAATACTATGATTGGTGTTATTGTGATCATTATACCTATTCTAAACTATTTGACAAGGACAGGGATGCAGGACAACATTAACAGATTAGAAACTGTAATGAGGTCTCTTGGGCAAAATTCCATACAAGCAAATTACTGTCTCTCCAAAGCATTCCTGCCACACTTAATTCACCATTCCCTGAATAAAATGTGCCATCTTCATTGTCCAGGTCTTTACAGTGCTGGTTTCCCTGCCTGGGCAGCTCACTCCATCCCATCCCAGCCCATTCCCCATCCCTCCACCTCCCGCTTCCCTCCCCACTCTCATACAACTCTTCCTCATCTTTCAGGACCCAGCTTCAGTGTTACCTTAACTGGAAGCTTCTCTCACCCTTCAGAAGAGCTTCCCATTGCACTTGAGGCATGCACTATTATTTGATCATTTTTGAGTTATAGTCCAAGTCTTTTTGTACCTGAATAAGATGTTGCCCAGTCAGTCTCTCTTCCTGGATTCTGAAGTCTTTCATGGTAGATTCAGCTGGAAGTGACAAAAAGACATTCTTTTGAAAAAGAGGGATGACACAGACAGACATAAGTTCTTAAACGGTTTAAATGATATGTGAAAATTTAACAAAATTCAAAGGCTTGTGGGGAATACTTAGGAGGAAAAGTTACTGGGAGTGTTATAAAGGGTTAATTTATATTTTATTGTACTTTATTTTATTTTATTTTTTGAGTCAGAGTCTCATTCTGTTACCTAGGCTGGAGAGCAGTGGTGTAATCAGGGCTCACTGCAGCCTCAACCACCTGGGCTCGGGTAATCTCACTTAATCTTTATTTGGTTTAAGAAACTCAGTCTTGGTTGAGCATAGTGGCTTATGCCTACAATCTCAGCACTTTGGGAGGCTGAGAGGGATATATTACTTGAGGCAAGCAGTTTGAGATCAGCCTGGGCAACATATTAAGACCCTGTCTCTACCAAAAAAACAGAGTGAATTTGTGGAAGACAACTTTTCCACAGACTCGAGGTGAAGGAAATGATTTTGGGATGATTCAAGTGCATTACATATATTGTGCACTTTATTTCTATTATTATTACATTGTAATATATAATGAAATAATTATACAACTCACTATAATGTAGAATCAGTGGGATCTCTGAGCTTGTTTTCCTGCATCAAGACTGTTCAACTGGGGTGACGGGAGACAGTGACAGATCATCAGCCATTAGATTCTCACAAGGAGCGTGCAATCTAGATCCCTCACATGCACAGTTCACAACAGGGTTCGTGCTCCTATGAGAATCTAATGCTGCTGCTGATCTGACAGGACATGGCGCTCAGGTGGTCATGGGAGCGATGGGAGGGGCTATAAATACAGATGAAGTTTCCCCTCACTCGCCCGCTGCTCACCTCCGGCTCTATGGACCTGTGGTTGGAGACCCCTGCTTGAGTGCATTCAAAAGGATCCATCCCATGCCATTCTTCAGAGTCATCTTTACTGCTGCCGTGGTCAAGTGTAGCACCCCTAAGCTCGCAGGGCATATGCTTCAGCTAGCATTTCATCACAATCAACAATAAGTGGCAGCTTGAGTCATTGTGAGGTCAGTTCCTGGAAATCACCAGCATCCCGTGTCCCATTGGCAAGGAGCTCAGCTCTGCTCCTTGGATAACCAAACCTGTGCCCAAATCCCATCTGTGTGTGTCTATCTCCTGGTACCCTTCCTAGCATCAATTCTGTATTTGTAGGAGTCCAATCAGGAGATATAAACCATTCAAAAGTTTAAACTAGAATGGGCAAGGTGGCTCAAACCTGTAATTCTAGCACTTTGGGAGGCCAAGGCGGGTGGATTGCTTTGAGCTCAGGAGTTTGAGACCAGCCTGGGAAGTAGGGTGAAACCCCATCTCTACAAAAAACACAAAAATTAGCCGGGTGTGGTGGTACATACCTGTAATCCCAGCTACTCGGGAGTCTGAGGCAGAATTGCTTGAGCCTGGTAAGTGAAGGTTGAAGTGAGCAGAGATTGTGCCACTGCACTCCAGCCTGGGTGACAGAGTGAAAGCCAGTATCAAAAAATAAAAGTAAGAATATATATATGTAATTTTAATATAAAAAGTATTAAATTTTGGCTGGGCGCGGTGACTCACGCCTGTAATCCCAGGACTTTGGGAGGCTGAAGCAGGCAGATCACCTGAGGTCGGGAGTTTGAGACCAGCTTGACCAACATGGAGAAACACCGCCTCTACTAAAAATACAAAATTAGCTGGGCGTGGTGGCACATACCTGTGATTTCAGCTACTTGGGAGGCTGAGGCAGAAGAATCGCTTGAAACTGGGAGGCGGAGGTTGCAGTGAGCCGAGATCACACCATTGCCCTCCAGCTTGGGCAACAAGAGTGAAACTCCATCTGAAAAAAAAAAAAAATTAATTTTAATAGAGGATCAGCATAATGAGGGACACAACAGCACAAAGTAAAGACGACTCGAGAGAATACAGAACTAGCAGAGGCCAGGCATGGTGGCTCAAGCCTGTAATCTCAGCAATTTGGGAAGACTAGGCAGGAGGATCGCTCAAGGCCTGGAGTTGGAGACCAGCCTGCACAACATAGTGAGACCCTGTGTCTACCAAAAAAAGAAAAAAGTTAGCCAGGTGTGGTGGCGGTTCACACCTGTTGTTCCAGCTACTTGGAGTCTGGGGTGGGAGGACCCCTTGAGCCTGGGAAGTCTAGGCTACAATGAGCCAAGATCATGCCATTGCACTCCTGGGAGATAGTGAGACCCTGTCTTAGAAAGAAAAAGAAAAGAAAAGAAAGTGCTGATCCCCCTACTTCTCCCGCCCTCTCTGGAACCTCACTTGTCAGTTCTTCCTCCCACTTCCCTGTATCATTACCTATCCCCCCCTTTTAGCTCCTTCTCACCATCATTTAAACTAATCAAACTTCTTATATTAAAAAAAAAAACCTCTCCCTAAACTCAGTGTTTCCCCTACTTTAGGTCTCCAGCACACCCACGGAGCCATCTGCTTTCCCTGGTGCCTTCTCTACACAGCAGCCTGGGCCACGTCTCTAATCCATGAATCTCATCACATTACTCCTCCCCCATTTACATCACTTCTCCTTGCCTTGGGTATTAAGTCCAAACCCCTGCTCTGTCCTGCCTTGCAAGGCAGCCTCACTGCTTGCCCCTCTCCATTTTACCTGCTGTAGAGTCCAACTGAGCCTCACCTGCACCTTGAATGCCCACTCTCTCTCCTCTGGGAGCCTCTGAAGTGGGTGATGCCCTCTGCTTAGAATATGCTTCCCCTTAAATCTCTACTCTCTTCCTGGCTAGCTTTGGCTCCTCTGTCACTTGTCTGCTTTGGCATCATCTCCTCCTGGAAGCCTTCCTTGACTCCCCAGATTCTCAGGAGCATGGGAGGTGAGGTGCTCCTCCCATATACGAATGGAGATTAGGGAATACGTGTTATTCATGTTTAATTCACCAGTGCTTAGCTCAGTGCCTGGCACAAAACAGTCACTGTGGTGGCCAAGGTAATGACCCCCACCCCCAATTGCTCATGTCCTATGTTACACCACACAATTACATAGGAAGGGGGAATTAAGAGTGCAGATGGAATTAATGTTGCTAATCAGGTGACTTTAAAACAAGATTATCCTGGAGTATCTGGGTGAGCCCATGTAATTACAAGTGTTCTTTAAATGTGGAAGAGGGAGGCAGAAGGTTAAGAACCAGAGATAGTGGGCACAATGGCTCATGCCTGTATTACCAATACTTTGGGAGGCCAAGGCAGGAAAATCCCTTGAGTCCAGGAGTTCAAGGTCAGCCCTGGCAACATAGCAAGGCCCCATCTCTACAAAAAAAAAAAAACCAAAAAACCCAGAATTCCCCGAGTGTCATGGCACTTACCTATAGTCCCAGCTACTGGGAGGGATGAGGTGGGAGGATCGCCTGAGCCTGGGAGTTTGAGGCTACAATGAGCCATTATAGGACCACTGAACTCCATCCTGAGTGACACAGCAAGGTCCTGTTTCTAAAGAAAAAAAGGACATTGGAATCAGGGTCCCCTCCATCCTAAGGTACCTACAAGGCATCTCTCTCTGCAAACAAGTAAACATCATCCTCCAACTCCTCACAGAGTGGAGCAGCAGGAAAACTCCCTCACTTCATTTCTGTGCTGCTTGGGAGGCCTGGACAGCCCAATAACCAGCTGCTTGCTGATGAAGCAATCGGGAAATGGCTCGAGTTGAGCTAAGGAGAATTTGGATCATTCTTTTGGTTCTCAATAGGCAGGGTAGGGGCCAGGCATGGTGGCTCATATGTGTAATCCTTGCACTTTTGGAGGCCAAGGTGAGAGGATCACTTGAGGCCAGGAGCTCAAGACCAGCCTGGGCAACATAGCGAGACCCAGGTGGCATGCACCTGTGGTCCCCACTACTTGGTAGAATGAGGTGGGAAGGTTGATCACTTGATCCCAGGAGTTTCAGGCTGCAGTGAGCCATAATCACACCACTGCACTCCAGCCTGGGTGACAGAGCCAGACCATGTCTCAAAAAGTAAAAAAAAAATAAAAAAATAAAAAAATACAGAGAGAGACTATAGGCAGCCACCACCACATCTGGCTAATTTTTAAATATTCTGTAGAGACGAGGTTTGCTAGGTTGCCCAGGCTGGTCTAAAACTCCTGGCATCAGGCCAGGCGTGGTGGCTCATGCCTGCAATCCCAGCACTTTGGGAGGCCAAGGCAGGCAAATCACCCGAGGTCAGGAGTTCGAGACCAGCCTGGCCAATGTGGCGAAACCCCATCTCTGCTAAAAATACAAAAATTGGCCAGGCAGTAGTGGCATGAGCCTGTAATCCCAGGTACTCGGGAGGTTGAGGCAGGAGAACCATTTGAACCTGGGAGGCAGAGGTTGCAGTGAGTCAAGATCACGTCACTGCATGCATTCCACCCTGGGTGACAAAGTGAGACTCTGTCTCAAAACAAACAAACAACAAACAAACAAACAAACAAAAAAACTCCTGGCATCAAAAGATCTTCCTATCTCACCCTCCCACCCTCCCAATGCCCTGGGATTATATTTTTTGTTTACTATAATTGAAGACACTTGTTCTTATACTGCTTTAAGATATAAAGAAAAAAAAACAGATAATAACAAATGTTGGTGAAGGCCGGGCACAGTGGCTTAGCCTGTAATTCCAGAACTTTGGGAGGCTGAGGTGGGCAGATCACTTGGGGCCAGGAGTAAGAGACCAGCCTGAGCAACATGGTAAAACCCCATCACTACAAAAAAATATAAAAATTAGCCAGGCATGGTGGCATGCACCTGTAATTATCAGCTACTCAGGAGGCTGAGATGAGAAAATCACTTGTGCCTGGGAGGTCAAGGCTGCAGTGAACTGTGATGGCGTCACTGTGCTGCAGCCTGAGAGACAGAGCAAGCCCCTGTCTAGAAAAAAAAAAAAAAGTCAGCGAAGATGTGGAGGAATTGGAACCCACATACATTACTGTTGGGAACATAAAATCGTGTAACCACGCTTTTCTTGTCATTTTAATTGGATTTTTAAAAAATCAAGACAGGGTCTTGCTATCTTGCCCAGGCTGATCTTGAACTTGTGGGCTCAAGCCATCCTCCCAACTGAGCCTCCTGAGTAGCTGGGACTACAGGTGTGAGCCATCACACCCAACTGGTGTAGCCACTTTAGAAGACAAACTGGCAGTTTCTCAAAAGGCTAAATATACAGTCATCATATAATGCAACAATTTCACTCCTAGGCATATATCCCAGAGAAACAGAAATATATGTCCGCACAAAAACTTGTACAGCAATCTTCATAGCAGCATTGTTCATAATAGCCAATACGTGGAAACAACCCAAATGTCCACCAACTGATGAACAGATAAACAAAATGCAGTGTGTCTCTACCATGGAATATTATTCAGCCATACAAGAAATGAAATACTGATACACACTATGACATAAAGGAACTTTGAAAACATTGTGCTAAGAGGGAAAAAAAAGCCACAAAAGATCACATATTGTACAATTCTATTTGTCCAGATTAGGAAATTCTATAGTGATAAAAAATGAATCAATGGTTGCCTAAGGCTGGGGGGCCAAGGCAGGTAGCGGGGAGTAGGAGGTAGTGGCTAAGAGGTGTGGATTTCTCTATACGGTAATGAAAGGTTCTAAAAGTGACTGTGGTGATCGATGCACAGCTCTGTGAATATTCTAAAACCTACTGAATTGCAGGTTTCAATAAATAAATAAATTGAAGGGTATGTGAATCATATTTTAATACAGCTATTATTTAAAATAATAAGTGGCTGGGCACAGGTGGTCATGCCTGCCTGTAATCCCAGCACTTTGGGAGGCTGAGGCAGGAGGATCACTTGAGGTCAGGAGTTTGAGCCTAGTCTGAGCAATCTAGCAAGATCCCATCTCTATGATAAAAAAATTAAAAAATTAGCTGGGCATGGTGGCACACGTCCGTAGTCCCAGCTACCTGGGAGACTGAGGATTGCTTAAGCCCAGGAGTTTGAGGCAACAGTGAACCATGATCATGTCACTGTACTGCAGCCTGGGTGACAGAGCAAGACCCTGTCTCTAAAAAGGAAAGAAAATACAAGTTTTTATCACTTTGTGAGTGTAGCCAAGTTTGAGGAGAAATAGACAAGAATAAAAGAGCACTGAATAACGAGAGTAAGTGGCTGGTAAGGCCCAGTTGCTAGCTAAGTGGCTTCTGAAACATTCATTAGTAAAGTTAAAGCTCTGGGGACAGTCATGCAGTCAAAGAATGAATGCTAAATTCATTACAAATGCTGATGGTCTTTCTTTACATGCCTTCTAGTGAAAAATTCCTAAGTGCCTAAATAGCAAGTCTGCAATGATAGCAGCTGTTTATTAAAAACTACAAAAAAGAAATGGAGGCTGGGCATGGTGGCTCATGCCTGTAATCCCTGCACTTTGGGAGGCTGAGGTGGGCAGATCACCTGAGGTCAGGAGTTTGAGACCAGCCTGGCCAACACGGTGAAACCCTATCTCTACTAAAAATACAAAAATTAGATGGGTGTGGTGGCGGGCACCTGTAATCCCAGCTACTCAGGAGGCTGAGGCAGGAGAATTGCTTGAACCCAGAAGGCAGAGGTTGCAGTGAGCCAAAATCACGCCATTGCACCAGCCTGGGCGACAAAAGCAAGACACCATCTTTAAAAAATAAAAATAAAAAAAGGCATCTTCTTCAAGAATGACATAGTGTTTCATGATAAAGAAGCCCTAATTTTGCATTTGTTCAAGTATTGATTTGATTTAGCAAATATGACACCAATCTTGGATAAAGTGCGAACAACAATTTCATTTTCTCCTTAATCAAAACTGATTAGGTAGTCTAATACCAATTCTGATCTTATTAAAAACTGATAAGATTAAAAAAAATCAGGGAATGATGGAGCCAATAAGATGTTACAACCTGTTCTAAGGAGAATTCCAAAACCCACACATATTTGAGACCATTAAGCATGATGAAATATATCTGATTACTATATTTAAAAATAAACTGATTATATAGCCAACAACAATTGGGCAGGGGTCTCCTCATCCACAGCCACACAATCCTGATCACGCAGCTATGTGGTTGCAAGGCCTGCGTAGCCTAGAAGGGACTGGTCTGACTTGAGATTTCACTTCATTCATATTTGTATTTTGAGACAGGGTCCTGCTCTGTCACCCAGGCTGGAGTGCAGTGGTATAATCATAGCTCACTGCAGCCTTGACCAGCTGGGCTCAAGAGATCCTCCTGCCTCAGCTGTACCAGTACCTGGGAATACAGGCAAGTACCACCATATCAGGCTATTTTTTTTTTTTAAATTTTTGTAGACAGAGAAGTCTTACTATGTTGTCCAAGATGGTCTCAAACTCCTAGCCTCAAGAGATCTGCCCACCTCAGCCTCCTGAGTAACTGGGGCCATAGATACACACCACCATGCCCGGCCATATTTATTTTATTTTATTAAATTTCTTTCTTTTATTTTTTGTAGAGGGAGGTCTTGCTATGTTGCAAGGCTGTTGTCGAACTCATGGCCTTAAAACATACTCCCATCTCTGCCTCTCAAACTGTTGCAACTATAGGTGTGAGCCACTGCACCTGTGTGGCCTGACTTGCGATTTCTTTAATCTGGCATCCTTTACTTGGTAGGATTGGGAAAGGCTGTAGTGTTTTCAAAAATTACTTAATAATTCAATTAGAACCAAACTCAACCTTGACTCCTGCCTTCTCTCACAGCTTACATCCAGTCTGTCAGGAAATCCTATTGACTGACTTCATCTCCCGCCTGGATGTTGCCAAATCTCAGCCCCCCTGCTTCTACCCAAATCTTCCCACAGTCTTTCTCAACTCAGCAGCCAGGGGGTGCTTTTAAATCAGGAGAAAGATCACGATGCTTCTCTGCTCAGAACCCACCCCCAACACCCCCACCCACAGTTCCCATTTCAGTCAGAGTAAAAGCCAAAGCCCCAGCAATAGCCTCCAGGGCTTACATGATCTGTACTGATCCCAGCCCAGCAACTCCCTGGCCTCCTCGCCTGCTTCACTCCCTCTATCTCTTTGCTCCTCTGGCCTCCTTCCAGAGCCTCAGACACACCAGGGAGTTTCCTCCTAATGCCTTTATCCTGTTGACTCAGCCTACGGTGGTCTTCCCTCAGCACCTTGGCCAGCTCCATCACCTGCTTCAAACTTTTGCTCAATTTTCACTTATGAGGCCAACCCTGACCACTCTACCTAACATTGCCATCTGTCCCCATTCCCAGCATGCTCATTTCTTTCTTTTTGAGACGGGGTCTTGCTCTATTGCCCAGGCTGAAGTACAGTGGTGCAATCACAGCTCACAGCAACCTCAATGCCCTAGGCTTAAACAATCCTCCTGTTTCAGCCTCCCTAGGAGCTGAGACTACAGGTGCACGCCAGAACACCTAGCTAATTTTTTTTTTTTTTTTGAGACAGAGTCTTACTCTGTCACCTAGGCTGGAGTGCAATGGCATGATCTTGGCTCACTGAAACCTCTGCCTCCCGGATTCAAGTGATTCTCTGCCTCAGCCTCCCAAGTAGCTGGGATTACAGGTGCACACCACCTCACTGGGCTTATTTTTGTATTTTTAGTAGAGACGGGGTTTCACCATCTTTGCCAGGCTGGTCTTGAACTCCTGACCTCATGATCCACCCCCCTCGGCCTCCCAAAGTGCTGGGATTACAGGCGTGAACCACCGTGCCTAGCCTTTTCTTTAAAATTTTTGTAGACATGAGGTCTCACTATGTTGCCCAGGCTGGTCTTAAGCTCCTGGGCTTCAGCAATCTTCCCACCTCAGCCTCCCAAATTGCTGGGATTACAGGCGTGAGCAACTGCCCCTGGCTTCATGTTCATTTCTCCTTGCTGCTGCAACAAACTACCCTACATTTAGTGGCTTAAAACATCAGAAATCTACCATCTTACAGTTCTGGGGCCCAGAAACCCAGCTAGGTCTAGTAAGGCTAAAGTCAAGGTGTCAGAGGGGCTGCATTCCTTTTGGAGGCTCTAGAGAGAATGTGCTCCCTTGCCTTTTCCAGTTTCTAGAAGCCACCCCCATTCCTTGACTCACCTTGAAGATGGCCCCTGACTCCATCTTCAAAGTCAGAAGTGCAGCATCTTCAAATCTTCCTCTCTGACCTCTTCTTTCATCACCACATCTCCTTCTCTAATTCTGACTCTCCTACCTCCTTTCTCTTATAAAGATCCTTGTGATTGGCGGGCATGGGGGCTCCCATCTATAATCCCAACATTTTGGGAAGCCAAAGAGGAAGGAATGCTTGAGGCCAAGAGTTCAAAATCAGCCTTGGCATCATAGCAAGACCCTGCCTTTACAAAATTAACATTAAAATCAGCTGGGCATGGTGATGCACATCTGTAGTCCCAGCTACTGGAGAGGTGAAGGTGGGAGGATTGCTTTAGCTTAGGAGGTCAAGGCTGCAGTGAGCTACGATCACATCACTGCACTCCAGCCTGGGTAGGAGAGTGAGACTCTGTCTCAAATATAAGAAAAGAAATATATATTTGGTATTTGCCCCTGGTTCCTGGCACAAAGCTTCTAAAGCTCTTATAAAGTCCTTAGTGATAGAGGTAATAGGAGCACCTTCTGTTTTAATATTTGGTCTTAGTCCCAGGTTCCTGACACAAGGACCTCTAAGTTCTTTCAGATCTGCAGCATGGTAAGAAAGCATGTGGGATGCTGTTGAGATGTCTGGGTGGCTGGAAGTTCCTAGACTGCTTCAGAAGGGCTGGTTGCCAGAGAAACCAACCACATTTTTTTTTTTTAAATGGAGTTTGGCTCTTGCAGCCCAGGCTGGAGTGCAATGGGACAATCTCGGCTCACCACAACCTCCGCCTCCCGGGTTCAAGCTATTCTCCTGCCTCAGCCTCCTGAGTAGCTGGGATTACAGGCATGTGCCACCATGACCAGCTAATTTTTGTATTTTTAGTAGAGACGGGGTTTCATCATGTTGGTAAGGCTGGTCTTGAACTCCTGACATCAGGTGATCTGCCCACCTCGGCCTCCCAAAGTGTTGGGATTACAGGCGTGAGCCACCGTGCCCAACCCCAACCACATTTTTTGAGGCTTGGAACTTTCAGCCTTACTGGCTGAACTCCAGGAGGCAAAAGGGGCTGGAGATTGACTTAACCACCAATGGCCAATGATTTTATCAATCATGCCTCCATAAAAATCCTAAACAACAGGGTTTGGAGAGCTTCTGTGTTGCTGAACACAAGGAGGTGCTGGGAGGGTAGCATGCCCAACAGAGGGCATGGAAGCTCTGTGCCCCTCCCCACTTACCCTGCAATACATCTCTCTCATTGGCTGTTCCTGAGATGCAGCCTTTACACTGAGCCAGTAATAGAAAATAAACTGGCCAGATGTGGTGGCTCATGCCTGTAATCCCGGCACTTTTGGAGGCAGAGGTGGGGGAATCACTTGAGCCCAGGAATTTGAGACCAGACTGGGCAATGTAACAAGACCCCATCTATACAAAAAATTAAGAAAATTAGCCAGATGTGGTGGTGGGAAACTTGTAATTCCAGCTACTTGAGAGGCTGAAGCAGGAAAATCACTTGAGCCCTGGAGGTTGAGGCTTCAATGAGCTATGATTGCACCAGTGCACTCCAGCCTGGGCAACAGAACGAGACCCTGTCTCTTAAAAAAAAAGGAAAAAAACCCTGTTTTTCTAAGTTCTGTGAGTTGTTCTAGCAAATAATTAAACCCAAGAAGAGGGTCATGGGAACCCCTGATTTCTAACTGGTTGGTCAAAATACAGGTGACAACCTAGGACTTGCAACTAGCATCTAAAGTGAGGTTGGTCTCGTGGGACTGAGCCCCTAATCTGTAGGGTCTGCACTAACTCCAGGTAGTGTCAGGATGGAACTGTGGGATATGCAGTTGGTATCCAGAGAGTTGGAGAATTGGTGTAGAAACTCTGCACTCACATTTGGTCAGAAGTGTGTGAGTAGAGAGAAACATGGGTTCTTCTCTCACTTGTCTACCTGCTTAACTGCATAGGAGAGGCAATGCATGGTGCTCATGAACAAAGCAAGCATTAAAGTCAAACAAGACCCAACATTTGACTCAGTCTTAATATCCAGGTGAGCTTGGGCAAATCACTTATTATCCACAAGTCTTCATCATTTTGTGTGTAAAATAGAGATAACTGTGGCACCTATCTGTGATTTTGTGAGAACTAATGAAATACTATGATTGGTGTTATTGTGATCATTATACCTATTCTAAACTATTTGACAAGGACAGGGATGCATAATAACGTCAACAGATTAGAAACTGTAATGAGGTCTCTTGGGCAAAATTCCATACAAGCAAATTACTGTCTCTCCAAAGCATTCCTGCCACACTTAATTCACCATTCCCTGAATAAAATGTGCCATTTTCATTGTCCAGGTCTTTACAGTGCTGGTTTCCCTGCCTGGGCAGCTCACTCCAACCCATTCCAGCCCATTCCCCACCCCTCCACCTCCCCCTTCCCTCCCCACTCTCATGCAACTCTTCCTCATCTTTCAGGACCCGGTTTCAATGTTATCTTAACTGGAAGCTTCTCTCACCCTCCGGAAGAGCTTCCCATTGCACTTCATGCATGTACTGTTATTTGACCATTTTTGTGTTATAGTTCAAGTCTTTTTGTACCTGAATAAGATGTTGCCCAGTCAGTCTCTCTTCCTGGACTCTGAAGTCTTTCATGGTAGATTCAGCTGAAAGTGACATAAAGACATTCTTTAAAAAAAAAAGAAAAAAAAAAAGAGGGATGACACAGACAGACATCAGTACTTAAAAGTTTTAAATGGTATGTGAAAAGCAAACAAAATTCAAGGGCTTCTAGGAAAAATGTAGGAGGGAAGGTGTCACTGGGAAATAGGATAAAGGGTAATTTTTATTTTATTTTATTTTTTGAGAAAGGGTCTTGCTCTATTGCCAAGGCTGTACTGCAGTAGTGCGATCACAGCTCACTGCAGCCTCAACCTCCTGGGCTCAAGAAATCTTCCCACCTGATTTTTATTTTATTTAAGAAACACAGTCTTACTCTGTTACCAAAGCTGGAGTGCAGTGGTATGATCATAGCTTACTGCAGCCTCAACCTCCTAGGCTCAAGTGATCCTCCAGTCTCAGCCTCCCTAGGAGCTGGGACTACAGGTGTCCACCACAATGTCCAGCTCATTTTTTTTTTTTAATTTTCAGTAGAGACAAAGTGTCATTATGTTGACCAGGCTGATGGTAATCTCCTACCCTCAAGCAGTTCTCCCACCTCAGCCCTCCAAAGTGCTGGAATTACAGGTGTGAGCTGCCACATCTGGCTGAGGGGGTTAATTTTTAATTATATAAAGAGCTCAAAGCAAATAGTAGAAGGAGCCTAAATGCCTATAGCGGCTGACTGGTAAACTGTGATACATCCATATAATAAAATATTATGCAACCATGAAAAGGATTAAGAAAGATCAATAGGTATTGTCATAGATGTCCATGAAATATGAAAATGTGAAGTGATGTCCAATTAGCCTGTATCTTGAAAAATATGGCCCTTTTTCTCAATAGCAATTATTTCCTGAGATAAGATTATGGGTCTAAAGAGCAAAGGAAAATTTTCACTTCTTTCTTAAAAATATTTACTATTTTTATAATTTAAAGAGATTAAATAAATAGATCATCAAATTAGTAAAAGACACATTAACTCTATAAATAAATGGAGAAGTCACAGACAGCCCAGGCATGGTGGCTCACACTTATAATACCAGCACTTTGGGAGGGGGTCGGGGAGGATTGCTTGAGGGCAGGAGTTCCAGACCAGCCTGGAAAACATAGCAAGACATCATCTGTACTAAAAAAAAAAAAAAAAAAAAAAAAAAAATTGCCAGGCACGGTGGCATGTGCCTACAGTCCCAGCTACTGAGGTGGAAGGATCACCTGAGCCCAGGAGGTCAAGACTGTGGTAAGTTGAGACTGTGCTTGTGCCACTACACTCAAGCCTGGAAGACAGAGCGAGACTTAGTCTCAAAAAACAAAGACAATAAAGAAATAAAGCTAACAAGCTAACATAAGAAAAGATGTTAAAATGTGACAAATAAGATGGGCACAGTGGCTCACGCCTGTAATCCCAGCACTTTGGGAGGCCGAGGTGGATGGATCATGAGTTCAGGAGTTCAAGACCAGCCTGATGAACATGGTGAAACCCTGTCTCTACTAAAAATGCAAAAATTAGCCAGGCATGGTGGCGTGTGCCTGTAATCCCAGCTACTCAGGAGGCTGAGGCAGGAGAATTGCTTGAACCTGGGAGGCGGAGGTTGCAGTGAGCCAAGGTCATGCCACTGCATTCCAGCCTGGTGAGAGAGCAAGACTCTGTCTCAAAAAAAAAAAGTGACAAATGAAAATAAAGTAATATGAGGTCTTTTATTTATTAAAAATAATCAAACAGAAAACAACTTGTTACATTATAATACCCTGTGCTGGCAAAGGTGCAGTGAAATGGGCATTTTCTTATACTATTAGTGATGTTTAAATTGTAAATAAACCTTCCAGGGTAAAGCTTGGCAATTTTTAAAAAATAATACAGACAGTGACTCACTATACTGCCTCCTCCAACTCCTGGCCTCAAGCAGTCCTCCCACCTCAACCTCCAAAAGTGCTGGGATTATAGGTCGACAGCCACCATGCCTGAAAGCTTGGCAATTTACATCAAGCATAATAAGAATGCTCATACCCTGTGACTCACAGTAATCTCACTTCTGGAAATATCATCTTTGGATATAATTCAACCTAAACAAAAGGTCATATGCACAAACACAGTGAAAATCTTGGAGTATTTTTTTTCTCTTTTTTAAAAAAATATGGAATGCTTCGCAAATTTGCATGTCATTCTTGCACAGAGGCCATGCCTATCTCTCTATTGTTCCAACTTTAGTATATGTGCTACCGAAGCAAGCATGAGTAATTTAAGATAAAGTGGTTAAGTGAAATAAGGAAGAGTTACGGGGAATTTAAAAATCTATGGTATTTATAGGGATCTCATAACAGCTCAGTAAATATTAGCTGCTACTTTTATTATTTTTATGGTAATTCCACTCAATTAAAAATTGTTGCTAAAAATTACCATTGTCATGGAACATAATGTATCCTACAGTATAACTGTAAAAACAGATACAATTTGTCCCTTGGTATATGGGGGGATTGGTTCCAGCTCCTCCATTTCTATGTATACCAAAATCCACACATACTCAAGTTTTCCAGTCAGTCCTGGGGTATTGAGAGAGATATATATATATAAAATGAGAAAATTAGTGAGGTGTGGTGACAAGCACCTGTAGTCCCAGCTACTTGTGAGGCTGAGTCAGGAGGATTGCTTGAGCCTGCAGTGAGCCATAATTGCACCACTGCACTCCAGTCTGGGCAACAGAGTGAGACAGAAGGTTGACTGTTTAATAGAATTTTTCTGTTGACTTGAACATATGGTCAGGACTGTGGTATATGAAAATTCTTCATAAGATAACTATCTAATCCAATTAATGCTGGAATTGGGAACAGAAAATGTTTTGGTGACTATTTATTTCTTCACTTGCTGTTATATAAACTATTGCCAGTGGGTACTTAACAACCAAGAATGTCATCTCTGAGCTACCCACAATGAAAGGTGATGTCTGGGACCCAGGTGTGTTGAGGTCCCCATGTCTGGGCTATGGGTGCTGAGTGGGACTTACTTATCCATCCATTTTCTATATTCCAGCACTGGGAAACTTGGGTTTATCCATCTTGATAAAAGGTCATTTAAATTCCACTTGGCAAGAACCACAAATGGAAGAAAGGTCACGAAATCACAGGCTAGCCCTTGTTCTCAAGGGAATCTTCAGCTTAGGTGGCTCTGTAAAAGAGGAATCACATTGTTGAAAAATCATCGTAGGTCAGCTGAGGTGGCCCATACCTATAATCCCAGCCCATTGGGAGACTAAGGCAGGAGGATCCCATGAGGCCAGGAGTTCAAGACCAGCCTAGGCAACACAGTGAAACCTCATCTCTACAAAAAATTAGAAAATGAGCTGGGTGCAGTGGCACATTCCTATAGTCCCAGCTACTCTGCAGGCTGAAGTGGGAGGATGAAAGTGGAAGCTGCAGAAGTGGAAGCTGCAGTGAGCTCTGATCTCACCACTGCATGTCAGCCTGGGTGACAGAGTGAGACCCTGTCTCAACATACACATACATACACACACACACACACACACGCACACACACAGACACATGCAGACACACACACACCCCCTCATCTCAGTCTGTCCAGCCTTGACTAAATAAAAGGGTTTTCTGGTTACAGAAGAGGTATGCTCTTTTGTAGGACAGGGAGGGACCAGCAAGCTTGTTCACAGTCTTTTCCTCATCCTCTGCTTAGTTTTCCAAGAACCCTCACAGTGGAAACAGAGTCACTGGGAAAAGGACCTAAATCTTTATATTACCAGGGGAGAAATATGCCTCCTTTGTCAATTAATAAATAGAATACCTGCCTTAAAATCGAGGGAGTTCTGCTAGAATGAATCACTCCCTACAACCCTGACCTATGCAGGGAACATGAAAAACTGGAGTTTGGCCAGGCGCAGTGGCTCACACCTGTAATCCCAGCACTTTGGGAGGCCGAGGCGGTGGACCATCTGAGGTCAGGAGATCGAGACCAGCCTGGCCAACATGGTGAAACCCCATCTCTACTAAAAATACAAAAATTAGCTGGGTGTGGTGGTGGATGTGTGTAATCCCAGCTACTCAGGAGGCTGAGGTAGGAAAATCAGTTGAACCCGGGAGGTGGAGGTTGCAGTGAGCCGAGATCGCACCACTGCACTCCAGCATAGGTGACAGAGCGAGACTCTGTCTTAAAAAAAAAAACAAAAAACAAAAAACAAAACTGGAGTTTGGGGGCCTATAATATTGTAGGCCACATTCCAGATTGAAGAGACCTTACCAAAGTACGGCCTTTCCACAAAGCACTGCCAAACACCAGCTGGCTGTCTCCATGGGGCAACACCATATCTCTGGCTCTTGTTTCCCCAGGAGATGCTCTATTCCAGCCTTCCCTTACATTTTGTATCCCACACATTTCCTAGCGTAAGGCCTCAAAACATAGCAGGCTGCCGAGTCACTGCTGATCTACTGCATATCTGACTTCAGACTCCAGCAGGGCACTTTGTGTTTGAGAAATTAAAGAGAAGAGAATGGACCCAGACTGATGCTGGCCAACTTAGCGGTCCAAATATATAAGCTGCTCAAACTGAGTACAGTGCCTCTGATTTTCTGAGTCTGCCCTGCTCCTAGGGCTCTTTGGATGAAATTAATTTCTCCTTGTTGAAGAAATGGTTTGCTAGAATATAAAAAATTTGGTCAGGCACAGTGGCTCACGCCTCTAATCCCAGCACTTTGGGGGGCCGAGGCAGATGGATAACGAGGTAAGGAGTTCAAGACCAGCCTGGCCAACATGGAGAAACCCGTCTCTACTAAAAACACAAACATTAGCTGGGTATGGTGGCACGGGCCTGTAGTCCCAGCTACTCAGGAGGCTGAGGCAGGAGAATCGCTTGAACCCAGGAGGTGGAGGTTGCAGTGAGCTGAGACTGTGCCATTGTACTCCAGCCTGGGTGACAGAGCAAAACTCCATCTCAAAAAAAAAAAAAAAAAAAAGAAAAGAAAAGAGAATATAAAAAATTTAAAGAAGAAAAAAATGTTAAAATAAAATTTTCTCCTAAAGAGCACTCAAAAGCACACTCCCACCAATGCTGGATCTATTTATCTCTCTCTTGCTTTTTTTTTTCTGAGATAGGGTCTCTCACTCTATCACCCAGGCTGGAGTATAGTGGCAAGGTCATGGCTCACTGAGGCTTTCAATTCCTGGACTCAAGCTATCCTCTCACTTCAGCCTCCTAAGTAGCTGGGATTGTAGGTGCATGCCACCATGCCTGGCTAATTTTTTTCATTTTTTGTAGAGAGGGTGTTCTCACTATGTGGCCCAGGCTGGTCTTGAACTCCTGGGTCAAACTAATCCTCCTGCCTTGGCCTCCCAAAGTGCTGGGATTATAGGCCTTAGCCACTGTGCCCAGTCTATTTATCTTTCTATAACTCATATATTAAATCTTCCTCCTTAAATTGCCTCCTACCCACCCATCTGCAGGGATAGCAAACACAGGTATCAGCGGGTCAGGCAACCTACGTGAGGGAAGGAGGCTGGAGTAATGTGGGAGACCGGGGGAAACTGTAGCAAACTGCAAGGTATTCACTTCAACAGTTCTTCAACACTGTGATGCTCAAACCAAACACAGAAACAGGAAGCCCAGTTCAGTCACCAGCAGCCAACGTGGGATATTTCATCTACATGCTACAAGGCAAACTGCTTAGGATGAATGACCTGGTCTCCACCAACCTACTCTTGGGGTCCAGCCACTCCTGCCCAAGTCCCTACACTCTACTGACATGACCCACATTCACAGTACTCTCCTGACACCTTTTCTTGTTCACTTTTTTTTTTCCCCAACAAATTTTTTTTTTTTTTTTTTTTTACTTTTTTTGAGACAGAGTCCCCCTCTGTCACACAGGCTGAAGTATAGTGGGGTGATTATGGCTCACTGCAGCTTCCATCTTCTGGGATCAAGTGATCCTCCCACTTCAGCCTCCCAAGTAGTTGGGATTACAGGCATGTACCACCACACCTGGTTAAGTATATTATTTTTCCTTTTTCTTTCTTTCTTTCTTTTTTTTGTTGTTGAGATGAAGTCTCACCCTGTCACCCAGGCTGGAGTGCAGTGGGATGATCTCGGCTTACTGCAACCTCCAACTCCCAGGTTCAAGCAATTCTCCTGCCTTAGCCTCCCAGGTAGCTAGGATTACAGGTGTATGCCACCATTCCTAGCTAATTTTTGTCTTTTTAGTAGAGACGGGGTTTCACCATGTTGGCCAGGCCGGTCTTGAGCACCTGACCTCAGGTGATCCACCCACATCGGCCTCCCAAACGGCTGGGATCACAGGCACGAGCCACTGCACCCAACCAGTTTATTATTTTTTCTAGGGACAGGGTCTCACTATGTTGCCCAGGTTGGTCTTCAACTTCTGGGCACAAGCAATCCCCTGGCCCCCTCCTCCCAAAGTGCTGGAATTACAGGCTTGAGCCAACACATCAGGCTCTAACAAATATTTCTTGAGCACCTACTACATACCAGGCACTATAATAGGTGCCCAGGAAACAGCAGTGAACAAGGTATAAGAGTTTCTGCCCTCACAGAGCTTATAGGGTAGCAGGAAATTGATATAGTTTGAATGTTTGTCTCCTCCAATTCTCATATTGAAATTAAATCCCTAATGTTGGAGGTGGTGCCTGGTGGGAGGTGTGTGGGTCATGGGGGCAGATCCCTCATGAATGGCTTAGTGCCCTCCCCATGGTAATAAGTGAGTTCTCTCTCTACTAGTTCATGTGAGAGCTAACTGTTTAAAGAGGCTGGCACCTCCTCCCCTCTCTCTTGCTCCATCTTCTCACCAAGTGATGTGCCGGCTCCTCCTTCTCCTTCTACCATGAGTGGAAACCTCCTGAGGTCCTCACCAGCAGATGCTGGCACTATGCTTTTTTTTTTCTGAGACAGGGTCTCACTCTGACACCCAGGTTAGAGAGCAGTGGTGTAATTATGGCTCACTGCAACCCTGACCTCCTGGGCTAAAGAGATCTTTTTACCTTAGCCTCCCAAGTAGCTGGGACCATAGGCATGCATTAGGCATGCATCAGTGTACCATCATGCCTGGCTGATTTTTTTTTTTTTTTTTTTTTTTAGTAGAGACAATGTCTCACCATGTTTCCCAGGCTGGTTTCAAACTTCTGGGCTCAAGCAATCCTCCTGCCTCAGCGTCCCAAAGTGCTGGGATTACAGGTGTGGGCCACTGTGCCCAGCCTGGCACCATGCTACTTGTATAGTCTGCAGAACTGTGAGCCAAATAAACTGTTTTTCTTTATAAAGTACCCAGCCTCAGGTGTTTCCTTATAGCAATGCAAAATGGACTAATCTAGGAATCGTATGCCAGCACTTACCAGACTGTGATGAGCATGTGACAGAAGTACAGAGTGGGACTGAAACGTTCCCCAGGGGCTTCTTGTTGCATCAGAGAGAGTGGGGTGAGACATCTCGGCTGAGGCTAAAGATGAGTAAAGACGAGAGTGAAAGAGTGATGATGGGGGTAAGGAGAGGGTTTCCTGAAGAAGGACCAGTGAAGTCCCCCAAGAAAACTGTGAGGTCACTTCCTGGAAATCACCAGCATCCCATTTCCCATTGGCAAGGAGCTCAGCATGGTCCCTTGGATAACCAAACCTATGCCCAAATCCCATCTGTGTGAGTCTATCTGCCGGGACCCTTCTTAGCATATTAGAGTCCAATCAGGAGACAAAAACCACTCAAAAGTTTAAAGTGGTAAAATTTAATACAGAGAATTATTCATTATAACAGGGCAACAGCATAATAAGAGATTGGCTACCAAAAAGTAAAAAGAACTCTAGAGAACATAGGACTATCAGAGGCCAGGCATGGTGGCTCATGCTTATAATTCCAGTAATATGAAAAGCCAAGGCAGGAGGATTGCTTCAGGCCAGGAGTTTGAGACCAGCCTGGGAAACACAGTGAGACCCTGTCTCTACCAAAGAAAAAAAAATAGCCAGGTGTGGTGGTGCACACCTGTAGTCCTAGCTACTTGGGAGGCTGAGGTGGGAGTATTGCTTGAGCCAGGGAGGTCATGGCTGCAGTGAGCTATGATTTCGTCACTGTGCTTTAGCCTGGGCAACAGAGGGAGACCCTGTCTCAAAAAAAAAAAAAAAAAAAAAAAGTATAGGACCAGCTGATACAATGAACAGTAACTGCCCCTACTGTCCCTATGATGAGATGGAGTGACCAAGAAAGGGACTCCTCACTAGGGCTGAGATCCAGTCACCCTTGGAGAGGGCACAGTCATGGGTAATTCAATGGCAGAATTGCTGCATTACCACATGGTGGAACATGCTAGCAATCTGCCCTCTGGAATTTGCTGAAAATCTGCCTTCTATGGTGCTAGATTAAGCTATGAATGAACAGTTGTCTCACTACAAAACCACCCATGCAGGTGCAGAGAAACTGCTGGTCACTGGGTGCTGCTGAGCACCGTGCAGGGCAGGAGCCCAGTGCTGGACAAGCTCAGTGGCTGTGGAGATTGACACACTACAATCAGAAAGAACAGCCTCTTACAAAGTCCCTCTAGCACAATGTAGTGACAACATTTAATAATGCACCAGCTGATAGAGGAAGCATATAAGGAACCCACGTCTATGTTTGCAGAGCAGGCAGTGAAGGGTGAATTTGGAACTGATGGGCAGTCATTGGATGGATAGCTGGTACATGACACATTTCAATCTAGCAAGGAAAAAAGGAAGAGAGAAAAGAGATAGAGGACCAGGCATGGTGGTTCACTCCTATAATCCCAGCAGTTTGGGAGGCCAAGGCAGGTGGATCACTTGGGTCCAGGAGTTCGAAATCCAGCCTGAGTGACATAGTGAAACCCTGTCTCTACTAAAAATAAAAAAAATTAGCTGAGTGTGGTGGCTTGTGACTGTAGTCCCAACTGCTCAAGAGGCTGAGGTAAAAGGATCCCAAGTGTCTGAGAGTTCAAGGCTGGAGTGAGCCATGATCACACTATTGCACTCCTGCCTGGGTGACACAGCGAGATCCTGTCTCAAAAAAAGAAATGCTGGTGAAGATTTGAAGAAATTGGAACCCACATACATTATAGGTAGGAACAAAAAATGGTTTAACCACTTTGTTTGGGTGTTTCTTTCTTGTCATTTTAATTTGATTTTTTAAAAAATCGAGATAGGATCTCACTATCTTGCCCAGGCTGGTCTCTTTTAACTTGTAGGCTCAAGTGATCCTCCCACCTCAGCCTCTCATGTAGCTGGGATTACAGGTGTGAGTCACTGCACCTGACTGGTGTAACCACTTTGGAAAATAGTTTCTCAAAAGGCTAAATGTACAGTATCATAGAATGCAACAATTTCTCTCCTAGGTATATATCCCAGAGAAATAAAAATATATGTCCACACAAAAACTTATAAATGAATATTCATAGCAGCATTATTCACAGTGGCCAATACATGGAAACAACCCAAATGTTCATCAACTGATGAATAAACAAAATGTGGTGTGTCTCTACCATGGAATATTATTCAGCCATAGAAGGAATGAAATACTGACACATGCTATGACAGGAAGGAATTCTGAAAACACTGTGCTAAGAGGGAAAAAAAACTGAGCCACAAACAATCACATATTGCACAATCCTATTTATATAAAAGGTCCAAGCCGGGTGCGGTGGCTCACACCTGTAATCCCACTTTGGGAGGCCGAGGCAGGCAGATCATGAGGTCAGGAGTTTGAGACCAGCCTGACCAACATGGTGAAACCCTGTCTCTACTAAAAATACAATAATTAGCCAGGTGTGGTGGCAGGCGCCCATAATCCCAGCTACTCAGAAGACTGAGGCAGAAGAATTGCTTGAACCCAGGAGGCAGAGATTGCAGTGAGCTGAGATTGCACCATTGCACTCCAGCCTAGATGACAGAGCAAGACTCTGTCTCAAAAAAAAGAAGAAAAAAAAGGTCCAGATTAGGCAAATCTATAGTGACAGAAAATAGATCAGTGGTTGCCTATGGGAACACAGGGGGATGAGGGGAGTAGAAGTGGCTAAGAAGTGTGGATTTCTCTACAGGGTAATGAAAGCTTCTAAAATGGATTGTGATGATAGATGCACAGCTCCATGAATATTATAAAAACCACTGAATTGCATACTTTGATAAATGAATTTATGGTATGTGAACTATATTTCAATAAAGTTGTTATTTAAAAAAAGGGAATGGGGGCCAGGCACAGGTGGCTCATACCTGCCTATAATCCCAGCAATTTGGGAGGCTGCGGCAGGAGGATCACTTGAGGCTAGGAGTTTGAGACCATCCTGGGAAACACAGCACTATCCCATCTCTACAACAAAAAATAAAAAATTTAGCTTTGCATGGTGGTGTACGTCTGTAGTCCCAGCTACTTGGGAGGTTGAGGTGGGAGTACTGCTTGAGCCCAGGAGTTTGAAGCTACAGCGAGCCATGATCACACCACTGCACTACAGCCTGAGTGACAGAGCAAGACCCTGTCTCTAAAAAGGAAAGAAAAGAAATGCAAGTTTTAATCACTCTGTGAGGGTAAACAAATTTGAGGGGAAACAGAGAAGAACAAAGAGCACTGAATGGTGAGAGTGGGAGGCTGGTTACACTCATTGCTAGCTAAGGGACTTCTGAAAAATTCATGAGTAAAATCACAGCTCTGGGGGTCAGTCAGGCAGCCAAATGATGAATGTTAAATCCATTACAAATGCCCACCATCTTTCTTTACATTCCTTCTAGTGCAAAATTCCTAACTGCCTAAATAGCAAGTGTTCTGAAATGATAGCAGCTGTTTATTAAAGAAATAACATCTCAAATTTTAAAAATCATGAGTCAAATACTATTTTCCTCCTCCCATTTTACATGTGTGCAACCTAAACAACAGAGAATTTAAGTAATTTTTCTAAGTGGCAGAGCACAGATTTAAATCCTATCACTTTGGCCTCAGAGTTGGTGCTTTATTTTATTATTTTAAAATTCATCTTTTTTAAAACCAAGAGGCTTATGCAAAATTCTGCTAGGATTCAAAAAAAGCCTCTTGCTTTTCCTGACCATGGGTGCAGGCAGGGCTCATGCTGCATTTTCTTTACTTATAATTGGATGGAGACATGATGGATGGAGATATGATGACAGGAGCTCTCTTGGTCATCGTGCACCAGAAAGGAGAGTGAAGAGAGGCACAGGGAAGCCAGTCTTAACCATGTTTGAGCAACTGAACCAATGTCAGCCTCAGCCTACCTGCACAATTACTTTTATGTGAGAAAAACAGGCACCTCCCTATTTGGAAAATCACAGCTAGCTACAGTAGCAAACATTCCTCAAGTTATTCCTGGTAACATTATTCCTACAGCCCCAATCCTTTTAACTCATGACATTAGCTCTACATTTCTCTATTGTTCCTAACATCTAGTTCATAACCAAGAGCTTATGTTATTAAATAAGCTTTGAGTTAACAGGATTAATGAATGAAGAGTTTAAAGATACCAAAAAAATCTCATAGAAGTACACGCTGAATGTGCCAACTGACTACTATGAACTAATTTACTTTTGAGAAACATGCTATTTCTTATATGCTACTGACAGTGCCTGTAAAAATGGTGCACTTTAACTGGCTGTTTTATTTTCTCCCCAATCTTAATATCTAATATCCACAGACCGAGATCAGAGCACCAGCATATACAATGTCACTTTATACTAGAGTTAGGAGGTGAAACAAAGAGTAGAAATCAGACTCACTTTGCTAGCTGCTCTCCTCTGTCCAGAATATTTTAAAGGAGACTGTATTCCCCCAGGGCTCACTGACCTGGCACTCTCTCCTTGCGGAGGCTCACACCACTGTCTTGTGCAGCTCTCAGTGCTTTTCCAGAATGTGTCACCATGCTATAAAACACCTTCTCCTCCACCTCTCAACCTAAGCATGTGTTACTTGGCTTCAGGACAGCTTGTCTTCTCACTGTCCTGCCTTTCCTTCTGAACGTCTTGGTCTTTGTGGTGGCCTCTCATCTCACTATCCTGGTGAAGCTTTGGGGTCATTACTTCTTCAGTTGCTTCCCTCACTAATATATCAATTGAAGACAGTATGGATGAGTTGCTTTAGAGTACAACTACTGTGACCCTAGAACCAGCTGGTCCCAGGACTTCTTCTGACTCTAAAACCAGATATAGTTGGAATAAAATATGCTCCCTAGAATGAGATTGTCATCATTACCTGGACTTTTTAATCTGCACTTTTGCTCATGCTATTCCTTCTATCAGGAGTAGCTTTGTCTCTCCCTGGTGACATTCTTCTCTTCCAGCAAGGCCTAATTTAAGTGTAATTTACTTCATAAAGTTCCTGTCACCTTGGAATTAACCTCCCTTCTACATAGTGTCATTGTTCACCTTGTTCAAATCTTTATAAATTCAGGCTCAGGCCTGTGTGGTCACGGAGTGTGACTTTTTACCAAAAGGAACACCTTGGCCAGGCACAGTGGCTTGTGCCTGTAATCCCAGCACTTTGGGAGGCCGAGGCAGATGGATCACCTGAGGTCAGGAGTTCGAGACCAGCCTGACTAACATGGAGAAACCCTGTCTCTACTAAAAATACAAAATTAGCTGGGTGTGGTGGTGGGCACCTGTAATCCCAGCTACTCGGGAGGCTGAAGCCAAAGAATCACTTCAACGCAGGAGGCAGAGGTTGCCGTGAGCCAAGATAGCGCCACGGCACTCCAGCCTGGACAACAAGAGTGAAACTCTGTCTCAAAAAAAAAAAAAAAAAAAAAAAAGAACACCTCATGCACTTTACAAGGAGCTCCTTCAGGAAAGGATGGCACCTCGTGTAGAGGAGAGATCTCTGATTGATTAATTAATTAATTAAAGACATTCAGAAATTAAATTAATTAAAGACATTCGGAAATTTAGCTTTATCACAGGCAGCTGTTCACATGTAAAACTAATTTGGTTACCTTCATCTGTATACACATGTAGCTAGTGAATTGACATAACTATTAAACTGGAGAATCAACAGAAACATGCCAAGGACTGGCCTTTACCTTCCACAGTGACCTCAATTTCAGGAACCTTTCCATTACTCTCAGGGCTTCATGGTCTTTTTGGGGACTGCAAAGCTGAAAAATAAGCACAGAATTACTTTGGTATATTGTAGGAAAAAAATACAGAAGGAGATGCTTTATAAGAGCAGAATATTAAAATTTATTCAGTTTGGCTCTTTTCAAAGGAACCTGCAGAATTAAACTTGTAGTGTAATCCTCCACAGGGGGCTCAACAAAGCCATGGAAACATGAATGAAGTGGGATTGCAAATGTGACATTTCCAAGAAAAATTTTTTTTTTAAAAAAAGAAGGAAAAAGAGGTCCATTAAATAAAACACCTTAAAAAGCCAAGAAACTAACTGCCAGTTCCACAAAGAGAGTGGCCAATGATTCTGTGTGATTTAAGGAATGCTGAGAAAGGATGTCTTAACGCAGTGAAATATAATAGGAAGTACAGGTAATCTCTTACCTTTAGTGTTTATTTTATTAGCCATTCCAGGAGGCGAGTAGGAAATAACTAGTTCAGGTCTAGAAAGAAAACCAAGAAATGTTATGGTAGTCAGTACAATGGTGGTCTCACAGCTAGTAAAACAGTCGTGATGTGAGCAGTGTTTTTCCCTAAAGGAGTTCGCAGAATCATCCTGTAATGTAACAATAATTTCTATCACTGTGGACAAAAACCCTGACTTTTCCTTCCCATGACTGGCAAGTAATTATATGAAGAGTAAATTACTTCTTTCATGAAAAAAAAAATTAACACTAGTATACTTTCTTCAGTCACTAAAATTCTACAGAAATGTAGATATAATAAGAAACTCAACCATCACATCAGGCCAGGTGCGGTGTCTCATGCCTGTAATCCCAGCACTTTTGGAGGCTGAAGTGGGTGGGTCACCCGAGGTCAGGGGTTCGAAACCAGCCTGACCAACTTGGTGAAACCCTGTCTCTACTAAAAACAGAAAAATTAGCTGTCTCTACTAAAAACACAAAAATTAGCCAGGCATGGTGGTGCATGCCTGTAATCCCAGCTACTTGGGAGGCTGAGGCAAGAGAATCGCTTGAACCCAGGAGGCGAAATTTGCAATGAGTAGAGATCACGCCATTGCACTCCAGCCTGGGCAACAAGAGTGAAACTGTCTCAAAAAAACAAAAAAGAAAAGAAACTCAATCATTAATATTTAGTTGCTCACAAGATTGACCCAGGAATAACAGAGCAGCTAAAACCCAGCAAATTAGACTTCATTCAAGTACTTAGGTGTACTGTGAGCCACCATGGTGCCTCTCAACACCATGGAGGCAGTGGTCACTATTCTTGCACTGACGAAGACAGCTGAGTACAGGATGGGGGACTGCAGGGGCAATGGAGAGTGCCAGGACTGCAGCTCAGAGCCAGGCTTTTCCATCAAGGACTTACAGCCACGCCTGTCACCTCTAGCTAGAAAAACATTTTAGTAGAAATATCATTTTATTGTTTTAATTCCAGAAATGACTACAGTGGCAAATATAACTTACTTTTTTAATATTGTTGTTGTTGTTGTCGAGGCAGAGTCTCACTCTGTTGCCTAGGCTAGAGTACAGTGCTGTGATCTGGGCTCACTGCAGCCTCTGCCTCCCAGATTCAAGCGATTCTCCTGCTTCAGGCTCCCAAGTAGCTGGGATTACAGGCACCAGCCAATATGCCTGGCTAATTTTTAACATTTTTAGTAGATATGTTGGTCAGGCTGGTCTTGAACTCCTGACCTCAGGTGACTCACCTGCCTTGGCCTCCCAAAGTGCTGGGATTACAGGCGTGAGCCACCATACCTGGCCTGGAACTTACTTTTTAACAACAAACTTGGTTTTATTATTCCACAGACGATCCTTTCAAGTCATGGAATTCCAAACCAGGTAGGGCTTGGAAAGGAAATTCTGTCTGGCAAGGCTTCTACATACAGGAACTCGGGGTTTGATTCAAACACAGAATATAGTACTTTTACTGCCTCAGTGAGTCCAAGAGCTTGAGCTGAAAGTGCAAGATAACATAATTTGTAGAAGATAAAATTTGACACACACATTCTTTTATTTGTATCTGCATTCTCAAGTACATTATGAACAAGTTCCCTACAATCGAGCAATAGTCACTTCATATTGAAGGCATTTTGCTTAGGATATTGGGCAAATCTGAAGAACAAGCCTAAAAGATAAGTACTTTCAGGAGGAATATTTTAACACTTTTCTTTGTTTTTTTTTTTCTTTGAGATGGAGTCTTGCTCTCTTGCCTAGGCTAGAGTGCAGTGGTGTGATCTCAGCTCACTGTAATCTCCACCTCCCGGGTTCACGTGATTCTCCTGCCTCAGCCTCCCAAGTAGCTGGGACTACAGTCACACGTCACCACACCCAGCTAATTTTTTGTATTTTTAGTAGAGATGAGGTTTCACCATGTTAGCCAGGATGGTGTCAATCTCCTGACCTCAAGTGATCCATCTGCCTCAGCCTCCCAAAGTGCTGGGATTACAGGCATGAGCCATCGTGCCCGGCCCATGTTAACACTTTCAATCAAAAGGAGAGTTATGTTATCAGTCAAAATGACCTCTGTGTTCTAAGCAGAGATGACCGAAGGCCATTCCAAACAGCAGTGGCCCCTAGCAGCCTTTGCATTCTCATCAAGAGGCAGGGTAGCTGTTCAAAGACAGGTGGTGTCTATGACGCAACTAAGCAGTACTCAGTAAGTTCAAGTCATCAGACACAGAGTAGTCAGGATTCCTGATAAGGGGCAGGAAACGTCAGCACCAGGTATTGAGATAATGGACAGGAATGCCCGGGAATGCTGCAAGTGCTCCCCACTCCTTACTTCCTTCTCCATGACAGATACACCCAATCAACTGAAACACACTTTCTTGCTAAACCTCCTCAGAATTGTTCAGGACAGCATTCTAGGAAACTGCTGTCAACAAATCTCAGTATTTTTCACACGTGTGTTAGCCAGATTAGAAGTACAGACGGTGGAATGACACTTATCCCAATGCCTCCCTTCCTCTCCCATTCTGACACGTGAGAAAGCTGAATCCAAGAGAAATGAAGTTGTCTGCTTGGTTTCAATAGCAAGTGTAGTAGTAGAAATAAACCAAAGCCTGGTTTCTGGGACCTTCCTTTTTTAGGTCCTGAATTTCTATAATTCATTCAGACATGATCCTTCATTGATATGTTATTAAATTAAAGACATATTGTAGGGGAAGGACTATGAGTCCCTTCATGTCTATATCAAAGAGCAAGACTCTTGTCTCCAAAAAATAAAAAATACAAAAATGTTTTAATTAAAAAAAAAGTGTGATGGTCTTTGGCAATGTTTAAATAGAAGATAAGAGTATCACTTTCAAATAAGCTGACACTTTCTGAACATGTAATAACCAGGGTCACAGAATCACAGAGGCCAGTGAGAACATTAAAAAGTACCCCTGTGAGCCCCAGTGACACATACACCACCAGGAAAATTTCCTGTTCCTGTCGCTCCAATGAATCCACAGCAACATAATATCAGCAAGTGGCACGATCTGCCTCCCCTACCTCCAGGAAGCCACAGGGAAAGTGGAGAGCAAAGGGACCATTCCCTGTGTCACTGATAAGTGAGGCTCAATGGGAAACATGAGGCATGAGGGGCATCCAAAGGTAGGTGACAAGTTCAGTGTCTCCCCTTTGTCTTCCTGCTTCATGTATTATCGGCATCTTCTGCTCTTTTCATGATAAGGAAGGAGGCAGCAACAGCATGTCTACTGTGGAAATGTGGGACTACTCATCGGGCATCATGGAACTTAATGTAGAAGTTTATACAGCCCTGGGAAGCTTTCAGAACTTGGTCTCCTAAGGCTCCTGGTTTTCTAAGGCTCTTGAACAGGCAGTAGACTGTGAACCCCCAGGAGTTCACACTGGTTTTCTAGGGTCTTCACACTGCTAACCGCAGTCATGGCAACTCCCTCATTTCCTTTTTAAACAATTGTTTTCCCAATTATCCCTTTAAAATTGGGCAGTTTAGGCTGGGCATGGTGACTCACACCTATAATCCCAGCACTTTGGGAGGCTGAGGCAGGCAGATCAATTGAGGTCAGGAGTTTGAGACCAGCCTGGCTGACAATGTAAAACCCCATCTGTACTAAAAAATACAATAATTAGCTGTGTGTGGTGGTGGATACCTGTAATCCCAGCTGCTTGGGAAGTTGAGGCATGAGAATCCCTTGAACCCAGGAGGCAGAGGTTGCAGTGAGCGGAGATTGTGCCACTGTACTCCAGCTTGGGCAATAGAGCAAAACTCAATCTAAAAAAAAAAAAAAAATTGGGTAGTTTAGAGCCTCTGGTATAGCGAGTGTGCACAATGATTCGTGGTGATGAGCTATTAAACATCATTAACTAGGTTATGGTGGTTTTTTAAAATCGTGACTGGCTAGGCGAGGTGGCTCATGTCTGCAATCCCAGCACTTTGGGAGGCTGAGGCGGACGGATCACCTGAGGTTGAGAGTTAGAGACCAGTCTGACCAACATGGAGAAACACTGTCTCTAGAAAAAATACAAAATTAGCTGGGTGTGGTGGCGCATGCCTGTAATCCCAGCTACTCAGGAGGCTGAGGCAGGAGAATCACTTGAATCCAGGAGGTGGAGGTTGCGGTGAGCCAAGATTGCGCCATTGCACTCCAGCCTAAGCAACAAGAGTGAAATTCTGTCTTAAAAAAAAAAAAAAAAGAAAAAGAAAAAAAAGAAAAATCAATACCCAGCAGATGGTGAGACATCCATAATGTGACCAGGTGCCAAGGAATGTCCATAAGGATGGAACTGCAGTCAAGTCTCCTGAATTTCCTTCCTTGGGCCCCTTCCCTGGGCCCACCCCCTACCCATATAACCACATCCTCACTTTTCGAGGGACACTCAAAGCAAGCATAGTACTCACTTCTTAACCAATCCATCCCCTCTTCCATCCCCAACACATGGAGAGAACTTATGTTAGCCTTGTAAATAAGAAATACTTACCATCCCACAGTTATTTTTCCAGTCTGCCTTTTTTTAACCACTCACCTGGCAGAAACTTATTCTCCTGGCCGGTAGCTATTTGTAAAACTGGTCTGCCTCCCTATTTTCACATCAAAGATACTAATTCTTTAGTAGAAAGGAGAGTATTCTAAATCAGACAATTAGCAGATCACCTAGAATTTCCACCCCCTCCACAGAGGCACACAAACAAGAGAATTAACCCAATTTGCTGTCTATAATAAACAGGATGTTCTACTCACCACTGAGCCCCAGAGGTTGTTACTAGATGACTAATCCCTAGCAGTAATGGCTACAATGGCGCAGTTCCCTATTGTATTACTGTGTGCAGAAATTTGAAAGGCACTCTTCTCCCACCCCCATCTTCCCTAACATACTTTTGCACATCAATCCATTAAGAATCTGAAGTGTAATTTATCTTATTCACTATTATCCTGTTAAATTGCTCTACAGCTGCCATGGGAGTAATTGCGGTGATTAGTGATTCAGACTTCTTGAGCAAAGGGCCTTAAGAAGGTTTCATTATTAAAACGTCCAAAGGTTTTATTATTGAAATAAACCTGAGATAGAGCAGTATGCCTCCATAGGGCAGTCATACTAATGATTCTTAAGTTACGAAGGGATGTCAGACTCATCATCAATGTTGCGCTTGTGAGTATGACTAACTGGGAATTTATCAACGAATAAAACCAACTGGCATTCTGAGAAGGAAGAAGAATAATCTCATTTTAAGTAGCATATGAAGTGCTGTGCAACCCTTTAAAAAGCTGCCTTTGGCTGGGCGCGGTGGCTCATGTCTGTAATCCCAGCACTTTGGGAGCCTGAGGCAGGCAGATCACCTGAGGTCAGCAAATAGAGACCATCCTGACTAACACGGTGAAACTCCATTTCTACTAAAAGTACAAAAAATTAGCCAGGTGTGATGGCACATGACTGTAATCCCAGCTACTCGGGAGGCCGAGGCAGGAGAATCACTTGAACCTAGGAGGCGGAGGTTGCAGTGAGCCAAGATCATGCCATTGCACTCCAGCCTGGGCAACAAAAGCAAAATCCCATCTAAAAAAACAAAAACAAAAACACCTGCCTTTGGCCAGGCACAGTGGCTCAGGCCTGTAATTCCAGCATTTTGGGAGGCCGAGGCAGGTGGATCATATTTACCTCCTAAATATCTCTCAAAACCTCGCTTCCCCTTCATATTCACTGGCACCTCCTATTCAGCATCTCATCACTCATTCAACAATATTTAATGAGTATGAAGCATAGCTAGGTGTTTTTAAACAGAATAAAAACAGTGTGATCTTTGTTTTCTGGTGGCTCAACATCTAGTTATTTCTTTTTTCTTTTTTTTCCAAGACAGAGTCTTGTTCTGTCACCCAGGCTGCAGTACAGTGGCGCAATCTCAGCTCACTGCAACTTCCGCCTCCTGGATTCAAGCAATTCTTCTACTTCAGCCTCCCAAGGAACTGGGAATACAGGTGTGCACCACCACGCCCAGCTAATTTTTCTATTTTTAGTAGAGATGGGATTTCATCATGTTGGCCAGGCTGGTCTCCATCTCCTGACCTCGTGATCCACACACCTCAGTCTCCCAAAGTGCTAGGATTGCAGGCGTGAGCCACCGCACCCAGCAAACATCTAGTTATTTCTTATCTGAACTATTCACGTACACTCTTGTCTCTTACCATTCATTCACAGAGTAGTACCCAGTCTGGGAATGGTAAGAGACAAAAGTATACCTGGGTACACCATGCCAATAGTACCCAGAGTGTCTCCTCCTCAAAACTGAGATTTTATTCAGGGGTCAGTAAACTTTTTCTATAAAAACCAGACAGTAAATATTTTAGGCTTCTGGGCCATATGTTCTCTGTTGAAACTACTCAACTCTGCTCTTGTAACATTAAAAACAGCCATGGACGATATGTAAACCCATGGGTGAGACTGTGTTCCAATATGGTTTATTCATAAAAAAAGGCATCAGGCTAGATTTGACCCATGGGCCACAGAGTTTGCCAACCCCTGATTTAATTGCAGTGCTTCTTACTCCATTGGAATTATCCAGATTCCTTTCCATAGCCTAGAAGGTGCTCCATCCTCATCTGAGTATTACTTGCTTCTCCAGGATCCACTATGCTCCAGCCACCCTGACCATCTTTATGGTGCTTAAACACTGTGCCAAGTCCATTCACATCTCAGGTCCCTGCACTTCATGTTCTACCCATCACAACCACTCTTGCCCAGTGAGCTGCCTCAGCTCAAATGTCACCTCCTCAGAGAGGTCTTCACTGCCCACCCCAATAGGTCAGTGCCCATCCTAATGCCCAAACTTTCTAACTCCCAAAGCTCTATTTATTTTCTTCAAATTACTTATCACCGTCTGAAAACATATCATTTGTTGCATGTATATAGCCTGCTTCTCCACCACCACGCCACCACCACTAGAACGGAAGCTCCCCGAGAAAAGAGACTGTCTTACTCATTCTCCCCTTAGTTCCCAGCACCTAGATCTGTGCCTGGCACTTGGCAGGGGCTCAAAAAATATATGTTATTGACTGGGCACAGTGGCTCATGCCTGTAATCCCAGCACTTTGGGAAGCTGAGGTAGGCAGATCACCTGAGGTCAGGGGTTCGAGACCAACCTGGCCAACATGGTAAAACCCCATCTCTACTTAAAAAATAGAAAAATTAGCCGGGCATGGTGGTACACACCTGTATTCCCAGCTACTCGGGAGGCTGAGGAAGGAGAATCACTTGAATCCGGGAGGCAGAGGTTGCGGTGAGCCAAGATCACACCATTGCACTCCAGCATGGGCAACAAGAGTAAAACTCCATCTAAAAAAAAAGAAAGGAAAGAAAGAAAGAAAGAAAAGCAGAGGAAAGAAAAGGAAAGAAAAGAAAAGAGAAAAGAATATGAACAGTTGGCGAGATCAAGACTTCCGGCCCAAAGGGCCTGCAGCTGGTCTGACCATTCATCAAAAAATCTGAATTTAAATGGAGACACATTGGACTGTCACATGCAATAAAAGAACTGAAGCAGCAAATGGTCTTGATTTGGGTTTCGTCCACCCTACACGGCTCCAGCAAATGGAGGAGTGAGCGTGCCTGCGGTGCTCCTGACACATCTAGGGTAGTTCCTATTCACAGTGGTCAACCTTTGGGATTTTCCACACCTCACAGGGTCATCGTCCATCTAGGCTCACCTAGAATGTCCAGATAGAAGCTCCTGTTTAGAGACTGGAGAGAAAATTGTCAAACCTGAAAGCCCATGAACTGTCTCAGCCAGGGGAGAACACACGTAGGAAAGACTACAGAGTGATGTCAGAAGCCTAATTTCAGATTGACCTGTACAGCTTTACAATTGTGAGTAATTAACTTACTTTTGCTAGGCTCTGTTAGTCTCACATCAATAATGAGAAAGCGAACTGAATAGTCTCCCAAATCCCTTTCAATTTTAACATCCTC
Source organism: Pan paniscus (assembly GCF_029289425.2). NCBI lineage: Eukaryota > Metazoa > Chordata > Mammalia > Primates > Hominidae > Pan > Pan paniscus. The sequence goes on along the minus strand of NC_073255.2, from coordinate 81,105,428 downwards.
TGACTTTATGATTAAAGAGTGATACTAATAAGGCTAAAACTGTGGCTTAACCCCAATAGGAGCCTGCTGGGATTATGCTAAGCAAAACTATTCCACACAGACAGAGCCATTCTGACCATGTCCCTCCCTACACCAGCTAACATACAGATATGCACCACTGGTATGAGAAGTCCCTCCTACAGAGGACATTGACTGATTCAATAATAGGCTGATTTAGTCATTCAACCAAGAAATATTTACTGAGCACCTTCTAGGTATTTAGGGATACAACAGAACAAAACAGACAAAATCCCTTTCCTTATGGAGCTTACATTTTAGTGAAGAAGAGTGGGGGAGTCAGACATCAAATAGGAAATGAGTTGAGGATACATTTTACGCAGAGCACCCTGGAGGCACTTTTGATAAGGTGATTTTTGAGCCTCAATCCAAAGCAGTGAGACAGTGAGCCATGCAGACACTAGGGGAAGAATGTTCCAGGCAGAGGGAACAGCAAGGCCCAGAGACAGGACAGGGTCAAGCATGCCTGGAATGTTAAAGGAAACGCCATGAGCTCAGTGTTTATACAGAGGAGTAAGAGCAGAATAGCAGGAAGCACAGTGAGACAGGTAGTAGGGGGCAAGATCATGTAGAAAACAGAAAGCCACTGGAGAGTTTGAACAGAGGGGTAAACATGATCTAAATTCCACTGAAAAAGGACTGTTCTAGCTGTTGTGTTGAGAGTAGACAGGCTGGGTGCGGTGGCTCACACCTGTAATCCCAACGCTTTGGGAGGCTGAGGCAGGCGGATCACTCGAGGCCAGGAGTTCAAGACCAGTCTGGCCAACATGTCGAAACCCTGTCTCTACTAAAAATACAAAAGAATTAGCCGGGCATGGTGGTTTGTGCCTGTAATCACAGCTACTAGGGAGGCTGAGGCAGGAGAATCACTTGAACCTGGGAGGCGGAGGTTACAGTGAGCAGAGATCACAGCATTGTACTCCAGCCTTGGTGAGACAGCAAGACTCTGTCTCAAAAAAGAAAAAGAAAAAAAAGACAGAATAGACTGAAGGAGGCAAGCATGGAAACAAGAAAACCAGTTAGGAGACTACTGAGATAAACCAGGTGAGAGATGATGGCAGATGGGTCCAGGGTGGCAGCAGTGAGGAATGAAGAGGGACAGACTCTGGGATATATTCTGAAGTTGAATCAACAGGACACTGGAGGACAGGATGAGCTTGGAAAATCTTGGGACTACTGCAGAATTGAATGAAGCTAAATGGCACTAAATTCCAACATCCACTGTGAAATCCTGGGATCAGGGATTTGTTCATCTCTGTCACCTAGTGTCCCACCCAGTACTTGGCACGTAATGAAGATATAAAAAGTCCTCAATTCTTGAATAAATGTGGAACTGAATATATTACAAAGCCAAAAAAACCTGCAGTTTGATAGGTCATTAGGAGACCAAAAAGCATCTGGTACTACACATATTTTACTAACAGAGTCTTGCCCTGTCGCCCAGGCTGGCAATGGCATGATGTCAGCTCACTGCAACCTCCGCCTCCCAGGCTCAAGCAATTCTCATGCCTCAGCCTCCCCAGTAGCTGGGACTACAGGCACTCACCACCATGCCCAGCTAATTTTTTTGTTTTGTTTTGATTTTTGTATTTTAGTAGAGATGGGGTTTCACCATGTTGCCGAGGGTGGTCTCAAACTCCTGAGCTCAGGCAATCCACCCACCTTGGCCTCCCAAAGTGCTAGGATTACAGGTGTGAGCCACTGCACTCAGCCTAAATCTATTTCTTTTTATAAAAAATTTCCCTTACTATGGCCAGACACGGTAGCTCATGCCTGTAATCCCAGCACTTTGGGAGGCCGAAGCGGGCATATCATGAGGTCAGGAGATTGAGACCATCCTGGCTAACACGGTGAAAACCCGTCTCTACTAAAAATAAAAAAATAAAAATAAAAATTTCCCTTTATAACTCATTTCACAGTAGTAACCAATGAAGCTGACAAACAACTTCACATTATACAGGTGAGATGTGAACAACTTGGCCATTTCCCTGAGAGGCCAGATGTAGTCACCAAACCTCAGCAACTCCCACCTAAAATACAGGGATAAGTATTACACAAGTAGTAAGCCCATGTTCTTATAAATAGTAAATCATGGGCCGGGCACGGTGGCTCACGCCTGTAATCCCAGCACTTTGGGAGGCTGAGGTGGGTGGATCACGAGGTCAAGAGTTCAAGACCAGCCTGGCCAACATGGTGAAACCCCGTCTCTACTAAAAATACAAAAATTAGCCAGGTGTGGTGGTGGGTGCCTGTAATCCCAGCTACTCAGGAGGCTGAGGCAGAGAAATGCTGGAACCCGGGAGGTGGAGGTTGCAGTAAGCCAAGATTCTGCCACTGCACTCCAGCCAGGGCAACAGAGGGAGACTCCATGTCAAAATAAAATAAAATAAAATAAAATATAAAATAAAATAAAATAAATAAAATAAAATAAAATAAAAAATAAAATAAAATAAAATACAAAAATAAAGACATAAAGGATGTCACTTACATGGACACGTGTTCAGGGCTTGTGTGGAGGAGTTGTGGATGATGACGAAAGTCGACTTGGAGACAATGGAGTCTGACTGGAGTTACTGGATGAGGAAAGGAGAGAAAGAGAGAGAAAAGGAAAAGGGTAACAGAAGTGTAAGATTGCCTCAGTGTGAAGGTCATCTCTGATTGCTGACAAAGGCAGTGGAAAATGTTGGAGAAGGTCTGAAAATACTGCTAAAGGTTGGTGGTTTCAGAAAATCTTGTAACATTTCCTTTACTTTAAAACTTAGCATCTCAAGGGTTTTTAGTATGAGTTTTGTTTTGTTTTGTTTTGTTTTTCCCCATGGATTTCAGAGTAGTTGAACCATTCAGCCACAGAAAATAACTCCGGTATCAACCACATTTGAATATTACCAATAAAGACATGGGACTCTCCTCCTCTGAGGTCGAGCACGTCTATTCACTTGCTGCTCAGCCTCCTCTTCTGCCCACCCTCACCTCCTTTTCTGGCATCTGCTCCTCCCAGGGAGGACTTCACACCCTCCTCACAGAGCCAGCTGCCACCTCCCACTCTTCGAGGCTCCATCACGTGCCTGGCTCCACCACCTTCTCGCGTGTGACATCTACCTTTCACCAAGCTGAGGACACAGTGCACCCATGGTGTGTTTAAGGAGACAGTTCTGATGGCCACAAAATTCTTTTGTTATGTGGTCTGTGATTTGAATTGCCCTGTCCAAAGACTAACGCATGGTTCATGGTCAGGCCAAGTAAGGTTATGCTGGAATGAGAAACCACCAAGCACCTTTAATTCCTTCCAAGATCTTTCAGGAGTGGGACAAAGTCAAGTGCTGGGTTAGTGATGGCAAGAGAGGAGATTCTCTCTGCTGCACTCTGGTGATGATGGCAGGTCCAGCACTGCTCCAGCACCCAATCCTTGCAGTGTCTTCTATGGCACTTGCACATTCTTTATATAATACGGGCTTTGCAATCTCAGTTTCTGCAATCACTGTCACAACTGCCCCTAACAAAAGCAGTGACTGCATTCCTCACAACCTTGAATTTGAGCTTTGTCTTGAGAAATGAAGGTTTCTACAGGTTTCTTCATGTTCACATTAATCCAAACTGAAGATTTACCTCCAGGAATATTTTTCTTTCTCTATTAATTCCCTTAGCAAAAAATGTGTAACTTCCAATCTTCAATTCTTCACCAATGCTTTGATTCTTTGGCTAAATCAAACGCATGCTGAGGGCCAGGCACAGTGGTTCACACCTGTAATCTCAGCACTTCGGGAGACTAAGGCAGGCTGATCACAAGGTCAGGAGCTCAAGACCAGCCGGGCCAACATGGTGAAACCCCATCTCTTCTAAAAATACAAAAATTAGCCAGCATGGTGGTGTGCACCTGTAATCCCAGGTACTGGGAGGCTGAGGCAAGAGAACTGCTTGAACCCAGGAGGGGAAGGTTACAGTGAGCCAAAATCATGCCACTGCACTCCAGCCTGGGCAACAAAGCAAGACTCTGTCTCAAACAAAAAAAAAGAAAGAAAAAACATGCTTAACCTATGAGTTAAGCACTGAGTTTTGTCTTCTCCACTGCAGGACTCCTGGACAAGGATTATTTTCTTACCCTACTACAGAATTTCTCAACCACTTTCCATGCCATAATCCACACAAAATCTATTTGGCACACTGACTGACCTTCACTAATTGCCCCAAGGTACTGTGAGAGCTGAAGGAGCAGTATTTCAGGACACACCCATTAACCCAACTTGAGAACATTTATTCACTGTAGTATTAATGAGAATGATTAACTGCACAAATTTGTAAAGACCTAATATGCACACATAATTCATACTTGATTCCCAACACTTATTTCCTGACAATAAAAACCTTCATACTAAATGGCTAGTTATTGGTTCTTGGCAACTTAAGTTCCTAAAGTGGTAGATAATCTACAAATTGTGGTCACTTACTCTGACAGTGCACAATGGCAAACAAAAAGATGGGAAAGAAAGAAAGCTCTAATAAAGAGCTCTAACAAAGAAAATAGGCTGGGCACGGTGATTCACACCTGTAATCTTAACACTTTGGGAGGCCAAGGTGGGCAGATCACCTGAGGTCAGGGGTCCGAGACCAGCCTGGCCAACATGGCGAAACCCTGCCTCTACCAAAAATACAAAAATTAGCTAGGCATGGTGGCACAGGCCTGTAATCCCAGGTACTTGGGAGGCTGAGGCAGGAGAATTGCTTGAACCCAGGAGGCGGAGGTTGCGGTGAGCCAAGATCGCACCATTGTACTCCAGCCTGGGAAACAAGAGCAAAACTTCATCTCAAAAAAAAAAAAAAAAAAAAAAAAGAAAGAAAAGAACAGTGTTTGTTCAGTGGGGACTTCTTAGATCTTTCCTATTAGGCTGTGATATTCGTGTGCAGGCCAGAGTTACAGTATTTGCCATTTTAGGAACAGGGCTCATATGAATAAACATTAAGGTCCAAATGCGGACAGTAACTGCTATCCCTGAACAGTTGTGTGGCTACTTGAAACTGAAATATGCTGTGAGTATGAAAGACACATCAATTCTCAACAAAAAGAACATATGCAAATGAAGTAAAGAATGTAAAATACTTCATTGTGTATTTATTTATAATGATTTCAGGTTGAATTCGGAAATGTAAAATTATGTATGTGGCTTGCATTTGCAGCACACATTGTATTTCTCTTGGATACCACTGGCCAAAGTTCAAAGCTTAATGCTGGGTGCGGTGACTTACATCTATAATCCCAGCACTTTGGGAGGCTCAGGCAGAAGGATCACCTGAGCCTAGGAGTTTGAGACCAGCCTGGCCAAAATGGTGAAACCTTGTCTCTACACAAAATACAAAACTTAGCCAGGCATGGTGGCGCACGCCTGTAATCCCAGGTACTCAGGAGTCTGAGGAAGGAGAATTGCTTGAGCCTGGTTGCAGTGAGCCAAGATCACACCACTGCACTCCAGCCTGGGTGACAGAGTGAGACTCTGTATCAAAAAAAGGAAGAAAGAAAAAAAGCTTCAGTTATCCCTACACTGCATATGTGCATATTGATAAATCAAGAAGTGCCTGTATTGAGCTTCTGCAAAAGATTTTTTGGGGAGGTGAAGGAAGGAGCAGTTCCATCATTTTAAAAGATTAATTTTTAAAAGCTTCAAGATTAATCTGTGCTTTTAAAAAGGATTTCACAACTATTTTACCTGTTGTATTTGTTCTTGGCTGAGTAACTACAGTTGTATTGTGAGTAAGAAGTTCTGGACCATAAATACATAGTTGATATTAATATTATAATAAAGCGTTTAGAAGAAATTTACAGGCCTTTCTCACACAGCTGTGCACTGCTAATTATTATTATTATTATTATTTGAGACAGAGTCTCATCCTGTTGTCCAGGCTGGAGTACAGTGGTGCGATCTTGACTCACTGCAACTTCCGCCTCCCAGGTTCAAGCAATTATCCTGCCTCAGCCTCCCGAGTAGCTGGAACCACAAGTGCACGCCACCACACCTGGCTAATTTTTGTATTTTTAGTAGACACGGGGTTTTGCAATGTTGGCAAGGCTGGTCTTGAACTCCTGACCTCAGGTGATCCACCCACCTCAGCCTCCCAAAGTGCTGGGATTACAAGCGTAAGCCACTGTGCCTGGCCAATTTTTAAACATAATCCATTCTGCCTTCATTTTATAGTGAAAATAATCATTTTGGTGACTTGAATTTTGAAAATAGCAATTTTCAGACATTCAGGTGAGACCAGCTAGATGTCTCCAAAGTCATCTTTTTTTAAGATAAATATGCAAAAGTCACTTTTCCCCCAAACCAGCTCAATTCTGTTTCTGAATCTTAGATGAACGGTCTCATAGCAGAGCCAGAAGCAGCTTGCTGTATCATCTTAAACCTTTCCCCTCCATATACAACTCAGTCCCAATGAATATACACAGATGCACAACCTCAATCAGTAAGCAAGACTCAACCCACTTCAACATTCTTTTCATGAGTAGAGAGAGGCCTTCTGTTCCTACCCCCAACACTCAAACTACCCATGTATTACCCTTCAAAATTAAGCCAGAATAACCTTTCTAAAGGGCAGATCCAAATTATTTTAAGAGGGAACTGCTATGAGACCATTTAATGACTGCCACTGCTTTTGTAGGATCTAAGGCCTTTCTCCATTTGGCCACCCAAGTCTATCTATGCAATCCCACCATGCCCACATGGCACTCCTCACTCCACACAGAATGGGTGAGGTATGTGAATATGTGGGCATATTTGACATCTCCCTGCCTTTACTCATATTTGGAACACGTTCCCTCCCTTCTGGATGCACAAATGACTGATCTGGGTATGCCATCCTTGCCTTCTCCCCTAAAAATGCTCAATAACTCTTCATTGCATTTTTCATAATATTAAGCCTCCCAAGGACAGGGTTCTTGCTAGACCCAATTTTGCACATCTGATACTTATACTAAATACATGTTTGTTCAATAAGTGAATCTAAATGTTAATTGTAAATATAAGGAAGTCATAATGAGAGGGGAACAAAAGGTCCTTCCTCATCGAATTAATCTCTCCTTAGGGAAGACACTGAATTTGTTTCTGCAGATTATCATCTTACCTTTTAATAAGAAATTTAATTCGATTGCCCACTTGAATGATGTTTTCCAGCCTTGGGATTCCATACCACAAGGGACTTCTGAAAGGAATGTTTTCCGGTAGTCCTTCCGCATACAGATCATTCGCATGGCCTTCAAATTTTTGGTACAGTAGAACCTTGGCTTCAGTGCTCCCCAAGGCTTCAGCTGAACAAAACCAAAGCAATTCAGGAGACTATGCTTGTGTTGAAATCAGATTTTAGTACAATCCAAAGCAAGGTGCAGGTCAATTTTTTTAAATTGGAAAAACTCTAGAAACATATTTACTAACTATTGAAGCAGGCTTAAAGCAAAGGCAAGTATAAATGACCCATTATTAGACAGATCAATGAGACAGAAATTAACAAGGATATTAAGGACTTGAAGTCAGTTCTGGACCAAGCAGACTTAAGACATCTACAGAATTCTCCACCCCAAATCCACAGAATATACGTTCTTCTCAGCACCACATCACACTTATTCTAAAACTGACCACATAATTAGAAGTAAAACACTCCTCAGCAAATGCAAAAGAATGGAAATAATAACAAACAGGCTCTCGCTGCATAGTGCAATTAAATTAGAACTCAAAATTAAGAAACTCACTCAAAACCGCACTACATGGAAACTGAACAACCTGCTCCTGAATGAGAACTGGGTAAATAACGAAATTAAGGCAGAAATAAAGATGTCCTTTGAAACCAGTAAGAACAAAGACACAACATATCAGAATCTCTGGGACACGTTTAAAGCAGTGTTTAGAGGGAAATTTATAGCACTAAATGACTAATGCACTAAATGCCCATAAGAGAAAGCAGGAATAATCTAAAATATAATATTTATGCAGCTAACAAACATGAAAAAATGCTCATCACTGGTCATTAGAGAAATGCAAATCAAAAACAATGAGATACCACCTCACGTCAGTTAAAATGGCAAACAATAAAAAGTCAGGAAACAACAGATGCTGGAGAGGATGTGGAGAAATAGGAACGCTTTTATACTTTTGGTGGGAGTGTAAATTAGTTCAATCATTGTGGAAGACAGTGTAATGATTCCTCAAGGACCTAGAACCAGAAATAACATTTGACCCAGCAATCCCATTACTGGGTATATACCCAAAGGATTATAAATCATTCTACCATAAAGACACATGCACATGTATGTTTATTGCGGCACTATTCACAATAGCAAAAACTTGGAACCAACCTAAATGCCCATCAATGATAGACTGGATAAAGAAAATGTGGTACATATACACTATGAAATACTATGCAGACATGAAAAAGGATGAGTTCATGTCCTTTGCAGGAACATGGATGAAGCTGGAAACCATCATTCTCAGCAAACTAACACAAGAACAGAAAACCAACAACTGCATGTTCTCACTCATAAGTGGGAGTTGAACAATGAGAACACATGGACACGGAGGGGAACATCACACACCAGGGCCTGTCGGGGAGTGCGGGGTTAGGGGAGGGACAGCATTAGGAGAAATATGTAATGTAGATGATGGGCTGATGGGTGCAGCAAACCACCATGGCACGTGTAACAAACCTGCACGTTCTGCACATGTACCCCAGAACTTAAAGTATAATAAAAAATAATAATAACCAAATCCTGCCCCTAATCCAAGGCCACAAGTAATTTAATTAAAGCCTATAAAATAGGACACACAGAAAAGTCACTCTGTTTCCTTGACTCCACAACTTGTATGTGTGGCTTATAATGCATTTACTTTATTATCAGTCTCGATAAACTCTGGGGGAGAAAGCCGGGGGTAACACACCTAATCCTTTCATGAAATGTCTAACATGGCCTCGAGTGTGTGGGATCTTTTCTCAAGCCCCCATGCCTGAGTGCCATTTGCTGATGGCCCTTCCCTATGATTGAGGAAGCTGGGTCACTAGTTGAACCCTAAGTACAAGACAGCATGAGAATCATGCTTGCAGCTGCAGTTAGCTGGAGGGCTGGTATAAGGCACTGCTCCATGATTGTATATACTGAGTTCTGCCATCTTAATGATATCTGTATATGTTTTCTATCTTTGAAGATACTTGCATTTTTACATATCAGACTCTCAAGGCTGAGAAATAAAAATTTTAAAAATTAAAAAAAAATAATAAAAATAAATGACCCATTATTACCAACCAGATTTTGGCAGATTTAAGTGTCCTGATCCTAAGACAATCTTAATAACTCTAAGATCTTAAAAGATTAAACTTTTTCAATATTCTTAGGAAGAAGAGAAAAAAATTATAGACGATAAAGAACACAACCTGAATACTATTTTTTTTGTTGTTTTTTTTTGTTGTTGTTGTTTTGTTTTGTTTTTTTCCGAGATGGAGTCTCGCTCTGTCACCCAGGCTGGAGTGCAGTGGCATGATCTTGGTTCATTGCAAGCTCCGCCTCCTGGGTTCAAGTGATTCTCCTGCCTCAGCCTCCTGAGTAGCTAAGATTACAGGTGCCCACCACCACGACTGGCTAATTTTTGTACTTTTCAGTAGAGACGGGGTTTTACCATGTTGGCCAGGCTGGTCTCAAACTCCTGACCTCAAGCGATCTGCTCACCTTGACCTCCCAAAGTGCTGGGATTACAGGTGTGAGCCACCACAGCTGGCCTGCAAATACTATTTGGAAGCAGCCTTTTGCCACTATCTGCTTGTGAAATTAATAACCCTCCTCCACTGGCTGCTGCAAACAGGCACATTTCAGGCTGAATTTTCATCCACACTGCAACCACGAGATCAATGTTCTTTACCCCTTCAACCTCATGAGCATGCTATTTTAAAAGAAATAACTTTCCACAAAGAATTCATGAAATGGGAAATAAAAATAGTAAGCAGAGGCCAGTTTAGATTAAAAGAGGCATAACAACAAAGTTAGCATGTGAAGATTGTTTGGACCCAGATTTAAAGCAAAATTTTTCAGATGATGAGGAAATGAGATACTGTTCAGTTAAGAGTAAGGAAACTTGGCCAGGCATGGTGGCTCACACCTGTAATCGCAGCACTTGGGGAGGACGAGGTGGGCAGATTACCTGAGGTCAGGAGTTCGAGATCAGCCTGGCCAACATGGTGAAACCCTGTCTCTACTAAAAATACAAAAATTAGCTGGGCATGGTGGCGTGCGCCTGTAATCCCAGCTACCCAGGAGGCTGAGGCAGGAGAATTGCTGGAGCCCGGGGGGCAGAGGCTGCTGTGAGCTGAGATTGCACTCCAGCCTAGGGTGACACAGCAAGACTTTGTCTCCAAAAAAAAAAAAGAGTGAGGAAACTCAACTAAGGGTTACAGATGAGCTGACACAAAAAAATCATTGTAATTTTGTCAGATGTGATGAGATAGTAGCTGTGTAAGAAAATGTTAATGCTGTTCGGGGATGCACACTGAACAGATAAAATGATGGTGATGACTGATTTGCTTTACAATATTCCTGCAAAGGGAGGTAAAGGAATAGAAGAACAAAATGTGGGACAATCTTAATGATCACAGAAATTGAGGAATGGGTATTTTAACGTTCACTGTACTATTTTCTCTACTTTTGAATAGGTATAAAAACTGTAATTTAAAAATGTAAAACAAGGGCCAGGAGCGATGGCTCATGCCTGTAATCCCAACACTTTGGGAGGCTGAGGCAGGTGGATCACTTGGGTCAGGAGTTCAAGACCAGCCTGGCCAACATGGTGAAAGCCTGTCTCTACCAAAAAAAAAACCAGCCGGGTGTTGTGGCAGGCACCTGTAGTCCCAGCTACTCAGAAGGCTGAGGCAAGAGAATTGCTTGAACCTGGGAGGCAGAGGCTGCAGTGAGCCAAGATCGTGACACTGCACTCCAGCCTGGGCGACAGAATGAGAATCCACCAAAAAAAAAAAAAGTAAAAATGAATTGACTAACCCCTGCTCTGAAGCCACATCCAAACAAAACTCTAAAAAGAAAGATTCAAGCAATTTATATCGTGCTATTTATATATAGATCTCCCTTGTACCTCTGTATGTAACATTTAAATATTTTGCAGCCTGATGGTTGGGAGTGGCTCAAAGCTGGGCATGGTGGCATGTGCCTGTAGCCCCAGCTATTTAGGAGACTGAGGCAGGAGGATAACTTGAGCCCAGGAGTTCTAGTCCATCCCAGACAACATAAGACCCTGTTTCTTTGTTTCTTTTCTTTTCTTTTTCTTTTTTTGTTTTTGTTTTTTTTTGAGATGGAGTTTCATTCTTGTTGTCCAGGCTGGAGTGCAATGGTGCAATCTTGGCTCACTGCAACCTCTGCCTCCTGGGTTCAAGTGATTCTCCTGCCTCAGCCTCCCAAGTAGCTGGGATTACAGGCGCACGCCACCACGCCCAGCTAACTGAGTATTTTTAGTAGAGATGGGATTTCTCCATGTTGGTCAGGCTGGTCTTGAACCCCCCACTTCAGGTGATCCACCTGCCTCAGCCTCCCAAAATGCTGGGATTACAGGTGTGAGCCACCGCACCCAGTGGACCCTGTTTCTTTAAAAAGAAAAGTCGGGGAGCTCTCAGGGAGCTCACTGATGAATTATTTTGGTGATATCAACAATTGCTATCAAAACACAACTATAAAATCCAAAATTATAGGCTGGGCATGGTGGCTCACACCTGTAATCCCAGCACTTTGGGAGGCCGAGGCAGTCGGATCATGAGGTCAGGAGATCAAGACCATCTTGGCTAACACGGTGAAACCCTGTCTCTACTAAAAATACAAAAAAAAAATTAGCTGGGCATGTGGTGGGCACCTGTAGTCCCAGCTACTTGGGAGGCTGAGGCAGGAGAACGGCGTGAACCCGGGAGGCGGAACTTGCAGTGAGCCGAGATCGCACCACTGCACTCCAGCCTGGGCGACAGAGCGAGACTCCGTCTCAAAAAAAACAAAACAAAAAAACAAAAAAACAAAAAAACCCAAAATCCAAAATTATATCTATTGCCAGATCTTTCTCCTTACTTCCAGACTTATTTATCCAACTGTCTCCTTCACCTCCACATCTCAACTTAAATGTCAACTTGAAATTAATTAATTAATAAATAATTTAATTATTTATTAATAATTAATGTCTTTGTTCTTAGATCGGCTTTCCTCTAACATCTCAAGATTTGTCTCAAATTCTTACTTCATGATATTAGCACCAAATCTGAAGGGCTCTAGTACAGGAACTCTCTGAGATCAGAAACACATGTATTTTTGAGAAACCACACAAAATGAAATAATTATCATAGCTGTAAAAAGAAATATGCCCATAAACAAATCATAGTAAAGGATTAGAGGCTTTCAGTCACACTAGAGAGTGATGTTAAATAAAATTATTCTGTTAATTCAACAAGGAAATATATAAACCTAATTCTAACAAAGTTTTTATAAAATAAAAAAGAACCAATTGGAGTTGAGAGTAAAAAGTGAAGTTTAGAAAGAGGCGAGGCCAACTACAGAACGTGCTCATCACATATCATCAAGGCTGCCCCAATCACACCCCCTGCCTCCCCATTCCCCTTATTCTACTTAATTCTTTCCCAGACCTTATATCTTCTTACAGAGTAAATATCCCCTACTTACTATATGTTTCCCCACCAGATTGAATGCTCCAGAATGCACGGGGCAGGGCACTGTCTTCTGCACTGCCCAGCTCCCCCCGCACCTGACTCACAGGTAACAAATGACTGCAGGATTATGAGGTTGGAAGTAGTGAATATTTCCTGAATACTTGCAGTGGTTCCCAGCAATGACAAATCTAAGATTTCCTCTCTCCCTTTCAGGAACCTTAAAGAAAGCAGCAATACTGTCAGAGGTGTTTGAACGAGAACAACTCGATCTTAAATAGAAGCTGGGTAAAATGAGGCTGAGACCTACTGAGCTGCATTCCTAGATGGTTAAGGCATTCTAAGTCACAGGGTGAGAGAGGAGATCAGCACAAGACACAGGTCATAAAGACCTTGTTGACAAAATGAGTTGCAGTAAAGAATTCAGCCAAAACCCACAGAAACCAAGATGGTGACAAGAGTGACCTCTGGTTGTCCTCAATGCTACACTCCCACCAACACCATGACAGTTTATAAATGCCATGGCAACATCAGGAAGTTACCCTATATGGTCTAAAAAGGGGAACCATAAAAATAATCCACTCCTGGCCAGGTGCGGTGGCTCACACCTGTAATCTCAGCATTCTGGGATGCCAAGGTAGGTGGATCACCTGAGGTCAGGAGTTTGAGACCAGCCTGGCAACGTGGTAAAACCCCGTCTCTACTAAAAATACAAAAACAAATTAGTTGGGTGTGGTGGTATGCACCTGTGATCCCAGCTACTAGGGAGGCTGAGGCAGGAGAATTGCTTGAACCCAGGAGGCAAGGTTGCAGTGAACCAAGATCACACCACTGCACTCCGGCCTGGACTCCATCTCAAAAAAAAAAAAAAAATAGTAAGAGAGGCTGGGCGTGGTGGCTCACAATTGTAATTCCAGCACGTTGGGAGGCTGAGGTGGGTGGATCACCTAAGGTCAGGAATTCGAGACCAGCTTGGCCCACAAGGTGAAACTACATCTCTACTAAAAATACAAAAATTAGCTGGGCATGGTGGCAGGTGCCAGTAATCCCGGCTACTTGGGAGACTGAGGCAGGAGAATTGCTTGAATCTGGGAGGCAGAAGTTGCAGTGACCTGAGACTGCACCACTGCACTCCAGCCTGGGTAACATGAGCGAAACTCCGTCTCAAAAACAAAACAGTAAGAAAAAACTGGAGCTGAGTCCTGCTCATTATATTTACTTTCCTAAAATAAAACAACATTATAAAAAACATTACTCAGTAATATACTTTAGTTGAAAGGGGAAAAAAGAGACTTACCAAATTTTTTTGCAGAAAAGCTGATCCACCATCTTTCTTCATTTAGTGATTCTGGCATACCATTCTTCCTTTACTGTCGAAATCACAGGAATACAAGTTTTCTCAATTTAATGAGTTTAATAGCTTGGGTTATTAAATATTGTTATTATAAAATAGTATTATTTTTTCTTTTCCTGTGAAATTATTTCTAATATCCAGAATGTATTTATTACTGAAACAATGCTGACACACACTGCACAAAAAAGGAAGAACCAGACATTCATGAAAGCTGGGAAAAAGCAGAACTCAGTGTGCTCAAGAACCACTAGCAGGCCGGGTGCAGTGGCTCACACCTGTAATCCCAGCACTTTGGGAGGCTGAGGCGGACAGATCACCTGAGGTTGGGAGTTCAAGAACAGCCTGGCCAACATGGTGACACCCCAGCTCTACTACAAATACAAAAATTAGGCAGGCGTGGTGGCAGGTGCCTGTAATCCCAGCTACTTGGGAGCCTGAGGCAGGGAGAATTGCTTGAACCTGGGAGGTGGAGGGTGCAATGAGTTGAGATCACACCACTGCACTCCAGCATGGGTGACAAAGCAAAACTCCATCTCAAACAAACAAACAAACAAAAAACAGCTAGCAGGTGCCATTTGCTATGGGGAGACTAGGGATATAATCTTGCTGCTATCCTTCCATTTTAGTAAATCTAAACAGTGTGATTCCATTCTGTTTTGTCCCCACTCTACTCCAGAGCCAAAACAAATAAGAAAATCCGTTATATTTCTATTTCTTTCAAAACACACCTAACAATTAAGAGATGATATGCATGGCTCCATACTCTAAAAGGAAGCCTCTTATGTCCTGGGTATCATGGACATTTGAGGAATGTTTGTTCAGTTGTCTGGTGCAAGCTTCAATAATAACCTGTTCAATGCATTATGCCAGACAAATTTTGCATCTCAAAAGTAGGAAAAATATTGTTCTTTTAGTTCTGTCTACCCATAAATGCAACATTTACATGTATTTATAATGGGTTAATACAAATAAAATGAGTTTACTGTTCTAGAGAGTATTAGAATTTTGACAACATGAATTCTCCTGTCCTGGCATGTAATTAAATGTTAGAGGAATATTATTTCATGTGGAAGATACCATTAAAAAATCAATGTTAAGCATTAAATAATTATTTCACATAATCTTCTAATCTGACTTAAGACTGAAGATCTACCTCCTGAAGCTGGTTTATCAAGTTGTAAATCTTCACGTGTTGAATTCACAAGTTCATGTCTGCAAGGTGAGAATAAATACTTAATATTCACTAGGCAATATTCAGCAAAGTAATATCCACTAGTACATATTTAACATTTAATCACCAAGGGTGGCTTTGGAAAGAAAAGACAGGCTGGGCATGGTGGCTCATGACTGTAATCCCAACACTTTGAAAGGCTGAGGCAGGCAGATCATGAGGTCAGGAGTTTGAGACCAGCCTGGCCAACATGGTAAAACCCATCTCTACTAAAAATACAAAAATTAGCCAGGCATTGTGGCAGGTGCTTGTATTCCCAGCTACTCAGGAGGCTGAGCTAGGAGAATCACTTGAACTTGGGAAGCAGGGGTTACAGTGAGCCGAGATCACACCATTGCACTCCAGCATGGGCGACAACAATGGAACTCCAGCTGAAGAAAAAAAGAAAAAGAAAAAAAGAAATATCCCATTACTTTAAGGCAATGTAGATACAGCCAGAATTTCTACAGAAATCTGAACCACATTATAAAGCCAAAAAAATACCAGCTAATATCATTTAAAACATATAGTACTAAATGGAATAGGTAATATTTTCGTTTTTTTTTTTTTTTTGATACAGAGTCTTGGAGTGCAATGGCACGATCTTGGCTCACTGCAACCTCTGCCTCCTGGGTTCAAGCAATTCTCCTGTTTCAGCCTCCCGAGTAGCTGGGACTACAGGCGCCCACCACCATGCCCGACTAGTTTTTTTTTTATTTTTAGTAGAGACTGGGTTTCACCATATTGGTCAGGCTAGTCTTGAACTCCTGACCTCAGGTGATCCACCCACCTCAGCTTCCCAAAGTGCTGGGATTTCAGGTGTGAGCTACCGCACCCGGCTGGAAAAGGTAATATTTTCCACACATAAACATTAGTGTAACTTTATTGGACTTAAAAAAATATTTTTTTTTAGTAAGAGAAGCAGAAGATGCTCCTGAACTGCATCATTTCAACTAGCATTTATTTACTCATGATTAAAATACTACAACAACTATAAAAAGTCAAGTGATGGCCAGGTGCAGTGACTCATGCCTGTAACCCCAACACTCTGGGGGGCCAAGGCCGGTGGAGCACCTGAGGTCAGGAGTTTGAGACCAGCCTGGCCAACATGGCGAAACCCCGTCTCTACTAAAAATACAAAAATTAGCTGGGCATGGTGGCTCTCACCTGTAGTCCCAGCTACTAGGGAGGCTGAGGCGGCAGGATCGCTTGAACCTGAGAGGTGGAGGTTGCAGTGAGCCATGATCACGCTGCTGCACTCCAGCCTGGGTGACAAAGCAAGACTCTGTCTCAAAGGAAAAAAAGAAAAAGTCAAGAGCATAGGGAGTATTAAAATCAGACATAACCAATGGTCTCTCATCTGAACAGCTCCATTTTTTTGCTATCATTATGTGTTAAGGTCTATTTGCTAAACATTACTATCTGTACTAAAGTTTCAAGTGTATCCTATAACACATTAGTGCTGACTTAGGTTTAATGTCCTTTGCTGTACACTATACTTGAATATCATACTTATATATCACAACAAAAGTATCTTTCTCTAAGGCAATTACCATTAATACTGCTTTAAAATTACAAAATGTGGGCCAGGTGTGGTGGCTCGTGCCTGTAATCCCAGCACTTTGGGAAACCAGGGCAGGTAGATCACAAGGTCAAGAGATCAAGACCATCCTGGCCAACATGGTGAAATCCTGTCTCTACTAAAAGTACAAAAATTACCTGCGCGTGGTGGTGCACACCTGTAGTCCTAGCTACTCTGGAGGTTGAGGCAGGAGAATCGCTTGAACCTAGGAGGCGGAGGTTGCAGTGAGCCAAGATTGCGCCATTGCACTCCAGCCAGAACAACAAAAGCGAAACTGTCTCAAAAAAAAAAATATATATATATATATAAAATGTGAAGATTGTTTTTATAGTTTCACAACAACTGAATATTAATGTCTTTAAATAGTAAATCACCATCACAACAAAAGCCCCACAACATAATCTGTTTCATTTTATAAAAAGCACTGACATTTATAAAATTGTCATAGTCAATTTATAAAACTGTAATAGCAAATTATTTTTACTCAGAATAGTACTAAATTAACAATATAATAAAAACATAGGCCTGGTGTGGTGGCTCACACCTGTAATCCCAGCACTTTGGGAGGCCGAGGAGAATGGATCATTTGAGGTCAGGAGTTCGAGACCAGCCTGGCCAACATGGTGAAACCCTGTCTCTACAAAAATATAAAAATTAGCTGGGTCTGGTGACACACCCCTGTAATCCCAGCTACTTGGGAGGATGAGGCAGCAGAATTGCCTGTAATCCCAACTATTCGGGAGGCTGAGGCAGGAGAATCGCTTGAACCCAGGAGGTGGAGGTTTTAGTGAGCTGAGATTGCGCCATTACACTGCAGTCTGGGCAACAGTGTGAGACTCTAACTCAAAAAAAAAAAAAAAAAAGGATAAAAGTAGAGACAATAGAGGCATCTTGGTGAATACCGAATTTAACAAAGCAGATTACGAGAAACAATTAGTTTCAAAAAATAATATTCAATTAAATCTCTAAGATCCAGGGCTTTGCAATAAATATGTAAATAAATCCCCAATATCCATGCTGAAAGTTTAAAAGAAATGCTAAAGAAATAAAACTTTTCCTTAGTTTTGCAGTAATCTAGAAACAAAGAATGTTTCTAATATTTAGACAGAAACTACAAAGCACCTTACAAGGAGAGACATGTAAGGATGGCAGGATTCACCAGCAGCCCTGGGCTTGTCCACAGTACTCCCATGATGAACAATAACTCCATTGTGTAAATGCTTATGAACAAAGTATTACAGGACTTTTCCAATTTAAACATACCGTATTTTCTGTCAGACAATTCTTCAACTTGTTTACATAGATCAGCGATATGATTATTCCATTTCTCTGAAAACTGAGCAAAAGTTGATTCTCAATAATATGTCCCTATGTCAGAGCAGCACTAATATATAATGACTTATTTCCTATATTTTACATACTAACAGTCCATTATCATTTTACTGCTTTCGAAAACATTTTTCCCTTTTTTGGTGGTTCTTAGAATTAGTTTAATAGGAGACTACAAGAGAAGTTTTAAAGTTTAATGCCTCTTTTTAGCCTTTAATTTCTGAAAAGCAGGAGGGCAGAAAAGATCAATCAAATTAAACACGACAACAGGGAGGCCACAATGAGGAGGTCTCCAGAGGCCTTTTCGCAAACTTCTAAAACATGTCTCAGCTGTGTGGAAATAAGGCTTTACAGCAGCTGGGTGCAGTGGTGCAGGCCTGTAATCCTAGCACTTTGAGAGCAGAGGTGGGCAGATCACTTCGAGCTCCGGGCAACAAAGCAAAATCCCCCCTCCCCTCCCCAACCCCCTGCCTCCGCCCCCGTCTATGCCAAAAATACAAAACTTAGCCAGACATGGTGGCAGGTGCCTGTAGTCCCAGCTACTCAGGAGGTTGAGGCAGGAGAATCACTTGAACCCAGGAGGCGGACGTTGCAGTGAGCCGGGGCCATGCCACTGCCAGCCTGGGTGACAGAGCAAGACTCCGTCTCAAAAAAGAAAAAAAAAAAAAGATTAAGTAAGAGGGACACCAGACCTTAAAAATACAAGTTTAAGAGGGACCCTGACTCAGCGTGGTGGCTCATGCCTGGGACTTTGGGAGGCCGAGGCGGACGGGTCACGAAGTCAAGGGATCTAGACCATCCTGGCCAACATGGTGAAACCCTATCTCTACTAAAAATACAAAAAATTAGCTGAGAGTGGTAGGCGCGCACCTGTAGTCCCAGCTACTCAGGAGGCTGAGGCAGGAGAATTGCGTGAACCCAGCAGGCGGAGGTTGCAGTGAGCTGAGGTTGGGCCACTGCACTCCAGCCTGGGCAACAGAGCAAGACTCTATTGAGGCAAGGTTTCTCATTCTCAGGTCCGAGGGGTTCAATAACTGGGCCCTTAGGGAGGTGTGAGCCCCCTGAAACGATGCAAGGTTTTGTGTGGAGAGTGTGCACATGCGTTTCCGGGAAAACAGCCCACAGCTCTCATTCTCAGCAGGCTCCACACACAAAAAAGGTTAGACTCTTGCTACAGAGCTGTGGGAGCAGCTAGGTGAGGGGCCTGCCAAGGGCACTCTGGGGACTACCTGGGCAGTCTTGAGCCCACCTGGACAGTCCTGAGCCCACTGTCCCCTAGGCAGGCTGCGCTGCTTGGTATTTGCAGAGCTGAGGGGGTGGGGCATGCGGGACTGTGAAATCGCCCTGAGATGACCCACAGTACTCAGCTGGGAAGTGAGGGGTGTGTATCCTGCAGCATCCTCCATTCCTAGGGCCATGGGGCCAGGAGAACTGGCCCTTGCAGCAAGTGAAAAGCCTATCATTGACTCCCTCCCTGGCCATGTAGACAATGAACCAAAGGCACTCATATCAAGTAAATGCCTTGGTCTCTGTGACCGAGGTGACCAGTAGGCATTCCCAGGTGCAGGGAAGGTCCTGACACCAAGATATGCACCTGGTTGCCTGAGGAAAGAGAAAGGACTATCCAAGGGGTTGGGGCTGAGCTGGGTGTGGAGTGGTCCTTGTGGGTCATGGTGAGTGGGAGGGGGAGCAGCATGAGCCAGGCCTCGGGGCAGGAGGACAACCAGGAGACGGCCTGGAAAAAGTGCTGGATCCACGAGGGTTCAAGGCTGGCCAGAGAGGGAGGTGGGATAGGCTGGGAAGTCCCGAGGTCTGAAGATTGGCCCTGGCAGGCAGAAACCAGGAAAGGTGGGCAGTTACCTGCACCCTGGGGGCCAGATGCATCCTTAGCCTAGAGCAGGTGCCAAGATTTCTGGCTCTGGGTGTGACCTAAGTCTGGGGAAAAGCCCCAACCCCCACCAGGACCACCTGCCCCCCAAACTACTTCAGATGCTGAGCCCAAGCCAGGAGCAGGAAGCTGGACTGATGCCTAGGGTAATCCCGACAAAGTCCCTGACTCCCCCCAGCTATGGGGCTGAAGGGGAATTACAGCCCAAACCCCAGATGCTGGCTCTCAAACTAACACTGAGCCCTCAGGGCCCAAAGGGAGACTCAATCAGCACACTTTCCAGATGGGGAAATGGGCTCAGAGAGGTGCAAGAGCCTTGCCCAGTGCCCCAGACCAGGACTCTAGGCCCAGAGTGTTCTTTTGTCACTGTGTCCAGAGGGTAGCAGCTGCTCTGATATAGCCACCGGAGCCTGGCAACTTTCTCCAACTTTGGAAGCCGAGGAGCATGACCCGTGCCCACAGATGCACCTGGCATGAGGCGCACCCAGAGGGACAGAGGCAGATGAGTTTCGCCTCCTCCACTGGATTGTGAAGGCCTCCAAGGAGACAAGGATCTGCTTGAGAAGGCAGCAGATAGTGAGCAACCTGGGGTGGTTTAACTCTGGATGGATCTGCAGTGCCTGGATGGGACCTGGCTCAGACAGAGCTCAGTTCTGCAGGTCACTGAGGCATGGAAAGGTCACAGCTACCAAGTGTAGGAGTCTGGATTCAAAGCCAACAGCATGACTCCAAAGTCCCTGCCCTAGCCCCTGGACCACCCACCTCTCGGAGTCACCCTTGCAAGCTCATCAGATGTTCAGGCCGGTAGCACAATCAGCCAGGGCCAGGGAAACTTGGGGAGCCTCATTCCAACATAATCCTTGCACCCTTGCCCCTCACCATCTTTCTTCCTGCGTTAACCTCACCCCCTACACAGAGCCTGGGCCACTTAACTTGGCATCAAACAGATGCCTCGATAAATCAGAGTCTGATCTTCTCGGAAAAAAAAAAAAAAGACTTAACAGATATACAGTTGCAAGTTAGAATGTTAAAGAACATAAGCATACAACAACTTAATGTACATATAAATTCAATATGTAGCCAATCATTGTGACTATGACACAACAGAATATTAACATACTATTTTCAAAATGTATACAAGCTTAATGATCTATTTATATTCAAAATATGAATCATCAACATAATTTGCCATTAATATCTCATTCAGTCCCTTCACAGGACACATGATCCACTGGGAGTTAACACAATAGCAGCTGGCAGGCAGTGACACACAGCAAAAACGAAAACCAACAGGTGAAATAGTTCTGAAATAAAGAAGGTTTTAAAGCTAAGAGAAACCATTGAATTACTAAGTCATTAGCACTAATTTTGAGCCAACTAATTAATATGAGATGAAACAATGTCCTATGCTTTGGTAAATTCAAACCATGTCTCAAAAACAAAAACAAAACAATGTCTATAATGTGACTTTCAAAAAGCTCCTGGCTTTACAAAGGTGAGATTATAACATAGTAATACATGCTAAAGCATATCCCCCTGCAGATGAGCATGTTGTAACTTTCATCAGCCACATTGAGAGTCCAGAAGATGAGGGAAAAGGTTGCGGATTTCACTGAGAACTTACCAGAGTTGAACTCCCTCACTTTCCGTTGCCCATCATTGGCAGGTTCCGGAACTGGTGGCTGTGGTAGTTTGTTGGTCTTTGGTCTCTTAGAAGGTGGAGAATCATCATCATGTTGAAAAAGAAAATGGTCATTACTGAAGGAACAATTCTAGGTTACAGCCACCTCCTGGTAAATTCCCAACATTCAAAAGGTGAGCGGCTTTAAAGCTATTTTGAATATTAATAATTATTCCTGTACTACGATCTTCAGCATACATTTTTCTAGTTACATTTGAAATTTTATTCTTTTGGGATGTGCTCAAGTGAATACTGCTTTATCCTCTGTCTTGCTTCATTACTTTTTAGTTTGCTTCATTTGAATCATCATTATAAATCTCCCCTTGCCCTCAAATAACTCTGAAATTGCTGCCAATAACTATATTGTTTTAAGGCTTTTCAGAAAAAACTTTCAACAAAGACAGCCACCTAAAGTTATACAAATATAGAAGAAAGGGAATATAATAAAGTTTAGATTGGAAAAAATATTTAAGCTTATACAAAATTCAAACATACATAAACAAGGGAAGCTGGATAATTTTATGTTCAAATACTTTTAACAAGTGCAAAATGTATATGCTTAAAGAAATAGGGTTGGCCGGGCATGTTGGCTTATGCCTGTAATTCCAACACTTTAGGAGGCCAAGGCAGGCAGATCACTTGAGGTCAGGAATTCAAGACCATCCTGGCCAACATGGTGAAACCCCATCTCTATTAAAAATACAAAAATTAGGCTGGGCGCAGTGGCTCACACCTGTCACTTTGGGAAGCTGAGGTGGCCGGATCACCTGAGGTAGGGAGTTCAAGACCAGCCTGACCAACATGGAGAAACCCTGTCTCTACTAAAAATACAAAGTTAGCCAGGCGTGGTGGCGCATGCCTGTAATCCCAGCTACTCGGGAGGCTGAGGCAGGAGAATCGCTTGAACCCGGGAGGTGGAGGTTGCAGTAAGCCGAGATGGCGACATTGCACTCTAGCCTGGGCAACAAGAGCGAACTCCGTCTCAAAAACAAAAACAAAAAGATATTAGCCAGATATGGTGGCGCCTGTAATGCCAGTTATTCAGGAAGCTGAGGCAGGAGAATCGCTTGAACCGAGGAGGCGGTAGTTATGGTGAGCAGAGATCATGCCACTGCACTCCAGCCCAGGTAACAGAGCAAGACCCTGTCTCAAAAAAAATAGGGCTACATTATTTATGAAACAGATACTGTTGACTCAGTCACCAGAAAGCGAAGGTCGCCAACATCAGACAAATTCACTGGAGGACCTATGTATGTGCTTTGAAAGACAAAACTGCTTTTGTAAAGAATACTGTATTTCAGAAAAACATAATCATATTAACAACTAATAACACTGTAAAATGCTGATGTGTTGAATGCTACTTTAGAAAAACATGTTCAAGTCTAGGAAAAAGATTTCCGATAGAAAACTACGTATCAATTACCTAGCTAGCTAGCTATCTAGAGACAAGGTTTCATTCTATTGCTCAGGATGGAGAGCAGTGGGATGACCATAGCTCACTGCAGCCTTCAGCTCCTGGCCTCAAGTTATCCTCCTGCCTCAGCCTCTTAAGTAGCGGGGCCACAGGTGGACACAGGTACACCTGGCTTTTCTTGTTTGTTTTTCATAAACAGGGTTTCACTACATGGCCCAGGCTGGTCTCAAGCTCTGGAGTCTTGCTCTGTCGCCCAGACTGGGGTGCAGTGATGCTTCTCGGCTCACTGCAACCTCCGCCTCCTGGGTTCAAGAGACTCTCCTGTCTTAGCCTCCTGAGTAGCTGGGACTACAGGCATGCACCACCACGCCCGGCTAATTTTGTATTTTTAGTAGAGATGGGGTTTCTCCATGTTGGTCAGGCTGGTCTTGAACTCCCAACCTCAGGTGATCGGCCCGCCTCAGCTTCCCAAAGTGCTGAGATTACAGGTGTGAGCCACCGCGCCCAGCCTAATTTTTGTATTTTTTTGTAGAGACTGGGTTTCACCAAATTGGCAAGGATGGTCTCAAACTCCTGACCTCAGGTGATCCACCCGCCTCGGCCTCCCAAAGTGTTGGGATTACAGGCGTGAGCCACCGCACTTTCTTATGTTATTAAATAGCCTAGCCCAGGAGGGTGCGGTGGCTCACGCCTGTAATCCCAACAACTCTAAAGGCCAAGGTGAGAAGATCGCTTGAACCCAGGAGTTCGAGACCGGCCCGGGCAACATAGCAAGACCCCCCCCATCTCTACGAAAGATACAAAAATTAGGCCAAGCGTGCACTGCGCCTGGCTAATCTTTGTATCTTTCGTAGAGACGGGGTTGCGTCATGTTGCCCAGGCGCATCTCGAACTCCTGAACCCAAGCCATCCTCCTGCCTCGGCCTCCCAAAGTGCCGGGATAGCACGGCCCAGGGAGCCTCATGTGTTCTTTAAGCAGTCCCTCCCGGTTGTACACTTGGATAGTTTTCTTTTTTCTTTTTTTATACAGGGTTTACCTCAGTCTCGCAGGCAGGAGTGCTGTGGTGAGATCACAGCTCATTGGAGCCTTGAATCTTGGGGTTCAAGTAGCTGGGAGGCTGAGGTTGGACTACAGAGGTGGGGTTGCGCCATATTGCTAGGCTGCTCTTGGCCTGAAGGAATCCTCCTTCCTGGGCCGTGCCCGGACACATAGTTTTCCATTTTTGACCGACATAAATACTGTGCTGGGTGGGAGTTTGTCAACTACCCCTTTCCAGCCAGCAACACACAGGAACTGGCGGGGAGGTCGCGGTTACCAGGCTCCACTCTGAGAAGACTGCCCAGCTCCAGGCACTGTAGAGCCCTTGTGACGTGGCAGAAGGCCCGCCCCTGTGACGTCACCGAAGGCGCCCCCCAAGATGTCGCAAAGGCCCGCCCCTCACGCAGAGCCAATCGGAACTCCAGGTGCTGGGTCTTCCAGGAGCGCGCCTGCGCGGGAGGGTGACCACAGGCGGCCGGGCGGGATGTCCTGTCCGCAGTCTTCAGCCCAGCCGGCGCCACCCATAAGCTATGAGGAGGAGTTTACGACCACCTGGACTACTACCACCTGCGTGACTTCCCGGCCTGCGGGGTCCGCGCAGCAAAGGCCTGACGCTGCTCGAGCAGGCGCTGCGCACCTACTGGCTGGCGCCTGGTAGGCACGAGCGCAGGGTCGCCCAGAAGCTCCTCAATGGCCGGCGCAAGTACCAGCCAGCGCCAGCTGCAGCCGTGGCCGCGCACTCGCCTCAGCTGAGCCTGGGTATGTGCACCCCCCAACACTTCCCCCAGCCATGTTCCGGGGACCTCGGGAGCGTCCCCCACCGCCCGGTGCCATTCGTGCTGGGCAGGGTCGGCCCCCTTTGAGGCTGCCCCGCGTTAGGGAGCTGCACCGCACCCCCACCAGCTTGACCTCTGACTGCCGTTGCAATAGCATTAAAGCCTTTGGAACTTTGTAGGTGGGTAGAAGGGGCTAGGAAACGAAGAAAACATCTTTTTAAAAATTTATATAAGGGACTGGCCGGGTGCGGTGGCTCACACCTGTAATCCCAGCACTTTAGGAGGCCGAGTGGGTGGATCACCAGGTCAGGAGTTGAAGACCAGCCTGGCCAGCATGGTGAAACCCCGTCTGTACTAAAAATACAAAAATTAGCTGGGCGTGGTGGCGGGCGCCTGTAATCCCAGCTACTCGGGAGGCTGAGGCAGAGAATTGCTTGAACCCGGGAGGTGGAGGTTGCAGTGAGCCGAGATCGCGCCATTGCACTCCAGCCTGGGCAACAAGAGCAAAACAACGTCTCTAAATAAATAAATAAGATTTTCAAGGCGAGGCATGGTGGGTCACACCTAAATAAGTAAATAAATAAAATGGATTTTCGGCTGGGCATGGTGGCTCACGCCTGTAATCCCAGCACTTTGGGAGGCCGAGGCGGGCGGTTCACGAGGTCAGGAGATCGAGACCATCCTGGCTAACACGCTGAAACCCCGTCTCTACTGAAAATACAAAAAAAAAAAAAAAAAAAAAAAAAAAAAATTACCCGGGCGTGATGGCGCGCCTGTAGTCCCAGCTACTGGGAAGGCTGAGGCAGGAGAATGGCGTGAACCCGGGAGGCATAGTTTGCAATGAGCCAAGACCGTGCCACTGCACTTCAGCCGGGGTGACAGTGAGACTCCGTCTCAAAAAAATAAATAAATTTTAAAAAATGAAATAAAATGGATTTTCAAGGCCAGGCATAGTGGGTCACACCTATAATCCCAGCACTTTGGGAGGCCAAGGCAGAAGGATTGCTTGAGCCCAGGAGTTCGAGACTAGCCTGGGCAACAGGGCAAAACCCTGTCTCTATCAAAAGCACAAAATAACCTGGGCATTATAGTGCACACCTGTAGTCCGAGCTACTCAGGAGGCTGAGATGGGAGGATGGTTTGAGCCCGGGAGGCAGAGGCTGTATTGAGCTGAGATCATACCACTGAACTTCAGCCTGGGTGACGAGCCAGACCCTGTCTCAAAAAATAATAATAATAATAAAAATAAATTCATATAGTTTGGTATGGTTTAGTAAGTTTCAGCAGGCAGATTGTCAGGGTAAGATGGATTGTTATATATACATTTATATATATAATATGTATATTTATATACTTATTTATTTTAGCAGAGATAGGGTCTCCCTATGTTGCCAGGCTGGTCTTAGACTCCTGAGCTCAAGCAATCCTGCCTCGGGTTCCTAAAGGAAGCTCACGTTGCAGGTGTGAGCCACTACACCTGGCCTATAAGGGGAATTTAAGGGACTCTCTACTATGATGTCCCTTCTCCCAATCCCTTTCCGCATGTAGAAGAGGGTTCTGTTGAGTGACTGGCATTTGCTTATATTTCTCAGTGCTATGCCCAGTGTAATGGAAAATGCACAGACTGGCTCAAGAGCCCAGGGATTTCAGTTCCAGGCCAAGCTCATCCACTGACTGACAGAGTCAGTCAAACTTGTTTGGATTTCAGATTCTTCATCTGAATAACGTAGATAACACTTATCCCATAGTACACTGCAAAGATGACACGTGACAGTGAAAAAGTTAGTTTCCCTTTAAATATTAAGAATTAGGCCAGGCGCAGTGGCTCACACCTGTAACCCCAACACTTTGGGAGGCCGAGGCAAGCAGATCACACCTGTAACCCCAACACTTTGGGAGGCCGAGGCAAGTGGATCACAAGGTCAGGAGTTTGAGACTAGCCTGGCCAATATGGTGAAACCCCGTCTCTACTAAAAATACAAAAATTAGGTGGGTGTGGTGGTGGGCACCTCTAATCCCAGTTACTTGGGAGGCTGAGGCAAGAGAGTCGCTTGAACCTGGGAGGCGGAGGTTGCAGTGAGCGAAATTGCGCCACTGCACTCCAGCGCCTGGGTGACAGAGTGAGACTCAGTCTACAAAAAAGAAAGGAAAAAAGAATGAGATTAGAGAGGGCCTTCATTCCTCCTGGAAGAACATCTGATGTACCTGAAATCTTTGTTGGTGACAGGAAATGTGTCGATAGCATAGGGTTTCACTGTCGCCTCCCACACAGGGCCTTCACCATCTCTGCCATCTGGAGAATTTGTTCCCATCAGGAATCTCCCACCTGGCAGTGGGACCATGCTAGTAGCCTGTCCATTTCCTGCAGATAAAAAAGAGAGGTATCGGTAATACATGCATATATATAAAACAAGTGGTAATATTTGGATCGTATGCAATACTCATGATGGTATGACAAAACAAAACAAAAAATGTGGAGGCTTAAAAATCTGGCTTTAAATTCCTTTTGCGTTTTGTTTGCCTTCACATTCTTGTTCTGCCACTTAGTTTGATGGGAAACCTTAGGCAAATTTCTTAATCTGAGATTCAATTTCTTTTCTTTTTTCTTTTTTTTTTTGTGACAGGATCTCACTCTGTCACCCAGGCTGGAGTGCAGTCATGCAGTCTTGGCTCACTACAGCCTCTGCCCCCGTGGGCTCAAGCAATCCTCCCACCTCAGCCTCCTGAGTAGCTGGGACCACAAGTGTGCACCACCACGCCTGGCTAATTTTTGTATTTTTTGTAGAGATGGGGTTTTGTTATGTTGCCCAGGCTGGTCTCAAACTCCTGAGATCAAGTGATCCTTCCACCTCAGCCTCCCAAAGTGCTGGAATTACAGGTGTGAGCCAACACGCCCGGCTGAGATTCAGTTTCTTCATCTGAAAAATGAGGATACCTATGGACAACTGTAGCTTGTTCATAAAAGAAAAACAAATAAGTATGAAAAATGGGGATACTATCTCACTATCTCTTAAGTAGTAGCTGTATCAATTAAAGTAACACGGAACCAGGTGCAATGGCTCAGAGACAGGGTGCAGAAGCTAAGGCAGGAGGATTGCTTGAGCCCAGGAGTTCAAGGTTGCAGTGAGCTATGATCATGTCACTGCACTCCAGCCTGGGTGACAGAGTGAGACCCTGTCTCAAAAAATAAAAAATAAAAAGATAGTAATAAAATAGCATGGATGAAATGTTGCGCACATGATAGATTTGCACTTACCTCTTTCTTCCTCTACACAGACCCTTGCCCCAGCTAGGCGAATTTAGACACTCTACCCTAAAATACATCTAGCACTTTCTACCCATCCTTCTGCTCATGCCGTTTCTCTGCCTCTTCCTCTCCATTTACTGAACTCTTATCAGTTCTTGGTGATTCTCACCATTATATGCTCCAGAAGGGAAGTATATAATACATATATATTTTTGACAGTATATCCCTGGCCCCTGCCATAAATGCTCAATGATTATCGCCAAATAGTTAAATGAGCACCTTTAGACTTGTTTGAATGCCTCAGAAAAATCATAGAATTAAAAAGGACCAGCCAGGCATGGTGGCTCACGTCTGGAATCCCAGCACTTTGGGAGGCAGAGGTGGGCAGATCACCTGAGGTCAAGAGTTAGAGACCAGCCTGGCCAACATGGTGAAACCCTGTCTCTATTAAAAATACAAAAATTAGGCTGGGTGCGGTGGCTCACACCTGTAATCCCAGCACTTTGGGAGGCTGAGGTGGGCGGATCACGAGGTCAGGAGATCAAGACCATCCTGGCTAACAAGGTGAAACCCCGTCTCTACTAAAAACTACAAAAAAATTAGCCGGGTGTGGTGGCGGGCACCCGTAGTCCCAGCTACTCGGGAGGCTGAGGCAGGAGAATGGCATGAACCCAGGAGGTGGAGCTTGCAGTGAGCTAAGATTGCGCCACTGCATTCCAGCCTGGGCAACAGAGCGAGACTCCATCTCAAAAAATAAAAAATAAAAAAAAGCCAGGCATGATGGTGCACACCAGTAATCCCAGCTACTTGGGAGGCTGAGGCAGGAGAATCACTTGAACCTGGGAGGCGGAGGTTGTAGTGAGCCAAGATCGTGCCACTGCCCTCCAGCTTGGGGGACAGAGTGAGACTCTGTCTCAAAATAAATAAAAAAGGGTCTGTGCTTCAAACTCCTTATTCCACAGGAGGAAACCAAGACCCAAAAAAGAAATATGACTTAAAGAGCTGGTTAGTAGGTGACAGGACTAGATTCGGGTCTCTTTATGGTACTGTTTCCAATAGGCCACACTTCTTCAGCTTGATGCACCACTTCAGTGTCTTTCCAAGAAAGGATGTCTAAGCACTGTAACTTCTTTCAAGGCAGAGTCCTGGTCTTTTGATGTTCCTCAAGATCCTGTCTTTGGCTCTGTTATTCTGACACATTCACACTGATTTCATCCATTTTCTTTTTCTTTCTTTTTGTTTTTGTTTTTTTTTGAGGCAGAGCCTTGCCGTGTTGCCCAGGCTGGAGTGCAGTGGCGTGATCCCGGTTCACTGCAACCTCTGTCTCCCGGGTTTAAGCGATTCTCCTGCCTCAGTCTCCTGAGTAGCTAAGACTACAGGTGCGTGCCAGCACGCCCAGCTAATTTTTTGTATTTTTAGTAGAGATGGGGTTTCACCATATTGGCCAGGCTGGTCTTGAACTCCTGACCTTGTGATCCGCCCGCCTTGGCCTCTCAAAGTGCTGGGATGACAGGCTTGAGCCACCGCGCCCAGCCTATTTTCAGTTTCTTCAACAAATATATCACCAAGGGGAAAAAACGGATCATCCTGGCATGGTGTCTCAGGCCTGTAATCCGCACTTTGGGAAGCTGAGGCAGGGATTGCTTGAGGCCACAGTGAGCTATGATGGCACCACTGCACTCCAGCCTGGGCAACACGGTGAGACCTTGCCCCCCCGCCCCACCAAAAAAACAAATAAATAAAAGGAGTAAGTAGGGAAATAATCAGATTGAATCAGAATTAAGAAATAACATACAATTGCAATGTATGAGCTTTATTTTGTCCCTAATTCAGCCAGCAAACGTTAAAAACCCTTTATGGGATAATAGATGAATTTGAACAGATTGGATATATTATTAAGCAGCACTGCCAGTTTTTTAGTTGAGAAAGGGTAATTATTTTTTCGTGACTTCTTTTGACTATTCCAGCTGAAGGTTTAGAATAAAATGGGATATGTCTGAACCCACTTCAAAATGGCTCCAGGAGACGGGGAGAGTGCGATTCCACAGGAGCAGGACTGGCCACAAACTGGCAGCTCTTTAAGCTGGCCCACGAGTACGTGAGGGCAGGGGTCGTTCCTCGTTACATTCTCCTCTTTCCCTTTTTTTTTTTTTTTGAGATGAAGTCTCGCTCTATCTCCCAGGCTGGAGTGCAGTGGCACAATCTCGGCTCACTGCAGCCTCCGCCCCCTGGCTTCAAGGGATTCTCCTGCCTCAGCCTCCTGAGTAGCTGGGATTACAGGCCTACGCCACCACGCCCGGCTGATTTTTTGTATTTTTGTGGAGACGGGGTTTCACCATGTTGGCCAGGCTGGTCTCCAACTCCTAACCTCAAGTGATCCACCCGTCTCGGCCTCCCAAAGTGCTGGGATTATAGGCATGAGCCACCGCGCCCGGCCTCTCTTTCCCTTTTATTAGTTTGAAAGATTCCAGAGCAAGCAGTTGAAAGCACAAGGCGGTGAGGCACCCTGCGCACCGAGAGCGACCTCCCCAGCCGGCGGCTGCAGGCGTATCCCGGAAGCAGGCAGAGGGGCCTCAGGCTCTCTCCCGCCAGGGCGGAGGGCCCCATCCCCTTTCCTAGCGCCCCCGGCGTGGCCGGCGGTTCAATGACCTAGCCGGAGCCACGCACCAACCAGGAGCGACAGCAGGGACAGCAGCGGTGATGAACAACCCATGCTGGCATCAGGACTGGCGCGCCACGCCGCGCACACCCACGGCCCCGCTGCTCATCCGCCCTCACGCACCACGGTGGCAGTCGCCTCCTCCACACATGCGCATGCTGCTCCACCACCGCCCCTCACCCACCGGTTCAGCGGGGGAAACTGATGGACGCGAGGTGTAGGACTGGCCATACCACCTGCAGGGCTGCCCAGGGAAGTAAGGAAAAGCAGGTTGAGGGTCCCTAGAGGCCCCTTCACTACTTTTTGAACCTTTGGACAGCTTTCATTCCCTTTAAGATTGCTTCTGTGCGTCAAACCATTGCAAGACCACAAAGGAGGTTTCAACTTAATATTTGCACACTCCAGGTCACTGCTGAGCCCCCAAAACCCACAGCCTAGTAACACCAACTTTACTTTCAAGGACCGCAGAGATAGACCAACTATATAAATCTTGTGGAAACATAGTAATTTGGGTGAGGAAACTATGACGCTAGAGGCTTTGGGATGAATATTTTGCATAAGCAAAAGTTCAGAAGCTTGAAAATATAGTCAGCCTACAAATCTCAAATTTCACCTGATAACCGTAGCCCTTAGCCACCATGCCTTCCAGCTCTCTCAACTCCCTTGCCTCTAGTTTACTCCTCTTCCCATTTCCTACAACTTTGTAGGGGGAGCATTTTAGCAAAGCTATTTCAAAAGCGTGAAAAGTCCAACTGATCAATAAATTTACTCAGAAATTTACACTAACGGGATGCTTCCAAAATTTTAAATTACTAAGCGTTATTTATATTAGCATAAAAATTTTAAAACCAGATGCTTAACAATAGGGTACTGCTGAATAATTTAACATATGTCCACATAAAATTAAACCATTAAAATCTGCTTTTTCAAGGAATATTTAATAAGGTAGGTAATATATGCTTATTTAACATGGAATTTTATGTCACTGCTGCTAAAGCAAAACATCCTGTTCACTGGGTGAAAGACCTGCTTTATGTGTGTATACTTCAGTGCAATTTTTAAAAAATACTGTAATTATAATTTCAGAACTTCCAAATTTCAACAGATGCCAGTGTTCTCTCCTTTTTTCACATGGGAAAATTCCCTTGAAACTCATTTGAAGCTTGGACAAAAATTCCACAGCTGTATTCTTCAGGATCACTTTGCAGAGTCTTCAAGACTCAGATACAGAGGAAGCTTCAATTCAACCTTTCAGAGAAGACATTCCAGCTCGCATGATCTCATCAACCAAGAGAATGTTGGTGGCAATCAGTGCTGAAAGGGGGATAAAAATTAGATAGCTCAGATGATTAGGAGCCCTAATTCGACTCAACTTCCCACTTCCAACTAAGCTGCACACGTTAACATCCAATTAAATTTCCCCCTTCCCCTCTACACATCAGAGGGCTAGTTCAGTTTCCATACTTTCAGCTGATTACATTATTCATGGGGGAAAATGAGCAACTAAACAGAAAACACCAAATGAAGAGTATGATGATTCTCTAACAGTTTAATTTTCATTTTCCCAAACTTACCAGGAATGTAGAAGCTGTTTCTTTACACAATCGTTATCCCATAATGCCTGCTTCTGCTGCTACCACGGGCTCACCTAAAAGGCAACCAAAGTAAGTTCAGTCAATAAGAACCAACAATATTGTGTGTGGCTTTGCTTATCACCGATGACTCATTTCCTCCAGTATTAACTATGGGAATTCAAAGCTTCTCTGTTAGCCCAATTTTCTACTCTAAACCATGACCCCTGTCCACAATATTTGAGGAGTGTCTGACTTCTACTTAGAAGACCTGAACACCCCTCTCTCCTTCTGGATACATTTCTGTTTACCCATACTAAAGTACAGCACTGCAACTCTAATCTGGCTAAAATGGACTGATCATTTCCCTCATTCCAGAAATCTTTTTTATTAAATAATAATGTTGACAGCAATAGGTCTTGCACATACTGCATGGATGTACCTGTTATCTGTCTCCTACTTTGTACTTAATTTGTGTTGTTTTGTTACAGGGGCCTAAGATCAGGGCTGTCACCATTTCATTAGATTTCTAGATCCCCTTTTCTGGCATTATTTGCTATCTTTAGCTGTTTTTCACCCATGAATATAATCACCCAATCTATTTTCTTATCATAGTACTTGATTAAAAACTGAGTAAGGTGGCCGGGTGCGGTGCTTCACGCCTGTAATCCCAGCATTTTGGGAGGCTGAGGCGGGCGGATCACGAGGTCAGGAGATCGAGACCATCCTGGCTAACACGGTGAAACCCCATCTCAACTAAAAATACAAAAAATTAGCCAGGCGTGGTGGCGGGTGCCTGTAGTCCCAGCTACTCGGGAGGCTGAGGCAGGAGAATGGCGTGAACCTGGGAGGCAGCAGTTGCAGTGAGCCAAGATCTTGCCACTGCACTCCAGCCTGGGCAACAGAGCAAGACTCCGTCTCAAAAAAAAAAAAAGAAAAAAAAAGAAACAAAGAACTGAGTTTAAGGTAAATGCAATATGAAAATCCTTCAACATTAATCTGAACCATCTACCACCACTCAACATCTCCAACAAAACTATACCAAAGTTACTCAGTCTACTCTACTCCCTTAATTATTATACCTAGTCATTCCATTTTTGATTAATATCCTATTTTATCCCATTTTAGAACCCAGACTTCCCTAATAGTACTGGTGTCAAATTGCAAAGCAAAAGATTTTTTTTTTGGTCCCCATTTTGAATCTTTCCTGGCTTCAACTCACATGTACTACATCTAGTTTTTCCTCTACAAACAGTTGCATTCTCTTACCTGTGTTCAGGTCCACACCCACGAGCT
The DNA here is from genome assembly GCF_029289425.2 of Pan paniscus. Lineage (NCBI taxonomy): Eukaryota > Metazoa > Chordata > Mammalia > Primates > Hominidae > Pan > Pan paniscus. Next base: position 81,071,653 of record NC_073255.2, on the reverse strand, counting down.
GACCTGATTCTGAATGTTCTGCTTAAATTTTAACTAATGTTTTCTGAAGGTCAAAACCAGAATTCTGAGCAAGAACCTAAAGTAAACAAATTTAATTCCTGAGAAAACAGGAAGAATTGATATTTAAAAAAAAAAAAAGGGGGGCCGGGCATAGTGGCTCACACCTGTAATCCCAGCACTCTGAAAGGCCGAGGCGGATCATAAGGTCAAGAAATCGAGACTATCCTGGCCAACATGGTGAAACCCTGTCTCTACTACAGATACAAAAAATTAGCTGGGCATTGTGACACGTGCATGTAGTCCCAGCTACTCAGGAGGCTGAGGCAGGAGAATCGCTTGAACCTGGGAGGTGGAGGTTGCTGTGAGCCGAGATCACGCCACTGCACTCCAGCCTGGGCGACAAGAGACTGCATCTCAAAAAAAAAAAAAAAAAAAAGGAGCAAAAGAAAGTCTCGGCCGGATGCAGTGGCTCATGCCTGTAATCCCAGCACTTTGGGAGGCCAAGCCAGGTGGATCGCCTGAGGCCAAGAGTATGAGACCAGTCTGGCCAACATGGTGAAACCCCACCTCTACTACAAATACAAAAGAAATCTAGCCGGGTGTGGTGGCAGGTGCCTGTAATCCCAGCTACTGGGGAGGCTGAGGTTGCAGTGGGCCGAGATCACACCATTGCACTCCAGCCTGGACAACAAGAGCAAAACTCTCAAAATTCTTAAAAACAAAACAAAACAAAAAAAGAATCTCATTGCATGAAGACAGAACATTTATGTTCCCTTCAGAGAATAACCAGACACAAGTTACTGATCAACTCTCTCATCTACCCCAATCCCAGCAGCAATACACCAGTCATAAACTATACTTCAAAATTAGTATGTAATAAAAAACAATGATATCAGTTTAGCTAAAACCAAAACAAAAAGCAAGTTTGTACTCAAGTATAACCCCTAATACTGCAAATATTAAGCTACAGGTTCTCTCTTGCCATCTGAAACGTCAGCTATTCAGGCCTCCCAGAGAAACCAATACGTTTGCATGTTTTACAGTCAGGAAGAAAACTGATCAAACCCGTTTATCCAAAATCCGTATTATTAATAAAGCCTACATTATCAAAAAGTTTTGATCAGCTGAATCTTTTGGAAGATTGACTGTTTAAGGCATACACACTTTGGGAATAACGAGCAACACATCAGCAAATGCTTGGACTCCAAGCTGTGCCTTGCCCTTTATACTGAGCTTATATTTATTCAGGGCTTCTGCCATTGCCACTTCCACGGCACCAGCACCCGGAACCACACAGCCTGTTGGATGGGAGAAAAAGAAAAATGCTAAGAAAACTGTAGAACTAATTATGAATAACAAAATATACATATGAAAGCCATTAATTTCTTACAAATTCACTATGACCACATCAATTTAAGTACTGCATGTGAAAGCCACAATACAAGCAACTAACATATCAAATAGGAGAATGGTCCAGCCAGAATGGCTTCACTGGCCACTGGCAGCTCTTTCAACAGATCAGTATTAGTTCATTTATTTGTATTCACCTTTAATAATGATATGCTATGAAAAACCTTAGCATACCATCAGTCATTCTAAAGGGAAGACTGCTTTTGCATGGTGTCTGGCTGTGTAAACTACTGATAAAAGAACACAGTATTCAGCCATGCTTTTCAGACCAGCAAAACAATTTAATAGAATTGAAATATGGTGAGGAGCTTACCATCATCAATAGCATTTTTGACAGCCCTCAAGCCATCCCTTACTGCATCTTTGGTCTAAGTGTGGGCTTATTTGGTCCTTTGATCAATAATGTGACAGAACGAGGGTTGTTACACTTCTCAATAAAGGTGAACTTCTCCCTTTGTGTAGAAGAAACATGATTTTCAAAAACACGGTGTGTGCAAAGAGAGAAGAGGGACTTACAGAGAATGACAAGCAGCATATTAATAAGGAACAAACTTGATCACATCAAACCAAATTATCTTTTTGAAAAATCACATATAAATGGCTTCCCATTACTACACATAAACCTTCAAAATGTATATAAACACAAATCTGATCCTGAATTTCAATTAATTTTTCTGCTAAAGACTTCATGAACCAGGCACAGTGGCTCATGCCTGTAATCTCAGCACTTTGGGAGGCTGAGGGTGAAGGACAGCCTGAGCCCGAGAGTTTAAGACCAGCCTGGGCAACACAATACGACCCTGTTTCTACAAAAATTACAAAAAAAATTTAGCCAGGCATGGTAGCACATGTCTGTGGTCCCATTTGCTCAGGACCCTGAAGCAGGAGGATCACTTGAGCCCAGGAAGATGAGGCTGCAGTGAGCTGTGATCACACCACTGCACTCCAGCCCGGGCAGGAGTGAGAACCCATCTCAAACAAAACAAAAATAATTCATGAGCTAAAAAGTTCTATTACCCTCAGGAAGAAAATACACTTACCAATGTATACTCATATACAAGTCCTGCATGTCCCAAGCAGTCAGGACTTAGGTCCTCAAAAGAATTCAGGGCCACCCCACCACAAGCAAGAGTCAGCCTGAAATAGCATTTTAAGGGAAATGAATAAGCAATGTTACCAGTGAAGTTCAAAGAGAAGACCAGTAATTTCTAAGAAGGAATTTTTCAGAATTACACACAAGATTACAGTTTAAAATGTACTTTAACCTACGCCTTTTCATTTGCCATCAACCAGCTGAAAACCAGTCTTTTAACCCTCTATTTAAACCACTCTCCCCAAGTCAGCAAATGAAATCTAAAGATGGACAAGAGCTCTTTATTGGCCAGGCATGGTGGCTCACGCCTGTAATCCCAACACTTTGGGAGGCTGAGGTGGGTGGATCACTTGAGGCCAGGAGTTTGAGACCAGCCTAGCCAACATGGCAAAACCCCATTTCTACCAAAAAAGCAAAATGAAAACAAAACAATTCAACGGGCATGGTGGCAGACACCCGTAATCCTAGCTACTCGGGAGGCTGAGGCACGAGAATCCTAAGAACCCAGGAAGTAGAAGTTGCAATGAACCACGATCATGCCACTGTACAACAGAGCAAGACTGTCTCAAAAAAATAATAAAATAATATTTTTTAAAAAACTTTTATTGTGGTGAGCTCTTTGGGAGAAAGTATACTGAATTCAGAGACAAAAAGTAAAATAATGTTTACAAGGGCATAAAGGGAATGAGAAATGGGGAGTAACTATTTAATGGGTATACAGTTTCAGTTTGTGATGATAAAAAAAATCCTAGAGATGGACAGTGCTGACGGGTGCAAAATAATGCGAATATAGTTAATGCCAATTAATTGTACAGTTGAAAACCCAAAAATAAAGTATAAGGAAAAACAATCCCAATTCATTTGCAAAATAAGTAAAAGTCAAATTACTCAGATAAATCTGCTACTCATACCTCTCCATATTCCTCCTTTTAGCTCTGTGAAGAGCGACTGTGCCTTCTTTGAAAGAGCATCTAAGGAAAAGGGGTCAATTCCCTATAACAAAAATAAAAATTAGTTTCAACATCTTTCACCTTAAAAGTAAAAAGGATGATACATACTATTTAGTTTATACACTGGATTTTCATTCTCACCTTTTGATTAATAACAAATCCTTTATCTGAATCACCACAGACTTTCCTTTTCAGTTCTATTATTTGTTTTAACTCTATCTTCAATGAATTTTCTTTCAGCTTTTATGAGTTTTTCTCTTTCTGCACTCTTGTAAAAAAAGCCAGAATTCACTTCTCTATTAAGAAAAAAAAAAAAGTTACAGAAAGCAGGGAAACATTTATTTTTTGAGAAAATAGCTTCTGAAACTGGATTAGTCCTAAGATTTAACAAACAGCTCACTGAGCTCCAATCCTGCCCCTTGCACATCTTCAGAGGCTGTTTCCTATAACTCTCCCAAACCAATTTGAGGATTATTGTCCTTACAGTGGGAAACGAAGTTTCACAAAAAAGTAACTCACCTAAAACACGAAGCTCCTCCATTTAAGTTAAGGGGCTATAAACTTAAGTTTTTTCAAATTCTAATGACACGTTACAAATGAGGATATATGCATCCTCCACCCTTTTCTTCCTATCAAGATGCTATGCTCCATGGTCCAAAACAAGCCCTCTGATTAAGCTGTTCAAACACACACAAAATTATGGTTATTGATTTCCAGATGGGTGTACGTTAAACACCGAACTGAGAAGGCACTGATAATTTTCATGCAGTCAGCGTTGTTTCTTGAATTACTTGAAGATCCTATGCTGTACAGAAAAGTCTGCAGAGATAGTCTCCCTGGTGGGCTGTCAAACTGTGATGATATCTTTTAAAAACATGTTTTCTGCCAAGTGCCTGTAATGCCAGCACTTGGGGAGGCAGAGGTGAGAGGACGCCTTAATCCCAGGAATTCAAAACCAGGCTATGCAACATAAGGAGACTCCATTCTCCACAAAAAGAAAGGAGAAACGAACATATACATGTTTTCTAACTAAGTCTTTAGAAAAAAAATTTTTTTTAATTCCTCTACTGCTTCTCATTATGCTTTGTACCTAGCAATTCAATAAACGCCAAATGACTGATGTTGTTCACCTTTCGGAATAATTCTACCCATAAATACAACATAACGTTCACCTTATTTCAGGAGAAAATATTACTAAAAGTAAAAACAATCTTCACCTAGCAATTTATCCAACTTATATCTTCACCGAGCAATTTATCCAACTGATACCTTCAGGTAAATATACAACATTTTATATCCAAATATATTAAAAATTTTGCCAACAATATATATTGTACAAAGCACCCCTAAATTTCAAAACACACTTTATTAGTTTTTTTTTTTTTTTTTTTGAGATGGAGTTTTGCTCTTATCACCCAGGCTGGAGTGCAATGGTGTGGTCTTGGCTCACTGCAACCTCCGCCTCCCAGTTTCAAGCAATTCTTCTGCCTCAGCCTCCCAAGTAGCTGGGATTACATGCGCCCGCCACCATGCCTGGCTAATTTTTGTAATTTTAGTAGAGACGGGGTTTCCCCATGTTGGCCAGGCTGGTCTTGAACTCCTGACCTCAGGTGATCTACCCACCTCGGCTTCCCAAAGTGCTGGGATTACATGCCTGAGCCACCAGGCCCGACCATTAGTATTTCATAGTCTTCTACCACCTACCTTGTATCAGTTTCAGATTTATGTTTCTTGTCAATGATCACAAAATCATGAAGAGATCAATAGGTTCATCTTTTCTTTTAATGGCCAAAATGGAACCCACTACAGCCTGCAATAGGAGAAGGATAACCATTAAGTAAATTCAATTTGCAGCAGCAGAAACATGTTGCTTTTCAGAAGGCTAAAGTAGACAGTTTCTTCATTTTACAATCTCTACACTGATTTGTATTTTTCTATAAGCAGATAGAATACATTATATATGAACAGCTGTTACATTTCTGAAATCTCAATCTGTAATTCCCAAACATTAACATTCCTTAACATTAACATTCCTCCTGGTGTTTCATTAAAAATACTGATAACTGGAAGCTTTCTAATAACAAAATCTCCACTTTATAAACCTTTTAATGAAAGCTCCAATTTTACTTTTAAAACCCGGTTAGGTATACTATTATTTGAATTTCCTCATTTTACTTTTTAGAGACACAGATTAGGTATCACTGCCACAAAAATGAAGCTACATAGCACCTTGTGATTGAAATTCATAATTATATTCACGTTTCTACTATCAGAGATTTTCTATATAGGTGTACCATACCAGACACAGACAAAATTTAATACATACCTCTGTTAAGACATCTGCAAGTTTAGCATGAACTTTAGTACAAAGAGATGCCCTGGCCACATCTTTAAGTGTTTCCTTGTCCATCTCTCTGCTAACTTTGACTTCTTCCAAAAAATGAAGGGCCTTTTCCTTCACAGCTTCAAATCCTTCAGTGATTATTCTGGGATGAAGGCCCTACAATAAACACACAATAACACTTGCATCTTCAATTAGGTGCAACTATAGTTCATGATAAAGTTCAGATAATTCTTGGAGGGATATTCTGATCATCATATCTTTGAACACGAGGTAATATAATGTGCTGGCTTTCTGAATACATTTAAAAGGATAAATATTCCTTTCAATGCAGAGGAGAAGAGCAGGCAATGCTCTAGCACAGGGTCAAAGCCAAGGGAACTATAAAGCACCCTTGGGTGTTCACTGTGCAAACCACTCCGAATCATGTCAAAACCGACACTGTGTCCCAACAACTCACAGATGGTAGCATTATTCTATCTTTTCTATAGGTAATCTCAAACGAATTCACATCATTTACTAATAAAAATAAATAAAGACTATCTGCTCTCTTTTACCCGAAAATTCTGACAATAGATTCGTAGTCACTGAGGTTTGTTTTAAACCTTGGAACTAGTCAGGGCTAACAAAGTGGAATTTATCTAAATGTAAGCTTTTGGTTGTCTTTTTCCTAACAAATAAATATGCCTAGTCCTAAACATCCCATTTTAAAATCTCAATTATTAATCTAAAGACAGATACAAATCACATAGGCAATTCAACTTGATTACAAAATTATTTTCAGGCCAAAAAAGGTTCCATAACCTGTCCAAGCTCACAACAAATTTGTTTTAGACCAAGGCAAAGACCCAGATTTAAGCCCCCTAATTCTACTGTATGGCCTCCGCTAGTATTAACACATCAATTTGTATAAATAAGTATCTGGCACGTCCTATATACAATAATATATTACAGAAACAAGAGTTGTGTGCCAGGCGCGGTGGCTCACGCCTTTAATCCCAGCACTTTGGGAGGCCAAGATGGGTGGATCACCTGAGGTCAGGAGTTGGAGACCAGCCTGACCAATGTGGAGAAACCCCATCTCTGCGAAAAATACAAAATTAGCCGGGCGTGGTGGCACATGCCTGTAATCCTAGCTACTCAGGAGGCTGAGGCTGGGAATTGCTTGAACCCAGGAGACGGACATTGCAGTGAGCCGAGATGCCATTGCACTCCAGCCTGGGCAACAAGAGTGAAATCCCATCTCAAAAAAACAAAACAAAAAAAAGTTGTGCATACTTCAGAAATGTAGAGATCTGCCTGTTTCAGCAGCTCTCCAATGATTAGGACATTGGAAGTCGTACCATCACCAGTTATATCATCCTGGGCTGTTGCTACCTTTGCTATTAAGGAAGCTGTTGGGTGTTGAATTTGCTGAAAGTAGAAAAAGAATGAATCACTTAAAACAATATGAAACAGTCTAAAAATACCACAAATAAAATGCATGAAGGGCCTCTTTAAGTACTATCTACTTGAAAAAGCTACCCAAGTGTTTGGCTACAAATTACTAAGATTAAAAAGTCACAATTAGCTATCATGCGCATGCAATTATAATGATGGAAACATTTTCATGTGTAATTTATTTCTCAGGTTATCTCTACTTTACAGATGAGGAAGCTTGAGGCTCAGTAAAAGTTTACTCAAGATGACAGCTAACAGTTAACAGTAACGGATAATTTTACATCCTTGCCTCTTTAGGCAAGTGTAGGGCTCTATGAGAATAAGCCAGGTATCTCCTAAAATGAAAGCTCAGCAGCCTCCACTGTTACTCTGCAATGGCCAAATAATTTAAAAGGAAAGGTCAGGTGCGTTAGCTCATGCCTGTAATCCCAGCACTTTGGGAGGCCACAGCAGATGGATCCCTTGAACTCAGGAATTCGAAACCAGCCTGGGCTACATGGCAAAATCCTGTCTCTTAAAAAAAAAAAAAAAAAAAGCGGAAAAAAATTGTATTTTAGAGGTAAAATGACATGTCTGTAGCTTACCTTCAAATGATTCAGAGGAAAAATAGAAAAGAAATGGAACAACATGTAAACAATTGGTGAATCTAAAAAAGGGCACACACAATATAATCATTATTTTCGTAGGTTTGTAATTTTTTCAAAGAAAACTGAAAAACAGACTTCTGGAGATTGGAGAGAAGTTCCAGTGGGAGGGGACTTCTGAGGTGGTAGCAACAATTTATTTCTTAACTACAATAGTGGTTGTGTGTGTCCACTTTATAATTATTTCCTAAATTGTAAATGTTCTATGTGCTTCTCTCTACTTATGCTATATTTCTGACACACTAAAACCCAAATAAATTTTTTTTTTTTTTTTTTTTTGGTGACAGTCTCACTCTGTCACCTAGGCTGGAGAGTGCAGTGGCACAATCTTGGCTCACTGAAACCTCAGCCTCCCAGGTTCAAGCAATCGATTCTCCTGCCTCAGCCTCTGGAGTAGCTGGGACTACAGGCGTACAGAACCATGCCTGGCTAATTTTTGTATTTTCAGTAGAGACGGAGTTTCACCATGTTGGCCAGGGCTGATCGTGAACTCCTGGCCTCAAGTGATCCACCTACCTCGGCCTTCCAAAGTGCTGAGATTACAAGAATGAGCCACTGCACCCGGCCCCAAAACAATTCTGACGTCAAGTTTAACCGTGGCTCCACTTTTCTGCTAACACGGGCCACCACTGAACCCAGTAAAAACAAAAACACCTCCTAGATTAGCAAGTCTTTATTAAAGATATTTCATCTGGATGTTGATAGCATGGTATACTACTAGCAAAACCCTGATTATTCTGAACTCAAATCAGCAGGAAATCATTTCTCTTTCTTGGATTTGAACTGTTAAGTTTTGGGAATTTAGGGATGAGTAAAACGCATACTCCCTTCAATAATCTCATATTCTCCATCCCTAAGACTTTAAAAATGTTAAAGCAAAGAGATTTCTCTCCCCTCCAGTTGGAGATGGAGATGAGACATAACAGAGAAATTGCTGTTTTAAAAAGAGAAAAACCGGCCAGATGCTGTGGCTCACGCCTGGTAATCCCAGCACTTTGGGAGGCTGACTCAGGCGGATCACCTGAAGTCATGAGTTCAAGACCGGCCTGGCCAACATGGTGAAATACCATCTCTACAAAAAATACAAAAATTAGCTGGGCATGGTGGAGCAAGCCTGTAATCCCAGCTACTTGGGAGGCTGAGACAGGAGAATCACTTGAACCCAGGAGGCGGAGGTTGCAGTGAACCACTGGACTCCAGGCTGGGCGACAGAGTGAGATTCTGTCTTAAAAAAAAAAAAAAAAAAACCCATAAAGAGAAAAACCATCCTCATGCATTTTGCCCATGTGATTGTGTCAACCACCCTTAATTTTTCAAATTTTATTATAATTAATGTACAATTACAGTCCTTTAGCCCAGACTGTGAATGGCAAAAAAGCAGGGATTCAAAGACAGGGCTGTCAGACTCCAGGCACAGTCAGTACTATTACTGTCACTGTTACATGTCACTTCTGAATGTTCTCCTACCTTGAGAATGGACATTGCAAATCTTTCTACAAAGCAAAAGTTCTACGGAAAATCAAGACATTTCTGACCTAGCAGAGCACCTCTCACCATTTCGTGAAGCAGCGCACTGTGCAGGACCGTGCCCGGCTAATTTTTGTATTTTTAGTAGAGACCGAGTTTCACCATGTTGGCCAGGGCTGATCGTCAACTCCTGTGTCTTTAGTAAGCTTGATGTCTCCAGCGCCAGAAACAAGACTGTTTAAGGGACAGAAATCAATCAAATTGTGACAAAAACGAAATTAAAACGAAAACTAAATTAAAAAGTCCCATTAGAAAATGGGCTTTTCCAGCCGGGTGCGGTGGCTCACGCCTGTAATCCCAGCACTTTGGGAGGCCGAGGCGGGTGGATCTCGAGGTCAGGATATCGAGACCATCCTGGCTAACACGGTGAAACCCCATCTCTACTAAAAATACAAAATAAATAAATAAATAAATAAATAAATAAATAAATAAATAAATAAATAATGCAAGCTGGGCGTGGTGACGGGCGCCTGTAGTCCCAGCTACTCGTGAGACTGAGGCAGGAGAAAGACATGAACCCGGGAGGTGGAGCTTGCAGTGAGCCGAGATCGCGCCACTGCACTCCAGCCTGGGTGACAGAGCGAGACTCTGTCTCAAAAAAAAAAAAAAAAAAAAAAAAAGCAAAACAACAAAAAAGGACTTTTCCCAGATCTCAGGGAGCCAGGAATATGGAGCTAGTTATCAACGAAAACTAAATTAAAAAGTCCCATTAGAAAACGGGCTTTTCCCCGATGTTAGGGAGCCGAGAATATGGAGCTAGTTATCTCCCGCAGGCTGGAGGACAAGTGTAGTGCCCACCCCGTCCCCGCAGAGATTGTGCAGAGCCCTCAGGGTGTCTGGAAGCCCAAGAAGGCGGGGAACGCCGCACACTAGAGCCGCTTTTTTCTCCATGGAGACGGCATCGACGCAGCAAGAAATGGCCGCAACGGTGGGACTTAGCAGGGAACAGGACCGGCCCGGGAGGACGCGAGGAAGGGTGGCTGCGGAGCCCCGAGGCAGCGGGCTCCCGTCTGCGGTCTTGGGCCCGCCAGGTGCGCAGCGGCGCGCGGTGCCCACCCAGCCCTCCCGCCAGCCTCACCTTACATCTTTATGGTCCCTTTGGGCCCCAGGTTGGTCCTCAGCACGTCCTGCAGACCCCGCGCACCGCTAATGTTGAACGCCAGCGCCGCCTGCGCTCCGGCCACCTTGGCCTTGGGGTTCAGAGTCTTCGCCGCCGCCATAGCTGCTCCAGAGGAAGAAAAGAAAGCGATGCGGCACGCGGAGACCCCAGAGCCGGCGCGCCGTGGCCGGGATGCACTATCCGGATCTTCCGGAAAAGTCGGCGCGCCCGGCCCGCCCCTAGCGTGCCCGCGCCGCCGCTATTGGGCCACGAGCTGTCCAGCGCCCGCTCATTGGTCCGCGGCTGCACGGTGCCGGCGGTCCCACCCCTCACCCCGCGGCCGCGACGCTATAGCGCACTGGAGTAGCCTGTTCCTGGCAGTAAGTGCTTCTGGGTTCTGGCGTTGCTGCTCAGTGGGGCCCAAGTTTGCGGACCCGGGATCTCAGGATGCAGGCAGGGCTTGTGCCCCGCGCCGGACAGGGCGTAGGGTAGGCCTCCTCCCGCTCCTACTCGCGCGGTTTGCTCCTCAGTCTCCTTCCCTTGCTGCTTTCATGCCTTTCATTGGAGCTTTCTGGACCCTGTGCTTGACGGTGCTGTAGGTGCCGTGGGGACACACAAGCTAGTCTGATAAGCACCCTCCGCCGGAATCATGCGGTGCTGTAAGGACTAGCGAAGATGAAGATAGAATGCAAGGTAGAAAGTGCTGGATGCCTTTAGAAGGCTGCAGGACTGGTGCGATGGGAGTTGAGTCATAACCTGTCCGTCATTAGGACTCAGGATGCTGCTGAGGCCCTGGGCTTCCATGGTAGATTTGAAAACTCACCCTTGTAGAGTGATGGTGTCCAGCCTTTGAGAGGACTTCCTTTTAAGGTAAATTTCCAAAGAGCTCCACAATTGTTTACAGTATCCAGTGCCCGCCGAATTCCAGGGGATTCAGTAACACGTGATATTTTACTTTATTTTTTCTTTTTATAGACACACGGCCTCACCATGTTGCCCAGGGTGGTCTCAAATTCCTGAGCTCAAGTGATACTGCTGAGCTCAAGTGATCCTCCCGTCTCGGCCTCCAAAAGTGCTGGGATTACAGGCGTGAGCCACCGTGCCCGGCCAGTATTTTATTTTTAATAGATAACGGAAATTGTTCTGAATTCAAAAGGCACCAAAGGGCATGTGTTGGAAATTAAATCTTCCTCCCGCCACTAGTTCAACACTAGAGACAAGCACAGTTACCCCTGGATACTCGATGAATTTTCGGAGTGCTTTCTGAATTTATAAACTTATATGTGAATATAATCATTTCCCCACACAAATGGCAATTCCTAATACACACTGTAGGGTGTGTTATACTTTAAATGTCTTGGAGAGTGTGCCATATCAAGACTAATGGGAAGTCCTCATTAACAGCTGCGTGATGTTCTTCGTAAGAATTACACAACTAGGAGCCGGGGCACGGTGGCTCACGACTGTAATCCCGACACTTTGGGAGGCCGAGGCAGGTGGATCACTTGTGCCTAGGAGTTCAAGACCAGCCTGGGCAATGTAGTGAGACCCCATCTATACAGAAAGTACAAAAATTAGCCGGGCGTGGTGGTGCATGCCCATGGTCCCAGCTACTCGAGAGGCTGAGGTGGGAGGATCGCCAGAATCTAGGAGGCGGAGGTTGCAGTCAGCTATGTCAGCTATGATATTGCCACTGCACTGCAGCCTGTCTCAAAAAGAATGATACAACTAACCAGTCACCTACTGACTGATGTTTAAGTTGTTCCCAATCTGCTATTCAGGCTGCAGTGAATATCGGTATATGATGCTTTTAGGAGGATTTGTGTATTTGAGAATCACAAAAACATCTATATATGTGACTAGAAGCACTGCACAATAGAAGACTAGTTATTAGTTCCATAGGCATTACATGGTGTGCATGCAGATTTATTATAACTGCTGTTAAAAATGTTATGAGGAGACCAGGCGTGGTGGCCCACACTTGTAATCCCAGCACTTTGGGAGGCCGAGACCGGCGGATCACTTGAGGTCAGGAGGTCAAGATCATCCTGGCCAACATGGTGAAACCCTGTCTCCGTAAAAATACAAACATTAGCAAGACCAACAAGGTGAAACACTGTCTCTGTAAAAATACAAAAATTAGCCTGGCATGGTGGTGTGCATCTGTGATCCAAGCTACTCGGAGGCTGAGGCATGAGAATTGCATGAACTTGGGAAGGAGAGGTTGTAGTGAGCCAAGATCATGCCACTGCACTCTAGCCTGGGTGACAGAGCTAGACTGTGTCTCAAAAAAAAAAAAAAAAAAAAAAAAGGCCGGGCCCAGTGGCTCACATCTGTAATCCCAGCACTTTGCGAGGCTGAGGCAGGCAGATGATTTGATTTGAGGTCAGGAGTTCAAGACCAGCCTGGCCAACATGGTGAAACCTCGTTTCTACCAAAAATATAAAAAGTTAGCCGGGTGTGGTGGCGCACGCCTGTAATCCCAGCTACTTGGGAGGCTGAGGCAGGAGAATCGTTTGAATTCTGGAGACAGAGGTTGCAGTGAGCCAAGATCATGTTTCTGCACTCCAGCCTGGGTGACAGAGCGAGACTCTTTCTCAAAAAAAAAAGCTGGGCATGGTGGTTCACACCTATAATCCCAGCACTTTGGGAGGCTGAGGTGGGTGGGTCACCTGAGGTCAGGAGTTCCAGACCAGCCTGGCCAACGTGGTGAAACCTGTCTCTACTGAAAATACAAAAATTAGCCAGGCATGGTGGCGGCCACCTGTAATCCCAGCTACTCAGGAGGCTGAGGCAGGAGAATCGCTTGAGCCCGGGAGTTGGAGGTTGCAGTGAGCCAAGATCACGCCATTGCACTCCAGCCTGGGCGACAAGAGCAAGACTTGTTGCCCAGGTGACATGATGGAAGTATATTAAATACATAAATAGGAGTTCTTGATAGGGGGAAACACATTTTAAATAACATGTATAAGAAGTTCTCACTTTTGAAACATTCCCCATGGGTCTATACTGGGAGGGGAACATCACACACTGGGGCCTGTCAGGGGGTGGGGATTAAGGGGAGGGAGAGCATTAGGACAAATACCTAATGCAAGCGGGGTTTAAAACCTAGAGGATGGGTTGATGGGTGCAGCAAATCACCATGGCATGTGTATACCTATGTAACAAAACTGCATATTCTGCACATGTATCTCCGAACTTAAAGCAAAAAAAAAAAAAAAAAAAAAAAAAAAAAAGGCCTGGTGTGGTGGCGCACACCTGTAATCCCATCTACTTAGGTGGCTGAGGCAGAATTGCTTGAACCCGCTAGGCAGAGGTTGCAGTGAGCCAAAATTGCAGCACTGCACTCCTAGCCTGGGCGACAGAGTGAGACCCTGTCTCAAAATTAAAAATAAAAAGAATTTGTAAAAAACAGAAGAATTCCCATACTCTACACACAGATCCCCCAAATGTAAACATCATATTTAACCCCAGAATAAGAAATTAACATTGACGCATGATCCAATCTATAGATCGCTTTCAAATTTTGCTAATTATATCATGATCTATCTCTTGCCCAGGAGTCTATATATCCAGAATTACGCTTCGCATTTAGTTGTCATGTCCTTCAGTCTGAAACAGTTCTGCAGTTTTTCAGTCTTTAATGATCTTGGCATTGCTTTTAGTACTGGCCAGTTATTTTACAGAATGTCCCTTACTTTAGGGTTATTTGATATTTCCTTATTTTTTATTTATTTATTTATTTTTGTTGAGACAGAGTCTTGCTCTGTCGCGCAACCTGGAGTGCAGTGGCATGATCTCGGCTCACTGCAAGCTCCACCTCCCGGGTTCATGCCATTCTCCTGCCTCAGCTTCCTGAGTAGCTGGGACTACAGGCGCCTGCCACCACGCCCAGCTAATTTTTTTGTATTTTTTTTAGTAGAGACAGGGTTTCACCGTGTTAGCCAGGATGGTCTGGATCTCCTGACCTCGTGATCTGCCCGCCTTGGCCTCCCAAAGTGCTGGGATTACAGGCTTGAGCCACCATGCCTGGCCTCCTTATTTTTTAAAAAATTTTTTTGAGACAGAGTCTCGCCCTTTTGCCCAGGCTGGAGTGCAGTTGTGTGATCTCCGCTCACTGCAGCCTCCACCTCCCAGGTTCACGTGATTCTCCTGCCTCAGCCTCCAGAGTACCTGGGATTACAGGCACCTGCCACCATTCCTGGCTAATTTTTGTATTTTTAGTAGAGATGGGGTTTCACTATGTTGGCCAGACTGGTCTGGAACTACTGACCTCAGGTGATCTGCCTGCCTTGGCCTCCCAAAGTGCTGGGATTACAGGCATGAGCCGCTGCGCCTGGCCTCATGTTTCCTTATGTTTAAATGCAGGTTACGGCCGGTCACGGTGGCTCACGCCTGTAATCCCAGGACTTTGGGAAGGCCAAGGCAGGCGGATCACATGATCAAGAGATCGAGACCATCCTGGCAAACATGGTGAAACCCCATCTCTACTAAAAATAGAAAAAATTAGCTGGGCCTGATGGCACGTGCCTGTAATCCCAGCTACTCAGGAGGCTGAGGCAGAAGAATCACTTGAACCCGAGAGGTGGAGGTTGCAGTGAGCAAAGATCGCGCCACTGCACTCCAGCCTGGGCAACAGACCGAGATTCTGTCTCAAAAAAAAAAAAAAAAAAAAAATGCAGGTTATTCATATTTGGCAAGAACGCCAGAGAAATTATGTGTCATTTCAAGGCATCGTAGGAAGAGTCACATGATGTCAGCAGTTTTTCCCATTCCTGGTGATGTTAACTTTGTTCACTTGGTTAATGTTTGCTAGATTGCTCTACTATAAAGTTGTTATTTTTTCTTTGTATTTAATAAGCATCTTGTGGGAAAATATGTGACTTCTGTTTTTCATCATAACAGTGCCTACTAATTTAAGCATCCATCGATGATTTTTTTTTTTTTTTTGAGGCAGCGTCTCACTCTGTTGCCCAGGCTGGAGTGCAGTAGTGCAATCACACAGCTTACTGCAGCCTCAACCTCCTGGGCTCAGCCTCCTATCTCAGCCTCCTGAGTAGCTGAGACTACAGGCTTGCATCACTATGCCTGGCTAATTTAAAACGTGTGTGTGTGTGTGTGTGTAGAGATGTCATGCTTTGTTGCCTGGGTGAGTTTCAAACTCCTGGGCTCAAGCAGTCCTCCTGCCTCAGCCTCCCAAATTGCTGGGGTTACAGGCTTGAGCCACTGTACCCAGCCCATCAATAATTTTTGCCTGAAACAATTTTTATTGCGATCTTTGTGTTGAGAGTCCTCCATGGATCTGTTGTGTGCTTACATGTCTTGCTGGGTGTGCCAAGAATGCAAGGCCCAAGAATGCTCTTTATTTGGGCCTTTTCTCAGGGTTGTTTACACAGCTGGTAATCTTCAGAGACAAGTTAATGTTTCCTCTTGGACAAAGAGCAGGCTTGCCCACTGCTTGGTATAAAAACAATAGATTTCAGCCAGGCGTAGTGGCTCATGTCTATAATCCCAGCACTTTGATTTTTTTTTTTTTTTTTGAGATGGAGTTTCGCTCTTATTGCCCAGGCTGGATTGCAATGGTGCGATCTTGGCACACTGCAACCTCTGCCTCCTGGGTTCAAGTGATTCTCCTGCCTCAGCCTCCTGAGTAGTTGGGATTACAGGCATGCAGCACCACACCCGGCTAATTTTGTATTTTTTAGTAGAGACGGGGTTTCTCCATGTTGGTCAGGCTGGTCTCGATCTCCCGACCTCAGGTGATCCGCCCGCCTCAGCCTCTCAAAGTGCTGAGATTACAGGCATGAGCCTTGATTTTTTTTTCTTTTTTTTTTTTTTTGAGATGGATTCTCACTCTGTTACCTGGGCTGGAGTGCAGTGGTGCGATCTCGGCTCACTGTAACCTCTGCCTTCTAGGTTCAAGTGATTCTTCTGCATCAGCCTCCAGGCACACGCCACCAGGCCTGGCTAATTTTTGTATTTTTGTAGAGACAGGGCTTTGCCATGTTGGCCAGGCTGGTCTCGAACTCTTGACCTCAGGTGATTTGCCCTCCTTGACCTCTCAAAGTGCTGGGATTGCAAGTGTGAGCCACCGTGCCCAGCCATCCAGCACTTTGGAAGGCCAAGTCGAGGATCCTTTGAGGCAAGGATTTCAAGACCAGCCTAGGCAACATGGTGAGACCCCATCTCTACAAAAATAAAACAATAAAACACCGAGGTGGGCAGATCACCTGAGGTTGAGAGTTCAAGACCAGCCCGACCAACATGGAGAAACCCCATCTCTACTAAAAAAATACAAAATTAGCTGGGCATGATGGCGCATGCCTGTAATCCCAGCTACTCGGGAGGCTGAGGAAGGAGAATCGCTTGAACGTGGGAGGCAGAGTTGCGGTGAGCCGAGATTGCGCCATTGCACTCCAGGCTGGGCAACAAGAGCAAAACTCTGTCTCAAAAAAATAATAAAAAATAAAAATAAAAAATATATAATAAAACAACAACAACAAAAACAATAGATTCCCTGAGCTGAGTGTTCCTCAGCTGTGATCCAAACCCACCATCTTTGAGGCATCCATCTGGGCCACGTTGTGTTACCCCATGGAAGTTGGAGGGAAAGGGGAACTGATGCAAATATCCTGCTGCCTACGCTGCTTGCCATGCTGTAAGCAATAAAGTCCTTTGTCTCTGACCCAGGAGTCTTGTTTCTTTCTTTCTTTCTTTCTTTCTCTTTCTTTCTTTCTTTCTTTCTTTCTTTCTTTCTTTCTTTCTTTCTTTCTTTCTCTCTCTCTCTCTTTCTTTCTTTCCTTTCTTTCTCTCTCTCTCTCCTTCCTTCCTTCCTTCCTTCTCTCTCTCTCTCTTCCTTTTTTTTTTTTTGAGATGGAGTCTTGCTCTGTCGCCCAGGCTGGAGTGCAGTGACGCGATCTCGGCTCACTGCAGCCTCCGTCTCCTGGGTTCAAGCGATTCTCCTGCCTCTGCCTCCTGAATAGCTGGGACCACAGGCGTGCACCACACACCCAGCTAATTTTTGTATTTTTAGTAGAGGTGGGGTTTCACCATGTTGGCCAGGATGGTCTCAATGTCCTGACCTCGTGATCTGCCCGCCTCAGACTCCCAAAATCCTGGGATTACAGGTGTGAGCCACTGCGCCTGGCCAGCAGTCTTGTTTCTTTGGCCACATCCATAAAACAAGCAAGAGGCTAATTTATTAGTTTGTAAGTAGGGTAAAATCAAATCTCAGACCTGACAGTTTGCAAGTGGTAATTTTCCATTAATTTTTTATTTTATTTTATATATGTTTTTGAGATAGGGTCTCACTCTGGTTGCCCAGGCTGGAGTGCAGTGGCGCAACCACTGCTTACTGCAACCTTGACCTCCTGGGCTCAAGTGATCCACCATCGTGCCTGGCTGATTTTTTTTTTTTTGAGACAAGGTCTTGCTGTGTTGCTCAGGCTGGTCTTGAACTCCTGGCCTGAAGCGATTCTCCCACTTTAGCCTACCAAAGTGCTAGGATTACAGGAGTGAGGCACTGCACCTGGCCAATTTTCTGTTTTCATCATTCATTATACATTTATTGGTTGGCATTCTACTGTAAAGGAGAACTTTCCCTTCTCCTCTATGAATGAGTGAATGAATGAATTTGTATCATTATGGATTCAATAATTCTTTTTTTTTTTTTTTTTGAGACAGAGTTTCACTCTTGTTGCCCAGGCTGGAGTGTAATGAAGCTATCTCAGCTCACCACAACCTCAACTTTCAGATTCAAGCGATTCTCCTGCCTCAGCCTCCTGAGTAGCTGGGGTTACAGGCATGCGCCACCATGCCTAATTTTTTATTGTTGGTGGAGATGGGGTTTCTCCATGTTGGTCAGGCTGGTCTCGAACTCCCAACCTCAGGTGATCTGCCTACCTCAGCCTCCCAAAGTGCTGGGATTATAAGCATGAGCCACCGCACCTGGCCTTTTATTTTTATTTTTTGACATGGAGTCTCACTGTGTCACCTAGGCTAAATAAAGTGCAGTGCACAATCATTAGCTCACTGCAGCCTTGAAATCCTGGGCTCAAGTGATCCTCTCACCTCAGCCTCCCAAGTAGCTAGCCTCAAGTGATCCTCCTGCCTCAGCCTCTCAAAGTGCTGGGATTACAGTTGTGAGCCACCGTGACTGACCTATTATCTGATTTTAGCCAACAATGTTGTTTTTCTTAATATTCTTTCACTGTTAATTAAATGTGATTTAAGTAATATCTTCTAACTCTCAGTTGTTATAGATGAAACAGCCAGCAAAAACTCACCCTACTTCACTTCTTCCATAATCTTTGTCCTCCTAAATTTTCTATTGCATCATTTCTATATTGTCGAGTAGATAACATTTACATTCTGTTTTTTCTCCCCCAAACCTGGGTTTGTTTAGTCTTAGTTTTGCAGTTATATACACTCAATGCTCCTGCTTGTCCCTTTGCTGAAGTTCCCTTTGCCATACATTGGTGGGTAAAGTTTATTCATTAACAGTTTCCTCAAGAAAAATATTCCCATGGGAGGCTGGGCGCGGTGGCTCACGCCTGTTAATCCCAGCACTTTGGGAGGCTGAGGCAGGCGAATCACCTGAGGTTGGGAGTTGGAGACCAGCCTGACCAACATGGAGAAACCCCATCTCTACTAAAAGTACAAAATTAGCTGGGTGTGGTGGCACATGCCTGTAATCCCAGCTACTCAGGAGGCTGAGGCAGGAGAATCGCTTGAACCTGAGAGGCAGAAGTTTGTGGTGAGCTGAGATGGCGCCACTGCACTCCAGCCTGGGCAACAGGAGTGAAACTCAATCTCAAAAAAAAAAAAAAAAAAAAAACCAAAAATATTCCCATGGGCAAAATATACCCAGAATTCCTATATGTTCAAAACTATCGTTTGTAGCCTTTCTGTGTGAATAATGGCTTGGCTTGTTTTAAAACAAAAAATCACTGGCTCATACTTTATTCATTTGTTTTTTTGAGACAAGGTCTTGCTCTGTTGCACAGACTGAAGTGCAGTGGCATGACTACAGCTCACTGCAGCTTCCACCCCTGGGGCCCAAGCCGTCCTCCCACCTTAGCCTCCCAACATGTGTGCGCCACCAAGCCCAGCGAATTTTTTTTTTTGTAGACACAGGGTTGGGGTGGGGAGGGAGGAGTCTCATGTTGCCCAGGCTGGTCTCAAACTCCTGACCTCAAGTGATCCTCTTACTTTGGCTTCCCAAAGTGCTAGGATTACAGGCATGAGGCACCATGCCCAGCCTATATATCTTTAAATATTTATTTATTTATTTTTAGAGATGGGGGTCTTACTCTGTTGCTGAAGCTAGCCTTGAACTCCTGGCCTCATGTGATTCTCCTACCTCAGCCTACCCAGTAGCTGGGACTACAGGTTCAAGTCACTACACCCAGTTAAATACTTATTTGTTCTGATGTTTGGTTATCTTCTTTGGAAATTTCAGTTGTGCATATGTTGGCTCTCTTTGGTCTGTTTTGTATAGCTATCTTTTTTTTTTTTTTTTGAGACAGAGTCTTGCTCTGTTGCCCAGGCTGGAATGCAGTGGTGCCATCTCAGCTCACTGCAACCTCTGCCTCCTGAGTTCAAGCGATTCTCATGCCTCAGCCTCTCAAGTAGCTGAGATTACAGGCTTGTACCAACTCGCCTGGCTAATTTTTGTATTTTTAGTAGAGACAGGGTTTCATCATGTTGGCCAGGCTGGTCTTGAACTCCTGACCTCAGGTGATCTGCCTACCTTGGCCTCCCAAAGTACTGGGATAACAAGTATGAGCCACCGCACCTGGCCAGCTGTCATTTTTTCTCTAATTTCATTTAATTCCTTTTGTTTATACTGTTTGCTTTTCTCATTTTTATCCTCCATATGGGTTAATATATTTTTCATAGTGTCCACTTTTATTTTTGCCCTTTTTAGTTTCATATTCACTTCTGTGATGGTTATTTTACCTATTTGTTGGAGATGGCATCTCAATATGTTTCCTAGGCTGGATTTGAACTCCTGAGCTCAAGTGATCCTCTTGCCTCAGCCTCCTGAGTAGTTGGCATTATAGGCATGTGCCACCATGCCCAGCATGATAGTTATGTTTTTCCCTTCTACTTCCTTTTGATTTTTTTTTTCTTTTTTTGAGACAGGGTCCCAGTCCATTGCCCAAGCTGAAGGTCAGTGGCACGAACATGTTTCACTGCAGCCTCAACCTCCTGGGCTCAAGCTGTCCTGCCTCAGCCTCCCGTGTAGCTGGGACCACAAGCACTCGCCATCACACCTGGATAATTTTTTGATGTTTCATGGAGACAGTGCTTCACTTTGTTGCCTATGCTGGTCTTGAACTCCTGGCCTCAAGCAATCCTTCTGCTTTGGCCTTCCAGAGTGCTGAAATTACAGGTTTGAGTCACTGTGCCCGGCTTCCTTCTGCTTCTTTCCTGGATTTTGTCAGTTTTGTCTCTTCTCCTTGTCTTGTTTTGTCATCTTTTCCATGAATTCCTGTATTTGTATTTTTGTTTGTCTTCCATAGAAAGAATTCATTTTTTTTTTTTCCAAACAGATCTTTTTGAATCTTGGCTCACTGCAACCTCAGCCTCCTGAGTTCAAGCAATTCTCCTGCCTCAGCCTCCCTAGTAGCTGGGATTACAGGTGTGCGACACCACACCCGGCTAATTTTTCTATTTTTATTAGAGACAGGGTTTTGCCATGTTGCCCCAGCTGGTCTCCAACTTCTGGCCTCAAGTGATCCGCCCACCTTGGCCTCCCAAAGTGCTGGGATTACAGGTGTGAGCCACTGTGCCCAGTGCACTCACATGTTTCTGATGTCTCTCCATGTCCAAATTTTCTCTTCTTACAAGGACACAGGTCAGATTAGATTAGGGCTCACTTTAGAGACCTCATTTTAACATAATCACCTCTTTAAAGACCTTGTCTCTGTGCCAGGTGAGGTGGCTTACATCTGTAATCCAGCACTTTGGGACACTGAGGTGGGCAGATCATGAGGTCAAGAGATCAAGACCATCCTGGCCAACATGGTGAAAACCCGTCTCTACTAAAAATACAAAAATTAGCTGGACATGGTGGCGGGCACCTGTAGTCCCAGCTACTCAGGAGGCTGAGGCAGGAGAATCGCTTGAACCCAGGAGGTGGAGGTTGCAATGAGCTGAGATCACACCACTGCACTCCATCCTGGCAACAGAGTGAGACTTGGTCTCAAACAAACAAACAAACAAACAAACAAAAACCTTGTCTCCAAATATAGTCACATTCTGAGGTATTGGGGGTTAAGACTTCAAGATATGGACTTTGGGGGAACACAGTTCATTCAGCCCATAGCAAAGGTGTCCCTTCCTTTTTTCTTTCTTTAATTCATTATAGAATGAGTTGTATTTTCCTGGACCGATCATTTGCAAGGGTCTTCTCTGAAGGAAAGACAAGAGGGACCAGGGTAGTTTTACAAGCTTCTCAATGCAAATGAAGGTTTTCAGCTGCCACAGTCAGACTGTGTCATTCAATGTGGCTCTTGGTAGTTTTTGTGTAGTTCTGCCTCCTTTGCTGTGTACTATTTTTTGTTTTGTTTTATTTTTGTTATTTTTTCTTTGCACTGTTCTAAACTGGCCCTGTAGGGCTTCGCCTCCCAGTCCAGTACTCCCTAGCATCACCACCAATCACTGCACAAAGGGCACCCAGCCCCTGTGTTTCTGGTGAGCTCTTCATCTACCTTTTTTTTTTTTTTTTTGAGACAGTCTCTCTGTTGCCCAGGCTGAAGTGCAGTGGCACGATCTCAGCTCACTGCAACCTCCACCTCCAGGGTTCAAGGGATTCTTGTGCCTCAGCCTCCCGAGTAGCTGGGATTACAGTCGTGAGCCAGCATGTCTAGCCTTTTTTGGTATTTTTTTTGCAGAGATGGGGTTTTGCTATGCCACCCAGGCTGGTCTCAAATTCCTGGACTCAAGCAATCCACCTGCCTTGGCCTCCCAAAGTGCTGGGATTACAGGCGCGAGTAGCTCTCTCTCTCTCTCTCTCAAGTGATAGAGTCTTAGGGCCAGGCACAGTGGCTCACGCCTGTAATACCAGCACTTTGGGAGGCCAAGATGGGCAGATGATGAGGTCAGGAGTTCCAAGACCAGCCTGACCAGCATGATGAAACCCCGTCTCTACTACAAATACAAAAATTAGCTGGGCTTGGTGGTGTGCACCTGTAATCCCAGCTACTCAGGAGGCTGAGGCAGGAAAATTGCTTGAACCTGGGAGGCTGAGGTTGCAGTAAGCCGAGATCGTGCCACTGCGCTCCAGTCTGGGCCACAGAGTAAGACTCTATCTCAAAAAAAAAAAAAGATTCTTGTTATGATGACCAGGCTCGTCTCAAATTCCTAGGCTCAAGCAATCCTTTTGCCTTAGCCTCCCAAAGTGGTTGGATTATAGGCATGAGCTACCGTGCTGGCCAAAATAGAATGTTAGTGACACACCCTACATTGAATTTACTTGGAAGGCTGATTCTTTTCCCATGCCCTCCCTAGGAGAGTGAGCTGGGTGTTAGGACCTTAACTCTGCCCATAAGATGCTCAGGCCAGGAGAGATGCCCTTCACCCCTTGGATTACAAGGGTTTCAACTCCCTTTCTGCTTGTTTGAGCCTTGCCCTCAGTTCTTTTTATCCCTGCTCTGCTGTGCTTGTTTCAAACAACACATTTTTGGACTGTGGCATGAACGGCTCATCTTCAGAGAGTCTGTTTTAGCTAGTTTCCTAGGATCTGCATCTGCCTCTTCGCGTGTAACTTTGGTAGCCCTTGTGCAGGTCTTGGAGTCTCCAGTGACTTTTTGTCTTCTAGTTTTGCTGAATATGGGATTTCTGCCTCATTCCCCCCCACTATGTCTCCCTATCACTTTGCATAATTTCTAGGAGGAGGAAGGGGAAGATTCGGTCAAATATTGCTGCAGTTCTTATACTATAATCATATCGCTTTGTAATATAAATTTCCCCCACTTTTTCCATTATAAAGATAGCTGTAGGCCAGATGTGGTGGCTCATGTCTATAATCCCAGCGCTTGAACCCGGAAGGTGGAGATTGCAGTGAGTTGAGATTGCACCACTGCACTCCAGCCTGGACGGCGACAGAGCCACGCACTGTCTCAAAAACATAAAAATAAATAAATAAATGAATGTTTCATCTTTTATATAGCTATATAGACATAGATGTATAACCATATACCATACCTGGATATAGACACACGTAGAGATTTATTTGTTCAAAAATGGGGGCTCACATTATATATATATGTTCTGCAACTTCCTTTATTCATGTGACATATCATGGGCATATTTCCATGGTGTGACTTATTTTGAATGCTAATGTTTATATTAAAACACATTTCAAACTGTGTTCGCTGTGTTCTTTTAAGACATTCATGCTATTTTAATGTATTGGTATTATTTGTTTATTTATTTTGAGATGGAATCTTTCTCCGTCACCAGGCTGGAGTGCAGTAGCGCGATCTCGGCTCACTGCAACCTCCACCTCCTGGGTTCAAGCGATTCCCCTGCCTCAGCCTCCCAAGTAGCTGGGACTACAGGTGCGGACCACCATGCCCAGCTACTTTTTTGTATTTTAGTAGAGATGGGGTTTCACCATGTTGGCCAGGATGGTCTCGATCTCCTGACATCGTGATCTGCCTGCCCCGGCCTCCCAAAGTGCTGGGATTACAGGTGTGAACCACCGTGCCCAGGCAGCAATGTATTGCTATTTAACATATTGATATGAAATATTAAATTTGTTAGCAAATATTTTATACACACAGATACAAAAAGCATCTGTACACCTACTATCCTACTTAAAGGAACATTATTATTATAATGCCATTGATTAATTCTACATACCTTTTCTCAATCTCATTTCCTTTCTTACTTTCAGAAGTAACTACTCTCCTGCAGTTTATGTTGTAAGTTATCATTTATGACATTAAATGATATTCTCTTTTTAAAGTTTCCAATGGCTATTGGAGTATCACAGTAATCACAGTAACTGAGAATGTTCACAGTATTGCTGTAAAAATTCTTATATATGTGGCTCCTCCAATCATACAACTTTCCTTTTTTTTTTTTTTTTTGAGACAGAGTTTCACTCTTGTTGCCCAGGCTGGAGTGCAATGGCGTGATCCCAGGTCACCGCAACCTCTGCCTCCCGGGTTCAAGCGATTCTCCTGCCTCAGCTTCCCCAGTAGCTGGGATTACAGGCATGCATCAATACGCCTGGCTAATTTTGTATTTTTAGTAGAGACGGGGTTTCTCCATGTTGGTCAGGCTGGTCTTGAACTCCCGGCCTCAGGTGATCTGCCTGCCTCAGCCTCCCAAAGTGCTGGGATTACATGCATGAGCCACTGCGTGCCTGGCCTCTTTTTTTTTTTTTTTTTTTAGACAGAGTCTCACTCTGCCACCCAGGCTGGAGTGCAGTGGCGTGATCTTAGTGCAGCCTCAACCTCCAGGCTCAAGCCATCCTCCCAACTCAGCCAAGTAGCTGGGACTTGAGGTGTGTGCCACCACGTCCCACTAATGTTGTTTATTTTTTGTAGCGATTAGGTCTCAATATGTTGCCCAGGGTGGTCTTGAAATCCTGGGCTCAAGCGATCCTCCCACCTAGGCCTCCCAAAGTGGTGGGATTAGAAGCATGATCCACCACACCCAGCCTACTCATGAAAGTTTCTCCTGAGTGTCTCCCTCAGGTGGAATTGCTGGGTTGTATAAATTGCGTGTGTTTAGTGTTACTAACACCATATTGTTTTCCGGAGGGTTCGTTCCAATTTACTATACTTTAGAAGGTCATTATCAGTGAATAACTTTTTAAAAAGGAGTACATGATTCTAACACAATTAGCCATGAGAAAATTTGTGGCTGGGCACGGTGGCTCACTCCTGTCATCCCAGCACTTTGGGAGACTGAGGTGAGCGGATCACCTGAGGCCAGGGGTTTGAGACCAGCCTGTCCTACCTGGTGAAACCCCCGTCTCTACTAAAAACACAAAAATTAGCTGGGCATGGTGGTGCCTGCCTGTAATCCCAGTTACTTGGGAGATTGAGGCAGGAGAATCGCTTGAACCCAGGAGGCAGAGGTTGCAGTCAGCCGAGATCATGCCACTGCACTCCAGCCTGGGCAACAGAGTGAGACTCCGTCTAAAAAAAAAAAAAAAAAAGAGAAAGAAAAATTAAAAGAAAATTTGTTAGCTTAAAAAATGTGATCTGTAGAAAACCTTTCAGAGCCGGGTAAGGCGGATCACACTTGGGCTTGAGCCCAGGAGTTGGAGACCAGTCTTGGCAACATAATGAGACCCAGGCTCTACTAAACATAAAAAACCAGCCTGGCATGGTGGCACACACCTGTGGTCCCAGCTACTTAGACGGCTGAGGCAGGAAGATTGCTTGAGCCCAGCAGTTCGAAGCTTCAGTGAGCCATTGCACTCCAGCCTGGGTGACGGTGAGACCCTGTCTCCAAAAAAAAAAAAAAAAAAAAAAAAAAAAAGGATAGAAAACCTTTCAGGAACAGTAGTATGACCTGCATTACTTTTGACTAACCAATTGTGATTAAAACTTTGCAAAATAAATTGCTAATATTTTTATTATGGCTTCATTTTGCTGTATTGTATTTGGTTCACATGTGCTATTATTCTAGTAAGAACAGCAATTAAACTTTTTTTGTTTTTTTTTTTAGAGAGAATCTGGCTCTGTCACCCAGGCTGGAGTGCAGTGGCGCAATCTCGGTTCACTGCAACCTCTGCTTCCTGGGTTCAAGTGATTCTCCTGCCTCAGCCTCCTGAGTAGCTGGGATTACAGGCGCCCGCCACCAGGCTCGGCTACTTTTTGTATTTTTAGTAGAGACAGGGTTTTGCCATGTTGGCCAGGCTGGCCTCGAACTCCTGACCTCAGGTGATCCTCCCACCTCGGACTCCCAAAGTTCTGGGATTACAGGCGTGAGCCACTCCGCCCAGCCTAATGAAGCATATTTTAATCTGTTTCATGGTTTTGTCTTGTCTGGCAAGATTACCTCCTGGTTGTTACACTATATGTGACCACTCATTAGTGTCTTCTAGGCAACTATATATATATATTTTTAATGTGATATGCTTTAGCAAAACAACATCTACAATACTGCCATCTCATGCCCACAAGTATTAATACAGGTGTGAGTGTGAGGTGGATTCCAGGACCATGAAGAGGTAACAGATTTTATTTTAATTAATTAACTAATTAATTTTTTGGAGGCAAGGGCTCGCTTTTTTACCCAGGCTGGAGTACAGTGGCATGATCACGGCTCACTGTAACCTGGAACTCCTGGGCTCAAATGATCCTTCTGCCTCAGCTTCCCAAGTAGCTAGGACTATAGGTATGGACCACCACACCCAGCAAGATTTTAGTAAATATAAATATTTTATCTGAAATCTATTTAATATTAAACATTTATGAAATACAAATAATAGATAACTCTTCTAGCCATCCACATTTACATACTTGAGTTTCTTTTCCCCTCAAAACAACTTCTCAGTTACAACTTACACTTAGATACAAACATTTGGTGTTTAACATTTTGTTTCCTTTATTATGCTTTTAAAAAAACTACTTCAGGCTGGGCACAGTGGCTCATGCCTGTAATCCCAGAGCTTTGGGAGGCTGAGGTGGGCAGATCACTTGAAGTCAGGAGTTTGAGACCAGCCTGGCCAACATGGTGAAACCCCATCTCTACTAAAAATACAAAAATTAGCCAGGCGTGGGTGTACGTCTGTAATCACAGCTACTTGGGTGGCTGAGGCAGAAGAATTGCTTGAACCTGGGAGGCAGAGGTTGCAAGATTGCTCCACTGCACTCCAGCCTGGGTGACAGAGAACAAAAGCAAAATATATACAGGTTCTTGACTAGATTGTTATTTCAGACCCCTATTAGGAACCCCACCATGAATTGTATAATTTTTTAATCTCATTATTTCAAAATATCAGAATTCATCCTCTGAATCCTTTATCAGAACCACTTCCCACAGACTTGGTGTTACGGTAAACTGAGGAACAGAGATACTGATATGGGAACACAGGAAGATATTCATTTTAAGGTAAGCACTGGCTCAGTGGATTCACATCTAAAAAGCTGAGCCTAGAACAAAGACAGAGGTGGGGGGTTTATAAGCAGGCTTACAAAAGCAAAACAAAGGCAGTTAATCATATAGTGCATAACTTGTGGCCTTGCATAGCTGGTGGCCTTGTAGCTGCATCGAAAGAAAAACAAGAACTGGCTAAATACAGACATTTGTAAAACACAGTCACGCTTAAGAGGCTAGGGAAAGGAGTGGCTGGGCACAGTGGCTCACACCTGTAATCCCAGCACTTTGGGAGGCCGAGGCAGTGGATCGCTTGAGGTCAGGAGTTCCAGACCAGTCCAGCCAATGATGACACCCCGTTTCTACTAAAAGAGTACAAAAAAAATAGCCAGGCATGGTGGCACATGCCTGTAATCCCAGCTACTTGGGAGGCTGAGGCAGGAGAATCGCTTGGACCCGGGAGGCGGAGGTTGCAGTGAGCCAAGATCATGCCATTCATTGCACTCCAGCCTGGGCAACAGAGTGAGACTCTGTCTCAAACAAAAACAAAAACAAAAACAAAAAACAAAAAAAAGAAGCTAGAGAAAGGAGAGTAACAGTAAAGTAATTTGTCTTTCTCCTTTTTTTTTCTTTCAACCTTGCTCTGGAAGGGGGAGAGGTGTCTGGAGCCTGTTCCTTTGGTCTTGGCTTTTCAGACAGCGTTATTTTATAACTGTCCTTTAAGTGAGCTGCTAAGCAGAGGAAAACTTGTTTCTTTTCCTTTTAACCTTTGCCTTGCCTGCTACTTTTCTTGGAGTGAATGAATGCATATTTATTTTTAAATTTTCTGCCTCACTGGCAGATATTAAACTGGATGTCCCCAAAAACTTGCAACCATTTTCTTACTAATAAAATCTGGAAATATTATTTATTTAGTTTTATAATAAAGACAGGGCCTTACTTTGTTGCCCAGGCTGGTCTCAAATTCCTAGGCTCAAGCGATCCTCCTGCCTTGGTCTCCCAAAGTGCTGGGATTACAGGCGGGAGCACCGAGCCTGGCCTCAAAATCTGGAAGTATTGAATGTAGGGCACATCCAATCCAAGAGCATCAGGCCTCTTGTTACCGGATAGAATTGTGTTTTGGTGGCTAGGCACAGTGGCTCATGCCTGTAATCCCAGCAGTTTGGGAGGCCAAGGTGGCCAGATCACTTGAGGTCAGGAGTTCGAGACCAGCCTGGCCAACATGGTGAAACGCTGTCTCTACTAAAAATACAAAAATTAGCTGAGCGTGGTGGCATGCACTTGTAATCCCAGCTACTAGGGAGGCTGAGGCAGGAGAATCACTTGAACCCAGGAGGCGGAGGTTGCAGTGAGCACCACTGCACTTCAGCCTGGGTGACAGAGGGAGACTCGGTCTCAAAAAAAAAAAAAAAAAAAAGAATTGTTTTGGTGGGGAGGGTCCTGTAGCTAAGGGCAGGGACGCTGTGACCATGTGTCCTGCCCCAGGGATTGCATCCTCTGTGTGGGTGAGCAACTTAGAGTGAGCCTGGAGTGCAGACTGTCAGCCTCTGAGGTTTCAGGTTGTGTTTTAGAGTGGACCTTGATGCCCAGCTCCACCCAGCTAACGCCAGTGGTAAATGTTTGGGGGAAACACCTCTTATTTGTTGTAGTTGACATACAAGGAGCTGGGCAAGTGACACATGGAATAAATTTTTTTTTTTTTTTGAGAGGGAGTCTTACTCTGTTGCCCAGGCTGTAGTGCAGTGGCATGATCTTGGCTCACTGCAACCTCCTCTTCCCAGGTTCAAGCAATTCTCCTGCCTTGGCCTCCCAAGTAGCTGGGACTACAGGCATACGCCACCATGCCCCGCTAATTTTTGCATTTTTGCTAGAGACGGAGTTTTGCCATGTTGTCCAGGCTGGTCTGAAACTCCTGACCTCAGGTATCCACCTGTGTCGGTCTCCCAAAGTGCTGGGATTACAGGCTTGAGCCACTGAGCCCGGCCAGAAATTTTTGAAAAAGAAAGAAATAGGCTGGGCGCAGTAGCTCACACCTGTAATCCCAACACTTTGGGAGGCTGAGGAGGGAGGATTGCTTCAGCCCATGAGTTCGAGCACAGCCTGGGAAACACAGTGAGAACCCCCCACCCCCATCTCTGTTTAAAAACATAATAAAAATTAAAAATAGGCCAAATAGGTCAAACCTGGATTTCAAAAGAGGACCCCCACGGGGATTTCATTAATTGCAGAATCAGTGCCGCGGTCCCTTGCTTCCCTCACCTACTCTTATCCCAAGTGGCGGTGGCGGCAGCGCAGAGCAGCTTCTGAAGGTCCAGGAGCTCTTTTGTTCCTCCTCTGCAAAGCAAAGGTGCCACAGGGCGCGGCTTTGCGAGAAAGCGTACTCCGCACGGTGCACCTCTCCGTCTGCAGGCGCTGAGCCCCCGGAGGAGGAGGGGGCGGGCTCGCGGAGCCCCTACCCTGGGGCGGGGCCAAGGCGTCCTCCCAGCCCGGCTTTGCAGAGCAGAGATCTGGTGTCTCCAGTTTACGGAGGCACTTTCAGAACTGATCAGAAGCC
This sequence comes from Pan paniscus, assembly GCF_029289425.2. Lineage (NCBI taxonomy): Eukaryota > Metazoa > Chordata > Mammalia > Primates > Hominidae > Pan > Pan paniscus. The sequence continues at coordinate 81,041,525 of NC_073255.2, read as the reverse complement.
ACCCCGCTTATCAGCAGATCTCAGGAGAGTGTTCAGTGGAGGCCCTGCCGGTCTGCACAGCTCACCTCCCTGGGAACTGCTCGCCTGAGCGTCGGAGCCGGCCCTGGCCCCCTGCAGCCAGAAAGTTGCAGCCGCAGGAGCCCCGGAGGCCCACGACGCAGGGTAAGTCCCTGCCTTGTGCCTTCCCTGTGCCCAACTTTCTGATTTCGCCGACTTTCCTTTTCCTCTTCCAGGCTTCCTGTCTGAGTCTACATTTATTCTGCTTAGTCGCATAGGCAGATCATTTCCTAGAATCTCCAGGCTTTCTTTTCATTGATTTATTTTTTGGGGTAGCTTCACTGTATAATCTCTCAGCAGCTGCCTGTTTCCAAACAGCATGAATGAATGATGCAGTCCTGCGCAGGAGCACTCTCAGTGCAAAATTGGGGCCATCCCAAACTCAGAGTTGAAGTGTCCGACTTTGTCGTCTCCTTTCCCATTAGAATTAGAATTTTAAAATAAGCACTTACCAGGTACATTGTTAATAACGATACAATTTCAAGTTGGGAATTAAGTTAATCATGCTTTCATTCATTAAATGTATTTACTATCTTTTTCTTTTTTTCTCTTTTCTTTTCTTTCTTTTCTGAGACAGTCTCATTCTGTCACCCAGGCTGAAGTGCAGTGGCGCGATCTTGGCTCACTGCAACCTCCCTCTATGGGGTTCAAGGGATTCTCCTGCCTCAGCCTCCCGAGTAGCTGGACGCATGCCATCATGCCCAGCTAATTTTTATATTTGTAGTAGAGACAGGGTTTCACCATGTTAGCCAGGTTTGTCTCAAACTCCTGGCCTCAAGCGATCCACCGCCTCAGCCTCCCAAAGTGCTGGGATTACAGGCATGAGCCACTGTACCTGGCCACTATATTTTCTTTACGTATGTTTGCATATTATTACTTTTTAAATATTTGATGACTGATATTGGAATGAGAATCAGGGAGGAAAATAATAAAATCCAATATTCCTGTATTATAGTGCCAGGTAGGTTTTCAATATCATGACCATAGTCCTGTCACTTTCATGTCGGTGAAACAAAGTAATCAGGACTTTTTAAAATTTTCAGATGATTTAATATATGCCTGATACCTACCTTCCTTTCCTTCCTTCTTTTCTTTTTTGTTTTAAGAGACAGGGTCTCACTTGGTCACCCAGGCTGGAGTGCAGTGGTGCAATCATAGCTTATTGCAGTGGCAAACTCCTGAGCTCAAGTGATCCTCCTCTCAGCCTCCCAAGTAGCTGGGACTACAAGTATGCACCACCATGCCTGGCTCATTTATTTTATTTTTTGTACAGATGACGTCTCACTATGTTGCCCAGGCTGGTCTCAAACACCTGGGCTCAATCAATCCTCTCACCTCGGCCTTCCAAAGTACTGGGATTACAGGGGTGAGCCCCCATGCCCGGCCTTGTTTTATTTTATTTTTAAGAAAATACTTGGACTAGCTGGGCATGGTGGTTCACACCTGTAATCCCAGCACTTTGGGAGGCTGAGGCGAGCAGATCACCTGAGGTCAGGAGTTCAAGACCAGCCTGGCCAGCATGGTGAAACCCTGTCTACTAAAAATACAAAAAATTAGCTGGGCATGGTGGTGTGTGCCTATAATGCCAGCTCTCAGGAGGCTGAGGCAGGTGAATTGCTTGAACCTGGGAGGTGGAAATTGCGGTGAGCTAAGATTGCACCACTACACTCCAGCCTGGGCGACAAGAGTGAGACTCCATCTCAGGAAAAAAAAAAAAAAAAAAAGAAAATATTTGGGCTAGAATTAGGGTGAAAGGGATCCTCAAGTTTGCCTAGACCAGCCTCTTATCAGAGACTTTTTTAAAGCCAGTGTTTTATTGCTATATAATTAAATATAATAAAATACACTCTTTAAGTGCGCATTTTGATGAATTTTGACAAATTTATTCATACTTGTAATCATCACAATAACATTTCCATCACCCAGAAGGTTCCTAGGGCCTCTTTCCAGTCAGCCCCGTGTCCCAACCCCCAGCCCTACTGATCTGATCTTTGTTGTTACGGCATTTGTATTTTCTAGTGTTTCATATAACTGAAACAGTATGTGCTCTTGTGTCTGGCTTCTTTCCATCGGTATAATTTTTTTTTTTGAGATGGAGTTTCGCTCCTGTTGCCCAGGCTGCAGTGCAGTGGCGCAATCTCAGCTCACTGCAACATCCGCCTTCCGGGTTCAAGTGATTCTCCTGCCTCAGCTTCCTGAGTAGCTGGGATTACAAGCATGCGCCACCATGCCCAGATAATTTTGTATTTTTAGTAGAGACAGGGTTTCACCATGTTGGTTGGGCTGGTCACTGCTGACCTCAGGTAATCTGCCTGCCTTGGCCTCCCAAAGTGCTGGGATTACAGGTGTGAGCCACCGTGCCTGGCCTTCCATCGGTATAATTTTTTTTTTTTTTTTTTTTTGAGACTGAGTCTTGCTCTGTCCCCCAGGCTGGAGTGCAGTGGCGCAATCTTGGCCCACTGCAACCTCTGCCCCCTGGGTTCAAGCGATTCTCCTGCCTCAGCCTCCTGAGTGGCTGGGACTACAGGCATGTGCCACCGTGCCCAGCTAATTTTTTGTATTTTTAGTAGAGACGGGGTTTCACTGTGTTAGCCAGGATGGTCTCAATCTCCTGATCTCGTGATCCACCTGCCTCAGCCTCCCAAAGTACTGGGATTACAGGCATGAGCCACCGCGCCCAGCCCTATTGGTATATTTTTAAAAATATTTATCCATGTTGTAGCATGTATCAGTAATTCATTTCTTTTTATTACTAAGTAGTGTTCCATCGTAGGGATATACCACAATTTGTTTAGCTATTTATCTGTTGGTGAATATTTGGGTTTTTTCTTGTGTTGGGCAGTCACAAATAAAGCTGCTATGAATATGTTTTCATTTCTCTTGGATAAAACTCCAAGACTGGGATTGCTGGGTGTCTTTTTATTTTTTGAGATGGAGTTTCACTCGCTGCTCAGGCTGGAGTGCAATGGCGCAATCTCAGCTCACCGCAACCTCTGCCTTCTGGGTTTAAGCAATTCTCCTGCCTCAGCCTCCCTAGTAGCTGGGATTACAGACATGTGCCACCATGCCTGGAAATTTTGTATTTTTAGTAGAGACGGGGGTTTCACCATGTTGGCTAGGCTGGTTTTGAACTCCTGACCTCAGGTGATTCACCTGCCTCAGCCTCCCAAAGTGCTGGGATTACAGGCATGAGCCACCGCGCCCAGACTTGGTGGGTCCTATGATAAGTATATGTTTAACTTTATAAGAAACTGCAGTCCCAGTGTGGTGGCTCACGGCTGTCATCTCAGCACTTTGGGAGGCCAGTGTGGGAGGATTCCTTGAGGCCATGAGTTCAAGGTCAGCCTGGGCAACATAGCGAGACCCTGTTTCTACAAAAAATAAAAACTTAGCGGGGCATGGTGGTGTGCATCTGTAGTCCCCGCTACTCAGGAGGCTGAGGTAGGAGGATTGCTTAAGCCCAGGAGTTCTAGGCTGCAGTGGGCTATGATTGCACTGCTGCACTCCAGCCTGGGTGACAGAGCAAGACCCTGTCTCAGACACACGCGCGTGCGCGCACACACGCACACACACACACACACACACACACACACAAACTGTTGTCTTTGCTTCCTTGTAATTGGGCAGCAGATCCTTTCTCTGATTCATCTTGGAATGCTGTTGTCTCTGTCCCCTGTATTTATATATTTATTTATTTTTGAGATGGAGTCTCGCTCTATCACCCAGGCTGGAGAGCAGAGACACGATCTCGGCTCACTGCAAACTCCACCTCTGGCGTTCAAGTAATTCTCCTGCCTCAGCCTCCTGAGTAGCTGGGACCACAGGCATGTGCCACCACATCCGGTGAATTTTTTTTTCTTTTGAAACGGAGTGTCTCTCTATTGCCCAGGCTGGAGTGCAGTGGCGTGATCTGGGCTTACTGCAACCTCTGCCCCCTGGGTTCAGCAATTCTCCTGCCTCAGCCTCCCAAATAGCTGGGCTTACAGGCACATGCTACTACCACTTGGCTAATATCTTTGTATTTTTAGTAGCGAGAGGGTTTCACCATGTTGGCCAGGCTTGTCTCAGACTCCTGATCTCAAGTGATCCACCAGCCTTGGCCTCCCAGTGCTGGGATTACAGGCATGAGGCACTGCGCCCGCCTGAGTCTGCTTCTGTGTCTATGCATTTAGTTCTCCCAAGAGATTCTCTTTCCCTCTCCCTCTGCCTCTCTCTTTTCTTTGTACTCTGCTAATCAGGTTTACATGATTTCCTATCAGACCTGAATCTTGCAGAATTGAAGCCACAGAAAAGAATATGCTGACTCTGCAGTGCTTGAAGGGGGTAAAAATAAAGCATTACCTAGAGGAAGCAGTCTTAGGAAATTTTGCCTCTGACTCATTTTTGTGACAGTCCCACCAGGAGAGAGTGAAGCCAGTCTCCCTCTTTCTGTTTTGTGTCTGGACTTCAATGTTCATTTCCTCATTCTCTCTTTCTAGGATCTTGCTCTTGCAGAATCTACAGGTCTTTCTTGAAGAAATCTGTAGTCATAATTTTGTGCTCCATTTTTATTTAGGGAAGGAACAGGAAGAGAAGAGTGTGGCCTCCTAGAAATCTAGCACGGAGAAAGGTAAGTCTGATTTGTCTTTTTTTGGTCTTGTTTTGTTTTTTTGCTGTCATTGTAATTTTTTTTATGCATTCGACTATTATACGTTATACTGTTATATTATGTTGGCCAGACTGGTCTTGAACTCCTGACCTCGTGATCCTCAGCCTCCCAAAGTGCTGGGATTACAGGAGTGAACCACCAAGCCCGGCCTGACCTCTTGGCTTTTACCAAAGGATGTTTGCTTCTGAGGAAGTTGGAAGCTGCAGCCACAATGTGCCTTTGCAGGGGAGCCTGAGAGCCACAGGTAAGGACAACTGAGTTAGACAGGAGGGATGAGGCCTAGGGGGAGGGCAGAGTGCATCACATTCCCCCACCCAGACCCACAGGCCACGGCATCACAGCCCCATGCAAGTCCTGACACCTGTCTCTCTGATTGTGTGATTCCCAGTTATTCCCATTCCCCTAACAGATAAACCTCCCAATGGGTTCAATGCATACACTTTTATTAAATCTCACTCTGTCACCCAGGCTGGAGGGCAGTGGTGTGATCTCGGCTCACTGCAAGCTCCGCTTTACAGGTTCAGGCGATTCTCTTCAGCCTCCTGAGTAGCTGGGACTACAGGCATGCACCACCAGGCCTGGCTAATTTTTTTGTATTTTTAGCAGAAATAGGGTTTCACCATGTTGGTCAGGCTGATCATGAACTCCTGACCTCAAATGACCCACCTGCCTCGGCCTCCCAAAGTGCTGGGATCACCTGCCCACTCCCTTGGTGAGGAGCCCCCTAGGGCACCTCCACCTCCTGGAGCACAAATGTTGTTGAGATGAGCAGCTTGAGACATGGTATGGACCTATGCGGAGGTGTCCCTAGACAATGATGGCATCAGAGTGAGAGGCTGGATGAGGATGTGTCTGGGGGAGCTTCGAGGCGCTGTGATGTGTAAGAGATCATTAATTCCAGGATGCCACCCCAAGGAGAATATGCATGGACCAAAGATGAGGGGTCCCCAGGAGGGTGAACCAATAGTAAGGCCCCCAGATTCCATCCCTAGCCAGGCTCCCTGCTAAGTGGCAATTAGAAAAATTCCTCTTTACAGAAAACAGAGCATCAATCAGGTCCCCAATCACAGAGCCAGTCCTCTACCCTCTAGTGAAAGCTTCCAGTGGACAAGAAAAGCTTGGGAAAGCCAGAAGGAATAGGAACCACAGCTCAGGCCGGGCCAAGGCTTCATAAATCAAAAGGACATTTTTTTTTTTTTTAAAGAGATAAGGTCTCACTCCATCGCCCAGGCTGGTGTGCAGTGACCCAATCATGGCTCACTGCAGCCTTGAACTCGTGAGCTCAAGTGATCCTCCCAGCTCAGCCTCCTGAGTAGCTGGGACCACAGGTGCACACCACCATGCCTTGCTAACTTTTATTTTTATTTTTGAGACACAGTCTCGCTTTGTCACCCAGGCTGGAGTGCAATGGTGCGTTCTTGGCTCACTGCAACCTCCGCCTCCTGGGTTCAAGTGACCCTCCTGCCTCAGGCTCCCAAGTAGCTGGAATTACAGGTGCATGCCACCAGGCCCAGCTAATTTTTGTATTTTTATAGAGACAGGGTTTCACCATGTTGGCCAGGCTGGTCTTGAACTCCTGACCTCAGGTGATCCGCCCACCTCAGCCTCCCAAAGTGCTGAGATTACAGGCGTGAGCTACCGTACCCAGCCCATGGCTAATTTTTAAACTTTTTTGTAGAGATGGAGTCTCACTATGTTGCCCAGGCTGGTCTCAAGCTCCTGGCCTCAAGCAGTCCTCCCACCTCAGCCTCCCAAAGTGCTGGGATTACAGGCAAGAGCCACCATGCCCAGCCGCAGAAGGGCAATTATTACACAGTGACAGTGGAAGGAAGAGAGAGACACAGTCGGTGGATGGTGGGAAGATAAGAACATTCACTCTGAGGGCCTCTAGTAACGTTGGAGAAGTGAGTGTCAGCTGAGCAGAAGGGAGGGAGGGAAGGAAGCACAGGAGGTTTGAGGAGAGAGAGAGAGGAAGTATGAAATCGCTGTTGCAAACCTCCTGGGGAATGTAGAGGGGTTGCCAGGAAGCCCACTTGAAGTCTGAATTTAAAGTGAAAGTCCAGCCAGGCCAGGCGCGGTGGCTCACGCCTGTAATCCCAGCACTTTGAGAGGCTGAAATGGGTGGATCACCTGAGGCCAGGAGTTCATGACCAGCCTGGCCAACATGGTGAAACTCCATCTCTACTTAAAATATAAAAATTAGCTGGGCAGGGTTGTGGGCACCTGTAATCCCAGCTACTCAGGAGGCTAAGGTGGGAGAATTGCTTGAACCCGGGAGACAGAGGTTGCAGTGAGCTGAGATTGCGCCACTGCACTCCAGCGTGGGCGACAAGAGCAAAACTCCGTCTCAAAAAAAAAAAAAAAAAAAAAAAAAAAAAAAGTCAAAGTACAGCCAAACATGGTGGCTCACACCTGTAATCCCAGCACTTTGGGGTGTTGAGGTGAGGAGGATTGCTTGAGGCCAGGAGTTCAAGAGCAGCCTAGGCAACATGGCGAGACCTTATCTCTATAGAAAATTAGAAAATTAGATGGGCATGGTGTGGTGCACGCCTGTGATCCCAGCTCCCACGGAGCCTGAGATGGGAGGATCGCTTCAGGAGGTGGAGGCTGCAGTGAGCTCTGATCACACCACTGCACTCCAGCCTGGGTGACAGAGTGAGACCCTGTCACTAAAATAAATCAATAAATAAATAAGTAAATGAATAAATAGATGAATAAATAAAGTGAAAGTGCAGCTGAGTGTGTGCTTTCCCAGTGATGCTTGGCTGTCCAGATGCAGACGCAAGAGATCCAGCCTGTTCATGTCACCCTTGCCCAGGGGAACAATGTCAGGAGAGAGAGAGAAAAAGGAGGTTTTTTTTCTTCTTTTTTTGAGATGGAGTCTCCCTGTGTCGCCTAGGCTGGAGTGTAGTGGTGTGATCTCGGCTCACTGCAACCTCCACCTCCTGGATTCAAGCGATTTTTCCTGCCTCAGCCTCCCTAGTAGCTAGGATTACAGGCGCCTGCCACCACACCCAGCTAATTTTTGTATTTTCAGTACAGACAGGGGTTTTGCCATTTTGGCCAGGCTGGTCTCGAACTCCTGACCTCAAGTGATCCACCCACTTCGGCCTCCCAAAGTGCAGGGATTACAGGCGTGAACCACCTCGCCCTGCAGGAGTTGATTTTAATTATGAACCATGATTAAGGAAGGCAATGACCACAGAGAGAGTGACAATGAGGTGGGGAGGCCAAGTGGAGAGTTCTGGAGCAAGAGAAGAGAGGTCAGCGGAGAGCTGTCTGAAGTCTCCTTTCTGGGTGATGGAGGGTCCCAGGTGTGACTGCAGGCAGGGAGTGGTGGCTGAGAGGCATGTTGGAAAAGCTCACTGGAGCTGCAGCAGTCTAAGTGCCCAGAGAGACGGGGAGTAGCCTGGCCTGTCCACGTGGGTGACGACACCAACGTCTTGTATGAAATCACTGTTGCAAACCTGCTAGGGGAATGTAGAGGGGTTGCTGCTCTACAAGATGGCAAGAAGGATGGAGAACGCAGTCAGCCAGGAACACAAGTCCTCAATGGATGACGAGGTGCAAGCGGAAGACCAGCAGACAGCGGTCACTGAGAGGGACAGCAGGTGACTCCGCTGCCTTTGAAAGAGAAAGGTCTTGGACACGACCACAGGAACCATGAAGGATATAGACCCTACCTTAGATTCTACAGTACGTGGGGTATAGGATAAAAGAGTCCCTGCACCAGATGGTGCCGGGGGATGTGGGGTCCTGAGGGGCCAGTGGGGTTGGAGGGAGGGGACCCTCCTGCAAGAGGCTGAGTGGTGGCTCCAGAGCCGATGATGTCATCAGAGGAGGTGGGGCAGGATGGGGGGTGGGGAGGAGGGTCCAGTCATATTAGGCAATGCACAGATCTGGGGGGAGGCCTCTAGCACAGAGGCTCTGTCCTTTGAGGGTGACTGAACCAACAGGGGAAAGCGAGGCATGGTGAAAATAGCCATGGATGGCCAGCTGTGGTAGCTCACGCCTGTAATCCCAGCACTTTGGGAGGCCGAGGAGGATGGGTCACCGGAGGTCAGGGGTTCAAGACCAGCCTGGCCAACATGGGGAAGCCCCGTCTCTACTAAAAATACAAAATTAGCCAGGCTTGATGGTGGGCACCTGTAATCCCAGCTGCTTGGGAGGCTGAGGCAGGAGAATTGCTTGAACCCAGCAGGAAGAGGTTGCAGCGAGCTGAGATCACATCATTGCACTCCAGCCTGGGCAACAAGAGCAAAACTCTGTCGGGAAGGGGAGAGGAGGGGAGGGGAGGGGAGAAGGAAGGAAGGATAGAAAGAAAGACAGAAAGAAAGAAGGAAGGGAGAGAGAGGGGGGGAAGAAAGAAAGAAAGAAAAGAGAAAGAAAGAAAAAAGAAAAAGGAAGGAAGGAACGAAGGAAAAAGGAGAGAGGGAGGGAGGGAGGAAGGAAGGAAGGAAAGAAAGAAAAGGTAAGAAAGAAAACCGTGGATGACCGCAGACGGCTACAGGTGACATTTCAAGCTGTGAATTTGGAGAGCGTGGGTGCTCCAGGCAACTGTGGGGTGACTCCTCCCCCTGGTGGCCATATATGGCTAAAGCAAGTACAAGTCCAGACACACCTGGAGAACAGGTGCCATCGCCTGAAAGCAACCGTAACCACGACAACAAGGCCAGGTGCAGAACCCAGGTCTCCCCCCCTTTATTAGAACCTGTGGAGAGATCATGAATGTATTCTCCGATATGTTCATTTTCAGGGGTTAAAAAAAAATCTCTCACACTGTCACTTCTCCCAGGAACGTGTGTATGTGAATGGCTTAAAAACTGTTGCCCTTGACAAAGAAATGTACCAATCTCCAATGACAGAATATTTAATCGAGGAAAGTTCTCATTAACAGATGTTAATTAATCTCCTTAACAGATGTTAAGGAGAACTACAAACCACTGCTCAATGAAATAAAAGAGAATACAAACAAATGGAACAACATTCCATGCTCATGGGTTGGAAGAATCAATATCGTGAAAATGGCCATACTTCCCAAGGTAATTTATAGATTCAATGCCATCCCCATCAAGCTACCAATGACTTTCTTCATAGAACTGGAAAAAACTACTTTAAAGTTCATATGGAACAAAAAAGAGCCCGCATCGCCAAGTCAATCCTAAGCCAAAAGAACAAAGCCAGAGGCATCATGCTACCTGACTTCAAACTATACTACAAGGCTACAATAACCAAAACAGCATGGTACTGGTACCAAAACAGAGATATAGATCAATGGAACAGAACAGAGTCCTCAGAAATAACGTCACATATCTACAACCATCTGATCCTTGACAAACCTGACAAAAACAAGCAGTGGGGAAAGGATTCCCTATTTAATAAATGGTGCTGGGAAAACTGGCTAGTCATATGTAGAAAGCTGAAACTGGATCCCTTCCTTACACCTTAGACAAAAATTAATTCAAGATGGATTAAAGACTTACATGTTAGAACTAAAACCATAAAAACCCTAGAAGAAAACCTAGGCAATACCATTCAGGACATAGGCATGGGCAAGGACTTCATGTCTAAAACACCAAAAGCAATGGCAACAAAAGCCAAAATTGACAAACGGGATCTAACTAAACTAAAGAGCTTCTGCACAGCAAAAGAAACTACCATCAGACTGAACAGGCAACCTACAAAATGGGAGAAAATTTTCGCAACCTACTCATCCGACACAGGGCAAATATCCAGAATCTACAATGAACTCAAATAAATTTACAAGAAAAAAACAAACAACCCCATCAAAAAGTGGGCAAAGGATATGAACAGACACTTCTCAAAAGAAGACATTTATGCAGCCAAAAAACACATGAAAAAATACTCATCATCACTGGCCATCAGAGAAATGCAAATCAAAACCACAATGAGATACTATCTCACACCAGTTAGAATGGCGATCATTAAAAAGTCAGGAAACAACAGGTGCTGGAGAGGATGTGGAGAAATAGGAACACTTTTACACTGTTGGTGGGACTCTAAACTAGTTCAACCATTGTGGAAGTCAGTGTGGCGATTCCTCAGGGATCTAGAACTAGAAATACCATTTGACCCAGCCATCCCATTACTGGGTGTATACCCAAAGGACTATAAATCATGCTGCTATAAAGACACATGCACACATATGTTTATTGCGGCACCATTCACAATAGCAAAGACTTGGAACCAACCCAAATGCCCAACAACGATAGACTGGATTAAGAAAATGTGGCACTTATACACCATGGAATACTATGCAGCCATAAAACATGATGAAACTGGAAACCATCATTCTCAGCAAACTATCACAAGGACAAAAAACCAAACACCGCATGTTCTCACTCATAGGTGGGAATTGAACAATGAGAACACATGGACACAGGAAGGGGAACATCACACCCCGGGGACTGTTGTGGGGTGGGGGGAGGGGGGAGGGATAGCATTTGGAGATATACCCAATGCTAAGTGACGAGTTAATGGGTGCAGCACACCAACATGGCACATGTATACATATGTAACAAACCTACACATTGTACACATGTACCCTAAAACTTAAATAATAATAAAATAAAATAAAATAAATAGTTAATGAATGGAGTTCTGCAGGCTTTGCTTTAAAGAACAGATCTACAGTATTTTATTGGGGAATGTAATCTCAGTGTCATCTCTGAGGCATGTTTACTGCTATATCTCTATCGAGCACCTGAAGTAGTGCCTGGAACAGAGGAATGACTCAGGGTGTGGTGACTGGACTGGATGGCACTTTCAAAGCACTGGACCTGTCCCACGATGGGGCAGTGAGTTTCCCGTCCCTCTACCTATAAGGTACCTAAAAGGTTTAGCCTTGCGTGTGGTAGATGTGCTTTGAAGGGGGTTTAGGAGACAGTCTAGGAGATGACCCTTAAGTAACCTGCCTACAATCTCCTTTACACTCAGGTGATCAGTGAAGTTTTTTTTCAGGGACAATGTAAAACAGTAGTTCTGCCGGTATCACTGACTACGTATTAGAATCACCTATGAACTCTTAAACACTAGTGTCCATAGGCCCTATTCTCAGGATTTTGATTTAATTAATGTAGGCTGACACCTATTCATCTGTTCTTAATGCTTTCTGAGTAATCCTAAAGTGCAGTGAAGGCGGACAACCACTAATGTGGAAAAAAACAAAACAAAACAAAAACACTCCAATATGCAATACAACTTCACAGCTAGCTCAGAACTAGTTCTCTGCAGGTCTCATAATTTATAATAATTTCTGCTTGGAAGCCAGAAGGCCCATTCCTTTATTGTCACCATAGCCGAAAAGCGTAATCTTCAAGGCCTGATTCATCCTTACCTCCTCCAGGAAGCCTTCTCTGCCTGTTCCAGCCTATTTTTCTGTCCCCTTATTGTACTTCCTGCCAGTGCTTGCATCCCTGCTTTGACTCATATCCCTTGTGCCCTTCTTCTTTCCTTTCCTGAGCCTCCACCACACTCCAAATTGAATACTCTAAAAGGTTTAGCCCTGCATGTGGTAGAGGTGCTTTGAAAGGGTTTTTTAGGAGACAGTCTAGGAGATGACCCATCCTGTGCATGTCTACTCACCAAACCCTGTTTTATAATTGCCTGCCCATTTGTATGTCTCTCAATGAAACTGTGCACACCCCGAGAGGAAGAACTGTGACATATTTACCTTGGCAACCACAGCACTTAGTGCATGCAATAGAGTAAACACGATTGCACAGATGGATGGAAGGAAGGATGAATGAGTGGACAGATGGATGAATGAAGGAGTAGTACTCTTTGTGGGGCTTAACTGCACTGTCTGAATTGATTAGTGTCTCTACTACATTTCTCATGTGTCTCTATTACATCTATGTAACTTGGGAAAGAATATTTCCTAGTAATCGCTTTTTCCCATCCAGAAATTTTATCTGCCAGCTGACTGACTCACAGCCTGAAAGGAACTTGTTTATTATAGTTTTCTGTAACAAAAGACCAAATCTTAACGTCACATTACAAGATTAGAAAAGGTCTTATCATTTACTGAACCCTTACTGGGTCCTGGGGGCTTTAAATACATTATCTCTTTATGTCAACTCCTCCTATTTGTCAGTTGTAGAATCTGAGACTCAGAGTTTAAAGTAACTTGCTCCAAACCACACTCAGCAGTAGTTGAGATTCAAGCCTAGGTTCTTTCCCACAGAGGCTCATTTCTTCTCCTGTCCCAGTTTCTGTCCCTCAAGTAGAGACTACAGGGGTACTAACATTAAATACTTCAACACAAGATCAGTCTAGAAGCTCCACGAGGACCCAAACCCGACAGACCTGGACCTTAACAGTGTTCTGAGGATCCTGCACATGCTCCAGGGTTGCATCAACATCCAGGGCAACCACCAACCCAGAGGTAAACCGCAAAGGGTTGTCTGACTCGCCTGCTGGCTCAATGATGGTGGCTGAGCCTTTGTGGATCTGTAAGCCAGAGGAAAATCCTATGATTCTAAAGCCAGGTCATTCCTGGACAAGAAAACACATCTTTTTTCTGTCTCCTTATCTAATGAGTGGGCATGTGGGAGCCACTCAGAGGAAGAGCCTAGCCCAGCTGCTCCACTGGTCAAAGAAGATCACCAAGGTAAAGATTTTTGACCGTCTGGACAGATTTGGCCTACAGGGGCCAAATAGACCCTGACCTGCTCTGGAAGTGGGAGATGCAGAAAGGCACTCTGTCGCAGCATGGTCTGTAGAATTTTGACCACTTCTGCAGGTTTGGATGTCATGAATCGGGGCATAAGGTCAAGGAGTTTGTCCACAAAGCTGTCCTGCAAGTGGGGCAAATCAGCGATGAAATACCTGGAGGAACAAACAGAAGCAACTGACTCATTCAACTGTGCACTCATTCACCACAGGCTGGGCCCCAGACACCTACCAAACCCTGAAGTAGGAAGAATGATGAAGTGAGAGGAGCTTGCAGTTTACGACCAAGATAGACTGGTACCTATACAATCATGCCTCAGTCACATGATCATCAGAAAGGCCTCTGTTTATTGATAACCATTATGTGCCAGGCATACTCTTAAGTGTTTTACATGATCTTATTTAACTCCCAGCAATCCTATGCATCATTAGAATTTTTATTTTCATATTATAGATTCATTAATTATTTTAACAAATACATCTTTAAGACCTACGAAGCACCAAGCACTATTTTAGGTTCTGGAAACACAGCGAACAAAAGAGAACAAAACGATTGCTTCAGTGGAGCTTACATTCAGGTGGCAGAAACACTGAGACTCAGAGGGGATGATGCCTCACTGAGGCTCAGAAAAGTTAAGTACGTTACTCCTGGCTCAGACTGATCCAATTTTGGGCCTCGTGCCAGTGGATAGTCAAAAAATATCTCACTGAGGAGGTGATATCTGTGCAGGAACTCAAAGGATGAATTAAGAACATCAGATGAAGAACTTTGGGGATTCAGAGCTATCATCTTCCCAAAAATCTTTTCAACCCAACTGTGCAAAAACAGACTCTCTACTTTAAAGAATCTAAAGCCAAAAGTAAGGCATGAACTTATTTCAGATTCAAAACTAGAATTTATTTTTTATTTTCTTTTTGAGAAGGAGTCTCGCACTATTGCCCGGGCTGGTGTGCAATGGCGTGATCTCGGCTCACTGGAACCTCCGCCTCCTGGGTTCAAGCAATTCTCCTGCCTCAGCCTCCCGAGTAGCTGGGATTACAGCTGCCCACCACCACGCCCTACTAATTTTTTGTATTTTTTAGTAAAGACAGGGTTTCGTTATGTTGGCCAGGCTGGTCTCGAACTCCTGACCTCATGATCCACCCGCCTCGGCCTCCCAAAGTGCTGGGATTACAGGCGTGAGCCACCGCGCCCAGCCTCAAAACTAGGATCTTAAAAAGCCAAGCTAGATGGTACAGTTTGCTAGACAGCATTACCTGCTGGTGAAGGTAGCGTTGCAACTCAGCCCTGTAAGAAGCTATCATCACCCCAATGACAAGTACAGAGTCACAAAAACCTCAGGTTTGGTGAACTTCATGAGGGCAGAGACAATGAGCGGAAGAAATGAAACAGACTTCATCAGTGCTTTAAGATCCTATGTCTTCTCCCAGTATTATTCTGCCAGCATACCAGAAGTCTGGTCACTCCCTTGACTCCTATTTCTTCATCAAGCTTTCCATTCAACTACTGCATGTGCTTTAACAGATTCATTCCATATAAAACTCTGAAAAAATATATGTATTCTACAAAATAAAATTTACCTACAAAATTACAAAACAATTGTTTGTAGATTACAGAGAAATATGCAAGTATAAGAACAGTGTGGGCCTGGTGCAGTGGTTCACACCTGTAATCCCAATACTTTGGGAGGCAGAGGCAGGAGGATCTCTTGAAGCCAGGAGTTTGAGACCAGCCTCAGCAACACAGCAAGACCCCATCTCTAAAAACAATATTAAAAATTATCCAGGCATGGTGGCACATGCCTGTAGTCCTAGCTACTCAGGAGTCTGAAGTAGGATGATAGCTTTAGCCCAGGAGTTCAAGGGTGCAGTGAGCTGTGCCAGTCTGGGTGACAGAGTGAGACCCTGTCTCAAAAAATAATAATGAGGTCAGACGCGGTGGTGGCTCATGCCTGTAATCCCAGCACTTTGGGAGGCCAAGGCAGGCAGATCACTTGAGGTCAGGAGTTAGAGACCAGCCTGGCCAACATGATGAAACCCTGTCTCTACTAAAAATACAAAAATTAGCCAGGTGTGGTGGCAGGCACCTGAAGTCCCAACTACTTGGGAGGCTGAGGCAGAAGAATCACTTGAACCCAGGAGGCGGAGGCTGCAGTGAGCCAAGACTGCGCCACTGCACTCCAGCCTGGGTGACAGAGCAAGACTCTGTCTCAAATAAATAAATAAATAAATAAGAATGGTGTGAACGAACAGTGTTGAAAAAAAGATGACTAATGATTTTTTTCAACAAACGTATTTACACGTTTTCTTCATATTACTTGTGTTTTTATGGCCTAGCTGAGTGCTAAATGCAAGTGATTCCTGGTAGGTTTAGTTTTGAAGCTCCAACTTCAAAGAAGTTTCTATAATATTAAGGAAAAAAACCAAATTAGTTTTTTTTTCCTAATTTAAGGTTAACGACATGGCCACAGATGATAGCTTGGCTGCACAAGCTAAACCAAGGAATGTGATTTGTGATTGTTCCTATTGCCTGCAAGTGCTATACTCCGTGTAACCAAGATTTTATAAGCCGGAAGAGTTATAAAATACTTACCTCTGAAAAAAGTCTACTTCCTGTAAAAATTTTTCACACATCTCAAATCAGGGGTAAAGTCTGTAGAAAAGAAACGTAAAATAATTTGCTTGTGAAATCTGCAAACTGAGGAGGACCAAAAGTCCCAGAAACCTGAGCCTAAATTAAAGGAAAATTAGTATATTACACTATAAAAACGATCTCTAAAAGTAACAGAAGACTCCTAATGGACCTGGGGGAAACACCTGTCGGGATCCCAAGACCTGATTAAACCACTGCAGTGCCCATTAAGCTCAAAGAATATTAAAAATCAAAGACTATCACAGGCTACACTTGGCACTAGACTCACTACGAATACGGAAGAGAAGCACAGCATGTGGGCAGTACAGTGTCAAGTTCCCCTTCTTCAGGAGTCCTTGCTTCATTAGCATCTCAGCTAGTATGGTCTCTATACCTATCTGATTTAGATCTCATCTCCTTGCACATGAGCTGTCAGCATTGGGATGAAAGCTCCCAGATAGCTGTGTGGACTGCTGCAAGATCTATCCAGTTTCAAGAATCACTGCACTCAATGAAGCCTACAGCCATTGTATCGGCATCTGGAAACTAGTTCATTTATATTTCCTTCTGGTCTACATGCAATTTACTCAGAGATCATTTTTTCCATAGCGGTATAGCCTACTAATGTAGTTGATACTGTAAGGGCTCCAAGAAACATACCTAAAAAGTTAACTAAATTCCTATGCGAGAGGGGAAAAGGTTTTGCTACTATTTTGCCGACAGACATAGATGGTGTTCCTTCCTCTCTATCTTGAATTACTTGGCCTCACAGTACTTGAGAACATTCCATTTCGGTAAAAAGTTATTGCATACCTAAATAATCCAGGCAACGTGCTAGGTCAATATGACTTACTAAGTTTTGACCTTTGTATATTTTCTTCCTATTTCTTGTATGTAATTTCTGCATGAAATTTCCCACTTGTTTTCTTTAATATATTATTCATTGGAGGAATAAAAGTTCCCACCAAGATAAAACAAATACTCTTTCCTTATGTAAAAATATGTAAGAGAATGATGTCAAAGTTTAGTCTTTTTATTAAAATATAGTCTCCATGAGTAGACTTTGTATTCTTCATCATATATTTCCTAGCACAGGCAACATTCAATAAGTATTTGCTGATGAACAAAAAATGGGGCCGGGGGTAGATGGCAAATGGAAACCTACTCTGGAAGCAACATTCATTCTAATTCTTTTCCTGAAAAAAAAAAAAAAAAACAAAAAAAAGTAGCACTTGAAAGTTTTTAAACTAATCTTCTACCAGAAATGGAAGTGAAATTTCATAGTGAGGTTACCCACCAAACACCACAAGGAGTGAGAGGGCTAGAAGGGAGAATTCCAGCCAAGCAAGGGCACAAAGGAAAGCAATTTGGCCAAGCAGTGACATTTCCTCATTTGTTTGCCTGATTATATAGAGAATCATCTTGGAGAGACTCCAGGAAGTAAAATACAAAAAGATTTGGGAACTCTCCCCAGACGTCAAAAAAGAGCAGGCATCCTCATCAACAGGCCATATACATGAAGTAGGCCTCTAATACTAAGATCTCCTACTTTTCCTTTGGTGTGAGGGAAGGAAAGCTATGAAAGTGAGGCTCACTCGGGGGCTAACAATCATTAAAGAATACAAATTACCAATTTAAACTAGTCTAGACTTTCACTGTAAGTAGGCAAAGACAATGGAAAATGACTAGGTGTTATAAATGACAATCAGGAGCTGTAAAGGAGACCAAGCAGTCCTCAAAAAGAGTTAAGTCAAGGTAAGAAAGCACAGAAAACTTTTTAAAAAATTCTAATCAACAACCTCAGTGAGAGTTAACAGGGATTTAAAAGGATATTACATTGACAAAGCAAGAGAAACTGCTACAGAAACAGCAGATGACAAGAAGAGAAACTATACAGCAGAAAAAAAAGGAAAAAATAGTAGAGAAGCACACTTGGAAATAAAACACATAATAATGAAATCAAACTCAACAGTTGAGAACAGCGGAATCAACAACAATGTAAACTGAAATGATAAACTAAAAAGAGCATATTAAAGAATTTACTGGCCAGGCACAGTGGCTCATGCCTGTAATTCCAACACTTTGGGAGGCTGAGGCAGGCGGATCACCCGAGATCAGAAGTTCAGGACCAGACTGACCAAACATGGAAAAACCCTGTCTCTACTAAAAATACAAAATTAGCCGGGTGCAGTGGCGCATGCCTGTAATCCCAGGTACTTGGGAGGCTGAGGCAGGAGAATCGCTTGAACCCGGGAGGTGGAGGTTGCAGGGAGCTGAGATTGTTGAGATTGTGCCATTACACTCCAGCCTGGGCATCAACAGCAAAACTCCGTCTCAAAAAAAAAAAAAAAAAAAAAAGAATTTACTCAGAATATAGAATAGAAAAACAAAGAAATTGAAATTACAAAAGAAAAGTATGTATAGGAAAAATAGATCCAGAAAATCCAACATTTAGTATGACAGACTAGAGTGTATAGAAGAAGTAAAGAAATAATGGAGAAAAAAAAAATCCCTGAGCTAAAAACAGCTGATACTTCAAACTCCCACCGAAGATCAGCAAGAATATTGAAAGAAAACACATACCTAGATATATCCTGGTGAAATTAAAGAAAGAAAGAAAATTTTAAAGGTTTGAGCATGAAAAATAAGCTGTAGGGAAGAGAACCAGACTGACATAAAACATTCAACTGTAACATTAAATACTAAAAGGGAACATAGCAAAGGCAGAGAGTCTCTATGAACCTATTCTGGTTTGGCGGGGGTTGCCCAATAAAATAAATAAATAAAGGCACCATAGCAATATGGAAATATTGGAAAAGAATTCCATTTATGTATGAGAGCAAAGGAATTTAAAAGGCGACAGAGAACAGTGGTGGCAAAGTTGGAGCTAAACTTATAAAGATTATAAGTGGTGGCTCATGTCTGTAATCCTAGCACTTTGGGAGGCCGAGGTGGGAGGATACTTTGAGTTCAGGAGTTCAAGACTGGCCTGGGCAACACAGTGAAACCATGTTTCTATTATTTTTAAAAATAAAAAATATTTTATAAAAAAATTAAAAATAAAAATAAACAAGGATATACAAGGATTATGTACTTATAACTTTAAAAGATTATATTTATAAACATAAAAATATAAGCTACATTATAAAAACATAATCAGCTGAAACAAACCTCCAAGTTATTATTATTATTATTATTATTATTTTTTTTGAGATGGAGTCTCACTCTGTCACCCAGGCTGGAGTGCAGTGGTGGGATCTCAGCTCACTGCGAGCTTCACCTCCTGGGTTCATGCCATTCTCCTGCCTCAGCCTCCCAAATAGCTGGGATTACAGGCACCTGCCACCACGCCTGGCTAATTTTTTTTTTAATTTTTAGTAGAGCCGGGGTTTCACCATGTTAGCCAGGATGGTCTCGATCTCCTGACCTCGTGATCCACCCGATTCAGCCTCCCAAAGTGCTGGGGTTACAGGCGTTAGCCACCGCACCCAGCCATATTATTGTTATTATTTTTTAAGACATAGGGTCTTGTTCTGTTGCCCAAGTTGGAGTGCAATGGCATGATCATAGCTCATTGCAGCCTCGAACTCCTGGGCTCAAGGGATCCTCCCACCTCAGCCTCCCAAGTAACTAGGACCACAGGTGCACACCACCCATGTCCAGCTAATTTTTTATTTTTATTTTTTAGAGACAGGGTGTCACTATGTTGCTTAGGCTGGGGTCAAACTCCTGGCTGGGCTCAAGTGATCCTCCTGCTTTGGCCTCCTAAAGTCTGGGATTACAGGCATGAGCCACTGCATCTAGCCCAAATTGCTATTATTATTTTTTGCTCAGTAAGAGACCTTAACTGGCCTGAATAATAATAATAATAATAATTATTATTATTTGAGATGGAGTCTCACTCTGTCACCCAGGCTGGAGTGCAGTGGCATGATTTCGGCTCACTGCAACCTCCGCCTCCTGGGTTCAAGCAGTTTTCTGCCTCAGCCTCCCGAGTAGCTGGGATTACAGACGCCCACCACCACGCCTGGCTAATTTTTTGTATTTTTAGTAGAGATGGGGTTTCACCATCTTGGCCAGGCTGATCTTGAACTCCTGACCTCGTGATCCACCTGTCTTGGCCTCCCAAAGTGATGGGATTATAGGCGTGAGCCACTGCGCCCGGCCAACTGGCCTAAATTACTTAAGCAGTAAGAGACAAACAAAAGCATACTAAAATCTTCATCTTCATCTTAGATCATCTTGATCTCTTAGATCACCTTGATCTTAGAGAGGTGACCATAAATTCTGTTTAACTTTTTATGCTGATAAATATAAGTTCAATATGTTCATTAAAAATAAAAGTAATAACAGTATTACTAAAACTAATATTAGTTAACATGTATCAAGTATTTATAATGGATGTGACAGACACTATTTTAAAGGCTTTGCATATAATAATCCAGCCAGGCACAGTAGCTCACGCCTGGAATCCCAGCACTTTGGGAGGCCAAGGCAGGTGGATCACTTGAGGCCAGGAGTTTGAGACCAGCATGGCCAACATGGTGAAACCCCATCTCTCCTAAAAATAAAAAAATTAGCTGAGTGTGGTGACATGTGCCTGTAGTCCCAGCTACTTGGGAGGCTGAGGCATGAGAGTTGCTTGGACCCGGGAACCAGAGGTTGCAGTGAGTTGGAGCCACTGCACTCCAGCCTGGGTGATAGAGCAAGACTCTGTCTCATAAATAAATAAAAGAAATAAATGGTTTTGCATATAATAATTCAATAACCCTTACAATAACCCTGTGAGGAAGAGACAGGTACTACTATTATCTCAGTTTAACTTATGGGAACAAACTGAGGCCAAGAAGTGTTAAGTAACTTGTCCAAGGGTTACTCAGTTTGCAAATGGTAAAGTCAAGATGTGAACCCAAGCAGTGTGGCACCACAGCCCTCTTAACCAGTATGTTCTACTGCCTCTCACTTGAAGTGTTTAGAATTACGGTGCATAACTTTCAAACCCCTGGAAGACAAAAGAAAACAATCTAGCAAAACTTAAGAAAGAAAAAAAAGAAAAAAACAGGAACGCATACAAATGAAAAATATAGGCTGGGCTCGGTGGCTCACGCCTGTAATCCCAGCACTTTGGGAGGCCGAGTCGGGTGGATCACCTGAGTTCAGGAGTTCGAGACCAGCCTGGCTAACATGGTGAAACCTGTCTCTACTGAAAATACAAAATTAGCCGGGCATGGTGTTGCATGCCTGTAATCCCAGCTACTTGGGAGGCTGAGGCAGGAGAATCGCTTGAACCCAGGAGGCAGAGGTTGCAGTGAGCTGAGATTGGACCACTGCACTGCAGCCTGGGTGACAGAGCGAGACTTTGTCTAAAAGAAAAAAAAAAAGAAAAATATAAAATATTATAGCATGAATAAAGACCTAAAAACATTAGTATCTTTATATAATGACACGACAAGATAAGCATATTATAATGTTGGGTGAAAGGAATAGGAGGCAGAACAGCAAAGTATGGTATGATCCCCTTTATGTTATTGTACACATCTTTATAACCTATGTTTATATGGTTTGGGAAAATCTGGAAGTATACACATGAAATGTTGGCAGCTGTTTTCGAAGTGGTAGATTACCAGAGAACCTTCACTTACCCTGTAATATTTTAATTTTTGTAACAATTATATATAAACTAAAAAAAATCTTTTTTAAAAAACAGTATAGATGCCATCACAAGCACTTTTGTTTTTTCAGCTATAACTGGCACATAGTAGGGATTAAACATTTGTTAAATGAATATATGAATATCTTTTTTTTTTTTTATAAAGATGGAGTCTTGCTCTGTTGCCCAGGCTGGAGTGCAGTGATGTGATTTCGGCTCACTGCAACCTCCGTCTCCCGGGTTCTAGAGATTCTCCTGCCTCAGCCTCCTGAGTAGCTGGGACTACTGGTGCATGCCACCACGCCCAGCTAATTTTATGTATTTTTAGTAGAGACAGGGTTTCCCCATGTTAGCTAGGATGCTCTTGATCTCCTGACCTTGTGATCTGCCCACCTTGGCCTCCCAAAGTGCTGGGATTACAGGTGTGAGCCACCGCACCCGGCCACATATGAATATCTTTACGATTAAATGATTCTTTGACTTTATGAGGTCACTATCAAGATAAGTGAAGAAATAAAATATTTTATTTTTCAGGATGTTATTTCTGACCTAGTATGTTTCTGTGTTTAAACATTCATATTTATATCTCTATGCCACTTTTTTTTTTTGACACAGCAGCTGGACTGAGCATCAAACATGTCTGTGAGCTGGCAATGAGTCACCTAAGTACTTTTTTGTATCAAATCTATGATGCCATCATTCTTAAGATGCACCTTTATTTTATGAAATAGTAAGAAACAAAAAACACTATGGGACACCATCAAAATATCTGATTTCAGAGAAGTTACAATAATAAAAAATGTGTA
This sequence comes from Pan paniscus, assembly GCF_029289425.2. Classification (NCBI taxonomy): domain Eukaryota; kingdom Metazoa; phylum Chordata; class Mammalia; order Primates; family Hominidae; genus Pan; species Pan paniscus. The sequence goes on along the minus strand of NC_073255.2, from coordinate 81,019,038 downwards.
TCTTGGAATCAATGAAATGTGGCAATTCCAGTTATCTGAAAGTCTTACAGCTATAATTACACTGAGCTCTTATTACGTATCAAGTACCATGCTAAGTGTTTTTATATTTTATTATCTCATTTATTCTTCATAGAAATGCCATGAGGTAGATGCTGTCTTCATTTTCATTTTGTACAGGGAAACAAGGTACAGAAAGGTTCATAACCAAACAACTAGTAAGTAGAAAAGACAAGATTTGAACAAAGTAGTCTGACTTCCCAGTACATCCTCTTAATTTATCCTTATTGCCTGAGAAAAAGCTTATTAGTCTCTTCAGAACAGAAAAAGTGGTCCCTGGCACTAAACTCTTGAGGAAATCTATCAAGTAGGAGGATACAGAATGTCCTTATTGCCAGATAAAGTCCAGTGTTGTGCTATATGTAATGGAGAGTCACCAGATGGTTTTTAGCAAGGGAGACGCACAATTGGATTTCCAAGGGTCTAATCTGATCCAACAACAGAATTTGTAATATCTGAAAAAAATGAATAGATCACACATTCCTTAGCTAGTCTTTCCTAAATTTCATTTTACTTATCATTAACTTTCGTGTGATGTCTGAATGCATTCGAAGTATCTTTGAAAGGAACATGCCACATATTTTGGCCAACCCCACATCTTACTCTCGTGTAGTTCGTGCTGTTATTATAAGTTGCAAAGCTTTGGCCTGCAGCCTCATGTGATGTATAATCACCACCTGCTTATTCTCCACACCACTCTACATGAATTCCATTTTGTAGGTCTCTTCCATAATCGATAAAGAAAAGATAATTAACAATCAATAAAAATATCATAGTCTTACTTGAGAGCAGCATAGAATTCTACTGTTAAATGACCTTAGGTGAAACTCTTAACTGAGATTTTACATCCCTATGCTTTTAAGTGTGGAAAGAAATTAGTATAGTATGCCTTGTAAAAAGAGAATAAATTATTTTGCCTATTTAAAAAGAAGACTGACCTGGTAATAAAATCATCTTAGTTGATGATGTGAAGATAAGAAAGTTTAATCACTAAGCAAACTGCAAAGCACTGAAAGCACTGCTTCTTATCCTAAATGAAGCCCACTCTGCTGTGGGAACAAACTAATATATATTATGTATGGAAACCCAATCCCCACAAAGTCCTCAAGAATTAAGCATCAGGAACTATTAACCATATGTTAGTTATCCTGACAGACTGTTCCATGGGCCTGATCTGAGGGAGTTTGGGATGGAAATAAGTGCAAGAAAACATTGTCTATGACCCCAGATCAAGTCCCCGATCTTGCTTGGTTCCATCCAAATAAGCGATTTTCATCAAAATGATACTTCTCTTTTTCTTCTGTGCTTGCCTCCCAGTGAACACTCTAGGGTCACGGAAACGACTCCAGACTCTCTTACAATTGGCAATAAGACAAGTTAAATTACATGAGTGTCTCAATCCCTTTCTGTAAACAGGGAAGAAACAGTACCAATATCATAAAGTTTCAAGTATCAAATGGAGCATGCAATGTGTTTATCACAGTATCTGGTATACAGCAATGGTAATTCCTTTCCTCTTTTCCTTCCAAATTATTGCTCCCTGGTCCCATCCTTCCAATGTGGCTCAACTATCGGGTTCTAGTCATTAAATGCTACTCTTCTACAATAAGCCACATACCAGGTCTGAGAAAGAGTCTGGATCAGACAAGAGTTCAGCACTGTAGTAGAAAACAGATTCTGGGTATCAGAGGATCTGGTCTCAAGTCCTGACTGTATTACCTATAGCTCTATGAATTTAACCTTGCTGAGCCTTAACTGCCTCATCTCTAAAATAGACTTAATACTTATTCCTATCTAATGGGATTATTATGAGGGTTAATTAAGCTAATAGTCTTGAAATCATTTAGTGAACTGTAATGTAACAATAACAGTCACCATCATTAGCTTCCTCCTGGGTCATTTACAGACTCCCTATCTGGAAGACTTGACCTGCAAGAGATCACCAAGTCTCTATACTTAGGTGCAAAGGGGAACGGCTCAAAGCTAAAAAGAAATAAACTAGAGACAAATAAAATTAAAGCCTACTTAATGAACTACCCAGGACCTTTTAACGTTGAAGAGATGGTACAGGCTAAAGATATAAACAACCTTAACTGAGTTGGGCTACATTTTCAGATGAAATATTCATGACAGTAGCGACAGCGTTTCACCATGTTGGCCAGGCTGGTCTCAAACTCCTAACCTTAAGTGATGCGCCCATCTCAGCCTCCCAAAGTGCTGGGATTACAGGTGTGAGCCACCGCACCCGGCCCAACTGCCACATTTTATAGAAGAGAAAAAATCCAGGGAATTTAAGTAACTTGCTCAATATCACTCAGCAAATCAGAGGAAGACCTGGGACTAGGACCCAGGTCCCCTGAGTCCACAGTCAGTGCTGCGTCCCCTAGTTATGCTCCTTCTCATATCACTAACTTCTGTCATAGCCTAAAATTAGGGAGGCCACAGCAGAGGTACAGAGCTACAGGAAGGCCTCTGGCTCCGCCTTGGACCAGACAATTCCTGGACAGAGACCTATTTGAAGGGAAGGTCTGAATAAGCTTACCTGTGTTGCTGCTGCTGAGGCCAAATCACTCTGCTTCAAATACAAAGGGGCAGCTACATGCCACAACTTTTCCTGCAAGGCCTACAGAGACAGAGCTATAGGAAGGCCTCTGGCTCTGCCTTGGACCAGACAATTCCTGGACAGAGACCTGTTTGAAGGGAAGGTCTAAATAAGCTTACCTGTTTCGCTGCTGCTGAGGCCAAATCACTCTGCTTCAAATACGAAGGGGCAGCTACATTCCACGACTTTTCCTGCAAGGCCTACACAGACAAATCAGGAGGGAACAGAATACCAATGTCACAAAGACTGGCATATCATTTGGAATTTACATTTTTGTTTTCCTTTGAAAGTCTACCATGAACAGGACTTCTCAATTAATCTTATTCTTTTAACCCAATAAGCTGTATCTATTATGGAGAAAGATGAGACCAATGGTTTGGGCTAAATGAATTCCCACCCATTTGATCCAATTCTTGGCCCAAAGGCTCTGTGTCCCAGATCAGTGCTTCTGGAAGCAGAGGACAGGAACCATGAAACCTTCACCAGAATGCGCAGGCAAGCCAGCTTCCGGGCTCTAGGCACTCCTTGTTCCCAGAGCCACTGGACTAACCCAAGCCACCTAGATACTTCTTCCTTGACTGTGGTTCTTTTTTCTTTTCCCCTATGCTCATTATGTTATAAGCCCCAACCACTTTACCAACATATTCAACTAGAAATCAAGCAGCTTTCCTAGATTTCTCCCTCTTTCAATCTTCTACATTCAAAACCACCACTAAGAGCCACGATTTTACCTTCCATCTCTCTCACCTATCCATCCACATGACCTCATCTCTTGCACAAACTTCTGTGACAGCCTCTTATTTTCTCAGTCCTTCTGAATTACAGATGTAATCAAATGACATTACAGAAAACCTAGACTAACACTGTCCAATAGAAATATAACATGAGCTATATATAATTTTAAATATTCTCATAGCCACAGTTTTTAAATTACAAAGATGTAAGTTAATTTTGAAGATACAAAGACTAAGTTAATTTTTAAAAAAAGTTTATTTAACCCAGTATATCCAAGATATTAACATTTCACCACGCAGTATTTTTTAAATTATTAATTAGATAGTTTACATTTTCTTTTCATACTAAGTCTGAGAAATCCAGTGTGTATTTTGCACTTAATAACACATCTCAGTTTGGACTAACAACTTTTCAAGTGCTCAAGAGTCCCATGTATCTGGTGGCTATCAAACAGTGGTAGGTCTAAACTACACATAAACTATAGGAATTTCTGGAATATTTACTTCTAATCATTTCTTGTATGCATGTTTTTTGACAGTTGTAGTCAGAAAGCAGAATTAAGTTTGGGGATTAGATCATAATCCCAAAACATACAATCACAAATGTTGAAATCCTGACATCCAAATTCTGGGGAAGTGATTAGTGTGTTTTGGGTTGCATGCAGGATAGTTGCATCATGTTAGTTGTATCATGTTAGGCACAACTATTACCATGTTATTGTCTTTATTTGGAAATTAAATATGGCTTTAGGAGATGCGTATGAGTGCCAAGCTGACAAGGGGTGGACTTGTGGACCTAATTTTAGGTATCAGCTTGACCAGATTAAGGAATATCAGAAACCTGGTAAAACATTATTTTGTTTTACACATTGAGGGTGTGTCTATGAGAGTGTTTCCAGAAGAGATTAGTGTATAAATCTGAGTGTACTAGGTGGAGACTATCTGCCCTCAATGTTGGCGGGCACCATCCAATCAGCCATTGGCCAGGAGAGAACAAATACTTAAGACAAAATGGGCTGGGAGCGGTGGCTCATGCCTGTAATCCTAGCACTTTGGAAGGTCGAGGTGGGTGGATGACCTGAGGTCAGGAGTTCGAGACCAGCCTGACCAACATGGCAAAACCCTGTCTCTGCTAAAAATACAAAAATTAGCCAGGCGTGGTGGTGCACACCTGTAATCCCAGCTACTTGGGAGGCTGAGACAGGAGAATTGCTTGAACCCAAGAGGCAGAGGTCGCAGCAGTGAGCCGAGATCACGCCACTGTATTCAGCCTGGGTGATAAGCTGAGACTCTGTCTCAAAAAAAAAAAAAACAAAAAAAAAAAAACAAAAAAAAAAAAAACGCAAAATAGCAAAATGGACTCTCTGGGTTCTGCTGCTTGGATATCAAAAATCTGACTCCATGAAAGTGCATTATCACAATACTGACTTTGTGTATAAGCATTGAGTGTGTACATAAAATGTTGAAACTTCCTCGATAAATGAGATATCCTTTTCGTACATCTGCATTTGTGAAAGATAAAATTTCTTGAGATCTCAGCTCTTTGGGTGACTGCATATGCAGTGGTGACCCAGCACAGTTTCCATCAATCTCATCAAAAGACTTGAGGTTGTTGGGCACAGTATTTCAGATGACCAGAGTTAAAAAGCTGGGTATACACAATTAACAACCAAAGTGATATGCATTTATACCTTTCCCTTTATGACCAATTTCTTTATAAATATGGCTCATCTGCTCATAACTGTTAGACCCACCCAAATGTTATTAGTAACCTGAGTGTTTATGCTTGCAAAAATGTATGTTATTATTGTCTGTTTTATTATATTAAGTGGTGTATAAAGTATTCTGTTGTGTTTTTATGTTTCTCAAATAAGTTCCCCTTTAAAAAATAAATATCTTTAAATTTTTTAAATTATTTCTTCCATAATTATATTTTGGGGATTTTGATATTTTCTGGGCTGTGGTTTTGGGATTTTAGACGTTAGGGATTTTAGTCTTTTGGAATTTAAACAGTTTAGGACTATGATGTTCTGGACTATCTTTTGGGATTATGATTGGCTCCCCTTCTTTTCGGTACATAACATTACACCCTAAGTATTTTGTCATGTTGTTGTATAATTCTTCATAAAGAATTACTGACTGCAGAATATACTGCTAGGTAGCTGTACCAAAATTTATTTAGCTTTTTTCCTGTTATTAAACACACTTGCCTTGGGTTCTGGCTCTGGGCCCCTTACCTACACTGTCACTCCTTGTCATTGAATAACCAACAATTATGTGTTCTTTTTAGGAGTAATCACTTCTCTTTCCTCACCATATTTTGCTACTATAGAAAAGTGGATTCTTCTCCATGGCCTCCTTGAATTCCTGGGGTTTCACAGAGCCTTGGAAAAGCCAAACAACTTTGCAAAGGGGCATGAAGGAACTTCTTGGAGTGATGAAAATGTTCTACGACTTTAAAGAACAGATGTTCTTTAAAAAAAAAATTTAGTTTTTTTGAATAGTTAATACATACTTAAGGTATAGCATTCAAAGGATATACAATTAAATTAAATTAAATTAGTCCCCCTTCCTATGCCTGTGCCCTGTAGCCCTGCCACCCTGTATACCTTCCCAGAGGCAACTACTATTACCAGTTTCTTTTGAATTTTGAGATATGCCATGCATTTACAAAAAGTACTGGTTTTCTTTGCTTTCTTCTTTTTTAGGGGAGGAATGTGAGTGTGTGTGTGTTTGTGTATTACCTAACCATCTCAGCATTCATAGAAAGCTGCCTCATTACTTTTTAATAGCAACATTAAATTCTGAATAGAAATGGAAACTGTGGGAAACCTTAAGGTCTGAGTCACTTGGGAAGCTGTCTGTTTCAGAGCCGGCATAACACATCAGGTTTCACAGTAGCCTGGAAAAAACTGTCCACTGGACTATGCCACTTCCTCCCATCTCATGCTTGGTGGGTAACGTTATGATAGTTAACGATGCCTCCTGGGGACTTTGACATCAAGAAGGAGATGCCTACAAAGGGGCAAAGAGTAAATTACTCTCAAAGTGATTGAAGAATTAATGTATGATATATATCACTTCTTATTCATTTGGGTTGCTTGAACTGGTCCTGGAGGGCCTACCCAAAGCATGGGGAACCCAGCACAATGAAAGCCAAGACCATAGACTAGCTAAGCCCAACTGTGAAGTATGAGTTTGGTGGCCAGATGGTCTCTTCCTTTCACTTCTCTGATTTTTCTCTTGCAAGAGACAGCCCTGAAGTATTCTACTTCAGAAGCATTTGTGTTTTCTCTCCAGGAAGATTCTGCCTTCTATGACAATTATACAGAATACAGACCAACTGACTGTACATTAACTAACTGATTCCAAATGTTATTTTATTCCTCTGCCCCAGAATTGTAGCAGTTGTTCTGAAGTGCACAGAACAAGATGTAACCCAATCCAACACAATTAGCCATAAGAAATCTGAACTTCTGTACAAACAAAAATGGAAACTTGTTAGCTCTGGGAAAAATCCTGTGTCCCAGTGTTTCCTCTCTTTGTCACTTTATGCTCACAATTCTTAGGAAGCCTCAGTCTAGACATCCATCAGGAGACTACGGGCTCTAATGAGAAAGGTACACTGAGCACATTCTATGTGCACTGTACTGTGCTAGCTGTTTCCTTACTTGAGCTCACTTAATCCTCACAATATGAATTGCAATTAATCCTATTTCACTGAACAGGAAACTAAAGATCAGAATTTAAGTGGCTTGCCTAAGGTCACAGAATAAACAACAAAATGACATGAACTAGACAGAGTCAGCTCTGACTCCAAAAGTATTTTTTTAACCATATCATATTGCATCTCATTTATTTATTTGCTATTAAACTCTTTTCATTTATTTATTAATTACATCAAACACAGATGAGACCAAAACTAATTTAAAACTAGATACGGCTAGGCGCAGTGGCTCACACCTGTAATCCTAGCACTTTAGGAGGCCAAGGTGGGTGGATTGCCTGAGCTCAGGAGTTCGAGACCAGCCTGGGCAACACGGTGAAACCCCATCTCTACTAAAATACAAAAAATTAGCCGGGCCTGGTGGAGTGCGCCTGTAGTCCCAGCTATTCGGGATGCTGGGGCAGGAGAATTGCTTGAACCTGGGAGGCAGAGGTTGCCGTGAACCGAGATCGCACCACTGCACTCCAGCCTGAACGACAGAGGGAGACTCCATCTCCAAAAAAAAAAAACAACAACTGGATACACTGGGCCACTTTTCTTTAGATGCTATCAGGCAGAGCAAAACAGTTCCTCCCAGGAACACACACATTAGCAATCTATATGATGCCACTATGCCACTATGTGTAAACACATTTACATATAGTGATTCTTTTTAAGCTTACACAATAGGCTGAATTAATTATTTAAATCAATATTAAAGATAGTCAAAAAGATTCTGGATGTGCAAATCAAATGCAGTTTATTTTTTTCAATCTCTTAGAATCTCTAAAAATCAAATTTATAATTATGTCTCTTAGTAGCTTAGTAGAGCAAAGAGGAATGTTAGGAAATACAAAATAAATACAAAGTCTTGGTGACTTCTAAAACGCCATCTTTATTCCTGCACCTAGATGATGACAGATTACAAACGTGTATTTCTACTCTTTAATTACTAGACCAGTTCCAATACTACACAATAGGCGCTCTCCCTAAAAGACAATAAAAGTTTCAAAGCAAAAAGAGGATTTTAAAGAATTCAACTAAAAACTCCCATGTTCTTCAATGGTTAGTGTGTAAAAGAATTCCCATAAGAAAAGTAGTACATTTCTTTCTATCTCTGATAAATGAAGCCCCTTCTGTTTCAGGTTATAATGAGCTATTTTACTCCAAAAGAACAATTCTCTATTATGGAACACTTCTAAGGTGATATGGTTCCTGAAACAACAGTGTGTATAGCAACAGCACTTTCATGGACTTAACACAAAAATGTAAACTTTGAAAAACAGGAGGTCACTATTCATACTGAGAAATAGCAGACAAATGACTGCAGCATTCCTTAAAAGACAATCCCCTTCAACCCTGCTAGTGAGTTTAAACATGATTACATTTATAAAATTTGATTTAGTTACAAAATGTCAAGAGCATGTCCAGTATGTTAAATAAGCCATAGTTAGTTTACATTTTTTTTTTTTTTTTTTTTTTTTTGAGATGGAGTCTCGCTCTGTCGCCCAGGCTGCAGTGCAGTGGTGTGATCTCTGCTCACCACAAGCTCTGCCTCCCAGGTTCGCACCATTCTCCTGCCTCAGCCTCCCGAGTAGCTGGGACCACAGGCGCCCGCCACCACGCCTGGCTAATTTTTTGTATTTTTAGTAGAGACGGGGTTTCATCGTGTTAGCCAGGATGGTCTCCATCTCCTGAGCTCGTGATCCGCCCACCTCGGCCTCCCAAAGTGCTGGGATTACAGGCGTGAGCCACCGCGCCCGGCCAGTTAGTTTAAATTTTAAAGCAAACATCCATAAATGTCCAACTATTATCTATGTAACTGATATTCTCAAAATGCTTTTACCACATATCATTACAATAATCTTCACAACAGTTCTACAGGTGCAAGCCACAGCATCTGGCTCATAGGTGAGATCTTCATTGGGTTAAATGGCTGTTTGGATTACAAAACAGGGCACTATGTATGACAGTGAAATTTGTTTTACACTCATACTAACAAATACGTGGCTCCAGTCCTCATCAGAGAAACTTCCGTATGAAAGGCTAACATTTCACTCCATAACAACTCAGAAAGTGTAAGTTGTGGAGAACCCCAGGGGTCAACTGATCTAATCTCATGTGATACAGGAATCCCCTGTAAATCACTGCACATCACAGAATATGGATTTTAGAGTTGACAAAGCTAAACTCAAATCCTCGTTCTGCCTCTTCTTAGCAAATTACTTCATGTCTGCAATGATGGTTGTAAAGCGTCGCAGGTGCCCTCACTGCTATGGTCCATCTGCTTCCCTTTCCAGATTTTTCACCATCCTGCCTGTGCTCCTGAATACACACTCAAGCTAGAAACACAGAGCCCCGAACTTAGGACAGTGATCTGGCCGGCCACTGCCTAGCAAGACTATCATCTCAGGAAACCCAGACCATGAAGGCGAGTACCTTCTAAGAGCCAGCACTGCAGCTGATCACCAAATTGGCCAGCTTTTGTGCCTTTTGCACTTGCTTTAGTGCCAACAGGATAAAACTGTCAAGGACAAAATCTAAATGTTTATTTAGGTGGGGATGAGTCAGGAAGTAGACTTTATTTTACTGGGCTCAGGGCCAACAACCTCATTCAGTGGCCTCCAAAACTAAACACTTTGTTGAGGGAGAAGAGAAATCGCTTCACGAGAGGTATAGAAAGGACTGGAATCTCCGCTTACAGAGCTGTGGACTGCCCAGAACTTACAGCAGGGTCAGCAAATTTTTTCTGTAAAAGGTCAAATAGTAAATATGTTAGGTTTTACAGGCCGTATGGTCTCTGTGGCAACTACTCAGTTCTGTGATTGTGGCACGAAAGCAACTATAGACAATACCTAAACAAATGAGCGTGGCTGTGCTTCAATCAGATCTTACATACAAAAGCAGGCAACAGGCCAGCTTTGGTCCACAGGCTGTAGTTTGGTGACTCCTAGTTTAGAGTACTGTTACTGGCACATCACAGGTATACAATAAATATCAAGTATATGATTCAATGTACAGTGGCAAGAGAACAAACTGTCATGCTAAAATCATTTCAACCTTAAAAATAATTCAGCTTTCCCTATCTTTTATTGTTACTGATTACAGTGATGGTATTCAGGTGAACACTCTGCCATTTGGAATATCACTTAGGCTTAGCCTGTGCAGCTAATGCAGCTTCTTCACACCACACAGCCATCTTTGACATATTTCAACTTGTTAATGATTCATGTTCTGCAGCCCTTTTGGCTGATGCTATCACTGCAAAGCAGTGATATGTGTGAGTCCATTCATTACAGTAACAAGCTTTCACTCAAGCTTTGTTTCTTGCAGTATCTATCATTTCTAGTGTGATCTCCTCCACTGATTTTTTAAAATCCAGTCAACAGTAGGATTTTCTTGTTGAACTGTGAAGGCCTGTGCTTGGTAGGGACTTTGTGAATCATCCCTGCTTGGGTCCCAGAGCTACTGGAGGGCCCATCATTGGAGTGGCTGGTGAGACCCTCCAGGGCATGAGAGTTGCTATGGGCCTCTGTGTGGCTTCTAGAGGCTTCCCAGGGGCACAAAGACTATGTGACCCAGGTGGAAGCTCAGGAGGCTCACGCTGGACACATGCTGCACACTCTGGCTCCCCTGTGGCTGCAGCTGCACCCACCTACCCAGCATTCTCCCCATGACCTGTCCAGCCCAAGCCCACGGCACTCCCAGGGGAGCCCAGGACACCCTCAACTTTTTATTGGATTACTAGAGTATCAGACCACCCATTTATCTCTCAGTTCCTCACTCCCACCCCTGCACCCAGCAAGTCACCAAGTCCCCCAGGTGAGTAAACTGGAGCTAACAGCAGTTGGTACTTACGGCATATACTGGATTTGGCTCACTCACACGTGGTATTCCTATCTTCATCTACTGTATCTTCCTGGACTACATAAGCTGCAAAGTTAAAAACTGCATTTCTCAGATTCCCTTGAGCTAGGTTCCAGACGTGATTTATTATCAGTCAATCAAACACATTCGCATGAGTTTTGTATAGGGAACAATGTGAAGTCGGAAGAAAGGCAGAATGCAAGACACGGTTCTGGAGCCAGCAGCTTTATTGGTAGCATCCTGACTCAATAGGCAGCTTTCCTGATAATAGCAGGAACATCAGCCTCCTTGGTGGCCCACTCATTGTGTGGCTCTGGAAATCATTCCTGGATATTCCACCTAGTCTGTTTCTTTAGCCTTCCCAACAACTCTGTGAGCCATGTAACATTCTGTAATAAATTTCTTTCTGCTTAAATTAGTTAAAAGCCTCTTTGGTTTCTGCAAATGAACCCTGAGCAATAAACTTGACTAAGATCAAACAACTACAAGTCATGCGTTGTTTAATGATGGAGATACATTCTGAGACATACACTGTTATGTGATTTTGTCTCACAAACATCATAGAGTATATTTACACAAATCCAAATGGTATAGCCTACTACACACCTAGGCTATATGGGATAGTCTGTTGCTCCTAGGCTACAAATCTGTACAGCATGTTACTGTACTAAAGACTGTAGGCAACTGTAACACTGGTTACAATGGTAAATATTGGTAAATATGGTAAACAATGGTAAATATCTGTATATCTAAACATAAAAAAGGTACAGTAAAAATATAATCATGGGACCACCACAACGTTGTTATTCAGTGCATGACTGTATTAGCTCAGACGTTAACCAAAATGAGTCTGCCTTCAAAGCTCCATTCACTCAATCTCTATACTACACCACTGCAGTTCTGGGAGGCTGTTCTCCCTCAGGTCTCCCAGCTCTTCTAATGTCTGCTGAAGTTGGAATTCTCTTCTGCACATGGACTACGAAACTGACATGCTCAGTTATCATTTCATACTAGCTAAAGGATCTTCTCCTTTGTGAAGCATCCCTCACCACTACTACTCTGATGGGTCGGGGCCTTTCATCTGTTTTTCCACAGCATCTATGCTTCTCTTCACTGTATCATTTATCAAATTGATGATTTCTGCGTCCTGTAATAAACAGTGAGTACCTTAAGAACAAATGTCATTTCTTATTTCTCTCTACCCTCAGCAACTGGATTATTAGAATAAACAAATAGTTAATGCTGCTAAGTGAATGAATGACCTAATATAATGGGAAAACATAACTTGGAGGATGGTTCAGTTGGCCGGCTTTATAACATGTTAAGATGCAATAATGGACAGGAAAGCATGAACAAAGTACAAAGCGCTGTTATCCACCATCATAAGTCTTTGTCTATATCCATCTTGTCTACATGGGCTCTCTAAGGGCAGAATCCTAGCTAGCTGATCTGTATCTAGCACAGAGCTTGTTTCTTAGTGTATGGAATGAAATCATCCACTAAAAATTATTAGTTGAATGTGGCTGGTGCCAAATACTCTTCCGGGCAGATCGAAAGAGATCTCAACCAAGATACAAATGATATAATATAATATTTTTCTTTCTTTTTTTTTTTTGAGATGGAGTCTCACTCTGTTGCCCAGACTGGAGTGCAGTGGCGTGATCTTGGCTCACTGCAAGCTCCGCCTCCCGAGTTCAAGCGATTCTTATGCCTCAATCTCCCAAGTAGCTGGGATTACAGGCTACTATTTTTAGTAGAGATGGGGTTTCACTCAGCGGGGCTGGTCTTGAACTCCTAGCCTCAAGTGATCCTCCCGCCTCGGTCTCCCAAAGTGCTGGGATTACAGGCATGAGCCACTGCACCTGGCCGATATAATATTTTTCTCTTTTAAGAGCAAACAATAAAGAATTTAAACTCATTTGCTTTTAGCAAAAGCAGTACTGTTTGCTCTTAAAAGACATAATTTTTTAATCTTTTAAGAGCAAACAATACTGCTTTTGCTAAAAGCAAATGAGTTTAAATTCTTTTCATATCATTCAGGCCATTTTGAGGAAGGTCTGGCAGAGCCTTTTGGTTGTTCCCCAATATCTTTCTCCCATTCTTCCTGAGTATTAGAGTCATCGCATGTAAACCAGGCATTAGTCACCCAGAATAAAGACTGCATGTCCTCGCTCCTTGAAGTGAGAGATGGCCATGTGACTTAAGTTCTAGTCAATGGAATGCAAGTAAAATTAGAGTGTACAACTTTTGGGAAGTGTCTTTAAACAAACCACAGGGTGGAGATGATACCTTTCTCTTCCCGTTTCCTTTTCCCCACAGGATGGAATACAGGGGGGACAGTTAGATTCTGAAATGTTAAGCAGAGCTGCTTGATGCAGAAGATGAAGACACAAGAAAGAATGAGCCTAGGCCGGGCACAGTGGCTCACGCCTGTAATTCCAGCACCTTGGGAGGCCGAGGCGGGAGGATCACTTGAGCTCAGGAGTTTGAGACCGGCCTGGCCACCATGGTGAAACCTCGACTCTACAAAAAAAAAAAAAAAAAAAAAAAAAAGCCAAAATTAGCCGGGTAGGGTGGCATATGCCTGTGGTCCCAGCTACTTGGGAGGCTGAAGTGGGAGAATCACTTGAGCCCAGGAGGCTGCAGTTGCAGTGAGCTAATATTATGCCACTGCACTCCAGCCTGGGTGACAGGGTGAGACCCTGTCTCAAAAAAAAAAAAAAAAAAAAAAAAAGAATGGGCAAGCCTAGATCCTTGATGGTCATCTCAGCCCTGTCCTGCCTATGAGGAAGAATTAAACTTTGCTCCTGTTTTAGCCACTGTTACTTTGCATTTTGGTCACTCATCCTAATATATAAAATTAAAAAACTAAAAACAGGTTCTTTGTAACTATTTCTGTTGTGTACTAATCATCAATCGAGTCATGAATATAAAGAGCTCTTTTAAAAAATATGTTCAGACCACAATCTAATCCAAATACAAACAGACCATAAAACCGTGTGTGAATGTAGACCAATAGAGTCAGAATATCAAGCCTAGTAACCAACACCAGAATTCAGAACAGTCAAGCTGAGTGTAACAGCACTAACTCTGTCAGATGAAGGGATGATTACCCTACCTGATGGTGAATTCCAGCAGCTCCTGGGCTCCCTGAGGGTCCAAGTGCTGAAGACTATACACTCTTTCAAGGCTCTGCTGCAGGAACTGCTGTGAAGGATCCTCTTGAGGTATGATGCTGGGAGAAACAGCTGATGACACCAGTTTTCTACCTGGTAACTAAGCAAACACAGTGGGATTATAGAGTCATTAAGTTTGGTGGCTCAGCTTTTGGTAACACACACAAACACATAAAAGCATATTAAAAATGTGAGCTAAACAAAACAAAGGGGAAAAAAGGCTAGGAGATTCTATAAATAACATTTCTCCCCTTCCTCAGCAACAATTGGGAGTTAAAGAGAAAGAGACAAAATGCAAACATGGTCTACCCAATACAGCCACAGCTGCCAGGAGAAAAACAGAAAGGTATAATATTTTCTATTGCTAACTGAAATAAATGGGCCAACCACAGGAAGGAGACTAAAAATTAAACTGTTACTACATCTTTTTTTTTTTTAGACAGAGTTTCACTCTTGTTGCCTAGAGTGCAATGGTACCATCTCGGCTCACTGCAACCTCCGCCTCCCAGGTTCAAGCGATTCTCTTGCCTCAGCCTCCTGAGTAGCTGGGATTAGAGGTGGCCGCCCCCAGACCCAGCTAATTTTGTATTTTTAGTAGAGACAGGGTTTCTCCATGTTGGTCAGGCTGGTCTCGAACTCCTGACCACAGGTGATCCGCCTGCCTCAGCCACCCAGACTGCTGGGATTACAGGCGTGAGCCACTGCACCCGGCCACATTTATCTTTAAAACACGATCTTATCTTTCACTTGAAGGAAGAGTAATGATTTATTCCCAAATAAACTTATATAGCATACAATTTTTTCATGAGAATAATTTTTTTTTTATTTTTGGCCTAGCCCTTCAGATATACTTATTCTTACTGTTAAAAGTGGTTACCTTTTAAGATGGATGGGGAGGAGAGAGCAAAGAGTATTTCACTTTTCATTTTGTATCTACTTGTTTTTTGTTTTTTTTTGAGATGGAGTCTCACTCTGTCGCTCAGGCTGGAGTGCAGTGGCGCAATCTTGGCTCATTGCAACCTCTGCCTCCTGGGTTCAAGCAATTCTCCTGCCACAGCTTCCCAAGTAGCTGGGACTACAGGTGCCCACCACCATGCCCAGTTAATTTTTGTATTTTTAGTAGAGATGAGGTTTCACCATGTTGGCCAGGCTGGTCGTGAACTCCTGTCCTCAGATGATCCACCCGCCTCAGCCTCCCAAAATGCTTAGATTACAGGCATGAGCCACCGCACCTGGCCTCATTTTGTATATTACTCCAGATAAAGTGATTTGGAGTCACCCAAGCAGGGATGAGTTAATGCAAATAGAGAGATTGGAAGAGTACCTGGGCCACAGCATTCACGAAGGGTTTGCTATTATTATTATGATCCATTTTTAAATTTTCTTCTTTCTACCTCTAGGTTTTAAAAATAGTAAAGGTTTTATTTTTAAAAAATAAGCACTTGTGGAGAATCATGGCTATATGTAATAGTTAAAATATAACAATTTAGGCTGGGTGTGGTGGCTCACGCCTGTAA
The DNA here is from genome assembly GCF_029289425.2 of Pan paniscus. Classification (NCBI taxonomy): domain Eukaryota; kingdom Metazoa; phylum Chordata; class Mammalia; order Primates; family Hominidae; genus Pan; species Pan paniscus. Next base: position 81,003,379 of record NC_073255.2, on the reverse strand, counting down.
TCCCAGCACTTTGGGAGGCCGAGGCAGGCAGATCATGAGGTCAGGAGATCAAGACCATCCTGGCTAACATGGTGAAACCCCGTCTCTACTAAAAAATACAAAAAATTAGCCGGGTGTGGTGGCAGGTGCCTGTAGTCCCAGCTACTCAGGAGGCTGAGGCAGGAGAATGGAGTGAACCTGGGAGGCAGAGCTTGCAGTGAGCCGAGATCACGCCACTGCACTTCAGCCTGGGCGACACAGCGAGACTTCGTCTCAAAAGGTAATAATAATAATAAAAAAAAATATATATATAACAATTTAAATTCTTGATCTAAAATATAATCTATTGTTCCAGGTTCCTTTCTTCTTGCCTAATATCAATAACCCAGGGACACCAAAAAAAATGAACCATCTTAAAAGGTAAAGGATACAAAAGCAAAAGTATAAAACAATGGCAAAGAGCCCAAGAGAGAAAGAGAATGAACAAACAAGTTTTCAGAGAATATATGGACTGCTTTCTACTATTTAATAACCACAAAGCACAAAAAATAAAAAGCCAAAAACAAGCTGCACACAGTGGTGCTCACCTGTAATCACAGCGACTTGGGAGGCTGAGCCAGGAGGATGGCTTAAGCCCAGGAGTTTGAGACCGCCCTGGGCAACATAACAAGACCCCCATCTCAAAGGAAAACATGAACAAAAATACCCCTACCCCGTGCAAAATAAAAACAAGGACAACAGATGTTTTCAACATACCCTCAAGGCAGGAACAAGATGAGAAAGACTGTCTCGGAGGTAGGCATAGTGCCTGACGGTGTGATCTGAGAACAATGCTCACATTGTTGGACAGGTTTTAGTAGCATCGAAAATAAGTACCAAAACTGCAATATCTGATAGATCACTGGGTTAAGTAAACTTGGAAGTATAAAAGGTTGGCCAGATTCTGGCACTCTCACTTTCCACCTCCAAAATCTCCATCAAGAGACTATGATTTTCTAATAATCAAAGAAATGCAAATACAAACAACAAAATACTTTCCCCTACTCCACCCACAGCCCCAATTACCAAAGGTTTTTAAAAATGCCAGAGACTGCCAAGAATACAAAAAAAAGGAAATGATTTTGCCTATAAAGTAAGCAACTATATTGCCTATCAAAGTACATACTGGCCAGGCATGGTGGCTCACGCCTGTAATCCCAACACTTTGGGAGGCTGAGGCGGGTGGATCAGTTGAGGTCAGGAGTTTGAGACCAGCCTGGGCAACAAGGTAAAACCCCGTCTCTACTAAAAATACAAAAATTAGCCAGGAGTGGTGGCAGGCACCTGTAATCCCAGCTACTTGGGAGGCTGAGGCAGGAGAATCATTTGAATCTGGGAGGCGGAGGTTGCAGTGAGCCGGGGTGGTGCCACTGCACTCCAGCCCAAGCAACAGGTTAGGAATTTGAGACCAGCCTGGCCAACATGGTGATACCCCGTGTCTACTAAAAATACAAAAATTAGCTGGGTGTGGTAGCGGGCACCTATAATCTCAGCTACTCAGGAGGCTGAGGCAGGAGAATTGCTTGAACCCGGGAGGCAGAGGTTTCAGTGAGCCGAGATCAGGCCACTGCACTCCAGCCTGGGTGACAGAATGAGACTCTGTTTTCAAAAAAAAAAAAAAAAAAAAGGAAAGAAAAGCAAAGAAAAGAAAACTCAGACCACCCTAGCTACACTGCAGAAGGAGATGCCAAAGCTGCCTGCCAACACATCAGGGCCCATCCTAAGCACAGAGGATACAAGCTGGATCATCCATGTCTGGTTCAGCTGTGTCAAAAAATGGGTGGGTGCTCAGAAGCTCTGGCACTAAGGGAAGCACTAGGGTTGGATGCCGACTTCCCAGAAACTTCAAGCACCTGAAACAAACAAATAAGAATGCACATCAACAAATTAGTAAAGTTAGTCCTTTGAAAAGTACTAGGAACTGGAATCAGAAAACCTGAACTGGAATTGGAAATTCTCAACCATATACTTTTGCTAACTCTATGACTTCAGATAAGTCACCCAGTTATTCTGGAACTTGGTTAATTCATCTAAAAAAACTGGTTATTATAAAGATAAAAGAACTGTTTATTTAACCAACAGCCATTTCCCCCATCTTTCTTCCTGAGAGAGCCCTGATTTTACTCAGGTATCAGGCAGGCAGCAAAGTGCTCGGAAAAGGCAGGTCCAGCCCAAGAGCTGAACCACTATTGGTCTAAACCCATCATGGCAATCCCGTTCCCATTTTCCAGTGACTGGTTTGCTGGTAGGCAAGTAAGCCAGTTCTAGACAATGGAGCACGAGAGTATGCTGGCTGGGGAGCTTCTCAGGGATGTTTTTGCAAATCAAAAGAGCAATGCATGAAAGGGAATGACCCTTCCTTTCTGTCTTGAGATATTATCTTATGAGGCAGCCATCTTACAACTATGAGAAGAAAGCCGGCCGGGTGCGGTGCCTCACGCCTATAATCCCAACACTTTGTGAGGCCAAGATGACTGGATCAGGAGGTCAAAGATCAAGACCATCCTGGCCAACATGGTGAAACCCCATCTCTGCTAAAAATACAAAAATTAGCTGGGCATGGCGGCACGGGCCTGTAGTCCCAGCTACTCGGGAGGCTGAGGCAGGAGAATCGCTTGAACCTGGGAGGTGGAGGTTCAGTGAGCCGATATTATGCCAATGCACTCCACCCTGGCGATAAAGAGAGACTCTGTCTCAAAAAAAAAAAAAAAAAAAAAAGAGCCAAGAGAACTGCAGAGCAACCAAAGAGAGCCCTGGTAACCTGTTGAATGACCAATCCTGAAACCAACCTTCTGACCTCGTTATGAAAAAACAGACTTATTGGCTAAGATATTTTTAATCAGATTGTCTTTTTTATTTGTGGGCAAAAACATTCTAATTGATATCCCGGGTGAAGTCCTGAAATCACAGATCTGTCTGAAAGTAAGTAGCCTTATGCAAGTAAATTTTTTCATCTACAAAATGAGATTAAAAGTCATTACTTCATAGAGTTGCTATATGCATTAAATAACTAACATAAAGTACTCAGCAAAGTGTCTGTCACATAGTAAGAACTCAATGTTAGCTATTATAACTACCTGAGGGCCCTTTATAAACTATAAGGAACTATACAAGCAAGGTAATTATATGTTTTTATTATTGTTTATGGTTTTTTTTTTTTTTGAGACTGTGTCTTGCTCTGTTGCCCAGGCTGGCATGCAGTGGCACAATCTCGGCTCACTGCAACCTCTGCTTCCAGGGTTCAAGCGATTCTCCTGCCTTTGCCTCCCGAGTAGCTGGGATTACAGGTACGTGCCACTACGCCCAGCAGATTTTTGCATTTTTAGTAGAGATGAGGTTTCACCATGTTGGCCAGGCTGGTCTTGAACTCCTGACCTCAGGTGATCCACCCGCCCCAGCCTCCCAAAGTGCTGGGATTATAGGCGTGAGCCACTGCACCCAGCCAATTAAGTGCACCTTCTAAACCAGAACTTAATGAACAAAAAATAATAAGGCCAGGCACAGTGGCTCATGCCTGTAATCCCAGCACTTTGGGAGGCCAGGGCAGGTGGATCACCTGAGGTCAGGAGTTCAAGACCAGCCTAACCAACATGGTAAAACCCCATCTCTACTAAAAAAAAAAACAAAAATTAGTTGGGTATGGTGGCGTGCACCTATAATCCCAGTTACTCGAGAGGCTGAGGCAGGAGAATCGCTTGAACCCAGGAGGCAGAAGTTGCAGTGAGCTGAGATCACGCCACTGCATTCTAGTCAAGGTGACAGAGCGAGACTCCATCTCAAAAAAAAAAAAGTAACAAAACAAAACACTATATAGGAGAAAGAGGAAATCTAATTAATTTATTTCTATACTTGTAATAGCTACCACAAGGGTTGGTGCGTAGTCAGCACACAGCAGGCACATAATATTTGCTAGGTGGATAGACGCACAAATTAGTAAGTAATCTAAAATGTGACATTCCGCTTAGGAATCAGATTCCTGAGAGCGGTTAAGTTGAATCAGGTTTCTAAAGTAAGGGCAAAATTCAGGGCCGTACTACCCTCAATCTATAAGGATGGAACAAATGTCAGCATTGTACATTTACCACATTATGCGACTCAGTGAGTAAATGGGCAAAAAAGTCATTACTTCCATATGGAGTCCCTATCAGTAGGGTAGTTGGTTAAATTTTTCAGCAGCTCCACCAATGCAAGATGAATCCCTTCTTTGGTTGAAACATTAGTACAGCATAAGAGTTCATGAAGAGCCTCTCGAATATCTCTGGATGAATCCTTTTAAAAAAAAAGTAATAATAATAGTAGTTACTGTTGGTTAGCAGACTCAGCCTCTGTCTACCATCCCCTTCTCCCCAGCCACCTTCCCATCTAGGGTGGCCATGTAACAAAGTATGTGGAAGTTTTTTGGCTGAAATTCCTGAAATATCTTTCATTTTATTGATAAAGGACCAGAGGCAGTAGCTTTATCCCCTTTGTTCTTTAACCTTCCTTTTCCATCCTCTCTGGAACTCAATCATGATGCTGAAGGTACAAGAGCCTTTTTGCAACTAGGAAAAAGGACAGGCTAAGAAGAAAGGCTAAGAGAGAGGCTGGGAATGGCCAGTTAGCAGAACACTCAGAACACACACACTTACTAAGTTTGCCATCTTATACAGGCACAGTTTGTGGCATCCCAAAACAATTACAACAGTAACATCAAAGATCACTGATCACAGATCACTGTAACAGATGTAATAATGAAAAAGTTTGAAATATTGCAAGAATTACCAAAATGTGACACAGACATAAAGTGAGCACATGCTATTGGAAAAATGGCACTGATAGACTTGCTCAATGCATGGTTGCCGCAATCTCTCAATTTATTTAAAAAATACAATATCTGCAAAGCCCAATAAAGAGAGGTATACCTGTATGTGCTAAATGGAGGAGTGAGGGAAAGAGTCGATCTATCTGAAGTGAATTTCAAGATTTCAAGAATGAGAAATATTAAAAGAGTGGCAAATCGAAATGTCACTCCTATCCATAAAATTCTGCAACAGTTTTCCATAATGTTAGAATAAAATCCAGACATCTTAAAATGGCCTACAAGGCTCTCCACCTCTCCCTAATCCCCTCTCAGACTTCATTTCATGCCACATTTCTACTTTCTCACTGTGGTTCACTCCTACTGGCTTTCTCTCTATTCTGCAAACACAACAAAGCTCACTTGTGTTTTAGAGCCTTCCCACTAGCTGTTGCCTCTACCTGAAGTTATTCTCCCAGTCTTCACATAGCTAGCTTCTGTTTACCATTCAAGACTCAACTTGAACATCATCTCCTCAGAAAGTCTTTACTAACCACTCAAATTACAGAGAAATTCCCCATTCCTCCATCATACTGTTTATCTTCTGCAAAACATTTATCACCATCTGAAATCATTTTGTTTGTTTACTCCACCTCTCTTTAGAATATAAGTTTTATAATATAAGTTTTATGATAGCAGGGATCCTGTCTGTTTTGATATCCCTATATTTCTAATACATAGACAGTGCTTGTTGAATAAAGAAGTGAGTTTTTCTAGGCAGGGTAGGATCTTGACATAGCAGGAAAAAAAAAAAGGTGAATTCCACCTGGAAGGGTCAGCAAGGTAAGGCTCAAAGCAATGAAGCACAGTGACATAGAAAATACAAGGGAGCAGTGCACAGCAGGGTGGAAGAATAGTCTACTGTAAGTTTATATGGGTCTGAACTCCTGAAAAGAATTAAAAAGCAAGGATTCTTTGTGAGTTATATACATAAGTACTCACAAATAAGCATACCTGTGAACAATTCTGTACATCAAAACATAGCTTGGAACATAGCTCAGCTACTCAGCAAACACTTGCCGAGCACCTAATTGTGCCAGACACTGCTGCAAGACATTGGTAATAAAAAAATGAAGAGTCAGCTGGGCACGGTGGCTCACACCATAATCCCAGCACTTTGGGAGGCCAAGGTGGGTGGATCACTTGAGGTCAGGGGTTCGAGACCAGCCCCTGGCCAATATGGTGAAACATCATCTCTACTAAAAATATATATATATATAAATTAGTATTGTAGTGCGTGCCTGTAATCCCAGCTACTCAGGAGACTGAGGCAGGAGAACTGCTTGAACCCAGGAGGTGAAGGTTGCAGTAAGCCAAGATCGCACCACTGCACTCCAGCCTGGGGAACAGAGCGAGACAGCCTCAAAAAGCAAAAAACAAACAAACAAACAAAAAGACAAAAAAAAAAAAAAAAAAAAAAAAAAGGAAAGGAAAAAGGAAAAGAAAAAGGAAAGGAAAGGAAAACAAAAGAGAAAAGAAAAGTCAAGACACCTTGAGGAGCTCACAGTCTTATGAAATAGAGAATTACTGAAAAATGCTAGAGCAGTATACACAGAGTGCTATGGGAATAGAGTGGTGGCATTTAGCCCACCCAGGGCTGGGAGTAACAGTTAGGGAAGGCTTCCTGGATATGTTACCTAATATAGGCTGTGGGAATAAGTGGACGTCTCCTGGGTTAAAGTGGCAGTTTTGCAAACTGAGGGGGAAATTACATTGAAGGTAAAATTGTGAGGAAAAGCCATATGTGTAGGAAAGTGACTTCAGCATAAAGTTCAAGGTGAGGAATGGTGGAAAAGAAAGCTAAAAAGGAAAGGAGTGGCTACGCTATGTATGAGGCCACCCATGAAGAACCACACATAGAATGTAAACTTATTTTTAGGAAAAAATACATGAAAAAATTATAAAGATTTATAATTCAGGAAAAATCTTAGTAGAAGTGCTAAGCAGCTGAGAGAATGGTAGGGACCTTCAAAACCAAAGCACCAGCTATTCTTTAAAGTATGCAGTAGAAATCTGTTACAAGTGTTCTAAAAACTAAGCACCTAATTACTATCCCTTTCACATCTGAACCCCATCTTCCCCAAAAAGGAAACCAGAGGACAAACCCCATTTATGAATACTCTGAAGAACTTGAGTAGTTGCAATTAAAATCCAGACATTTTAGAAAAATAATACAAGAACTACCTAGAGCTGTACGGCCTGGGAAGCAACTCTGTGTTTACATTTTGGTTCAGCCACTAACTCAGACAACTTTTTTTCTCTATAAAATTCCCAGGGTAGAATGAATCAATCCCTAAGAGCACTTGCTGCTATAACAGCCTATGATTCACTACAAGAATAAAATCAAATTAAAGGTTGAAAAGAACTCTTCATTATTTAGCCCCTACCTTATCTATAGCCACTTCCTCCACTCTTCCATCTCTTCAACTCTACGCTATCATTATAATAAACTCTTTTTACTTCCTTGAATTATCATATTCTGTCTTATCTCTGCATCTTTAGATATTGCTCCCTCTGTCTGGTACCCTTTCATCCTACCACCAGCGTCACTTCTCCTTTAAAAAAGATGCACTTCAGCTTGAGTGACAGAGTGAGACTCTATCTCAAAAGAAGAAGGAAAAAAAAAGCCTAGTTAAGTCCTACTCCTCCTTCAAGTGTCCACTACAGCACTTCCTCCTTCTTCCCAACCTCACCTCAGCCAATTCAGGTTAGACACTATGTATTCCCTAGGCATCCTATCCTTTCTTGATCACAGAAAGACAAAGCTTATTCAAATTTCCTGTTTCACAGTCAATTTCTTCCATCTTAGGGGAGGGGTATGGTGAGAAAACAGAACTGTGCTGCCTGATATACTGTTCTGTCACCAATACCTGATTTTAACAGGGGGGGTGAGGGATGAAGAAATGAGTAACAAATTAGGAACACTCACCTCTAGCACAGCCAGGACAGTGTCAAGCTGATCTTCTCGGAGGGTGATTTGTTAGAGATTTTTCTCATGGTATGTATGGACTGCAGACGTACTTCCTCAATTTCATCGTTGAACATGTCAACTAGGAAATCAAGGCACTTCTCAGCAAAAGAGGGTGAAGACTGGGCCAACATGCAGAGGGCCTCCACAGCAGCAATACGAACCTCTAGAAAAAAGAACAAATGAAACTGCACATCAGGCTGGGCACAGTGGCTCATGCCTGTAATCCCAACACTTTGGGAGGCCAAGGTAGGCAGACCACTTGAGCCCGCCTATGCAATGTGGTAAAACTCTGTTTCTACCAAAAATATTTAAAAATTAGCTGGCTGTGGTAGTGTGCGCCTGTTCTCTCAGCTACTTGGGAGGCTGAGATGGGAGGATCACTTGAACCTGGGAGGCAGAAATTACAGTTAGCCAAGGTCGTGCCACTGCACTCCAGCCTGGTGACAGAACGAGACCCTATCTCAAAACAAAACAAAGAAAAAACAAATTAGCCAAGTGTGGTGGCGCACGCCTATAGTCCCATCTACTTGGGAGGCTGAGGCAGGAAGATCACTTGTGCCCAGGAGTTTGAGGCTGCAGTGAGCCATGATCGTGCCACTACACTCCATCCTGGTGACAGACTGGGCCCCTGTCTCAAAAAAAAAAAAAAAAAAAAAACTCCCAAAACAAAAAAACAAAAACTGCACATCAGCCAGGTGCAGTGCCATACACCAAAGTCCCAGCTACTCAGGAAGCTGAGGTAGGAGGATCATTTGAGCTCAGGAGTTCAAGGCCGGCCTGAGCAACACACTGAAGCCCCGTATTTTATATATATATAAAGTAACTCATATCAAATTAAGAGCCATGGGAAAAGTCCAAGATGGATTCCTTCTCCTTCAGGCTGTCTTCTATTCTCTACTCCTCTCATTCTATAAACTCTCCCTGGGAGATCTCTATGCCCACAGTTTCACATACCACCCACCTTAACGTCGATCTAAGAATGTGGACTTTAGTATCACAAGGACTATGGCTTCAATCTGACTCCACATACATGTGATAAAGTCACATGTCTGTCTACATTAACTTCTTGAAAATTAAATTGTCTAACTTATCTCAGTATTCCGACCACAGTACTTTTTAAAAAGTCAGTTAGTAAATAATGTTATCATTATTATTAAGATTAAAGTAGACTAAATATCATTGTTCGAATTTTACAGGTAAAATTCAGCAACGTGGATTAACTTGCCTCAAAGTGAATGAGGGCAGGAATAGGACCAATACTCAGGTCTGTTGATTGTAGGCTAAAATCATATAGTGGTTAAGGATACATGCTTGGAATGATAGAGGTCTCAGAGCACACTGTAGTGAATGATCCCTCCACTAAGTTGGAGGGTGATCTTGAATAAGTAACTCAACTTCCTGGCACCTCAAATTTCTCACCTGGTAAATGGAGATAATACTCATTTCCTTACAGAGTTGTTAGGACTAAATGAGATAATACAGGTAAAGCACATAGGGACTCTGCCTGGCATATTTTAAGGGCTCAATAAGTATCACCTAGGGTATAGGTTTGGGTTCTGTAAGCACCCTGAAAACAGAGGCATGTTTTCCACCCCTTGGCATGCTCAGAACATGTAAACAATAAAGCCACTGATCCGAGGAAGCCCTTTCTTCATTCACTAATAAATGGGTCCTGAACACGTACTATATGCTAGGTGCAGTACTAAGGGCTAGGATACAAAGATGAGAAATGAGTAAGACACAGAAAATGCTCACAAGACTTCTATACATGGTTGTTTTTTTCTAGTGATTCCCATATGCTTCTGTAACAAAATGGACTCTTCCAAAACAAACAAAACAAAAAGTACCTAAAGTTGTGGTTAAAACTCACAAACACAATTTCCTCTTTGTATAAAGAAAGGTTTTATAGACATGTTAAAAGTAGAGTTACTACATTAAAGACAGATGATTCAGATTTTTCTTGGTAGTTATGAATTCCTCCTTTTCATCAGAAGAGAACAATTTTCTTCACTTCACAATAATATAATTTCAACATGAAATTGCTAATTATAAGGCAAGCTAGAGATAAACCCAAACATGTTAAGTGCTGGCTCTTCCTCCTAGAATTTTATCCATTACACCACACTGACTCATATATAACGTTTGCAAGTCCACCAAGGCAATCAGGAAGGAATTTCTGATCAGAAAGAGATAATCAGTGTGACCTCAGCTGATACAGTTCCAAGCAGAAGCAAAGAAATGTGGTATTTTACTTTGCCTGAACGGCCAGACTGTAAGCAAGAAAATTGACATTTTCCACTGAACTTTTTGGAATGTTGAAGATATGTCGGCCAGGCATGTCACGCCTGTAATTCCAGCACTTTGAGAGGCCAAGGCAGGAGGATCGCTTGAGCCGAGTTCAACACCAGCCTGGGCAACATAGTGAGACCCCACCTCTATAAAAAAAGTTAATTAAAAATAAATAAATAATATGTCACAGATTCCCCATGGGTACAGAGCAGAGAAAAGGAATCTACTATACTATATTTTAAAAAAGACTGATCCTCAGCATCTGCACATGTATAATTGGGTCCAGACTTAGCTACCTATTAGGTTTGTACTTAGTACTAAAGACACAAAGATGAACAAAAGCAAGACTATCCCCCAGGCTTACAAATAAGAACAGTTAATTGCATTACAGAGTGATGACTGTTGCCATGGAAAAGCACAGGGAATGTAAGAAAATGCATATGAAGAAATATAGCCCAATCAATGGGATCAGAGGTGGCTTTCTGTAATACGTGATCCCTAAAAACAATAACTAAAAGAGCTGCTAAGCCAAAAGAGAGAAAAAGGCCTTTCTAGAAGAAAAGCTGCATGCACAAAGTCCCAAAAAGGAGAGGGAAGATGGATAAATTAGAAGACTAGAAGTATGTGAGGCACTACACTAGAGTGAACAGCCAGCGAAGTAAGGCTCCATTTCATTCCCAGCAATGCACCCCTAAAACCCAAATTTTCCCAGAACTGTATAAATGTGATAAAATTAGAAAGCTGTCATACCTGATACCTGGTTATGGTATACTCACTTTTTAAACTTAAGTTAATTTGATTACATCTTAATAACATTTGCAACACGAAGGATAAATCCTTGAGGAGATGGATACCTATCTATATGATGTGATTATTTCATATTTCATGCCTGTATCAAAACATCTCATGTACCCCTTAAATATATATACTAGTATGGAACCAAAAAAGGACCCACATAGCCAAGACAATTCTAAGCAAAAAGAACAAAGCTGGAGGCCTCACGCTACCTGACTTCAAACTATACTACAAGGCTACAGTAACCAAAACAGCATAGTACTGGTACCAAAACAGATATATAGACCAATGGAACAGAACAGAGCCCTCAGAAATAACACCACACATCTACAACCATCTGATCTTTGACAAACCTGACAAAAACAACCAACAGGGAAAGGATTCTCTATTTAATAAATGGTGTTAGGAAAACTGGCTAGCCATATGCAGAAAACTGAAACTGGATCCCTTCCTTATACTTTATACAAAAATTAACTCAAGATGGATTAAAGGCTTAAATGTAAGACCTAAAACCATAAAAACCCCAGAAGAAAATCTAGGCAATACCATTCAGGACACAGGCATTGGCAAAGACTTCATGACTAAAACACCAAAAGCAACGGCAACGAAGCCAAAATTGACAAATGGGATCTAATTAAACTAAAGAGCTTCTGCACAGCAAAAGAAACTGTCATCAGAGTGAACAGGCAACCTACAGAATGGGAGAAAATTTTTGTAACCTATCCATCTGACAAAGAGCTAATATCCAGAATCTACAAGGAACTTAAATTCACACACACAAAAAAGAAAAAAACCATGACCCCATCAAAAAGTGGGCAAAGGATACGAACAGACACTTCTCAAAAGAAGACATTTACGCAACCAACAAACATATTTAAAAAAGCTCATCATCACTGGTCATTAGAGAAATGCAAATCAAAACCACAATGAGATACCATCTCACACCAGTTAGAATGGCGATCATTAAAAAGTCAGGAAACAACAGATGCTGGAGAAGATGTGGAGAAACAGGAACACTTTTACACTGTTGGTGGGAGTGTAAATTAGTTCAGCCATTGTGGAAGACAGTGTAGCGATTCCTCAAGGATCTAGAACCAGAAATACCATTTGACTCAGCAATCCCATTACTGGGCATATACCCAAAGCCTTATAAATCATTCTACTATAAAAACACATGCACACATATGTTTATTGCAGCACTATTCACAATAGTAAAGACTTGGAACCAACCCAAAGGCCCATCAATGATAGACTGGATAAAGAAAATGTGGCACATATACACCATGGAATACCACGCAGCCATAAAAAAGAATGAGTTCATGTTATTTGCAAGGACATGGATGAACCTGGAAACCATCATTCTCAGCAAACTAGCACAAGAACAGAAGACCAAACACCGCATGTTCTCACTCATAAGTGGGAGGTGAACAATGAGAACACATGGACACTGCAGGTGGGGGGGGGCATCACACACTGGGGCCTGTTAGGGGGTGGGGGGGCTGGGGGAGGGATAGCATTAGGAGAAATACCTAACGTAGATGATGGGTTGACGGGTGCAGCAAACCACCATGGCACGTGTATAACTATGTAACAAACCTGCACGTTCTGCACATGTACCCCAGAACTTAAAAGTATAAAAAAAGTATTTAAAAAATCTTAATGGCAAACTGAAAACTGTATAACTAAGTCATATAAATGTTAAAAGTGATGAAATTCAGTTGTAGAAATGAAACAAAGCAAAAATGCTAATAGAAACAAAATAGGTTTCAGTTACTCATTTTAGAGTAAAATAGGTTTTAATAACTGGACTTCCTTATTATCCAATATTATTTAAATTGTAATTCATATTTTAAGTTCATAGAGAATTAAAAAGCAGAGGTAGATTTACTTTCTATACATATGGAACATTTTAGAACAAATGATAGGCTAACCCAATTCTTACATCTACTGATGAAAAACTTTCTTTCAAAAATAATATTCTTGCCCTTCTAAGAAGCAGTTCTATCCTGAGGTATGATTGTATAGGCATTTTTAAGACCTGGCACAGGTCTCTGGCACAAATTTACTGTAAAATGTGGACAATCAACATTACCTCACCAGGTCTGTTACCCTTGCTGATAATGAAGAGGCTGGAGTCAATCATCTCAAAGCACTGAAATTCTGAGATGTACGTGAGACAGATAGCATATGGAAATCACATGGGCTTTATAGGATGTCTATTACAAGATGGAGTAATGAGGACCAGCTTTATCCTCCAAGGATGAGACAGAGACAAAATATATGAAACAACAGCATTCCAGACACTGGGCATCTGGCAATAAAGGACTGCAATCCCTGAGAGATGCGAAATAAATGAGGTGATCTCAATGATTACAATTCCGTTTAGAGAGACTCCAGGCACTAGGTCTTCTCTCCCTGAGTTGAGAAGATTGAGCTAGGAGTTTGGGACGTCCAATGTGGCTAGAGTTCATAGAGCAAATTTCTGGAAAGGAGAGAACTACACAGAGAGACAGAGAGCTTGGGAGATCTGCAGATGGTCGCCTCAAGTCTTCAGCTGAATTCTGATCTGTGCGACAGAGACCATCTGAGGCCTGGAAAAGAACCACTGAAAACAATGAGAGGAAACAATCTCCAGAGGTCACACAGGGCCTATAAAACCACAGTTAACTTAGAAGAATTTTGCAGCCAGGTGTGGTGGCTTATGTCTGTCATCCTAAAACTCTGGGAGGCCGAGGTGGCCGGATTGCTTGAGGCCAGGACTTCAAGCCTGGCCTGGGCAACATGGCAAAACCCATCTCTACAAAAAATACAAAAATCAGCCAGGTGTGGTGGTGTCCACCTGTGGTCCTAGTTACTCAGGAGGCTGAGGTGGGAAGGTTGTTTGAGCCCAGGAGGTCAAGGCTGCAGCGAGCTGTGACTGTACCTTGGCACTCCAGCCTGGGCAACAGAGCAAGATCCTGTCTCAAAAAAAAAAAAAAGAAAGAAAGAAAGAAAGAGAGAAAAAAGAAAAGAAGAGGTTTTGTGCTTCAAGTAGTGAAAAAGAAGAGTTTTTTGCTTCACTAGTGGAGAAAAGTAAGCTGTAGGCTAAATGCTACTCTAATCCTGCCTAACAAAGTATAAGACCTGAAAAAATGGATCCCAGAACAAAGCTCAAAAATATTTATAGGAATAAAATAATGTTCAGTATCCAATAAAGTGAAATCTATAATGTCTGGCATCCAATTAAAAATTATCAGACATGAAAAGACACAGGATGGAATATACACAGGATGAATATATAATACTGGAGGAAAAAAAATCCATCAAAACCAACCTAGGAATCACAGAAATAATAGTCCTAGTAAACAAGGATAGTAAGACAATTATAAACATATTATCTGTTGACAAAGCTAGAGGAAAGATTAAGTATGTTAAGAAAGACATGGTAGATACTAAAAAGACCCAAACTCTTTCTTCTTTTTTTTTGAGACAGGGTCTTGCTCTGTCACCCAGACTGGAGTGCACTCGTGTGATCATGGCTCCCTGCAACCTCTAACTCCTGGGCTCAAGCAATCCTCCTGCCTCAGCCTCCCAAGTAGCTGGGACTAAAGGCAATGCACAACCATGTCTGGCTAATTTTAAATTTTTTGTAGAGATAGGGTCTCCTTATGTGGTCCAGGGTGGAAAAAACCCAAATTCTAATCAAACTTCTAGAGACAGAAACTACATGTCTGAGATGAAAAATATACTGGGTGGGATTAACATCAGATTATATCTTGCAACACTCAAAGACAAAGCAATAGATACTATCTAAAATCAAACACAAAGAGAAAATAAAAACTGGAGAAAGAAAGGAAGGAAGGAAGGAAGGAAGGAAGGAAGGAAGGAAGGAAGGAAGGAAGGAATAATAGAGCATCAGTGAGCTGTAAAACAATGTCAGTATCCTAATGCATGTGTAATGAAAGTCGCCAAAGGGCCTGTAGAGTCAGAGAAATTTAAAAAAATAATAGTGGCTGGGTATGGTGGCTCACACCTGTAATCCCAGCACTTTGGGAGGCTGAAGCGCGCAGATAAGTTGAGCTCAGGGGTTTGAGACCAGCCTCGGCAACATGGCAAAACCCCGTCTCTACTAAAAATACAGAAATTAGCCGAGAGTGGTGGCGGGCACCTGCAGTCCCAACTACTGGGGAGGCTGAAGCATGAGAATTGCCTGAACTCAGGATGCAGAGATTGCAGTGAGCCAAGATCACACCACCGCACTTCAGCCTGGGCAAAACTCTGTCCCCGCCACACCCCCCGAAAAAAAAAGAGAGAGAAAGAAATAATAGCAAAAAAAAATTTCCAACTGTGATGAAAACTATTTGATTCAAGAAGCTCAACAAACTCCAAACAAAAGAAACATGACATGAACTATACCATACCTAGGCATATCATAATCAAATTGTTTAAAACCAGTGATAAAGAGAAATCTTAAAAGCAGCTTGAGATAAAAAGACACATTATATACAGAGGAAGATAAAAACGACAGCAGATTTCTCAACAGAAAACTATGGAGCAATATCATTAAAAGACTGGTAGAGGCCACGCACAGTGGCTCACGCCCGCAATCTCAACACTTTAGGAGGCCAAGGCAAAAGGATCACTTGAGCCCAGGAGCTCAAGACTGGCTTGGACAATATAGGGAGGCCCTGTCTCTGCAAAAAATTAAAAAATTAGCCGGGCATGGTGACATGTGCTTCTGGTCCCAGCTACTCGAGAGGCTGAGGTGGGAGGATTGCTTGGGTCCAGGAAGTCAAGGCTTCAGTGAGCTGTGATCACACCACTACACTCTAGCCTGGGTGACACAGTGAGACCCTGTCTCAAAAAACAAAAAAGTCTCTTGGAAAAAAAAAACTTATTAATCTAGAATTGGATTCCCACAAAAATATCTTTCTATATTTATTTATTTATTTATTTTTTGAGACAGAGTTTTGCTCTGTTGCTTGCCCAGGCTGGAGTGCTGTGGCACGATCTCAGCTCACTGCAACCTCTGCCTCCTGAGTTCAAGTGATTCTTGTGTCTGAGCCTCTCTAGCAGTTGAGATTACAGGTGCATGCCACCATACCAGCTATTTTTTGTATTTTTAGTAGATCCAGGGTTTCACCATGTTAACCAGGCTGGTCTTGAACTCCTGGCCTCAAGTGATCCTCCAGCCTCAGCCTCCCAAAGTGCTGGGATTACAGGTGTGAGCCACCACGCCTGGCCCAAAAATATCTTTCAAAAATGAAGGTGAAATAAAATATTCATCAGTCATATAAAGGTTTGGCAGTCAGACATACCTAGGTTTAAATCTTGCTCTGTCTCTTACTAGCTGGGTAAGTAATATCAAGTTATTATTTTTATTAATATCAATTTTAATTACCAATTATTAAGTGCTTATTATAAATAGGCACATGTATTATGCCAAGTGCTTTATGTATACAGAACCTCATTTAATTCTCACAACTCAGAAAGATAGTTATTATTATCCCTGTTTTATAAAAATGCTGGAATTTAAATATAGATTGACTGAACCCAAATCTCTTGCTCTTTACCATTGTCTCATACTACTGGGGCCTCAGTCTCTTCTGTGTGTAAAATAAAAAGCATAGTAAGTACTTCCCAGAGTTACTGTGAGGACTAAATGAAACGATACATGTGTATCACCCAGTACAATGCCTGACACACAGCAGTCACTTAAAGAGTGCTATTGCTATTATACAGTCATACTTACCATACATCTCATCTTCCAACCCATGAAAAAAAGCTCCACAAGCTCGTGACTCAATCAAGTACACAGCCCCGGTATCTACTTCTTCCTTGAGAGCATCATCTCCCCACTTTCTGCCACTGGAAAACTCCCCTGAACTGTAAAGTTCCTTGGCACGCTCATGTGCAGTACGTTTCCTCTGCAGAGGACAACAACAATTACCAATTGTAGGAGGTTCATGAAGGAACACTAAGATGAACCCTGAGAACATGGGAAGGCAGAAAATAAAACTGCTCTTTGAGAGTTACGTTTGTAAAAATTATCCGTAGTTCATACAAGAGAAACGCAAATTCAACTTAAAATGAAACCAAAGCCTTGCTGGTCTATAATAGCTAAAAGTACCTAATTAAAGAGGATAAAGATAGCTGAAGAATGTGTTAAGAAAGTTGGTTATGTTTGCTGTGGCAGCAACATAGGAAAAGAGAGGCAAATAATGGCAGTGCCCCTCCAAAAACCATTTTGGGTAGACAATACATTGACTCTAAGAAAACAATTATCGGGCAGGGAGCAGGTGGCTCACACCTGTAATCCCAGCACTTTGGGAGGCCAAGGCAGGCTGATCATGAGGTCAGGAGATTGAGACCATCCTGGCCAACATGTTGAAACTCCATCTTTACTATAAGTACAAAAATTAGCTGGGCGTGGTGGCACATGCCTGTAGTCCCAGCTACTCAGGAGGTGGAGGTTGCAGTGAGCCGAGATCATGCCACTGCACTCCAGCCTGGCGACAGAGTGAGACTCCGCCTCAAAAAAAAAATTATCTTCAGTCCCAGTAAAAGTATTTTTCTATTTGGCAACATTGCGTTCTATTTCAGCTACAGTACAGTCACTGAATAATCTAGTAAACTCACTTTACACAGAGATTGCATAAGGTGGAATATACCGGTTAGTGTATCCAGTCCACTTGACAGTTATGGTTCTCATCACAAATGAATGACCTGGCACTCTGCTTTATACATCAGCCTCTCATGAAACCCCACCTCTAAAAAACTACAAAAAATTAGCCGGGTGTGGTGGTACACACCTGTAGTCCCAGCTACTCAGGAGGCCGACGTGAGAGGATCACTTGAGCCTGGGAGGCAGAGGTTGCAGTGAACCAAGATCGCACCACTGCACTCCAGCCTGGGCGACAGAGCGAGACCCTGTCTCAAGCAAAACAAAACAAAACAAACAAACAAACAAAAAAACCATGCACCAGAAAAAGAGCTGAGAGACATATACCAAAATGATCAAAGTCATTATATTAGGGTAGCAGGCATATGGGTAAATTGTTTTCCTTTCCCTTATCAAAAATTCTACAACTCTATAATATCACTTTTATAATTTCAAAATTGAGGTACTAACAATGAATGTACATATTATTTTCTCAGACTCAAATTTGCTTCTGCAAACCACATTAGTGAACCATCACAATCAAAGCTTAAGGGCATTTCATAAGAGGCATTTGGGGCCGGGCACAATGGCTCACATCTGTAATCCCAGCACTTTGGGAGGCAGAGGCAAGAAGACTGCCTGGGCTCAGGAGTTCAAGACCAACATGAGGAACAGAGCAAGACCTCATCTCTACTAAAGATAAAAAAAATTAGCTGGGCATGGTGAGGTATGCCTGTAGTCCCAGCTACTCAGGAGGGTGAGGTGGGAGGAATGCTTGAGCCCAGGAGGTTACATTGAGTAATGATTGTGCCACTGCATTCCAGCCTGGGCAACAGAGTGAGACCCAGTTTCAAAAAAAAAAGAAGAAAAAATGGCGTGGGGTGGGGGGTATTTTGTTACTGTTTGGAGAAAGGCTTTACTCAGTCTTCCATGGTAACTGCTGCTGAAAAGGAGTCCTAAAATGTCATACCATCTCACAAAATGAGAATGGGCCTTTGTAGTTCCTAACAAATAGAAAATTAATCTTTTGGGGTTTTCTGGGGGTTTTTTGTTGTTGTTTTTTGGGTTTTGTTTTTTGAGACAGAGTCCCACTCTGTTGCCTAGGCTGGAGTGCAGTGGTGCGATCTCGGCTCACTGCAACCTCTGGTCTCCAGGGTTCAAGTGATCCTCTGCCTCAGTCACCCAAGTAGCTGGGACTACAGGCACATGCCACCACACCTAGCTAATTTTTGTTTTTTAGTTGAGACGGGGTTCATCATGTTGGCCGGACTGGTCTCAAACTCCCGGCCGCAAGTGATCTACCTGCCTCAGCCTCCCAAAGTGCTGGGATTACAGGTGTGAGCCACTGCACCTGGCTTAGAAAATTAATCTTGCCTCTTTTTTGTAAAGCATAACCTGTGCAAAGTATTTCATTACAATAATATGAAATTTAATGAAGTCACTTGTTATTTGCTTCAATTTACTAAGATTTTAAATTAAAATGTAATACAGTTATCATATGTTAATTTAACAAATGCTGCTAAGTTAAATCAACACAATTCACAATACTGCCCCCCCTACATTGGTTACAGAAACCCAGTTTAAACAACAAAGAATAAAAGGTACCCTCAGATCTGACATCAGCTTCTTGTCAAGGGTCTGCTCCAAGAAATGAGAACTGACTTGCTCCATAGAGCCCTATAAAAAGAAAAATCCAGAGCATATAAAACAACTTTTATGATTTGAACATTATCTTAAAATTCAGTCTATAGCCAATTTAAGTGCATAAAGATAATATTATTCATGACAGTAAAGATGCTATGGGTTCTGAATCAGCAGGAAAATAAAAATATTAGCAGCAGCTAACACCTAAATAGAGCTTACTATGTGTCACCTACTGTGCTTTCTTTTTTTTTTTTTCCTGAGATGGAGTTTTGCTCTTGTCACCCAGGCTGGAGTGCAGTGGCATGATCTCAGCTCATTGCAACCTCCGCCACCCAGGTTCAAGCAATTCTCCTGCCTCAGCCTCCTGAGTAGCTGGATTACAGGTGCCCGCCACCATGCCCAGCTAATTTTTTGTATTTTTAGTAGAGACGGGGTTTCACCACGTTGGGCAGGCTAGTCTCAAACTCCTGACCTCAGGTGATCTGCCTGCCTCGGCCTCCCAAAGTGCTGGGATTACAGGCGTGAGCCACCACGCCCGGCCACTACGTGTCATGTACTATTCTAAGGGCTTTAGACGTATATTAACTCATTTAAATCCTCACTATAACCCTGAGAAGTAAATACTATATTAGTCCCATTTTATGTATGGAGAAAAGACACAAAAAGATTAAATAACATATTGACGGTCACAAAGAATAAATTCCAGAGCTAGGAGATAAATCCAGGCTCCAAAATCCTTTCCCTTAACGACTACTCTCCACTCCTTTTCATTCTTCTTTCCATTCATCTGTTCATTCATTCATGCATTCAATTAAACAAATATTTAGCAACCATTCAATTCTATGTCTACAGTTACCAGGAACAAGAATACAAAAATAAAAAGACAACAGCTGTACACTCAACAATCTCACAGACTAGTAAGGGAAACTGACAAGAAAAGAGATTACTGCAATATGGTATGAAATGCTGTAATACATATCTATGAATGATGCCATGGGAATGGAGAGAACAAGCAGTATTAAGGTACAGGCAGGGAGAGGTATACTTGGAGAAATGAAAATCACAGTGCAAATGCCAAGTGGGAAATATTAAGTGGTTTTACGAATGGAACGTAAGATAGGGCTCCTGAAAATGAGGCAGTACAGATAGGATAATAAAGAGCCTTATTTGCCATAGTAAGGGGTTTGCCTTATAAATAATTATTACATAATCCCTGTTAAACATCTAATGAGCTTAACAATGTATAAAATATTTTACTTATATTTTTCCAATTTATTCTTCCCAATAATCCCATATACCTCTCATCCCCATTTTCTAGATGACAACTGAGGCTGAGATTAGGCAACTTACTCATTTTAAGTAAGGGAGAACATAGATTTATATTTCATAAAGCCCATCTTGCAACAGTATGACTAATGGACCATAAGGAATCAAAATGAAAGCAAAAAGACTAGTTTCAGAGGCTGTTGGAGCAGGTCCTAGACGTTAAGAAATTTATCTGAGATCTTCTCTAATTCCTAAGTTAATAAATGTGGAAATGCTTATACAGGCTCAGATCTTTTCTCTAATCAAATTTTTCATAGAAAATTACATGTTCCTGGGGAATGTCCTTACTCAAGTTAACACCTTTCGTATGATTCCACAAAAACAACTGCTGTACTATTTTGACTAAAGTAGTTTCAAAACCACTTTTTCTTTTGTCACATAGATCTGAGTCAATGTCATATCTAACATCCATTTTTTAAATCCCAACAACAATTTTATAAATAAGAACTATAAATGCTTAAGACCTCCTAAATCTCTCTCTAGTTTTACCACCAGCATTAGCTGTTGGCTTTTTTCTACTAGAATAAAAGTTTTCATGACTTCACAGTAAGTTGCTTCATCCATAATTCCCAGTGCCCTCCTCCAATGCCCTCAGCTGCACGCTCAACCCACACAGCAGCACAGAGGGAGTACTATGCAAATTTGTGCCCCAAAAAATTAAATATCATTACTTGAAATAAATTTTCAATGTCACCTAAGAATAGGTGAAGCTTTCCATTTTAAGTCCACAAACACAGAGTCCTATAGCATAGTAATCCACTTGAAAAATGGTGAGATGTCTATTACTGCAGGACCAGTGGAAATGGAGAAGGGATGGATTTAGGGGATGTCAAGAAGGAAGAACTGATATGAGTTGTGACTCAATGGATGTAAGACATAGAAAAACTATTCCCAAATTCCTCTGGTTCATGACTTAGCAGATGATAGTATCACTTACGAAAACATAGAGAAACAGATTTGGACCAAAAAGATAATGAGTTCATTATAAAGTGCACCTCACCAATGAGAAAAAAAGCTACATTCTGGTATACTTTAACCAAGACAAACATGTTTAGATTAAGATGGAATCTCTCCAACTGTACTACTAGCACTACTTAACAACCTAAATTTAGGTAGTTAATGCTACAAAAACCTTACTTAACACTGAGAAAACCATTTCACTTGAGAGCCTTATTAAATGTATGTGAAATTTAGATACAAGATATTTAACAATTATCACACCTGCTTGAAGAGCAAAAACTGCTCAACTGGTATAAATAACATAAGTCTATGCAACTAGGTGATAAGTACATCAGACATAAAACTGCCACTAACTAGGAATATCTGCATTTACCCTGGGAAAGACCAGTCATGGGCAGACTTACAGGCATAAAAGTCTATAACCTAACAGCCTGAAAATGTTGTAATTTTTAAGGTCAATGACTTCTTAAGGCTTATAAAAGTAGTGACTGTATTCTAAATAGTCCCATGAATCTGCTTACTGGGACCTCAAGTTTCTTTGCCCCACAAAGAGGGCAGTTATAAATAAGTAAAAGCTAACCTCTTTTACATGGTTTTGAATTTTCTGATATAACACATATCAGAAAATTTTTCATACTGCTATAAGCCAAAGGGATTGGAAACTATTCACTTTTTAAGCAAGATAGACTCGAGGCTACAAAGCTAAGTTGTTGCAGAACCTGGCTTCTGTTTTCCTCTCCAACTTACCTCATTACAGATCCCCTATATTGAACATTACCCCCCAACTAGAAAGCACTAAACTGCTTGTAGTTTAGTATGATATTGCAGCTTAGTATATTGCTATGCATGATAATGTACTGCTTTTATATCCCTGCTCATATTTTCTCTTTCTCTGCATTGCTACCTAGTTACTCATCCTTCAAAACTCAGTTCAGAGATCAGCTCCTCCAAGAAGGCTTCTGTGGTTGTGGTTGGTGCTCTTTCCTACCAGTACCAGGTATTATTATTCACTGATTAGCTATCCCTGGCTACCTGACTATCAACTTCGTTGAAGACAGAAACTGTCCTCAGTGTTTGTCGATTTGCTGAACAGGTGATCTAAAGATTATACAGGTTGAACATCCCAATTCCAAAAATCTGACATCCAAAATGCTCCAAAATCCAAAACTTTTTGAGTACCAACATGATGCTCAAAGGAAATGTTCACTGGAGCACTTCAGATTTTGGATTTTGGAGCATATTTCAGATTTGGGATGCCCAACAAGTAAGTCTAATACAAATAAAATATTCCAAAATCCAAAAACAAAACAAAACAAAACAAAATCCAAAACACTTCTGGTCTCAGGCATTTTTGGATACTCAATCTGTATGCAGATTTGTTTAAAAAAAATGGCTCATCAGAGTTACCTGGCACACATCACCCACAACAAAAAGAGACCAAAATAACAAATAACTATATTTCAACTAAAATGACTGTAGATATATGCTGCAGAGCACCAGAGAAAGGGCAAAATCCCTTTGGAACATGGAAGCCTCAGGATAGCACCACGGGGAAGGGAGTGAGGCTTCCTACCTGCCACATTGTCTCCCTTGCCAAAATCAGCTTAAAATCAGAGGAACTTCTTACAGGGAAAAAGTAAGCTGGAGATACCTATCAGTGGTCCCCACTGCTGCCACAGGCACCAGCAATTCTTGATAAAGGAGAGTCCTTAAGTCCTCAGTGGCCACAAATCCAGTCTGGAGAGTAGCCAAGAGATCATTCAGCTGTATTGCCTCAGAGTGGGAGCCCACCTTGTCCTAAGCTGCTGTAGCATGGCACCAAGTTGAAGCTAGACTCACTACTAGTGTGCATCCTGCCCTGGGGACCAGTAGCAACTGACTCTCTTCATCCCTGAGAACCAGCCATCATTCTACCGTGATCACACGATGGCCTGCAGCACCATAACCCCATCCACATAGAGTCTAGGTCAAACAGAGTGACGATGATTTCAGCATCAGACCCCACACAGCGCTACCAACCACCCAGAAAACAGGCAGACCTGCACAGCAAGGAAGCCATCAAATAGACAGCTGGCAGCGCTTTACCCAACACCCCTGTTCCATACAACCATCTGGGCTGCCAAGTATGCATGCGCCAGTACTCAGCCAAAAAGCCAATCCTGGGGCAGCCCTACTTCCTCACAACCCATCACAGAACCACCTGCCCACGCCCTGCCTGATAGCTGGCAATTCAGTGGTCCTGTCCCCTAAAACAGGCCACAATAGAGTCCCACAGTCCCACAGCACACAGTCCACCTGGTCCTGTGGTAGCCCTGGCCCCCTATCATAGACTGCTGCCAAACTGCCCAGCCCCACTGCACAAAAGCATTTGAGCCTAGCCCAAAGCAACAGCCAACCAGGCAGTAGCCCCATCTCCCTACGTAGCCACAGAGCTGCCCAGCAGGCCGCTGCAGCAAAGGCCTGAGCCCAGCACGACAGCCACCACAGCAGTAACTACTGCCTCCCTGGAAAACCAGATAGACAGCCTGGCAGCCATTTTAGCCTGTACATGTCTTGGCCAAAAATCAGCTCAGTACCCTCATCTATAGCATTGCCATCACAAACTCCCACAGCCTAGGCAACTGAGGCAATTGCAAACATCAATGACTAGGATTATAGCTGAAGATTACAGCTGAAGCTGACAAGGATTATTACACCACCCATTGAGTCCACCCAGAACCAAAGGCAACACACCATACCCAGCTAATACCCTAAAACCATGTACAGAAAAAGACTGTTACTATATACTAGCTACTCAATAAAATTGAAAAGAGCAACTACGCTACTAAATGCACAGATATCAACATCCAGTATCTTGCACACGATAAATGAAAATCAAGGAAACATGACACCCTCAAAGGAATACAGTTAAGTCTCCTGGCTGGGGGCAGTGGCTCACATCTGTAATCCCAGCACTTTGGGAGGCCAAACAGCCAGATAGCATGAGCTCAGGAGTTCAAGACCATTCTGGGCAACATGGCAAAACCCGTCTCTACAAAATATAAAAAAATTGGTCGGGTGTGGTGGCATGTGCCTGTAGTCCTAGCTACTCAGCAGGCTGAGGTGGGAGGATCACTTAAACCCAGGAGGAGAAGGTTGCAGTGAGCTGAGATCATGCCACTGCACTTCAGCCTGGGTGACAGAGCAAGACCCTGTCTCAAAAAAAAAAAAAAAAAAAAAGGAAAAAAGTCTCCAATGACAGACCCCAAAGAAAAGGACACTTATAAAATGCCTGAAAAGGAATTCAAAATAGTGATCTAAAGGAAACTCAGTAAGATACAAGAGAATACAAACAATTAAATGAAATCAGGAAAACAATTCATGATCCGAATGAGAAATTCAACAGAAATCAATATCATAAAAAAGAACCAAACAGAAATCTTGGAACTGAAGAATTCAATGAAAAAAATAAAAATAGTATACAATTGAGAGCTTCAACAATAGACTAGGATCAAGCAGAAGAAAGAATTTCTGACCTTGAAGACAGGTCTTTTGAAATAACCCATTAAGAGGGGAAAAAAAACAAATAAGAATAAAAAAGAAAGCCTTGGAACATATGGGACATCAATAGGCAAACAAATACTTGCATTGAAGATTGCCTGATGGAGAAGAGATAGAGAAAGGCGCAGAAAACCTATTTGATGAAATGATAGCTGAAAACTTGCCAAGTAGTGGGAGAAATACGGACATCCAGATTCAGGAAGTTCAAAGGTTCGCAATTACATTCAACCCAAAAAGATCCTCTCCAAGGTGCATTATAATCAAACTATCGAAAGTCAAAGAGTAAGACTTTCAAAGCTGCAAGAGAAAATTGTCAAGAGAATCTCCATTACTATCAATAGATTTCTCAGTAGAAACCTTGTAGACCAGGAGAGAATGGGATAGAATTAATATATTCAAGGTATTGAATGCTACAACTAGAAACAAAAGGACAATAATCACTATCATAACAACGCACAAAAGTATAAAACTCACCAGTAAAGGTAAACTCATAAATCAAACAGATCAAACCCCAGTGATACAATATGTCATATAAAATATTCAATCTGCTAGTATGAAGGTTAAATTTAAAATGGTCAAAAACTACAACAGCTACAAATAGTAGCTAAGGAACACATAACAGATGAAGAAGAAAATTAAGGCAACAAAAATATAAATTGAAGGGGGGAGGGAAAAAACCTAGGGTCCTTTTATGTAACCAAAGTTGAGTTGCTATCAGCTTAAAACATTCTATTGTAACTGCAAGACTTTTTTTTCCCCTTTGAGACAGTCTTACTCTGATGCCCACGCTAGAGCATAGTGGCCTGATCATGGCTCACTGCAGCCTCAATCTTCCAGGCTCAAGTGGTCCTCCCACCTCAGCCTCCTGGGTAGCTGAGACTACAGGTGTGTGCCACCATGCCCGGCTGATTTCTTTTTTCTTTATTTAGTAGAAACGAGGTCTCACTATGTTGCCCAGGCTGGTCTCAAACTCATGAGCTCAAGCGATCTGCCTGCCTCAGCCTCCCAAAGTGCTGGGATAATAGGCAAGAGCCACCACACCAGCCTAACTGAAGACCCTATAGTCTATGTAGAAAAAAGTTACAGCAGATACACAAACAAGAAAGAGAATGAAAACAAAGCTTGGCCCCACAGAAAACCACTAAATCAGAGGTAAACAACAAGAAAGGAAGACAAGAACAAAGGATCTCCAAAACCACCAAAAAGTAATTAACAAAATGGCAGGAATAAGACCTTATCTATCAATAACAATCTTGAATATAGCTGGACACGGTGGCTCATGCCTGTAATCCCAGCACCTTGGGAGGCCAAGGCAGGCGAATCACTTGAAGTCAGGAGTTTGAGACCAGCATGGCCGACATGGCAAAACCCGTCTCTAATAAAAATGCAAAAAAATTAGTTGGGCATGGTGGCACATGCCTGTAATCCTGGTACTGGGGAGGTTGGGGCACGAGAATCACTTGAACCCAGGAGGTGAAGGTTGCAGTGAGTTGAGATCACACCAGTGCATTCCAGCCTAGGTGACGGAGTGAGACCCTGTCTCAAAGAAACAAAAACAAAACAAACCAAAAAAAAAAACAAGAAGAAGAAGTAGAAAAAAATCTTGAATATAAATGGATTAAGTTCTTCAATTAAAAGGTACACTACAGCCTGGGCAACAGAGAGACAGACACCCTGTCTCAAAGAAAGAAAAAAAAAAAGGTATACATTGGTTGAATAGATTAAAACACAAAATCTAAGTATACATTGCCTAGAAGAAACACGCTTCACAAGCAAGAATTAAAACATATACCAAAACCTATGGTATGCAACAAAAGCAGTTCTAAGAGATAAGTATATAGCAATACATGGCTACATCAAAAAAGAAGAACAATCTGGTTTTTAATTTTTTTTAGGGACAGTTTCGCTGTTGTCCAGGCTGGAGTCCCCAGGAGTTTGAGGTTGCTGTGAGCTATGACTGTGCAATTGTGGAACCACACTCCAGCCTAGGCAACAGAGCAAGACCCTGACTTAAAGAAAATAAAAAAAGAATAAAATCTTGTAATTTGCCACATCAATTAACCTGGAGGACATCATGTAAAGTGAAATAAGCCAGACATGGAAAGACAAATACTGCATGATCTAAGACTTAAACATAAGACCTAAAACCATAAAAATCCTAGAAGAAAACCTAGGCAATACCATTCAGGACATAGGCATGGGCAAAGACTTCATGACTAAAACACCAAAAGCAATGGCAACGAAGCCAAAATTGAGAAATAGGTTCTAATTAAACTAAAGAGCTTCTGCACAGCAAAAGAAACTATCATCAGAGTGAACAGGCAACCTACAGAATGGGAGAAAGTTTTTGCAATCTATCCATCTGACAAAGAGCTAATATCCAGAATCTACAAAGAAGTTAAACAAATTTACAAAAAAAAAAAAAAAAACCCATCAAAAAGTGGGTGAAGGATATGAACAGACACTTCTTAAAAGAAGACATTTATGCAACCAACAAACATATGAAAGAAAGCTCATCATCACTGGTCATTAGAGAAATGCAAATCAAAACCACAATGAGATACCATCTCACACCAGTTAGAATGGCAATCATTAAAAAGACAGAAAACCACAGGTGCTGGAGAGGATGTGGAGAAATAGGAACACTTTCACACTGTTGGTGGGAGTGTAAATTAGTTCAGCCATTGTGGAAGACAGTGTAGCGATTCCTCAAGGATCTAGAACCAGAAATACCATTTGACCCAGCAATCCCATTACTGGGTATATACCCAAAGGATTATAAATCATTCTACTATAAAAACACATGCACACGTATGTTTATTGCAGCACTGTTCACAACAGCAAAGACTTGGAACCAACCCAAAGGCCCATCAATGATAGACTGGACAAAGAAAATGTGGCACATATACACCATGGAATACCATGCAGCCATAAAAAATGATGAGTTCATGTTCTGTGCAGGGACATGGATGAAGCTGGAAACCATCATTCTCAGCAAACTAACACAAGAACAGAAAACCAAATACCACATGTTCTCACTTATAAGTGAGAGTTGAACAATGTGAACACATGGACACAAGGAGGGAAACATCACACACCAGGGACTGTCAGAGGGTGGGGGGCTCGGGGAAGGACAGCATTAGGAGAAATACCTAATGTAGATCATAGGTAGACGGGTGCAGCAAACTACCATGGCACATGTATACCTATGTCACAAACCTGCACGTTCTGCACATGTATCCCAGAACTTAAAGTATTCAAAAAAAAATTGATATCATAGAGGCAGAGAGTATAACAGTGGTTAGCAGACACTGGGGAGGGGAGGGAGTAGGAGAGAATGGGAAGAGACTGGACAACAGATACAAAGTCACAATTAAGAGAAATAAATTCTGGTGTTCAACTGCACATAAAGGTGACTATGATTAACAGTAAAATATTGTATATTACAAAATATACAATATTATAGCTGTAAGAGAGGCTGTTGAAAGTTCATGACAAAGAAATGATAAATGTATGATGTGATAACTACACTAACTATCCTGATTGGATTAATATTCAACATAGATGTGTATCAAAACATCAACTTGTGCCCCATATATACAATGTGTCAATTTTTGTTTGTTTGTTTTATTATACTTTAAGTTTTAGGGTACATGTGCACAATGTGCAGGTTAGTTACATATGTATACATATGCCATGTTGGTGTGCTGCACCCATCAACTCGTCATTTAACATTAGGTATATCTCCTAGTGCTATACCTCCCCCCTCCCCCCACCCCACAACAGGCGCTGGTGTGTGATGTTCCCCTTCCTGTGTCCATGTGTTCTCATTGTTCAATTCCCACCTATGAGTGAGAATATGCAGTGTTTGGTTTTTTGTCCTTGCGATAGTTTGCTGAGAATGATGGTTTCCAGCTTCATTCATGTCCCTACAAAGGAAATGAACTCATCCTTTTTTTATGGCTGCATAGTATTCTATGGTGTATATGTGCCACATTTTCTTAATCCAGTCTGTCATTGTTGGACATTTGGCTTGGTTCCAAGTCTTTGCTATTGTGAATAGTGCCACAATAAACATACGTGTGCTTGTGTCTTTATAGCAGCGTGATTTATAATCCTTTGGGTATATACCCAGTAATGGGATTGCTGGGTCAAATGGTATTTCTAGTTCAAGATCCCTGAGGAATCGCCACAGATACCAAAACAGAGATATAGATCAATGGAACAGAACAGAGCCCTCAGAAATAATGCCGCATATCTACAACCATCTGATCTTTGACAAATCTGACAAAAACAAGAAATGGGGAAAGGATTCCCTATTTAATAAATGGTGACAGGAAAACTGGCTAGCCATATGTAGAAAGCTGAAACTGGATCCTTTCCTTACACCTTAGACAAAAATTAATTCAAGATGGATGAAAGACTTACATGTTAGAACTAAAACCATAAAAACCCTAGAAGAAAACCTAGGCAATATCATTCAGGACCCAGGCATGGGCAAGGACTTCATGTCTAAAACACCAAAAGCAATGGCAACAAAAGCCAAAATTGACAAATGGGATCTAATTAAACTAAAGAGCTTCTGCACAGCAAAAGAAACTACCATCAGAGTGAACAGGCAACCTACAGAATGGGAGAAAATTTTTGCAATCTACTCATCTGACAAAGGGCTAATATCCAGAATCTACAATGAACTCAAACAAATCTACAAGAAGAAAACAAACAGCCCCATGAAAAAGTGGGCAAAGGATATGAACAGACACTTCTCAAAAGAAGACATTTATGCAGCCAAAAGACACAGGAAAAAATGCTCATCATCACTGGCCATCAGAGAAATGCAAATCAAAACCATAATGAGATACCATCTCACGCCAGTTAGAATGGCAATCATTAAAAAGTCAGGAAACAACAGGTGCTGGAGAGGATGTGGAGAAATAGGAACACTTTTACACTGTTAGTGGGACTGTAAACTAGTTCAACCAATGTGTCAATTTTTAAAAATTAATTAATTTTTAATGAAAGATTATACACAAATCACTTGATCACAGGTTTATCTACTGGAGAGCTGGAGTAGGACAGCTTTACCTCTTAGCTTGCACAGAGATACTAATAAACCAGCAGGGCCTTAACTGGCCAATCCCAATGTGTAACTGGATACTCACCAGGAAAGGATTATACATGGGCTTTAGATTATGAAGTTTGAAGTCCTCATCTATCATTTACTATCTGTGTGGTCTCAGAAAAATTATACCACATTCCTAAATTTTAATTTTGTTATTTATAAGTAATACATTTACCTCAGAGAGTTTAAAAAGATTAAAAGTTACTTGCAAAAGTATGCAAATGAGTTAGGCATGTGTGCTTGTATATAAAGAAGTGGGTTAATATTTATGTGTGAATATGTGTGTATTTATGTGTGTATGTATGACTAAAAATGCCTCATTTAGTAGGCCAGGAACTCTATACATAGTAGTAATTATCAGCAAGGTAAGAATGATTATTATTTCTGAATACAAACATAATTACTTATATAATTTGAAGCTGTTCGGATTTAACATGAAATTATAACACAAGGCATGTGACTCAAGTTAGAGTCATTCAAGTAGAAATCCTTTCAATGTACCATATGTTATACATACAACTTTATGCAAATAAATTTCAGATCCTATAGAGTACAAAACTGAAAATTTTGAATGATTCTTACTTTAAGGATTACTTTTTAAAACTGCCTATTCAGGTAAAGATATATCATTAATTTACTCCTCTAAAACATCTTTCTCTTCCCCACTCCCACCTAGAGTTCGTTGTAGATCCTCTGTAAATGCCAAATGAAAGGAACTGATGAATGATTAGACTGTTCTGAATTTTAAAACATTCATAACCCAAAAGAAAGTTTTAAAATATGAATTCAGAAATAAAATCAGTAACAGCTGGCTTGTTTAACGCTAATATGCACAAGAGTGGAAATACTCCAATCATCCATTACTATATCTCATGAAAATGCTTCACACAGGTTTCAGCAAGTACTCCCATAAATACTGGTCACAGGACTAAAGCTATCACTGGATCAGTGTCCAGTACAGTCAGAAACAAAGCATTCAGCCAACAGTCTCACCAAGAGTGGCAGGGCTGGGGGCACTCAAAGGGGAAGTGTCCAAAAAGAATCACAGATTTTCCTGCTGTGACACGTATACAAATTTTTATAGATACTTACACACACATATAGTTATATACTATGCCCCCATCCACCCTACATAGTATAGTACTTTTTAGTTTATAAACATTTTCATAGACTGCATCTCATTTGAGCATCATGACAACACTGTCAGGTAAATATGAGAGATATTAGAACCCCACTTAACAGATAAGGAAACTGAGACTAATATCAAGTGACATATACAAGGTAACACAGATATAAAATAAGGCTATTAGGCCAACACTCTATTACAAAACAATTTTATCCCTTAAAAGTTAAACAATGTTTTTTTTTTTGAGACAGGGTTTCGCTCTTTTGCACAGGCTGGAGTGCAATGGCACAATCTCAGCTCACTGCAACCCCTGCCTCCCAGGTTCAAGTGATTCTCCCACCTCAGCCTCCAGAATAGCTGGGACTACAGGTGTGTGTCATCACACCAGGTTAGTTTTTGTATTTTCAGTAGAGATGGGGTTTCACCATGTTGGCCAGGCTGGTCTCGAACTCCTGACCTCAAGTGATTTGCCCACTTCGGCCTCCCAAAGTGCTGGGATTATAGGTGTGAGCCACTGCGCCTCTGCCTCCCGGGTAACCTCTGCCTCCCGGGTAACCTCTGCCTCCCGGGTTCAAGCGATTCTCCTGTCTCAGCTTCCCAAGTAGCTAGGACTAGAGGCGTGCGCCACCACGCCCAGCTAATTTTTGTATTTTTAGTAGAGACGGGGTTTCACCATGTCGGCCAGGATGGTCTCAATCTCTTGACCTCGTGATCCGCCCACCTTGGCCTCCCAAAGTGCTGGGATTACAGGCGTGAGCCACAAAAGTTAAAAATTTTCAATAAATGTGCTGAGTCCTCAAAAAGAAAACAGAAAAGTACCAGGCTAAAAGATGCAAGATCAGGATCTGACCTCACTCTACAATTTTCTTTCTGTATAAGCTGGATAACTTAACTCCTCAGAGCCTTAGTTTTCTCATCTAGAAAATGATAACAGCATTAAAAATTTTTTTTTAAATTTTTTAAAATTTTATTTTTTGAAAAATAGAGATGGGGTCTTGCTGTGTTGCCCAGGCTGGTCTTGAACTCCTGGGCTCAAGTGACCCACCCACCTCGGCCTCCTAAAGTGCTAGGATTATGGGCATGAGCCACCATGCCCCAACTGGATAATGGCATCTATCTTGCAGGATTACTGTAAAGAGAAAATGAGAAAATATATGTAAGGGGCCTCCTTCAAATTATCTAAGATAGTGGTCCCCCACCTTTTTGGCATCTGGGTTCAGTTTCATGGAAGAAACCAGAGAGGGTGGTGAAGCAGGGTGGTTTTAGGATGAAACTGTTCCACCTCAGATCATCAGGAATTAGACTCTCACAAGGAGCAGGAAACCTAGATCCCGCACATGCTCAGTTCACAATAGGGTTCACACTCCTATGATAATCTAATGCAGCTGCTGATCTGACAGCAGGCAGCACTCAGGCAGTAATACTTGCTCATCTACCACTCACCTCCTGTTGTGTGGCCTGGTTCCTAACAAGCCATGGACCAGGACTGGTCCACAGCCTGGGGGTTTGAGCCTCCTGAACTAGGACATAACAAGTGCTTCATAAATGGGAAAAACTTTTTTTTTATTGTTTTCCTTTTTCTCTAGGCTCCGGCTATCTTAATTCCTAGTAGGGTTAATAGAATTATGTTTTAAGATTCTTTCTAGTTCTAAAAGTGAACAGGAGAGTGAACTATTTCTTTCTATATTAAGAAATTCTGGGGCTGGGAGTAGTGGCTTAAACCTGCAATCCCAACAATTTGGGAGGCCAAGGCAGAAGGATCACTTGAGCCTAGGAATTCAAGACCAGCCTGGGCACAAAGCAAGACCCCCATCTCTACAAAAAATACAAATTAGCTAGGCAGGGTGGCACATGCCTGTAGTCCCAGCTACTCAGGAGGCTGAGGTGGAAGGATCGCTTGAGCCTGGCAGGTCAAGGCTTCAGTGAGCCGTGACTGCACCACTGCACTCCTGCCTGAGAAACAGAGGAAGACCCTGTCTCAAGAAAAAGAAAAAGAAATTCTGGGGTTTTAAATTCAGGTCACACTGCCCCATCTGTAGTTTCTCAAAATGTTTGTAAAAACTTAACAAGCAATGTGTTCATTTAAAAAAAGGATTATTGGCTGGGTGTAGTGGCTCACATCTATAATCCCAGCCTTTTTTTTTTTTTTTTTTTTTTTTTTAAGATGAGAGTCTCTTCCTTGTCACCAGGCCGGAGTCCAGCAGCGTGATCTTGGCTCGCTGCAACTTCCACCTCCGGGTTCAAGCGATTCTCCTGCCTCAACCTCCCAAGTAGCTGGGATTACAGGTGTGCGCCACCATGCCCCAGCTAATTTTTGTATTTTTAGTAGAGACGGGGTTTCACCATGTTGGCCAGGATGGTCTCAATCTCCTGACCTCGTGATCCACCCGCCTTCGCCTCCCAAAGTGCTGGAATTACAGGTGTGAGTCACCGCACCCAGCCTATAATCCCAGTCTTTTGGGAGGCTGAGGCAGGAGGACTGCTTGAGGCCAAGAGTTTGAGACCAACCTGGGCCACACAGGCCTCATTTCTACAGAAAAGAAAATAAATAAATATATACATGCATTCATACATACATAAAAAGTATAACTTACCAACAGTTTTGCTGCCTGAACACGAACCACCCAAGAGCCATCACTGACCATGTGACAAATTTTTCCAAACGCATCATCAACTAAGCGTATTTCTTCATTAGAAGAAGGAATTGGGACAATGCCACATTAAAAGAAAAGAAATGAAATCACTTAGAACAAAACATGAATCTAAGTCTGCAGATTCAGTCCATGCACAGTGGCTCACATCTATAATCCCAACACTTTGGGAGGCCCAGGCAGGTAGATTGCTTGAGCCCAAGAGTTCAAGACCAACCTGAGCAATATGGCAAAACCTCATCTCTACAAAAAAAATACAAAAATTAGCTAGGCATGGTGGCATGCGCTGATAGTCCCAGCTACTTGGGAGGCTGAAGTGGGAACATAACTTTAGCTCTGGAGGTGAAGGTTGCAGTGAGCTGAGATCACACCCCGGCACTCCAGCCTGGATGACAGAGCAAGACCCTGTCTCAAAAAATAAATACAGTCTGGGTGCAATGGCTCACGCCTGTAATCCCAGCACTTTGGGAGGCTGAGGCAGGTGGATAACTTGAGGTCAAGAGTTCGAGACCAGCCTGGCCAACATGGTGAAACCTCCTCTCTACTGAAAATATAAAAATTAGCCGGGCACAGTGACACATGTCTGCAATCCCAGCTACTCAGGAGACTGAGGCAGGAGAATCGCTTGAACCTGGAAGGTGGAGGTTGCAGTGATCCGAGATAGTGCCACTACACTCCAGCCTGGGCAACAGAGCGAGACTCCATCTCAAATAATAATAATAATAATAAACAAATAAATACATAAGTAAGGCTGCAGGCTCAATAAACTGAGAGCAGTCAATGAAGACTGACACACACAAAAATGATAATTGAATAGTTCAAATCCTAGAATGATTAAATATAGTTTGAAATAAACAAATCACTCTAGGAGTACAAACCAACTCTTTCAGTTGCATTGCAAATTATGCTTTTTTTTTGAGACAGGGTCTCACTTCTGTCACCCAGGCTGGAGTGCAGTGGCATGAGCACTGCTCACCGCAGTGTCAACTTCCTGGGCTCAGGTGATCCTCCCAGTTCACTCTTCTGAGTAGCTGGGACTACAAAAGCATGCCACCACACCCAGCTAATTTTTTATATTTTTAGTAGAGATGGTTCACCATGTTGCCCAGGTTGATCTCAAACTCCTGAGATCAAGCAATCCGCCCGCCTCAGCCTCCCAAAGTGCTAGGATTACAGGGCTGAGCCACTGCAATCAGGTGCAAATTTTCAATGTATTGAATAAAAGTGTGTAACCCACCAAAGGTTCAGCCAGGCGTGTAATCCCAGCACACTGAGATACTGAGGTGGGCAGATTACCTGAAGCCAGGGGTTCAAGACTAGCCTACCCAACATGGCAAAACCTCATCTCTACTAAAAATACAAAAAATGAGCTGGGTGTGGTGGGGCGCAACTGTAATTCCGGCTATTTGGGAGGCTCAGGCATGAGAATTGCTTCAACCCAGGAGTTGGAGGTTGCAGTAAGCCGAGATCACATCACTGCACTGCAGCCTGGGCCACAGAGCAAGACCCTGCCTTAAAAAAAAAAGTACGTAACCCACCAAAGGTTCAAAGATTTATGAAATTATCAAAAACTAGCTTCCACTGAATATTTCATATCCTTAAGTTTATTATCTTCTGTAACTGAAATTCTTCTTTTTTTTTTTTTTTTTTTTTGAGAGAAAGTGTCTTGCTCTGTGACCCAGGCTGGAGTGCAGTGGTGCGATCTCAGCTCACTGCAATCTCCACTTCCCGGGTTCAAGCGATTCTCCTGCCTTAGCCTCCCTAGTAGCTGGGATTACAGGCGTGTGCCACCATGCCCGGCTAATTTTTGTATTTTCAGTAGAGATGAGGTTTCACCATGTTGGCCAGGCTGGTCTTGAACTCCTGACCCGAGGTGATCCACCCACCTCGGCCTCCAAAAGTGCTGGGATTACAGGCACCACCGTGTCCAGACTGAACTTCTATAAATACATTAAATCTCAGAATAAATCAATATAAAACTTACTTATCAATCCAGTCCTAAAAGAAGAGACAATTTCCAGTTAGCCCTTTTCTTTGTATGTGTCTAAGTCCTAAAAAGGAGTCTACTACAAATGGAGCCTACTCCTACAGGTTTATTAATCCATTCTGGTTTTCAAATTTTGGCAGTTTAATGAAGAGGAAAAAACACCTCTTTTTCCTATACAAGGAAAAATAAAATATTCTATAAATATTTATAAATAAAAGATGAATATTTATAAATATCATATTCTATCTTACAAAATATAATAAATAATATTGCCTACCTCCTCAAAGAATCACTGTGGTTAATTTAATTGCTGTGAAAATATTTTTAACCAGGAAAACTACATAAGAGATCATTATTCTCAAACTCATCTGGTATCTTTGTCCGGCATTTGGCGCAAGCCAAACTAAAATGGGTCCCAAACAATTTTAAAGATTTTTTTGTAAAGTACTGAAAACCATTTAAGAAAGATATTCCAATTTCTTCACTTATGGATGAGAAGATTAGGACAAAAGAAGTGAAGTATCTTTCTGAAGGTATACAGAAAGCTCCTATCAGAGATGAAAAATGAGGACCAGGCAATCTGATTTTCAGGGCCTGTGCTTTTCCCTTACTCCCCATTGCCTTCCAAAAATCTAACCAACATTTCTTTTCTAGAAGTGGGCTTTTTGCATGGTGAGAGGAGAGGAAAACGGCTTCACAATCAACAAAAGCCAGCTTACACCCACACTGACCTTTCAGGATAGAGCTGACTGACAACCCAGATAAACTAGACTGCAGCACTGCGCACTTGTTCAGAGTCATCAGAGAGTAATTTACAGGCCTGCAAAGAAGAATTCCAAAAGTCTATTAGTTCTGTGTCCTCTCAGGCAATGTTTAAACTATTTTCAAAGTGAAGATATAGGGTAGTTGGATAAGGATGCCCAGTAAAACACTTGTGTGTGGTTTTAACTTCTTGAATCTTTGCTTAAAAATGAATCTTGACCTCTGTCAGCTGCTCTGGCTATATTCTGACTATGCACTCTACCCCACGTCTGGAAGGAGAATCACAGACTGATGGCATAAAAACATCTAGAACAGATAAAACCCAGCAAAGCATGCTGGGAGCCCACAGTACTGTTCTCACAGGCTCAAACACCAATTATGGGTTTTTCCTCCCCCTGTAAAAATCAAAGCGCACACTTCTGTTTACCTTGGTCTGAAATCATTGGCCTCTGTTTCAATCCACTCACTCTTTCTGGGTAGCCCCATACTCCCTAAATACTGATGGCTCCGAATACCTACCCTTAGCTCTGATTTCTCCTGATGTTCAGACCTTTATAACTACTTATGGCTGGAATTCTCTTCATGGATGTCCCATCAAACTTTTGTACCCAACACACGCAAACCTGAACTCATTAAGGAAGCAAATTCTACCTTATATCTTAAATTCTACACTATCAGTCCATCCTCACTCCCTTGATGCTGTCATTACTGCTTGCCTAGATTACTAACAGAGTCTTATGCCACCAAACATCTGAATCAGCCAACTAACTTCCGTTCCTCTGAGTCCTTACTATCCAAGTTTCCTTTAAATTATTTGGCTTCCCACATAGTATCAAAAAAAAAAAAAAAAAAAGAGGAAATAGTACATGAAAAAGCAGAATTAAAACAACTGAGTATATGTTTAAAACTGCAAAAGCTCACTTTTTCAGAAAAATATTAAAATATTAAATCTAACAAATATCTAGGCAGACTGACGGAGAAAAATACAGAAAATGCACAAAAAAACCAATTACCTGGAATGTGAAGGATACAAAATGTCAGCAGTTGTAGATTTTAAATAAGCAATGACTTTGAGTTCAACCATGATTGGGTATATTGAAAAGAATCTCTCAGAAAAAAAGAAAAAGAAAACTGTTATAAAGCTATGTACAAAATGTTAAGCACTATTGAAGTCTTCCAATTCTACCAGTTATGGAGTTATTGGTCTTGGACTAACTCTCCTGAAAAGAAAAAAACAAAACAAAACAAAAAAACCTAAAAACTGGGATAAAATAGCCTACCGTGGGCACTGGCAATGCAACCGAGCAGGTAGGACATGGGTGCTACATTCTCTTTGTCAGAACACAAAGCATTCATACACTCTTCTCACCCTCACTCTCACCTTTTAATCTTAGATCTACTATTAAACGTATTCAACATTACTATCAATCCTTTGGTCAAAATTTCTTTACTCACATTTTGCTTGATGCACTTGGATAGACTGTTCAAGAAAGTGTGAGTAGTGAATTCCTCAAACTCTTGCATATTTAAAATTACATTTTTGAGCCTTGATGCTTGAAGTGTAGCTTGGGTAACGGGTGGGCTTTAAGCCAATTTTGGCATGCAAGGGGCTGAGTTTATTAGGCATCAGCACCTCTGAAAATCGTGGGGATGCAGGCTTAATTTCAACACTATTCTAAATACTTGAAAGATATTATATAATTCTTTAATAAACTCCTGTGTCTACAAATGGTTCACATTAACTCAATATCCAAGATTAAACATCTATAAAATCAAGGCACTGTTATTTAGTGGAGACTTGCTGGCTATTCTATGAGAGGAGCTATTGTTATTGTGATCTCATCCTCTCATAAAAGTGTATCATATTACTCATAACCAGCCCTTCATATTCTATTCCTATTTTGGTATTTAAAAATAAGATATCTTTGAAACACTTGAATTCAAAGAGGGAATCTGAATAGTTTTTAAAATGTCAATGAAATGCCATTTCTTCATGCTTGAACAAATACAAATTGACTGAAGTGCTTCTCTTCAAACTTTCTGGAACATTTTTTATCTAAATTCCAGGAACAATCACAATAGGTTTTAACCACAAATGTGAGAATGTTCTAAACGTTAGGGTGGAAAAAATTTTTAAACAATTTTATAGTAATTTTTTTCATCATAGTGACAGTGGGCTAAATTTTTTTAAGTCAAATATTACTGTGGACATTTAAGTCAAGATTCTAAGTAGCTGTTCTAAAGTCCAAAATTTAGTTTCATATACAATGATATTATACATATATTTGCATATAAAATTAATATATGTGAGCCATGTTTCAAATAGTTGAGAGATTATTATATCAAAGATTCTTGATTATATAAAATGCCAATTACTTATAGGCACACATGCTTTTAATAATTACAAAGGCAGTTGTGGTTGATTCTACTCTTGCTACTGGCATTTATATGGACATAACATTATGGTCTGAAGAATATTTAGGCAAATTTATCCCTCATATGATCAGAAGAACAATGCAAGATAGTTTATATCTGAAAGGAAAAAACCTTTATATGGTTCTGAAAGCCTAAATCATTAACAACTTGCATAACAATTAGCATAAAAATACATAAACACGCCCTCTTCCTAGCAGTAAGTACACAGTGATAACAGAATCAAAGCATGTGTCTATGTGCATGTTTATATTTCAAGACGCAGAGCACTCTATTCCTCTTCTCTGTCCTTTCTAGATGGCACAATTCCTCACGAATCTAAGTGCAGTCATAGGGTGGATTAGGGTGACCTGCCATTTGTATGCAACTGATCTCTATTTTGGAAGCAATTAATGTAAAAATATATTTTTACAAGATAATTTCAAATTTCAGGGCAAACTAGCATGGTTTCACTCCTTTTCTTTGTAACATTTTTTCTAAGGTTGGAAAAGTAAGGCTTTAGTACGATTTTTAATAATAAGTTTTCAAAGTGAGACGCAAAATGGTGGCGCCAACACATTTCAAGTCTGCTACATTTTGAATACACTTATTGGAGAAAAGACCTTCTCATCATTTTTCTCTTACAGGAAAGGAAATAACATGTACAGTTGACCCTTAAGCAACACGGAGGTTGGGGTGCTGGCCCCCCTGCACAGTAGAAAATCCACTATAACTTTGACTCCCCCAAAACTTAACTACTAATAGCCTACTGTAAGCCTTACAAATAACACAAGCAGTCAACTAACACATATTTAATATGTTATATGTCTTATATACTGTATTCTTAACAAACATGCCAGAGAAAAGAAAAAGAAAATCATAAGGAAAATATATTTACTAGTTATTAAATGGAAGTAGATGATCAAACAGGTCTTCATCCTCATCCTTTTCATGGGCAGGGTGTGGAGAAGGATGTAGAATTGTTGGTTTTGCTAAGTGGACCTGCACAGTTCAAACCCCTGTGGTGCAAAGGCCAACTGTAAAGTCATTGAATAGCAATTTAGTTTTAGAAATTAACCTCACTAAAATACTCTTAGAAGGATGCCAAGAAAAAAAATGAATAAGTATTTTTGGTTCATCTATTTCATCATTTCATTTCATTTCCTCATTTCATTACATCCTTTCATCATTTCGTTTCATCATTTCATCATTTCATCTCATCATTTCATTTCATTCTTTCATTTCATTTCATCATTTCATCTCAACATTTCATTTCATCATTTCACTTCATCTCATCATTTCATTTCATCTCATGATTTCATCTCATCATTGCATTTCATCTCATCATTTTATTTCATCTT
This sequence comes from Pan paniscus, assembly GCF_029289425.2. Lineage (NCBI taxonomy): Eukaryota > Metazoa > Chordata > Mammalia > Primates > Hominidae > Pan > Pan paniscus. The sequence goes on along the minus strand of NC_073255.2, from coordinate 80,962,938 downwards.
TTCATCTCGTCATTTCATCATTGCATCTTTTCATCTCAATTCATTTATTTCATCGATTCATTTCATTTCACTTATTTCATCATTTCATCATTTGACTTCATTTCATCATTTAATATAATTTCATCATTTCATTTCATATCATTTCATCATTTCATCTTTCCATTTCATCATTTCATCATTTGACTTATCATTTCATCATTTCATTTCCTCATTTCATCATTTCATTTCATCCTTTCATCATTTCATCCTTTCATTTCATTATTTCATTTCATCATTTCATCTCATCATTGCATTTCCTCATTTCATCATTTCACTTCATCTCATTTCATAATTTCATCTCATGATTTCATTTCATCTCATGATTTCATCTCATTTCATCTTTTCATCTCATCATTTCATCTTTTCATCTCATCATTTCATCAATTCATCATTTCATCACTTCATTAATCATTACACTTCATTTCATCATTTCACATCATTTCTTCATCATTTGATCTTTTCATTTCATTTCATCATTTCATTTCATCATTTCACTTCATCATTTCATTTCTTCATTTCATTTCCTCATTTCATTTCACCATTTCATTTCATCTCATCATTCCATCATTTCATCATTTCATTTCATCTCATCATTTCATTATTTTATTTCATCAATTCATTTCATTTATTTCATTTCATCATTTGACTTCATTTCATCATTTCATCATTTAATATCATTTCATTTCATTTCATATCATTTCCTCATTTCATCTTTCCATTTCATCATTTCATCATTTGACTTATCATTTCCTCATTTCATCATTTCATTTCATCCTTTCATCATTTCATCTCATAATTTCATCCTTTCATTTCATTATTTCATTTCATCATTTCATCTCATCATTGCATTTCCTCATTTCACTTCATCTCATCATTTCATAATTTCATCTCATGATTTCATCTCATTATTTCATTTCATCTCATTTCATCTTTTCATCTCATTTCATCATTTCATTTCATCTTTTCATCTCATCATTTCATTTCATCAATTCATCATTTCATTATTTCATTAATCATTTCACTTCACTTCATCATTTCATATCATTTCATCATTTGATCTTTTCATTTCATTTCATTTCATCATTTCACTTCATCATTTCATTTCCTCATTTCATTTCACCATTTCATCATTTCATTTCATCATTCCATTTCATCATTTCATCTCATCATTTCATCCTTTCATTTCATTATTTCATTTCATCATTTCATCTCATCATTTCATCATTTCACTTCATCTCATCATTTCATCTCATGATTTCATCTCATCATTTCATCTCATGATTTCATTTCATCTCATCAATTCATAGCATCTTTTCATCTCATTTCATTATTTCATTTCATTTCATCTTTTCATTTCGTCATTCATCATTTCATTTTGTCAATTCATTTCATTTCCTTATTTCATCATTTCATTATTTCACTTCATTTCATCATTTCATTCCATCATTTCATATCATTTCTTCATCATTTCATCATTTCATTTCACTTCATTTCACCATTTCATCATCATTCCATTTCATCATTCCATTTCTCATTTCATCTTATCATTTCATCATTTCACTTCATCTCATGATTTCATCATTTCATCTAATGATTTCATTTCATCTCATCATTTCATCTTTTCATCTCGTCATTTCATTTAATCATTTCGTTTCATTTCACCTTTTAATCTTGTCATTTCATCATTTCATGTCATCAATTCATCATTTCATTTCATTATTTCATCATTTCACTTCATCACTTCATTACATTTCATCTCATCATTTCATATCATTTCTTCATTTCATCATCTTTTCATTTCATCATTTCATTTCATTGTTTCACTTCATCATTTCATCATTTCATATCATTTCATTTCATCATCTTTTCATCATTTCACTTCATTATTTCACTTCATCAGTTCATCATTTCATTTCATTTCCTCATTTCATTTCACCATTTTGTTTCATCATTTCATTATTTCATTTCATCATTCGATTTCATCATTTCATCTAATCTCATCATTTCATCATTTCATTTCTTCATTTCATCATTTCATCATTACGTTTCTTCATTTGATCATTTCATCATTTCATCATTTCATTTCATTTCAGTGATACATATATTTAAGTGCTAATGTGATGCCCAGGAGACACCCTATTTCCCTTTGTAAAACACCTCCTTCAACAAAAGGCAACCTCTCATGGCTGGCTAAGTCTACAGGGATACCAGCCTCTCTTCAACCACCCAGTTTGATTTAGAACCTCAAACAGCACCTCAGTTTCATAAAAACCTAAAACATAAACACAACACTTGGTTGTAAGTGAGCCAACAGTTTCTTGTCTCTTTCTCTGCTCAAGGCTTAAGGCCGTGTCTCCCCAGCTACGTTCAGTGGAAGAAAAGATCCCCTGGACAAATAAGTTTGAGAACTGTTGTTGCAGGACTTCTCAGAACCTTTAAAACACAAATCCTCATCCGCAGGGATCTTCAGGAGGGAGATGGCTGGTGCAGCACAACTTTCTTTCACAGGAGCATCTTGAAGAATACAGTATGAGATACAGAAAGGCTGCACTGAGTCTTTTTAAGGGCCCGGGCCTTGGTGGGGGTGGGGTAGGAGCTCTCCAGATAGCATCTAATGAGTAGGAACATTCAGGTGGCTTTTTTTTTTCCTTATTGGCAAAACTGTGTGTGCACCGTGAATGAAGCTGGTCTCCCTTATCCATATCAAAACTAAACCCAAATTAATTGGCTAAATTGGGACTCAACATCTCCAGGAGCCACGTGGAAGAAAGCCCCACCACACTTTAAAGTAGCTTACCTCATCATATTTGAGGAAAGCAAAACGCTTATGACCAGTATGCTGCTAATACAAGTCTACAGATAATGCTGTATGAAAAATTATTTTTCCCAATCATGGCTGGCATAGTCCACATTTCGCATTACACTTTCCCCCCCTTTTTTAAATTTTAAGCACAGGTCTTTTTCTCTTCTTTTTTTAAATTTTAATTTAATTATACAAGACGGAGTCTCAGTATGTTGCCCAGGCTGGTCTTGGACTCCTGAGCTCAAGTGATACATCCGTCTCCGCCTCCCAAAGTGCTGGGATTACAGGCCTGAGACACTGTGCCCGGCCTTAAACACAAATCTTAATTCATTCTTACAACTATCCTGAGGTTAGAAAAATGGAAGGGGAAGAAAAATGGCAAGCAGGCAGGCTGACTTCGGCTTCATTATTTGGAAGGACAGTTTGCTCGGTTAAAACACACTACTGCCCACAAAGGCCAAGACAACAGAAAAATACAGACTTATATAAATAGATTTTATACGTGACAGCAGTTTGAATGGAGACTTTTTCAATGCAAATGACAAACAGCTGTCCTTGGGAATAAATGACAACGAATTTTTTTATCTCAACAGCTGTCCTGAGAGCACATCTCTACATCTCTACCTGCATTCTGGAAACAGGGAGAAAGCCAAAACGGACGACAAGACACTAGATCAGCCATGTCCAACCCTGTGACTACAAGGACTTTTCCGCCTATCTTTGGTCATGGGTATCATCAAAATTCTGCACAAACCTTTTTTTTTTTTTTTTTTTTTTTTAAGCTCATCAGCTGTTGTTAGCATTAGTGTATTTTATGTGTGGCCCAGGAGCAGTCTTCTTCCAATGTGGGCCTGAGAAGCCAAAAGACTGGACACCTGTGCACTAAATCAAAAGGCTATTCCTTCTGGAAGCAATTGTAAAGAATTTCTCACATTATCTTGACATGAAAACCAATGGATAGTGGGACAGAATGCAAAATCTTCAAGAATTTTTGTTGTTGTTGTTGTTGAGTCAAGGTCTTGCTCTGTGGCCCAGGCTGGAGTACACTGGTGAGATCACAGCTCAGTGCAGGCTCAAGTGCTCCTCCCGCCTCAGCCACAGTACTAGCTAGGACTACAGATGCGCACAGCCACCCCTGGCTAATATTTTATCTTTTGTAGAGACGGGGTCTCACTGTATTGTCCAGGTTGGTCTCAAACTCTTTGACTCAAGGGATCCAGGACAGGATAACAGGTGTGAGCCACCACACCTGGCCATGTGCATGAACTTTTAAGACAAACACAAGGCCCCACAAAAGGTAAGGTTTTCCCACCTAATTTCCAGGGGATCTTTTGGTGCAAGGATGAGAAGCCCTTAAAAGTACACACACAACTCCAAAGATTCAAGACAGTTCATTCGGGCTGAGCCAGCCCACTGGGCAGACAGACCTTCAAGAAATGCCCACCCATGACATACACCAGATGGCTCTCCAAGAATCTCTTCAGTCCTCAGGGTCCCTAAGGTACTGGACAGAGCTAGGAAAGCAAACCCATTTGCTTCTTCCTGCACGAAACCCCTTGAGGTCAAGACCCCACAATCAGACGAGGATGGAGTGGCTCACCCTCAGTCACCAGGCCAGACTCAAGGTGGTATAATGACTTAACCAAGGGTGTGGGACTCCAGGTCTGACTCCCAACTCAGTTCTCCTTTAATAACCACACTTTGTTAATTCTCCTTAACAGGGGTTCCTGGCAAGTCAGTTCTCCCTCAGGCCTTTGGTTTCCTCACCTACAAGATGAGAGGGCTGGACCAGATGGAAATTCGGGGGGTAAGGGGATGTCCGTGCGCAGACCACCCACCCCCCCCTCGCCCCACGGGACCCTAGAGCCTCCATCCCAGTTCCCACCAAGCACCCGCCCCACAAATCCTGCCCAAGGTGAGGGCTGGTCCCGGGTCCCTCGGCTGCCGCATCAGCGAGTGCAGGAGGGAGGGGAAGCCTCCAAGGGCACGACGCGGGCTCAAGGATGCAACTCGGCCAGGAGTGAACTGGGGCCTCAAGGGAGGTGTCCGGGCCGCTCCTCGAGCCCAGCCCAGGTCCCCAAACCCCTTACCTCCAGGGTCCGTATCTCCTGCTTGGTGAGGTCATTGGACACAGCACACTTGGTGCCCAGCCCGCGCAGGCTGCCAATGGAGATGCCGATGAACTTCTGGAGCTGTCCGCACTGCTGCAGCCCCGGGCTGGCCGCGCCCCCTGCGCCACCCTCAGCGGCCGCTGCATCACCCGCGCCACCGCCCTCCTTCTTCTCTCCCATTGCCTCCGCGCGCAGTGCCGCTCTATGCAGGCCACAGCGGCCGAGGCAGGGAGCCCGGGGCTCGGGCGCCTAGGCAAGGAACCCCCGAGCCGGGAGAGCTGGACCGGGAGCGCTCCTCGGCGCTGCCCTTGCCAGGACGCCAGTAGAGCTGGCAGCGGAGTCTGCCGCTCCCGCCCTCAGAGCTGCGGCGGCGGGAGCAGAAAGCCGCGGCGACGGGGGCAAAAAGCCGCGGCGACGGGGGCAAAAAGCCGCGGCGGCAAAAATGCGCGGCGGCGGGGCAAAAAGCCGCGGCGGAAGAAAGCCGCCGGGGCGGGGGCATAAAGCCGCGGCGGGGGGGGACAAAAAGCAGTGGGAGCTGGGGCAAAAAAACCACAAAAAGCCGTGGCGGCGGGGAGCAAAAAGCCGCGGCCGCGAGGGCAAAAAGCCAGGGCGACGGGCGCAAAAAGCCGCGGCGGCGGGGGGCAAAAAGCGGCGGCGGCAAAAAGCCGCGGCGGCGGGGGGCAAAAAACCGCGGCGGGCAAAAAGCCGCGGCGGTGGGGGGGCAAAAAGCCGCGGCGGGCAAAAAGCCTCGGCGGGCAAAAAGCCGCGGCAGCGGGGGGCAAAAAGCTGCAGCGGGAGAAAGTCTTACTCCAAATTCCCTTGCTTCAGTAAGCTTCTCTAGGCCAATGTTCCTTCGGCATTACCCATTTTCTTCCTATGAATGCAAATCACATAAACATGGAAGTACATTTGACCATTTTAATTGTTTAACATTCCATGTCACACGACCTTCCACAATAGAATCAATGTATTAAAATGTGTTAACGACCACACATTTTACACAAATGCCATGAATCCTTAAGGTGTTCCAATTTATAAAATATGTCTGCAAATCATACTTTATGATGCTTTGTATTCTGTCGGTAATTGGATGTCATATATTTAAATTCTATTAAACTGCTTATTAAAATGTCCAGTGCCTCTTTTCTTGCATGGCCACAAATATTGTCACTTTAAATCAGCACCTTTCAAAGTTAGTTTCATGACAACTCAAGATACTTTAAACTATTTTAGAAAGTCTCAAAATAATTCAAAAATAATTCATTTAGTTAACATATTTTGTAAATATACATACTCTATGTATTAATTTAAATTTGGAATAAGGAAGAGATAAAATGTCTTTAAAAGGTATTACAACTGTAAGTAATCAAAGAAGGAAAAACAAACAAACAGAATAAACTGTTAAAGGGCCAGAATATTGCTTCTAAATATGTTTGTTCTATTTTGGAATCTAAACGTGTTGGCCTAGCAGTAAAGTTCTTCGAAATTTGCCAATCTGTTTGGATCTTATCACACTAAACTCCTCTCCGTGTATCCTATGATTTAATAATCCTCTATTACCTCTATAACACAATTCACCCAGAAAAATTAAGTGCATAATTTCTTCTGGATTTACTGTGAAATACATGATTTTAAAACTTGCAATAGTACAAAAGTATAACAGAAAAAGTAAAAGTCTTCCAGCCCCACTTCCTAGAGGAAGACGCTGTTTTTATTTTTATTTTTTGAGATGGAGTCTTACTCTGTTGCCCAGACTAGAGTGCAATGGCATGACCTTGCTCACTGCAACCTCTGCCTCCTGGGTTCAAGTGATTCTCTTGCCTCAGCCTCCCAAGTAGCTGGGATTACAGGCACACACCGCCATGCCCAGCTAATTTTTGTATTTTTAGTAGAGACGGGGGGGTTTCACCATGTTGGCCATGCTAGTCTCGAACTCTTGACCTCAAGTGATCTGCCCACCTTGGCTTCCCAAAGTGCTGGGATTGCAGGTGTGAGCCACCGTGCCTGGCCTCCTTAAGTTCCTTTTGAATTTTAGTGCCATGTGTACACCTATCTCCCATCCAAAAAGTAAGTAAAATAGAATTTAAATTTTTCTGCAGAATTATAATTTTTTCACCATTCATTCTGGGAAGAACCACGTGAGGCCAAAACCAAGGACCCTACCCTTCTTCACTTGGTACCACCTTCCCACTTGACAAGTTACAAGTCCCATGGGGGTAACCACAAGGTCCCCTCAGCCTGGCCATTGTACACAGCCCCAGGGTACTGGCAACGCACGACCTACACTCCAAGGCAACTGGACAACTTGGTCTTTGGTAAGATCACTTATGATAACAAAGTGAGTCAGCTTCGCTTCAGACAAGCAATGTGGCAGTGATACAAAGACAAGCTATTTTGACAAATATTATTTTTGAGGCAGTCGCTCTGTTACACAGGCTGGGGTACAGTGGTTTGATCGTGGCTCACTGCAGCGTTGACCTCCAGGGATCAAGTGATCCTCCCACCTCAGCCTCCTGAGTACCTGGGAATACAAGTGCTCGCCACCATGCCTGGCTAATTTTCAAAATTTTTTTGTAGATACAAGGTCTCATTATGCTGCACAGGCTGGTCTCAAACTCCTGAGCTCAAGTTATCCTTCTGCTGGGATTACAGGCTGAGTCACTGTGCCCGAACTTTTTGCAGAATTAAAACATACGCATTCATTTTCCTTTTGCTATTCTTAATCTCTGTAGTTATTTTTAGGGAGAAAATTCTTGTTGACTTCAATCTATGTAGTATGAGTTGTGTTATAACAATAAATTATATATTATATATTATATTACATATAATACATACAATATCATATATAAGTTATAGCTCTTTTGTTCCCCTCTTACTCTTCTAAGTGTGCTGCTTAAAGGAAGAGCTGTGTTTACCTTTTCCTATTGCTCACTGTATCTAGCAATATCTTACAGCATGGCATACAATACGTACGTATTTAAAACTGCATTGCCTCCTGAAAATTGTTTTTAAGAAATTCCACTCCATTTATCAATATAAGATTCAGAAATTGTTACATTCTAGAAGGGACCTAAGGGATCTAGTCCAGGGATTTTCCAGCTGTGTTCTCCTGAGCCTTAAGGTCCCTGGGAGGACTCTGAGAAGGAAGGGTTAGGTAAGCAGTTGGGACTTCTAACTCCCTAGCAGATCAGTTCTGTTTTGTATAACAGGGTTTTGAGTAAAGTAGTAAAGTTTTTATTTGTAAAAAGTTTCATTGAATGATAAAGGGGATATCACCACCAATCCCACAGAAATACAAACTACCATCACAGAATACTATAAACACCTCTACGCAAATAAACTAGAAAATCTAGAAGAAATGGATACATTCCTCGACACATACACCCTCCCAAGACTAAACCAGGAAGAAGTTGAATCTCTGAATAGACCAATAACAGGCTCTGAAATTGTGGCAATAATTAAGAGCTTACCAACCAAAAAAAGTCCGGGACCAGATGGATTCACAGCCGAATTCTACCAGAGGTAAAAGGAGGAGCTGGTACCATTCCTTCTGAAACGATTCCAATCAATAGAAAAAGAGGAAATCCTCCCTAACTCATTTTATGAGGCCAGCATCATCCTGATACCAAAGCCTGGCAGAGACACAACAAAAAAAGAGAATTTTAGACCAATATCCCTGATGAACATCGATGCAAAAATCCTCAACAAAACACTGGCAAACTGAATCCAGCAGCACATGAAAAAGCTTATCCAGCATGATCAAGTGGGCTTCATCCCTGGGATGCAAGGCTGGTTCAACATACGCAAATCAATAAATGTAATCCAGCATATAAACAGAACCAACAACAAAAACCATACGATTATCTCAATACATGCAGAACGGCCTTTGACAAAATTCAACAACCCTTCATGCTAAAAACTCTCAATAAACTGGGTATTGATGGACTGTATCTCAAAATAATAAGAGCTATCTATGACAAACCCACAGCCAATATCATACTGAATGGGCAAAAACTGGAAGCATTCCCTTTGAAAACTGGCACAAGACAGGGATGCCCTCTCTCACCACTCCTATTCAACACAGTGTGGGAAGTTCTGGCCAGGGCAATGAGGCAGGAGAAGGAAATAAAGGGTATTCAATTAGGAAAAGAGGAAGTCAAATTCTCCCTGTTTGCAGATGACATGACTGTATATCTAGAAAACCCCATCGTCTCAGCCCAAAATCTCCTTAAACTGATAGGCAACTTCAACAAAGTCTCAGGATACAGAATCAATGTGCAAAAATCACAAGCATTCTTATACACCAATAACAGACAAACAGAGAGCCAAATCATGAGTGAACTCCCATTCACAATTGCTTCAAAGAGAATAAAATACTCAGGAATCCAACTTACAAGGGATGTGAAGGACCTCTTCAAGGAAAACTACAAACCACTGCTCAATGAAATAAAAGAGGATACAAACAAATGGAAGAACATTCCACACTCATGGGTAGGAAGAATCAATATCGTGAAAACGGCCACACTGCCCAAGGTAATTTATAGATTCAATGCCATCCCCATCAAGCTACCAATGACTTTCTTCACAGAATTGGAAAAAACTACTTTAAAGTTCATATGGAACCAAAAAAGAGCCCGCATTGCCAAGTCACTCCTAAGCCAGAAAAACAAAGCTGGAGGCATCATGCTACCTGACTTCAAACTATACTACAAGGCTACAGTAACCAAAACAGCATGGTACTGGTACCAAAACAGAGATATAGACCAATGGAACAGAATAGAGCCCTCAGAAATAATGCCGCATATCTACAACTATCTGATCTTTGGCAAACCTGACAAAAACAAGAAATGGGGAAAGGATTCCCTTTTTAATAAATGGTGCTGGGAAAACTGGCCAGCCATATGTAGAAAGCTGAAACTGGATCCCTTCCTTACATCTTATACAAAAATTAATTCAAGATGGATTAAAGACTTAAATGTTAGACCTAAAACCATAAAAACCCTAGAAGAAAACCTAGGCAATACCATTCAGGACCCAGGCATGGGCAAGGACTTCATGTCTAAACCACCAAAAGCAATGGCAACAAAAGCCAAAACTGACAAATGGGATCTAATTAAACTAAAGAGCTTCTGCAAAGCAAAAGAAACTACCATCACAGTGAACAGGCAACCTACAGAATGGGAGAAAATTTTTGCAGTCTACTCACCTGACAAAGGGCTAATATCCAGAATCTACAATGAACTCAAACAAATTTACAAGAAAAAAACAACCCCATCAAAAAGTGGGTGAAGGATATGAACAGACACTTCTCAAAAGAAGACATTTATGCAGCCAAAAGACACATGAAAAAATGCTCATCATCACTGGCCATCAGAGAAATGCAAATCAAAACCACAATGAGATACCATCTCACACCAGTTAGAATGGTGATCATTAAAAAGTCAGGAAACAACAGGTGCTGGAGAGGATGTGGAGAAATAGGAACACTTTTACACTGTTGGTGGGACTCTAAACTAGTTCAACCATTGTGGAAGACAGTGTGGTGATTCCTCAGGGATCTAGAACTAGAAATCCCATTTGACCCAGCCATCCCATTACTGGGTATATACCGAAAGGATTATAAATCATGCCACTATAAAGACACATGCACACGTATGTTTATTGTGGCACTATTCAGAATAGCAAAGACTTGGAACCAACCCAAATGTCCATCAATGATAGACTGGATTAAGAAAATGTGGCACATATACACCATGGAATACTATGCAGCCATAAAAAATGGTGAGTTCATGTCCTTTGTAGGGACATGGATGAAGCTTGAAACCATCATTCTCAGCAAACTCTCTCAAGGACAAAACACCAAACACCGCATGTTCTCACTCATAGGTGGGAATCGAACAATGAGAATACATGGACACAGGAAGGGGAACATCATACACTGTTGCTTGTTGTGGGGTGGGGGGAGGGAGGAGGGATAGCATTAGGAGATATACCTAATGTTAAATGAAGAGTTAATGGGTGCGGCACACCAACATGGCACATGTATACATATGTAACAAACCTGCATGTTGTGCACACGTACCCTAAAAATTAAAGTATAATTTTAAAAAATTAAAAAAAAAATTTTTTTTAAAGTGTCATTGAAAAGAAAAAAAAAATTCTTTGGGAGGCCAAGGCAGAAGAATCACTTGAGGCCAGGAGTTTCAGATCAGCTTGGGCAACATAGTGAGAAATAAATTAGCTGGGTGTGGTGGTGCACACCTGTAGTCCTAGCTACTTGGGAGGCAGAGGTAGGAGGATCGCTTGAGCCTGGGAGTTTGAGGCTACAGTAAGCTATGATTGTATCACTGCGCTCCAGCCTGGTACAGAGTAAAACCCTGTCTCAAAAAAAAAAAAAAAAAAAAAAGTATAGCATAAAAACGTCTGATTCTGGTCTAACATTTTGGAGATGAGGAAACTAAGATGCAGAGAGGTTAAGCGACTTGCCTATGGTCATGGAGCTAATAAATGACAATGAGGTGCCAAAACCTGGGGTCCCTGACTCCTGTTTCTGACCTCTATTATATCACACTGGCTCCCACAAGGGCTTACAAGGTAATCATTTAGCCACGACCAAATTTTTAGATAAAATAGACAAATTTTAAAACAAGTGTTTTCAATAAAATTCACCACTTTAACTATGAGAAGGCTCAGAAAGCACTCGAAAAAGGCCTCAGTGCTGACAGTGAGGAGAATGAGGAATATGATGGTCAAGAGAATTTATCTTCACCCCTGAGTCAGCTGGTGATGCTCCTGACGATCCTCACTGCTGTGACACTCCCGTGTGTCCCCTACCATCTAGCCAAATGATAAGATAAACAGTTTGGCTTGATTCACACCTTCATGCTCCCAACGACCATCGTGTCTGAAACATCCTCATGACTTTTATCTATCTCTCTCCTAGCACCTGTTCAATTACAAGTCAATAATTCCAGGAAGCCTTTACAGATAAAGCCACTTTTGCTCTTTCCCATCCCCTCTAATGATACTGATGCCTTTTTTCCTAAACCAAAAATCTAGACTTGTTGCTTGAAAATGTTGGTTGTATTTATGGGGACAATGGGACAGAATGCTTGCAGTTTTTGTGGCTGCCATTTATCCTCATGATTCCTTACACCCTTTACTGTGAATTGTTTTATAGATGTGCTTTCCAGTATAAATGTGCTCTCCAATTAGATTACAAGCTTCTTGAAGACAAGGATTCAGACTCCTACTAATTTTGACTTCTCTTTACACCACGGGTCTAAAGTTGGCTCAATTCTCCAATTGTCATATTAACCTGAAAATCCCTTAGGAAGGCATGCCAGAGTGGATATCAACATACTGTTCTCTAAGTGCAACACAGCTATTTCTTTCAATAGAATTATAATGAATATTTCTGTTACGAATAGATAAACTATGCCAGGTGTGGTGGCTCATGCCTGTAATCCCAGCACTTTGAGAGGTCAAGGCAGGAGGATCAGTTGAGTCCGGGAGTTTGAGATGAGCCTGGGCAACATGGCAAAATCTCGTCTCTACAAAAAATACAAAAAAAGTAAGCCGGGCATGGTAGTGCATGCCTCTGGTCTCAGCTACTCAGGAGGCTGAGGCAAGAGGATTGCTTGAGCCCAGGAGGTCAAGGCTACAGTGAGACAAGATTGTGCCACTGCCTGGGTGACAGAGCAACAACCTGTCACAAAAAAAAAAATAGACAGACAAAATACAGCTTAGGCAATATGACAAAACCCCATATCTGCAAAAAATACAAAAATCAGCCAGGTGTGGTGGTGCATGCCTGTAGTCCCAACTACTTGGGAGGTTTAGGTGGGATGATCACTTGAGCCTGGGAGGTTGAGGCTCTGGTGGTGAGCCATGATCACACCACTGCACTCCAGCCTGGTCAACAGAGTGAGAACCTGTCTCGACAACAACAAATACACACACACACACACACACACACACACACATATATCTATATACATATATAATACATATATATACACACAAAATAGTTTAGAAGCCACATTGTGTGAACATGCATTTATAAACACTAAAATCCCGTGTAATGACAAGATGCTTAAACTGAAAGGCAGGAGGGAAATGCAGATTCACAATCCCCAGGTGAATCTCTGACTCTGGAGTGCACATGCAGTTTACGTAAACGTAAACTGGCTTATGTTTAAATTGTTCTTGCTGGCCGGGTGCAGTGGCTCACGACTATAATCCCAGCACGTTGGGAGGCCGAGGTGGACGGATCACCTGAGGCCCAGGAGTTCGAGACCAGCTTGGCCAACATGGCAAAATCCCGTCTCTACTAAAAATACAAAAATTAGCTGGGCATGGTCACGTATGCCTGTAGTCCTAGGTACTCGGAAGGCTGAGGCAGGAGAATCGCTTGAACCCAGGAGGTGGAGGCTGCAGTGAGCTGAAATTGCGACACTGCACTTCAGCCTTGGCGCCAGAGCAAGACTGTCTCAAAAAATTAAATAAAAATAAATAAATCGTTCTTGCTCTTCAGGGAGTAAGCCCAGGGGGGAGTGGGTGGGTAGGAAAAGCAGCACTGTTAAGTTTGGGTGAATAAATGTGAACAATGACTCCAATGCCATAGACCCTCATGTGTTTGTTGCATTAATTGGATAATTCAAAATATAAAGTATTATCCAGTTTCAGGATAATATTAAGATCTAAACCAATGAATGCTCTATGAAAAGTTGTAGATTAACTGATCCCTTAAAACTAAAAACAGCGTCTTCATAAGCTTCTACTGAGGGCAGCTACCACTTTCTTCATCACATTTCTTATCCTCAATAGCTGTGGGCAATGCCAAAATAGCTGTATGATCAACATTAATAAACAACACCAGGGCAACAGCCAGACACAAACCTAAATGAAGAATTAAATTGTAGGAGAAGGAGGAGGAAGCAGCGATGGCGGCTGCTGCGGCGGTTGCGGCGGGGGCCGGGGTGGGCGCCGCGGTCTGGGGCGGGCAGTGAGGCGCGGGCGGCCGGGCCGGTGGGCTGGGCGGCGGGCCCGGCGGCCGCCCTCGCGCCCTTGCCCGCGCCTGGCGGCCCGATGTGGCTGCAGCAGGGGCTCAAGGGGCTGCCGGGACTGCTGTCGAGCAGCTGGGCCCGCCGCCTCCTCTGCCTGCTTGGCCTCCTACTGCTGCTTCTGTGGTTTGGGGGGGTCCGGCGCGCAGCGGGCAGCGGGCGGCCTGCACCTGCTGCCCTGGTCCCGGGGTGAGCTGGGCGCCACCGAGCCGTCTGCCTGCCTGGAGGCGGCCACCCGCGCCTGGCGCGGCCTGCGGGAGCGCGGCGAGGCGGTACCGCTGGGCCCTGGAGTGCCGGCCCTGGTGGCCAACGGCTTCCTGGCCCTGGACGTGGCTGCCAATCGGCTGTGGGTGACTCCCGGGGAGCGGGAGCCCGCCGTGGCGCCGGACTTTGTGCCCTTCGTGCAGCTGCGCCCGCTGAGCGCGCTGGCTGAAGCTGGAGAGGCGGTGCTGCTGCTGCGGGAGGGGCTGCTGCGCCGCGTGCGTTGCCTGCAGCTGGGGTCCCCAGGTCCTGGCCCCGTGGCCGCTGGCCCCGGGCCCGCCTCCGTCTCTGGCCTTGCCGCGGGGTCCGGCCGCGACTGCGTGCTGCTGCAAGAGGGCTTTCTGGCGCACAGGGGCCGACCCCACGTCTACCTGCAGCGCATCCAGCTCAACAACCCCACGGAGCGCGTGACCGCGCTGCAGACTGTGGGGCCCACTGCCGGCCCAGCCCCCAAGGCCTTCACCAGTACCCTGGAGAAGGTCGGAGACCATCAGTTCCTCCTCTACTCAGGCCGGTCCCCGCCTACGCCCACTGGGTTGGTGCACCTGGTGGTGGTGGCCGCCAAGAAGCTGGTGAACCGCCTCCAAGTGGCTCCCAAGACGCAGCTGGATGAGACGGTGCTGTGGGTGGTGCACGTCTCTGGCCCCATTAACCCCCAGGTGCCCAAAAGCAAAGCAGCCAAGGAGCTCAAGGCGCTGCAGGACTTGGCACAGAAGGAAATGCTGGAGCTCTTGGAGATGCCAGCGGCGGAGCTGCTTCAAGACCACCAGCTCCTCTGGGCTCAGCTCTTCAGCCCAGGAGTGGAAATGAAGAAGATCACTGACACCCACAGGCCGTCTGGCCTCGCCGTGAACCTGACGCTCTATTACATGCTCTCCTGCTCGCCAGCCCCGCTGCTCAGCCCCTCCCTGAGCCACAGGGAGCGAGACCAGATGGAGTCGACGCTCAACTATGAAGATCACTGCTTCAGCGGGCACGCCACCATGCACGCCGAGAACCTGTGGCCGGGGCGGCTGTCCTCCGTCCAGCAGATCCTGCAGCTCTCTGACCTGTGGAGGCTGACCCTCCAGAAGCGTGGCTGCAAGGGGCTGGTGAAGGTGGGTGCCCCAGGCATCCTGCAGGGCATGGTGCTCAGCTTCGGGGGGCTGCAGTTCACAGAGAACCACCTCCAGTTCCAGGCCGACCCCGACGTGCTGCAGAACAGCTATGCATTGCGTGGCATCTGCTACATGAACGACCATATCAACCTGGCCGTGCTGGCGGATGCCGAGGGCAAGCCCTACCTACATGAGTCCGTGGAGTCCGGTGGCCAGCCTGTCAAGATCTATGCCTGCAAGGCAGGCTGCCTGGACGAGCCAGTGGAGCTGACCTCGGCGCCCACGGGCCACACCTTCTCGGTCATGGTGACACAGCCCATCACGCCACTGCTCTACATCTCCACCGACCTCACACACCTGCAGGACCTGCGGCACACACTGCACCTCAAGGCCATCCTGGCCCATCATGAGCACATGGCTCAGCAGGACCCCGGGCTGCCCTTCCTCTTCTGGTTCAGCTTGGCCTCCCTCATCACCCTCTTCCACCTCTTCCTCTTCAAGCTCATCTACAACGAGTACTGTGGGCCTGGAGCCAAGCCCCTCTTCAGGAGTAAGGAAGATCCCAGTGTCTGAGTGAACTAACAGTCCTGCTTTCAGCCACCATTTGCACAAGACACCCAGCACTGAAAGTCCTGCTGCCAGGAGCAAGGGATCCTTTGGAAGCACCCGCCCTTTGTGCCTTGTTGGGGGAAACCAGTGACACAGAAGTGAGTGTGGATACACCAGAGTTTGCATTGGAAGGAATGAGTGTCACGTGGGGAGGGAAGGGGCCAGTGGACCTTTTGTAAGCTTTCCACTCAATAAAATGAACCTGTATAGCAAAAAAAAAAAAAAAAAAAAAAAAAAAAAAGAATTAAATTGTATAAAGATGTATAAAGATGTCTATTAGTTAGTACATAGGAAACTGTTTGATAATGTTGGCAGAAAAAAAAAAACAGGCCAGGCGCAGTGGCTCACACCTGTAATCCCAGCACTTTGGGAGGCCAAGGTTGGTGGATCACCTGAGGCCAGGTGCTTGAGACCAGCCTGGCCAACATAGCAAAACCCCGTCTCTACTAAAAATACAGAAATTAGCCAGGCGTGGTGGGGGGTGCCTGTAATCCCAGCTATTCGGGAGACTGAGGCAGGAGAACTGCTTGAACCTGGGAGGCGGAGGCTGCAGTGAGCAGAGATGGTGCCACTGCACTCCAGCCTAGGCGACAGCAAAATTCCATCTCAAAAAACAAAAAAACAAAGGAAAAACAGTATTCTATGTCAAGTTCCTCGGAAGAATGTCAAATAATTTCTGAATCCCTTAGCACTGAGTGCAGGGTCAGACACAGAGTAAGTATTCAATCAGATTTATGATCCTTATAATTACTAACACTTACTGGGTTGCTTACTATATTCCAGGCATTGTGCTAATAATTAACACCTCTACACACATTACTTCCTCACAAGCCCCAAATCATAGTACATTTTAGAGCCAGAATTTAAAACTAAGTAAAATTCTAGGACCAGTGCTCTTAACCACTGGGCAATACTGCTTCTCAATTTTATCAAGTAAGTAAATGAAGCAACTCAACACTTTAAAAAAGCTTGTACTCAAAAATCATATTTAGAACTAAGGTTTAATTTTAAAGATTATCCTTGCTTGATTAATGTTTTCACCTGGGAAGAAAGTGACTCTTTACAGGGAAAATTTCTACTTTACAACAGTCTCAACTAGATGGCCGTAAACTCATCATCCAGATCAGGGCTTTTTTTTTTTTTTTCCTTTTTCCACCAACTCTTAAACCCAAGCATTTTTAAGAGTGAAAGCATGGCCAGGCATGGTGGCTCACACCTGTAAAACCAGCACTTTGGGAGGCCAAAGCGGGGCAGATCACCCAGTGTCAAGAGTTTGAGACCAGCCTGGCCAACATGGTGAAACCCCGTGTCTACTAAAAATACAAATATTAGCTGGGCGTGGCGGTGTGCGCCTGTAGTCCCAGCTACTCAGGAGGCTGAGGCACAAGAATCACTCGAACCTGGGAGGCGGAGCTTGCAGTTAGCCAAGAACGCGCCACTGCACTCTAGCCTGGGCAGCAGAGCAAGACTCTGTCTCAAACAAAAATCCCAAAACCAAAAAAAGTGCAACAAAGCATTTACAGAGTGGGTATATCTACATGCACATTTTCTGATAGATACTAATTGCTGAGAATTTAGACACAGTTTTGCCTCTCTACAAATTCATAAATTATATTTCAAGTACAGTTAATTCTGTTGTATAAATGACGTGGGTTCAATATTTTTGCTACAATTTTATCTAACACAGTTGCATGATAGGTATGATTTAATTCTCCTTTCCTAAGAACAGCCATTCAATTGCATGCTCACTGTCACAGAGCTGAGACTTTTTTCGAGATGCAGTCTCATTCTGTCTCCCAGGCTGGAGTGCAGTGGCTTGATCTCGGCTCACTGCAACCTCCACCTCCTGGGTTCAAGTGATTCTGCTGCCTCAGCCTCCTGAGTAGCTGGGATTCCAGGCGCCCGCCATCACGCTCAGCTAATTTTTTTGTATTTTTAGTAGAGACGGGGTCTTACCATGTTGGCCAGGTCAAACTCCTGCCCTCAGATAATCTGCCTGCCTTGGCCTCCCAAAGTGCTGGGATTACAGGCGTGAGCCTCTGCACGCAGCCAGAACTGAGACTTTAATAGTTAGCTCATTTTATAAAACAAGCCCTACTATTCATACCTTCGTGAGCATTTTTTACAAACTTTTTTTTTTTTTTTGAGACATGACCTCGCTCTATTGTCCAGGCTGTCACAGTGGCATGATCATAGCTGGCTGCAGCCTTGAGTTCCTGGGCTCAAGTGATCCTCTAACCTCAGCTCCCTGAGCAGACATGGCTACAGGCACATGCCACCACACTTAGCTAATTTTTAAAAATTTTTTGGAGAGACATGGTCCTACTACGTCACCCAGGCTGATCTCAAACTCCTGGCTGCACGAGCAATCCTCCTGCCTTGGCCTCCCAAAGTGCTGAGATTAGAAATGTGGGCCACAGTGCCTGGCCAAGAATCGTTTTTATGCTAGGTGATTTTTATCACTTTCAGACAGTATGGGATATTAAAATATTCCCTCACTACCAGAAGAAATATTACATATGTAATGTTAAAATTGCTTAAAAGTTCTGACAATTTAAATGTTGGAGGAAAAGTCAAGAATCAAATGCAAGGTAAGATGGTAAAGGAGGTCAAGGAGCAACTCTCAACTTTTCAAAAAAGCTAACGGAAAATTATAAATTGGCAAGGCCAGGCGCGGTGGCTCACACCTGTAATCCCAGCACTTTGGGAGGCCGAGGCAGGTGGATCACGAGGTCAGATGGAGACCATCCTGGCTAACACAGTAGAAACCCCGTCTCTACTAGAAATACAAAAAATTAGCCAGGTGTGCTGGCGGATGCCTGTAGTCCCAGCTACTAGGGAGGCTGAGGCAGGAGAATGGCGTGAACCCGGGAGGCGGAGCTTGCAGTAAGCCGAGATTGTGCCACTGCACTCCAGCCTGGGCGACAGACCAAGACTCCGTCTCAAAAAAAAAAAAAAAAGTTGTTTATCATATCTTCAAAAACTGGTAACTACAATAGAAATAAAAGGTGTCTTTAGAGCCTAAGATTTGGGAATTAATGAACTAGTCACTTTAAAAATTTTTTCATCTTAGGCAGTGGCTCACACCTGTAATCCCAGCACTTTGGGAGGCCGGGGTGGGCAGATCACGAAGTCAGGAGTTCGAGACCAGCCTGGCCAAGATGGTAAAACCCCATCTCTACTAAAAATACAAAAACTAGTCGTGTGCAATGGCGGGCACCTGTAATCCCAGCTACTCAGGAAGCTGAGGCAGGAGAATCGCTTGAACCCAGGAGGTAGAGGTTGCAGTGAGCCAAGAATGCACCACTGCACTCCAGCCTAGGTGACAGAGAAAGACTCTGTTTCAGGGGGAAAAAAAAAAAATTCATCTTTTGAAAACACACTAATCAACACTTTTCCTCAGTTAAACCAGTTCACCAAAGTGAGAATTTAAAAAATTATACATTTGGCCGGCAGCGGTGGCTCATGCCTGTAATTCTGGCACTTTGGGAGGCAGAGGCGGGCGGATCACGATAGGAGTTTGAGACCAGCCTGTCCAACATGGTGAAATCCCGTCTCTACTAAAGATACAAAAAATTACCTGGGCGTGGTGGTGTGCCTGTAACCCCAGCTACTCAGGAGGCTGAGGCAGGAGAATCATTTGAACCTGGGAGGCGGAGGTTGCAGTGAACCGAGATGGCGCCATTGCACTCCAGCCTGGGCGACAGGGTGAGAGTCCGTCTCAGAAAAAAAAAAAAAAAATATATATATATATATACACACACACACACACACTCTCTCTCTCTCTCTCTCTCTCTCTCTCACTTTTATGTGATTTGGAGAAAAAAAAAAACCCACACAAACACACACCTCAAATCCCAGAATTTAGAGACATTACAGTTGAGCACAAATCTAAGTTAAAAAAAAAAAAAAAAAAAAAAGGCGGGGGTGCAGGGATGGGATGGGTGGGTAAAGAGGTCTAGAGTGACAGAAAGCAGGGCAGGGATCCACTGCAAAGGGACATAGGGACATTTTCAGGGAGACAGAAATGCTCTGTACCTTTTTTGGGGTGGGTGGGTAGGGGACTTATTTTCTGAGACAGGGTCTCACTCTGTCACCCAGGCCAAGTGCAGCGGCACTATCGTGGCTCCCTGCAGCCTCACCCTCCTGGGCTCAAGCGATCCTCTCACCTCAGCCTCCCAAGTAGCTGGGACTACAGGTGCATGCCACCAAGCCTGGCTAAGTTTTTATTTTTTATAGAGATAGGGGTCTCACTGTGTTGCCCTGGCTGCCCTCAAACTCCTGGGCTCAAGAGATCCTCCTTCCTTGGCCTCCCAAAGTGTTGAAATTACAGGTGTGAGCCACTGCACCAGGTCAATGCTTTGTATCTTGATCATGCTGGTGGTAATATCACTATATACAACTTCCAAAACACAAACTATATAATTAAAATGGGTATATTTGTTATACGTAAACTGTTCCTCAATTTTTCATAAAGGGGGAGTAAATTCATGTAAAGTAGATTTAAAAGAAAATACTAAGCAAATAATAGTATAGGTGGTACAGTGATGTGGCCAAATTCACAGATGGTACATGAATAACTGACATGAATAACTGCTGTTTAAGAGATACAGAGCTAAGCCTTCAAAGAGAAGGCTTTTTTTTTTTTTTTTTTTTTTTGAGACGGAGTCTTGCTCTGTCGCCTAGGCTGGAGTACAGTGGCATGATCTTGGCTCACTGCAACCTCCGCCTCCCGGGTTCAAGCGATTCTCCTGCCTCAGCCTCCCAATTAGCTGGGACCACAGACACATGCCACGACACCCGGCTAGTTTTTTGTATTTTTAGTAGAGACGGGGTTTCACCATGTTAGCCATGATGGCCTCGATCTCCTGACCTCATGATCTGCCCGCCTCGGCCTCCCAAAGTGATGAGATTACAGGCATGAGCCACCATACCCGGCCAAGAGAAGGCTTTTAAGAGAAGCAGCCTCTATAACAAAGAAAGTCTAAAATTTATTTTTAAAAGTATATTAATTGTAACATTCATCAATGCTAGAAGTATATAATACTTTTGTTTCAACAAAGTTTTTTTTTCAGGAGAGGAATGTTCTTATTTGGGGGACTTTTAGGACTTATTTCGGAGGCCTCTTAGGGCTAACCAAAGAGAAACCAGCTGCTCATATTAGAAGACCTTGGAGTTATGAGATGCTAGTTTATACCATATGCATTAGACATAAAAAAAATCACTATCTACCTTCGGCTGAGATAAAAAGCAAGAGGTAAAGCTCCAGACAGCTGTTCCTAACTTAACTACTCTTGCCTCCCACAGCTTTCTGAACAAGGTAAATCCTGAATAGTGATCATCATTCAACCTTCATCTCTGCAAAAAGCATTTCTTTTCCTCCCAGGCGAAAACAAACAGTGCCTGCTGTCTAGCACTAGTTAAACAAGTTCCCCAAACACCACACACGTCTATTATAATACATACCACTGAGAAGCCACAGCAAGAACATAATGTTCCTTATGGGCCAAGGATGAGAGAAGAGGACAGGAATCCTCCAAGCTGATACAGTGACTTGTAAACCTGGTTTATCTTATTGGAGTCTCAGTTTCTACATTTGTAAGTATTTTTGCCTGATTCAACAGTATAGTATTTAATTAAGAACCAGAACTTTTGTCTCCTCCCATCTTCTTTTTTTTTTGAGATGGAGTCTCACTCTGTTGTAGTGGCACAATCTCCTGAGTAGCTGGGACTATAGGCGTGAGCCACCACACCTGGCTAATTTTTGTATTTTTAGTAGAGATGGGGTTTCACCACGTGGGCCAGGCTGGTCTCGAACTTCTGACCTCAGGTGATCCACCCACCTTGGCCTCCCAAAGTGCTGGGAGTACAGGCATGAGTCACCATGCTCAGCCGTCTCCTCTCATCTTCTAAGAACTGGATATTGTCATTTGAAAGTCTTATTTTTAACCATCATGGTCTCTACGCTTGAGTGTGTCTGTGAGAATATGAAGACATACTGTAATTACTGGCTCATTAAGATTAAGCATCATAATCTTCCTAGTTGAAAAGGGTTAGCCAAGTACTGTATAAGGTGTAACTATAAGTATTTAACCTTACAAATTCCTCAAGAAGATAGGCAGAAAATAGGAAAGAAAAGGGCAAAAATAGGCCGGGTGCAGTGGCCCACCTGAGGTACAGAGTTCAAGACCAGCCTGGCCAACATGATGAAACCCTGTCTCTACTAAAAATACAAAAAATTAGCTGGGCGTGGTGGTGGGCGCCTGTAATCCCAGCTACTCAGGAGGCTGAGACAGGAGAATTGCTTGAACCCAGAGGCAGAGGTTACAGTGAACCAAGATCGCACCACTGCACTCCAGCCTGGGCAACAAGAGCAAAACTCCATCTCAAAAAAAAAAAGAAACAAAAGAAAAGGACAAAAATATGCAACAGTGGAAAGGAGGCAGCAAAGTTAACTGCACAGATCACATCTCAGTCAGAGAGCAGTATGTGAAGGAGGGAAAAAGCCTCTAATCACTTGACTCAGATATACGTTGGAGATGCTAGAGATCCAACTCCGTGTTCCAAAAACCTGTGTTCCCAGAGACCACTACTGCAGTGTCAGTTCACACAGATCTTATAACATGAGTAAACACTTCCAGATAATGACACTGATGGAAAAATAGCATACAATAGGGAAGCTCTATTTCTAAAAACTTTACTGTTTACCTGGAATCACACCTTTATTCTGAAACAAAAAGAAAATTGCTAAACAGAAGCAGATACTGTTATAACTCTTCCTTAAGATAAGCTTTATAGGCAGTGTTTAACTAGTTTAACTAGTGCTAGACAGCAGGCACTGTTTGTTTTTGCCTGGGAGGAAAAGAAATGCTTTTAGCAGAGATGAAGGTTGAATGATTATCACCATTCAGGATTTACCTTGTTCAGGGATTGTTAGGGAGCGATCAATCAAATCAGAAAGGTAAAGATGAGATGCTTTTCCTGTTTCTTGATTTTTATCTACCAGCAATAATATGAGGCACACTCGTAAAGTAAAGGTCTGCATTACATTTACAATTAAACTCTAGAAAAACATAATTCTGAGCTAAATATTCTGCCTAAAGAATCTCTTTCACATAATCCTTCCTGGTCACTTGCTCCTTGCACTCACAATTTGTTTCTTAATTCCTATGCTTTTTATCCCTTTCTATACAAGGATTTGTCCAAAAAAAAGTATACTCCCTTACCAGAACGTGACCTCCTGCAGGGGCCACATCTTACTCACCTTGTGTCTCTGTCAGCACTCAGCACTGGGCTTTGACCACAGCTCACCTTCGATTAATAAAAATTATAAATCAAGGCTGGGTGCAGTGGCTTACACCTGTAATCCCAGCACTTTGGGAGGCCAAGGTGGGCAGATTACTTGAGGTCAGGAGTTGGAGACCAGCCTGGCCAACATGGCGAAACCCCGTCTCTATTAAAAATACAAAAATTGGCCGGGCGCGGTGGCTCACACCTGTAATCCCAGAACTTTGGGAGGCTGAGGTGGAGGTCAGGAGATCGAGACCATCCTGGCTAACACTTGGTGAAACCACATCTCTACTAAAAATACAAAAAATTAGCTGGGTGTGGTGGTGGGCGCCTGTAGTCCCAGCTGAGGCAGAAGAATGGCGTGAACCTGGGAGGTGGAGCTTGCAGTGAGCTGAGACTGTGCCACTGTACTCCAGCCTAGGCCACAGGGCGAGACTCCATCTCAAAAAAATAAAAAATAAAAAAAACAAAAATTAGCCGGGCGTGGCACAAAAATAATCCCAACTACTCGGGAAGCTGAGGCAGGAGAATTGCTTGAACCCAGGGGGCAGAGGTTGCAGTGGGGCAGAGGTCGCATAGAGCTGAGATCGCACCACTGCACTCCAGCCTGGGTGACAGAGCAAGATTCCGTCTCAAAAAAAAAAAAATTATACATCAAAACAGGTTTCTGCTTTAGGTGACAACAGATGAAATCAAGCTCAACCAACTTCTACCTATAACTCATATAATCCTAGATATAATGGAGCAAAGACGGAAATGGGACCATCAATAGCTCTGCCACTGACTTCCCCTGCAATCTTGAATAAATCAAGAATGAACAAAGCCATAAATATCTAGGATCAGGAACTTTGTACTATGGCCGAGTCCCATCAGTTTTCCCTGACAGCCAGTATTAGATAATCATTTACAGCCATAGCCACCATGCATCTGTATGCAAAACCCTCACATTATAACATTGGAATTGGCTTTATATGAAAGCTACAATTACAGCCTCTCATCTCCTCTCATTCTATATAAAAGAGTGGGATCTACAAAGCCATACACGGAAACTGGTCATTTCAACCTTGCCTAACAGGGGTTCTTTTCTCATGCTTTTTAAGGAAGGAGCAGGAATAGAAATTCTCGGAGTCCTTATCAGTAAGTAATGATCAGGAACGTTCCATTGATGCTACTATAAACCTCTAGCATAACAGCAAGGTGACAAAGAATTTTCTAAAATCAGTCCCAAATAGCAGGAAAGAAACACTTAGCTCAGGATGAGTTCAAGAACCAAAAATGGGCTGAGTTGTGCTGATTTAGGTCAGAAACAGGGTCAAAGTTGCCTCTTTCAGAGATGAGAATTAGATATAACAAGTAATTGGCTGGGCACAGTAGCTCATGCCTGT
This sequence comes from Pan paniscus, assembly GCF_029289425.2. Taxonomy (NCBI): domain Eukaryota; kingdom Metazoa; phylum Chordata; class Mammalia; order Primates; family Hominidae; genus Pan; species Pan paniscus. Next base: position 80,938,278 of record NC_073255.2, on the reverse strand, counting down.
AACCCCAGCACTTTGGGAGGCCGAGGCGGGTGGATCACTTGAGGTCAGGAGCTTGAGACCAGCCTGGTCAATATGGTGAAATCCCATCCCTACTAAAAATACAAAAATTAGCCAGGTGTGGTGGTGGGTGCCTGTAATCCCAGCTACTTGAGAGGCTGAGGCAGGAGAATCGCTTGAACCCGGAAAGCAGAGGTTGCAGTGAGCCGAGACTGTGCCACTGCACTCTAGCCTGGGCGACACAGGGAGACTCCATCTCAAAAAAAAAAACACGAATTGCCAGCTCTTAGCACTGTCCAGTGGAACCTTCTTTGCGATGGAAATGTTCCACATCTGTGCTGCCCAGTGTAGCAGACATCAGCCACATGTGGCTGCTGAGCACTTGAAATGTGGCTAGCATGACTGAGAAAATGAATTATAAATTGTGTTTAATTTTAATCTCAATGTAAACTGCCAAATATGGCTAGTGGTGACCAAACCGGAACTGTAGCTCTAGATTCCCTAAATTAGGGACTTTCAATGACAGGCAATTCCCTCTACCCCTTGGGGGACAACTGCCCCCATCTTGAGACATTTCTTATTGTTACAACTGGGGGTAGGGAGTGCGACTAGCATCTACTGAGCAGAGGTCAGGGACACTGCTAAGCATGCTGCCATGCACAGGCCAGCCCCCGTAACAGCAAATTATCTGACCCAAAATATCACTAGTGCTGACACTGAGAAACTGCTTTAAGTTTGCTCAAGGACAGAATTAAAGTAAATGCAAACAAACTGCAGTATACCTTGCCTAAACATAATACCCAGGAAGAATGAGATCTTTTAACCAACAGAAAAAGGTCTGGGCTATTCTACAAGTTTAGAGTAGCAGGTTTTGGCCTGGCACGGTGGCTCACGCTTATAATCCCAGCACTTTGGGAGGCTAAGGCAAGAGGATGGCTTCAGCCCAGGAGGTTGGGACCAGCCTGGGCAATATAGTGAGACCTTGTCTCGAGAACAAAAAAATTGTTTTAATTAGCTCAGTGTGGGGGTGAGTGCCTGTAGTCTCAGCTACTCAGGAGGCTGAGGCGCGAGGATCACTTGAGCCCTGGAGACGGACGTTGCAGTGAGCCGAGATTGTACCACGGCTCTCCAGCCTGGGTGACAGAGAGAGATCCTGTCTCAAAAATAATAATAATATAACAGGTTTTTTACTGGAAGGTGTGTTTAATAACTTAAAATCTTCATCATTATAGTGATTACTTCCTGTGGCATTTTCCTTATTGAATATTAACATAAGTACACACTGTGAGACTCTGCTACAGGGCCTTGTTCCTTATGCCTTGGACATACAGTGGGGGGCAGGGGCAAAGCCCCTACTCCTACTCTCCTAAGTTTGAATTTCCTTTGCCTCCTCAATTAACCCGTCTGATTTATTGGGACATCACTGATCTCAGATACAAGAAAACTGATACTGTTGTGGAAGAAAAGCAAATCGTGACGAGAAAATGGCTCTGTTATCACAGGTCTGCACGTTTACATAACAGAAAAAGCAAGGGACAGAATTACATTTGGACCAAATCCAAATCACTGAGTGATTCTACTAAATGAAGATCACATACTACATTTTGTTTTTGTTTTTTCACATACATTTTAAAGTGAGAGATATTATTTTAAATTTTAGAGAGTGAGCATCAAATAACATTGTGGTTTCTGTAATCAGTATAAATTACGCAACAATCAGTTTAAATGGGATCATTTACAACCGCTCACATAGCTCTTGAGTTTATATTAACAATGTAGAATTTAACGCAGGATAGTCTATTCCTCAAAGAAACAGGAATAATGAACACAATTAAATGTTTCACTTTGACCCAGACTATTTTTCAGAACATAAAGTCATCAACATTCATATTACAGCAATGCTTTTTCTTTTCTGCCCAATTAGCACCAATATAAATCGTTCATTCCATCTAAGGCCCTGTATTACTTCAGGGAATATAAATCTAAGTCCCGGCCAGGTGCAGTGGCTTACGCCTGTAATCCCAGCACTGTGGGAGGCTGAGGCTGAAGGATCACAAGGTCAGGCGTTTGAGACCATCCTGACCAACATGGTGAAACCCCATCTCTACTGGGAATACAAAAATTAGTCGGGTGTGGTGTCACACGCCTGTAGTCACAGCTGCTCGGGAGGCTGAGGCAGGAGAATCACTTGAATCCAGGAGGTGGAGGCTGCAGGGATCCGAGATCGCCTCACTGCACTCCAGCCTGGGCAAGAGACGGAGACTCCCTCTCAAAAAAAAAAAAAAAAAAAAAAGTAAGTCCCATAGTTCTGAAAAACTTACACTCAGAATTTTCACATTGACCTAAGGCAGAAACCTCCAGCCCACATGTTCTGAATTCCTAAAAGATCACTACAATTTTTGTGAATGCTCCAATATTAAACACACTGGAATTTCAGTCCCTCTTGCGATCCTCATTGAGAGAGTTTAAGATCTTTTATCATCAATTAACACTTAGGGAGCAACTACTGTAACCTACTGATCAAATGCCAGAAAAGTAATATTTAAAGCAGGATTCTGACCCACCCTGCAGATTTTCCTATAAAGGCTAATTATTCCTGGAGGAAAGATCACCCCAGTTCTTCAGGATTCCAATTACAATCACATGAAGCCCACCCACCTTCTTAGGAAATTGATAACACCACTTTGCATCATTTTGTACTCAACTGCTGGTGTTATAAACATGATCTTGACCAGGATTTCTCAGCCTCAACACTGCTGACATTTTGGGCCAGAGAATTCTCCAGCGTGGGGGGCTGTCCTGTGCAACGTAGGATGTTTAGAGGCGTCCCTGGCCTCTACCCACTAGGTACCGGCAGCACCTCCCTGCCCCCATTGTGACAATCAAAACTATGTCCAGAGATAGCCAAATGTCCCCTGGGGACATAAATTGCCCCCTGCTTTAAGAACCACTCATCTGGACAAACTCAAAGTACCAAAAGGTAGACACTCTGCTAATCAGACGACCGGAAAGACTTTATTCCCAGCCAGGAAAACACGTAACATTCACCCCAGAGACGGCACAAGAAAACCATATTATCTTTTTCTTGTCTTCCACCCAATTTATGCTAAGCAACCCAGGAGTAGGCTATACCACTGTGAGCACATGAAGACATCTGGCCCAACCTTTACAATTATTGCCTTCAACTCTCCAGTGACAAGTGAACAAAATCTACAGCAGCTGCTGCCTTGAAAAAAGACAAAATATATTATTCCTACCAGCTCAAAATTAAAATGTAGCCGTCTTAAAACACGAGCATTGCTCCTGAATGCCACATGCATGAAAAACCGGGTATGCACTGGATTGGACAAGCAGACTCCCAAGCTGGAACAGAGAGAAGGGCTTTGAGGGAGGGCAGAATGTCAGGTACCGAAAGCAGGAATCCGTGAAGAAACCCAAACTGGTTTCCATTTACAAGCCCTAACACTGAGACAATGAGAATCCGTTTCACATGGTAGAGCAGTCAGCCAGGTACACCACGCTGCCGTTCCCCCAAGGGGAAACCAGAGGTAGGCTCTGTTACCAGTGGATTTCGAGTTGACTCGGGGATCCCTCCTCGCCACTGGAATGGGGGAGCCAGGAAGTTGTGGAGCAGCTGCGATCCCCGAAACTCAATTCGCAATCTACGCAACACCCACCCCTTTCTGGAACTCAGAGGTTCTCGCCCGGTGATCGCAGGCTCAGCATCAGAATCACCTGCGTGGGGCGGAGTGGGAGGGGGGCGATGGCGGTTAAACACGCAGTTCCCGGTCCCGCCCCCAGAGGTTCTGACCCCGGGACTGAACCTCCGCATTTTACCAAAGGCCCCAGGCGATTCCCACTCAGGCTGAAGTTGGAAAACCACTGCTTTAGCAATTTTCATTCCAAACTCGGAGACCAAGAAAAACCTACAGGTTTGCAGCTGGCTCTGAAATAACTGCGGCTTCTTTCCGGGAGCATCTGGGGCCGCCAACGGAGAGCTCCCAGTCCTCCGAAAGGGCCAGCCGAGCTCAGGCCGGCCACTCGCGGAACCTCGGCAGGGCCCAAGGTCGGCCCCGCGGTCCCAGTCCTGGGCTCCGGGCCCCTCGCGGCCCCCACGGAACCCCGCCCAGCCTCTTCGGCCCACGGGGACCCAAGAGACACCCGGCCCCGTGACGCGCCCGGGCCCCAGCCGCCCTCCCGGCGAGGCCTCCTCAGGCGGGGCCTGTCAGCCCGCGTCCCCCTGTCCGGGTCACCATGGCAGCTCGCGACTGGGAAACAGTTGCCTCGGAAGCGGGAGCCCCGGGCCGCAGCACCGTCCCCATCGCCCCCTCCCGGCACAGACCTTCTCCAGGGACGCGTCCATGGCTGAGGCGGCCGGTGGTGGCCCGGCGGTCCCAGGCTCTACTTCCTCCTCCCGCGCCCCGTAGCTCTTTCCACGCTGGCAGCGCTGACGTCCCCCGCGCCCGCGGCCAGCGGGGCGGAGAAGAGGAGGAGCTGCCAGGCGGCGCCGCCGGCTGGCGAACCTGACGGTTGAGGGGCGGCGGGGCGGGTTCCGGTAGCGGTGGGCGGAGCCCTCTGGGATTCCGTACCTGGGCGCCACCCCGGCCCTCCCTAACGTGCGCAGGTGAAGGGGGGAGGATGCCCGGTGGATTGTTCACCAAACTTTTTCCAGCAGCCTGTTGCAATCATCAAGGTAGAAGCATAAAATCACAAAGTACTATTCATGGAGTGAAAGGCTGGAAATACTAGTGACGCACCTCACTTCCGGGCCCAGGCTTCCAAGTCTCCCGCCTCACCTCCCGCCGGCATCCCTCGAGAATGGAACAGGCCATTCGCCAAGGAGGCGGTGAGCGAGTGGGCAACCTTGCGCATGCGCAGGACTCGCAGCGTCCTCGGCGCCCGGGGACTTGGGGGTTTTGGGGTTGGGGGCTGCTTAGTGAACGCTGTTCAGAGAAGGCACTGATCTAAGCTGAGGTGTTGTCTCAGACCTTACCGCCGAATTCTAGACGGAAAAAATTGTTGAAACAACCGGTCCAGCCTCTTTCATGTCACAACTATGACTTGTCAGGTAATGGGTAGTAGTAATAATGATAATATTAATACATCAGCTGCTGTTCGTCCATTTTCCTATTTCAGCAGCTCTAGGAGATCATTATCCCCATTTCGCAGTGCCGATCTAGGTAGGATTCAGACCCAAGCCCCATGAGTCCACATACTGCTTCCACTCCTACTTTACTTTAAATGTTTTAAAAAGTTAATTTTTTATTAATTTTTTTATCTTGTTAACCGATGAACTGAAGAGAAAAAAAAAATTAAAATCTCATTTTAATAGAGAAGATGGGGGTGTCTCACTATGTTACCCAAGCTGGCTTCAAACTCCTGGCCTCAGGCGATCTTCCCGTCTCAGCTTCCCCAAGTGCTGGGATTACAGGCGTGAGCTACCACGCCCGGCCACTTTTGCAATTTTACTGCAATGTGTTTCGAACGAATGGGGAGGGCGTACATTTGCTTAGTAGATTCCTCCCACCTTAACGTGGGAAACTGATATAGACTACCACAGTGGCAATCAATGGAACACTTCACCTCTGCGATGACGCTACAACCGCAATCTTACTCCTTTTCTCTCCTGTTTTATACTCTTCGTCCCAAAATCTGTGTAAACAGGGTCACATTTTCAGCGCAGTAACTCCATGTTTTGAGCTATCTACGTTGTATTTGGTAAATTGCCTGGTTATGTTAATAAAATTATTTTCTACCAAAAAACCCTTGTGTGCTGGTTTAGACTCTACTGTGGGGATTATTCTGACTCTCTAAAGAGCTTTCCAAACAGAAGGAAAGATAGATTTATGTCTTTCAAGAATTGAAGATTGAATGTACCCCTGCTTGAGCAAAACAAGTCACTTTTCCAACGTGTTATGAAATTTTTCAAACGTAGAAAAGTTTAAACAGTTGTACAGTGAACAACCATATACCCACTACCTAGATTCTACGGTTAATTTTCCCTATATTTGCTTTAATCACGTATGCATCCATATATCCATCCATCGATATATGTTAGTACATTTCACCTCTGAGCACCTCAGCATGGGTATCATTCAAAACTAGTAAATTTTACTAAAGTCACCTCCAAGTTTCTGTGGATTACATTACAAAGTATAATAGATTCTACAAAACAAATACTAGAGAGAAAAGTTAACTTGACTGTTTTAAAAGTAGACTTTGAAAACCCAACATGAAAAAGTGGAAATAATCAACCGTATTATTTATTATATTTAGCCAAACATTTATTGACTGCCATCTTGGACAGTTGTGCTGGAAATAGTATGTAAAAGAATAAGAGGCTGGTTCAAGACCAGCCTGGCCAACAGAGTGAAACTCCGTCTCTACTAAAAATACAAAAAATTAGCTGGGCGTGGTGGCAAACACCTGTAATCCCAGCTACCTGGGAGGCTGAGGCAGGGGAATCACTTGAACCCCGGGGGCAGAGGTTGCAGTGAGCCGAGATTGTGCCACTGCGCTCCAGCCTGGGCAATAAGACGAGACTCCATCTCAAAAAACAATAAAAATACAAATAAGAGGCTGGGCCGGGCGCGGTGGCTCACGCCTGTAATCCCAGCACTTTGGGAGGCCGAGGCGGGCGGATCACGAGGTCAGGAGATCGAGACCATCCTGGCTAACACGGTGAAACCCCGTCTCTACTAAAAATACAAAAAGAAATTAGCCGGCCATGGTGGTGGGCGCCTGTAGTCCCAGCTATTCTGGAGGCTGAGGCAGGAGAATGGCGTGAACCCGGGAGGCGGAGCTTGCAGTGAGCAGAGATCGCACCACTGCACTCCAGCCTGGGCGACAAAGCGAGACTCTGTCTCAAAAACAAAATATAATAAAAAATTTAAAAATTTAAAAAAGGCTGGGCGCGGTGGCTCATGCCTGTAATCCCAGCACTTTGAGAGGCCGAGGTGGGCGAATCACCTGAGGTCAGGAGTTGGAGAACAGCGTGGCCAACATGGTGAAACCCTCGTCTGTACTAAAAATAGAAAAATTAGTGGGTGTGGTGGTGTGCGCCTGTAATCCCAGCTACTCGGGAGGCTGAGGCAGCAGAATCGCTTCAACCTGGGAGGCGGAGGTTGCAGTGAGCCAAGATTGCACCACTGCATTCCAGCCTGGACGACAAGAGCAAGACTCCGTCTACACACACACACACACACACACACACACACACACACACACACACCAAAGACAAGCTCTCTGCCCTGAAGAAAAACACTATTTTGGGTAGAAGTTTTTACTTTGGGATGCAGATGGAGGTCTCTGAAACTATACTCAACATTTTGTGTGTGAGTGAGTGCATTTTTCTGGGGAAAACATCCATTGTCTTCCTTATATACTCAAGTCTGTGATTCCCCCATCCCCGAAAAAAAAAAAAAGTTGAAACCATTTGGCTTGTGGATGCACAGATAGGAAAACTGATACATTATAATGCAACATTCTATGGACTAGTGAAGAGAGATAAGCAGAATATTGTACAGTTTGGAGCATGAAGCCATCAATTGTGGGGAGGTTTAATCTCTACTGACATATGGCTTTATGTGCTGCTAACAGACCTGTCTTTTTCTTTCTTTTTCTTTTTCCAGACGAGTCTCACTCTGTTGTCCAGGCTGAAGTGTAACGGCGCAGTCTCGGCTCACTGCAACCTCTGCCTCCCCGGCTCAAGTGATTCTGCTGCCTCAGCCTCCCCGAGTAGCTTCGACTAGAGGCGTGCGCCATCGCACACACTGTATTTTTAGTAGAGACAGGGTCTTACCATGTTGGCCAGGCTGGTCTCAAACTCCCAACCTCAAGTGATCCTCCTGCCTCGGCCTCCCAAAGTGTTTGGATTACAGGCCTGAGCCACCGAGCCTGGCCTCAAACACTTCTCTTTTTTCCTTTTTTTTTGAGATGGAGTCTCGTTCTGTCGCCAGGCTGGAGTGCAGTGGCACCATCTCTGCTCACTGCAAGCTCCGCCTCCCGGGTTCAAGCAATTCTCCTGCCTCAGCCTCCTGAGTAGCTGGGATTACAGGTGCGTGCCACCAAGCCTGGCTAATTTTTGTATTTTTAGTAGAGACGGGGTTTCACTAGTTGGACAGGCTAGTCTCCAACTCCTGACCTCAGGTGGTCCACCCACCTCGGCCTCCCAAAGTGCTGGGATTACAGGCATGAGACACCAGGCCCAGCCTCAACTGTAGACTTTTAACTCAAAGGTACAAAAATTGGATTATGTCTGGGCCAGTTTTTTCCCTTGTCGATAGTATAGCCCATTGGTTAGAGTTCAGACTGTGGCTACAAGTAGAACTGGATTCTTTTTTTTTTTTTTAAGCTGTATAAGTGAAAACTACTTGGGCAAGTTACTTAACCTCTTGGTATATTAGTTTCCTCATCTGTAAAATTCTGGTTATGCTTGCCTTTTAGTGTTTGTTAAACATTCTTATGCTCAAAAAACAAGCAAATAAAAACTCCTTATCTTCATCCACATCCCCTTCTGGTTACACCTAATGGTCTCAGTTTTCTCATCACACAAGCACCACCAACTCATCTGAATCTAGCTTCGGCCTTGTTCCCTCCACCCAAACCAGTGTCACTAAAACCATCTCAGTCCATCACACCTGACCTCTCAGCAGCCCTAGAACCAGATGATCACTTTCTTCTTGAAACTGACTTTCCATGCTTCCCACAATATCAAATTCTCCGGATCGTCACCTTCCCTTTCTGCCTGTTCCTTCTCAATGTCTTTTGGAGTTTCCTCCTCCTCCACCCAATGTTTAATTGTTGGATTTCCTCAGCACTCAGCTGGCAAGCCTTTTTTATTTTTATTTTTATTTTTTTTTTGAGACAGAGTCTCGCTCTGTTGCCCATGCTGGAGGGCAGTGGCGTATCTTGACTCACTGCAACCTCCACCTCCCAGGTTCAAGCGATTTTCCTGCCTCAGACTCCTGAGTAGCTGGGATTACAGGCACGTGCCACCATGCCCAGCTAATTTTTTATTTTTAGTAGAAACGGGGTTTCATCATATTGGTCAGGCTGGTCTGAAACTCCTGATCTTAGGTGATCTACCCACCTCAGCCTCCCAAAGTGCTGGGATTACAGGCGTGAGCCACTGTGCCCAGCCTGGAAAGTCCTTTTGATTTCTTCTTCTACATAATTTCATCCTCCATTATTTCAATTAACATCTATATCAAACTGAGAGTACTTCATCAGTGGGTTGTGATATCAACCATTGGGTCATGAGTAGCAATTTTTAAAAAAATGAAATAGGATGCAAAACATCAGAGCATATCACATGGATTAAGGATAATTGGGCAGTAACCCAAATGTCCATCAACAGACAAACAGGTAAACAACTTGTGGCCTATCCCTACAATGGAATGGAGTACTGTACTGCAAGTAAAGGGAGTACATTATTGATCCATGGGACACCACAGATTAGGAGTTGGCAGACTTTTTCTGTAAAGGGCCTGGTTGTAAATATTTCAGGCTTTGCAAGCTGTAGTTTCGGTTCTTGCGATCTCGGTCTCAAGTATTTGATTCTGTAGCATGGAAACAGCCACAGACAGTATGTAAACAAGTGAGCGTTGCTGTGTTCCAATAAAGCTTTATTTATAGACATTGAATTTTGGATTTCATTTAATTTACATGTGTCACAAAATATTCTTCTTTGAGTTTTTTTTTCAATCACTTAAAAATATAAAGTCATGCTGAGCTCTTAGGCCTTTGCATAATCAGGTACTGGGCCAGATTTGGCCCACAGGCCCTAGTTTGCTGGTCCCTGTCATAGATGAATCTTAAAAACATTATGCTGAGTGAAAGAAGCCAGATACATGGCCTGGAGCCTGTAATCCCAGTACTTTGGGAGGCCGAGGTGTGAGGTTTGCTTGAGCCCAGGAATTTGAGGCCAGCCTAGGCAACATGGAGAGACCCAGTCTCTACCAAAAAAAAAAAAAAAAATTAGCTGGGAATGGAGGATTTCTCAAGCCTGGGAGGTTGAGGCTGCAGTGAGCTGTGATTGCACCACTGCACTCTAGCCTGGGTGACACAGCAAGACCCTGTCTCCAAGGAAATAAAAAAGCCAGATACAAGTGAATACCTATTTCATATGTATACTGTATATATGCTCTATGGTTTCATTTATATGGAATTCTAGAAAATGCAAACTATAATGACAGAAAGCCTGGGACTGAGATGGAGGGGGAATTGACTGCCAAGGGGTGCTGGGGAATTTTTGGAAATGACAGAAGAGCTCTGTATTTTAATCGTGGTGGTTACACAGGTATATACATTTGTCAAAACCTGTTGAACTGTACATGTAATATGGGTGAATTTTATTATATTATGTAAAACATATGAAAATCTATTATGTAAAACATACTTCAACGAAGTTGATTAAAAAATATCAGCGCATTGGTTGGTTATTTTACTATTGGGTAAAAAAATTCTTTTCTTTTTTTTTTTGAGACCGAGTCTCACTCTGTTGCCCAGGCTGGAGTGCAGTGGTGTGATCTCAGCTCACTGCAATGTCTGCCTCCCAGGTTCAAGCGATTCTTATGCCTCAGCCTCCCAAGTAGCTGGGACTACAGGTGTGAGCCACCATGCCCAACTAATTTTTGTATTTTTAGTAGAGACAGGGTTTCACCATGTTGGCCAGACTGGTCTTGAGCTCCTGACCTCAAATGATCCAACTCAGCCTCCCAGAGTGCTGGGATTACAGGTGTGAGCCACCATGCCTAGCCAAAAATTTCTTAAAAAAAAAGAAAAAAGAAAAAAAATCAGAGCATCTTCTATGGTAGTAAGGGTACTCATTGCTTCTGAAACTTCTGCCTCCACATTTATAGCTGTGCCTTGATTGCACTGAACTCCTCTTCTACCCTAAACCACGGATTCTCGCACTCCACATCCCATAAAAGCTCCCCATCATCCACCCAGCTGTTCACGCCAGGAACCAGGGTGTCTTCCTCTCTCTCACACTTTCCCTTCCCTAACCCCTTCCAATCAGTGTTGCCACTTCCACCTCCTAAATATCTCTCAAAGCTGTCTGCATCTCTATTTCCGTTGCTACCGCCTTGACTACTGCCATATCTAAGCAGTCTGTGTAGCCAAACCATTCTCAATACAGAAACCAGAGTCATCTGTTTAATGTAGAAATCAGATCATCTGCTTACAAACCTTCAGCTGTCCATGGAATAAAGCGAGCATCCTTCACTTGGCCCATGAGTATATAATATGGCCCCTGCCTACCTCTTTGGTCTCTGGCTGTCATTATTCCCTTGATTATTCTCTTGGTCTTTTTGTTGTTGTTGTTGTTTCTTTTTGTTTTTGTTTTGAGACAGGGTCTCACTTGGTTACCCAGGCTGGAGTGCAGTGGTGTGAACACAGCTCACTGCAACCTCCACTTCCCAGGCTCAAGTGATCCTCCCACCTCAGCCTCCCGAGTAGCTGGGACCACAGGTGTACACCATCATGCCTGGCTAATTTTTTTGTATTTTTGTGGGTTTCACCATGTTGCCTAGGCTGGTCTCCAACTCCTGAGCGCAAATGATCCACCTGCCTCGGCCCCCCAAAGTGCTGGGATTACAGGCGGGAGCCACAGTGCCCCCCTTGGTCTTTCTGTACAGCAAGATCTTTCCTGACCAGCTGTTTTCTTCGATGAGACTGTTCTTTTTTTCCCTTCCCTTTTGTCTTGTGTAACTTCTAATCCCTTTGGTAGAAGTGTAAGTATCATTTTCTCAGGGAAATCTCATGAGTGCTTATAGGCACCTGTCTTTCTCCTTTATGTACTTGGCACAATCACGATTAATTAGTTGCTTAATGTCTACCTCCCTTGATAGATTATCAATGCCATATCCGCAGGGACAGAATCTGTCTTTAATATTATTGTGTCCCCAAGTGACTGCAAATAGGCTCTCAAAAAATAGTCATAGAATTAATGAGTAATGAATCCACATACTGGCACAGTGTGTATATTTTATTTCCAAAACATTTCCATTGTTTTCAATCTGGTTTTAATGAGCATCATACTTTATTTTATTTATTTATTTTTTGAGACAGAGTCTTGTTCTGTCACCCAGGCTGGAGTTCAGTGGCTTGATTTCAGCTCACTGCAACCTCTGCCTCCTGGGTTTGAGCAATTCCCCTGCCTCAGCGTCCTGAGTAGCTGGGATTACAGGTGCCCCCCACCATGCCTGGCTAGTTTTTGGAGTTTTATTAGAGACCGGGTTTGACCATGTTGGCCAGGCTGGTCTCGATCTTGTGACCTCAGGTGATCTGCCCGCCTCAGCCTCTGAAAGCTCTGGGATTACAGGTGTGAGCCACCATGCCTGGCCAAGAATCATATTTTAAAGACACTACATGGAGGCAGAGGCATTTACCTCCCAAGTCTAGCTAATCCAGTGCCTAGGATGCAGTGGGAGTTCAATAAATAATTACTAAATGCGTGAATTCAACAAATATTTTCTGAAGGTGCATTATATACCACACAGTATTTTAGAAATTGGAGATACAATAATCATTAAAAGAGATTAAGTCTTTGCCTTTTGTGGATTTTTTTTTTTTTTAACTTGAGGTAGGTAGGTCTCACTTTGTCCCTCAGGCTGGAATGCAGTGGCATGATCCTGGCTCACTGCAGCCTCAACCTCCTGGGTTCAAGTGAGCCTTCTACCTCAGCCTCCCAAACTGCTGGGACTACAGGCATGCACCACCACGCCCAGCTAATTTTTTAATTTTTGAAGAGGTGGGATCTCCCTATGTTGCTCTGGCTGGTCTTTGAGCACCTGGGTTCAAGTGATCCTCCTGCCCTGGCCTCCCAAAGTGCTGGGATTACAGGCATGAGCCATTGTGTCTGGCTATTTTTGTGGATCTTATATCCTATTGTAACAGAGAGATAAGTAGCTATATAATGTATGTTAATTACTTGTAAATACCATAAGAAAAATAAAGCAAAATAAAAGAGAGTAAATTATGCATGAATCCGTCCCTTGGCTGTCAATTTGAAATCTCTGCTCTGAAACATCGAAAATGTTTTAGAAAATGTTTGTTCAGTGATAACTAGCTAGATATAGAAGAAAGCAACACCAGCCACTACCATCAATGATTTGTTGATTTATTATTAATTTTCAAGACCTTGAGGAAAGTATTCCCATTGACAATTTTTCTGGTACTCAAAGGACCTTTTTGTTTTTGTTTTTGGTTTTGTTTTTTTGAGCTGGGCTCTCACTCCTGTCTCTCACGCTGGAGTGCAGTGGTGTTTCAGCTCACTGCAACCTCTGCCTCATGGGCTCAAGCCATCCTCCCACCTCAGCCTCCACAGTGGCTAGGACACAGCCACCCCTGGCTAATTTTTGTATTTTTGGTAGAGATGGGGTTTCACCATGTTGTCCAGGCTGGTCTCAAACTCCTGAGCTCAAGCATCCGTTCACCTTGGCCTCCCAAAGTGCTGGGATTACAGGCATAAGCCACCACACCTGGCTGAAAATAAGAATTTTTATTAGCATTTTAAACTATAATTGATGTTTAATTTGTTTCAGATTTATTTACATTTCATGAAAGTGAACAGGCTTCTCTAAAACTGTGTGCCCAGAAGGCAAATGGGCAAAGACATTAACAGACAATATAAAAAGGAAAAACATGCAAATAGTCAACATGACAAAAAGTTCAACATTACTAGTAACCAAAAAAATGCAGAAATGGATCAAATAGCATTTTTGCCTATAATTAGCAAAGTTTTTTAAAAAAATAACAACATCCGGCTGGGCATGGTGGCTCACACCTGTACTCCCAGCACATTGGGAAGCCGAGGCAGGCGGATCACGTGAGGTCAGGAGTTCGAGACCAGCCTGACCAACATAGTGAAACCCCATCTCTACTAAAAATACAAAAATTGGCCGGGTGTGGTGACGCATGCCTTGTAGTCCCAGCTACTCAGGAGGCTGAGGCAGGAGAATTGCTTGAAACCGGGAGGCGGAGGTTGCAGTGAGTGGAGATCGTGCCAATGAACTCCAGCCTGGGCGACAGAGCGAGACTTTGTCTCAAAAAATAAAATAAAATAACATCCCGTGTTAGTGTAGACGGAAATAAGTATTCTCGGCCGGGCCCGGTGACTCACGCCTGTAATCCCAGCACTATGGGAGGCACAGGCGGGTCGATCACCTGAGGTTGGAAGTTTGAGACCAGCCTGAGCAACATGGAGAAACTCCTGTCTCTACTAAAAGTACAAAATTAGCCAGGCGTGGTGGTGCATGCCTGTAATCCCAGCTACTTGGGAGGCTGAGGCAGGAGAATCGCTTGAACCCAGGAGGCAGAGGTTGTGGTGAGCCGAGGCAGTGCCATTGCACTCCAGCCTGGGCAATAAGAGCGAAACTCTGTCTCAAAAAAAATAGAAGAAAATAAGTATTCTTATGGATTGCTGGTAGAATTTCAGATTGTTATAAAACCTTTGACGTATTTCATTTGTGTTGAACTGAATGGAACTGGGTATTCAGTAACAAAAACACTTAAAATATACCTAGGTTTTGTACTTAAAATTCTACTCCCAAAGTGTAAACTAAATACATAAATATGTTAGAGGTTTAACTATAAGACCGTCCACAGTAGCGCTGCTTATAAATGAAACAAAATTGAAAACAAACTGTATATACAACAAAATAACAGGGAATTGGCTAAATAGTGGCACTTCCATAAAACTGGTTAAGACACAAGCTGTAAAAAAAAAAAGTGCCAGGTGCGGTGGCTCTCGCCTGGAATCCTAGCACTTTGGGATGCCGATGTGGGAGGATCACTTAAGGTCAGAAGTTTGAGACCAGCCTGGCTGACATGGTGAAACCCCATCTCTAATAAAAGTACAAAAAAATTAGCCGGACATGGTGGTGGACACCTGGAATCCCAGCTACTTGGGAGGCTGAGGCAGGAGAATCACTGGAACCTGGGAGGCAGAGGTTGCAGTGAGCTGACATCACTCCACTGCTGTCTAGCCTGGGAGACAGAGTGAGACTCCTTCTCAAAAAAAAAAAAAAAAAAAAAAAAAAGTGATGCAGGTACACAATTGTTAATATGGAAAGATGACACTGTTAACTCAAAAGGGCTGGTAAGAACACAGCATGTGTAATATGAACCTAATTTATTTTTTTAAATGAAAAACTACAGGCATAGAAAAGACTATAAAAAATTCATAAAAAATGAAAAGAGTGGTTAACACTAGAGATGTTAATTTTGTTTTTTTTTTTTTTTTTTTTGGAGATGGAGTCTGTCTCTGTTGCCCAGGCTGGAGTGCAGTGGTACAATTTCAGCTCATTGCAGCCTACACCTCCCGGGCACAAAGGATTCTCCTGACTCAGCCTCCCAAATAGCTGGGATTACAGGCGCCCACCATCACTCCTGGCTAATTTTGTATTTTTAGTAGAGATGGGGTTGTGCCATGTTGGCCAGGCTGGTCTCGAACTCCTGGCCTCAGGTGATCCACCTTGGCCTCGCAAAGTGCTGAGATTACAGGTGTGAGCCACCGCGCCCAGCCAAGATGTTAATTTTCTTAATTACACTTTTTTGTTTTTCATACTTGTAGAATTATTTTTTAAAACCACTAAACAGCCAGGCACAATGCCAGGAGCCCATGGTCCCAGCTACTCAGGAGATCGAGGTGGGAGGATCACTTGAACCCAAGAGTTTGAGGCCAGCCTGGGCAACACAGCAAGATCCCATCTCTAAAAAAAGAAAATAAAAAACATCAAAACAGTCAGTTTTTGATCTATTGCCTTCCAGCTCCAAATCCATCCTTTTTGCCTTCTGGGTAAAAATGGATCTGGGCCCTTTAAATAGCTTTCCTTTGCCAGGAGGCACAATGTTATTTTAAGTTTTGTCAGTACAGGGCGCTGGGGAGACACTGCAGGAGGAAAGGGTTTTGCTTATTGGTTCCTGCTGATGGCTTCTCCAGTGCCCAGCTCCTATACCACTCATTGGCAGGCAGCTTCCCCTGGCACTCCCCTCTGGTGGTCTTGCAGCAGAGTACCTTCAGTGAGACACCTTGCCATGAAAAGTTTACCCTGAGGGTAGATTTCCAGCAAGATCCACCAACCAGCAGGGCATCACGTCAACTGTCTTCTTTGCTATTCAGTGACCCAGGGCTGTACCCTCTCTACCTGGTCAAGATCTCAGCCCTCCAGGGGTGATTGTTTCCATAAGTGTCATATCTCAGTCCTAGGGGTAGTAGCTGTTCCTTGTATCTACTACTTGTATACTTTTTGTTTTTTTTGAGACAGGGTCTCACTCTATTGCCCAGACTGGAGTGCAGTGGTATAATCTCGGCTGACTGCAACCTCTGCCTCCCTGGCTCAAGCAATCCTCCCACCTTAGCCTCCCGAGTAGCTGGGACTATGGACATGAGCCCCCATGCCTAGCTAATTAAAAAATTTTTTTTTTTTTTTTTAGAAATGGAGTCTTGCTGTATTACCCAGGCTGGTCTCCAAATCCTGAGCTCAAGCTAATCACCTGCCTCAGCCTCCCAAAGAGCTGGGATTACAGACATGAGCCCCCCGCATCTGCCTGTATACTCTTCAGAGTTCCCTTCTTACTACTCAAACCCTCGTTATTCTAGTCTCCTATTAACAATTCTTCATACAGTCCATCCTCATTATTCATGGGTTCCATATATATAAATGTGTCTACCTTTCTAAAATGTATTTGGACCCCAAATCAATACCTCTGGTGCTTTTGCTATTATCTGAAGACATGTACATGCAGAGAGCAGCAAAATATTTAAGTCACATGATGCACCCATTCCCAGCTGAGGTCCAACAAGGTGACACTCTGCCTTCTTTTTTTTTTTTTTTTTTTAAGACAGAGTCTTGCTCTGTCGCCCAGACTGGAGTGCAGTGGCATGATCTTGGTTCACTGCAACCTCCACCTCTGAGGTTCAAGCAATTCTCCTGCCTCAACGAGTAGCTGGGGCCACACACATGTGCCACCATGCCCGGCTAATTTCTGTATTTTTATTTTTATTTATTTATTTATTGAGACAGAGTCTTGCTCTGTCTTCAGACTGGAGTGCAGTGGCACAATCTCAGCTCAGTGCAACCTCTGCCTTCCAGGTTCAAGCGATTCTCCTGCCTCAGCCTCCTGAGTAGCTGGGACTACAGGCGGGTGCCACCATGCCTGGCTAATTTTTGTATTTTTAGTAGAGATGGGGTTTCACCATGTCGGCCAGGATGGTCTCGATCTCTTGACCTCTTGATCCACCCGCCTTGGTCTCCCAAAGTGCTGGGATTACACGCGTGAGCCACCATGCCCGGCCAATTTCTGTATTTTTAGTAGAGACAGGGCTTCACCATTTTGGCCAGGCTGGTCTTGAACTCCTGACCTCAAGTGATCCTCCTGCCTCAGTCTCCCAAAATGCTAGGGTTACAAGCATGAGCCACCGCACCTGGCCACACTCTGCCTTCTTGTCTCAGCTTTCAGACTGCAAACAAGTGTCCTCTCTGCAGTGTATTCAGTGTCACATCTTTCACAGTTCTGTGCTTTTTGTGATTTTGCTGCTTAAAATGGCCCCCAGCCAGGTGCGGTGGCTCTCACCTGTAATCCCAGCACTTTGGAAAGCCAAGGCTGGTGGATCACCTGAGGTCAGGAGTTGGAGACCAGCCTGGCCAACATAGTGAAACCCTGTCTCTACTAAAAATTAAAAAAATTAGGCGGGCATGGTGGCGCATACCTGGAATCCCAGCTACTCCAGAGGCTGAGGCAGGAGAATCGATTGAATCTTGGAGGTGGAGGTTGTAGTGAGCCGAGATCACGCCACTGCACTCCAGACTGGGGAATAGAGCGAGACTTCATCTCAACATCAACAACAACAGAAGGCCCCTAAGTGTCCTCCTGAAGTGCTATCCAGTGTCTCTGAGTGCAAGAAGGCTGTGAAGTACCTAATGGAGAAGGTACATTTGTTAGATAAGCTTTGCTCAGGCATGAGTTACAATGCTGTTGGGCGTGAGTTCAATGTCAATGAATCAACAATATGTATTAGATAAGGCGTCCTTTAACACACACACATAAAAGAAGATTATGTATTGATTGCTTTATAAAAATGTTGTGACCAGAGGCTTGGAGACACCCAATCCTGCATTTCCTTTACAGCAAATGATTCAATATTCACCAATCCAGTGTCCTTGGTGACTTTTTTGAACGTAACTATCTTGAATAATGAGGATCAACTATATTGAACTTTCCCTCTTCTAGCTGGGTGCAGTGGCTCCTGCCTGTAATCCCAGCACTTCGGGAGGCTGAGGAGGGCGGATTGCTTGAATCCAGGAGTTTAAGACTAGTCTGGGCAACATGGCAAAACCCTGTCTACAAAAAACACAAAAATTAGCTGGGCGTGTAGTCCCAGCTACTTTGGAGGCGGAGGTGGGAGAATCACTTGAGCCTGGGAAGCAGAGGTCGCAGTGAGCCAAGATCGTGCCACTCCACTCCAGCCTGGGCAATGGAGTGAGACTCTGTCTCAAAAAAAAAAAAGAAAAAGAAAAATTGTATGGAAAATTTGCAGAAAGCGTAGCAGCAAGAGAGCACATCCCCAAGGTGGTCCGGGCGCAGCTTGATTTTATACATTTTAGGGAAGGATGAAACATTAGTCAAATACATTTAAAGATTTACATTGGTTTGGTCTGGGTTATAGATAGATTAAAAATTTTCTGGGCTGGGTGCGGTGGCTCATGCCGGTAATCCCAGCACTTTGGGAGGCCGAGGCAGGTGGATCACAAGGTCAGGAGATCGAGACCATCCTGGCTAACACGGTGAAACCTCATCTCTACTAAAGATACAAAATATTAGTGGTGTGTGGTGGCGGGCGCCTGTAGTCCCAGCTACTCAGGAGGCTGAGGCAGGAGAATGGCGTGAACCCAGGAGGCAGAGCATGCAGCATGCAGTGAGCCAAGATCGCACCACTGCACTCCAGCCTGGGCGACAGAGCGAGGTTCCGTCTCAAAAAACAAAAAAAAAGAAAAAAAAAGAAAAAAAAGAAAAAAAATTTCGGATGGGCAATTGGTTGAAAGAGTTATTATTAATAGAAAGGGATATCTGGGTTACAATAAGAGGTTGCAGAGACTAAAGTTTTATCTCATAGATGAAGCATTCAGGTAGCAGGCTTCAGAGTAAATAGACTGTAAATTTCAGAGTGAATAGATTGTAAATGTTTCTTTTCTTTTTTTTCTCTTTTTTTGAGAGGTAGTCTCACTCTGTCGCCCAGGCTGGAATGCAGTGACACGATCTCAGATCACCGCAATCTCCACCTCCCGGCCTCAAGCAGTTCTCATGCTCAGCCTCCCAAGTAGCTGGGATTACAGGCACATGCCACCACGCCTGGCTAATTTTTTGTATTTTTAGTAGAGATGGGGTTTCACCATGTTGGCCAGGCTGGTATCAAACTCCTGGCCTCAAGTAATCTACCCCCGTCAGCCTCCCAAAGTGCTGGGATTGTGCCACTGCACTCCAGCCTGGGTGACAGAGCGAGACTCCAACTCAAAAAAAAAAAAAGGATAGAAAAGAAAATCAGGAAGGAGGGAAGATTACATATCATTTCCTTGCCAGCCTCTCTCCATTCTCATTTCAGGTGACAAAGAGGAAGGCAGTTGCTTTAGTTTCCTGCTCTGTGTCTGCACATATGAACAAGTCTCAGAGGCAGATGTTGAAGAAACTTCAGTGCTACATTTTTTGAGGGGTTGGCCTTACTGGTTGATTCATCTGCTTCATTGCAAAACAGTCCTTTTGGTCTTAAACATGTTGCGCATTGGCCGGGCATGGTGGCTCACGCCTGTAATCCCAGCACTTTGAGAGGCCGAGGCAGGCAGATCTCCTGAGGTCAGGAGTTCTAGACCAGCCTGGCCAACATGGCGAAACCCCATCTCTACTAAAAATACGAAAAAATTTAGCCGGGCGTGGTGGCGCATGCCTGTAATCCCAGCTACTCAGGAGGCTGAGGCAAGAGAATCGCTTGAACCCGGGAGGCAAAGGTTGCAGCAGGCTGAGATTGTGCCACTGCACTCCAGCCTGGGTGACAGAGTGGGACTCTGTCTCAAATTAATTAATTAATTAATTAATTGTGCATCGTAGTCTTTTGTTTGTCAGTAGAAATTTCAGGATTCGCAAGAGAAGTTACATTTTAGACATGGTAGCCCCCTTGGTGGTTCTTATGAAACTGGGATTCATTTAAATGAAATAATAATAGCTACAATAAGCTTCACTGTAGTCATCTTAATATATTTTTAATGTGATCCTTAGTTGTAAATTGAAGCTCAGTTCCCACATCAGTACTTATTCCCTGCTGAAAGAGCGCCGAACAAAACCCTTTTTTCATTCGAACACAGCCCTATGTTCTCCATTCATCTCCCACTGTTTGGGGACATTAACGGGACATGAACGCACTGCCTAATCGTTGCTGGAGGGCTCTGAGTCACAGCTTCCACGGATGATGAAGCATCAACGTAATGAAGTAATTTATCTTAGAGCATCTCTTCTTGTTTGAAGACCATGGGAGGCCTTTAGCATTTGCTTGAGTAATAGATTGTCTTTAGTTCCTGATTTTTTTTTCTATTGCTTCTAAGAAGAGACAAGTATACAGTAATGCATTGGAAATCATCGAAGCCTTCTAAGTCTTCATTTTTCCTTCTTTCAGTTCCCATTAAGTAAATCCATTGAGCTGCTCCACAAAGAACACCATGGATATTAGAGGATATTTGCCTCTAGAGATTGCTACCAATCCCTTGCCTCTCTGGGTTCCTAGGAGAACTGACTTGTGCAGAAGGTGCCCGGTAAATGTCAGTTTCATCCCTTTGGCTTTGCCAGATTTAGCAAAATAATTTTTTTCTTTACGTTTTTTAAATTTTTAAATTTTTTTTTTTTTTTTTTCTGAGACGGAGTTTCGCTCTTGTTGCCCAGGCTGGAGTGATCCTCCTGCCTTGGACTCCAGAGTAGCTGGGACTACAGGTGTGCACCACCATGCCCAGGTAATTAAAACAATTTTTTTTTTTTTTGGTAGAGATGGAGGTTGTATCAGTCCGTTCTTGCATTGCTATAAAGAACTCCCTGAGACTGGGTAATTTATAAAGAAAAGAGGTTTAATTGACTCACAGTTCCACAGGCTGTGCAGGAGGCATGGCTGGGAGGCCTCAGGAAACTTTGAATCATGGCGGAAGGCAAAGGGGAAGCACGCACATCTTACATAGCTGGAGCAGGAGGAAGGGAGAGAAGGGGGAAGCGCTACATGCTTTTAAACCAACCAGATCTCATAAGAACTCACTCACTATCAGGAGAACAGCAAGGAGGCACTCTCCCCCCATGATCCAATCACCTCCCACCAGGTCCCTCCCCTAACACTGGGGATTATAA
This sequence comes from Pan paniscus, assembly GCF_029289425.2. Lineage (NCBI taxonomy): Eukaryota > Metazoa > Chordata > Mammalia > Primates > Hominidae > Pan > Pan paniscus. The sequence goes on along the minus strand of NC_073255.2, from coordinate 80,916,897 downwards.
TTCGGCATGAGATTTGGGCAGGGACCCAAATCCAAACCATAGCAGGGGGTCTCACTATTTTGCCCAGACTGGTCTTGAACTCTTGGCCTGACAAGCGATCCTCCCGCCTCAGCTTACTAAAGTGGTGTGATTACAGATATGAGCCACCACATCAAGCTAACATAGGGATCGGCACTCTAGCCTGGGCGACAGAGGAGACTACATCTCAAAACAATTAATTAATTAATTAAAATAAGTAACCCCATACTTTCTGCCTCTGTGGCTTTGCCTGTTCTGGGTATTTCGTGTGGATGGACCCATGCATCTGGTGGTCTGGGCTCACTTCAAACGCTCAGCCCCCATGTCGGCCCACGGCCTCCGGATTGGATGGTGCGAGCTGGGTGTGCGCGGGGTGCTCAATCCCTCCGGAGCATCTGGAGTGGCCACGTGCAGGTGCGGGCGGCGGCGGCGGCGGCGGCGCAGGGGGCAGCTGGAGGCCCGGGAAGCCCGGACGTGGTGTAGGGAGCTGCCGACCATGCCGGCTTCTGATCGCGGGCTCCCAAATTCAAGACAGCCCTGGTGACATAGCAAGAGCCTGTCTCTATAAAAAATTAAAAGTCAGCCAGGCATGGTGGTGCATGCCTGTGGTCCCAGCTACTCGTGAGGCTGAGGTGGGAGGATCACTTCAGCCTCGGGGTTTGAGGCTGCAGTGAGCTATGACTGTACCACTGTGTTCCAGCCTAGGTGACAGAGTAAGACTTTGTCTAAAAAAAGAGAGAGAAAGGGAGATGGGAAGATTTATGCTGCTGACTTTGAAGATGTTGGATGGGGAGCCAAGGAGTGCAGGGAGCATCTAGAAGCTTGGAAGAGGCAAGAAAATGAACTCTCCTTTAGGACCTCTAGGAGGAATGCAGTCCTGCTGACCCATTTTAGACTCTGACCCCCCAAATTCTAAGACAAGAAATTTGTGTTCTTTTAAGCCATTAAATTCGTGGTAATTTGTTACCTCAGCCATGGAAAAATGATACAAGGGGGATATAAGTAAAAAGCAAAGAAGGAGATGTTTTGGTGAGCTGGAAGCCTGCCCAGCTGGGAGAAATCTAACAGAAGTTTACTCCGGACCAGTAACAAGGATAAGGAGCCGGAGAAGGCTATAAATCAATAAACGGGCAGATGAAAAGGGTCAGAGAACATAGAAATGGGCAGATTTCCAAGAACTGAAGAGAATGGATATATTAGTTTGCTGGGGCTGCCATAACAAAATAGCGCACACGGCGTGGCTTAGACAATAGAAATTTATTTGCTCACACTTCTGGAGGCAAGAAGTCCAAGACCAGGGTGCCTGCTGGGTTGGTTTCGCATGGCTGCCTTCTTCCTGTGTCTTCACATGGTCTTTCCTTGGTGTGAAAACATCCCTGGTGCCTCGTTTTATTTATTTATTTTTTAAATAAAAAAAAAAGAGAGAGAGTGACAGGGTCTCACTATGTTGCCCAGGCTGGTTTTGAACTCCTGAGCTCAGGCAATCCTCCTGCCTTGGCCTCCTAAAGGGCTGGGATTACAGGCATGAGCCACCATGCCCGGCCCCTGGTGCCTGTTTGTGTGTCCAAATTTTATTTTATTTTATTTTATTTTATTTTTAAAGACGGAATCTTGCTCTGTCACCCAGGCTGTAGTGCAGTGGCTTGATCTCCTCTCACTGCAACCTCCCTCTCCCAGGTTCAAGCGATTCTCCTGCCTCAGCCTCCCAAGTAGTTGGGATTACAGACATGTGCCACCACACCCAGCTAATTTTTAGTAGAGATGGAGTTTCACCATGTTGGCCAGGCTGGTCTCAAGTGATCTTCGTACCTCAAGTGATCCTCCTACTTTAGCCTCCTAAAGTGCTGGGATTACAGGTGTGAGCCACCAAGCATGCCCCCAAATTTCCTCTTCTTATAAGGACGCCAGACAGATTGGATTAGAGCCCATCCTAAAGGTCTCACTTTAACTTAATTGCCATTTTAAAGGCCTTATCTTCAAACACAGTCGCCTTCTGAGGTACTGGAAATTAGGGCTCCAACATATGAATTTTGGAGGGCATCATTTAGCCCATAACAACTGGGTTGATAAATTGAGGGACAGCCTACAGAATAGCCGGTTAGTGATCTCACTTGGAGACTAAGGCCATTTGACAGTTCAACACAATGTGAAGAAATCCGGGATTGGAGGCCAGACTGGGAACAAAGAACCTTAGGGTGACGATCGGTGATCATTTGAATAAGATCTGTAGATTAGGTACGTGTATGATTTCCGTGCTTATTTCCTTGTTTTGATCATTGTACTATGGTCACGTAAGATATCAATATTTCAGGAAGCTTGGGTGAAGAGTATGTGGTAACTCTTTGTACTATTTTTGCAACTTCTTTCAAAGTCTGTAGTTATTTCAAAGTTAAAAGCTAAAAATCAAGGCCAGGCACGGTGGCTTATGGCTATAATCCCAGCACTTTGGGAGGCCAAGGCCGGCGGATCACCTGAGGACAAGAGTTGGAGACGAGCCTGGCCCACATGGCGAAACCCCGTCTCTACTAAAAATACCAAAATGATCCAGGCATGGTGGCGCATGCCTTTATTCCCAGCTACTGGAGAGGCTGAGCGAGGAGAATCGCTTGAACTTGGGAGGGAGAAGTTGCAGTGAGCCAAGATCACACCACTGTACTCCAGAGCCTGGGCAACAGGAGTCTATCTCAAAAAAAAAAAAAAAAAAAAAAAAAAAGAAGAAAAAAGAGAAGTTAAAATCAGGGCCAGGTGCGGTGGATCATGCCTGTAATCCCAGCACTTTGGGAGGCCAAGGTGTGTGGATCACAAGGTCAGGAGATCGAGACCATCTTGGCTAACATGATGAAACCCTGTCTCTACTAAAAATACAAAAAAAAAGAAAGAAAGAAAGAAAGAAAAATTAGCCGGACATGGTGGCGGGTGCCTGTAGTCCCAGCTACTCGGGAGGCTGAGGCAGGAAGTTACGTTGAGCCCAGGCATTTGAGGTTGCAGTGAGCTATGATTGTGCCACTGCACTCCAGCCTGGGAAACAGGGTAAGACCCTATCTCAAAAAAAAAAAAAAAAGAAAAAGAAAAAGGTGAAGAGAAAAAGAAGCAAGGAGAAAATGAGTTCTATGAGGTGCGAGACTCTATATTGTCTGTTGCTTGGGTTCCCACTGACACCCCACTTTTGGGACAGTGCCTGGAAGCTGGGAGCTCAGCATATGTTTTGGGAGGTGATGATCATTGGGGCGCAAACCGAAGAGGAGAAGGCACACTGGGCCTCATCTCACATTCATAAAAGCCATCACATTGTAACTTTTCACATTCTCTCTAGAGGAAGTCACACAATCAGTACAGTGTATCGCGTGTGTTGCAAATGTGAATTCTTGGCCTGTAAACAGTTCAAACACATTGCCATTTTGGTAACTGAGTTTTGCTATCCCTTCAGTGTAGCAAATCTTCAGTAAAGATTTGTTTAATAGAGATGGGGTTTCACCGTGGTCTCTACTAAACCCTGTCTCTACTAAAAATACAAAAATTACCCAGGCGTGGTGGCACATGCCTGTAGTCCCAGGTACTCAAGAGGCTGAGGGAGGGGAATCACTTGAACCTGGGAGGTGGAGGTTGCAGTGACCCAAAATCACGCACTCTAGCCTGGGGTCTCGCTTTTGCCCAGGTTAGAGTGCAGTGGCACAATCACAGTGGCTCACTGCAGCCTCAAACTCCTGGGCTGAAGGGAATCCTCCCACCTCAGCCTCCCAAGTAGCTAGGACTATAGGCATGTGCCATCATGGCGAGTTAATTTTTTGTGTGTTTTTATTGTCTCAAGACAGAGTCTTGCTCTGTTGCTCAGGCTGGACTGCAATGGCATGATCTTGGCTCACCGCAACCTCCACCTCCTGGGTTCAAGCGATTCTCCTGCCTCAGCCTCCCGAGTAGCTGGGATTAGAGGTGCGTGCCACCATGCCTGGCTAATTTTGTATTTTTAGTAGAGACAGGGTTTCGCCATGTTGGTCAGGCTGCTCTCGAACTCCTGACCTCGTGATCCACCTGCCTCGGCCTCTCAAAGTGTTGGGATTACAGGCATGAGCCACTGAGCTTGGCCTGGTGAGCTAATTTTTAAATTTGTTACAGAGACAAGAGTCTCTCTTATGTTGCCCAGGCTGGTCTCGACCCCCTGGCCTCAAGTGATCCTCCCACCTCAGCCTCCCAAAGTGCTGGGATTACAGATGGGTGTCACCGCACCTGGCCTCTGAGGAGGATTTCATTATAAACCTGCCCTGAAGGGAGAGAATCCAATTTTACGAGAGGGTGTAGCCTGGTGAGGCCTGGATGACCTCCGGAGGCAGGGGCTTGTGCCTGGGCTGAGGCCTAAGGGTCAATGGGCAGACATGAAGTTGCCCCAGGCAGAGGGTACAGTGTGGGCAAAGTCAGGAAGTGGCAGGGCTTGGATCACTCCAGGAAGAGAGAGGAGTCATGTGTCACAGGAGCTCGAGACCCAGAGAGGGAGGCAGGCAGGCAGGCAGGGACCAAGCTTGGGCACAGCCAGGAAGGCAGGACAGGGCATGGTGGGGCCAATGGAATCATTACCCAAGTCGGGGATTTTCAGGGAAACAGCTTAGATAAGGCCAGGCGTACAATAGCTCCCACTTGTAATCCCAGCATTTGGGGAGGCTGAGGTAGGAGGACTGCTTGAGCCTGGGAGTTCGAGACCAGCCTAGGCAACATAGTGAGACCCCATATCCACAAAAAATTTAAAAAAGGAGTTTGTGTTCCTGTAGTAGCAGACTTGGGAGGTTGAGGTGGCAGTATCACTTGAGCCCGGGAGTTCAAGGCTAAAGTGAGCTGATTGAGCCTGCACTCCAGCCTGAGCAACAGAGAGATACGCTGTCTCAAAGGAAATACAAATTAAAAAACCAGCCGGGCATGCTGGCGTGTGCTTGTAGTCTCAGCTACTTGGGACACTGAAGTGGGAGGATCGCTTGAGCCCAGGAGTTCAAGGCTGCCGTGAGCTATGATTGTGCCTCTGCAGTCCAGCCTGGGCGACAGAGAAAGACCCTGTCTCTTAAAAAAAAAAAAAAAAACTTAGATAAGAGGATGCTGTGCCTCCCTGGGGGTCTTCAGTCACCCATGGTCCTGGCAAGAGGAGGGCCAGGAGAGAGCTTCACCCACCTGCTGTCCTGCCCATGTGACATCCGCAGGTGCTGCCATGGCCACGACTGTTGTTACACTCGAGCTGAGGAGGCCGGCTGCAGCCCCAAGACAGAGCGCTACTCCTGGCAGTGCGTCAATCAGAGCGTCCTGTGCGGTGAGTCCCCAGCAGCACCATGCCACCCACCCTGAGTATCCCCTGGGCACCCTGGCATAGCCAGATGACTTCCGTGCCCCTGTTGCAATAACCACTGCTTCCAAGTCTCTATAGACCACCCCTTGGGTATATCTAATGTAAGTGATATTTATTTCATTTATTTTTTGAGTCAGAGTCTCGCTCTGTCACCCAGGCTAGAGTGTGCTGATGTGATCTTGGCTCACTACAACCTCTGCCTCCTGGGTTCAAGCGATTCTCATGCCTCAGCCTCCCAAGTGGCTAGGACTACAGGCATGCACCATCACGCCCAGCTAATTTTTGTATTTTTTTCAGTAGAGGTGGGGTTTCACCAAGTTGGCCGGGCTGGTCTCAAACTCCCCACCTCAAGTGCTCTGCCCGCCTTGGCCTCCCAAAGTGCTGGGATTACAGGCATGAGCCGTGGTGTCTGGCCCTAATGTGAGTGATCTTTAACACTGAGCACTTGAAAAAGAAAACCCCGAAGAAACCTAATTATTTGATGTCTGGACGACAAGGAAGAAGATAGAAATGGCATCAGATAATAAACAGTGTAAATGTTTATCAGAAAGGGGCTGGTGGTCGGGACGAGTAGGAGGATCGCTTGAGTCCAGGAGTGCATCTCTACAAAAAAGTTAAAGGATTTTTTAACATTGGCCAGGCGTGGTGGCACACATCTGTGATCCCAGCTACTTGGGAGGCTGAGGCAGGAGGATTGCTTGAAGCCCAGGAGGTTGAGGCTGCAGTGAGCTGTGATCAAGCCACTGCACTCCAGCCTGGGTGACACAGCAAAATCCAGTCTCAAAAAATAATAATAATAATATTTTACATAACCAACCACTTCTAAAGATTAAAAAAAACCCCATGATTAAAAACCTCAGGTCCCACAGGCAATCATACCAGATATCGAAACAAAGCAATAACATAAGGACTGCAGTATTTATTTTATTTTTATATTATTTATTTATTCTTTGTTAGTTTGTTTTTGGAGTGTGGGTTTTGTTTCGTTTTTTTGATTTTTTTATTTTGTTCTACTCAATTTTATTCTTATTGCTCAGGCTTGAGTGCAATGGCCTGTTCTCAGCTAACTCAACCTCTGCCTCTTGGGTTTGCGTGATGACGGTTCCACGTCATCGGCCCTCCGCCTCTTGGGTTTGGATGATGATGGGTCCACGTCATCGGCCCTCCGCCTCTTGGGTTTGCGTGATGATGGGTCCACGTCATCGGCCCTCCGCCTCTTGGGTTTGGATGATGATGGGTCCATGTCATCGGCCCTCTGCCTCTTGGGTTCGGGCGATGATGGGTCCACGTCATCGGCCCTCGGCCTCTTGGGTTTGGGTGGTTTTTCTGCCTCAGCCTCCTGAGTAGCTAAGGGAGGTGTCTTGAGATTATCATCCGCTGAGGGTGGAGCTGAGGGTGGAGGTGAGGGTGGAGCTGAGGGTGGAGGTGAGGGTGGAGCTGAGGGTGGAGGTGAGGGTGGAGCTGAGGGTGGAGGTGAGGGTGGAGCTGAGGGTGGAGGTGAGGGTGGAGCTGAGGGTGGAGGTGAGGGTGGAGCTGAGGGTGGAGCTGAGGGTGGAGGTGAGGGTGGAAGTGAGGGTGGAGCTGAGGGTGGAGGTGAGGGTGGAGCTGAGGGTGGAGGTGAGGGTGGAGGTGAGGGTGGAGCTGAGGGTGGAGGTGAGGGTGGAGGTGAGGGTGGAAGGGGAGTGATGAGACACTCGGGAGGTGTCTTGAGATTATCATCCGCTGAGGGTGGAGGGGGATGGAGCACACACTCGGCAGGCGTGTTGAGATTATCATCCGCTGAGGGTGGAGCTGAGGGTGGAGCTGAGGGTGGAAGGGGAGTGATGAGGCACTCGGGAGGTGTCTTGAGATTATCATCCGCTGAGGGTGGAGGGGGATGGAGCACACACTCGGCAGGCGTGTTGAGATTGTCATCCGCTGAGGGTGGAGCTGAGGGTGGAGCTGAGGGTGGAAGGGGAGTGATGAGGCACTCGGGAGGTGTCTTGAGATTATCATCCGCTGAGGGTGGAGGGGGATGGAGCACACACTCGGCAGGCGTGTTGAGATTGTCATCCGCTGAGGGTGGAGCTGAGGGTGGAGCTGAGGGTGGAAGGGGAGTGATGAGGCACTCGGGAGGTGTCTTGAGATTATCATCCGCTGAGGGTGGAGGGGGATGGAGCACACACTTGGCAGGCGTGTTGAAATTATCATCTGCTGAGGGTGGAGCTGAGGGTGGAAGAGGAGTGAGGAGACACTCGGGAGGCGTTTTGAGATTATCATCCGCTGAGGGTGGAAGGGGATGGAGCAGACACTCGGGAGGTGTCTTGAGGCTCAGGGAGTTATCCATTATAGAACGTTGTTGAGTTGGAGGAGGTGGCTGGTGGCCCATCCTGTTTTTTAAAGTTTCAGCTGTGAGGTAGGGCCAGTGGGGCAATCCTGAAGAATGACGATGCTCCGCTGCCGCCATTCTGACCTGTAGGGACAAAGGAGGGAATGCTTTCACACATATCCATTTGATGGACAAAATTACCGCCACCAACACAGTCTGCACCTTCTGTTGCTGGTGATAGATTTTTGCACCTTTCCATCCTCCAGGTTTCAAAATAGCAGTATCAGTGTCATAATATCACCCTTCCACTGAGTACTGCCGACAGCTGGGGGGTAAAGAAAAGTCATTGGGACACACTGTTGTCTCCACATGCCACTGTGTCTGTCTGCAAATGTAGGCAGGCTGGGGTCCTGCCCCAGGGAAGACAGAAGCATGTTTGAGACACAGGAGTGTCTATGTCTATCCTCATTCCTCCCTCACAGCCATCACCAGAGCATGTTTCTTGCACCAGGTCAACAGACAGTAAGAGACAGTAAGAGAGGCATGAAAAGCCCGTTGTCCACACATGTTGCAGCTTCTTTTTGGAGAATGTTTTCCAGGCCTTTTATGTTCTGTCTCTGATTCTCAGAACTCTGCAAGGTCAGTGTGACCACCCTGCTCCAAATCTAAGAAAACAGAGGTTTCCAGAGGAAGGAGAAATTGTGCCCAGGGTCACACAGCTTGCAAGAGGCAGAGTGGAAGTTGATTCCAGCTCTGCCTGCAGGACCCTCTCATTTCCCCTCTGTTTCCCTTCTTGACAAAGGACCTTCTTCACTCTGGAGGTGCCACCCATGAGAACAAAGAGCTCTGGAGAGATGTGGATTCCTGAAGAGCTGCAGGGGAACTGGGAGAGGGTTTTCTGACAGAACAATCTTATCTCAAGAAGTCAGTTAGGCATGGCTATAATATTTCTTTTCACTCCCAGGTAATACCAAATTGTAAGTGCACTAAAACATGAAGAATACTTTTGTCCATGGAAAAATGAGGTGGGAATTCTAAACAAAGCAAGTTTTAAAACTGTGTTTCACTTCAAGTGTACAAGTCCCATCACGTGTAATAGGACTCGGCAGCTTTTGAAGGTACAGAGGCCACACAAGAACCAGCTTAGCTGAGCATGATTTAAGGCCTTCATTTGGAATTGTCCCTGTGGGTAATAAGTTACATTCACTCTTCACTAATTTACAGTCAGGGCCCATTTGCTATTACAAATACGGGACCTCTGACACTTAGAATATTAGATCAGGGGCCCCACTGGGTGGGGATGAAAGTGTTTTTGCACAACATGGTTACCAACAGGGATGGGACTGTGATGCTTGTAGGCAGCCTTTCTCTCTGCCATCTCCCTCTGCAGGGCTTGAGCACAGAGCTGTAGGGAGAAAAATGTATCCAGGTCCTGACCTGGCAGACTATGTCCAAAAGCAAGGAAAACAAGCAAACTTACCCAGTTGCAAAGAGGCTTTCTTGCAGAAGGGGGGATCTGAAAAAGCCAACACATGAGAAATTGAATGTTGAGAGAGTCTAAGGGCCGTGGCATCATCTGCATCAGCACTGAACTATCCTGCAACTGCGGGGAGGAAGCTCCTTACTTTGCATTTGTGGTAGTCCTCTGCCCGCCGCCGCAACTCTTGTGCAGGTTGAAACATTTTCCTGTGGATTACAATCACTTTCATCAGATAAAGCACCACTTTCAGGATGATTTTAAATAATCTGCCATATTTCTGTTATCCTCACAACTGTACCCTTACACAATCTATCTATACCTAGAAAACGTATTTCAGATGGCTATAAGAGTACAGTCTGAGCCGGTCACGGTGGCTGACGCCTGTAATCCCAGCACTCTGGGAGGGCGAGGCGGATGGATCACGAGGTCAGGAGATTGAGACCATTGTGGCTAATATGGTGAAACCCCTTCTCTACTAAAAATACAAAAAATTAGCCAGGTGTGGTTGCAGGCACCTGTAATCCCAGCTACTAGGGAGGCTGAGGCAGGGGAATCACTTGAACCTGGGAGGTGGAGGTTGCAGTGAGCCAAGATCACGTCATTGCACTCCAGCCTGGGTGACACAGCGAGACTCCATCTCAGAAAAACAAAAACAAAAACAAAAAAAACTGTACAGTCTGATCCAAACTGTTGCTATATTGATTCCTCCTCTTGCTTACTGCCTGCTGACTTCTGAGATGATAGTTTCCTTCCCCATTCTCAGTGTATCCCTAATTCATCCTTCATTGAGCGTCTTTTATCATAAAGCTGTATTCTCTTTGTATTAATATCCTTACCGTGTTTCACAGGGCAGAAACAGCTGGGCTTATAAACAGGCATAGTCCTTTTGAAGGATGTGGTTGATCCTACAACAACACACTTTCCTAAGGATGACAACAACTCACCCCACCCCTAGAATGGCTGGTATGAACTGAGTTTCCACACAGTCTAGCTGGCAATGGGATCAGGAGACGTTTTGCTACTTCACATCTTTTGGTCACTGGTAAATATTAAGGTACTTTGTTTTCTGTTTTGTGAACTCTTTCTCTCTCTCACGATATGTCTTCTGACCATTTGTTTCTATTTCTGCATTTACTGGGTCTAAACATTGTACAAAGGTTAAAAACAACACTCCAATGGGTGGTTCCCAGGAGGGTGGGGTTCAGTTTCTGAACTCACTTGTAGGTGTGTATTTCTTTCATATCCAATTTCCCATTTTCCTCTGCCTCTGATACCTACCTCTCCTTTTCTGCATGCTCACATTCTTTCATGCTTAGTTTCCTCAGATTAGAAGGGAGAGAAATGCACACACATGATCCACCAGCCCGTGTGGGATTCCCTCTGCCCTTCTGGCATCTGAAGGCTGTGATTCAAAGATCCCCCCTGCAACCTTCCCACAAATGAACCAACTGATTCTCACAACCGAAGGGAGAATTGACACCTCCCATTGAGGGACAAAAAAAAGTCACACTCTGGCCTGCTGGCAAGTCACCTGTCATTTCCAGCTCATCTTCATAGTTCCATAGTTAGTCCTATTCTTTAGTAAATATAAAGACTATTAAAAGCTTCTATGAGGTGCACTATGTGTGTTTCTGGGGTCAGTCTTGTGCTTGACACAGCGAAAGCTCATTTTAGTTCAGTGTGAAAAACCAGACCTCACCAATTCATCACAACTAACTCCATCGGAAGCAGAGGATTGCTCCTCATCTGACTCCTCCTATGTGAGACCTGATTCTCAGTCAGAGGCTGATGCCAGAACTGAGACCATCAGCCATAGAGAGATCCTTCCAGAATATGGTGTCATTAACCCCGCAGTTCACTACTGCACTTTGCCATGATTCAGGACTGGAACTCTTGTCATCGACTTTAAAGATCCTGGTTGAGAGAAAAGGCAATCTGAATGCTGGGTGCATCTATTGAATTACAAATGATTGGAATGGCTCCTAAGTCAGGGTGTTATGTCCTGAAAATAGGTGACAATGGCAAACCATCCACCCTGGTGTTGACTGAGTTTAACAAGGTTCAGTTCACAGAGATTGAGGGCAGAAAAAGGAAACGGCCTAAAAAGGGTAAGTTTGCTGTGTTGCCCTCACACCACTTGATTCATGGTCCTGATCCTAAGGATCTCACCTGATACTTGGTTTTATAGGAAGGATGTGTAAAATTCCCAGAATGCTAGGAAACAGGGACGAAAACACTTCAAAGAGAAAGTTAATCAACTTGTTTCTGACCACAGGGCATCCTTCTGCACATGCTGTCTGGAGTGGTCTCCAACAAGGAGTGTGTGGTGAGGTGCTGAGAATGCAATGGGAGCAGGGTCCTGTCCCCACGCTAAAGAAGCTCACAGTTTAATGCAAATGAGAAGCCAGTGAGGACATCACTACTCCTGCTGTGCACTTGGGAACTAGAAACACAAAACCTGACTCTGGAGGGAAGCTAAGGAAGCATTCTACTCTTGAGTTGACATAAGTGCATCTGAAGCTTCTGATCTCCGATGAGAACAATGGGGGACACCAAACAGAATATAAAACCCATGATTGAATACATCAAATTGCTAACATGGCAGTAAACAGACATGAGGTGAAGATGGAGAAGAAGGAAACCCAGGACGAAAGTCAGCCTCGCATTTGGAACCCATTTCCCTGAGTTTCATTGCTGAATTCCAGAAGGAACTACTGAGATGCAAAGAAGCACAGCAGCTTTTGCACACATGCGTGGGATTAGATGGAAAACAAGTGGATTGAGGGTCTGCCAATGAAAGCGACCCATACTGAAGTCCACTGGCTCTGGTTGAGACCCAGAAGAGTCATGCATCAGAATAGAGGTGGACAGGAAATACCCTGGCCTTTGTAGGGACTGAGCCTGCACCGACGACCTCAATTGCAGCCTGTATGGAGGACCCCTGACCATCCCCCAGAAGTAGACTCCCATCTCTTCTGCAGCAAGATAACATGCTACTAGGCCTCAATTCATTGCTAAATATTTTTTAACAAGTATCTCACATTTAACAAAGAAAGATCTGTCATATGGCAGCAAAATACAATGTAATATGACCAAAACATGAAAGACTGCGAAAATGAATCTGGAGGTGACCCAAGCATTGAATTCAACAATCCAGGCTGGGTGTGGTGGCTCACACTGGGAGGCTGAGGTAGGCAGATCACCTGAGGTCAGGAGTTCAAGACTAGCCTGGCCAACATGGTGAACCCCTGTCTCTACTAAAATTACAAAAATTGGGCTGGGCACGGTGGCTCATGCTTGTAATCCCAGCACATTGGGAGGCCGAGGTGTGCAGATCATGATGTCAGGAGTTCTAGACCAGCTTGGCCAATATGGTGAAACCCCGCCTCTACTAAAAATACAAAAATTATCCGGGCATGGTGGCATATGCCTGTAGTCCCAGCTACTCAAGAGGCTGAGGGATAAGAATCGCTTGAACCTGGGAGGTGGAGGTTGCAGCGAGCCAAGATCATGCCACTGCACTCTAGCCTGGGTGACAGAGTGAGACTCTGTCTCAAAAAAAAAAAAAAAAAAAAAAATTGGCCAAATGTGGTGGCACACACCTGTAATCCAAGCTACTCGGGAAGCTGAGGCAGAATTGCTTCAAACTGGGAGGCAGAGGTTGCAGTGAGCCAAGATTGCACCATAGCACTCCAGCCTGGGCGACAGAGCGGGACTCTATCTCAAAATTAAAAAAAAAAAAAAAAGGCTGGCTGTGGTGGCTCACGCCTCTAATCCCAGCACTTTGGGAGGCTGAGGCAGGTGGATTACCTGAGGTCAGAAGTTCGAGACCAGCCTGGACAACATGGTGAAACCCCATCTCTAGTAAAAATACCAAAATTAGCTGGGCATGGTGGTGGGCACCTGTAATCCCAGCTACTTGGGAGACTGAGGCAGGAGAATCGCTTGAACCCAAAAGGCAGTGAGCTGAGATTGTGCCATTGCACTACAGCCTGGGCAACAACAGCAAAGCTCCATCTCAGGAAAAAAAAAAAAAAAGAGAGAGAGAGAGAAAGGAAAACCAATGCCAGTACTAGCAACTCCTCTTCCCCCGAAAAAATGACAAACAAGAATGTAGGAAGGGAAAGGAATTATACAGCTTAAACTAATGAAGCAGAAAGGACAAACTCAATTTTGAACCCACTGAATTTGCCACAAATATTGTAGAAAATATTCTCAAGGACTTTACAGTTGTCTACTTTGATTGGCACATGGTTCATACAACAGTATTTGTGTCAAGGCACATCTTACTGTTTTTTGGCGGTCTTCCTCTTTCCATTGATTTTGTCATGATGGTTGATTTTCGTTGTCACCTTCATCTTATGGATTTTAGCTCTAACTTTTGTTTTCACATGTCTCTGTAGAGTAATGACGTCTTTCCGGCCAATTTTATTTCCTGGAAAGGAAGAAACTCTTTTCTTTGTGTGCATACAAATGGACCTCAGCCCTTGGTGAGAGTGAGGAGAGGAGAAGGTGAGAAACCTGAGGGCAAGAAGCTGTTCTTTCCCTTTCCAGGACAAACTCATTTCCACACTATGGGGACTCCAACAGAGCCATACCTTCCTGTCTACGGCGGTTGGACCTCCTGGCTCTCTGCTGTACATCTGTGGATCCATCATGTCCATTTTCAGACTGGAAGATAGTCTTCAGGAAAGACAACTAGGAAATAATAATATAAGAATGACGGCTGGGCACGGTGGCTCATGCGTATAATCCCAGTACTTTGGGAGGCCAAGGCAGGTGGATCACGGGGTCAGGAGTTCAAGACCAGCCTGGCCAAGATGGTGAAACCCCGTCTCTACTAAAAATACAAAAATTAGCCGGGCATGGCAGCGGGCGCCTGTAATCCGAGCTACTCGGGAGGCTGAGGCAGAGAACCGTTTGAAGCTGGGAGGCGGAGGTTGCAGTGAGCCGAGATCACACCACTGCACTCCAGCCTGAGGGACAGAATGAGACTCTGTCACACACACACACACACACACACACACACAAGAATGACATGAGGCTGGCACGGTGGCTCACTCCTGTAATCCCAGCACTTTGGGAGGCCGAGGCAGGCGGATCACCTGAGGTCGGGAGTTTGAGACCAGCCTCACCAACATGGAGAAACGCTGTCTCTGCTAAAAATACAAAATTAGCCAGGCATGGTGGTGCATGCCTGTAATCCCAGCTAGTCGGGAGGCTGAGACAGGAGAATCACTTGAACCCAGCAGGAAAAGGTTGTGGTGAGCTGAGATTGTGCCATTGCACTCCAACCTGGGCAACAAAATTGAAACTCTGTCTCAAAAAAAAAAAAAAAAAAAAAAATAGGCCAGGTGCGGTAGCTCACGCCTGTAATCCCAGCACTTTGGGAGGCTGAGGCGGGTGAATCACAAGGTCAAGAGATGGAGACCATCCTGGGCAACATGGTGAAACCCCGTCTCTACTAAAAATACAAAAATTAGCTGAGCATGGTGGCGCACGCCTGTAGTCCCAGCTACTTGGGAGGCTGAGGCAAGAGAACTGCTTGAACTCAGGAGGCAGAGGTTGCAGTGAGCCAAGATCCCACCACTGCACTCCAGCCTGGTGACAGGGTGAGACTCCGTCTCAAAAAAAATAAAATAAAATAAAAATGACATGAATATACTTCACACAACGGAACTGTACACTTCAACACGGTTAGATGGTAATTATCATCTTATAAGTATTTTACCACAGGTTAACATGTTTCACAACTTGAAAAGGAAGTAATTACCTTCAGCTCTCTGAGTTCTAGAATTTGTAACATTTCACCCCCTGCTCCTTCCTGATCTGCACTGGAGCATCTTCCTTCTGTCCCTGCTCTACTCAGAGTTCACTTTGCCTTCCCTCACATCAGCTTCATTGAGGCTGGTTTGAACTTAACGCAAAACATTCTCACTAATGACTGAATTCCCACCAAGATTTCCATATTATCACAGTATGCTTTTAATCTTCAAAGATATTAAATATTTGTTCTCATCATAGCTAAAATGCAATGCAAATCCCATCTCAGATGTGGGTCAGATACCTATGAATCTCCTGAGGTAGTCATTGAAATGACTTTTTTCTTGAGACGGAGTGTCACTCTCAACCATGCTGAAGTGCAGTGGCGCTACCTCGGCTCACGGCCACCTCCACCTCCCAGATTCAAGCAATTCTTGTGCCTCGGCCTCCCAAGTAGCTGGGATTACAGGTGCCTGCTACCATGCCTGGCTAATTTTTGTATTTTTAGTAGAGATGGGGTTTCATCATGTTGGCCCATCTGGTCTTGAACTCCTGACCTCAAGTGATCCATCTGCCTCAGCCTCCCAAAGTGCTGGGATTACAGGCATGAGCCACCACACCTGGCCTGAAATAATATCTTTCAAATTCTTTGTAGAATTTGTTTTTTCCTGATTTCTGCACATAGGATAAAAAAAAATCATGTACTAGGATTTCAAGAGAAGCAATGGGTAATCTAAAAAGATGAAAAGAGCAACCACGTCAATCCCACAGCCACTGCCAGATTTCATAGGAAAGGTAGCTGGCCCAGTTTGGAGCTAGGAGAAATGTCAAACACATGAAGAAATGAGAAGCAAAGAAATGCCATCACGCATGAATGCTTCATGGCACCCATGATGTCCCTGCTTAGGAGGTAATGGTATAGATGACTAGATGACAACGACAAAGATGAGAGGTGCGAAGTTGTCCAAGTCCAACAGCTCAACTGAACTTTCCTAAATGGAATTGTTAAAAAGTGGTAAATTTAAAAACTTCCCCTGGCTCACGTGGTGGCTCACGCTTGTAATCCCAGCACTTTGGGAGGCTGAGGCGGGTGGATCATTTGAGGTCGGGTTTTGACACTAGCCTGGCCAACATGGTAAAACCCCGACTCTACTAAAAATACAAAAATTAGCTGGGCATGGTGGTGGGCACCTGTAATCCCAGCTACTTGAGAGGCTGAGGCAGGGGAATCACTAGAAGTCAGGAGGTGGAGGTTGCAGTGAGCCGAGGTCACACCATTATACTCCAGCCTGGGCAACAGAGGGAGACTCGTCTTGGGGGTGAGAAAAGAGAAAAAAAAAAAAAAAGCTTCCTCCAATTTATACCGAAAATTCTCTGTTCAGGACTAAGTGGCATAGAGAATGTTAAATGTGCCTAGATATCTTCATAACTCATATATTTTCTGTTTTCTACATATCTTGAAAGGCAGTGCCAAATGACGTGTAATTATCTAGGTGGTAAAACTGAAACATACTTCCTCTTCCCTTGAATATAAAAAAGCATTGTGGTATTAGTACTTTTATCTTGGATCATTGTTCAGGAGGAGGTTCAGCCCCCAGACAACCACATTTTTACTGTCATGAATGGCAAGACAAAATGTAGAGCTCAACTTACCCAAAGGAAAAAAGGCTCAAAAGACAAATTATGGCACAACTTAGCAGCCAAATTCTTACCAAGTACAGACTTTTGACATACTGATCTCTCTCCAGTTGCAAGTGGGAACATGCACTTTGAATGATGTCATTCAAAATTACCCTGCCCAGACACACTTTTCATTGATTCTCTTGGAGGGCAGTTCTAAGAGATTCTCTGGGGCTTTCTCTGCATCATGAGACGCAGTGCAGTTCTGCCCTTCACCTTCCGGCAGTTTGTCACCTCGTCCCTATGACCTCAGAGGAACTTTGTCTCAGGCCAATTGTTTGTTCCTTGGGCCCTTTCATTTCCCCTAAAAATCATTTGCTGCCCCTCTAAATGGCCTACATCTCCATCTATCTCCCTCTCCCCTCAGAAGAGGGTGCTCTTTAAGCATCAACCATCCAGCCCTTCTAGCAGTTTCATTTTTCAGCTGGTTCCCATGTTTATGCCTGTTCTATGTTTTTCTTTTCCTGTTAAGCTGTCTGTTGTCAGCTCATTTCTGCAGTGAATCTTCAGAGAGGAGACTGGAAGCTTTCCTTCCACCCATACGATAGAACTATAAAGCAGAAGAGTTTAGAAAGAATTTCCTATTTAAGTGACGAAACCTCATACTCCATTTGTGACAAATAGCACAAAGGTTAAAAAAAACTTATTTTTGACCAAAAGCTCTGTTGACATTCTATTAAACAAACACTGACCTATTTAATTTTCATAATGTAAATGGCAGATATTTTCATAATTCTTATGCTAATAAGTCATTTCCCTGATTTTTTGGGTAAAACCACATATTCATAATGAAGTCCAGAAACGTGAATTGTTTTATATAATTTATTCTTATTTGTGATTACAAGTATACCTCTACAGAAAGTTAGTATACTCACCCAAAGGTAAACTGTCCAGAGGGTAATGACAACTTTATAACTTCTCAGAAATTCAATAATGATACCTAACCAAGGACTTCCACCAAAGTCAGTCCCACGATGATGATGGTCAGCCAGAGTATTGATAACCTGGAATAATAATAGTTGAAATAATGAAAAGGTCAATGACACTGACAATATTTCACTCAGAAAGAATCATCCTTAGAAACTGTCAACCTCCTCCAAAAGGTAACCGCATCCCTCAGATATCACCGTGGGATTCCACCGCTACAAAAAAGAACAGAAGTTAGAAGTCACATGTTTTTCAGATGGCTGGCAGTGTTTTTAGGCATTGCAAACGTGGGGTGTTGTCTTTCTTGGTATAAAGCAGGGATATCCAATCTTTTGACTTCCCTGCCTATATTAAAAGAAGCAAAGTTGTCTTGAGCCACACATAACATACACTAACACTAACAATAGCTGATGATCTAAAAAAAACCTCTTTTTTTTTTGAGACAGGGTTCTGCTCCACTCAGTCGCCCAGGCTGGAGTGCAGTGGTGCAATCTCGGCTCACTGCAACCTCCAGCTCCTGGGCTCAAGCCATTCTCCTCCCTCAGCCTCCCGAGTAGCTGAGATTACAGGTCTCTGCCACCATGCCCGACTAATTTTTGTATTTTTAGTAGAGATGAGGTTTCACCATGTTGGCCAGTCTGGCCTTGAACTCCTGACAGGCGATCTGCCTGCCTCGGCCTCCCAAAGTGCTGGGATTACAGGTGTGAGCCACCGTGCCCGGCCATTTTTTTGTTTTTGTTTTTGTTTGTTCTTTTTGAGATGGGGTCTCACTCTGTCACCCAGGCTGGAGTGCAGTGGTGTGCTCTCGGCTCACTGCAACCTCTGCCTCTCAGGTTCAAGTGATTCTCCTGCCTCAGCCTCCTGAGTAGCTGGGAGTACAGGTGCCTGACAGTGCACTCAGCAAATTTTTGTATTTTCTGTGGAGATGGGGTTTTGCCATGTTGGCCAGGGTGGTCTCGAACTCCTGACCTCAGGTAATCTGCCCGCCTCAGCCTCCCAAAGTGCTGGGATTACAGGCATGAGCCACTGTACCTGGCCAAAATCTCCTAACGTTTTAAGAAAGTTTACAAATTTGTGTTGAACTGCATTCAAAACTGTCCTGGGCCACATGCAGCCCGTCACTCATGGGTAAGACAAGCTAAGTATAGAGTAATTATCTTATCTTTTCCTTTTTGTTTTGAGACAAAGTTTTGCTCTGTCACCCAGGCTAGATTGCAGTGGCATGATCTCAGCTCACTGCAACCTCTGCCTCCCGGGTTCAAGCGATTCTCCTGCCTCAGCTACTGAGTAACTGGGATTACAGGCGCCTGCCACCACGCTCGGCTAATTTTTGTATTTTTAGTAGAAACAGGGTTTCACCATCTTGGCCAGGCTGGTCTCCAACTCCTGACCTCATGATCCACCTGCCTGGGCCTCCCAAAGTGCTGGGAATACAGGTGTGAGCCACTGCACCTGGCCAGTAGTTATCTTTTCTTTAAAGTTATTTACTTGTTTTTTAAATTGATGTATAGCATTGGATGCATTTATTATATATCACATGGTAAAAGAATCCCTCTAAATAATACTTCTCTCTTGGATTATATGAATCTTTGTCATTTAAATCTCAGCATAAGTAAAAAAAAAAAAAAAAAAACACAATGAAGAGATTACTTCATTCACATATAAGTATCAAATTTTAGTGCTTAAAAATTAACAAGGTGGGCCGGGCATGGTGGCTCACGCCTGCAATCCCAGCACTTTGGGAAGCCAAGGTGGGTGGACCATGAGATCAGGAGATTGAGACCATCCTAGCTAACACGGTGAAACCCATCTCTACTAAAAATACAAAAAATTAGCAGGGCATGGTGGCATGCGCCTATAGTTCCAGCTACTTGGGAGGCTGAGGCAGAAGAATCACTTGAACCCGGGAGGCAGAGGTTGCAGTGAGCCGAGATCGCACCACTGCACTTCAGCCTGGGTGACAGAGCGAGACTCTGTCTCAAAAAAAAAAAAAAAAAATTACCAAGGTGGAGATCATGAAAATGGCATGAACAGTGTGAGATTTCTCTAAGATTGTTGATATTAATTCCATCAGACTCTTATGTGAGTGAAGACGAAGACTTCCCCTGAGTAAGTTCAGACAGCTTGTGATAACATTTCTACATGGATTCCTCAGGATTTAACTATATATTCTTGAAAACATCTCAATTTTAAATGTTTCTTTCAAGATGGTGAATTAAACAGAGATAGCCCTTCAACAGGTTGAACTCAGCATATGCTGAGTCTGAAATGGAAATGATGGAGTTAGAGAACCATACAACAATGGTAATGATTTCAGAAACATGGTGTTGAGCAGAACAAAGCAGACACAAAAGAGTACCTATGGCATGGCATGCATCTGTATACGCGAAATTCCAGAATAAGCAAGCTAACCTATGATAAGAAAGAGACTGGCTGGGAAGAGTGAGAGTTCACTTTCTGGGGTGACATAATAGTGTAGATCTTGGCTGGGCACGGTGGTTCACGCCTGTAATCCCAACGCTTTGGGAGGCCGAGGCGGGCGGATCACCTGAGGTCGGGAGTTCAAAACCAGCCTGCCCAACATGGAGAAACCCTATCTCTACTAAAAATACAAAATTAGCTGGGAGTGGTGGCACATGTCTGTAATCCCAGCCACTCGAGAGGCTGAGGCAGGAGAATCACTCGAACCTGGGAAGCAGAGGTTGCGGTGAGCTGATATTGCCCCATTGCACTCCAGCCTGGGCGACAAGGGAGAAACTGTCTCAAAATAAATAAATAAATAAATAAAATAATGTAGATCTTGAAAGGGGGTTGGTTTATGCTGGTGTATGTACTTTCCAAAGTTAGTAAACTTACACTTAAGGTTATATATTTTGGCCAGGCGTGGTGGCCCACGCCTGTAATCCCAGCACTGGGAGGCTGAGGCAGGCGGATCACGAGGTCAAGAGATGGAGACTATCCTGGCGAACATGGTGAAACCCCGTCTCTACTAAAAATACAAAAATTAGCCAGGCGTGGTGGTCTACTAAAAATACAAAAATTAGCCAGGCGTTGTAATCTGAGCTACTCAGGAGGCTGAGGCAGGACAATTGCTTGAACCCCAGAAGCAGAGGTTGCAGTGAGCCGAGATCTTGCCACTGCACTCCAGCCTGGGCGACAGAGTGAGACTCTGTCTAAAAAAAAAAAAAAAAAAAAAAAAGTCATCAAACCAGATGACACAAATCAAATGACATTTCACTTTGTTTTGGTCCATTTTGTTTGTTAGAGACAAGAGTGCAGCGGGGCCATCTCGGCTCACTGCAACGTCCAGCTCCTGGGCCCAAGCGATCCTCTCACCTCAGCCTCTCCAGTAACTGGGATAACAGGTACACACCACCAGGCTCAACTAATCTCTTTTGGAATTTTTTGTAGAGATGGGGTTTCGCTATGATGCCCTGGCTAGTCTTCAACTCCTGGACTCAAGTGATCTGCCCACCTCGGCCCCCTAAAGTGTGGGATTACAGGCCTGAGCTGTGTAATTTCATGCCGCGTGACACAGCCCAGTAAAAAGGAAGAAACCCCACGGGTCCAGCGTCTACTTACAGAGATGCACTGATGGCTGATAAATTCCAGCAGGAGCCAAAAGAGGAGCCAAAAGAGCATCCACCGCACCCGCATGTCCTGGTCCTTTCAGGGCGCCCTGAGGCGGCCAGGACAGAGGTGGAGGTGGCTTAGAGCAGGGGGGAGGGAAGGGGACGGGGACCGGGCCGGGATCTGAGTTGGGGAGGGGGAGGGGAGGGGGAGGGGAAGGGGAGGGGAAGGGGGGAAGTAAGGGAAGGGAAAGGAGGAGAAGGGGGCTGTTGGGCACCTGGAGGAGGTGGAGGAGGAGGAGGAGAAGAAGAAAGGGTCTGGGAAAGGATCCGGTTCAAATTAAGTTCTCAAGCGCTGGTGGAAGGCTTAGCTACAGGTCACGGAGAAGATCAGGGAAGCAACAGGACACGCGGGGCAAGGGAGCGTGAGGCTTAGGAGCAATTAGAGGGAGACAAAAAGGTTCTGCTATCCACCAAACCTTCTTCGGTCTGGGCCCTCCCTTAGCAACCCTGGGGCTTTATACTCCCTCTCCACCAATCCCTGATGACCCCGGTGGTGCCTCACAATGGACAATGCCAAGTAGCGCCCGCATCATTCCAATGACCCCTCCCCCATCTCAGTCTCCCACACTCCTCGCAAGGACAGGTCCTCTCTGGAACCTTCACAAACCTGATTTCTGGTCCTCCCCAACCAGCTCCCTGTCCCTGCTTCTGGGCGCTCCTTCCTTCCTGAGCTCCCAGGGTTCCTCAAGGTCACTTTTGGCGACAAAACATAAAAAACAAATGATGGCAGGATGGCAGGAAGAACCTCATACCCAAGCAGAGTGCCAGGTTTTACAGCCTCCGCTCAGCCATTCATATCCTAAGCAACAAAGCATCAGCAGGATACGGAAGGTCCCGATAGTAAACCATCTCCATCACATCCATGTAGCCATCCGTCCATCAACCTGTATCTCAGGAACAAATGTAGATACATTCATTTTAAGCATGCATGGTACATTTACAAAAATTAACCTGACTTATTTTGTTCCAGCAAATCTCAATATATTTGAGAGCAATCAAATCACACAGCATGTTTCTGATCATATAACTGTGCTAGAAGTCAATGATTAAAAGCTAATTCAAAATTATTATTTGCTTGGAAATTCAAAGTGCCCTTATAAGACATAAACATAAGAAAGAATCCAAAATGAAACAAGATTGCCTTTCAACTCAATGATAAGATCATAACATGGCAATAAAATGTCTCCCTCTGGCCTGGGAATTCCTCTTTGTGGCACAAGGTTGTGTGATCTCAAATCACCCCTAACCCACCTAGACATTTTAACATCCGAAACCGAGTGATGATGTCCTTATCTATATCATCTTACTGCCCGTGTGTGTGGACTTTAAATTCTGAACCCAAATGACGGGGAGAAAACCAAGTTGACTTTCATGATTGACCTCTCAGGGATGTCCAAGGAATCTGTGCATTTCAAGAAACAAAGTTCATCAGCTTCTCTCCTGAGGTATTTGCCCACAATACCCAGAGGGCTTGGCAGCATCATGTGTGATGGGTGGGGAGCTCCAAGCAGGTGGGCAGGACCCAGGGGCCTGGTGACCAGGACAGACCCCCACTGTCCATCACCTTTCCTGGCCCTGTCCTCAGCTAAACTTCCCACAGGCCTTCTGCCCAATCACACAGAGTGTGCCCAAACTCTCTCAGGCCTCTGGCAGCTGAAAACCACTGCTTTAAATCCCTTTACCATTTACTATGACATACGGTTATTGTAAACAGGAAATATTCTATTGATGCTACAAATGGAAAGCCAATGCCTTTACCATAAATAGAAAAACAACCCTAAGAAGCAAGCAAAACAAAAGCAAAACAGGGGCTGGGTGTGGTGGCTCACGCCTGTAATCCCACCACTTTGGGAGGCCGAGGTGGGCGGATCACAAGGTCAGGAGTTCCAGACCAGCCTGGCCAATATGGTGAAACCCTGTCTCTAATAAAATACAAAAATTAGCCGGGTGTGGTGGTGGGTGCCTGTAGTCCCACCTACTTGGGAGGCTGAGGCAGGAGAATAGTTTGAACCCGGGAGGCAGAGTCTGCAGTGAGCCGAGATTGCACCACTGCACTCCAGCCTAGGCGACAGAGCGAGACTCTGTCTCAAAAACAGCAACAACTACAAACAAACAAAAAACAGGGTTAACAAAAGTATGGAATTCAATTCTTTTTATATGCTGCAGCCATGTTCCAGCCCTAGATTTGGCTGGGCATGGTGGCTCACGCCTGTAATCCCAGCACTTTGGGAGGCTGAGGCAGGCGGATCACGAGGTTAGGAGTTGACACGAGCCTGGCCAATATGGTGAAACCCCATCTCTACTAAGAATACAAAAATTAGCTGGGCATGGTGGCGCACACCTGTAGTCCCAGCTACTCAGAGGCTGAGGCAGAGGGATTGCTTGAACCCGGGAGACGGAGGTTGCAGTGAGCCAAGATTGTGCCATTGCACTCCAGCCTGGGGGACAGAGTGAAACTCTGTCTCAAAAAAAAAAAAATATATATATATATATATGTGTGTGTGTGTGTGTGTGTGTGTGTGTGTGTGTGTCTGTGTGTCTGTGTGTGTGTGTGTGTATCTATATGAATCTCAAAAATAAAAGATCATTTTTGAGATTATCATTTTAAAAGACAAGATAATGTTCAACTTAATGAATAATTTAATTATTACTATTGGACTTTTTGTAGACTGCACAGAGCATTCAAAACAAATGAAGGAGAATAAAAAATATGTATTACATGTTGTAAAATAAATATGATGTGGTTAATTCTTTTATTCAAAATTATAGAACATATATATGTACTATAGAATGTATTTCTTATTATGAGTCATGTTAAAAAGTAGTTTAGAAGCTGTTGATTTGAATTTCCTTTTCAAATTTTGCAGGATAATTTTTTTTTTTTTTTTTTGATAGAGTCTCGCTCTGTCGCACAGTCTGGAGTGTAATGGCGTGATCTCGGCCCACTAAAACCTCCACCTCCTGAATCTCAGCAATTCTCCTGTCTCAGCCTCCTGAGTAGCTGGGACTACAGGCTCACACCACCATGCCCGGCTAATTTTTGTATTTTTAGTAGGGACGAGGTTTTGCCATATTGGTCAGGCTGGTCTCGAAGTCCTGGCCTCTGGTGATCCACCAGCCTCAGCCTCCCAAAACGCTGGGATTACAGGCATGAGTCACCATGCCCAGCCTAAACTTGGCAAGATAATAAATAACCTTTTTAAGTGTCGTTGGGCACTTGTCTGGTTGTTTTTCTTTAGATTATCATGCCAGCAATGATTCCTTTTGAGTTTCTGACAGAAGATAGTGGTTTTCATCCAAATAAGTCAACTACTCTACCCCATCCCTAAGCCACTTGTATGGAAAGAAAAAGAGGAAGAAGCCAGTACTGAGACTGCGTAAGCTTCCCCCAGCATCACCCGCTATGAGATGTGTGGCAGCTGAGACCCGGGAACTGCTCAAGGGCACCAGGCCCCATCTGTCTGCACTCACTCACCTTCCTCAGGCACTCCCATGGGCATGTCACTGACTTTACGTGCTGCTGCAGCTCCTTGGTGAGCTGGCCCTGGCCATGGGACAGGAACCGTGGGGTCAGGACAATAGAGAGCTTCACCATTTGCAGAATGAGAACAGGGGCTCATGATGAGTGCCAACCTATTAGACAATTTAAAAAAAAGTGTTGAATGAGCGGAAAAACAAGGTGATGTTTGAGTCTATAGTGGTCAAGGGCTTCAGAAAAGGACAGAACCAAGTTCAAATTCCTGTACTTTGAATTTCTACTTCATGCCATGCAAAATTACTTTACCCCTTTTAACCTCAGTTTTCTTCTGTGTGAAACAGGAACAATAGTTTCATTCGTCATTCAGTTTCTCTCAAGGTTTCACGAGATCATACCCATAAAACATCCAAGTCATTTAAATGTATCATCATTTCGGTCATAATTAGTGGGATCCATTTCACTATTATTGGATATACAGTTCTGTGCCTGAAACCTACAAAAAAAGAAAATGTTAAGTCTAAAAAGCATTAGTGATTTCTCATTTTTATATTACTAATTATAACCCTATTTAATCACACAAGGCCTTGTCCGTGGCAGGTGCTCAATAAACACTTGTTGAATCAATGCATGTGGGCTCCGGAGCCACACTGTTTAGATTCTATTCTGCCTCCACCACTTATTAGCTGTATGATCTGGGTAAGATAATTCACCTCTTTATGTCTGCACTTCCTTCTCCATAAACTATATATAACGAGAATCCTTAGCTCATTCGGTTGTTGTGAGGGGTGAATGATTTGGCACACAGGAGGGGCTTGTTAAACATTAGCTGTGATGATCTCCTTCCAAATCTTCATTTTCAGAGCCACAGATGAGGCCATAGTGCAACCAGGTGACCTTACAGTGTAAGTACACATGATCGCCAGCTATGCTCTATCTCCACCATAGGTCCAAGACTGGGTAGTTCTGGCCTGGAGGCTTCTGCTGCATCTGCCTTCTCAGTGTTCACCTAAGGACTTTTGTATTTTCCTCCTCACATCCCCACAGATGGGGTTCAGGCTGCCGAACACAGCTGGGTGATGCCAGGGCAGTGGCCACCTGTGCCAGCCCTGTGAGGTAGCTGGAGGATCATTGTTCCTTCCTTCTCGGGCTCTGGGCAGATGCCAGGGCTGGGGTGACCCATGCCCTCAAGTTTCTTGCTTTGGAGGGCCACATTTTCCCTTGGCAAAGAGGGTAAAGGTCACAGGATGCCAGAGAGCTGTGACTTCTCTGTGCCCTGGGCCCAAACTATGAAGACCTGACACACTATGCTAAAAGTCCAAGGCTGGGTGCTCCCCAGAGCTTCTTGCCTCACCACTTCTGCTGAGGGAGGAATGAATACTATGTCCTCCCAGAGCTTTGGGAGCTTGTAGCAAGCAGCCTCCCCAGCGCAAAATCTCTTGGAAACCTCTAACTGTGTCTGAAACATTAGTGCAAATGTTGCATCCTATTTCCCATATGTCCGCATGTTTTAGGAAAAAACCCTCAATTTCCTAAATATGCAAGAAAAATTGGTATTGTAGGACAATGTGACTTTTTAAAAAATGTTTTTTAAAAATCTTCCCCACCTCCTTTTCTGCCCTCCAAGACTGCCAAATACTTGTTGAACAAATATTATTAAATGCCTACTACGTGCCAGCCATGATTCATGGTCTTGGGGACACAGCAGAGAATGAACTGACAGGATTCCTCTCTTACGTAACTCACATTCTTATATGATAATGATAAGGGTTAACATTAATTAAGCTGTCACTACGTGTTAGTCATTCCCACACATTATTACACTTAAACCTGCTAGCAAGCTTGCAAGGTAGTTAGTTGTTTTTCCTTTAAAAACTGAGTCTCAGAATGATGAAGCACTTTGTCCAATGTCACACAGCTAGTAAGTGTGGAGACCTTGCATCCAATCAATGCCCGTCGCATTCTAAACACCACGTTATATGTTCTCCAGCCCATGGAGAATAATTTTAACACAGTCAATGAAATTTCTACACAACAATGTTCTTGTCTCAAGTCCAAGAATGCCTCCTACACCTCCCATAATACTGGCTTTCTGGTGAGTAAAGATGCCATTCTCATGTGTAATCAGGTGGCAAATGGAGATATGACCAAAGTAACCATTTGCCTACACTCACAACCCTGTACACACTCTTCCTGTGTCGATTCAATTCAAGTACCCCTTTTGATCACTTAGCAAATCTGACCTTTAAAAGGGTTAAGGTTTTTATATCCATGTAAGTTTCTGTATTGCTTTGGAAGTCTCTGGTTAAATGAATACCCTTTTTAATAGTGACCTGTGATTCTGTTTTGATCAAGTGTTTTCAAACTTGACATCTTTGATGGGTTTCTCCAGTGTCAAAATCCTAAATCAGGTCTTTTTGGCTTAAAATTAACTTTGGCATTTTTCAGCTGCGTCCCTTCGGGAGTCTAAAGAATGTATCTCTCATCTTGTAGAGGTATTAAGTGATTCGATTTATTTGGTAGATTATATGGGCGGGCATTGTCAAATGTGGTGATACTGCATGGGAGGGCACTGTCAAGTGAGGTGACATTAGATCTCATCTCAGTTATATTTATGGGTATGTTGTTGATATACATGTTCCAAAAATTACATACATTTATACAAATTTAATATGTTATGATTTGTAATTTTGATAGTTATACTAAATATTTGTTAAAGTTATATTTGTATAAACATGTTATGAATGGCTGGGCACCGTCACTCATGCCTGTAATCCCAGCACTTTCGGAGACAAAGGCAGGTGGATCACCTGAGGTTGGGAGTTCGAGACCAGCCTGACTAATAGGGTGAAACCCTGTCTCCACTAAAAATACAAAAATTTGCCATGCCTGGTGGCACATGCCTGTAGTCTCAGCTACTCGGGAGGCTGAGACAGGAAAATTGCTTGAACACAGGAGGCGGAGGATGCAGTGAGTCGAGATCATGCCACTGCACTCCCACCTGAGCAACAGAGGTAGAATCTATCTAAAAAAAAAGTTATTAATTATTTCTGAAGATTATATGAAATTTATAAAAGTCTGGTGGTCCTGATGTGATGCTGTCAGTCATGATTCTGATTACTGTCTTAAAATGCTGCACATAAGTAATTAAATTTCCTTGTGAACTGGGAAGTTTCATCAGACTTTTATCATAACTATTGTTTCCATCATCCACAGTTACTGTTTTGAATTCTCTAAAAATATTTGTAATTGGCAATAGTCCAAATTTTCTTTTGTTTTCTTTCCTGGTTTTGAGACACAGTCTGGCTCTGTCGCCTAAGCTGGAGTGCCATGGTGGGATCCTGGCTCACTGCAAGCTCTGCCTCCTGGGTTCATGCCATTCTCCTGCCTCAGCCTCCCAAGTAGCTGGGACTACAGGCGCCTGCCACCATGCCCAGCTAATTTTTTGTATTTTTAGTAGAGACGGGGTTTCACTGTGTTAGCCAGGATGGTCTCAATCTCCTGACCTCGTGATCTGCCCGCCTCGGCCTCCCAAAGTGCTGGGATTACAGATGTGAGCCACCGCGCCCGGCTTAATTTTTTGCATTTTTAGTAGAGAGGAGGTTTCACCATGTTGGCCAGGATGGTCTCGATCTACTGACCTTGTAATCCGCCTGCCTCGGCCTCCCAAAGTGCTGGGATTACAGGCATGAGCCACTGCAACTGAATTTTTTTTTTTTTTTTGAGACAGAGACTCACTCTGTCACCCAGGCTGGAGTGCAGTGGCATGATTTTGGCTCACTGCAACCTCCACCTCCTGAGTTCAAACAATTATCCTGCCTCATCCTTCGGAGTACCTGGGATTACAGGTGAGTGCCACCGTGCCCGGCTCATTTTTGTATTTTTACTAGAGACGGCGTTTCATCATGTTGGCCAGGCTGCTCTCAAATCCTGGCCTCAACTGATCCACTCTCATTGGCCTTCCAAGGTGCTGGGATTATAGGCATGAGCCACCACACCTGGCTCAGTAAGTACGTTTTTTATTATCAAAAAAGAGTAGTGTATGATTGGCATATTCCGTGTAGAATGCATTTTATCGATGGCTTCTATTTTTATAATTTCTGAGTTAAGTACTTTTTAATGAATGCTTTTTAGTCGGGGGCAGATTCAGTCGACTAAAGCACCTCATTTCCCAGATACATGAAATAAAATATTTGGCTTCTTTTCCAATTTCACACTGATGTTATTTTGTGAAAATCAGTGCTTTAAGATAAATCTTTATACTTTAAGGTAAACATGAGAAACTTGATCTAATATTTAATATTTATTCAGCTCTACACCTTATTAACTTCTACAACGGCAGATTTAAAAATTATGTAACTATCTCAAGAAGTTTCTCTTGGGTGTAACGGTTCACGCTTGTAATCCCAGCACTTTGGGAGGCTGAGGTGGGAGGATTGCTTAAGGCAAGGAGTTTGAGACCAGCCTGGGCAATACAGCAAGATCCCATCTCTATTTTAAAGAAAAGTTTCACTTTGGGAGGCCAAGGCAGGCGGATCACAAGGTCAGGAGATCGAGACCATCCTGGCTAACATGGCAAAACCCCATCTCTACTAAAAATACAAAAAATTAGCCCGGCGTGGTGGTGGGCACCTGTAGTTCCAGCTACTCGGGAGGCTGAGGAAGAAGAATAGCGTGATCCCAGGCGGCGGAGTTTGCAGTGAGCTGAGATTGTGCCACTGCACTCCAGCCTGGGTGACAGAGCGAGACTCCGTCTCAAAAAAAAAAAAAAAAGTTTCAGCAAATTCCACCTAAGAATTCCACCAGAGTTCTGTTGTCTCCAATGTCATCTTCCACAGATTTCAAGTTGTGAAGCCCTGAACTGTTAATTTATCTTGAGAATGTACATTTAAGCTTAATTTAAGACTATATACCTAAAAATTGAGCATATAATTTGTATAATTTGTTTATGTAAGTTTTTGTAAGTCATAAGTATGTAGTTTCCAAGTGTATAATTTATCTGAATGTAATAGGCATTAATATATTTTACATTATTGGGACCATAGTACAGAAATTTCTAAATGGCTTGTAAAATAACTTGTTATTTGCATTGTTGTAAAAGTAGTTAATACAATGGAAAAACTCATAATAAGAAGATACATTTTAACATCAAGAAGTTTACCCAAGGTAATTATGAATACTACCTGGCAAACTTTACAGAAGCTGCGGTATCACTTTTATGATAGAAGAATAGTGTTTGCATTTTGTGTAAAAGTACTTGGGGCTGGGCATGGTGGCTCTTGTCTATAATCCCAGTGCTTTGGGAGGTGAAGGCAGGTGGATCATCTGAGCCCAGGAGTTTGAGACCAGCCTAGGCAACATGGCAAGAGCCTGTCTCTCCAAAACCTATGAAAATTAGCCAAGCATGGTGGTGTGAGCCTGTAGTCCCAGCTACTTGGGAGACTCATGCAGGAGGATCTCTTGAGCCCAAGAGGCAGAAGATGAATAAATAAATGGATGCCACTGAATGAGATGAGGTCTCTCTTGAAGGAGAGAGAAAAAGAGATTTAAATAGTAACAATTATAATAAGGCTGGGCGCGGTGGCTCACGCTTGTAATCCCAGAACTTTGGGAGGCCAAGGCAGGAGGATCGGTTGAGGTCAGGAGTTTAAGACCAGCATGGCCAACACGGTGAAACCATGTCTCTATTAAAAATACAAAATTAGCCAGACATGGTAGTGCGTTGCCTGTGGTCTCAGCTACTCAGGTGGCTGAGACAGGAGAATCGCTTGAACCTGGGAGGAATAGGTTGTAGTGAGCCGATAAATATAAAAAGTATTAGAGTCCTAACAGAGGAAAGTTTCCACTGATCACCTTTTAGCTTTGAATAATGCAGAAGCATTTGCCCAGTTTACTTGTAATTAAAAATCATGCATCATTCACAATTTATCAGTCTTTTTTGTTTGTACAAAAACTAATATAAGTTATTCTCTTTTGTCTGTATTGTGACTGGTTTGGTGAGAGGGAATTAGGCCACTCGAGAGTTTGTGTGTGTTTAAAATTTTCTGGCCAGGCACGGTGGCTCATGCCTGTAATCCCAGCACATTCGGAGGCTGAGGCAGGGGTATCACCTGAGGTCAGGAGTTCTAGACCAGCCTGACCAACATGGAGAAACCCCCATCTCTACTAAAAATACAAAATTAGCTGGGCGTGGTGGTACGTGTCTGTAATCCCAGCTACTCGGGAGGCTGAGGCAGGAGAATTGCTTGAACCTGGGAGGCGGAGGTTGTGGTGAGCTGAGATCGCGCCATTGCACTCCAGCCTGGGCAATAAGAGTGAAACTCTGTCGCAAATAAATAAATAAATACATACATACATAAACTATCACAGCATAAAGTAGGAGGGATATTTCATTACTGTCTAGTTAAACTGGTTAATGCGGAAAGGAAGTCTGGAAATTCCAGTTTTAAAGTAAAATTTTGGACATTGTAGGATTGATTATTTGGCATAGTTGTGATGTTTGTTGCTGCATTATGGTTTTGTTGGCAGGGCAGCCTTTAAGGACCTGTATATTTTCTTCTAGACTCTATATATTCCCCGTCAGTATTAGTTGCATGGTCAAACTGGCAAATTTTACCATAGGTATAAAAAATAGAGAATGTGGAAGAATAGTGAATAGTGTCAGAGATAGTTAAAGGTCCATACAGAAGTAGAGAAGGTAATAAGTAATAGTGGCTTGGACTAAATATTTGTTGAATAAATTTTTTAAAAAACAGGCTACCTAAAATTTGTGTTGAAGATATGAATGAATGAAGTTTCCGCACCCTTATGTGGAGCCCTGATAAGTAAGCAACAATAAGGAAGGGTCCCCAGGTTGGGGAGAGCCCCAAGTTGAGGAGAATAATGAACAACTATTGTATGAACAATTGTTAGAGACAGCTAATCACAAACAACCTGTAGGTACAATGACCTCATTCCACATGTAGCACCCTTAAGCATGACCCTATAAAACTTTCCTCCAGCCCTTGCCTCTTTGCAGGTAGCTCCTTCTCTGCTGAGCTGCCCATTGCAACATATTTTCATAATTTCTCTAATAAATCTGCCTTTCTTTACCTACAACTATCTTGGTAAATAGCTTTACCACCTGCAAAACTGACCCTAGGTAGTTGCTACCCGATATGGTTTGGCTGCGCCCCCACCCAAATTTCATCTTGAATTGTAGCTCCCATCATCCCCATGTGTTGTGGGAGGGACCTGGTAGGAGGTAATCGAATCATGGGGGCAGGTTTTTCCCATACTGTTCTCGTGATAGTGAATACATCTCACTAAATCTGGTGGTTTTATAAAGGGCAGTTTCCCTGCACATGCTCTCTTACCTGCTGCCATGTAAGACGTACCTTTGCTCCTTCTTTGCCTTCCACCATGATTCTGAGGCCTCCCCAGCCTTGTGGAACTGTGAGTACATTAAACCTCTTTTTCTTTGTAAATTACCCAGTCTCAAGTATTTCTTCATAGCAGTATGAAAAGTAACTAATACACTACCCGAGACACCTTAGGAGATTTGTAACAGCTGTAATGCCAGGTCCACCATATTTTTAGCATAAAGCAAATGTTTACCCATGATATGACTGCACAGGCTTTCAGCTGGAGCCATAGCAACTCAAGTAGTAACCCTATCTTAGTCTGATTAAAAGTAAATATTAGTCTGGGCATGGTGGGACATGCCTGTAATCCCAGTACTTTGGGAGGCTGAGACAGAAGGATTGCTTGAGCCCAGGAGTTTGAGACCAGCCTGGGCAATGGAAAAACACCGTCTCTACAAAAAATACAAAAATTAGCTGAGTGTGGTGGCACACACCTGTAGTCCCAGCACCTTGGGAGGCTGAGGCAGGAGTATCTCTTGAACCCAGGAGGTGGAGGCCGCAGTGAGCAGTGATCATGTCAGAGGCATGTGAACCAGAGCAACTCCATCTTAAATAGGAGCTGGGAAAAATGAGGCTGAAACTACTGGGCTGCATTCCCTGATGGTTAAGGCATTCTAAGTCACAGGATGACATAGAAGGTCAGCACAAAATACCAGTCATAAAGACCTTGCTGATAAAACAGGTTGCAGTGAAGGAGCTGGCCAAAACCCACCAAAACCAAAATAGTGACAAGAGTGACCTCCCGTCATCCTCACTGCTACACTCCTACCAGCACCATGACAGTTTACAAATGCCATGGCAACATCAAGAAGTTACCCTATATGGTCTAAAAAGAGGAGGCATGAAAAATCCACCCCTTGTTTAGCATATCATCAAGAAATAACCATAAAAATGGGCAACCAGCAGCCCTCCTGGCTGCTCTGTCTGTGGAGTAGCCATTCTTTTATTGCTTTACTTTCTTTTTCTTTTTTTTTTTTTTTGAGATGGAGTCTCCCTCTGTCACCCAGGCTGGAATGCAGTGGCGTGATCTCGGCTTACTGCAAGCTTCACCTCCCGGGTTCACGCCATTCTCCTGCCTCAGCCTCCAGAGTAGCTGGGACTGCAGGTGCCCGCCACCACACCTGGCTAATCTTTTTGTATTTTTAGTAGAGATGGGGTTTCACCGTGTTAACAAGGATGGTCTTGATCTCCTGACCTCGTGATCCACCTGTCTCAGCCTCCCAAAGTGCTGGGGTTACAGGCGTGAGCCACCGTGCCCCTTCTCCTTTACTTTTTTAATAAACTTGCTTTCACTTCACACTGCGGGATCACCCTGAATTCTTTCTTGCACAAGAACCAAGAACCCTCTCTTGGGGTCTGGATTGGGACCCCTTTCCTGTAACTATCATGCCACTGCACTCCAGCCTGGGCAACAGAGCAAGGCCCTGTCTCAAAACAAAAAAAACTAACATGACTTAATACATTCATTTTGGAGGGCAAGTCTCTCAAAATAGGCCTTTCACTGGGGGAAAATGGTAAAAATACTCCCTGGTAATTCAAGAATTGCAGACTCCTGAGATGCTGCTCATATTAGCTGAACACTTACCAATACTTCACTTTTTTCCATATATACTCAAGGAACAAGTGCTATTTAAAGTGTTTCACTCTGCTGTGCTAGGTGCAAGACTATAAAGAGGTGTGAGGATCAACACTTTTATGAAAACCAACGTCATTCTGAATGTAGTTTCAGATGCTAGTGCAAAGGAAGTTCTTGGTATACGGAAAAAGTATTCAACAATAAATTAGGCATGGTTGCTTCCATTTTCTGCCTCACATACTTTTTTTTCGTGGTTAAAGTGATACAATGTCTATGATATTTTAGATTGGCAGTTGCAAACTAGTGTCCTCAGCGTGCTTTTTATGACACCTACAAGGTTTGAAGACTTTGATTTCATATTAAAAATCTGGGTTTCAGTCTGGGTGTGGTGTTGCACTTCTGTAATCCCAGCACTTTGGGAGGCTAAGGTGGGTGGATCACCTGAGGTCAGGAGTTCGAGACCAGCCTGGCCAACATGATGAAACTCTGTCTCTACTAAAAATACAAAAATTAGCCAGGCATGGTGGCATGTGCCTGTAATCCCAGCTACTCAGGAGGCTGAGGCAGGAGAATTGCTTGAACCAGGGAGGTGGAGGTTGCAGTGAGCCAAGATCGCACCACTGCACTCAAGCTTAGGCAATAGAGCAAGACTCCATCTCAAAAAATGAATAAATAAATAAATAAAATCTGGGTTTCAGGCCAGCTGTGGTGGTGCACTCCTGCAATCCCAGCACTTTGGGAGGCTGAGATGGGCAGACAGCTTGAGCTCAGGAATTCCAGACTAGCCTGGGCAACATGGCGAAACCCCATGTCTACAAATAATACAAAAAAATTAGCTGGGTGTAGTGGAGTGTGCCTGTAATCTCAGCAACTTGGGAGGCTGAAGTGAGAGGATTGCTTGAGCCTGGGAGGTTGAGGTTACAGTGAGCCAAGATCGCACTCCTACACTCCAACCTGGGCAACAGAGTCAGAACTAGTCTTAAAAAAAAAAAAATTCTGGGTTTCTGGCATCTCAAAAAAAAAAAAAAAAAAAAAAGGAAAGGTCAGGGCAGCTACAGTCTTCTATTAAGCAATGTGCCACAGCAGGGGTCCCTAATCCCTGGGCCATGGACCTGTACTGGTCTGTGGCCTGTTAGGAACTGGGCCACAGAGCAGGAGGTGAATGGTGGGTAATAACTGAAGCTTCGTCTGTATTTCTGGCCGCTCCCCATTGTTTGCATTGCTGCCTGAGCTCTGCCTCCTGTCAGATCAGCAGCATCATTAGATTCTTACAGGAGCATGAACCCTGTTGTGAATTGCACACACGAGGGATCCAGGTTGCATATTCCTTATGAGAATCTAATTCCTGATGATTTGTGGAACAGTTTCATCCCAAGACCATTAGCATCCTGTGCCCCATCCCTTGCCGCCTGTGGAAAAATTGTCTTCCGCAAAGCCAGTCCCTGGTGCCAAAAATGTTGGGGACTGCTGTGCTTTAGAATCTGCCATGAATCTGCAGCCTCTATTATATAGTTCCCTATAGACTTTGCTTCCTACCGTCTTACATTCTGCCTTATAGGCATTTGAGTTTGCAACCCTTGCTTTTGTCAGTATGCTACGCTGGTGACATTGACCAAATTGACCACACATTAATTATAAGCTTAGTTGGTGATGACCTCAATGGAATAACATGACATAAGTATTGTGACAATACTTCTTGCATGTATCTGCAGGTGGAATTGTAAACCTGGTGGTCCGAGATGGTCTAACTCGATCTTCCTATGTATCTCCTTATATTAATAGTGGTAACATTTGTGGTGGTGATTCAGCGTTTCAATGCCTCTTCTCATGGCAACACAAACGTTTTCCATCTGAATCAACATTAACCTAGATGTTACTGCGGATCAGAATTAGACTCTACATTTTCAACCACAGAAATATTGGGCAGTAAACATTTTTCTTAATATTGATTGCCTACATAGGTTGTGTAATTAGCGTATGTTTATAGTTCTATGATTTGTGCATGGCTGCTGCAGAGCTGGAGGGGGTAAAGCAACGGTGTTTTCTCAGTTGTGCGAGCAGCATTACATTATAATGAATAGGTAATATTAAACTGGGCTGAGAAGAGTTGCAAAAGACTACTTTAATGTTCATATGGAACGAAAAAAGAGCCCGCATTGCCAAGACAATCCTAAGCCCAAAGAACAAAGCTGGAGGCATCATGCTACCTGACTTCAAACTATACTACAAGGCTACAGTAACCAAAACAGCATGGTACTGGTACCAAAACAGACATATAGACCAATGGAACAGAACAGAGCCCTCAGAAATAATACCACACATCTACAACTATCTGATCTTTGACAAACCTGACAAAAACAAGAAATGGGGAAAGGATTCCCTATTTAATAGATGGTGCTGGGAAAACTGGCTAGCCATATGTAGAAAGCTGAAACTGGATCCCTTCCTTACACCTTAGACAAGAATTAATTCAAGATGGATTAAAGACTTAAATGTTAGACCTAAAACCATAAAACCCCTAGAAGAAAACCTAGGCAATACCATTCAGGACATAGGCATGGGCAAGGACTTCATGTCTAAAACACCAAAAGCAATGGCAATAAAAGCCAAAACTGACAAATGGGATCTAATTAAACTAAAGAGCTTCTGCACAGCAAAAGAAACTACCATCAGAGTGAACAGGCAACATAGAGAATGGGAGAAAACTTTCATAATCTACCCATCTGACAAAGGGCCAATATCCAGAATCTACAAAGAACTTAAACAAATTTACAAGAAAAAATCAAACAACCCCATCAAAAAGTGGGCAAAGGATATGAACAGACACTTCTCAAAAGAAGACATTTATGCAGCCAACAGACACGTGAAAAAAATGCTCATCATCACTGGCCATCAGAGAAATACAAATCAAAACCACAATGAGATACCATCTCATGCCAGTTAGAATGGCAATCATTAAAAAGTCAGGAAACAACAGGTGCTGGAGAGGATGTGGAGAAATAGGAACACTTTTACACTGTTGGTGGGACTGTAAACTAGTTCAACCATTGTGGAAGACAGTGTGGCGATTCCTCAAGGATCTAGAACTAGAAATACCATTTGACCCAGCCATCCTATTGCTGGGTATATACCCAAAGGATTATAAATCATGCCGCTATAAAGACACATGCACACATATGTTTATTGCGGCACTATTCACAATAGCAAAGACTTGGAACCAACCCAAATGTCCATCAATGATAGACTGGATTAAGAAAACGTGGCAATTATGCACCATGGAATACTATGCAGCCATAAAAACGGATGAGTTCATGTCCTTTGTAGGAACATGGATGAAGCTGGAAACCATCATTCTGAGCAAACTATCATCAGGACAGAAAATCAAACACCGCATGTTTTCACTCATAGGTGGCAATTGAACAATGAGAACACCTGGACACAGGGCGGGGAACATCACACCCTGGGGCCTGTCATGGGGTGGGGGAAGCGGGGAGGGATAGCATTAGGAGATATACCTGATGTAAATGACGAGTTAATGGGTGCAGCACACCAACGTGGCACATGTATACATATGTAACAAACCTGCACGTTGTGCACATGTACCCTAGAACTTAAAGTGTAATAAAAATAAATAAATAAATTGGGCTGATGAATCATATTACAGTAATCCAATATTTCCCTTGTAAAGTCCCTGAGGTTTACAGAAGGAAATCTTTTCTAATAACAAAAAGAGTGAGGCATGTGCTTTGGTCTTTATTTCCTAGTTATACGATCCTGGGTAAGGAGCTCAACTTTTCTCTGCCAAAATTAAATGAGGATTAAATGAGATCATATATGTGAAGTTGTGAAAGACAGTACCTGGCACATAGCAGGATCAATCAATGTTAGTATCTCTAAAATAGAGATTGAGTCTGAAGATCCACAAAGTGGTAGAACCGATCTTAAGATTCCCAAATAATAGAATTGTGCTTTATTTGCCTAAGTAGTATGGTATTACTTATTGTATGCCCAGGGGATCTTTTTTTAAAAATAATATTTATTTATTTATTTTGAGACAGAGTCTCGCTCTGTCCCCCAAGCTGGAGTGCAGTGGCACCATTTTGGCTCACTGCAACCTCTACCTACCCAGTTCAAGCAATTCTCCTGCCTCAGCCTCCGGAGTAGCTGGGATTACAGGTGCACACCACCATGCCCGGCTGATTTTTGTATATTTAGTAGAGACAGGGTTTTGCCATGTTGGCCAGATTGGTCTTAAACTCCTGACCTCAGGTGATCCAGCTCCCTCAGCCTGCCACAGTGCTGGGATTACAGGTGTAAGCCACCGCACCCAGACCTAATGTTTTATTTTTTGGTAGAGATGAGGTCTTACTATGTGGCCCAGGCTCGTCTTGAATTCCTGGACCTAAGTGATCCTCCCACCTTGACCTCCCAAATTGTTGGGATTACAGGCATGAGCCACCGCGCCCAGTTCCCTTCTTAAATAGTTTTAAGGGGGAGAAGAAAGAAAAAGACTGATTTTCTTCCCTTCCACTACCAAAACAGGCAAAACACACCGGAACACTTTGCTTAGCATTTCTTTTCTTTTCTTTTTTTGAGAAAGAGTCTCCCTCTGTCAGCCAGGGTGGAGTGCAGTGGGGCGATCTTGGCTCACTTCAAGCTCCACCTCCTGGGTTCAGGCCATTCTCCTGCCTCAGCCTCCCGAGTAGCTGGGACTACAGGTGCCCGCCACCACGCCCGGCTAATTTTTTGTATTTTTAGTAGAGACGGGATTTCACCATGTTAGCCAGGATGGTCTGGATCTCCTGACCTCGTGATCCGCCCGCCTCGGCCTCCCAAAGTGCTGGTATTACAGGCGTGAGCCACCGTGCCTGGCCGTCCCATCATTTTTTAAGATAAATTCACATACCATAAAACTTACCATTTTATTTTCTCTCTCTTTTCTCTTTCTTCCTTTCTTTTTTTTTTTTTTTTTTTTGCAGGTTGGAGTGCAGTGGCCCTATCGTGGCTCACTGCAACCTTGAATTCCTGGGCTCAAGAGATCCTCCCACCTCAGCCTCCCGAGTAGCAGTAGCTGAGACGATCAGTGCGCACCACCAAGCCTGAGTAATTACAATACTTTTTTCTTTTTCCTTTTCTTGATTTTCCGTAGAGATGGGGTCTTCCTATTTTGTCCAGGCTGATCTGGAACTCCTGCCCTCAAAAGATCCTCCTGTCTAATTCTCCCAAAGTGCTGGGATTACAGGCATGTGCCACCGCGCCTGGCCAAATGCACCCCCGTTTTTTAAGTGTACAATTCAATGGTTTTTAATAGATTCACAAAGTCATGGAACCATCACACCTATCTAATTTCAAAATGTTTTCATCACTCCAAAAAATAACCCCATATGGGAGGCCGAGGCGGGCAGATCACTCGAGACCAGCCTGGCCAACATATTGAAACCCCGTCTCCACTAAAAATACAAAAATTAGTCGGGTGTGATGGCGCACGCGTGTAGTCCCGGCTGCTCGGGAGGCTGAGGCAGGAGAATCGCTTGAACCCGGGAGGCGGAGGTTGCAGTGAGCCCAGATCGCCCCACTGCACTCCAGCCTGGGCGACAGAGCGAGACTCCGTCTCAAAAATATCTAATTAATTAATAAAAATAAATAAATAAATAAATAACCCCATGCCTTCTGCCTCTGTGGCTTTGCCTGTTCTCGGTATTTTGTGTCAATGGACCCATGCATGGGGGTGGGCCGGGCACCTTTCAAACGTTCAGCCCCCAGGACGGCCCGTGGCCTCCGGATTGGACGGCGCGAGCTGGGTGTGTGTGGGTCGCTCAATCGCTCCGGAGCTTCTGGAGGGGGCAGATGCAGGCGCGGGCTGCTGCAGTGCAGTAGCTGCTGGAGGCTGGGGAGGCCCGGACGCGGTGCAGGAAGACGCCGACCACGCGGGCTCCTGATCGCGGGCGCCCACAGCGCGGACATGGCGGGCTGGTGGCCGGCGTTGTCGCGCGCGGCCCGGCGCCACCCGTGGCCCACCGACGTGCTGCTTTACGGCTCGCTTGTCTCGGCCGGGGACGCGCTGCAACAGCGGCTGCAGGGCCGCGAGGACAACTGGCGCCAGACGCGGCGCGTGGCCACGTTGGTGGTGACCTTCCACGCCAACTTCAACTACGTGTGGCTGGGCCTGCTGGAGCGCGCGCTCCCGGGCCGAGCGCCGCACGCCGTGCTGGCCAAGTTGCTGTGCGACCAGGTGGTCGGTGCGCCCATCGCGGTCTCGGCCTTCTATGTCGGTGAGGGGCCGGGAGGGGACCTGGGGGGTGGGACCCAGTATTGGGGGACTGGAGGCCGGGACTCGGGGATCAAGCGGCTGGAGGGAGGGCGCTGCAGGAGCCTGGGGACCCGGGCAGGAGCCGGGGCTCTGAGACCGGAGCTGCTTCAGAGGCCTGAAGGGCCAGGGCAAAGGCTAGAGGCTGGGGTGTTTGATTGCGAAAAGTTGCAGGAGGCACTGGCTGGGGAGCCGAGAAATTGGGGAGCCAGAGGTCCACCAGGTCAGGAATTTAGAGGACTAGGGTCGGGGCTCAGACTCTGGGGTTGGGTGTAGGCCAAGGCTGGAGGTAGGCAGGGCTGCGGAGGTCTTTGCCCCCTGAAAAAGGCCCACAGGAAAATAAAGGAGATCCCAGTTCAAGGCCGTAGCAGCTGCAATGACCGTGAACCAGTCGTGGGACAGGGAAGGAACCGACCTGCTGTTCAGAAAATCCACGCCTGGGGCCCCGGGGCCAACACAGGAACAAAATGCAAGGGGATCCGTGACCCTGAGGGGCAGAGCAGGTGGAATCTGAGGTTGGGCCTGGATCTTCAGCAAATTCATGCCCAGGGGCTTAGTCCTGGTTTGGTAACAAGATTTTCCCCTGGGGTCTCACGGAAAACATCAAGGGACCTTGGATCCTTGCCATGGAGGACTATATACCTGTGAGGGTTCAGGGAACCCTCTCCTTAGAAAATCCGACCCGGGCCTGGGGTGTGGGGGACAGGGGCTTGACTGTGGAAACCTTCTCTACTGCATACAATAAGAACAATGGAAATGGTACCTGAAAAATACCGGGGTTCATTCCCTTAACGAGTCACAAAGGACTCCACCAAGAGGCGGATTTTGATCAATGGGAGTTTTACTTGGCACAAGAAAGGAAGACACTGGGCGTATTCTCCCAAGTAGTGTGTCCCCCAGAGAAAGAGACAGGAGGGTTTTATAGGGTGATGGAGAAAGGAGAGGGTGCATGATTGCATGTAGAGTAGGGGTCCCAGTGAGTCATGATGCTAGCACATAGGCTGCATAGATTGCATAGGTTATAGTCATGAAGCTATAGCTTCTCCCGGGGTGAAGACTTTAGCATGGTAATGAGGAGAGTTAACTTGGGTTCATCTACAAGTAACCTGGGGTCACTTAGGAGCTGATTTAAACAAACAGGGTGACCTCATTCCACCCAGGGTTGGGGAAGAACAGGTTGAGGTCAGGAGGCTGTAAAACAGGCTGATCGCTCAAGTTGGTTAAATTCTTGTAATCTTTGGAGATCCCCCGTCTGCTCACAGGAGGGGCCCTGTGGCCTCTAGCATCATTGCGATTTCTATAGCCTTGAAGGGGATGGGGTGGGTAACTGGGGAGAAAATCTCTATGGGTCTTAAGCCTGACCTTGGGATTGGGGATCACAGATTTCCCCCCAAATGGGAGGGAACTTCTCCTAAGGGCTGTTGGTGCTTTCTAAACCAGGTTGAAGTCAGACAAGCCACCATCTTGAAGAAACCTACCCTGCCCCGTGTGCCTTATTTTTAAGAGTTGGATTCACTTCCTCTCCCTACAGACCCCACCAGAAACACAAACCACCTGGTTGCCTGTTGTCATTGCGGCCAACTACATGGCTGATGGGGTCAGTGGGTCAGGAGAACAGACAGCCTGAGAGCTAGGGCCTCCTGTTTTATCAGAAGGTCTGTGCCTGTTCCCGGTGTGTGATTTGCAGACTAGATTTGCAAACAGCTTCCTAGCACCTGTTACAGGAACCTGGTACACTGGTGAAGGGGTAGGGGACCAGAATGCTATTTAATCCTCAAACAACTAGTGAGATTGTTCTCTTTTTCTTCTTTTTTTTTTTGAGACAGAGTCTCGCTTTATTGCCCAGCCTGGAGTGTGCAGTGGCCCAGTCTCAGCTCACTGAAACCTGCGTCTCCAGGTTCAAGCAATTCTCCTGCCTCAGCCTACCAAGTAGCTGGGATTACAGATGCACACCACCATGCCCACCTAATTTTTGCATTTTTAATGGAGATGGGGTTTCACCAAGTTGGCCAGGCTGGTCTCGAACTCCTGACCTCAAGTGATCTGCCCATTTGGCCTCCCAAAGTGCTGGGATTACAGGCGTGAGCCCTCACACTTGAGATTGTTCTTAATACTCTCATATTACAAATGAGGAAACTGAGTCTCAAAGGGGTTCTGTGACTCACCCAAAGACAACACAATCCAGGCACTTGATGCTCTCATGGTGGGAAGTTTGACAGTTTGCCTGAAACTGAAAGATGCTGAGTTACTAACAAGACTTGAACCTATGTCCAGGCCAAGCTCTCTGATACAGATTCCTGGCCAGATTCCAGCTTTGCTTTGGTCTTCAGTTTTTCTTTTCTTTCTTTCTTTCTTTTTTTTTTTTTGAAACGGAGTCTTGTTCTTGTTGCCCAGGCTGGAGTGCAATGACACAATCTCAGCTCACTGCAACCTCAGCTTCCCAGGTTCAAGTGATTCTCCTGCCTCTCCTGCCCCTCCTGAGTAGCTGGGATTACAGGTGCCCGCCACCACGCCTGGCTAATTTTTGTGTTTTTAGTAGAGACGGGGTTTCGCCAAGTTGGCCAGGCTGGTCTCGAACTCCTGACATCAAGTGATTTGCCCACCTCGGTCTCCCAAAGTGCTGGGATTACAGGTGTGAGCCACCTCACCTGGCCGGTTTTCAGTTTTTCTGGTTCAGTTTCCCTTACCTCACATTTCAATGAAAGGGGAAGTGGAAGGGGATAGAGTGGAGGTTTGCGTAAGGCTTTACATGGAAATTGCAGGAATCAATTGATCTTTGTGCTGGGGCTACCTTGGGGAACCAGAGTCGTAACAGATTAACAACTCTGGCTTGGGAATCAGACACCTGGGTTGAACTCTGTCTGCTATTAACCTCTCTAAGCTCTTTTCCTCCTTTGTAACTCTACCCACCTTAGCGAATTGTAAGGAGGGGCACATGAAATGAGGCGCATAAAGTACATAGCATTTAATTAATGCTGGGTAAGTGGAACACAGTATTACCAATATTTTGCTGGGTCATGTAAGAATCGTCTGTAATTAACTAATAAAGCTCTTATATTCCCTCCCTCCTAATCGGGGATTGGAAAGAATTTTTAAAGTACTCTCAGTTTTACAACCTTCCTAAAATAGGAGAGCTTTGCCTTGCTACCTGAATTTATTGTTACTTTTTTCCTTTTCTTTTTCTGAGACAGGGTCTCACTCTATTCCCCAGGCTGAAGTGCAGTGATGTGATCACAGCTCATTGCAGCCTCGACCTCCTGGGCTCAAGCGATCCTCCCACCTCTGCCTCTGGAGTAGCTGGGACTACAGGCATGCACCCCTATACCTGGCTGGTTTTTAAATAGTTTTGTAGAGACAAGGTCTTGATATATTGCCCAGGCTGTGAATTTCTCTTCAGGGATATTGAAGATCAAAGTGTTTTTAGGAAGGGTGAATTGGTGTTCCACTTTCAAATTTTGAATAGGGTAATACTGATGGAACATTTGTAGTTGCCAGAGTATTTGGGTCCACTGGCCTTTTTTTATTTTTATTTTTTTGAGATAGAGTCTTGCTCTGTCACCCAGTCAGGAGCACAGTGGTGCAATCTCAGCTCACCTCAACCTCCAAATCCTGGGTTGTGTAGTGGTACAATCTTGGCTCACCACAACCTCCACTTCCTGGGTTCAAGCGATCCTTCTGCCTCAGCCTCTCAAGAACCTGGAATTACAGGCATATGCCACCATGCCTGGCTAATTTTGTATTTTTAGTAGAGACGGGGTTTCTCCATGTTGGTCAGGCTGGTCTTGAACTCCCAACCTCAGGTGATCCGCCAG
Organism: Pan paniscus; assembly: GCF_029289425.2. Lineage (NCBI taxonomy): Eukaryota > Metazoa > Chordata > Mammalia > Primates > Hominidae > Pan > Pan paniscus. The sequence continues at coordinate 80,873,193 of NC_073255.2, read as the reverse complement.
ATCAGCCTCCCAAAGTGCTGGGATTACAGGCATGAGCCACGCACCCAGCCCACTAGCTTTTTTAAAAAGACAGAAATTAAAATTTCAAAATGTTCAAATGTTCAACATTTCACAAAATGTTTGGAAGGTAGAGAAAGTAACCAATAGACCCACTATTGTAACCTGATTGTTTTTGTGAATTGTTAGTTTTTGAAAAAATAATCGTTCTGCTATAATTTTTATACTCTGCTATTCTCACTTCGTATTTATCATTCCTTTAAAATTTATCTAGTTTTAGAGTGGAGATTATGTTTTCTTTTTTTGTTTGTTTGTTTGAGACAGGGTCTTGCTGTGTTGCCCAGGCTGGAGTGCAGTGGCATGATCACAGCTCACTGCAGCCTCCACCTCCCAGGCTCAAGCGATCCTCCCACCTCAGCCTGCTGAGTAGCTATGACTACAGGCACGCTACTACACCTGGCTAATTTTTGTATTTTTTGTAGAGATGAAGTTTTGCCCTGTTGCCCAGGCTGGTCTCTTAACTCCTGGACTCAAGCAATCTGCCTGCCTCAGCCTCCCGTTACAGGCTTGAGCCACGGCGCCTGTCTATGTTCTCTTTTCACTGTTGGGTCAAAGGGTCATATTGTTGGATGATAGTGATGGTTACTTTGCATTTTGGAATGGGAAACTTAAACATGAACTGTTATACGGTACTCTACTGAATCTTTTAAAAATTTTTTTGGGTTTTGCAAATAGGTATGAGCATTCTCCAAGGAAAGGATGACATATTTTTGGACCTGAAACAGAAATTCTGGAATACCTATCTGGTAAGACAGGCATTTGAAAATGTAATCACTATATTTTTGTGTATATATGTATATACATGTGTATAAAAATATATGTTTTGTGTTTATATTTATAAACCTGAGATTACAGGTGTGAGCCATCGTGCCCAGCCATTATACACATATTATTTTATAAACAATTTATGATAAAGAGAAAACATGCATTTCTACTGTCTTTTATAATGTTAATATTACCTATACCAGTGCTTTTTTAAAAATGTGGATTCAAATGACTGTCTTGTGTAACTTGCTTTTAGCCATAGGAATTTATTTTAGTGTTTTTGTTTTTGTTTTTGTTTTGGTATGGTAGGTCTGGCAGCAACAACTTCAGTTAATATTTCTGTTTATCTGGCAAAGTCTTTGTGTTATCTTCATTTTTGAAAAATAATTGCTGGATAAGGAATTGGTGGCTGACAGTTTTTTTCCTTTGCATCTTTTGAATATATTATTCTACTGCCTCTTGCCTTCCATTGTTTCTGTTAAGTCAGCTGTTAATTTTACAAAACATAGGTGCTCAAATAAAAAACATGTGCATGAATATTTACAGCAGTAATAATCATACAGTCAAAAAGTGGAAACAATCCATGTGCTTGTTGACTCATAAATGGACACCCAATTTTTAGCTATAACAAAGAAAGAAGTACTTATACATGGTATAATGTGGGTGAAATTTGAAAGCATTAAGTGCACAAAAGGACAAATATTACCTGATTTTATTCACATGAAACATCAGGAATTGGCAAATCAATTGGGATATAAATCAGATGAGTGGTCATTAGGGCTCAGGGAAGCAGAATAGGGTGTAATAACTTTATGCATAATGGGTTTTTAGAAGGGACAGGATGAAATTGTCCTGGAACATTGTGAATATACTAAAAGCAACTGCATTGTATGCTTTAAAATGGTTAAGTTATTAATTTTATATTATGTGATTTTTACCTTAAAAAACAAAAAAGAGAAAACAGACTTACTCTATACATAATAAACTCAAGATGTGTTACAGATTTATATGTGAAATCCAAAATACTATAATATTTAAGGAATAGCTAAGTAGAATAACACTAAAATTTAATATAATAAAATATTTCCTTAAAAAAGAAAAAAGCACAGTAATTAAAAAGGGAAATATAGTTAATCTTTTTTCTCTCCATTAAGCATGCCATTAACTGAGGAAAAAATCAAGCTGCAATTATGTAAACTACATTTTCCAAAACCATAAAGAAAATAAGAAATGAAAAGGGATTTGGGAAAAAAATCCAAAGGTACAGTCAACTACACAAAAAAAGCTTAGTCTCATTAATCATTATGAAAATGCAAATTGTAACTGAAATAAGATAAAACTACAATTCAAAGAGAAAGCCTAAAATTTCAACCCCCCAGAAATTCTGGGTTTTGGAGAGCTGGGATGGAATAGGCTCCTAACCTCACAACACTGAAAGAACCAAACTAACTTCAAAGTCATGACTTTATTTTTATAGCAACCAGGTTGCCAAGAACTGAGTCAAAATGTGAGGGAAAACAAGCACCTGCAAGGAGAAAGAGGACAGATGCACTTACATAGGACAGATGCAAATAGACACCACTATGACAAGTAAAGCTGGAATAATCAATACATTCCTAAAGACAAAGTGGGGCCGGTCTTTGGGATTGGGAGACCGCTGACAGCTGTAGAAGTTGGGAAAGATCCATCATCTTGAAAACTTTTTCCCCACAAACCCACTGTGATCTCTCAAGCAATTGGTAAGGAATCCAAGAGAGTCTGTATATGATACAGATCAGGGAGAGCAGAACACTTGGGAGGTGACCAGGTCTTGGGGGCCGAGCCCTTATGAATGGGATTAGTGCCTTTATAAAAGAAGCTCAACGGAGTTCTTGTGTGCCTTCCACTATGTGAGGACATAGAAAGAAGGCACCATCTATGAACCACGAAATGGGCTCTCATCAACACTGAATTTGTGAGCATCTTGACCTGAGATCTTACAGCCTCAAGAAGTGTGAAAAAAGAAATATCTGTTGTTTTTTAGTCACCCAGTTTATGTTATTTTGTTATAAGAGTCCAAATAGACCAAGGTATTCCACTTAATACCTCTTTTTTCTTTTTCTTTTTTTTTTTTGATGTAGTCTCTCTCTGTTACCCAGGCTGGAGTGTAGTGGCGCGATCTCAGCTCACTGCACCCTCTCCAGTGATTCTCGTGCCTCAGCCTCCCAAGTAGCTGGAATTACAGGAGTGCACCACCACGCCCAGCTAATTTTTGAATTTTACTAGAAATGGGGTTTCTCCATGTTGGCCAGGCTGGTCTGAAACTCCTGACCTGAAATGATCCACCTGCCTCGATCTCCCAAAGTGCTGAGATTACAGGTGCGAGCCACTGCGCCCAGCCCAGGTGGTAAATTTCTGAGTTTAGTGAAAGTTAAAATGGCAGCTCGATTGTTTAAAACAAATGATGAGAAGAACGTCTTTGTCTATGTGTGTAAACCCCATGGGATCTGCGTGGCATCCCCCAAGTTGGTGAAAAATATTTACCATATAATAGAGAATAAAGGATTCTCACCACTAACTGATAATCCTGCTAAACAACAGCAGCTTTGTAAAGGGAGTAGACAATCATTGAAATCCAGGTAACTTTAAAGAATTCAGCAGCGGGAATCTGTAGGTCCAGAGTATTTTATAAAAGATCAGGTTTCATTGTAGAGGGAGGTAGCAAGGCTAATATAATGAAGTATGATTTGCTGCTATACTAGACATGTAATCTAATAACAGTACAGTATGATAAGAAAATTTAAATATGTAGTTTTGAAAAGGTTTCAGAAGTGCTCAATGGTTCTGCATCAGAAAGGGAATTTCAGTAACAAGAGGAGACTCAAGGCAGGGCTGATTAGAAGGCTCAGGGGACATTCACAGGGTCAATTAAGCTGTTCACTCAATCTTCCTTAAATGGATCAGAAAGCCTAGGGCAGAGATACTGTGAACTAGAAAAATGAAAAGCATCAACAATTCAACAGTAAAGAGAAATTTCAGTTAAGAGTTATATCTAATGTAAATGAGGAGTTAATGGGTGCAGCAAACCAACACGGCACATGTATACATATGTAACAGATGTGCACGTTGTGCACATGTGCCCTAGAACTTAAAGTATAACAATAATAATAATTTTAAAAAGTTATATCAGTAAATGTAATTAGGCCAGATTTACCCATAAAAATAAAATACATATTTTTTAAAAAATCCAAAAAGGGTGGTAGAAACACATTTTGAGTAAAAACGCAATGATTAGCTATATATATATTTTTTTGAGATGTGATCTCACTTTGTTGCCCAGGCTGGGGTGCAATGGCACGATCTTGGCTCACTGCAGCCTTGACCTCCTGGGCTTAAGCAATCCTCCCTCCTCAGTCTCCCAAGTAGCTAAGACTATGGTGAGCACCACCATGCCCAGCTAACTTAATTTTTTAGAGAGATGATCTTGCTACGTTACCCAGGCTGGTCTCCAGCTCCTGGGCTCAAGTGATCCTCCTGCCTTGGCCTCTCAAAGTGTTGAGGTTATAGGTGTGCACCAGTGTGCTTGGCCAACTAGATTTTTTTAAAAGGCTAATTAAGGCAAGGTTTGAAGCCAGACTAACCAATGTTATACGTGGCATAATAATGTTAGGGAGAAATAAGAAATGCTAAACAGCACAGTAAATAGAAACATGAGCTTCAACTTCTCTTAAATAAGCAAGAAAATCTATAAAATATGTAAAATAAAAATGGAATGAAATGTACTGTATAAAAGTGTAATCCTACTATTAGGTCGGTGCAAAAGTAATTGCAGTTTTGCCATTACTTTTTTTTTTTTTTTTTTTTTTTGAGATGAAATCTCACTCTTGTACCCCAGGCTGGAGTGCAGTGGTGTGATCTCGGCTCACTGCAACCTCCACCTCCCACGTGCAAGCGATTCTCTTGCCTCAGCCCCCCAAGTAGCTGGGATTACAGGCACCTGCCACCATGCCTGGCTAATTTTTGTATTTTTTAGTAGAGACGGGGTTTCACCAAGTTGGCCAGGCTGGTCTAGGACTCCTGACCTCAGGTGATCCACCCGCCTCAGCCTCCCAAAGTCCTGGGATTACAGGCATGAGCCACCGTGCCTGGCCTACTTCTTTTTTTTTTTTTTTTGAGATGGACTTTCACCATTCTCGCCCAGGCTAGAGTGCAGTGGCATGACCTCTGCTCACTGTAACCTCTGCCCCCTGGGTTCAAGCAATTCTCATGCCTCAGCCTCCCCAGTAGCTGGAATTACAGGCACCCACTACCACGCACAGCTAATTTTTGTACTTTTTGGTAGAGACGGAGTTTTGCTGTGTTGGCCAGGATGGTCTTGAAATCCTGACCTCAGGTGATCCACCTGCCTTGGCTTCCCAAAGTGCTGGGATCACAGGTATGAGCCACCGCGCCCAACCTGCCATTACTTTTAATGGCGATAACTGCAATTACTTTTGCACTGACCTAATAGAAAACTAACTACCCCACTAGGAGAATCTCACACAGTTGTGGGGTTTTAATCCCGTGGAATCTAGAAACCACCTCACAGTTCAATTTACAGAGGGGAAATCACTGGAGCATTTGGTTAACATGGAAAAGGACACAGACTTAAACCAAGAGCCTCCACAATTCTTCCCAGAGCTATAATAGAATGCTCCTCTTGAAAACAGGAATGAAAGAAGAGGATCAGAGGCTCTGAGTGTCACAAAGGGTGCACATTCACTACTTGTAGGTAATGCAGTCCCATGCAATCCAAGGGATTCACTTGAGCAAATGGACTGGGACAATCATGGGTTCAGCAAAGCGCTATGTTTCTTGGTAAAGACAAGAAAATAACAAACTCCCCTATACCAGTAATAAACATCCACAAAATGAAATAAAAGATCTTTCTCATTTACAACACGGATAAACATATAAGCATGTGGGAATTAAAATAATGTAGTATAAATTCCATTGATAGAAAAATCAGATTACAAAATGCTTGGAGCAAAGGAAAAGAATGATACATTTCTTAGTGCAGTTGCATTAAATATAAAGAAACATACATTTCTTTCCCAAGTTAATTTATAAAAGTTGGTAAAATGGCTGGACACGGTGGCTCACGCCTGTAATCCCAGCACTTTGGGAGGCTAAGGCGGGCAGATCTCAAGGTCAGGAGTTTGAGACCACCCTGACCAACATGGTGAAACCCCGCCTCCACTAAAAATACAAAAATTAGCTTCGCATGGTGGTGGGTGCCTGTAATCCCAGCTACTCAGGAGGCTGAGGCAGGAGGAAGGAGAATCACTTGAACCCATGAGGCAGAGGTTGCAGTGAGCCAAGATCACACCACTGCCACTCCAGCCTGGGTGGCAGAATGAGACTCCGTCTCAAAAAAAAAAAAAAAAAAAAGTTGGTAAAATGATGAGATGCATAGAGAAAAAATAGGTGCCCAAAATACTAAAGGTCATTGTTTTTGTTTAAAGTAAAAACAACAATAGTAAACTGGCTATACAAGATATTGAAATAGAAAACAAGGAGACTTCATCAAAAGAGCGTGGCACTTATTAGAGCAAAAAACTAGACTGATAGAATGAAATTACAGACAGAAATCCAGATGTATGTGTAATTATGCCCGATTTGTCAGATATTATTTATCGGGGGAAGAAGTCATCAATATTATTGGGCAAACTGAGTATTAAAGAATAAGAAAAAGAAACAGATATTACTCTATATGCTATAATAAACTTCAGACAAGTTAAAGATACAATAAATCACTGAAGAATAAGAAAATGGATTGAGGAGAAAAGACTGTTTTCTTTTTTTTTTTTGAGACAGAGCCTCATGCTGTCTCCCAGGCTGGAGTGCAGTGGCATGATCTCAGCTCACTGTAACCTCCACCTCCCGGGTTCAAGGATTCTCCTGCCTCAGCCTCCCAAGTAGCTGCGACTATAGGCATTCACCACCACACTGGGGTAATTTTTGTATTTAGAGTACAGATAGGGTTTCACCATGTTGGACAGGCTGGTTTTGAACTCCTGACCTCAAGTGATCCACCCACCTTGGCCTCCTAAAGTGCCGGATTTACAGATATGAGCCACCATGCCCAACCTGAAAAGACTATTTTCCATCATTGAAACCATATGAGAAATGATTAAGGATAAGATTGATGGGACCTATCTTATTTATATATATTATTATTTATGTGTGGTTGTACAAACACACACACACACGAGTTGACCCTTGAATATGGGTCTGAACAGTATGGTTCCACTTCACCTTGAATATTTTTTGGTAAAATTACACTGAGTGTGCCTGGCTCCCCTCCCACCTCCTCCACCTCCTCCTCTGCTGTCACCGGAGACAGCAAGACCAACCCTCCTCTTCCTCTTCCTTGGCCTACTTGATGTGAAGACAACGGGGATGAAGACCTTTTTGATGATCCACTGCCACTTAACAGAAAGTGTGTTTTCTTATCCTTAGGATTTCCTTAACATTTTCTTTTCTCTACCTTACTTTATTGGAAGAATATTGTATATAACGTATGTAACTTACAAAACATCTTAATCGCCAGTTTATGTAACTGGTAAGGCTTCCGGTCACTAACAGGCTGTCAGTAAAACTTTTGAGGAGTCAAAAGTTGTACTTGAATTTTTCACTGTGTGAGGGTCAGTGCCTCTAACCCCTGTGTTGTTCAAATGTCAACTATATATGATTCTTCTGGACAGTGAAAATCACTAAAACTCGAGTGAAAAGAAAGGCAATTAATTGACAGGTAAAGTAATCATAAATGTGAGTGAGTAGCTAAAATCCAGAATATGTGTAGAATTACTACCCAGTTCCCACTGTACCCATCTTCACAGGATATAAGGAAACACAGAGAGAGTAAAATAAATAGGGATCAGGCACTGTGGCTCACATCTGTAATCCCAGCACTTTGGGAGACAGAGGTGGAAGGATCACTTGAGCCCAGGAGTTCGAGACCAGCCTGGGCAACATAGTGAGATCTCATCTCCAAAAATAAAAAAAATTAGCTGGGTGTGCTGGCACTTGCCTGTAGTCCCAGTTACTCAGGAGGCTGAGGTGGGAGGATCACTTGAGCCCAGGAGGTCAAGGCTGCAGTGAGTGGTGATTGTGCCACTGCATTCCAGCCTGGGTGACAAAGCTAGATCCTGCCTCAAAACAAACAAGCAAATAAAAAGTCATGTGGTACAAAGTGGCACTGTGCAAAGTGGTGGGGCAAAGACAGAGGAGGATCCGGCCACAGCTATCAAGGCTCTGTTAATCTGACGCAGATGCTTAACCCTTCCTTTGCCATGGTCCCCTCTGGAAGTCTTGTAAAGAATACAGGCGTCTATTCACAATGTTTTAAAGACTTAAGTCCATAAGTCTATTATAGGAAGTAAGTCTAATCATGTTTTAAAGACCAAGGAAAACAACTATTTTGAAGTGCAGTTATTGCAATTTTTTTTATTTTTTATTTTTTATTTTTTCTGAGACTGACTCTAGTTCTGTTGCCCAAGGCTGGAGTGCAGTGGTGTGATCTCAGCTCACTGCAACATCCACCTCCTGGGTTCAAGTGATTCTCCTTCCTCAGCCTCCCGAGTAGCTGGGAGGCCTGCTACCACGCCTAGTGAATTTTTTATACTTTTAGTAGAGATGAGGTTTCACCATGTTGGTCAAACACCTAACCTCAAGTGATCTGCCAACCTTGGCTTCCCAAAGTGTTGGGATTACAGGCATGAGCCACTGCGCCCGGACAATACTTTTCTAAAACCAGATTTGTGATATAGGAACAACTGTTCTTTACTGTTGCACTAAATATCTAAGAACCGCTGACATTTTGAAGATGAATCCAAACAGCGTTTGTGATCTCTGCAATCACGGGAATGAGACGTGAAAGCCTCTGTGATTTCCACTCGCAGCAAGGTCATGGTCTGCAATTAGCTCGGTGTGGGGGCTTCATTTGCAATGGAAGGAAATGCTACATTGCAGTTAGACATTGATGGAAATAAAGATATATTTTTTCTGGGTTCAATTCGTGAAGCTCTCGGGTTCTCTCTATAGACCCCACATGAAGAGCCCCTAGAATGGGGGAGACCAGAGCCCTCTTTCACCAGAGCAGGTAAGTGTGGGCACAGGAGCAGGCAAGGCAGGGCAGGATCTGCTTGTCAGGAAAGGTGGAACCAGCTGTGAGATGAGCTGGGGAAAGGGCCTGGGATTCCACAAGACGGGGAAATTCAATTTGGCATAAGATGAGGCTGGGAAGGCAGGGCTGTATCCCAAAGTGCCTGTGCATCATGCTGTGATTTTGGACTTGCCCTTAGAGACGAGAGAGCGCGCCACGGAGAGATTTTAAGTGGGACAGGTTTTAGCAGGATCAGACATATTTTAGAAAGATAATTTTAGCAGATGCATGGAGGGCGGTTTCGTCCAGGGAGAAACTGGTGGCACAAGGTCAAGTTTGGAAGATCTTGAAGAAGTGAGACCAAGAGGTGAAAAACAAATTAAGGCCAGGAATGGTGGCTCACACTTGTAATTCCAGCACTTTGGGAGACTGAGGCAGGTGAATCACTTGAGGTCAGGAGTTCATGACCAGCCTGGCCAACATGGTGAAACTCCGTCACTACTAAAAATACAAAAATTAGCCAGGTGTGGTAGTGGGTGTCTGTAATCCCCGCTACTTGGGAAGCTAAGGCAGGAGAATCGCTTGAACCTGGGACGTGGAGGTGGCAGTGAGCAGAGATGGTACCACTATACTTCAGGTTGGGTGACACAGAGAGACCCTGTCTCAAGAAAAAACAAAAAAAAAGAGAAAAAAGAAAAGAAAAGGAAAACACATTAAAATGACAGTAGTAAGAGAGGCAATGAAGTTGGGAATGTACAATATTGCCAGAACTAACATGAATTAGACAGGAGGGCTCACAAAGGAGTGAAGAAATACCATCCATTTCTGGAATGAAGGAGGAGCAGGTATCGCTGGGCAGAGGAAAAAAGCAGAAGGGGCTGACTATAGGGAAGGGGGAAGTTATGGAGAATAACAAGTTAAGCTGAGTTTGAGATGCTTATGGTAGAAATGTCTAGTAAGGAACTGAAAATACAGAGGTTTTTCTATTGGGAAATGAAACTTCTTTTTTATTGCTCTGTAAGGGCATGCTCTCTCTCTCTCTCTCTCTCTCTCTCTCACACACACACACACACACACACACACACACACACTCTGTTATATACATTGCAAATATTTTTGCCAGTCTGTCTAAATTCATATGTCCCTCTGTCCATCCATCCATGTATCCACCCACCCATCCATCTCCATAAAGCTCTGAATTTCCCTTTGTGATTTCTACTTTGGCATCATGCCTTAAACAATTTTTTTCCACCCCCTTATTGTATAAATATCCACCTAAAATTGTTCCTAGTGTCTTTATGGGTTTGTGTTTGTTTTTTTTTTTTTTTTTGGTCAATTTAAATGTTTTAAACTTCTAGACCAAGTGTGATGGCTCACGCCAGTAATCCCAGCACTTTGGCAGGCCGAGGTGGGTGGATCACTTGAGGTCATGAGTTCAAGATCAGCCTGGCCAACGTGGTGAAACCCTGTCTCTACTAAAAATACAAAAATTGGCTGGGTTTGGTGGCATGTGCCTGTAATCCCAGCTACTTGGGAGGCTGAAGCAGGAGAATCACTTGAACCCAAGAGGTGGAGGTTGCAGTAAACCGAGATCATACCACTGCACTCAGGTCTGGGCAACAGAGTGAGACCCTTTCTCAAAAAATAAGTAAATAAATAAATGTTTTAAACATGTAGACTTTATTTTGCACGGGACTCAGCTCTGACTCTATTGGCTTCTACATAGATGACCTGTTAGTCTACCATTTCCTAAAGACTCTGTCCTTCTTTAATGTACTTAAATTTGAGCTATTTTAAAGCTTTTTTTTGTTTGTTTTTTACCCAGCACTTTGGGATGCCAAGGTAGGCAGATCACGAGGTCAGGAGATCGAGACCATCCTGGCTAACACTGTGAAACCCTGTCTCTACTAAAGAAATACAAAAAATTAGCCAGGCGTGGTGGCGGGCGCCTGTACAGCCAGCTACTCAGGAGACTGAAGCAGGAGAATGGCATGAACCCAGGAGGTGGAGCTTGCAGTGAGCCGAGATCACGCCACTGCACCCCAGCCTGGGGGACAGAGCGAGACTCTGTCTCAAAAAAAAAAACTTTTTTTAAAAAATAGAGATGATGTCTTATGGTTTTTCCCAGGCTGGTCTTGAATTCCTGGCCTCAAATGACGCTCCCGCCTCGGCCTCCCAAAGTGTTGAGATTACAGGTGTGAGCTGCTGCACCCGGCCAATTGAGCAATTTTTATATACAACTTTTTCTTCTTATTTTGGCAGTCCGCAAAAATTCAGAAAGCTACTATAAGAAAATGACAATCAACCATCTGTGTGCAAAAAGAATTAGCCACTTAACACAACTGGTCCATTTTCCATTGTAAAAATCCATAGGAAATTGGATTTGTAATTACATTTCGGCTTTCCATGGAAACCACAGAGCAGCCGGTCATCTATATATTCAGCAAATCCTTCAAATTGCAGAGTTTTTTTTTTTTTTTTTGAGACAGAGTCTCACTCTGTTGCCTATGCTGGAATGCAGGGGCATGATCTTGCTCACCACAGCCTCTGCCTACCAGGGTCAAGTGATTCTCCTGCCTCAGCCTCCTGAGTAGCTGGGACTACAGGCATGCACCACCATGCCCGGCTAATTTTTGTATTTTTAGTACAGACGGGGGGGGGGGGTTTCACTATATTGGCCAGGCTGGTCTTGAACTCCTGACCTCGAGATCCACCCACCTCAGCCTCCCAAAGTGCTGGGATTACAAGTGTGAGCTACCGTACCCGGCCTGCAGAGATTTTTTTTTAGGGATGGGAAGATCACAGAAATGCATCGAAGCACATATTGTCCAAATAAGAAGAAGTGAAAAGGTAAAAATATAGGCTATCCCATAAAATTTCAAGAATAAGCTGTGCTTTTGTGCTTCAGGCTATTTTGATAGCAAGCATTCTCAACACTACATATTTTTTAATTTTTTTGAGACGGAGTCTTGCTCTGTCGCCGAGGCTGGAGTGCAGTGGCACGATCTCAGCTCACTGCAACCTCTGCCTCCTGGGTTCAAGTGATTCTCCTGCCTCAGTGATAGCGATAGAAAAATTGGAGTACAAAATGCTTGGAACAAAGGAGAAGAATGACACATTTCTTCTGTGCAGTTGCATTAAATATAAAGAAACATACATTTATCTCCCTAGTTAATTTATAAAAGTTGGTAAAATGGCTGGGCATGGTGGCTCACGCCTGTAATCCCTGAGTAGCTGGGATTGCAAGTGCCTGCCACCACACCCAGCTAATTTTTGTGTTTTTAGCAGAGGCGGTGTTTCAACATGTTGGCCAGGCTGGTCTCGAACTCCTGACCTCAAGTGATCTGCCTGTCTTGGCGTCCAAAAGTGCTGGGATTATAGCTATGAGCCACCACACCAGGCCCCAGTGTTGACTTTTAGAGACACATCTATGAAGGCATTTGCAGCTTTGTAATGGTTTGAACTTGGACTTTTGGCCACCGTATTAGCGGCACCTCAGTGGTGACTAATGCAGATTTTAAAATTTAGGGTCCCTGAGGAAGATGATGGGAAACAAAACCCTGCACCTGGCTCTCCCTGCTGTGGCATGCTAATATGGATGAGTAGGTCTTGCAGTGCAGATAACGATTTTTACAAATTCATCGTGGAAAGCGACAGAATTCTTTAGAGTGGGGAGAGACCTTAAGCAAGGGGAGGTAAGCAGACCTTTTTCAAATGTGCCAGGTGATGCCAGGTGCCTTGCAGGTCCTGTGCCAGGGACTGGCATGGCGTTCTTTGTTTTTGAAATAGAATCTCCCTCTGTTGCCCGGGCTGGAGTGCAGTGGCGCTATCTGGGCTCACTGCAACATCCACCTCCCGGGTTCAAGTGATTCTCCTGCCTCAGCCTCCTGAGTAGCTGGAATTACAGGCACCCGCCACCACATTTGGCAGATTTTTGTATTTTTAGTAGAGACAGGGTTTCACCATGCTGGCCAGGCTGGTCTCGAACTCAAGACCTCAAGTGATCCACCCACCTCAGCCTCCCAAAATGCTGGGATTACAGGCGAGGTATGGCATTCTTTCATTTCACTTATGAAAATACTAAGGCCCGAGTAAGGAAACCTCCTGCCCTGCTGGAGGTTACATAATTCATGGAGTGGGGAATCAAACCCAGGTCGTTACAATGTTGCCACCCAGCTTCTTCCCATCACTACTCATGCTTTGCCGGGTGCCCTGGATGCAGCCGTGCCTGAAGGCCACTCCACAAACAGGCCCTGCTGGGAGACAGTATCAGAGATCCAGGACTCTGGGAAGTAGAACTGGGCAAGAAAGTGCAAGAGGCTGACAAATGGGCTGGCTCCTCCATCCTGCCTGGCATCTGGTCCGATCCTGTTGTTGTACTAGTGAGGTGGGTGCTGTGGCCGAGGGAGGGGCTTTGTGGGGTCACACCTGGGGACAGATGGGACCAGAGTCAGGGTCTCTGAACTGTGTGCATCGTCCACTGTCCCTGACTTTTCACTAGAGACATCTACAAACATCACAGAGCAGCAGTCTAGGAACAGGGGCCCCCTGCCAGTGCTGCTGTGAGCCCTTGGAGAATTCTGTACTTCCAAAATCTCTTATCTGATGGCCTTGGGAGGCTATCTCAAGATGCCACAGCTGGCCGGGTGCGGTGGCTCACGCCTGTAATCCCAGCACTTCTGGAGGCTGAGGCGGGCGGATCACCTGAGGCCAGGAGTTCAAGACCAGCTTGGCCAACATGACAAAACCCTGTCTCTAGTAAAAATACAAAAATTAGCCGGGTATGGTGGCATGCACCTCCCAGCCCCTTGGGAGGTTGAGATGGGAGGATTGCTTGAGCCGGGCGGTGCAGGTTGCAGTGAGTGGAGATTGCGCCACTGCCCTCCAGCCTGGGTGACAGAGCAAGACCGTGTCTCAAAATTAAATAAGTAAAATTAGGAAAAAATAAATAAAAGAAACAACTGGTATCCTTGGTTGTAGCTGCAGGGATTATCAGTTACCCTCTGCCCATAACCCTTAAGTGAAAGGCTTGTCTAGGGGCCACTGATCTTGGTTGACCTGGCAGGGGAGCAGGACACTCCAGGTGTCTTAGTAGGGCCATTCCTAAAGTCCTAAAGATGGCATTGGGCAGTACAAGGGACTTCTGCACAGCACACACACACCAGGTCTGCATCTTCTCTGCAGGACATGCAGCGTTTTATGCTGTAGCCCCAGAGATTTCAGTTTCTGCTTTTACGAAGGCATCCTCTGGAGATTATGTGAGTACTTCAACAAGTGCAACCAATTTCCCTCTATATCCAAAGTCTGGGTTGTGGAGAATTCACGCGTGCAGCACTCCCTGGTTTCCTCGGGGAAGTTGCCACTGATGGTGTATTTATTTTCCTTAGGAAAGCCAAGAAGAATGAGCCCCAAACTCACCGACTCACCAGACACAATGTCCGCCACAGGTGGGACATCAGTGCTGGGGCTTACCTGGGATGTCAATCAATCTTTTGTAGACATTCAAGAAAGCTGCTTCAGCTTCCTTGCTTCTTTTAATAATGTATCAATCTGAAAGGGAAGGAAAGAAAGAAAAGAAAAACAAAGAGCTCAACATTTGTCATTTGTCAAGAGGTAATTTACAAAGCATTACACATCTAGTGAATTCCTGCAGCAAGGAGAAGTCTGATTCCTCCGCGTAGATGCTTGACAACTGGGCTTCGACCTCTTAGAGGAAATGCCTGCAACCCGCAAAAAGGCCCCTTTCTTGAAGGTAAACGAGGGAGGAGCAGAGATTTGGGAATATGGAGCCATTCACTATACAGCAGGGAACACTGGGTGGGTCTTCCATAGAGAATGGTCTGGCGTGCGTGCCCTTCGTGGTCTTCTTCTTTCTGCAAGTACTAAGAGCTGGCCATGTGCTAGACACTGCTAGGGGGCTGGGGGTGGGCGGAAGAGACAGTTCCTACCCCCAGGAGCTCAGGGTCTAGGAGGGAAACAGATATGTAATTAAGAAGTAATTAAATCCCTGGGGACATCGAGAAGGGAACCTCAGGCAGGAAAACTGTGACCTTGGAGCAGAGTCTTGAAAAGTATTTCACCCCAGTGGATGGGTAAGACACCACATGTAAATGGGAGAACATATTCAAATGCCCGGAGCAAAGAATTTCATAAAATTCCTTTTTTTTTTTTTTTTTTGTTAAGACAAAGTTTTGCACTGTCTCCCACTCTGGGGAGCAGTGGCGCGATCTCAGCTCCAAACTCTGCCTCCCGGGTTCAAGAGATTCTCGTGCCTCAGCCTCATGAGTAGTGGAATTACAGGTGCCCACCACCATGCCTGGCTAATTTTTGTATTTTTAGTATAAATGAGGTTTCATTATGTTGGCCAGGCTGGTCTCAAACTGCTGACCTCAGGTGATCCACCCGCCTCAGCCTCCCAAAGTGCTGGGATTACAGGCCTAAACTACTGCGCCCGACCTACGTGTTCTGTTTTGAGACACTCATTCACATGTCAGCTTGTGCTCCATTCCTGGAGTCCAGATTAAGAGCCCACCAATGGGGCTACAACGCACCATGGGGGATAGGGGACCCACGAGAGTCTGCCAGATGGGAACGTGGATACATATGCGGGATCTGTGGGTGACGCAGTTGGGCAAGCAAATGGGGTCAGATGGTGAGGGGCACAAGGGCAAGTGGTGCAGGGTGACCCTCATCACCTGGGCAGCAGTCGGGGAGAAAAGAGCACAGGAGGGGGCAGGAAGAGATCACTCTGGAGTCATTGCTCTCATCCAAGTGAGACGTGCTGGGCAGTGGCTGTGGGTGTTGAGGAGGACGAGAGGGCGGCTGGAAAGAGCAGTGGCACACACAGTTGATGTGAGGCCCAGAAGAACAAGGCGAATCGAGGACGATGCCCACGATTCCAGATTAGGTAACTGGCGAGGTTTTGTGATGGTGGCCAGTATTGTTTTGTTTTGTGAACTGACTAGCTGAGCCAGTTTCCTCCAGTGTAGACGTCTATTCTTCAGCTGTGCCAGATGCACATGCAAAGAGCCTGCCGTGGTTGGACCGACTTATTAGAATATTTAGCTTACCTGCACACTTGCTGAGACAACAGATCACGCTCTACAGCCGAAACACGCAAGACGGCACGTGCACCAATTTCATACTGGCTCAGGCAAAGGACAGTAAATTATATATTCCTTCTGTCCCTTCCTAGAACTATGCTGTCTCTGATGTTATTAAAGAGGCAAAAGATGTGGTTTAATTACAGGGCCTCTCACCTGAGCCACCTGGCAGTTTGTTAAGGGCTGAGAGAGGTCCCCTGATTAAGGATGTGGGGTGCTCAGGACTAGGGGATGAGGGCTAGTTGGAGCTGGGCCTAGAAAATCAAATGCATAGCAGACTAGTGCAATGCAAGCATTTCCAACTTCTAACAAGCTGTGCACTAAGATTCCAATTTGAAAGTCAGTTGTTTGGAACTCAGACACATTCAGTGCCCCCCCCGGCCCCCTGCCCCCCGCCCCCCAACCTGATAAGTTAAGGCTGTGATTCTGGGCCAGTTGTGGGGGCTCACACCTGTAATCACAGCACTTTGGGAGGGTGAGATGGGAGGATGGCTTGAGCTGAGGAGTTCAAGACCAGCCTGGGAAAAATAATGAGGTATCTACAAATTAAAATTTAAAAATAAAAATTTTACAGAATAAAAAATAAAAAAATTAGCTGGGCAGGGTGGCAATACACCTATAATACCAGCTACTTGGGAGGCTGAGGTGGGAGGATTGCCTGAGCCTAGGAGTTCGAGGCTGCAGTGAGCTGTGTTCACACAACTGCACTCCAGCCTGGGGAACACAGTGAGACCCTGTCTTAAATTAAACACACACACACACACACACACACACACACACACACACACAAAGTTGTGAATTTGGTGTTGAGTAGAGTTTCAGAGCACTCTACAAGGACTGTTTTTTGAGATAGAGGCTTGCTTTCTTGCCCAGGTTGGAGTGCAGTGGCACAGTCTCACCTCACTGCAGCCTCTGCCTCCTGGGTTCAAGCAATTCTCCTGCCTCAGCTTCCCAAGTGGCTGAGACTATAGGAGTGCGCCACCATGCCCAGCTAGTTTTTTTGTTTTGTATTTTTAGTGGAGATAGGGTTTCATCATGTTGGCCAGGCTGGTCTGGTCTTGAAATCCCGACCTCAGGTGATCCACCCGCCTCAGCCTGCCAAAGTGCTGGGATTACAGGCATGAGCCACCATGCCTTGCCTGCAAGGACTATTAATATGACATGACCGCCCTTTGTTTTTAAAATAACTCCCTCCCCCTTTATTAGCAACTCATGCTCATTGTGTGATCAGAAAAATATCAAGTATATAGAAATAAATTAAAAGTATTATTACAATGTGCCACTCACAGGCAGGAATCAGACTGTGAGGTCTGTATTTCTAAATTTGTTTTCCTAATTATATAAAAAAAATCATTGTGGCCAGGTGCGGTGGCTTATGCCTGTAATCCCAGCTCTTTGGGAGGCCAACGTGGGCAGATCACAAGGTCAGGAGTTCGAGACCAGCCTGGCTAAGATGGTGAAACCTCATCTCTACTAAAAATACAAAAATTAGTTGGGTGTGGTGGCGTGCACCTGTAATCCCAGCTACTCAGGAAGCTGAGGCAGGAGAATCGCTTGAACCCGGGAGGCGGAGGTTGCAGTGAGCCGAGATAATGCCACTACACTCTAGCCTAGGCAACAGAGTGAGACTCCGTCTCAAAAAAATAAATAAATAAGTGACATGAAATGCAGACACACAAGAGACTGATGTATTATACATTAGAGTGGTCTCGGGCTGGGGGTGGGCAGGAAGGAGGGGCTGGTAGATGCCAACTGAAGGGTGTGGGATTTCCTTTTGGGTGATGAAAATGTTTTGCAATTGCCTGTGGTGACAGCTGTACAACTTTGTGAATATCCTAAAAGTCAATGAACTGTAGATTTTAAATGGGTGAATTATATGGTATGTGAATTATATCTCAATCAAGCTGCTTAAAACGGGTGTGTGTATGTACATATTCAAAATCAACCTATACGTAAGATTGTGCATTGTGCTTTCTTTCCCTGTTGTATCATGTATCTGTCTCAATATCCATTACAAATTTTGGGAACTGTCTAAATGGTACTGTTTCAACTGTACCTAAGCCCACATATTATAGATGTCTGGAGTAAGCAACGGATTTGGAGTTGCTTCTCCAGATGAATTGGAACACTCCCTGGGGCCCTTCTAAGAGAGGCAGGTGGGTAGCAGAGCCTGTCCAGAAAGCTGGGCAGATGCCCTGGTTGCTGTCCGTACTGATTGACAGCCACACAGAGGCTTCTCTTCCTGGCTTAGGATCTGCCTAGGGAGGGCCCTTCACTTCCTAGGTATTCCGACTGAGGGTACTAGGTGGCTGCATCTCCTGGAGGCAAGGGCTGGGATCTGGAAGGATCCTGAAGTCTGTCCTCCTGTCAACTAGGTTATTCCCAGGGATGTGGGGTTTGGTAATTTACATGGCACACTTCGGGGCTGTAACAGGTTGAATTGTGTCTCCCGAAAGATGATGAAGTCCTGACCCTCAATACCTGTGAAGATGACCTTATTTGGAACTAGGGTCTCTGTAGGTGATCAAGATAAGGCAAGGTCATTAGCCTGGGCCCTCGTCCAATAGGATCCGATAAGAAGGAGAAACCTGGACACAGAGACAGACACATAGACAGGATGTCACAGGGAGACAAAGGAAAGGCTGGGCTGATGATCTACAAGACAAAGATGACCAGGAAACCACCAGAAGCTGAGACAGGGACACAGTAGATTCTCCCCTGCGGCCAGCAGAAGGAACCAGCCCTGTGGACATCGGTGTTTTAAAACCACTCCGCTGAGCCTGGCATGGTGGCTCACACCTGTAATCCCAGCACTTTGGGAGGCCGAGGTGGGTGGATCACCTGACGTCAGGAGATCTAGACCAGCCTGGCCAACATGGTGAAACGCTGTCTCCACTAAAAATACAAAAATCAGCCAGGCGTGGTGGTGGGAGCCTGTAATACTAGCCACTTGGGAGGCTGAGGCAGGAGAATTGCTTGAACCCAGGAGGCAGAGGTTGCAGTGAGCCGAGATCATGACACCGCATTCCAACCTAGAGACAGAGCAAGACTCTGTCCCCCCTGCCTAAATAAATAAATAAATAAATAAAACCACTCCAAGCATGTCATTTTGTCTAAACTAGAATAAAACCCAAAAACCTTAGTGTTCCTCCACTCATTGGCACTGTATCACAGGGACCACGACTTTCAGACCTCTCCCCATGCCCTCTTCCACTAACACAGGGAAATTCCAGCCCAGTCCTGAGGAACATGGTCAGGTCGACGAGTTTAATTAATTCAGTATGCAAATGGGCCATGAGGTTTCTTAAAAGAGATGACTTAAAAGATCCTTTTCTAAATGATGAAGTCCCCTCAGCCCCACAGACAAGAATGGGCCCCAAGGCTGGGCGCAGTGGCTCATGCCTGTAATTCCAACAATTTAGGAAATGGAGGCAGGAATTCAAGACCAGCCTGGGCAGCAGAGTGAGACTCTATCTCTACCAAAAATAAAAATTAGTTGGCCGGGCGCGGTGGCTTAAGCCTGTAATCCCAGCACTTTGGGAGGCCGAGGCGGGTGGATCACGAGGTCAGGAGATCGAGACCATCCTGGCTAACACGGTGAAACCCCATCTCTACTAAAAATACAAAAAAATTAGCCAGGCGTGGTGGCAAGCGCCTGTAGTCTCAGCTATTCAGGAGGCTGAGGAAGGAGAATGGCGTGAACCCAGGAGGCAGAGCTTGCAGTGAGCTGAGATTGCGCCACTGCACTCCAGCCTGGGCGACAGAGCAAGACTCCATCTCAAAAGACAAAAACAAAAACAAACAAAAAAAATTAGCCAGGCATGGTGGTGTGCACCTGTAATCCCAGCACTTTGGGAAACTGAGGCAGGAGGACTGCTTGAGGCCAACAGTTTGAGACCAGCCTGGGCAACACAGAGAGAACACTTCATTTTTTGTGGATGAATATCTTTTTTTTTTTTTTTTTGGAGACGGACTCTAATTTTGTTGCCCAGGCTGGAGTGTAGTGGCGTGATCCCAGCTCACTTCAACCTCTGCTTCCCGGGTTCACGTGATCCTCCTGCCTCAGCTTCCTGAGCAGCTGGGATTACAGGGGCCCATCACCGTGACCAGCTAATTTTTGCATGTTGGCCAGGCTGGTCTCAAACTCCTGACCTCAGTTGATCCTCCCACCTCAGCCTCCCAAAGTGCAGGGAGCCACCTCTTCCAAAGAGCTGGGAGCTCACATGCGTGAGCCATTGTGCTTGGCCAACCTCTTGTAAGTTTTCAATAGGATGGTGTGCAAATGTCTATAATTAGGTCTAGCACTCAATGGGCACAGAACATGCTATGACTGTTCTAAGGCATACTGCCCGCACAGTGTCGAGTCCAAAACCTCACTACAGCATGGTCTATTCACCACCACTGTTCCTCACCAAGCTCACAGTAAAAAGGATAATAGTAATTTGTGCACTGGGCTGCAGCAGGCTTTGGGGACCTGCGTGGGGGTGGGGGGTGCACCAGGAGACTAGCTGTCCAGTGGGTGCCTCCCCATGTGCTGCACAACAGGGTACCTGGCATGCCAGGTGGGAGGCACAGAGGGAGACAAGGATGTGGACTGCACAAGGGCCCCAGATCACCAAGGTGTGAATCAGAAAGACTGGACTTCAGATCATCTGTGGGGATGGTAACTGAGCCTTAAGAAGTGCTGTGTATTTTTTATTTCTGAGATGGATTTTCACTCTTGTCATCCAGGCTGAAGTGCAGTGGCATGATCTCAGCTCACTGCAGCCTCTGCCTCCCAGGTTCAAGCAATTCTTATGCCTCAGCCTCCTGAGTAGCTGAGATTACAGGCACATGCTAGCACATCCGCCTAATTTTTGGATTTTTAGTAGAAACAGGGTTTCGCCATGTTGCTGAGGCTGGTCTCGAACTCCTGACCTCAAGTGATCTGCCGGCCTTGGCCTACCAAAGTACTGGGATTACAGGCGTAAGCCACTGCGCCTGGCCAAGAAGTGCTGTGTATTTTGAAATAAACAAGGCTCATCTCTCCAGTGTACCACAGGGGCCTGGCCATGCCCATGTGGTAGGCAAGTCCATGCCACACACAGCCAAGAGCCTGGGTATGTTTTTGGCAGACCAGGGTTTGATTTCCAGCTCCAACATAAAACAGGTACTCTGCCTGAGCCATTGAATCAACCTCTCTGGGCCTCAGTTTTTTCATCTGCAAAGTGGGGCGATACATCTTGGTTGCTGTCAAGATCAAAGCCGTGGTGGCCGTTGGAAAACAGCGAAGGAGTCGCTGCCTCACCAGCTCCAGTTCTCAGACGCAGAAACCCACCAAGCCACTTGGAACCTGGCCCCTGGCCCTTCCTAGTGATATGATAAAATCCAGCATTGTGCCCTGGGGCTGGGGGCCACATGGTTGATGGAAAGAATATGTGCTTTGATGGAAAGACAGACTTATGTTTGAATCTTAGTTCCAGCACACACTGGCTGGGTGACTGGGAGGCAGGTTATTTAAATACTGAAGCATTTGGCTGGGCACAGTGGCTAACACCTGTAAATACCAGTACTTTGGGAGGCCAAGGCAGACAGATCACCTGAGGTCAGGAGTTCGAGACCAGCCTGGTCAACATGGTGAAACCCTGTCTCTACTGAAAATACAAACATTAGCCAGGCATGGTGGCACATGCCTGTAATTCCAGCTACTTGGGAGGGTGAGGCAGGAGAATGGTGTGAACCCAGGAGGCAGAGGTTGCAGTGAGCTGAGATCACACCACTGCACTCCAGCCTAGGCGACAGAGCAAGACTCTGTCACAAAAATATATATATATATATACTGAAGCCTTGGTCTCTTCGTCTATTAAGTGAGGTTAGTAACTCCCTCCTTGTTAAGCGGTTGTGATTATAAACATGAGAAGTTCCTACATCAAGTATCTGACACAGTCTGGATAGAAACCAAGTCAGCATCACAAACCTTCACTAATAAATCCAAAGTCAGCACCTTTCTTTCCACCACACCATAGGTTATTCTCTGTCGTGATCAAACCAAGCAGGAAGCCAAGATGTGGAAAGTCCTGGAGGACCAGGACACTTAAGCAACATTTAAGATGCTGCTGGCTCTTCTTTACATGACAGATCTCCCCCAGCCCCCCATTCTTCCTTCTGTGCCTGGACCGGCCCGGGGTCAGTGCTGCCCAGGCAGGAAGCGGAAGCCCAGGTCAAGACCCACGTGGGCCTGGCTCGTTTCTCCCCTTGGGGGCGTTCTGCAACCCTCTGCCTGGTGCTGAGGTCGACCAGACGCCCCGGAGCTTCCAGACTCCCATCTGGGAGGTCCTGGTTCCTGTCGCTGCCTGGTAGATTTTGTGGTGTGGCTGAGCCAGAGTGGGTGCAGAATTGTGTCGGCACACTGATGTCGCGTGGTTTATGGAGCCAAGGGCCCCGCAGAAAAGACGTGCTCAGAGCCCTGCCCACCCTCACGGGGTGGCCCACCATGGCCCTGACCCACCCTGCCTCACACCGGGCAGCGGCTCATGGCCATACGAAGAAAACACCCACAGCCTGCCCACCCCAAGGCCCTCCCTCCCAGCCTCGTGACCCTAATCGCGGCTTCCAGCACCTCAAACATGACCACTGAGCTCACAGCAGCCCCCGGCCAGGAACACCTGTCCCCAGGCTGCACTCCCGGCCCTGTCCTGCAGACCTCCGCGTCAAAGGCCCCCAACGGGACAGGGGTCCTCTAACTGCCCCCCGCCTCTGCGCGCCCTCTGTTCCATTCCTTTTTGCCCCCTGCCTGAGACACGCACAATCTTGTTGCATCCACCCTCTTCCCACCCTGCGCCCGTGTGTCATCGTGGCCCTACTGCGTCCTCAGAGCAGGAGGGTGCAGCGACACGGCAGGCACTGGGTAAATGCCCCATGGTAGGGGTGTGTGAGCGGCGTCGGGGTGGGGCTGCTGTGAGGGGCAGCTCCTGTGGGCAGCTCCTCTGGTGGCTGGGGCGGAGCTGGGGGCACCCGGAGTTGGGGCGGGAGAGACGGGACTCAGGACTTAGAGGGAGCGGAAGGGGGCGGGGCTGGGAAGGGAGGTGGGGCGGGGAGCTGGGGGAGCGGGTGGGATGGCGCTGTGTGGGGCCAAGCTGAGTCGGGGGGTGGGATGCAGCTGGGCGTGGCTGAGTGGGGGCGGAGCTGAGTGGGGGGCAGGATGCAGCTGGGCCACTCATTGTAGGAATTGCTGGAAGGGGCTGGTGGAGCAGGTCTGGTTGTGGGAGTCGGGTGGTGGCAGTGGGCGGGGCCGGCGGTGATGGGAGGGGCCTGTGGGTGGGGGCAGGGCCGGTGGTGGAGGGCGGGGCCGGCGGAGAGGGGTCTGTGTGTGGGCGGGGCTGGGGCGGGGCGGGGCGGTGCAGGGAGCTGGGCGGATCGGGCCCCCGGCCCACTTTGCACGCTCCCCAGGCACGGCGGGCGTGATGATCTCTCTGAGCCGCATCCTCACGAAGCTACTGCTGCCCGACGAGTGCGCCAGCACGCTCATCTTCTTCCTGGTGTCGGTGGCGCTGGAGCTGCTGTGCTTCCTGCTGCACCTGTTAGTGCGGCGCAGCCGCTTCGTGCTCTTCTATACCACACGGCCGCGCGACAGCCGCTGGGGCAGGCCAGGCCCGGGCAGGGGCTCTGGCTACCGCGTGCACCACGACGTTGTCGCCGGGGACGTCCACTTCGTAAGTGCGCACCGCCCACCTCCGTTCCCTCCACTGTCCCCACCGCGACGTCGGGAAGTACCTGGGGCCCAGCCCCTCCCCTGCATCCCAGGCTGCGGCCTTCTGCTGTGGTGGAGAATCCTTCCCGCCAGCCCCCTTTATTCTGTGGACTCAGGTGTGGGTTCTTAGTGGCACCCCACGTCTCGTGGCCTAAGGTCCCACTCCACCCGCATCTGTGGTCCGGGGATCTGCCCAGCTGCTGTGTCCCACGGCGTGGGGCGTGCATGGCCCCTGTCCTCAGTGACACCCCACATGATGTCCACTAAAGTTTCCATCCCTGGGACAGCCCACGTTCGTTCTGAGGGTCTCAGCCCTCCTGGCTGCGCCAACCCACGTTGGAGAGTCCTCCTGCAGACTCAGCCTGGCAGCAAACTCTCTAGGAAGCTCACACCCTTTCTCCCTAGACACGGGACGCCAGGAGGGAAGTCAGGGCTCAGGGATAACCCTGGGTTCCCTGAGGGGGTTTGGCGGGGCCCCCAGAATTTCCCACAGAAGTCACCACCCAGGAAAGGGAGTGGTCTCCCAGGTGGGGATAGGCAGGCGGAGAGGGAGGGCCAGGGGCTTGGTTCTGTGGCCCCTGGCTCTGCTGGGCTTCCCTGTCACAGCACAGAGGCACTGCCCCTACGGGGTCCCCAGCACAGACAGCCCCTGCAGGGAGGTGCCCTATCCCACCATCCCTGGGCAGGCAGCCGTCCTTGGGGGGCTGGGGTGCCCTCTTGTGGCAGCAGTGCTGCACAGCCCCCCAGGCTCAGGGCCCGCAGCTGTACAGGCCTGGGGACACCTGCAGGGTGAGGTCAGGAGTGCCAGGCCATGCAGAGGCGGGTCGAGGGAGCCATTGGTCCTCATTCCTGAGGGTCCGGAACCAGAACGGTCATGCAGGTCTTGATCCAGTGAGTCACCTGGGCACTTGGCTGGGGACACTGAAGTAAGCCAGAAACATCATCCCCAGGGAAGCCCCCAGACCCAGAGAGGGGCCCAGGATGGAAGGGGACAAGCCAGGGCAGGGGTGTGTCCCTCTCATGGTCAGGGAGGTTCCCTGAAGGACGTTTGGGCTAAGACCTGACCCACAGGAAGGGTGTTGGGGCAGAGGGAAAAGTGTGTGCAGTGGCTCAGAGGCTGGGAGGAGCTCCGTTGGGTTTGGAGGAGGGGAGAAGCAAAGGGGTCATGGGGGACTAGATGCTCTTGTTGGTTTGGTCAGAAGCTGGTAGAGGGTTCACAGGAGTGATGAAATGGAATTTGCTGCATCAGAAGTGTGAGAGAGAGCCAGGCCCAGTGGCTCACAGCTGCAATCCCAGCTATACAGGAGGCCAAGCTGGGAGGATCGCTTGAGCCCAAGAGTTTGAGATCAGCCTGGGCAACATAGCAAGACCCTGTGTCTACAAAAAAGAAAACGGCAAAAAAATTGGCCTGGGTGATGGCGCATGGCTGTAGTCCCCACTACTTGGGAGGCTGAGGTGGGAGGATTGCCTGAGCCCAGAAAGTTGAGGCTGCAGTGAGCTGTGACTGCACCACTGCACTCCAGCCTGGGCAACAGAGCAAGACCCTCTCTCTAAAACAAAAAAGAAATGTGAAGTGAGAGACCTTGATAAATTGGGGGAGGGGTGTCTGAACACAGTAGGCACCACCTGAATGTCAGCACCAGCCCCAGTGCGGCTCTTCTTCTGATTGGGCCTGGATTCCTGGCCCGTGTCTCCTGTCCTCCCCTCCACTCCAACCCCATCCCACTCCGTCCTCCCTCCAGGAGCACCCAGCCCCGGCCCTGGCCCCCGACGGGTCCCCAAAGGACAGCCCAGCCCACGAGGTGACCAGCAGCAGCGGGGCCTACATGCGCTTTCATGTGCCGTGGCCAAGGGTCCAGCGCAGCTGGCCCACCTTCAGAGGTGAGTGCGGGGGGGTCCCTCTGCAGCCCTGGCGCTGGCACCCAGGCAGGGGGTGAGGGGGTGGGGGAGGCAGGCAGGGGCCCTCGTGGGTGCTGCCTCTGACCCCCGCCCGCCACCCCCCAGCCCTGTTTCTGCATCACTACGTGGTGGCGTGGGTGATCTGGGCCGACATGCTCCCCATCGCCGTGACCTACTTCATGACGCTGTGCCTGTTCCCCGGCCTCGAGTCTGAGATCCGCCACTGCATCCTGGGCGAGTGGCTGCCCATCCTCATCATGGCTGTGTTCAACCTGTCAGACTTCGTGGGTAAGGTGGGCTGCCTGCCCTGCCCGGTGTCGGGGGACACCATGGGGTGGGGGTGACGGGGAGGCCCTGGCCCATCTGGGAAGGGTTCTGAGTGAAGGATGCATGTGGCTCCCAGGTGGAAAGGGCAAGAGCCATGCAGTGGCACCATCCCGGACAGTGTCCTCTGGAGGGCGGCCCCGGCCTGATCCCACTGGGGCACTCTGGAGTGTCAGCTGCATCTCAGAGGACAGGCGTGGCCCTCACCCTCTCGCCTCACGGTCACAGGTCCCCCGGGGATCAGCACAGGAGGATGCCCCAGAGGGGACCCAGAGATGGCAGGGACACTCAGAAATGGCTCAAAGAAATGGCCAGGTGCAGTGGCTTATGCCTGTAATCCCAGCACTTTGGGAGGCCAGAGATGGGTAGATCACTTGAGGCCAGGAGTTCGAGACCAGCCTTGCCAAGGTGGTGAAACCCCGTGTCTACTGAAAATACAAAAATTAAATGGAAGTGGTGGAGTGTGCCTGTAGTCCCAGCTACTCGGGAAGCTGAGGCAGGAGAATCGCTTGAACCCAGGAGGTGGAGGGTGTAGTGAGCCGAGATCGTGCCACTGCACTCCAGCCTGGGTGACAGCACGAGACTCTGTCTCAAAAAACAAGCAAGCAAACAAAAAAAATCACTCAGCCAGCCATGGTGGTGAGTGCCTATGGTCCCAGCTACTCGGGAGGCTGAGGTGGGAGGATGGCTTGAGCCCAGGAGTTTGAGGCTGCAGTGAGCCACAATCGTGTCACTGCACTCCAGCTTGGGGGATAGACCGATACCCTGACTCTAAGGGAAAAAAATGTAAGTGGAATTTGGGGGGTTTTAGAGGGGTGATCCGGAGAAGGGCAGGGGTGCAGGCTGAGCTGGACACACCCAGGAGTGTTTAGGGATGGGGATGTGGCTGGAGGCTGTCGGGGGTGTGAGGGGAGTGGGGCTGTGGCCGGGACAGGGCGCCCACGTGCCCGGCTCTCTGCAGATCCTGGCAGCCCTGCCCGTGGACTGGCAGGGCACCCACCTGCTGGCCTGCTCCTGCCTGCGTGTGGTCTTCATCCCCCTCTTCATCCTGTGCGTCTACCCCAGCGGCATGCCCGCCCTCCGCCACCCCGCCTGGCCCTGCATTTTCTCACTGCTCATGGTCATCAGCAACGGCTACTTTGGCAGCGTGCCCATGATCCTGGCGGCAGGCAAAGTGAGCCCCGAGCAGCGGGAGCTGGCAGGTGAGGCCCGCGGGACATGGGGGTGGGGGCGTCCTCCCAGCAGCGCAACGCCCCCCTCGCGAGGAAACCCAGGCCAGACCGCAAGAAGGTGCATTTGGGCTCCGGAGGTTCAGAACAGTCAATGTCTGGGAGGCCGTAGGTGTGGGGACATTCTCAGCCATTTCATTCACTCATTTATTCGTTCGTTCATCCCACAACTACTTGGTGAGCCCCTCCTGTGGACCAAGTGCTTTTCAAGGCACTGGGGCCATAGTGGCGACAAAACGGCGCTCCCCGTGCTGTGGGACTGACTGTCCAGATGTGGAGGCAGCCCAGGCTGGGCACAGTGGCTCGTACCTGCAATCCCAGCACTTTGGAAGGGCAAAGTGGGCGGATCACTTGAGCCCAGGAGTTAAAGACCGGCCTGGGCAACACAGTGAGAGCCTCTCCTCTCTACAAAAATGTTTAAAAAATTAGCTGGATATGGTAGCATGTGCCTGTGGTCCCAGCTACTCGGGAGGCTGAGATGGGAGGATCACTTGAGCCCAGGAGTTTGAGGTTGCAGCTGTGATCACGCCACTGCACTCCAGCCTGGGTGACAGAGCAAGATCCTGTCTGAAAAAAAAAAAGATCCCAGATCGGCGTGACTGGTTGAATGGCAGTAAGTCCTATAGGGAAAAATAAAGCAAAGAAACAGGAGTGATGGGATGGGAGAGTCAGGCTCAGGGGCCAGCAGTGTAAATGGAGCAATCTGGGAAGACCTCACTGAGGAGTTGACTTTTGAGCAAAGACCTGGAGGAGGTAGCAAGGGAGATAGCCACGTGAGGATGCAAGGGAAAGGCATCCAGGAAGAGGGAACAGCATGTGCAAAGATCCTGTGGCACTGAGGCCAGGGGATGGAGCAGAAGGGGAATGGGGTTTGATGGTTGATAAAGCATCCCTCCAGCTGCCATGGGCATGGAGGTGAGTGAGGAGCTACTTCACCAGTCCAGGCCCTTGAGAACGGGGCTCAGACCCGGAGGAGGTTGACGTGGCACTGGGAGGTGCCGGATTCCAGGTCTTGTTTGGACGGCAGCCCACAGGACTGGCTGGCTGATGGGTTGAGAGGTAGGGTGTGAGAGAGGGAAGGGGGCTCCAGGTTTGGTGTCCACTGCTCAAGGCAAGAAGGCTGGCCCTGGCACAGACTGGGATGGGAAGGGGCCTCGCGGGGAGGGGTTGGGGTTGGGTTTGGGACTTGGTACGTTCGAGGTGCCCATCGGACATCCCAAATTGTCCCTGATAGGGAGGAAGCCGTAGGTCGGAGAGTGGAGATTTTTTTTTCTTTTTAGATGGAGTCTTGCTCTGTTCCCCAGGCTGGAGTGCAGTGGCACGATCTCAGCTCACTGCAACCTCTGCCTCACAGGTTCAAGCAATTCTCATTCCTCAGCCTCCTGAGTAGCTGGGATTATGGATGCCCACCACCATACCTGGCTAATTTTTGTATTTTTAGTAGAGGTGAGAGTTCACCATCTTGGCCAGGCTGGTCTCGAACTCCTAACCTCAGGTGATCTGCCTGCCTCAGCCTCCCAAAGTGCTGGGATTACAGGTGTGAGCCACCATACCTGGTTGAGACTGGAGATTAAAACGGGGAGGGTTGGGGCCAGGCACACTGGCTCAGGACAGTGTTTTGGGAGGCCAAGGTAGGACTATCGCTTGGGACCAGCCTGGGCAGTATAGCAAGACCGAGTCTCTACAAAAATTTTTTTTATGTTAGCCAGGCGTGGTGGTGCATGCCTGTGGTCCCAGGTACTCAGGAGGCTGAGGTGGGAGGATCGCGTGAGCCCAGGAGGTCAAGGCTGCAGGAAGCTATGGTTGTACCACTGCACTCCAGTCTGGGCAACAGAGCAAGACCTTGTCTTTAAATTTTAAAAATGGGGGCTTGGGGGACTCAGAGAAGCAGGCAAGGCCTGGAGTGCATAGCAGATGGCCACGGGAAGAAGAAATGAGGAAGGACAGGATCCGGAAAGGGTGCTCCCAGGAGGAGCAATGGGGCAGCGGGTCCTGGAGGGGCGGCACGGTTCATGCGGGTGTCACCGCACCTCACACTGGAGCAGCCATGGCCACCAGGTGGCTGCCCTGGCCCTGCTCCCCTCAGGCTAGTGTTGTCCACAGGGAACACCATGACCGTGTCCTACATGTCAGGGCTGACACTGGGGTCCGCCGTGGCCTACTGCACCTACAGCCTCACCCGCGATGCCCATGGCAGCTGCCTGCACGCCTCCACCGCCAATGGCTCCATCCTCGCAGGCCTCTGAGCCAGCCCCGCCCACTGCCAGGGACGCCGAGGGCCTGACCAGGGGCCCCGAGGCCTGAGGGCCCCTCCCCTGCCCTCACCTCAGTGCCTGCGGGGCCCTGAGCCTCCCCCTGTGCCAGCAGCACCACTCCCTCAGGGTCCAGCCATCCCCGACCCTGGACTGAAGTTCTGCAAAGTCCTTCGAGGACCTGAACACGTTACTGCGACCCGGGGCTCTGGCCAGCACTGCGTTCTGTGTTTGGTCTCATACCTGCGTCTACCTTCCATCTGTGTCCAGCAGCCCCAGCTCCAGCCCAGCTAGCACTCTGCAGGGTCACACGCACCGTGTCCCCACCCAGGACAGCGGACAGCCGCCAGAGTGTGCGCGCCCAGTGACTGCACCTCGGCCCTCATCACCCGCTGGCACTGATCGGGGCACCACCTGGCCCAGCCTCCACCAGGGACCCATCCTCATGAACCCTGGAGCCCTGAGAGGAGACGGGCAGCCCCCCACCTTGTCACCCTCAGGGCTTCCCCTTCTGTCTTCATTCTTAGAGACTGCTTCTCCCAAACAAAACGTGTTAGCCATGAAGGAGCCGGAGCCCTGGGTCCGAATGGACCCACCTGCGGTCTGCGTCAGCCTCTGGGAAACCACAGCGGTGATGCCAGCTGGGCACGTCAGGACTTCCCCACACACCCACGCGATGCCACAGGTCAGGAGGCTGTGCCTGACTAGGGAGCCCTCCCATTGCCTTCCTGGCCCGGGATAGAAGAGGGGAGGTAAGTCTGGGGGCTACGAAGCTGGGCCCCCACACCCTGGCTGAAGTCGGCTTGACCTAGGTCTTGACCCTCATCCAGCAAGGGACCCGACAGACCCAAGGGTCCCTAGAACGTAGGGAGGGGCTGGGGGTCACTCCAGCCCAGGCCTCCCAGAACACCAGGCCCGTGTGGGTGGCACCCTGAGGTCAGGGGATCCTAAAGGTGTCCTTCCAGAGATGGCGTTTCCAGAGGGAGGACCGCCCACCCTTCCAGATCCCCGGCCCTGGCTGTGACTGCCCTGTTTCACCCGTGCTGTGTCCCATCACCCGTCTGTCCACTAACTGTACCGCACTGGCCATTAAAAGATGAAGGCAGACCACTGCACCGCCGCCTGCAAGCAGAGTTTGTGCGTGGACGGGGGCTGGGACTGCCATCTCGGGATCCCGGTGGAACTTGGGCCGCCCCGCATAAGCCGGTCCTCAGTCTTCCCATCTGTGAGGTGGGCCGGGTGGATCAGGGAGCAGGAGGGTGTCCTCACACCGGGTAGGCTTGGTTTGTGGGCAGGGCTGGGTGGTGGGGTGAGAGCTGGGAGCACTTGGGGTTTGTCGCTCACCTTGATGACCCCCCCAGTCTTCGTGAGGATCAGGGAGGATGGCCGCATGCAGCCCATTTGAAGGGGAAACGAAGCGGGCGCGGCTTGGCCCCTGCCCCTCGGGGACTGCACTGCATCCTAGGAGTGAGAGCCTCCTGGCCTCGAGCCTCATCCCTTTTGCTGATTTGTGCAATTTGGACAAAATCCTGCACTGTTCTGTGCCTCATTTCTTTCTTTCTTTCTTTTTTTTTTTTTTGAGACTGAGTCTTGCTCTTGTCGCCCAGGCTGGAGTGCCGTGGCACGATCTTGGCTCACTGCAACCTCCGCCTCCCAGGTTCAAGCGATTCTCCTGCCTCAGCCTCTCAAGTAGCTGGGATTACAGGTACGCACCACCACACCTGGCTAATTTTTCTTGTAGAGACCGGGTTTCACCATGTTGGCCATGCTGGTCTCGAACTCCTGACCTCAAGTGATCCACCTGCCTCATCCTCCCAAAGTGTTGGGATTACAGGTGTGAGCCACTGCACCCGGCCTGTGCCTCATTTTTGTATTTTCTTTCTTTATGAGACAGGCTCTTGCTCTGTCACGGAGGCTGGAGTGCAGTGGTGCCATCATAGCTCACTGCAGCCTCCACCTCCTGGGCTCCGGTGATCCTCCCACCTCAGCCTCCCAAATAGCTGTGAATACAGGCGCGTGCCACCACGCCTGGCTAGA
This sequence comes from Pan paniscus, assembly GCF_029289425.2. NCBI lineage: Eukaryota > Metazoa > Chordata > Mammalia > Primates > Hominidae > Pan > Pan paniscus. The sequence continues at coordinate 80,841,673 of NC_073255.2, read as the reverse complement.
TTCTTTTATTTTGTGTAGAGATGGGGTCTTGCTGTTGCCCAGACTGGTCTCAAAGTCTGGGCCTCAAGTGTTCCCCCTGCCTTGGCCTCCCAAAGTGCCAGGATTACAGGTATGAGTCACTGCGCCCGGCCTGTTCTGTCCTTAGCTTCTCCAAGGAATGGGGCTGGTCCAGGTTTTGATGTGGGTCCCTTAAAGGAGGGCACGAGGGCCACCTGTGCTGTAGCGGGCATCCTCCCGTGGGCCCAGGTGGGCAGCCACTTGGGCCAAGACTGCGCCAGGTGACACCAGAGCGTTTCCCAGAGCCCACGCCGGGCCCTTCCCTTGCCCGAGGCCGGCTGGCTGCCCTCCCTGGGTTACCCTCTTTGCAAAGCCCCGAATATCCTCTGCAGGCCACCCACACTAACCAGGTCGGTCACTGGGCAGCCAGACCCCCACCTATAGCTTCCCTAGGCCCCAGTGCAGAGATACCATCCACCCCCATCTAGGTGAGGGCTTGGGGCCACTCTTAGCATTAGTATCATTTTCTTCTAGTATCATTTTGTGGTAGGCATGGCTGGGAATGTGCAGCTTTGCCTTTTTTTTTTTTTTTTTTTTTTTTGAGGAGTTTCGCTTTTGTTGCCCAGGCTGGAGTGCAATGGCTCGATTTCAGCTCACTGCAACCTCTGCCTCCCGGGTTCAAGCGATTCTCCTGCCTCAGCCTCCCGAGTAGCTAGGATTACAGGCATGTGCCACCATTCCCGGCGAATTTTGTGCTTTTAGTAGAGACGGGGTCTCTCCGTGTTGGTCAGGCTGGTCTTGAACTCCCGACCTCAGGGGATCCACCTGCCTCAGCCTCCCAAAGTGCTGGGATTACGGGCGTGAGCCACCATGCCTGGCATTGTTTTTTTGAGATGGAATCTCGTTCTGTCACCCCAGCTGGAGGGCAGTGGCACGATCTCAGGTCACTGTAACCTCTACCGTGGGTTCAAGCGATTCTCCTGCCTCAGCCTCCCAAGTAGCTGGGATTACAGGCACGCTCCACCACACCCGGCTAATTTTTTTGTATTTTTAGTAGAGATGGGGTTTCACCATATTGGCCAGGCTGGTCTCGAACTCCTGACCTCAAGTGATCCGCCTGCCTTGGCCTCCCACAGTGCTGGGATTACAGGCGTCAGCTACCACGCCCAGCCAACTTTTAAATTTTTTCTCATGTAAATTTGTTCAATTTCTTTTTTTTTTTTTTTTTTTTGAGACAATCTCTGTCACCCCCAGGCCAGAGTGCAGTGGTGCAATCTCAACTCACTGCAACCTCCACCTGGCGGGTCCCAGTGATTCTCCCACCTCAGCCTCCCGAGTAGCTAGGATTACAGGTGTGGGCCACCACACCTGGCTAATTTTAGTATTTTTAGTAGAGACAGGGTTTCACCACATTGCTCAGGCTGGTCTCGAACTCCTGGCCTGAAGTGATCCTCCCGCCTCGGCCTCCTAAAGTGCTGGGATTACAGGTGTGAGCCACCGTGCCCGGCCGATTAGCTCATTTAGATGGCTGCATGTGGTCACTGCCCCTGCACGCGTGGCACCCAACTTCCAGTTGAATCCTGCTTCTTGGTGCCCTGATATGGCAGAATGCCCCCCAGACACCACCCCTACTCCAGCCCCTGAAATAAACCACTCCAGACAATTTTATTTTTCCAATTAAATCTTTTCCTTTTTTAATGAAAAAAGATCACACAGAATTTGCCATTAAACAAAATTTCAAAAGAAACATAAAAAAAAAACCCCAATAATTCCCCCAAAAAACAAACCCAAAGTCTGGCTTTTCCTTCCCTCAAGATTGTCTGGTCAAGGCCTTGGTTTCCCTGGAAGGCTTGGGGCCTGGTTAAGTGCTTTCTGGGGCCCAAGCAGGGACCCTGGGCTCGGGCCGGCTCCTGCCTCTCCCTAACACTTCTCTATCCTGGGGGGTGAGTACAGTACACTTGGCGGGGTGGGCGGGGGGTGTGCTGGAGACCAGGAGGCCGGTGAAGCCGTGCTAGACACTACAATCTAACAGGAAATAAAAAATAATATTCTGCACGTCAGAATGTGTGTTTTTTAAATAATTTCATAGCTATTTTTCACAGTTTTAAAAAGTTTATATACATTTATATATATTTATCTTTATATATATAATTAAAAAGTTGACTCCATTTAAAGGCTTATGATACAGGGGCGGGGCGAGTCTCTTGGTACAATAAAACTGTACAGGTTAAGAAGTGCCACCTCCCTCCTGGGTGGGGAGGGGCCGGGCGTGGCCGGGTGAGGGTTTCAGCACCATTGGGGTTTTCTGGAGTGTGAGGGTTTGGACCAGGGTGGGCCTGTGCCGGGCCCTCTCCACCTGGTGCCTTGATGCTCCGGGCTGCAACCCCCACCTGGCTCTGTTCCCCAAGTCTAGGCCCTCCCGAGAGGGTGGGGGCAGGGCCCCTGGCACAGTCAGGTAGGCCAGCTGGCATTGGGCTGCCCCATCCCATGCACGGTGGGAGGCCTTGGGGTGGGCTCCGTGCTAAGGGTGCCCAGGAAGCCCAGAGTGAGCGTCAGTTTGGTTCCTTAGAAGCGCCCCTCCCCACCGAATCCCCAGTCTGCATGGGCCTGGGGGCACCCGGGCCCCCACGCAGCAGCAGCCTGGAGGGCCGGCCTGGCCAAGTGCTTGCAACGTGCTGGGCAGGAAGGGCCAGTCCCAGCCGAGGCTGCCCTGAGGGGGACGGCAGGGCCGTACCCTGATAGCTAAGAGGGGCCCCTGTCCTGGGGCCACTGAGGGGTTGGAAGGTGGGACTGGAGGCATGTGCACATGCGTGCACACATGTGTATGCACACCGGCACAGACATGCACACACACGCTCACCCGGGCGTCCACGTGCACACCTGGCCCCATGCACATGCCTGCAGGGAGCGCTCGAATGCACACAACGCACGTGGTCTCCGCGCCATGGCAGTGATGGAGAGGGGTCCCTGGCCGGTGGCCCGCAGGGCCCAGCGGGCTCAGCAGAGCACGGGCACGCCATCCGTGGAGAAGATCATGCCCATGGTGGGCTCGTAGGTGCCCGTGAGGTAGTACAGGCCCTCGCTGTCCTGGTACTTCTTGGTCTTCAGCATCTGCTCATACTGCTCCAGGCCCACAGCCCCAGTGACTGCATATTCAGAAGGCTCGCACCTCTTGAGGCTGCAGAGGGCATTTCCAGTCCAGTGCCTGCCCCCACCCCATACCCAGGATGGCCACGACGACGTCGCCCCGCAGGATCTCGATGGAGCCCCGGGAGATGAAGTACAGGGTGTTGAGCAGGTCCCCAGCATGCACCAGTGTATCCCCTGGCGGTGCATGTGTGGTCTTGAACTTCATGGCCAGGGCCCGAAGGCAGCCCTTGGTGGCCCCTCAGAAGGGTTTGCAGTGCTGCAGCAGTGAGCGGTTCAGGTGCAGGCAGATGTCAGCCTGCAGGCACTCAGGGAAGCCCTTCAGCACCTGGGGGCGGGGTGGGGGCAGCTCAGCACACCCTCCCTTGGGACCCCCCAACCCACACTCCGCTCCACCATCCCACCCCTCCATGTCAGAGAAATCTCAACCTCCAGGCCTGGGAGATCTCGGAAGCATCAGGGGGCCCAGTGTCTTGGGAAGGACCTGGGACCCTACTCCAGCTTCACCACCCCTGGCTGAGCACCCTTGGGCTCTAGACCTCCATGTTCTTATTTGTAAGGCATAGAGACCGTTCCCGCCCTGGGCTGTCACAAGGATTTAACCCCATCACCTATGTGACATATACCTCCCACCCCAAAAGGGGAGCTCTCCAGGGAAGGGGTTCCAAGGGCTTCCGTTTCCTCACGGGCAAAAAGGGGCAACGTGCCTCCAGGGTCCTTACTACTGACTGTGACCGCCTGAGACTTGTTTGCTGTGCCAAGAGGCTCCCCTCTGCCACCCCACTCTTCCCAGCCTGCCACCCACTGGCCACGCTCTGGTGGCCTCACCGCGTTCATGTCGATGCTGTTGGTGTAGGACCAGGCATGCTGGAAGTACTCCTCGAGGCGCTGGCGCAGGGGGTTGGGATCTGGTGGAAGCGGATGAACTCCCGCACCCGCAGCATCTGTGTGTGGTAGCGGGCTGTGCCCAAGTACAGCCGCTGGATGATGGCCGACACGTTGCGGAAGATGCTAGCGTACACGAGGGCTGGGGGCGTGGGCACGTGGGGCCGTCAGCCTCTGCAGGGACCCCACCCACCCGCAGGGACCCCATCCACCCACAGGGACCCTGCTCAGGCCCCGCACCAGGTCAGTGTCTCAGTCTCAGCGTCGACATGCCCACGAGACGCCCTTGTACATCTGCGCTCCAGCACACCCCACCCTTCAGTAGTCCCCGCCCTGGTGACCCAGCCCCCAAACCATGTCACGATGGTGGCCCCTGGAGTCTCTAAGTCCCAGGGGCCTCACTCTGGCCCGGCTAGCAGTCTCAGTTTCCTCCAACTTGGGTTCCTCCACCGTGGGCTCTCCCTGCCGCCCGCCCTTGGGCACACTCACAGCCAATGAGCATGACGCAGATGGAGAAGATCTTCTCTGAGTCGGTGTTGGGAGAGACGTTGCCGAAGCCCACGCTGGTGAGGCTGCTGAAGGTGAAGTAGAGCGCCGTCACGTACTTGTCCTTGATGGAGGGGCCGCCCAGGCCGCTGCTGTTGTAGGGCTTGCCTATCTGGTCGCCCAGGTTGTGCAGCCAGACGATGCGCGAGTCCATGTGCGGCTGCTCCATGTTGCCCACGGCGTACCAGATGCAGGCCAGCCAGTGCGCGATGAGCGCAAAGGTGCACATGAGCAAGAACAGCACCGCCGCGCCGTACTCTGAGTAGCGATCCAGCTTCCGCGCCACGCGCACCAGCCGCAGCAGCCGCGCAGTCTTCAGCAGCCCGATCAGCTGGGGGACAGGCAATGGGCACATTCCGTTGATGGGGCAAGGGGGGCAAAGGAGGAAGGGAGGTGCTGCGGTCCTCAGAGCGGGCATCAGAGGTCAGATCCCCAAAGACTTCCTAGACCCTCCTCCTAAGAGTTGAAGCCCACGCTGGGCCCAGCACAGGTTTCTCATTAATCTTAGTGCTAGCTTTGCCCCCATAGTGTGGATGAGGAAACAGGGGCACTGACAGGTGCAGTGATCACCCTAGGGTGCCTGCCCACTCCCACCAGCTTCTAGGGCACTTTGGTGACGCCACAAAATAATGGCCCCGTGGGATGGACGAATTAGAAAAGAGGTGTCCTGTGTGGCCCTCTGCAACCTGCGAGGAGCTTGTATGGAGAGAAGGAGCACAGGTTTGCTGGGGTACCCGCCTTGCCTCTGCAGCTGCCTTGCCACCACGTCTCTCTCCCACTGTCTTTCTCTCTTTCTCTCTCTCTCTCTTTTTCTCTGTCCTCCTCGCCACCCCCTCCACCCCACTACCTCCCACCACATTCCTGGCCTTTCCTCTCCCTACACCACCTGCCTCCTTGCTGACCCCACCTCCTCAGAGCCAGAGCCGAAGATGAGCAGGTCGAAGGGGATGGCGGCCACCATGTCGATGAGGAACCAGCCCTTGAAGTAGTGGACGGCGATGCGGCCGGGGTGGCTGACCACCTCCTCGTTGGCATTGACGTAGGTGGTGCGGAAGTTGATGAGGATGTCCACAATGAACATGATGTCCACAATGAGGTCCACCACAGCCAGCGGCTGGCAGGCGTAGCCACACTCGGTAGCAGGCGGGCCTTCTTCCGTCTCCTTCAGCTGGAAGGCAGCCGAGTAGGGTGTGAAGATGGCCGTGTAGATGACCAGCAGCAGGATGAACCAGTCCCACACAGCCTTGAAGGGGCTGTAACGCAGGACGGTCCAGCGGTGGATGCGTGGTGCCTGCAGCTTGTACTCAGGCAGCACGTTGGCGCCCAGGGACAGGACCTGCACCCGGGGAAGGCGGAGGTGTGGGTGAGGCAGGCCATGGGACCTCGGGGGCAGGAGCGATGACATCTCTGCCGGGGCCAAGCAGAATGAGGAGGAGGCCAAAAAAGCTTCCATCAGAATGCCCACCCCTCAGCCAAGTGACCACAGCAAATGGCCACCCCCAGGTTTGGGCATCATGGTTCCCAAAATGCCACACAGCACAGGACTGGCTCCAAACAGTTCCAACATTTCCCGGCAGACGTGGATTCAGGCCACTCGGCAGGAACACCCAGTGCTGCTCCCCACCGGCAATGCAGATGCAGACCTGCCACTGTGACTGCCCTGAGACGCTGGCCCACAAACCCAACCACACACGCCGTAGTCTCAGACCAGAAAGGGTTCCAAGGACAACAGCTCCCAACCTGGGCAGTGGCCCCAGGAGCCATAGCCCCAATCCATTGACTGGTAGTCACTGCAGTTCCTACCAGCCCCTTTTCATGCCACAGGCCCGAGGACACCAGGCAACCAGGATGGGGAAAGACCAAGACACTCCCACCCTCCACTCACACACCTCGCTCCCTCAGCCCCCTCTCCACACAGGTCCGGGACAGCCCACAGTCCTCATCCTCCCACCCTCTTACAAAGGGACAAAGAAGACATAGCCCAGCTGGGAGGAGATGGCACCCAACTTATACAGAGGGACGTGCACACAGGGACTGCTCAGCGGTGACACACAGCCCCTGTACCAGCTCACACTCACACTCTGCCTCCTCCACAGTCATCAGACAGAGGCAGGCTGGCCATCCGGACCCGGTGACAGCAGGCATGTCCCTCTTGCTCCCAAGGCAAACTAAGAGCTCCGGCCAGCTTCTCCACACTGTCCCAGAAGCTTCTGGGTCTCCCTAGAATCCTCTCTCAGACATGCAGCTCAACCCAAAGGCCCCCTCCCCAAGCTCCCCCTGCCATCCCTGGGCAGCCAGGTGAACTCAAGGCCTTGCCCAGCCCCCATGAATTCCAGAGGTGCTGGCCCTGCTCCCAGAAGCACCGACTCCCAGGCCCCCACACCCTCAGGCTTTTGGGTTCTCACCAGGACTGAGAACAGCCATTTCCCAAGTCACTGGACTCATGGGAAATATGATGGACACTTCCTTAACCTCTATTATATTTCCCTCCTAATGTATCTTCCTGTTCTGCAGCAACTAGAAAGTTAAACTCTCCATTTCCCAGATTGCTTTATATCTAAAGTTCTGTATAGAATTAGTTTCTACCAATCAGGAGCATTTGAGCAAGATCTGGAAGATGAAAGGGATACTGAAACTGCCTTTCTGCCCTTGCTGCTGTGTTTTGCAGGCGAGGTCGAGTGGCAACAGCATTCCAGTCCCCAGCTTCCCAGGCCTAGAAAGGCAGGGACTGGCAGAATGATCATGCACTTGTGTGTGGTGCTGCAGGGCCCATCTCCTAGGAACCTGGCCTCCCAAGTTGTCCTCCCAACACTTTAGGAAGCTGAAGCAGGAAGATCGCTTAGCCCAGGAGTTCAAGATTAACCTGATCAAAATAGAGAGACCCTGTCTCTTCAAAAAAAAAAAAAAAGTTTTTTTTTAATTAGCCAGGCACGGTTGTGCACACCTATAGTCTCAACTGCTTGGGAGGCTGAGGCAGAGAATGGCTTGAGCCCAGAAGTTCAAGGCTGCAGTGGAGCCATGGTCACATCACTGCACTGCAGCCTGGGTGACAGAGTGAGACCCTGTCTCAGAATAAATACATTAATTAAATAAACCCTCACATTTAGAGTTGACTTTTGATGAGATTACCAAAACAATTCAATAGCAAAATAGACTTTCAACAAACAGTGCTGGGACAACTGGATATACACATGTGAAAGAATGAAACCAGAACCCTAGTATTTATCATATATAAAAATTATCTCAAAATGAATCAAAGACCTAAATGTAACAGCTAAAACTCCTAGAATAAAATGTAAGTATAAATCTTCATGACCTTGCCAATTTTAGGCAATGATTTCTGAGATATAACATCAAATGCCCAAGCAACACAAGAAAAAATTGATAAAATAAACTTCATCAAAATGTAGAAACCTTTGTGCTTCAAAGGATATCATTAAGAAAATGAAAAGACAACCCACAGAATGGGAGAAAATACTTGCAAATCATATATCTGATATGGGTAACCCAATTTAAAAATGGGCAAAGGATCTGAACAGACATTTCTCCAAGGCAGATACATAGTAACCAATATCACATGAAAAGTTGCTCAACATCATTAGTCATAAGGGAAATGCAAATCAACACCACAATGGGATACCACCTCATCCCCACCAGCATGACTGTAACGAGAAAGACAGATAACAACAAGTGTTGGTGAGGATGTGGTGAAATTATAAACTTCATACATTGCTGGTGGGAATATAAAATGGTGCAGCTACTTTGGAAAACAGTCTGGCAGTTCTTCAAAAGGTTAGACAGACTACTATAGAATACAGAAATTTCACCCCTAGGTATGTGTCCAAGAACAAGGAAAACGTGTGTCCATACAAAAAGTTGTACATGAATGTTCATAGCAGCATTATTTATAATAGTCAAAGAGTTGAAACAAAACAAATATCCAACAACTGATGATTAAATAAACAAAATATCACATATCCATACAATGGAATATTATTCTGCAATAAGGAGAAATGAAATACTGATACATGCTACAACATGGATGTACCTTGAAAACATTAGCTAAATGAAAGAAGACAAACGCAAAAGACCACATGGTATATGATTCTACTTATTTGAAGTGTTCATAATATACAAATCCATACAGGCAGAAAGTAGATTAGTGGTTGCCACGGTCTGGGAGGATTGGGGAGAATTGGATATAGGATTTCTTTTAGAGGTAATGAAAACATTCTAAAACTGGTTGTGGCAATAGACACACAACTCTGAAAATATATTAATAACTACTGCATGTACACTTCAAGAGAATAAATTGTATAGTATGTGAATCATATATCAATAAAGCTGTGATTTTTAAAAAAAGATGTTTCAATTTTGCTGTTAAGTGACAAAGGCAAGTCACAGAATAATAAACATTGTAGAATTCTATTTATATAAACAAAAAACATACTTTCATATGTGTTTTAATGTTTTATGAACATTTACCCATATATTGTTTTTGTAATCTTTAAAAAGTTTAATTACAAAAAGGTAGCCATCCTAATATATAACAAAATAGAATTCATAGCCAGGAAATATCGAGATAGAGATATGTTATAGCTATAGATGAAAAGAAACTCAAGAAGCATATCAGCTAATTTTAAGGTATGAATCTTATTAGGATCCTAATTTAAAGAGAATAGAAATATTTATAAACAACTGGAAAATTAGAACACTGGATATTTGATGGTATTAATAAATTATTGTTAATGTTTTAGGTATGATGGTGGTATTGTGATTATGTTTAAAAAGAATTCCTTATCTTTTATAGATAGATGCTATTGTATTTACTTTTTAAATGATATTATGTTTGTCATTACCTCAAAATAATCCAGTAGAAGGGGTGTGGAAGAGTTTGTGTAGTATGGATAAAATAAGAGTAGCCATGAGTAGTTGAAGCTGGATGATGGATTTGAGTGGGTTCATTATATCCTTCTCTCTACTTCTGTATCTGCTTGAAAGAGGTATAGTATATCTTGATGAAAGAAACAATAGACCAAGAAGATACAACATACATAACATATATGCATCTAACAACATAATCTCAAGTGCAAGAAGAAAACCAACAATATTGCTGATTTTAGTACATAAATCTCAAAACTGATAGATCAAGTAAACAAAAACACAAGCTAAGACATAGATTATCTAAATAAGACATTTAATAAACTCATATTTATATATAACTCTCTACAAACCAAAGAATGCATGTGTATATTGTATACATATAACATTCATATAAACTGACCAAATAATGATTTTTAAAGAAGCCTCAAATTCTAAAAAATTGAAAGCATACAGACCATGTTCTGAGACCATAATATAACGAAATATATGAATAAATAAAAAGATAACCCATGCTCTTTGATAGTATGGCTTAACATTGTAAAGATATCCATCCTCCTCAAATGTTTTTTATAATTCCAATCCCAATCAAAATCCTAACTAGAATTTTTTAGGGGTTAATGAATTTATTCTAAAACATATGAAAAATGGGTTCACAAATGGTGAAATCATTTTTCAGAAAGAAGGACAAAGAAGTGAGACTGGTCCCATCAAATATTAAGTTACACTATAAAGCCATGGAAATTTTTTTTAATCATGGTATTGGCTCAAGAGTAGATCAATAGACCAACGGAACCAAAAAGAGCTCAGAGACCCATGAATATAAGGGAATTACGAATATAAGGGACTTACAAATAAACAGGAAAAAACTGACTGTTTAGTAGGTTATAGTGGGGAAAAGCTCCCATAATATGGAGAAAAATAAAACTGCATCCTTACCTGATATAATATACAATGCACTTCAGCTAGAGTAAGAATCTATACACAAACACTGAAATTAAAAATGTAGGAAAATATTTGTCACCTAAAGGTGGAAATTTTCTTAAATAAGACCTAAAAATCATAAACCACAAGGTAAAAAAAAATGTAGATTTGATTTTATTAAGATTACAGGTTTCTATTCAAGAACGGAAGCCATAGTGAAAGTTGAGAGGGAGAAGATACTTTCAACATCTCAAACTGACAAAGGATTCATAATTAGAATATACAGGGAACTTCTGCAAATCTGTAAGTAAAAGTCAGAAACCCATTCTATAAATGGCAAAGTATATAAGCAAGTAGTTCATAGAAAAAACAAATTAATAACAAATATATCAAGAGATGATCAAAATTAGAAAATTATCTAGTGCCAAATATAAGCAGGGCTTTCAGAAACACAAACATGGGTCTAAGATGGGTTTTGTGCCTTTGGAAATGTGGACTGATGAAGCCTTTCTGTAACATAGCCACAAAAAGCCGCGGCGGCGGGCAAAAAGCCACGGCAACGGGGTGCAAAAAGCCGCGGCGGGCAAAAAGCCGCGGCAGCGGGGGGCAAAAAGCCGGGGCAGCGGGGTGCAAAAAGCTGCGGCGGGCAAAAAGCCGCGGCAGCGGGGTGCAAAAAGCTGCGGCGGGCAAAAAGCCGCGGCAGCGGGGGGCGGAAAGCCACGGCAGCGGGGGGCAAATAGGCGCGGCAGCGGGGTCAAAAAGCCGCGGCGGGCAAAAAGCCGTGGCAGCGGGGGGCACAAAGGCGCGGCAGCGGGGGGCACAAAGCCGCGGCAGCGGGGGGCACAAAGACGCGGCGGGCAAAAAGCCGCGGCAGCGGGGGGCAAAAAGCCGCGGCGGGCAAAAAGCCGCGGCGGCGGGGGGCACAAAGACGCGGCGGCGGGGGGCACAAAGCCGCGGCGGGCAAAAATCCGCGGCAGCAGGGGGCAAAAAGCCGCGACGGGCAAAATCCGGGACAGCGGGGGGCAAAAAGCCGCGGCAGCCGGGGGCAAAAAGCCGCGGCGGGCTAAAAGCCGCGGCAGCGGGGGGCACAAAGCCGCGGCGGGCACAAAGCCGCGGCGGGCACAAAGCCGCGGCAGCGAAGGGCACAAAGCCGCGGCAGCGGGGGGCACAATGCCGCGGCAGCGGGGGGCAAAAAGCCGCGGCAGCGGGGGGCACAAAGGCGCGGCAGCGGGGGGGCACCAGGGCGCGGCAGCGGGGGGCACAAAGCCGCGGCAGCCGGGGGCAAAAAACCGCGGCGGGCTAAAAGCCGCGGCGGCGGGGGGCAAAAAGCCGCGGCGGGCAAAAATCCGCGGCAGCGGGGGGCAAAAAACCGCGACGGGCAAAATCCGGGACAGCGGGGGGCAAAAAGCCGCGGCAGCCGGGGGCAAAAAGCCGTGGCGGGCTAAAAGCCGCGGCAGCGGGGGGCAAAAAGCCGCGGCGGGCAAAAAGCCGCGGCAGCGGGGGGCAAATAGGCGCGGCAGCGGGGTCAAAAAGCCGCGGCAGCGGGGGGCAAAAAGACGCGGCGGGCAAAATCCGGGACAGCGGGGGACAAAAAGCCGCGGCAGCGCGGGGCAAAAAGCCGCGGCGGGCTAAAAGCCGCGGCAGCCGGGGGCAAAAAGCCGCGACGGGCAAAATCCGGGACAGCGGGGGGCAAAAAGCCGCGGCAGCGGGGGGGGCAAAAAGGCGCGGCGGGGGGCAAAAAGCCGCGGCGGCGGGGGGCAAAAAGCCGCGGCGGCGGGGGGCACAAAGCCGCGGCAGCGGTGGGCAAAAAGGCGCGGCGGGCAAAAAGCCGCGGCAGCGAGGGGCAAAAAGCCGCGGCGGCCAAAATCCGCGGCAGCGGGGGGCAAAAAGCCGCGGCTGCGGGGGGCAAAAAGCCGCGGCAGCTGGGGATAAAAAGCCGCGGCCGGCAAAAAGCCGCGGCAGCGGTGGGCAAAAAGGCGCGGCGGGCAAAAAGCCGCGGCAGCGGGGGGCAAAAAGCCGCGGCGGCCAAAATCCGCGGCAGCGGGGGGCAAAAAGCCGGGACGGGCAAAATCCGCGACAGCGGGGGGCAAAAAACCGCGGCGGGCAAAAAGCCGCCGCAGCGAGGGGCAAAAAGCCGCGGCGAGCAAAAAGCCGCGGCTGCGGGGGGCAAAAAGCCGCGGCAGCGGCGGGCAAAAAGCGGCGGCAACGGGGGTCAAAAAGCCGCCGCAGCGAGGGACAAAAAGCCGCGGCTGCGGGGGGCAAAAAGCCGCCGCAGCGGGGGGGCAAAAAGCCGCGGCAGCGGGGGGCAAAAAGCCGCGGCGGGCAAAAAGCCGCGGCAGCGGGGGGGCAAAAAGCCGCCGCAGCGAGGGAGAAAAAGCCGCGGCTGCGGGGAGCAAAAAGCCGCCGCAACGGGGGGCAAAAAAGCCGCCGCAGCGGGGGGGGGGCAAAAAGCCGCCGCAGCGGGGGGGGCAAAAAGCCGCCGCAGCGGGGGGGGCAAAAAGCCGCCGCAGCGGGGGGGGCAAAAAGCCGCCGCAGCGGGGGGGGCAAAAAGCCGCGGCAGCTGGGGGCAAAAAGCCGCGGCGAGCAAAAAGCCGCGGCGGCGGCGGCGGCGGGGGGCAGAAAGCCGCGGCGGCGGCGGCGGCGGCGGCGGCGGCGGCGGGGGGCAGAAAGCCGCGGCGGCGGCGGCGGCGGCGGCGGCGGCGGCGGCGGCGGCGGGGGGCAGAAAGCCGCGGCGGCGGCGGCGGTGGCGGCGGCGGCGGGGGGCAGAAAGCCGCGGCGGCGGCGGCGGCGGCGGTGGCGGCGGCGGCGGCGGCGGCGGCGGCGGGCAGAAAGCCGCGGCGGCGGCGGCGGCGGGGGGCAGAAAGCCGCGGCGGCGGCGGCGGCGGCGGCGGCGGGGGGCAGAAAGCCGCGGCGGCGGGCAGAAAGCCGCGGCGGCGGCGGCGGCGGCGGCGGCGGCGGCGGCGGCGGCGGCGGGGGGCAGAAAGCCGCGGCGGCGGGGGGCAGAAAGCCGCGGCGGCGGGGGGCAGAAAGCCGCGGCGGCGGGGGGCAGAAAGCCGCGGCGGCGGGGGGCAGAAAGCCGCGGCGGCGGGGGGCAAAACGCAGAGGCGGCGGAGGCAAAAAGCTGCAAAAGCCGCGGTGTGGGGGCAAAAAGCCGCAGCGGGAGAAAACCACGGCTGCGGGGGCAAAAAGCCATGGCGGCGGGGGCAAAATAGTGGAAATGGGGTAGAAGGCCGGCACGGCTTGGCATTGCTGGAGTGTGATGTGATAGGAAAAGTGCAGCCGAAGACAAAAAAAGATGTAAGTAGGCTTGACTCAGTGCTGCTAAGAACCCAGATGTTATCTTGAGGGTATTAACTAATAAGCAGTTTAAATCCGAATGGCACATTCTGATTTGTTTTTTGTATGTTCACATTTGGCAGGCATAGATACTGTTTGAAGAGAGGAAAGTCAGTAGATAGAGGTAAGAAACTTAAATATGTGCCAAGTCTAGAAACAAGAGACTAGGGGAATAAGGACCTTTCAAAATAAAATGCAAGATTTGAAAACTGATTGGCTAGGGGATGAGGAAAAGGCAGGTCTTTAAGATCAATCCCTGTTTTGCTTTAAGTTGTTAGGGGGTGGTTTTATCACAAATTGTAGAATATGTCATTTCAGTTTTGAACATCTTGAGTTAAATTGTCCTAACATATCTTATGAATTTGATTGTCTTCCCTGGGAAGCTGATATTTCAAAAACTTAAAGAGTATAGATTTCCAACTTGTATCCAATTTATAAAATTATCTCTAGGCTGCTGGTTTCAGGAGGTTGTTCATGAATATTCTATTTGCAAAGAATGTATTAGGAGTTAACAACAGCCTCAATATTTGTGGAGGACCAGTTAACTAAGCCACCTCTTATTTAGTTGGGAAATCTTAGCTGAAGATATTCAGTAATGAACCGACAGTGACTAAAAAATTCAATATTTAAGTATATTTCATTGTAATTTAAGTAGCCATATACAGCTAGTATTTACTACATTGAACAATGCAAATAAGAGGAAAAAAATAACCATCTCTGATACCACATGCCAAAATCCTCATAGATTTATTCTAGCTAAAGGAGTTTATCAGAAGCAGCAATTGAAAGTACCAACTAAACCAGCTGGGGTTAATTCACCGTCATTCTCTCAGAACCATCTCTTCTCTGAACAAAACAAGTCCAAGAGTTAATTGTGAATCTGCATTTTCCTTGCCTATTTTAAGGTTTGGATGTTGACACTAACTTGTGAAATCCCTCTTGTGGTGTGATATTTCGTTTTCCTTGCTTTTTGTTAGGACAAGAATGCTTCAGCTCTTAATTTAACATTATGTTTCTCCCTCCTAGGTTGAGTGAACTTAGAATGCATTCTCTGACATATCCAAGTTTTTGTTAATATGGATCTGGGGAAAAAAGCATACTTAATTAGCTAAGACTTCTTATTCTAGGCTTGACCCTGTGTTCGACATCTTTTGAATTTGTAGTTGCATAGGCTGCTCTCTGACACTGGTTAGTGATCTGGAAGCTATATTAACGTCAGGGGAGGTGGTGTATGAGCATTAGAGGTATCCTTGCAAGGAAAGACTTGTCTTATCTCAATACGTCTTTTTTTTGCACACAAGAAAGTCAATGTTTGAGTCTTCTAAAATCTTCCTATTTCCAAGTTGCAGAGTACCATTGATTCCTAAACAAAGACCTAATTTTTGACTCAGAGATGTGGCAAGGCAGTGAATCACCATTACAATTTAACAATCTTCAAGATAAAATTATCTCTCTGATATTTAGATTTTGCCCGATTATTAAGATATTTGGGTGTTTCGTTAAGAATGGAAGACTCTAGTCTCTTGAGCAAAGACTTATAAAGCCTTCAGATGATCATTTATAATTTTATGCTCTTTTCTTTTACACCTTCAACACAGTTGGAAGCAGCAAATATTCCCTAGAGTTGTTGTGTTTTTTAAACCAAATGCATGGTTCAGTGGTAGAAAACTGGGCTGATCCGAGCTGTTCTCAGTAACATTTCAGGTGACCTATTTCATGTGAAATAATCTCTAGATCCTGTCTTCAAAACTAACTAGATCAGATAACCTACCCTAGATTTTCCCCTTTTAGGGTCTGTTAGCTGCAGTCACTTTTGTGAAAATGATTGCAATGAAAAGATAGAATTGTAGATGGGGAAAATGTTTTGACTAATTTAAGCATAGTGGTATTTAATATGAGAATTTAAGTTACACACATTTGAAAATTACAATGGAGTCTCTTGGCTGAGCTTTTTAAAAAATAGTGTTTAGGCTAAAAAGGGAACTGCTACCTCTCCTAAAATCAGAAAGATGTTACAGTAATTCTCCATTCTCTAGAATTATCAGGAAGCACCTTTGTGATGATTTACTTTTGCTCTTGGGAGTGTGAGCCTGTGTAGTCGTGGAACCATCAATTAGAATGATGGCTTTCTGATCCCAAAGTCATTCATTCTGAAAACAATATTTTTCATAAAATTGAAAGTGAGAAGTTTTGATCTTGCCATTCCCAAGTAACTCCCTTAATAAGAGGCATCAGCATGCTTCAGTGACAGATGTCACCTTCCAGTGCTGAGAGTCATCTTTGAGTTCTCCATTTCACTCCCTACACTCCAATTTAGCTGCAGTTCTCTTGGCCAGTCCTATGAAATACATCCTGGCCTAACGACTTCTCACCACTAATACCACTCATACTCACAGCATTCTCACCTAAGTCACTACCTTTTTTCTCTGGATTACAATAGCCTCCCAATTTATTTGCTCACATAACCTATTTATTCTACACAGTGCACCAGATACACCCCTTTGAAATGCAAACACAATCATGTTATTCTCTGGTGAAATTATCTCATATATTCCTATCACATTTAAAATTAATTCAGAATCATCCCATGATTATCAAAACCCTACATGCTCTTCCACAACATGGTTTACTTCCAAGATATCTCTTCAACTTTTTTTTCACTGTACTGAATTGGTGACTAACACTCATATTTTTGTTTTTGTTCAAAAAGTCTTGACTTGTAAATTTTTCAGTTTCTTCTTTATCCACAGGTAACTCTTTCCTCACAAGGTGAATTGCTTGCTTCCTTGAGTTCTGCTCTCAAAGATACCCTTCATTTTCTACCTAATAGTAGTAACTGTAATCATTCATTATTCCATTACTATGCTCTATAGTGTATACAACTACTGTTCTTTGTCATGTCATTAACTAAATTATTTATTTGTTCCAGTAATGTATTCCATAAATATTGTACACCTAAAAATTATGTTATTTTTATTGCTGTATGCTCAGCTGCCCAATAACAGTTTGAGGATTAACATATTTGTTAAATGCACAAATACATTCTTTCAGAAGTGTTAGTTGAATAATTTTATATTAAACTCCCTATATACGTACAATATGAATTAGAGAAATCAGAATAAACATTCCATTGGAAAAAACTAAACAATTTGTTATAAAACATCCTTAAAAGCATCAGAAAGTTAATACAGCAATGAAGAATTACAGGACCAAGTTAAGAATGGTATGGAAGCCTGTTTGTGAGGCTTATGTTTGGGTTATCTCTTTACTTAGAATGACTATAAATCTCAAAAGAGAACTAAAGGGAGAAATAACCATATCTACTAACATGATAAGGGTATTTAAACATCTCTTAGTAATTGGGAAAGTTGAAAGAAAAGAAAAAAGAGAAAGGGAGAAAGAAACAGCGAAAGGGATAATGAAGGAGAGAAGAAGAGAAAGGAAGAGGAAGAAAAGTAAAGAGGAGGAGGGGGAGGGAGGAAGAAAGAAAGGTGAAAAGAAAGAATGGTAAAGTTTCTAACAACATAATTTCTCCTAGAATATGAATGTTGCTCTATTTGATGGTGTCCCACAGATTCCTTAGTCTCTGCTCATTTTTTATTTTTTATTCTTTCCGTTTCTCAGAGTCAGTATTTTCCATTTTCTTATCTTCAAGTTCATGACTTCTTCTGTGTGTGCAAATATACTCTTAAATCCCTCTGTTGATTTTTTAATTTTTATCATTGTAGTTTTCCACTCAGGAATTTCTGTTATCTCTTTGTTGATATTCCTACTTTTTAATATTTTTTCTAATTCCTTTATTTCTCTGTTTATGTTTTCTTTTTGACATTTGAGTAGAATTAAGAGAGTTGTTTAAAAGTCTTTGTGTAGTAAGTTTGATGTCTGGGTTTCCTTAGAGATATTTTCTGTCAATTTATTTTGTTCCTTTGAATGAGCCATACTTTCCCATTCTTTGTATGCCTTGTAACTTTTTTTGAAAACCGGACATTATAATAATTATAATTACTATGTGGTTACTCTGTAAACCAGACCCCCCCCTACAAACACACTAATGTTTTGTGGTTCTAAATTTTATTTACTTATAATATTGTTAAAGTTTTTATTTTTAGTGAAATTTTCCAAAGTGATTTACAAAACTGTTTGCTTTATAAGGTGCGGTCACTGAAGTCTTTTTGTTTCCTTAACAAATGTTAAGCTAATGTTTTGACAGTGATTTTCTTGTATGTCAGGAACTAAGCAAACAGGCAAATACAACAAAAACAAAAAGAAAAACAAGTAATCATTATCCAGCAAAATATGTCTCTAGGCTATGCAGACTGGCTTTGTGCTGGGTTCTTTAAAGCCGGCACAAAGTGTGTGTTCACTCTTGCACTGAGTGAAGTTCAAGTTTATTCTTGCACAGAGCTTGCACTGAGGGGAGGGATTGGCCAAGGTAAAAGTGTAGGCTCTTCTTATGACATTTGTCATGTGGCTTAACCTATGCATACATGTGACTTTCTAGACTCTCCCATGTACGTGAATGATTTTGAATGTCTTAGT
Source organism: Pan paniscus (assembly GCF_029289425.2). NCBI lineage: Eukaryota > Metazoa > Chordata > Mammalia > Primates > Hominidae > Pan > Pan paniscus. Next base: position 80,823,418 of record NC_073255.2, on the reverse strand, counting down.
TTTCCAAATACTCTTCTCCAACTTTTCTTCCTGTGCTGAAGGTGATCTACTATATGTGTAAACTCTAATTTTTGCCCTAAGCGTCTGTGGTTTGTTAGGTCTCCTTGCTGAGTTTCTTAATAATGTCCATTCCTTATCTGTTCTGTATTCTAGCAACACAGAAAAAAAAAAAAAAAGCCTTTCACTAGTCCTTCAGGTATCCCCCAGACCAGTCAGAACAGACACATAATAATTTGCGGGTAAGATCTTCTCTTGTTCCTTTGGACGATGGACCAGGTTTCCTCACTGGGAATGCGGGCTTCTGACACTTCAGAACTGCCAATTTGCTGGGGCAAAGGCAAGTGAAAAATGTCATAAAGTTTTCAAGTTGTCTTTTTCTTGAGTCTGCTTTCACTTGGTTGTTGTAATCTTTTGACCATTTTCCAGAGTTTTGGCAAAGTTTATTCGGACAGTTTCTCTTAGTTGTGTGATGTTTCTGTGGGGAAATGAAAGATTGCAGCTGTCTCCACTGCCATTTTGCTGATGCTCCTCTTTTGTGAATTTTTGCTTCATGTCCTTATGCTTTGTTATTAGTTCATGTATTAGTTTTCTAGGGCTGCCATAACCAAGTAACACAAACTGGGTGCCTTGAACAACATAAATTTATTGCCTTATAGTCCTGGAAGCTAAAAGTCTGAGATTGAGGTGTCGGCAGGGATGGTCCCTTCAAGGGCTATGAGAGAAAGTCTGTTCTATGCCTTGTTTCTAGCTTCTGGTGGTTTTGTGGCAGTCTCTGGCATTCCTTGGCTAACTTCTGCCCTCATAATCACATGGAACTCTCCCTGTGTGTATGTCTCCCTCTACTCAAATTTCTTCTTTTTATAAGGACATCAGTCATATTGAATTCAGGCTCATCTGATTTTATCTTAACTTGATCACCTGCAAGGAACCTATTTCCTAATGAGGTCATATTCAGTGGTTAGGATTTCAGCATCTGTATAGAGGAAACAATTTAGCTCAAATCTGTGCATACATGATTGTAATAGCTATGTCTTCCTAAAGCGTTGACCCCCTTATTCCTACAATAAAAATTTTTTAAATCCTATTCACATTTTTAATAGTCTATATTGTGTTATGAGTATAATGAGTTCAGTGTTCTTATGATTGCTCTTTGCATGATATTTTTTGTCATCTTTTTACTTTCAATCCATTAGTATCCTTGCATCTCAGCGTATATTGGGATCACTTGTTTTAATCCAGTCTGACAATCTCTGCCTGTTGATTGGATTTTAATCTGCTCACATTTAATATTATAACTGGTATAATTTTATTTGTCTGCCATTTTACTATTTGTTTTGTATATTTCTCAAATATTTTTCTTTATTGCTTTATTTTGCAATGAATGAATATTTTCTAAAATAGGGAACTTCAGATTACTAACGAAATATTTTACTATATATTTTTGAGAATTTTTGTTGTTGTCGTAAGTTTACCATGTAGGTATATGGAAAATTAATTACTCAAATCATCTTCCAATTTATACTAGTAAACTTTTAGTTATACATAGAAACATCATTCTTATTCAAATCTCTTTTATTTCCTCCATTTGAAAGTATTATCACTTTACACATTACATCTATTAAAGTTACAAAGCCAATAATACATTTTAGTAATTATGACTTTACCATCTAGAGTGATTATCTTATCATGATACATTTTTCTTCCAACTCCTTTTTGATGTTACTGGGAAATATGTTATAGACATATTACATTTCTACATGTCAAATACTCAGCAATACATTATGCACATATTATTATTATTATCATTGAGACGGAGTCTCCCTCTGTCACCCAGGCTGGAGTGCAGTGGCACTCCAGTGCCAGTCCAGTGAGCTCCGCTCACTGCAAGCTGCATCCCCCGGCTTCATGCCATTCTTCTGCTTCAGCCTCCTGAGTATCTGGGACTACAGGCGCCCGCCATCACGCCCGGCTAATTTTTTGTATTTTTAGTAGAGACGGGGTTTCACTGTGTTAGCCAGGATGGTCTCGATCTCCTGGCCTCGTAATACACCCGCCTCAGCCTCCCAAAGTGCTGAGATTACAGGCGTGAGCCATCATACCCGGCCATTATACACATATTATTTTATAAACAATTTATGATAAAGAGAAAACATGCATTTCTACTGTCTTTTATAATGTTAATATTACCTATACCCGTGCTTTTTTAAAAATGTGGATTCAAATGACTGTCTTGTGTAACTTGCTTTTAGCCTTAGGAATTTATTTTGGTGTTTTTGTTTTTGTTTTTTTTTGTTATGGTAGGTCTGGCAGCAACAACTTCAGTTAATATTTCTGTTTATCTGGCAAAGTCTTTGTGTTATCTTCATTTTTGAAAAATAATTGCTGGATAAGGAATTGGTGGCTGACAGTTTTTTTTCCTTTGCATCTTTTGAATATATTATTCTACTGCCTCTTGCCTTCCATTGTTTCTGTGAAGTCAGCTGTTAATCTTACAAAACATAGGTGCTCAAATAACAAACATGTGCATGAATATTTACAGCAGTAATAATCATACAGTCAAAAAGTGGAAACAATCCATATGCTTGTTGACTCATAAATGGACACCCAATTTTTAGCTATAACAAAGAAAGAAGTACTTATACACGGTATAATGTGGGTGAAATTTGAAAGCATTAAGTGCACAAAAAGACAAATATTACCTGATTTTATTCACATGAAACATCAGGAATTGGCAAATCAATTGGGATATAAATCAGATGAGTGGTCATTAGGGCTCAGGGAAGCAGAATAGGGTGTAACAACTTTATGCATAATGGGTTTTTAGAAGGGACAGGATGAAATTGTCCTGGAACATTGTGAATATACTAAAAGCAACTGCATTGTATGCTTTAAAATGGTTAAGTTATTAATTTTATATTATGTGATTTTTACCTTAAAAAACAAACAAAAAAAGAAAATAGCCTTACTGTATACATAATAAACTCAAGATGTGTTACAAATTTATATGTGAAATCCAAAATACTATAATATTTAAGGAATAGCTCAGTAGACTAACACTAAAATTTAATATAATCAAATATTTCCTTAAAAAAGAAAAAAGCACAGTAATTAAAAAGGGAAATATAGTTAATCTTTTTTCTCTCCAATAAGCATGCCATTAACTGAGGAAAAAATCAAGCTGCAATTATATAAACTACATTTTCTAAAACCATAAAGAAAATAAGAAATGAAAAGGGATTTGGGAAAAAAATCCAAAGGTACAGTCAACTACACAAAAAAAGCTTAGTCTCATTAATCATTATGAAAATGCAAATTGTAACTGAAATAAGATAAAACTACAATTCAAAGAGAAAGCCTAAAATTTCAACCCCCCAAAAATTCTGGGTTTTGGAGAGCTGGGATGGAATAGGGCTCCTAACCTCACAACACTGAAAGAACCAAACTAACTTCAAAGTCATGACTTTATTTTTATAGCAACCAGGTTGCCAAGAACTGAGTCAAAATGTGAGGGAAAACAAGCACCTGCAAGGAGAAAGAGGACAGATGCACTTACATAGGACAGATGCAAATAGACACCACTATGACAAGTAAAGCTGGAATAATCAATAAATTCCTGAAGACAAAGTGGGGTCGGTCAGATTGTGAGACTGCTGACAGCTGCAGAAGTTGGGAAAGATCCATCATCTTGAAAACTTTTCCCCCCAAACCCACTGTGATCTCTCAAGCAATTGGTAAGGAATCCAAGAGAGTCGGTATATGATACAGATCAGGGAGAGCAGAACACTTGGGAGGTGACCAGGTCTTGGGGGCCGAGCCCTTATGAATGGGATTAGTGCCTTTATAAAAGAAGCTCAATGGAGTTCTTGTGTGCCTTCCAGTATGTGAGGACATAGAAAGAAGGCACCAACTATGAACCATGAAATGGGCTCTCATCAACACTGAATTTGTGAGCATCTTGACCTGAGATCTTACAGCCTCAAGAAGTGTGAAAAAAGAAATATCTGTTGTTTTTTAGTCACCCAGTTCATGTTATTTTGTTATAAGAGTCCAAATAGACCAAGATATTCCACTTAATATATAGGGGAAGACAACAAAAACTGCCACACTTAGAATACTCCTGATGCTGGGAGTATGAAAACAGGAAAAACAAAACTGCTCTTGAAGGTGAAGGAGGAATACCACTGAGCTCACCAACACAGCCAGGAAAAGAACAGAAGTGTGAGAAGGCTACATTCCTGGGACCCTGAGAAAAAGTACCTGCATAAGACTGAGATGAAATTACCTACCCTAGTTATAATTGAAATCCCAAAAAGAAAAGAGGAAAAAATAACGGAGCAAAAGAAATATTTTTCAAAATAACTGCCAAAAATATTCTAAAAGAAGTGACAGAAAATCAAACTTCAGATATAGGAAACTCAGAGAATGTCAAATAGAACAAAAATAAATAAGAATTACATCTTGAAAAATCTTTAAAAAATCAAGTCTAAATTTTATATCTTGCTCCAAATATATAGAGATATAAATAGGTTTTCATCAAGATATGGAGAAAGCCATATCATGGAAACACTAAAATAAAGCTGTGGAAAGACTACATTGATATTAGACACAACAGAGTTCAGAACAAGAAATAGTATCAGAGATGAGAGATAATAGATAATACAATAATCAATTCTCAAGAAGATGTAAACATCCTACTAATTAGGGTATGCAGCTAACAACAGAACCTCCAAATACATGAGGTAAAAGATGAAAGAAATCAAAGGTGAACTAGAAAAATCCAAAATTATGTTTGCAGACTTCAACACTTTTGTCTCAGTAATGGACAGACTAGGCACAAACTCAGTAATCATATGGAAGATAAGAACAACAATATCACCAACAAGACATCCAATCTTCAATGGCAGATACTCTTTCCTTTCAAGTGAAAAAAAAACAGTATGGCATATTCTCTAACAAACCCAGAATTTCTAATATTTGCGGTCTTCCTTCCTTCTTTCCATCTTCCTTTCTCTTCTCTTCCCTTGCCTTCTTCCTTCCTTTCTTCTTTTCCTCTTTCTTTTCTTTTCCTTTTTCTTTTCCTCTTTCTTTTCTTTTTTCTCCTTCCTTCCTTCCTTTTCTCTTATTCTTCCTTCCCTCCTCCCTCCCTTCCTTTCTCCCTCCCTTCTTTTCTTCCTTCTTTTCTCTTATTCTTTCTTTCTCACTTTCTTGTTTTCTTTCCTTTTCTCCTTTCCTCCCTCCCTCCTTTTATTCCTTCCTCGCTCCCTTCCTTTCCTCCTTTTTCCTTCCTTCCTTCCTTCTCTTTATTTTCTTTGTTTCTTTGCCTTCCTCCCTTTTCCCATTCTCTCTTCCTCCTTTCCTTCCTCCCTTCCTCCTTTCTTTCTTTCTCACTTTCTTTCTCTTCTTTCTTTCTTTTCTTGTGTTCTTGCTTTCTTTTTAGTTCCTTCCTGCCTTTCTCCCTTCCTCCTTCCCTCCCTTCCTTCTCTCATTTCCTCCTTCTTTTCTTTCTTTCTTTTTTCTTTCCTTCCTTCCTTCCTTTTTTCTTTCTTTCTCTTTACTACAATTCATATTATTTAAAAAAAATTAAGAGGGGGAGGCAGAAAAATAAAGAACACTTTAATCTGCAGGTAAATAGATTATGTCTGCTGCAGACAAAAGAATGGCCTCCCAAAAATGTTCATGTCCTAATTCCCAGAGTCTAACATACAAATATGTTAGGTTGCATGGCAGTGGGAAATTAGATTTCAAGTGAAATTAAGGTTGCAATAAAATGATGGAGAGATTATCTTAAATGGGTGGGATCAACGAAATCACAAGCTTCCTTATAAGTGAGAGAAGAAGGCAGAAGAAAGGCAACCATGGAGGTCGTAGAAATTACTCAACATCACTGACTTTTAAGATACAAGAATGAGGACCCAGCGCGGTGGCTCATGCCTAATCCCAGCACTTTGGGAGGCCGGGGTGGGTGGATCACGAGGTCAGGAGATTGAGACCCTCCTGGATAACATGGTGAAACCCCACCCCTACTAAAAATACAAAAAATTAACTGAACATGGTGGCACGTGCCTGTAGTCCAAGCTACTCAGGAAGCTGAGGCAGGAGAATCACTTGAGCCTGGGAGGCAGAGGTTGCAGTGAGCTGAGATCGTGCCACTGCACTCCAGCCTGGGTGACAGAAGGAGACTCCATCTCAAAAAAAAAAAAAAAAGATATAAGAATGAGGTCATGTTCCAAGGAATAAAGGTGGCCTCTGGATGCTGAAAAATATCAAGTACATAGATTCTGCCACATAGCCCTCAGAAAGACTGCAGCCCTGCCCAAAACTTGATGTTAGCCCTGTGAGTCTCAGTTAAGGCTCTGACCTCCAGAACTGTAGGCTTAACAGTCAATTTATTGTAAGATATGAAGTTTGTGGTAATTCATTACAGCAGCAAGAGGAAGTTTATATAGTAATTGTATCATGAAAATGAGAACCATAATTTACCATTGCTTTTAATACTGCACTTGGATGTTTGAAATCACGTACATGGAAATGATCTCTATCTGAATGAGGGAGGATAGCAAATTGATGCCAAAATAATGCAAATGCAAATCTTACACTCATTTCTATGTAGGTTTCATTTAATCTTTGAAATTAAAATGAAATTAAAGGATTATGATATTTTGATGAAATTAGACTAAAATGAACAATAACAAAATAAGAACTTACTTATATTCTTTATATGGTCAATAAAGAAGTGATAGTGAAAAAAACAAGATCAAATGAAGGTGATGATTTAGGAAGTTGGAAAGATAGCTTAAACTACAAAATGGTATATAACTGGTGAACACTTAGACACACTGATTGATGAACTTCAGCTTTTGGCTTGGTGAGAGCATAAAATGAGAGCAGCTAAGGTTTGCAAATTTGTAATCTCCTTGTGGAAAAACAGGGGAAAACACATCTCAGCCTAATAAGATTTATCTACTAAAGAGTCAAGAATTGATCCATTTGTCCTTGTAATTCAAAAGCTAATTCAAATCCTGATTTGATGTATTGTGTGAACAACCATTGCTGATTATCATCGCATACCTGGCATTCTCTTTTATCTGATATCTGAAATATTTGGTAATTCCTGGACTTTCTCTTTTCAAACCCAGTACGGTTTAATTTCAATCTTAGAACAGTTGTCTTTGAGAAATTCTTCCCTCTACTGCATCTGTAAATGGCCATAGCATGGTTACATATATACTGTCGCCCCAGAGAACATTTGTTAAATTAAAACCAAAGTTTAAAGCAACAGCTTTAACTCACTGGTTTTACTAATGTTTTCCTCCCCAATAGCCACAACAATATTTATACCCTCACACCTTTTAACATAAAGCTTGGTGTTGTCTACTTTTCAGGTGCTGTCATCTATATGATCTCAGTATTTTAAAAATCAGCTTCCAGCCCATATGGTGGCTCATGCTTGTAATACCAGCAGTTGAAGAGGCTGAAATGAGAGGATTCTTTGCGCCCAGGAGTTCAAGAGCAACCTGGGCAATGTAGCAAGACCCAGTCTCTATCAAAAGTTAAAAAAAAAGGTGGGCATGGTGATGTGCACCTGTTGTCCTAGCTATTTGTGAGGCCAAGGTGGAAGGATTGCTTGAGCTTGGGAGGTTGAGGCTGCAGTGAGCAGTGATTGCACCACTGCACTCCAGCCTGGGCAACAAAGCAATGCCCTATCTCAAAAAATATATATAACAAAAATTAAAATCAGCTCTCATTGATTTCTGCATAAATATGCACAGGTGATGTCCATATAGACATAAATAATAATATATCTGACAATGGGCCCATATGATCTTCAAAATGTAAAATGCCTATCTGTGTAATTGACTGGTTAGTCTCATTAATGAATATAGATTCAATTCTACTTTCTTGTTCTAGATAAATTATATAATCTAGCTTTTCATTTCACTTATTTACTGATAACAACATGAAGAATGACAAGATATCTATTTTGGAAAATTACTCTGGTAGGAGAAAAGATGAAACAATGATAGAATTGCACGGAAAACTAGAAAAAAGTATGGTCTTCTGATATTCTATCACATCATATACTAAAGGCCTCATAAAACTCAGATATTTTACCTAAAAATGTTATTTTCATCTTAGGAATGATCAAAGCATGAGACTAGAATTGTATTACAATGTGCTTGTATCACAAGCACATGTGCTAAAAAGGAGGGGAAAACATCATTACTGATATTTTAAACGGATGTTTTACTTTCCATCAACATGAACCTCAACTTGATATGATGCAGATTGAAGGAAATCACCCATAATTCCACATTAAGAAGGCCTGTGATATTTTATGGGAAAATAAATAGAGAAAATGCTAACAGAAACCCTATTAAGCATTAAGCTTTATGGAGCAAAGACAAATCCAGTGGTGAAAGATACACACTCGAGTTCTGTTTGTTGTCTTGGAACAATTCGGTTTAGAGGTGACTGGTGGGTGAGGAGAACGTATGCGAGTTCACCAAACAGAAAAGCTGAATGAGGCAATGCCTCTTCCTGACCATATCTCTTACTCAGATAACTATATAATTTATTGTCCAGTAAAGGTTATATTTAAAATTCATATTAAAAGTCATGCAATGAAGTTGTCCAGGGAAATCAAGACTTAACAGTCTCACTCTGACAATAATGAATAGGGGGGTTCCCTGAAGATAGACTAGGACATGACCCCACACTGGCAGGTAGTAGTACCAGAAAAGAACCCATGGAAAATCTTTACCTTATGCTTGAGATAGGGACCAGGCTTAAGTGAAAGCCAGACATAAAATTCTATCTAAAATATATCCACAATCGATGAAAATATGTGGTGTACAGGCATAGAATGTCTTTACTGGATCATTGAAATAGTAAGATAAATTCAAATTTTTACATTGTTTTATTTTCCTCCAGTTAGGGCTTGAGGTTTGTCTCTGGAGAGTGACTGTCAATTGGAGCCCTGCCTTTCTGGGGTTCTGGGCAGGGGGTTGTGGATGCTTAACATGTGCCTCTCACAGGACACTTCCTTACCCCAGCAGTGGCCAGGTGTGCATCCCACGACCAGGCCTCCCTCTCACAGAACATCTGTTGAGACTAGGAGATGCCTGGTGACTGTTGCCTGACCTGTGTCCTGTGTATTTCTGACAAGAGCCACTCTCAGAGACCCTGGCCAGGAGGAGAGTTAGGTTCCAGTATAGGTCAGATCAGACACATGGAGGCCACAGGACCAAACATGGGAAATCGCAGAAGTAGTTTAATTACTCACAGATCCAGAGAGAAGAGGGTAGCTGAGAAGAGGGTTTAGCTGTGTCCCCAGCCAAATCTCATCTTGAATTCCCACATGTTGTGGGAGGGAACAGGTGGGAGGTAATTGAATCATGGGGGCAGGTCCTTCCCATGCTGTTCTTCTGATAGTGAATAAGTCTCACAAGATCTGATGGTTTTATAAAGGGGAGTTTCCCTGCACAAGCTCTCTCATCTTGTCTGCTGCCATGTGAGACTGCCTTTCACCTTCCACCATGATTGTGAGGCCTACCCAGCCATGTGGAACTGTGCATCTATTAAACCTCTTTCTTCTGGAAATTACCCAGTCGGGCATGTCTTTACCAGCGGTGTGAAAATGGACAAATACAGTAGCACACCTCATAGGGCTGAACAAAACGGAGAAGATGAGTGGGGAGCAAGAGAGAGAAAAGGGGTCTGTGGGACTCCAGCCTTTATTGGGCCCAGAACAGTACCCAAATAAGTTTTCCACGGGGCTCTAGTCATTGGGGTGAGTGCCAGCAGGCACATTTCTTGGCTTCCGCTGCAACTGAGCAGGTCACTCTGGCATGTGGGGGCTGTCCAAGTGGGCTGTGAGGTCTGTGGGGTGAGTCATGCAGATTGTATCCAACGGTTCCATAGCGGGTAGTCACCAGGGGGAGGCAACTGTGTAGGGTCAGTATCTGGGCCAGCCACACTGAGGAACTGTGAGGGTTAGAACTGGAAATTGTCAAGGGAATCTGAACCCAGCTACCATATGAGAGAGTTCAACTTACATTCAATGTGAATGCCATGGCAATATTAAAAGGTAAGAATTCGCTCCATACGTGCTTGAGGTAAATAGGAGAAACCTAGAATTTATGTAAACAGTGAGAAGATTAGATGTGAAGTTTTCTGTCACATATTTTAATACTGGCAGCATATTATATATGTCAATCCATCAGGCATTCAGAATTACATGCTTATGAAAATTTTTTGCACCATCAGACAAAAGACAAGGGTAGAAGACATTTTTAACCCTATAAACGCTAGCAAATTAAAAACAGTAGGACTTTTATGTCCTAATATATCTATGTTGTGAAAGGCTGCCCTGTGAAATACGGGATTTCTTAAACATATTTTAAAAATCATAGGTGTCAATATTTTTTAGAAATCCATTTAAATTTTCTCTTGCTATTTTACAATGCCTATTTATTTAGTGGTTCTGCTGATTTTGATGTATATCCTAAACTTTACATTTTCTTTAAAGTATGTTTTATACAACTTTGTGTAAAATGTTTCAGTATCTTCACATTCTCTCCCTGTCCTTTTGTTTTGCTCTTATATGGTGGCCTTGAGTCTTTTCTCTGGCTTTTCAAACCTAGTAAGACTAAGACACTAAAGTAACTTTGCCCATGGTTTGGTAATGCCTTCTAAAGCACATCCTAAGCTCTCGTGCATACAGGGGTCTCCTTTGAGCTCTATGCTTTTGAGATCCCATATACCTAAATTCCAGTACTCCAAATCAGTACTGCTCAGTTTTAGTTACTAAGTTTAAAAATGTATTTTAATAGCAAGTTAGTTTAGTGCACTCTTGCTTCTTTCTTTACTGCTGGTATACATGTATATTCCTTTAAATGAATCTTAGAATTTATTTAAAAATTTTAAATTATACTAATGAAACTGTATATTGTTGTGAATTCATAGGTGAATTTGGAAAGAATTTGTCTTTATGATACTAAATCCTTTTTATCCAAGAATCATATGTGCCTTTATATTTATTCCAGTCTATATTTATATCACTGAGTAAATATATAGAAATGTGGATACATACAGCTGTTGTTATAGATAGATACAAATATAGATATAATATCTTAAATCTATATCTATCCCATATAACATGTATACATGTTATATGTGTGTATATATATTTGTTTGTGTTATTAAAGAGCTCCCTTAAAATTTTTCTTTTATTTCCTATATAATTTTAGGTTGAGCTTGAATTTTCCTTGTATAAACAAGCAAATATTTATACTAGTTTTAATACTGAGATTTAGACATTCTATCTTATTTTAGCATTGAATATTTTCACAATTATTATAAACATTATCTAATATTAATAACGGAACTGTTAAAAATGTTTAAAATTGTACCTTTGAATTATTTTATTGTTGAATTTAAATTCCTTTAAGTATGATAGTAAATTTCTATTTTATGCTTTCTCTATGCATATGCAAATTAATCTATCCACTTCTCTATCTCTATGTAGTAACATGAAAATCAGGCCTCTCTTCTTCTAATGGACATACACATGTTTGCATATAGAATATCAGACTCTTTATAGCATTTAAAATCTTTAAAGACATGAATATTACCTTTTGACAAATATATTTTTGCATGTACTGAGAATACCCTATTTATTTTTTATTTGGGCTAATCAATATGATTATTAATATTATTGGATTACCAAATTTAGAATCACACTTTCATCCCCAAGGTGGATATTTGTGGGTTTTTTTGCCAATTTCTTGTCTTACTCTTTCAAATATTGTTGGATATTATTTTTATTTTATTTGGCATTTTAGTGTCAATATTTGTAAGTGATGAACTCTACTTATTTTTTCTTCAATATCTGGTGGGTTTTATAATTATTGCTATATTGGATTTTTAGTAGACATTGACAAAAATTATTCCTGTATGTTTTATAGCTGTATGAAGGAAACAAATATATTTTACCCCAAAATATATTTCCTTGATATATTTCAAAATGGCTATTCAGAAGGGCTGGAAATGCAAACATAGCTGCAAAGCTGTCTTGGGGAGATTTGCATCAGTAGAGAATCTGCCTTGATGCAGCCAGGCTTTCTCTGAGGTCTGCCCCCTTGTCTGGATCTAGGAAAGGTTAACTGAGAGTCTGAGGTCTCCAAAGGTCTGAAAGAAACATTTTCTTTCTATTCTCTCTGAGGACTACTCCCAGTGAGGTTTCACCTACGTAATAAGGTAATAAGTCCACTGTTGCTAGCCAAGGTCCTTTTCTCACATAACCTTTTTTTTTTTTTTCCCTGTGATCCAGGACCCCATTCTTTCTGTAAACTTCATGTGGTAGATAAGCTTCTGCACCCATTGTGTGTCTGGGTCTTCGTTCTAAGGGCTCCAGTGTACACACATTGCAGAAACCAGTATGCCTTTCCTACTATTTATCTGCCTCCTATTAGTGATTTTCAGGGAAACTTCAGAAGGCAAAAGGGACATTCTCCTTTAGCCCATACTCAGACAAAATCCCCCAACATTTAACTGATTCCTAATAGCTTAAAATCACTTTGAAAAATCCACATATTTATAAACTTTTCTTCCCTCTTTGATTTCTGTTCAGCTTGGGTTTTGTTTTTTATTCCATTTACTTCATCCTCGAAAAGGATGAAGTCTATTTTATGTCTATTCATTCTCATTTATTGACATTGAGAAAAGAAAATAACTTTCATGTGAGAAATGCAAGTCCTTTTAAATAATCAGGCCCAGAGAGATATTCAAATGAGACAGCAGTTCTGTCCTGCTCCTCTTTGAGCTGTGTGTTCATCTAGGCTGCTTGCTGTTCCCACAGTAGCTATAAATTAACCAATAATGCCACACCAGACACTATAATCCACACCCAATAATAGTGTAACAGTGTATAGCCAGTCACTAATAAATGTTATTTCCATAAGCCAATGAGAATTTGTGACAAACCTCTTTGCATCATCCCACTTCTTGTCCCTTTTTTGCCTTTAAGAAACTGCTTGTTGCAAAGCTCCAAATGGAGTTCATATCCAAGGATACTTGGCTCTGTTTCTTCCAGGCAGCTGCCCTCACTGTGGCTCAAGTAAACTCTTTGAATTACGTTTTGTGCTTCAGCCTCTTCCACTTATATTAACAACATGGATTTGTGTCACCATGTACGGCAATTAAAATGTTTACACTTTTCCCCTCGAGGGCACTGATGTGTTTTCCTGAGCACTTGGAATAGCTACGTAGTGTTTACTGTCTAGATTATGGTTTCTCAACCTTGGTGCTACTTACCTTTAGGACTAGAGGATTCTTTGTTGTGGGAGGCTGCCCTAGCAATGCTAGGTGTTTCGTTTGACCTCTAAATTTCACACCTCCACCAGTCTTGACATCCCCACAATAACCCTAGACATTGACAAATGTCTCCTGGGGAAAACTCTCCACCAGTTGACAGCCAAACTTCTTGAAATATTGGAATTGTCAATTGAGTTTTTATCTTATCCAAAACAAATATTTTTCTTTGTTTTTAAACATCTACTTCCATCTACTTATCTAGTTATTTTTACTTTTATTTGTAACTTAATTCCATCAAGGAGAGAGAGTGCATTTTCTGTTATGCTAAATTTTTGTTGAATGTATTGATTTTTTTATGACCTGATATATGGGTGATATGTAGATATTACATGTTTGTATTATCAAATTTCAGGGTGATAATAAAATTAATACTTATAATATTTATATTGTCAGTGTATATTAGTTATTTTCTTTCTTCACTACAGGAGTTTTTCAACCTATAGGCTATTTTCAATTCTAGGTTATCCAGTAGATTTTGAAATGTTATGATTAAATATCTACTTCTCAAGCATTCATCTTTGCAAATGAATCAATTCCAAGCTCTTATAATGCACATCATATAAAGGGCAGATTAGTCAATATATGGTTCAGAAATAATTATGTAATATTTATAAGAAAATTAAAAATTTAGATCCTTAACTCAGATAACAATAATCCAAATTAAAATTTGATTTAATTACATAATTTAAAATGACACCAGAATACTAGTAAAAATGTAGATAAGTTTAAATAATCCTTTTTAGCTGTAGGACTTTATTAGCATAAATTCAAATACAGGAACCAAAGTAAGATTGAGACCTATAGTCAAAGGTTAAAATGTACACATTATAGGGGCATGATTAAACTAATTTAAAGCATAATAACATGGAGAAATATTGCAAAACATACATTTTACTGAATTAATTGTTAATATCTAATCATTAAGTGAGAACAAAGGTAAAGAGTAGCTACACACACACACACACACAAGTGCAATATTGTCAAATAAACGTGATGTTCAGCTACACTAGAAATCACACCTGTGTTTTCTCCACAGAAGAGTAAAGATTAAAAATCACAATAATATTTATTGTACATATGGAGGTAAAGATACTCAAAATATTACCCTAAAATACATTTTTTTTTTTTTGACATGGAGTTTTGCTTTTATTGCCGAGGCTGGAGTGCAATGGCACAACCTTGGCTCACTGCAACCTCAGCCTCCCAGGGTCAAGTAATTCTCCCAGCTCAGCCTCCCAAGTAGCTGAGATTACAGGCATGCACCACCACACTCGGCTAATTTTTTGTATTTAGTAGAGACGGGGTTTCACCATGTTGGTCAGGCTGGTCTCGAACTCCTGACTTCAGGTGATTTACCCACTTCAGCCTCCCAAAGTGCTGGGATTACAGGCGTGCGCCTGGCCAACTTTTTGACATATTTCAAGATGGCTACTCAGAAGACTGGAAATAGCTTCTTCTACAAGAATAGCTGAAAAGTTGTGTTTGTTGGGGAGATTTGCATTTATAGAGAAAATCTGTATTGATATAGACAGGCTTTCCCTGAGATACTCCCTTGTCTGGGTTTAGGAAAGATTAACTGAGTCTGGCACATTTACATTTCTAAAAACCATTTCCTATCTATACTTCCCAAGAGGAGGGCTGCTCCCTGTGAGGTTTCATCCATGTAACAAGACCACCTCTGCTGCCAGGCTCCTCTTTCTTCCTTGTCGTCACCTGTCTTCCGCAAAGCCTGATTGACCAACGTACAGCTCTGTGTTTTCTGTAACCTCAAGACAGCATAGGCATGTTGACTACCTTGCCTTTCCTGGAGTTTTTATATATATAGTATATATTTGCATATCCATTTATAATATACAAATATTTGTATATATATTTTTATATATTATGTAAACTCCTAGTGCATACTTGTGCACATAATTATATTTGTAAACCTTTTTTCTGTTAATTTGTACATTATCAGTTTGTTTTATAGACTCAAATAATTAAAGCTTCAAGGGAAAAATTTAAACTTTCCTATAGAGAAAAGACAAATATATATGTGACAAATAATATTTAGAGTGTAAGATGCTTTTTAAAGGTATATTTGCAATTTCTGTCTAAACATTTAAATATACATTTGTTACTTTAACTATAAAATTTCAAATAATTTAAGCTAAATACATAGTATATGCAGAAAATTTAGCAATATTTGTATGTAGCACCTTACTGTGTATTACTGTAACCAGTTGTGTAATATAAAGAACTAATTAAGGTAGCACCTACTTTTCAAATATCACATTTTTTCACAGACCTATTAAATAAGACAAATAACATTTAAACTTTATTTTTAAATTTGTAGAATAGTAGTTTTCAGCAGATGGTTTATTTTAGCAAATTCCATCTTCAGATTGTGCTATGCTTTTATGAGTTCCAGCTGTTAACGGATAATATTTTACTGCTGAATCTATCATGTGTGATATAATTGCTCATTATGTGCCTTAAAACACAAGCAATATAGTTATTTTCAACTTTTAGCAAATTAAAATCTTATCAGCAATTTAAAAACTCTAGAGTTGTCTTCTTCTGGTTAATTATTTTAAACTTGTATTTTTCTCTTTATGTTTTTAGTGAGTTGTCTTATCAAGGAGAAGAACTCAAGCTGATTATTCTTTTTTTTTCTCTTCCATCCACCTCGCAGGTGTGTTAATAATTTCATTTCTCAGAAAATGTTCTTTCATAGCCATCTTACAAGATGAGAGACCTTTTAACATCTTCCATTCGGATGTGATACCAGTAATGGAAAATATTCCGGCTTCATGAATATGGTGATACAAATAGTTATCCGTCTAACCTCTGTCAGTGCCAAATGTTTACTTTACTCAGTGAATTACTCAGTTGACTGGTAATTTCTTCTGAAATCACTAATGAGAGGATCAGAGGTCTGGCTGTTGTCTGTACCGCATATGACTCCCAGTGCAGACAATTGTTTCTATGGAGCACAGACAGTTGAAAGGATTGACTTCCTGCTTAGAACAGTTTCTGCTGTGCTTCTTATCCTTCTTGTGGAGATTTCAGATTATCTGAATTGTTTTTCTATCTTAAGAAAAAACTCAACAATTCTCCCACCTGAGAGGAATGTAAACTGTAGTAAGTTAGCAGAAGCAATCCGTAAAGTTTTTACATTGTTTGTTGTAAAATGCAGTGTTGGTGTCTCCATCACTAACATTTTGTATCCCTCATTGCTCTTTTTTTGACTGCAATAGGATACCTCTAGGCAAATCTATATTCCCGAGACAGAGTGCCCTTTTGGTTAGCTATAAGTACACTCAATGGTAGGCTGAAATACTAGTTTTTATCTATGGCGAAATGGAATCATACCAGTGATTTTCTTTAAAAGGAAATTTAACTCTTGCTATGGTTTGAATGCTTGCCCCTTCCAAATCTCATGTTAAAATTTGATCCCGAATGTTGCAGGTGGGGCTTACTGGGAGGTGTTGGGTCATGAGGATAGACCTTCATGAATGGATAATACCCTCCCTTAGGAATCTCAAGCTATCCTCCCTCCTCGGTGCCCTCAGGAAAGAGTGTACCATTCTTTATTCAACTATAATTGCCCCACCCATCCTTTTTGAGATATTAATTACATGTATGTTACACTGCTGCATATGGTCTCATGTATCAATGAGTTTTTGGCTTTCTTAGTTTACCCATTTTCCTTTAGTTTGTAAAGCTTCTATTTTTTCTACAAATTTTCTGATGTTAGGGTAAAATCCATTACTTATTCTATCTCATGGAATTTTTATTTCAAATATTTATTTTTCATCTATACATGTCACATTTTTCATTTTATAACTTCTATTTTTCTCCTATGTTCAATTTTCATTTAAGTAATTTGACATATATATGTATTTATCTATATGTATTTATAAAATATATTTACTTTAAAGACCTTGAAAATTCCTTCTTCTGTGTCATTTATAAATGACTTATTTTTATCCTGTTAATATTTATCTTAATAATATATATCTTCTGGCTTCTTTGCAGGTCAGAGTTTTTTTTTTTTTTTTTTGGATATTTTGATGTTATGCTATTGAATATCTAGATTTGATTGGCTACCTTTGAACAATGTTGTGGCAGGCAGTTCGGTAACTTCGGGAAGAGTAATTTTCTGTTGTTGTTTTAAATCTTCTCTTTAAACTTTGTTGAGTTAGTCTAGAGCCATCTGTAATTTGGAGCTAAATGAGCACTGTCACTAGGGCATGAACCTCCAGTGGTCTTTACTGAATATCCTGGAGGTACAGAGGGGATTCCCTTCTCTGGCTGGTCGGAGCTAACATGTCTTCCTGTCATGTGATGCCAGGGAAGTCTTCTTCTTCCAACTTCCTGGTAGAGTCCTTTGCTGAGCTCCTTAGAATTTCATCCTATGTACATTTGGCTTAGGGACTTGGGAGAAACCTTAGGCTGATTCTTATTTCCTTTCTCTGTAAACTTTCTCTTCTACTACACATTCCAGCTGCTTAACCTTTTTTGATTTTTATCTGGTTCCTCAGTGCAATGACAATGTCTGCTGTCTCTGGGATTCCACTCTACTGCTGTCACGGAGAACCTGGGAATAAAGCAGGACTCATTCTGGTTCCTTCTCTTCTCTTGCAGAGCACAGTCCTGTGCTGCCTGATATTCAGTACTTCAAAAAAATGTTTCATATATTTTGTCCATTTTACTATTCTTTAACTCTAAAAGAGTAACTCCAGTCCCAGTTACAGCATCATGTTCTGTAACTCTACTCCTTGTTGCTTCATTCTGCCATTGTCTGGTATGATCGCCCCTTTCCCTTCTGTAATCAGGCCAAGAGCATAATATAATACTAGTTATAACTGCACAGCTTGCCTCCGTTGTGTAAAAAAATCACTGAGACTTAACTGTGTCCAACTTTTTAAATGTGAATATAAGTACAACTAAAGCTATATTTTGGTTAACATTTGCATTGCATGCTTTTCCATTATTTACTTTCAACATCTGTGAAATATAAATATAAATTATAAAAACTTTAAAAGAGTCCATTTAAAAAAATCTGGTCTGATTATGTTTTAACTGGTTTATTACAATGCGCATTCTTGACTCCAGGGTCTAATATAATTGGTACATTTGTCTATTTGCAAAAAAAGTGACAATATTTTAAAATTAATTTATCCGACTCACAACTTATATGCTTCTGCTGTTGTATGGAAGATACATTTTAAACTTTATGAGATAGCATTCTGTTATACAGTCGATATCCAATTAAATTTCTCTCCATGTTTATTTCTTTCATTAAAATAAATCATTCTTCTAACTGCAAACTTTCATCAGGGATCATGTCTCTTCTACCTGAAGAATAATCTTTAGTATTTCCTTTCCTGTGGGTCTGCTTGGGAGAAATTCTTTATTGTATCTTTGCTTTTGATGGATATGTCCACCAAGTAGACAGTTCTAGGTCGGCACTTATTTTATTTCAGGACTTGAAAGATATCAGTACCTCACTTGTTGGCTTTCACTGTTTCATTTGAGAAGGTTGTTATCAGTCAACTCTTTCTCTTTGTAGTTAGCCCAATTTTTTTATGAAGTGCTCTTTATATTTTTCTTTTACTTTTCAGAAATTGTCCCATTATGTTTCTAGGTGTGTCCTCTGTATGTGGTTTCCTTTGCTTTGCAAAGCCTCCTGAACCTGTGGTTTAATATTATTGGTCAATTTTGATAAAACCTCTAACATTGACACTTAAAATTCTGTTCAGACCAGCTGTTTTCTCCTTCTTAGATTTCAACGTGTGAGATTATTACTGTATCCTTTATATGTTTTAAATGACCTTTTTCTACTTTTTTTTTAGTTGGTTAATCTGTATTAGTGTATACTTTGTTTTTTTATTTTATTTTATTATTATACTTCAAGTTTTAGGATACATGTGCACAATGTGCAGGTTTGTAACATAAATATTCATGTGCCATGTTGGTGTGCTGCACCCATTAACTCGTCATTTAGCATTAGGTATATCTCCTAATGCTATCCCTCCCCACCCCCCCACCCCACAACAGTCCCCGAAGTGTGATGTTCCCCTTCCTGTGTCCATGTGTTCTCGTTGTTCAATTCCCACCTATGAGTGAGAACATGCAGTGTTTGGTTTTTTGTCCTTGCGATAGTTTACTGAGAATGATGATTTCCAGTTTCATCCATGTCCCTACAAAGGACAGGAACTCATCATTTTTTATGGCTGCATAGTATTCCATGGTGTATATGTGCCACATTTTCTTAATCCAGTCTATCGTTGTTGGACATTTGGGTTGGTTCCAAGTCTTTGCTATTGTGAATACTGCTGCAATAAGCATACGTATGCATGTGTCTTTATAGCAGCATGATTTACAGTCCTTTGGGTATATACCCATTAATGGGATGGCTGGGTCAAATGGTATTTCTAGTTCTAGATGCCTGAGGAATTGCCACACTGACATCAACAATGGTTGAACTAGTTTACAGTCCCACCAACAGTGTAAAAGTGTTCCTATTTCTCCACATCCTCTCCAGCACCTGTTGTTTCCTGACTTTTTAATGATTGCCATTCTAACTGGTGTGAGATGGTATCTCATTGTGGTTTTGATTTGCATTTCTCTGATGGCCAGTGATGATGAGCATTTTTTCATGTGTTTCTTGGCTGCATAAATGTCTTCCTTTGAGAAGTGTCTGTTCATGTCCTTCGCCCACTTTTTGATGGGGTTGTTTGTTTTTTTCTTGTAAATTCGTTTGACTTCATTGTAGATTCTGGATATTAGTCCTTTGTCAGATGAGTAGGTTGCAAAAATTTTCTCCCATTTTGTAGGTTGCCTGTTCACTCTGATGGTAGTTTCTTTTGCTGTGCAGAAGCTCTTTAGTTTAATTAGATCCCACTTGTCAATTTTGGCTTTTGTTGCCATTGCTTTTGGTGTTTTAGACATGAAGTCCTTGCCCATGCCTATGTCCTGAATGGTAATGCCTAGGTTTTCTTCTAGGGTTTTTATGGTTTTAGGTCTAACGTTTAAGTCTTTAATCCATCTTGAATTAATTTTTGTCTAAGGTGTAAGGAAGGGATCCAGTTTCAGCTTTCTACATATGGCTAGCCAGTTTTCCCATCACCATTTATTAAATAGGGAATCCTTTCCCCATTGCTTGTTTTTCTCAGGTTTGTCAAAGATCAGATCGTTGTAGATATGCGGCATTATTTCTGAGGGCTCTGTTCTGTTCCATTGATCTGTATCTCTGTTTTGGTACCAGTACCATGCTGTTTTGGTTACTGTAGCCTTGTAGTATAGTTTGAAGTCAGGTAGCGTGATGCCTCCAGCTGAATTTCATTTTCTTGTGTCCCTTGAAGTGCTTAAAAAGGATTACTTGGGTAATAATTATGTCTGTATGTGAGAGGACTCTTATTTTCTTTATTATAGCAACAAACATAATATTATATTGCAAACAATATCCAGATAAAGTGTCAGTAGTGGTTTTGATTAAATGATAGGTCTTATTTGTTATTAAAACCAATTACTGATATATCTGAAAAGAACCTTTGACGTTTGGATATCAGACCAATTAGGGACAGATTAGTAGGTTAGTGTTGACTTACATGAAAAGCAGATGCTTTAAACCCAGGCAACATGGATTTTCATGTAGTTCTTATTATTTTAGTCAATGTGTGTTTTTTCTGGATTTCGTTCCTAAAAATATTAAACAAGCACCTGTTATGCCACCAAAACAAACAAACAAATAAGCAATCAGCATAAGATAATACAGTCACAGGCATAAAGGTGCAGAAATGTTTTAAAGAGAAACCTGGTTACAGAAGATGCTTCCCTAACGTATAGGACTAAAATTATCTTGCTATCTTTAAACTCTTTTTTCCTCTGTATTAGTTTGTTCTCACATTGGTATAAAGAAATACCTGAAACTGGGTAATTATAAAGACAAGAGGTTTAATTGGCTCATGATTCTGCAGGCTGAACAGGAAGCATTGTGGCATCTGCTTCTGGGGAGGCCTCAGGGAGCTTTTACTCATGGTAGAAGGCAAAGTGGGAACAGGTGTCTTACGTGGCAGGAGCAGGACCAGGAGAGGGAGGGAGAGGTGCTACATACTTTTAAACAACCAGATCTTGTGAGAACTCACTGTACAGTAGCAAGGGTGGATGTTGCTAAACCATTCATGAGAACTCTGCCCGCATGATCCAATCACCTTCCACCAGGCCCCACCTCCAGCATTGGGGATTACATTTCAATATGAGATTTGGGTGAGGACACATCCAAACCATATCATCCCCACTCCCACTTAATGACCTTAAAAATCAGGGCCCCAAACATGTATTTTACCCAAGTGATATTGTATATAATGCTACTGGACTTAACAAAAACCCACTGCCCTCCCCGTACTTTTGAATCTTGATCCCCAAGAACAATTTTTTCCAACCCCTTTAGCTCTTTTTCTGGTATTCGTCTCCATTTTTCACATAACATTTTTATGTTGCTATTTCTTGATTTTTTTTTAAGCTTTCATTTTGATTGTCTGTCTACTACAGAATATGATGACTTAACTCCCCACAGCGCACACATTGCACATGGATGTGTGCATGAACACACATACACTTCCTTTCCTCCAATCTCTCCAGTAGGATTGTATCATAATTCTGATTTAATTAGTATTCAGTGCTTGTATTATCATGATTCTGCATTTGATGTTGCAGTTAATCTAGTGTACTAAAATACCATTTCTATTCTTAAACATTTGGTTTTTCCTGAAATTAATCATTTCTTGCTTTGTCATATGCTTAGATTTCTGTATAACTTATCAATTCATCCTCAAACTTTGACAGAACTATACGTATCCTTTCAGTATATCCAAACACCTCAAACAGCCCATCCATTCAGCTTCTTTTCTTCTTGGAGATTCTTCTGGAGGCTTCCATTTCCCTGCTCTAATCTGGGTGGGATGATCTTTGGACGTTTGATGGCTGTGAACTCTGCTTCTCTTCATCATCACTTTGAGAAATCCCCTTTCCTTCTCCTGTGCTGAATTCCCTGCTACTTGGATTCTGGGTCTTGTTCGTTCTTGTTTCCTTTCTTGGCTTGGAAAGTTTCCTTCCATCCCTGAGAAGCTTCATAAAAAAGGTATGCATGGAAGGTAAATGATTTTTTTGAGTTTTCTTCATATTTTAAATAGACTTTATTCTACCCACACACTTGATATATAGTTTAGCTTGCTTTCTTTTCATTTCAAATAAAACTCATTTTTTCTTATAATTTTGAAGGCGTTGTCCATTTTCTTCTGACTTCACATTATTGCTGTGAAAATCCTGAAACCATTCTGAGCCTTAATCCTTCCCTGTAATCAGTTTTTACTCATGAGTGTTTTAAAATGTTGTGTTAATGTTCCTTCACATAGGTTTTCTTCCTTCCCCTTCCTTTCCTTTTCTTTTTGCTGGCATTTTATAAGTATTTTCAATCCAAAAATTCTTATTCTTCAGTTCTGAGAAATATTCTTAAAATTTTCTTTGGTAATGGCTTCTCTTTATTTTCTCTTTTGGGGATTTCAAAATTGGAAAGTTAAGCCACTTGAATGAATTCTCCAATTTTATGGTCATTTTCATTTGTTTTACTTTCTGAAATATTTTCTCTACTTGCTCTTATACCTTATCTGTTGAGATATTTCTATCTTTTCCTTTTTAATTTCTAGGAGCTCTTTCTTGACCTCTGAATGTTTCTATTCTTTTAGCCTCCTATTCTTGTTGCATGGACACACTTCTTGTCTTTCAGGATATTAATAATCTTGAAGTTATCTATGTATGTCTTATTTCTATGTCCTCTAAGTTTATCTCTTCTGTTTGTTTCGGTTCCTGACTTTCACGGTAGAGGCTCCTCTCAAATGTCTGCTGTGATATTAAGAGTGAGGTGCTGACATGGTGTTTGTGAGCCTTGGAAGTGAGGACAAATTCATTGGCCAGTGGGCTTTACTTTAGCTCGAGCAGGTGGAATTGGTCATTTAGTTGGGAAATATCCATGTAAGTATCATTATGTCATTACCCTTGGACCAGATTCTCCAGAGAAGACTCTTCCAATTTTCTGTATGGGGTTTAGTGGGGGCAGGGGTGGATGGGGGGAGATAAGTCAGGCTACTGCAGTCTGGATGCTAAACAGGGAGAGGGGACCAGGGACTATCCATTCAGCGTGTAGACTTTTATTCTATAGAAACTCGCTATGTCTTCAGCTGTGTTTGATGTCCCTGAGTTCATCCTCTATAGAAAATGACTCTCTGATCTTCTGTGCAGAGGGACTGGAGTTGAGGGAAGGGACTTTAGAGATTTTCAACCAACTCCATTTTCAACCCCACCTTCTGCAGCCTCTGGTACCTCCACTCCAGGGCCTTCATCATGTTAAGTGGAACACCAGCTTTGTTTCTGTTGGCCTCATCCCCAGCCCCACTCCTTGTGGGCTCTCACTGAGCTTTTTCTATTCTGGTAAGTCAGTTGCAACTTGGTAATCATCTGCTTTTCAGCTTTCAAAACACTGATGACATTTCTCTCCTCTTTTCCCCACTTTTTTTATAGTAGACAACTTAGTTGGGTATTTGGAGGAATTAGAGTGTCTTAGCTCAGGTTGCTAAATCAAAATACCATAAACTGAGTAGCTTAAACAAGAGACATTTATTTATCACAGTTCTGGAGGCTGGAAAGTCTGAGATTAGGATGTTAGCCTGGTTGGGTTCTTGGTGAGGGCTGTCTTCCTGGCTTGCAGACGACGGCCTTCTCACTGTGTTCTCACATGGTGAATGGAGACAGAGAGAGACAGAGAGAGATCAGTCTGATCTTTCCTCTTCTAATAAGGACACTAATCCCATGTGGGAGTCTTACTCTCATGACTTCATCTAAACTTCATTACCTCCTAAAGGTAATACTATCACATCAGAGGGGTAGGGCTTCAACATGTGAATTTTAAGGGTATACAGACATTCAGTTTATAACATGGAGGTAAATGAATGTGTTCTATTTTCCATGCTCAACAAGAGGCCAGGCCATGCAACAGTCCTTTTTTTGCTGCTGCTATTAGTGAGTCTCAGTAACAGGATGGAAGTAATTGAAAGGGTGCTGTATCAGGTGGCTCATCTCCATTTTCAGGTTTTTAAAATGGGAAAGACAGAGTAAGAGAAGGGAAGGGGAAGGGAGAGAAAGGGAAAGTTGAGCAGGATCAAGAAATAGGAGAGAGAAATGGATGAGTAGAGGAAAAGCGAGGCTATTATTGAATAGTAAAATGGAAGCCATTGTTGTCTTCATCTTCAGCCCATCCCCAACACTCCTTTCATTTTTTTTTTTTTTTGAACTGACAAGAGAACTATAATGCTTCAATGAACTGGTCATCAGACCCCTAGCACCTGACCAAGGCTCCAATACTCTAACAAAAAATAAGTTTTTAAGATCCCCAGTCATGCTTTGACTTGTGAAGTCAGGATTTATAATTTTGAATTGGAAAAGTTTTCTGATGTACCCTCTAGTTCATCTCCTGTAGGCTTTTCAAAAAGCAATTTATTGTATTTTACATGATGTTCTATTCCCATATTAGAATTTACATAATTCACAGTACTCATGGGAGGGAGCTATGTGGTATATTCATAGAAACACAAAATGTTGAAATTCAAAGGCATCTTGAGATCATCCTGTCAAGCACCCTTCTTTTTACAAATGAAGGAACTGATAGCCACAAATGTTACACATCTTGCCCAGGGTCATGCAGAGGGAACATGGGTGTGCTCCATTGCAGGGATGAGAAGAGGATAGCATGCCATGAGTGAACTTGAACGAGTGCTTCTGTTACTCTGTTTATATTCCAGGATCTTTTTTTATTAAACAAGCTAAGCTGCTTTTCATTTGTAGATATTTACATGTTATATATGGTTAAGCTATAATGCATTTGCAAGGAGAATGAATTTTATCTAGAAGTCACTGCATGAACGGAAATTAGAAATTATATCACAGAAATTTATGAAGTAACAAATTGTTATCCTTTTGTCATTTGCAATTCTGATCGATTTTCATTTTTGTGCTTGGATGATGTTGGGATTGTTGGAAGCTTAATGTTCTTTTCTAAGAACTCCCTTAGATAAACAATACCATTTAATGCAGAAAGTTATAAAACACCTGCTGTATTTCCTATAACACTGAGAATGTAGATGTTTTTGGTTTCAGTAAAAGATTGCTTGACAGTGCATCTTTAAATTATGCAATATTGACCTGGCTTGCACATTTTCAGAATCTCTAATAATAGGAATAAATTTTTAAAAACCTATTCTCACAAGTTCTGATGTGTTTTAACATTAAAATAAAGCCTTGTAGATAGCTGTTTGATTAGTTGTGATTACATTTTATTGAGTCCAGCTGAAATCCTTCATTCTTGGGATTGATGTGTTGCTATTTCCTCTTCCAGTGGTCATTTTAATGGTTAATTTTTTTCTGTATTCCTTCTGCAGTAACATGAGTTGTCTGCTTCTTATTGTGGAAAAGCGAGATTAAATCTCCTTTTGTACATAAAGCAGGGTGTTTATTACATCATATTTAATGACAACATTGTCAAAGGAAATATGCATCTCTGTGGACTGGTAGTATCCATTAGAAATAGATTTTGCTGTTTTTTGGCCAGCTGAATCAAGCATAATCTCACTTCTGAAATGTTTTCTGACTTGTTGATTCCGAGGCATATCAATGTATCATACAACTATTTTTTATGCTTCTCTGACCATGTAATTCCAAGGCCGCTGGCAAGAGCCAGTAAATCTTACTTACAGTTGCCAAATTCCATTTTCTTGGTCTTTTGTCCCTAGGCTGCCCTATATGATAGCATTTCTCACATCAAATTGTAATATTTGTTTATGTATTGTGTTGTTTACTGTTATCTCCTGAAGATGAGGGACTGTGTCTTCTTATTCATTCATGTAACTCCAGATTCTAACAGAGAGCTCAGCATGTAGCAAGAGCTCAGTTAATGCTCCACGAGTGATGACAGGCAGACCCAGGTTTATGGGGAAAATAGCTTGCAATAGGCTCTTTTGAGAGGATGTCAGTCAATGAAATTTCTATCCAACTTGAACCAGACCAAAAAACATTTATCTAAACTGTGCAGCCTTGATGATGTAAAACTTTGAAGTTCACATTTTGAATGTACCACCTTACCTGTTGATGTTGTATTTAATTATGTACATTGAGGTGACCTAATGACCAAGGAGACAATTATTGAGAGATAATAGTAAAGTACAGTAATTATTTGCTATTAGGATTAGGTTGACAAGGTTTGCATTTGACTCATCAATAGCCGTGTGATCTTGGGGACAGTTTTTTCCATGTAAAAAGAAATTTATAATGTTTACCCTACTAACCTGATAGTATTAGGATATTATGAGGCTGAAATTAGATATTAAAGCATTAGTGAAATAGTATTTTTCTGTTCAAATATATTATTATTTGCTATTTGTTCTAAAAGTAGATCTTTCATTAAGGAAAAGGTAATAGAATCGTGTGTGTGTGTGTGTGTGTGTGCGTGCGTGCATGTGTGTGTGTGGTTGGAGGAGGTCCTTGCATCTCAAGCTACTAATTATCTTCTATTTTGAATAAAATCTAGTCCAAAATGTATTTTGACAAGAGTCCTTCAAAGAATTATGCTGGGCATGGTGGCTTCCACCTGTAATCCCAGCACTTTGGGAGGCAGAGGCAATAGTATTGCCTGAGGCCAGGAGTTCGAGACCAGCTGGCCAAAATAGCAAGACCCCTATGTCCACAAAAAACAAAAACATTACCCAGGCATGGTGGCACACACCTGTAGTCCTAGCTACTTGGGAGGCCAGGATAGGATCGTCTCTGGAGCCCAAGAAAATGTTAGATGGCTTGCTATCCAAAACATATCTATTCACTATCCTTTCTTTTTAGTACTATCTGAATCCAAAAAGTTAAAAACATAACTGCATTTTTAACCTTTTTATGTACTAAACACATGGATCAAATCCTCCTATAGGGAATGATCTTGCATTACCTAGGGAAACACTACATGTTACTTGCATTTCCTTGAAAGACTGAGTTTTTAAATGCTTTGGGTGCTGATGTTTGTTCTCTGAAGTTCATTTCCTAGTTTGTTTACTGCCATACATTGGTCATTGTACAACCCTTGCTCAGAAGGGTTATTTGGCTAAAATAATAATGACCTTTCTGCTATCAGTTTATTCTTTCTTAAATTGAGAATCTCAGCCATTGTATTTGTTGAAAATGCTGCTTTGAGCAAAGACCCCTCACTGTTTGAAAGCTAATACATAGCAGAATTCGGGTAATGCTGATAAGTAGAATCAGATATTACTTGGTGCTAGGTAGAAGAGTGCACATAGATTATAAGCTCTAATACCTGCTGTTGATGTACTGTTGAGAATGTCCTATCTGCAGAAGGTATTTGGAAATGACTTTGATATGTACACCTATAACACAGATACCAGGATACTTTGCCTTTTTCTGAATGATGGTGGTTTTAAAATGTGGATATGCTTATCTATTTATTAGATAATTTCACTGTATCAGGAAACAGTGGCTTCTCATTTATTCACGTATTTGTCACACATCCAATGAGTGTTCACAGCTATCAGGCTTCACTAGACTTAGAGATACACTGGGATGTTTAATTGCTGCAATTCTGTAATGAAATTATTAATTCTGTAATGGGCTTAATTCAAAGTCTAATGCTGTTTTAAAGTCCAGAACAGGTAAGAAATTTAAACAGTGCTCACTTTGATTTCAATATTGTCTTTGTCATAATGGTTCTTCCGGGCAATGGGCTGGAAAATATGTCAGAGAGTCTGTTCATATTGGTCATTTGAGCATTTAGAGGGAGTTAGTTTTCTCTTTTGAAACCTTCCTGTCGTATTTTTTGCTGCGGAGTCTGGGAACCTAATTTGAAATGGCAAAAACAAATAGACAGAACAAAATAAAGGTCACAAATCACTCACCAAAAAATAATCTAAAGAAAATACAAATGCACACAACACATTAATGAAATTCATTTAAACCTAGTCAAGTGCTCCTTCTCCAATTGTTCCTCACCTTGCCCTTGCTTTTTTGACCCTACAGAGAATTCCTTTTCTGCCCAGTTCCATAGATACCTCTGGACTGGGTGTTCTCTCTGAGCTCTCCTCTTTCTACTCTTATTCTCTTTCATTCTCCCCCGACGCCATTTCTCTTCTCCCCTTTCCCCTTCCTGGTTCTCTTCTTTTGTATTTCTTTCTTTGTTTTTCTGAATCTTTCCCAGTTCCTGTACCCATGTCTCCTTAGACATTTCTAATTCAAAGGAAGAGGTAAGAAGAGGCAACATATCAGACATTCATTTCTATTGTGGTGAGCATAAGTTTTTCTTCTAACTATACAGCTTTCTGCAGTCGACTCTATATCCCCCTTGAGGAATCTCTAGTATGAGTTGTGATTCTGTGTATACTTGGGGAATGAAATTTGAGGTTTCTAGAAATAATGCAGGTGAATATCACTTGATGAAAGACAATCACTGTTTCTGTGTGGGGGCTGTTGATTTTGATTTTAAACAATTTACAACTAGCAGGTGTTTTCTGAGGAAAACATAATGTGTTGAGTGTCTATTGAATCTCTTCACAAAGCCCATTTGGGCGACATCTTCTCAATCTTCAGATGAGGGACAGAGGTACAAAGAAGCCACCTCACTTACCCAGTCTCACATAGCTAAGAAGAGAAGGGCCAGGATTTGGACCTAGGAAGTCTGACCCTAGAGATGAGATTCATATTCACCCCACTCCTCTGTTCCTCTGAGCAGACCTCCAGATCAGTGGTGAGTTGTGGCTGAGTGAGAGCCCAGTGTGGACGCTGACCCTGTGAACCTACCTAGACCCGATCCACCTCCAGATCACAGCATCTCTCTGAGAGTACATCTGCAGACAGGCAGGAGAGGGGCTCTCTGTGCCAAGGTCCTTTTCTTTTCTTTTTAATTATGATTTTATTTTTTTAAAAAGTATCTATTTTTATTTTAGATTGGGGGGGTACATGTGCAGGTTTGTTACAAGGGTATACTTGTGTGATGCTGAGGATCGGATTTCTGTTGATCCCATCACCCAGATGATGAACATAGTACCCAATAGGAAGTTTTCAGCCCTCGCCCCACTCCCTCCATCCTTGTGGAGTTTCCAGTGTCTATTGTTCCCATCTTTATGTCTGTGTGTAGCCAAGATTTAGCTCACACTTATAAGTAAGAACATGAAATATTTTGTTTTCTGTTTCTGCAGTAATTTGCTTAGGATTGTGGCCTCTAGCCGCATCCACGTTGCTGCAAAGGGCAAGACTTCATTCTTTTTTATGGCTGTATAGCATTACACAGTGTATATCTACCACATTTTCTTTATCCAGTCCACTGCTGATGGGCACCTAGGTTGATTCCACATCTTTGCTATTGTAATAGTGCTATGGGGAACATATAGGTGCATGTGTCTTTTTGGTAGAACAATTTCTTTTCCTTTGGGTAGATATCAAGTAATGGGGTTGCTGGGTTGAATGGTAGTTCTGTTTTTGGTTCTTTGAGAAATATTCATACTGCTTTCCACAGTGGCTGAACTAATTTACATTCCCACCAACAGTGTATAAGTCTTCCTTTTTCTCTGTAGCCTCATCAACATGTTATTTTTTGACTTTTAATAATAGTCATTCTGACTGGTGTGTGATGATGTCTCATAGTGGTTTTGACTCGCATTTCTCTGTGACCAGTGATGTTGAGCATTTTTTTCATATGTTTGTTAGCCACCTGTATGTCTTCTTTTGAGAAGTGTCTGCTTCTGTTGCAGTCTCGTTTCACAGCGGATTGTCTTTATTTCCCTATGCATGGTAGCGCATGCCTCTTCTGTACCATTCCTTCATTGCATTGCTTTTCAGAGTCCCTTTAAGATTCCACATGGCATTTGATAGAGGAAAAAGTATAAAATGTTTGAAAGTGAGAAGGAGAAAATAAACACAAATATAAGTGCAGTTTTACTCTTTTAATCCATGTTGGTAGAGATAACACTTTTTCTTTACAGTGATGTGCGAGATAAATCTTCTCTTTTGCAAAGTACACTTTAAGCTGATAAACTTACAGTTTCATGTTGTGCACTTTCCTGCTAAGTCCCAGTTGTACACCACATGAGGAGGCGAAAATATTGTTACAGGAGGCACGATTACACTCATTTAAACCATAGAACAAATTTTACTCAACTACCACTAAAGGACCAATTACTTTAAGTCAAATTGTTAGTTTACTTATGTCTTCAGAAAGATGGAAATATAAATTATGCTAAGGATATTTAGGGTAGAGAGTTTATGTGTTTCTATTGCCTTAAAAAAAACTGGTTATTTTGTTTTGCTCATTACTATTATCTGAAGGCATGTTCATAAGAAATAAATAATGGTGGATGGGCTGTATCACATTTTTATTAGATCAAAAAATGTTTAATTCTAGGCAAATTTCTTATGGTCAAACTGTAAGTCTAATCATTTTTAACCAATCGTCTAGTCATTCTCTTTAACAATTGATAAAATGGTAATTTTGTTTGCTTATTTGTACACCAAAACCAAGGTCTGTCATGTAGCTCTAACAAATTATATAACCACAGACTTGAGTTGATTTATGCAGAATTTAATTTGATGGAAATTGTGAACCAACTTGAGATACTGATAATACTGTAGTCATGTTGTTTTTTTAAAAAGCACACTTAGTATTCTATACACAGCTTTGTAAGTAATTTCATTCCAATAAGTTAATCCTCAATTTCCATCACAGTTGGAACTTGGTGCTGTGACATTGTTTCTTGTTTTATTTTTCTCCTACTATATTATTAATAGAGATTTTTGTCTTATAAATGAGCAACAACTAAAAACACAATTCTTTATCCTTTTAGATTGTTTTAACAAAACTTCTTTATTGAAATACCAGAAAGAATGAAGGTCCTATTTCTCCTACTTGTGCTGGCTACAATTCCAGTTTTCTACCATTTGTATAGATTGCCTTTCTTTGTGCAACAAGACGTCTTTGAAAGGAAGTTTTAACATTAAATAATAACATTCTATTAATTATTTGCCTTATAAGGCAAACAATAATCTACGGTTGTTTCAGAAAAATGATATCTTCATTTTTGTATAAATTTCAATTATACATTATTAACACTAATGTACATATGGTGAATTGACCTTCAAGATCCCATCAGTGCATGACCTGTTATTCCTATTTCTGGGAGTGCTATCGGCAGACAACCTTCAGCTCTGAACCCTGCGAGGGAATGCCCTGGCTACAGAGAGCTGCCTTGCCCAAGGTCACCTTCCCCTCTTCCAGAGTGGCCCAGATCTGATGATTCATTGTATTGGTCAGGGTTCTCCAGAGAAACAGAACCAAAGAGATTTTTTGTCAGATACTGGCTCACATAATTTTGGAGGCTGAAAAGTTTTACAATCTGCTGTCTGCAAATTGGAGACCCAAGAAAACCAGTGGTGTAGTTTGAATGCCTCAGAGCCAGAGGCACTGAGAGCAGGAGAAGATCAATGTCCCAGCTCAAGCAGTCAGGCTGAGTTCATTCAACCTTGGTCTACATTTTTGTTCCATTTAAGCCCTCAATATCCCAGCCTGCATTGGAGAAGGTAATCTGCTTTACTCAGTCCACTAATTCAAGTGCTAATCTTTTCTGTCTTTTTTTATTTGTTTTTTTGTTTGTTTTTGAGACAGAGTCTCGCTCTGTTGCCCAGGCTGGAGTGCAGTGGCGTGATCTCGGCTCACTGCAAGCTCTGCCTCCTGGGTTCACGCCATTCTCCTGCCTCAGCCTCCCAAGTAGCTGGGACTACAGGTGCCTGCCACCATGCCCGGCTAATTTTTTTTTTTGTATTTTTAGTAGAGACGGGGTTTCACCGTGTTAGCCAGGATGGTCTTGATCTCCTGACCTCATGATCTGCCCGCCTTGGCCTCCCAAAGTGCTGGGATTATAGGCGTGAGCCGCCCCTCCCAGCCAATCTTTTCTGACACACCTAGAAATAATGTTTAACTAGCTATGTGGGCGGCTTGTGGCCCAGTCAAACTGATACATAAAATGAATCAATGCACTGACTGATGTGGAGGTATAATGGCCTGGCCTTTGTGGCCTGTTTTAAAGCAACTCTGAAGGCCACTCTAGCCTCAGAACTTCTTGTGGTGTC
This sequence comes from Pan paniscus, assembly GCF_029289425.2. Lineage (NCBI taxonomy): Eukaryota > Metazoa > Chordata > Mammalia > Primates > Hominidae > Pan > Pan paniscus. Next base: position 80,790,832 of record NC_073255.2, on the reverse strand, counting down.
AGCAGCCTCTCACTGGGCCACAGCCAGCTGGATTTCTCTGCTTCCCCTGAGCCCTCCATCAGGTAGATGCCAAGAGCAAATTTTGTGCATTTCAAACTCCTTCTGAGGTCTGCTTCTAGGAGAGTCCAACAGTATTATCTCAACACATTAGATTCCAGCCTCTTAAAAAGGTAGCACAAATGTTTGAATGAAACAGAACATGTGGTTGTTTCCATAACAACTTTTGCTTAACAATTGGCACCCGTTAATATTTTAATGGTTTTAACCATTTTATTAAAGAGTTAAATTCTAATTTCAGCTCAGATATTGGAGCCAAATCTTTACTACTTATGGAATCCATTTGAAAGGAGAAATAATTCTTGGGGGTAGGAACTGGGGGATGGGAGAAGAATGTAAATAACTTTTCTCATTCTCTCACCTTAAAATTGCCCAGATCACATTGTAATCAACAATGATGAAGAGTGAAATCTAGTCATTTCATCTATTGGCACAGGCAAGTGAGTAAGTATCACTTTTCAGAATTTAGGATGTTTGATAATATTACACATAAAATGGTGAAGGTTCAAAAATATGATCTGTTGAAAAACCTGTGTTTTGGGGCTGAATGTCAAGTATCTCTCAGTGTTGGTGATGATTCTTGTCTGGTTATGATTATTAGTGTTATTAACACTAATAATAATGTGCTACATTGGCATAGGAATTTACCCTTTATAATTGGATTCTCACAGTATACCTGAGAGATAGTTATTATGAACCTCATTACAGAGATGAGGAAACTGAGAGATGAGAGACTTTTCAAGATTACGTGGGGCCACTCTCAGGTCTTCTGACAAGTCTATTTTCTTTCTTATTCCACCATCTCTCTGCACTAGCAAATCAATACATACAAGCCTTTTATCTCTCATATCTGAGACACCTGACCACTCACCCACAAGTCTCAGCCTTCTAAAGAGGTAAAAATTCTGAAATGGCGTTGTTTACAAATTTGCTCTTGTATCAATATGAGGAAATTCTAATGCCACTCTACAGATGAATACACTAAGACCTAGGTAGTATTCTAATTCATGGCACCCTAATAAAAACTATTTTGGGAGGCAGATCCCATTTCAGTGACAACTTCCTCTGAATTGTCATGGCCCAAATATTTTTTTTACTTCTTTTAATGACATCTACTTTTAAACATATATTTACATGTAGCTATTTGTTCCCCTACTTGATGGAGAAGTCTTTGAAAGCAGCACTGTCTCATTTGTATTTCTCTATCCTAGCAGTACCTGTCACAAGTCTTGCATTTATTCATTCAACAAATATTTGTTGAAGTCTATGTACCAAACACAGTGATACGTGTTGGGGTATACTGATAAATTTGAAAGACAAGGTTCAATACTCATGGATTTCTAATAGAAGAAGAAAAAGAAAAAGAAGTAACAAAAAAAGTAAAATTAAAATTATCATGATTGCTGCAGCATGAAAGAAGTGGAAGACAAGAACCTCAGAAAAGTCTTCCTGAGAACATGCATCAACAGAAACAACTGGAAAGTTTGGAGGGTAGACTGGCTATTTGCTGAAGAACTTTAAGTCACTTCTATAATCTGCATGGATTCCAAGTATTTTAATTAAGCTCTTATTTAGGATAACAGAAGGACTGTATTTATGTAGCTGTCAATTAGATTTACAAGGGACAACTGGCAGGGTTTTAAAAAAAGAGTCTTTAAATTTGCTTTATCTTATCCATCAATCATTTGCAGCCACTAAACCATTAAGCCACAGGTATAGTCAATTGTGGATGGGCAAGATGATGGAAGAAGTCTAGACTTAGAGGCAGACAAATCTGGCTTTGAACCTGGATTTCAGTATCTTGCAAGCCATTGGTACCCCTGTTTCTCATTTTCCTTATCAGAAGGATGGTCATGATACAAACCTTCAAGTTCTGCCATTAGGAATAGAGATGGTGTCACTGAGTAAATGAGACTGGAAAGGAGTGATCATGTATATTGTAAAGTATACATAAAGTGTTAAATTCAACAAATGATCTTTAAATTATTGTTAAGTAACCAGAAGGAAAAAAAATACACAGGCTGCAATGAAACTAGCCAGGAAATTCTAGAAAACAGTCAATTATAAATTCCTTCATACAACATTTTGCCTGTAAGTACTAAGCTTTAAAAATTACAGAACAGGAACACCCCTGCAGAATAGGAAAGTTAAAGTCCCTTGAATTGTACACAATTAGTAATCTTTCAGACTGAGACATGGAAGAATAGATGTGGTGGACACATTCTTTGATGAAGGGCAACTTCTCTTCCTCCCACCCACCCCAGGAATTTAAATCAAGACAGAGAGTCTCTTTAAAAAGTCAAGCAATGGATGTGGAGTATTGTATGGAAAACGTATCTTTGAGGTCTGAATCTTTGAATTTCATTTTATTTTTAAAACCAAATTCTAACAGTATGTACCTCTTCCTCTTATGAAGTCATAGGACTATTTTAGGGGATGAACTATTTGTCATTTATGACTGAACTGTGGTATATCTTATGCTGTTATCTGTGTTACCTAATTTACACCCTTGTCTGACATTTCTTATGTGTACGTATTGTCATTCAATTATATCATAACTGCTGAGGACTGGTGGTCTTTGTCTGTAGCTCCTGAAACATAGTAGACCATGAGTGCTTATGAATAGATTAGCTGTCTTGTTTTTGACTGATATGAAGAAAGAAAGTGTGAATGGGTATCAGGGTTAAGGAAATAATCCCAGTCTTCTAACTACAATCATTTGAGAAATAATTAATCTACACTTTAATAAAATATCCACAGGCACCAAACAGCACAATGCCATGTGGAACAGGTTCTCTACAAGCATTTGTTCAGCTTAATAGTCCAGTGCCTCTTTCCAGGAAAATTCAAACTGACCAGGTTGAAAGATATGAGGTGAGATGCAGGAATAGCAAAAAGTGAAATGGATTTAAGCTATGTTAAAATTCAACTCAGCTAACTCAGCTCTTTACAAACAAAAATGTTTAATAGGTCCATGGTGAATAAATAAATCAATGAATTCAGACTAAACTATGTTTGGATTGCTTGTTTGCTTCTTCTGAAACAGTAATAATAAAAATTTTCAGAACTTAATTTTTTATGGCTACAGATTCAGTAACAGTCTCAGAATGATGCTCAGCATATAACATGTCTTTAATGGGATGCTTAAGTAATCATGGCAATTTAATTAAAAGGGCAGTCATCTTTTGAAACAGCTATTATTCCCTAGAGAGTGTTACTTCATGTTACATTTTTGCAGTTACCTAATGTTTCCACTCATGGAGGTTTGCTTGTTTGCATTTTAAAGAAATTATGCGTAGTCTTCAACTTACCTCTAGACTTCATTCCAAAAGTTTTCTCAAAATATGTAATCACTCCTTTCCTCCTTCTCCAAACCTGATTTTTTTCAGTTCTATAATTCACCTTTTCTATTGCTGATTTAAATATTCTCTCTCAGTGACCTCTTTGCCCCACAACACTTCAAATACCTAACCTATCAGCCCCTGACGAAAGTATTACAGTTTCCTTCTCTCTCTTTAGCTCCAGATTCACTTTTTCAGTTTGACATTCCATGCATACTTTGAAGACAACCTGCCTCCAATCAAAATCATTCTTTCCTCCTCCTTATCCTCCTGGATTTCCCACTTGTTTAATGATACCATCACATAACTGGTCACAAAGACCAAATCCTTGGAGTCATACTTAGCGGTTTCCCATTGCTTCACTGCTTACATCAAATCAATACAAAGCCCCATTGATTCTAACTCAGAGATTCTGCCTTAGCTCCAGCTGCTCCTCCCCAGCACCAGTAACGCTGGCTCAGTCATCATTTCCCACTGCCTATTCCAATACCTCCTTGATGGGCTCATTGCCTCCTGTTCATCCCGCTTCAGGCTGCCCTCTGTATCAGCGATCCTCATCCATTTTTCTTCCATGGAGTGCAATGCTCATACATGAGACATATTCCTATGGGCCACTCAAAGATTGAAGAAATAGAAACATTTAATGAGAAAATTAAGCATTTAATTATTCATAGTCTTCCACAGGCCCTGCAGAGCCACACACAATCGGACCCTTATCTCCATCTCATTTTTGTTGCCCACTCCTCTCACCCTCTTCTGCTTCTGCTTTCTCCTTCTCCTCCTTCCCCTTCTTCCTCCTCTTCCCTCTTCCTCCTCCTCCCTCTTCCTCCTCCCTCTTCCTCCTCCTCCCTCTTCCTCCTCCTCCCTCTTCCTCCTCCTCCCTCTTCCTCCTCTTTCTTCTTCCTCCTCCTCCTTCTTTCTCTTCCTCCTCCTCCTCCATCTCTTCCTCCTCCTCCTCCTCTGTCTCTTCCTCCTGCTTCCATCTGCTCCTCCTCCTTCCATTTCCTCCTCCTCCTCTTTGTCCTCTTCCTCCTTCTTCCTCTTCCTCCTTCTTCCTCTTCCTCCTTCTTCCTCTTCCTCCTTCTTCCTCTTCCTCTTTCTCCTCCTCCTTCTCCTGCTCTTCTTCTTTCTCCTCTCTGTTCTTTTTCTCTTCTTCTTCTTTCTTTTTATTTTGCATTAAGCCTGATTTACCCACAATATTTCTGAATTCTGTGAACTTAGAGAATTTCTTTTATTCACCATTGTGTCCACAGCACCCACACAGTATCTAGCAGATACTGGGCACTCAAGAAATATTTACTGAAGGAATGAATCAAGTATCACAACTAGTGGTGGTATATCGGTAGACTAGCTAACTGCGGGTAGTGACAGCCCAATCTGTGTATTATAGGCAATTCCCACCCCTGGGATGCAAATTGTAAGGTTACTAAGAGTCCTGCTATTGCAGGCATAATTTTGAATGTTCTCTAACTTAAAAGAAAAATAGTTTTATATACTAGCACCAGTTAGTCATACATCTGCTGTACATATTAGGTCCTATCACAGTGCCCTGGAAATCTATCATTTGGCTACCAGACGTTTCTTCTTTGAAAGTCTACCTAAAGCATAAAGCTCAGCACATACTTCTCCTGCTGATGAACCTAATGGATCCCTATTGTTTTCAGAATAAAGTCCAAGTTATGTGATGTCTTAGTCTCTTTGGGATGCCATAATAAATTATTATAGGAGACCAGTGCGTTGTGGTGGCATGTGCGGAGTAATCCCAGTTACTCCGGAGGATGTGGTGGGCAAATCACTGGGGCCTAGGGCTTTGAGGCTACAATGAGCTATGATCTGGCCACTGCACTCCAGCCTGGGTCTCAGAGTGACACCCCCATATCTAAAAAATAAAAAATAAAAATTATCATATACTGGATGGCTTAATCAATAGTAATTTATTTTTACAGTTCTGGAGGCTGAAGGTCTGAGAGCAAGGTGCCAGCATGGCCAAGAGCTGATGAGGGCCCTCTTCCTGGTTCAGTGTCTTTTTGCTGTGTCCTCACATGGCAGATGGTGCAAGAAATCTCTCTGGAGTCTTTTTTATAAGGGCGCTAATCCCATTCATAAGGACTCCACTCTCATGACCTAATCACCTCCCAACAGTCCCATCTCCTAATACTTTCACACTGGGGATTAAGTTTTAACATATGAACACTCAGCCTACAGAATTTGGCATATCTAACAAAACCATTCTCAAGCTGGACCTGGTCATTGTTTCCAACTTCAAACCCAGCCAGTGTCTACCATAGGCCATGATCCTGCTAGGTTTTTACATACTTTGGCCTCCACCAGACATGTTCCACTTTTGTCCCCATATGGATGCATATTTGCTCTTTAAAATTCAGCTCTCTCAAGCACTTTAGTTACTCCTTCTTCTGTGTTCTGATTGTATTGGGTATCCTATTAATTATATACTTTATTATCTATTCCATGGTAACTTATTCAAATGCCTGTTTCCCAGACTAGGTGGTAACTCCTGGATTAGACTGTGCATTTCCAATGTTGAGCCCAGTGTGTAGAATATAATGGCATCCAATAACAGTTGGATGACTGAGTGCATTGTCAATTGTTTGGAAGTAAAAATGCCTTTGCCTACTGAAGCAATGCTATAAATGGTGATTTAATTCTTAGCTGACTAAAAAAAAAAATACTGTTTATACCATAATGCAACTGAAACCTATTGCTAATATTGCTTTCTCATCTAGTTTCAGAATGTTATCTCTGTTTCACTGCAATTGGGGGAAACTCTTTCTTCTCCTCCTACCCCAGCCCATAGGCAGAGATCTTTTCTATACTTTTCTCTTTTGTCCTTCATTGCCTAAGAAGGAGAGGCCAAAAGAACGGTTCTGTCTTTTTATTTGCAGTGAAAATGAGATGGTATTTCTGCCATTTCGATTTTCATAGTGGAGATGTATGTCAATCCAAAGTTGGCATCTTTGGGGTTTGCCTGTGTCTTATATAGCCTTGAAGACCACTTGTCTCATAAGACATTGCTATGCTGATGCATGAGGATCTTGCTGCAGTTCTATTAGCTATACAATGAAATTAACTTTAAAAGAAGTCTACCAGTAAATAAAAGCAACAAAAGGACCGTGCTACTTAATAAGGGTCTCAACTATAAGACATACTCATACTTTTATTAATTCTGACACTTGTCCTTTGGCTTATATTGCATAAATCAAAAGAGCCCTTCTTCTTTCCACCTTTTCACTCTCATCACACATCTTATACACCTTGGTTTTCTTAGCTATATCCACAAAAATAATGTTTAAATTTTGGGAAAGAAACCCATGTCTGATTAATAATTGTTGTCATTTATTTGGTGAATATATTATAATGCAAACAAACATAATTGCTCTTAATAGGTGAGAGTGACACATATTTTGAGCAATAATATTCATACAGAAGTATGTGCTTTTATAAAGTAGCTAATTGGGTTTGCTAATTAAATAAATGCTCTTTCTGAATCACCCCCTCCCTTCTTTTTTAAATAGGTGGTGTTTGCATTGCTCAGTCCCAGAAAATCCCACGTGAACCAAGACCTGGAGAATTTGAAAAAATTATCAAATGCCTGCTAGAAACACCTAATGCTCGAGCAGTGATTATGTTTGCCAATGAGGATGACATCAGGTGCTGATTACTTTTCTTCTGTATGCAGGGTCAGATTTGTGTCCCATATCCTCTTTCTAACATATTTCATGTTCAACATAAAAGTTTGTAATTCCCTTCCAACAACAGACTGCTTTCTGCTGCCTTCTAGTTTGTAAATCTGAAATACCTACAGAGTAAAACTTGGGGACTAAATGAGATAAGACAAACAAAGGTGATAGACAGAATGATGTGAATGAGGTTAAGGATAAGGCTAATTAACATATGTTGGAGTTAGTCTCTGCTATATTGCTTTTAGGAGATGATAAGACTCGGGCAGTTAGAATGATTGTCTTAATTGTTAAACAGTGACCTACTGAGTGTATAAAACTTCCTAAAGCTGGTATTGTAATATTCATAATTGTGGTATTTTTAATACATGTGATATGCATTATTTATTTTCATTCCTACAGGAGGATATTGGAAGCAGCAAAAAAACTAAACCAAAGTGGCCATTTTCTCTGGATTGGCTCAGATAGTTGGGGATCCAAAATAGCACCTGTCTATCAGCAAGAGGAGATTGCAGAAGTGGCTGTGACAATTTTGCCCAAACGAGCATCAATTGATGGTAAGAATGCACCGTAGAGAATTTGTTTTATTCCAGTTGGATCTGAACTCAAAGGCAAAACTGGAGTATCATAATATGAGGAAATGCACTCATTACTGATGACTTGATACAAATTTTAGCTTTGGTGGCAGAATTGTCAAGACCAGTATTTAAACCAGCATGCATATGCATATATATATATATATATACACACACACACACACACATATATATACATATATGTACACACATATATATACATAGATACACATATATATACATATATATACACACACATATATACACACATATATATATGTATTTTGTGTGTGTGTGTGTGTGTATTTAGGAAAGAGGACCCATTATATTTTTTTAAGAAAAAGACCGTAGTCAGTTATTTCCATTATGTTAGTAATTGCACTTTGAGTTTGAGTTTGCATATTTCTGTGGGTATTTATGGTGGTTATAGCATTGTTGGAGGGAAATGCTTGATTTATAGAAAATGAATATATGATGCTGGGCTTATCCTATGGATAAATAAATGCAACAGGAAAGACTTGGAGCATCCTGAAAGGCAGTCTATCTTCTAAACATCTTTTCCAGTCGGTTTGACAGTAACTGAAATTCCCATCTTAACATTATCCTCTGGAGTAAGGCATTATTTCCAGGGGGTCTCCCTTCAATAAAGTAGTTACCTGAGTAAACCAACACTTGAGTTCATGACTCCATAAGATGACATTAACATGATTGCTTTATTGAATTAGCTGAAAACAACACATGGGAAGGAGAAATTTTGAAGTATGTGGAAACACAGGAAAGTCTGGAACATTGATCCATGCTAGGAAAGAGAAAAGAATGAGGGAAGTTTAAGTTGGGTTCTGAGTATTCAGGATTCAGCATGAAGTCACTGGTTGCTGCCTCTGGGAGAAGTAGAGTAGGAGAGGGTATAAGAAGGACGCTGACACCAGGCTTTCCTGTAGTACTTATTCACAGAGCCAGGTGCTTGAGTACTGGTGGTGGTGTGGGGGGATTGTCCATTGATCCTCCTTGACTTTTGCCATAAGAGAGGCCTTATTTATGGGCTACTGGCTTTCTCTCATTTGTTATGTGTTTTTTTTTCTTTTCATGCAGTGATCAGAATATAATGTCCATTTGAAAGTTCTGACAATATTTAATTTTGAAAGAATATTAAAATCATACCTTTCTCCTTTGAAATAGGATTTGATCGATACTTTAGAAGCCGAACTCTTGCCAATAATCGAAGAAATGTGTGGTTTGCAGAATTTTGGGAGGAGAATTTTGGCTGCAAGTTAGGATCACATGGGAAAAGGAACAGTCATATAAAGAAATGAACAGGTAACCACTCAAATGTTTCCTGTGGTGCATTTGTTTCATTTTCATTTGTTTTCATTACTTGATAAATTATGTTTTTCTATATGGATAATGATGTATGTATTTTCTATTTTTTGTGTCTTTTTGTTATAGTGTCTCAGGGCTGAGCATACACTGATCATTCAACAAACTTAAATTTGTTTATTGGTTCTTTCAATTGATCAGCAAGTTTTTATTGAACATATACCATGCATACAGTACTGAGGTATCTGGGAAACATTTATTGTCTACTTTGGAAAATGTACTTTATTAGGTTTGATGGAATACAGACAAATAAGACATGGTATTGCTCTCCAGGGGTTCAAAATGTAATATGTATCATAGTAAGTTGCTATAAGACAGTATTTTTCAACTATTTTAATCCCTGTCCCCTATAATACTATTATTTTCTTAAATCCTGCATAGCAGCTATCTTGGAACATGTATGATTTTTTGATGCTTTACTTTCCATAGCTTGTGCTTGAAAATAATAATGATATTGAATATGCATTTTTGAATATATGATTAAAACTATATTTATTTTCAGATGATTGTGCACATAGAAAAAAAACCCGCATAATTTTTTTTTTGAGACAGAGTTTTGCTCTTTCACCCAGGGTGGAGAGCAGTGGTGCGATCTTGGCTCACTGCAACTCTGCCTTCTGGTTTCAAGCGATTCTCCTGCCTCAGCCTCCTGAGTAGCTGGGACTACAGGTGCATGCCACAACACCTGGCTAATTTTTGTATTTTTAGTAGAAATGGGGTTTCACCGTGTTGGCCAGGCTGGTCTCAAACTCCCGACCTCGTGATCCACCCACCTTGGCCTCCCAAAGTGCTGGGATTACAGGCGTGAGCCACCATGCCTGGCCCAAAACCACATAATTTTAAAAGTTACTTAGAAATGAGTAGTAAATTTAGCAAGGTTACAGATATGAGGTCAATATAAACATTCACTTTTAATGTACATATTAGAAACTAACACATAGAAAATGAAATTTAAAGAATACTGCTTATAGTAGGATCAAAAACATACAACATATATAAGGGTCAATTTTAACAAAAATGCGCAAATCCTTTACACTGAAAACTACACAACTTGAATGTGTGTTTTAGAAATGATTCATTCCTTCTTCTATCCCGCCACCCCCAGACTTTGATATGTCCTCCTTTCCCTCCTCCTCACTTTCTTTGGAAATAGCTGTTCAAATAAAAGATGTAATATACTAAAAGCTAGCACAGACGTATAAACAGAGACAGAACAAGGAGGTGGAAATGGGTGCCACGCTGTGGAAGAATCTGATTTCAGGCTTCCATGTGCCAGGCACTTTTCCAGGAGCTGGGTTGAGTGAAGAAAGGCAATATTCATGCTCACGGGGCTTACATTTGAGTGTGGGGAGATGGACACTCCATAATAAACATAAATGAACAGATGCGTTCAGATGCTGAGATGTGCTTAGAAGAAATACAACAGATTAACTGTGAAAGACTAACCTGGGTATTAGGAGGAGGAAGGTAATTAGACTGTGTGGTCCAAGCATGCCTCGCCAGAGGAGGTGACATTTGAGATAAGACCTGAGTGACAAGAAGTGATCAGTTGTGTAAAGATATGACAGGAGTTCATGACAAGCTCTAGCGCCAGAGTAAGGCTCTTTTGTTCAAAGTAAAGGAAAAAAAAAATAGTTCAGGGAGGTTGGAGCAAGAGTGAATATCGCGAGAGGAAGCGTGATGACAGCTGAGGCTTTGATGATAGTCTGGAGCCAGATCATGCACGGTCTTGAAGTTCTTTCCAGAAGTTCCAGAGTTGCGGAATTTGGGCTTTATTCTACCAGTAGGACACAATGTCTTGAGGCTCTTCATCTAGAGAATTGCTCAGACACTCGGTTCAAGAAGATTTGCCTGGCAGAAGTGTGAGGAGGATTGGGGTTCAGGGGAGAAAATGGAGGCAGGTCAATGAGGACTCATCCAGTATCCTGGGGACAGGCCGTCATGATCTAAGAAGTGCTAACTAGGGGCCGGGCACGGTGGTACGGTGATGCACGCCTGTAATCCTAGCACTTTGGGAGGCCGACCTGGGCGTATTGCCTGAGCTCAGGAGTTTGAATCCAGCCTGGGCAACATGGTGAAAACCCATCTCTACTAAAAATACAAAAAATTAGCCCGTCGTGGTGGCGGGTGCCTGTAGTCCCAGCTACTTGGGAGGCTGAGGCAGGAGAATTGCTTGAACCCGGGAGGTGGAGGTTGCAGTGAACCGAGATTGCACCACTGCACCCAGCCTGGGCGACAGAGTGAGACTCCATCTCCAAAAAAAAAAAAAAAAAAAAAAAGCTAGCTAGGGATGTAACACACAGGACAGACGCTCTGGTAGGTAGTGTTATGTTTATCTAACGCTATATAGTGTTGTATTTATATAACAACCAGCTGAGTGGTTGATGCTGGGGCGAAGATCGTTAAATCATGGAGGATGCTGATGTTAAACCTCTATCGGGGAGGTCTAGGAAAATGGTGATGTAATTAGTTAACAGAGGAAAAATAAAATAAATAGAATGGTTAGGTGTTTGGGAATAAACTTGAATTTTGTTCTGAGAGAGCCCCGTGAAACTGGCCAGCAGGTGGCAGCATAAGGTCTGGGACCCCACAGACAGTTCACTAAAATTTGAGATTAGGAAGTCTTGGAGATTTTGAAGTTAAAGACAAAAGCAGAGATGCAATTGCCATGGGAGACTGAGAAAAGATGAGGAGTGATGACTGAGAGTTCAAGGGCAGGAACCAGGAAAGGACACTGAGAATGCTGGGCTTGGGGGAAGGAGATGAACCGGGAGTCAAGGTTGTCTCAGTCTCCAGGAGAAAGACAGGTGCGTGAGGTTTCAGTGCTGCAGGGACTTGCAGCTGAGAGATAAGGGTGTGCCTGGGTAACCAAATTAGAGGGGTTGAGAGAGAACAGAATAGAAGTGGAGGAAGGGATGCTGTTTAAAGAAGTTTTGAGAGAAAGAAAGTAGACATGGTGGGAGAGCTTGAGAAAGAATTGGAGATTTCTTTAGGATAGGGCACGTTTAAGCATGTTTTCAAAAAAAAAAGAGAAGGGATAACTAGTGAAAGAGAATAAATGCAGAGTAGGATCTTGATGGAAACTTTAAGGAGAGGCATTAAAGACCAATGTTACCTTTAAATCATGTGATTTGGTTGGGGGATTAAAAAGGTACACACAAACATATACTTAATCAGAGAGGAAAGTTCTATGATTAAATGCTAAATTTGGATATAGATAATTAGGGAAGTTCAGAAAATGTATGTAAGTTCACATTGTAAAATCCAAAGCTCTGTGGAGGAGATGAGTGTTTGATGACAAGAAGGATTTGGGAAAGACATCCAAGATGAGAAGAAATGGGGAGTCAGCAGGACAAAGGCATGGAGTAGGACGTGATGTGTAGGTGCGTGAACAGCAGTAAAAAGGTCCAGCTTCTTGGAGAGGAGGATACGTGAATGGAAAATACAAAGTGGCAGTTTATAGATGGGTTTGGAAGGAGAGTTAAGACACTTACATGCTTTCCACTGAGATATATTTTACGCTATGCTTAACTTTGAGTTCTGAATGTTATTGTTTGATTCTCTTTAAATTCATTTCCTGTTATTTAGACTGTATTGGTGAAAATACCCCAGTTAATGAAATGGATGGACTCATACACATACACACACACACACACACACACACACTGTTAACCAGTCACATAACTTTTTAATAGGCTGTTTTCAGAATAACCAGTTTCTCCAAACTCATATTTTCTTTCTTTTTTTTTTTTAAACTCGTAAGTGGGAGTTGAACAATGAGAACATATGGACACAGGGAGGGGAACATCACACAGTGGGACCTGTCAGGGGGTTGAGGGCGAAAGGAGAGTGAGAATTAGACCAAATACCTAATGCACGCGGGGCTTAAAACCTAGACGATGGGTTGATGGGCGCAGCAAACCACCATGGCACATGTGTACCTATGTAACAAACCTGCATGTTCTGCACATGCATCCCAGAGCTTAAAGTACAATAAAAAAAATCATATTTTCTAAGTTCAGTCGAGGTATGTAGCTGTTCCTTTAGCATCTGTAGATGGTATATGATTAGACTTTTATTTCAGGCACAAATACTGAACTGGTTTGTGGCCGAATCCAGATTCTGTGGCATGTCTGCCTCCAATTCCTTTGATTTATTTGGGTGTTGCTAAAATTATAACAATTTGTCCAATTAGAACTATTTCTAGTGCAGTGAAAATGGTGTTTACTCCAAGTGCTAGGGCAAATGCACCCCTAGGGAACTGGGTCAGTAAATAGATTTTCATGCAAATTCCATTGTGGGTGATACCAAAATAACTTGTCTCTGGGTGGAAAACAAATAACACTAATTTAATTTTTTTAAAAAGCAACATATGACAGTTTTCAGATGATGAGAGAAGATATTTGTCCCCCAAATTACCATTTTACCCAGTTTTCATTTCTGTTTTAGGGGAGAAGGGAAGATGATCTGGCATGTTAGTGGTCAAATGTACTTGAAAGGAAAAATTTACAGGATATTCAGGAGTAGAGGTGTCCAGCGTTTGCAAAGTGCTTTAAAATGTGGCCGTAAAAAGGTTACATTTTGACTACCTGCAATGAGTCAAAAAGTTAAGACACTCTCTGAAAGTGAGATATCCATGAGGATATTCATTCAGAACATCATTGGTAGGTTAGGTTATACGTGTTGAGTAACATTTTACATTAGGCAATGGTGATCTGCGAACGTAATTATTTGCTTCCATTGGGGGCAAAATTGGCAATGTATTTACATGGATGAGAGAGTGCTTCCCAGCAGGGAGGGACTTCTGTCTTACCAGTTTTCCAGAGATAGAACATCTTCAAGCAGTGAGGAGCATTTCTTCCTGAAATTTACTCAGTAGAAACAGTTTTCTTTGATAATTTTCCCCTCTAGAATCTCAGGAAAGCTTTCAAAAAGATGTGATATTACTGCTAACTTTTGATTTGCTGGCCAAATTCCAAGTGAGGTAATTCCTACCATCCACTTAGCTATTTATGTAGTTATTATTGCTTCTGAGAGCTGCTGAGTTCTGAAAGCTACTACTACTTAATCCTACTTAAAATTCCCTTTGTCTTTCTCTAGAAGAAAAAAGGACTCTTTTATACTTGTTATCAGTGGTGATGGGTGTTATTTTATAGACTTTTATCTGACCTCTCCCTCCCTCCCTCCCTTCCTCCCTCCCTCATTGTACTCTCAGGCTTAATGTCCTTCCACTCTCCAAAACCCAGGCACCCACAGACTCTCTTGAGAATTGCATCTTCATACTCTCCCAGTCTTTACACATTTTTCACACACTTATTTCCCCACTCAGGCCTCTGCCACAATTCCTCTCCCTTCATTGCCTCATTTTTTCTCATTCATATCTTCTCTCTGATCAGTCCCTTACTTGACCTTGTTTTGTCCAGCAATATTCTCATTGGCAGTAGAGTCTTTCTTCAGAAGTTTTGCTTTACTTTTTAAATGACTGTCATTCTGATTTCTTGTCTTCTGTAGTGAGGACCCGATAGTGAATATTGCAGAGACCTGAGTATGTGGGTTAAGCTGCTAAACAAAAGCCAGCTCCCTCTGGACTCAGGCCGGGTCTTTTCCTTCCTGTCTCCATCACGAATTGTAAATAGCTCTGCGCTTATCGAAACGACATCCCTTGACTGACCCAGTAAATACAGTTGATTCCATATCCTATCTTAAAACCTTCCTTTGTTTCATTCATCCATCCATTCATTCATTATTCATTTAGTTGTTTATACATTTTGAAGCTCCCCATGTGCCAGGCACTGTGCTTCAGATAGAGAGACAAACAACAGACCTCCCTTGCTCTCAAGGAGCTCACAAAGACATATACACTGTCTTGTGGAATTTGAGGTGTTTTCTTTGCTGGGTTTTAATTCTCAGCCAGGAGGCTGGGGCACTGCTGCTTAGCCTGCATACAGCTGACACTCAGATACAAAATAGTGGTGAGCATATGCTATGCAAAATGGCCTATTGATTCTTATTTATGATGATAGAAATAGCGGTAATGCAAAAAGCAATGCACAAATATGTTTCTTCCCACAAAAAAGCAATCCTGTCAGTGAACCAAATAGCAGGCTCAATAATTAGCTCCCTGAAAGACCTGTCAGTTTATTTTCTGGTGCTAGATTAACTATGTAACTCTTCAGGTATAACTACCTCTCAGCAGTCCTCTGTTTGTTTTGTGAAGTTATGAAAGGTATAAGCTCTCCCGTATTCACTTAGGACACATAGAGACCATATGAAGGAAGTAGGTAGTCATCAAGGGGGATGAATTTACATAATTTGATTTGGTGATTCAGAGTGAAAGATAACCCAGGTAGGTTCCCCTGAATTAAAATGTGTTCTGCCTTCCCCATAAAACTCTGTTGGGGAGAATGCCTTTACGTTAGCACTATGAGGTAGGCATCCATATGCTCTTGTTCTTCTCAAGTAAAATAGCAGAAATCCAAGGATGACTTATTTATGCTGTTTCTGAGATTTCATGGTGAATTTCAATAGATCCATCTGAGATGACAAAACAGGCATTGATTTCAGACATACTAGATTTCAGAATTTAGAGCTGGGATGTAAAATAAGAATCAATCTCTTGTTTTCTAGTGAAGAAACTAGAACCCAGAGAAGTAAAGTGAATTACTGACAAATCACAGTGTTAATCTCAGAGCTGCAGCCAGGATCCTGGTTTCTTTTATTTGGATTTGTCCTTGACATTTATATCCTCCATTTATTATTTACTTATATTAGACATTTTACCACATAGTTGAAAAATATTTTCCTGTTTTGCTCTTTATGATACTTTATGTGTGATGGAATACATTTTGGAATTCTAATCACCAACTATAAAGTGAAGCAAAAATAACATATTGGTTATTACCTAATCCTTTATAAAGTAGTAAATATTTTAATATTCTTCACATTGATTTTCATTTATACATGTAGTTTTTGCTAGTGGGTCTTGAACAGCATAAACCTTTACATCCAGTTCCCTGGCCCCTTGCCTTGTATAAGAGTAGACCTATGACTACATTAAGCAAAAAACAAAATAGGAGAAACTATCAACTAGAAGTTTCTATAACTCTAAGTCCAATGACATTGAATTATAGCAGTTCACGTTGCTAAATTATAGTTAGTTTACTCATTTATTCATTCTCTTAAAGAAAAAATCTATTTTAAAGCAATATGGGAAGCACTATGTCTAACAGCATTTCTAGAATGTTAGCATGCACACAAATCACTTGAGTACCTTGTTAACATGCAGATTTTGATTTTGTAACTCTGGAGGTAGGCATTCTGCATTTCTGACCAGTTCCAGGTGACATGGATCCTGGTGAGCTCTAGGGTATACTTTGAGTAACAGAGAATATTAGAGTTAGTTTATAATGATAACCATAGCACCTGAAGCTAAATTAGCAAAATAAACATTCAACTGTGCTAAAGGTTACTGATAAACTCAAGGTGTCTTACAGAAGACCGTCTAAACAAGACTTGATCTATACATTATCAATGCAAAAACATGCAATAAGTAGCCAGCTTTATATACTTACTCGAGTATGTATTCAAATCAGTAAAGTATAATGACAGAGTAATATGTATATGTGTGTGTGCGCGCGTGTTTTTCTCATTAGTAAATTTGAAAGTGGGAAGCTTAATTACTAAATTACTAAATCTAAAGAAACATACACAGATGCACCTGTATCTTCAAAGTCTGCAAAGCAGATTGTAAAGTTTGCCATGTCAGAAACAAAAAATATTCTGAACACTTAGAAAACTGTACTGTCAATCGTAAATACACAGAGTGGAGGAAAAGAGGTCCTTAGAGATTATTTAGCTCAGTTTCCTCACTTTGCAGAAAGGGAAATTGAGGCTCATCTGGTCAGGTTGGTTGTCTAAAGCCCTGTAGCTACCTAACGATGATAGGACTGAAGTCTGATTTGATATTTGCTTCTTTCCTTCATCCTTTCCTGCTCTGAAGAACTTTACCAAAGTGGGGCTCAGTTGCACTGACCCATTCTACTATTTTTCCTGGTATATGGGCCTGTATGTTTTTTTGTTGGCCACCTAAGGTTAAGTATTCCCTCTTTGTGAAGCGCCTGACTTCTAAGGGAGTCAGATTGATACATTTGGTCTGAGAAACTAACATGTTTAGAAGGGAAGCAATTCTAGTTAAAATTTCGAGTACGTAAATGCTCACATTTTTTCAGACAATAATTTAAAACAAAAATGCTCATCCTAGAGAGAGAAAAAATGAATTCAGGGGTCTAGGAAATCCTTTCTACAAAACCCACAACAGAAGCTGGCATTAGCTTGATTGATTGGAAGATGAATGTATCTGAGTAAACACAATCTCTGGAATATTACACTGAAGAACTCAGAAATGGAAAAGAGTGTATAGGCAAACAGGTGACAGTTCAGCATTTTTGATCACCAATTATTTGAAAAACTATGGTAAGGCTCGGGCCAGAGAGGATGAGAAAGTTTAGAAAAATACAGAAACATTAGGATAAATTGTCTTCCTTTAAATGGCTATTAAACTTCAGTTGAGGGAACCAATTCATTAAAACCAAACAAAATTTTAAAAAGGAACAATGTATAGATGATTCAATATCAGGAAAACTTGATTTCTCCTCTTTTCTAAAAATGATACAAAGCAGATAAATACAGGAGACTATATTTCAAAAATAATATTTATTCTCTATGTTTTATCTTGGGATTCTTTTTAACTCAGAGGATTTGAAAGAGTCTCATAGATATGATTTGCTGAAATACAAGAGAATTACCACAAATTCTTAGGAACATAGCTAAACAAAATAACTAGCTGAACAAAGGATTGGATACAGTAGGGCAAAGGAGACATAAAGTATGATTAGAGCTTACTAAGGCTAATTGAGAAATCAAGACTACCGAAGAGTCTTGATTATTTTTTGATTACTTATGACATTTGTTAAACTCTATATTGTGCTAAACATCTGCCCTCAAGGAGCTTATCTTTTGTGGGAAAGATAATAGTCAGACAATAGTTTCTAAGTTGCTAGTAAGCAGGGTCTGTATCCTCAAGACTTAGCATATGCTTAGCATTATATATCTGTTAAGTTAATTAATTGGTCTATAATGTATGGCCAGATAGTCCCCCTGTTCTTCATCATAGTGATGTAGATATGATGCATGGTGCCTAGCTTGGCATGCATTTGATAAATATTTTAATTGTTGGAATGATATTTTTTAATAAAAGAAAAAGCTCAACATAGTTATAAAAGGGCTTTTACTGTAATTTAAGAAGAAAATGTACTATTCTGATAGTTTGTCTTTAAATTCCTGACTGCGATGCTAATTTAAATGGGAATATGATTCTAGAAACACATATAGGCCTGTGTCCTATAAAATCAGTCAAATTTTATTGGAATATTTGGTTACCTGAATATTTAACTGGAATATTTGGTTACCTGAATATTTAATTGGAATATTTGGTTACTTCATTATAAATGCCATGACTCCATAGTGTTTTGTTTTTCTAAAAAAATAAAATTACATTTATACTATTTGAGGGAAAGCACTTTATTTCCATACTACCTCTAATGAGGTAACAGAATAATGAAAAGACAACTTGGAGTACATAATGAAAATGTCATTTAAAAAGGTTTCATTTATACAATTTTAAAAATGTAAAAAATTCATGTCCTTCGCCCACTTTTTGATGTGGTTGTTTGTTTTTTTCTTGTAAATTTGTTTGAACAGACACTTCTCAAAAGAAGACATTTATGCAGCCAAAAAACACATGAAAAAATGCTCACCATCACTGGCCATCAGAGAAATGCAAATCAAAACCACAGTGAGATACCATCTCACACCAGTTAGAATGGCGATCATTAAAAAGTCAGGAAACAACAGGTGCTGGAGAGGATGTGGAGAAATAGGAACACTTTTACACTGTTGGTGGAACTGTAAACTAGTTCAACCATTGTGGAAGTCAGTGTGGCGATTCCTCAGGGATCTAGAACTAGAAATACCATTGGACCCAGCCATCCCATTACTGGGTATATACCCAAAGGACTATAAATCATGGTGCTATAAGGACACATGAACACGTATGTTTATTGCGGCACTATTCACAATAGCAAAGACTTGGAACCAACCCAAATGTCCAACAATGATAGACTGGATTAAGAAAATGTGGCACATATACACCATGGAATACTATGCAGCCATAAAAAATGATGAGTTCATGTCCTTTGTGGGGACACGGATGAAATTGGAAATCATCATTCTCAGTAAACTATCGCAAGAACAAAAAACCAAACACCGCATATTCTCACTCATAGGTGGGAATTGAACAATGAGAACACATGGACACAGGAAGGGGAACATCACACTCTGGGGACTGTTGTGGGGTGGGGGGAGGGGGGAGGGATAGCATCAGGAGATATACCTAATGTAAATGACGGGTTAATGGGTGCAGCACACCAACATGGCACGAGTATACATATGTAACAAACCTGCACGTTGTGCACATGTACCCTAAAACTTAAAGTATAATAATAATAAAAATAAATAAATAAAAAGTAAAAATAAAAATGTAAGAAGTTATACAAATATTAAAACTATATTTATTTATACAATTTAAGCATTTTCTAAAAAATTATTAGTTTATTAGCGTTTTTTGTTTGTTTGTTTTTTGTTTGTTTGTTTTGTTTTTTTTTTTTTTTTACCTTGTAAGAACATGAGCTTCATGTAGGAAGAGATTTTGTTTCATTCACAGCTGCATCTCAGTGCCTTGGGTGGCATCTGGCACAAATAGGCTTCCTTAAAATATTTGTGGAATAAATGAAAGAATTAAATTCAGCTTATTTTCTGCTCTTTGTCAAGCACTAGCTATTAGATGTCAAGGACATGTTCGTGAGCAAAACGAAAATGGTTATTGTCGTCATGGGGCTTATAGTCTAATTGGGAAGGTGAATAATTTAGCACAGTTCCTGCAATGCAATGTGTTACGTTAACTGAATAGCCAGCATATAGCAAGGAGAACTGATGTAGCCTAAGGGAGAAGATTGGTGTCATTGAAGTTGAGACTAAAATATGAGCAGAATTAAGAAAAAGAGGTTATCAGTAGTATTATTGTTTTAACCAGAGGGTGGCACAAAGAGCAGTGGGCAAGACAAAGGATGGCAGTTGTAGAGACTAGGAGAGGGGGATAGTAAGAGAGTAAGGACAGAGACCTAGGTAAGGGACAGATCATATAAGACTTTATATGCCTCAAGAGGCAGTTGAAAAATGTTTTGAAAGTCAATGAATGGGCACCAGAAGGTTTTAAGCAGAATAATAGAATCACCATCTTAGAAAGATTATTCTGGCTGTAGTATGGATAATGTATTGGTGAGGCATAACACTGGAGGAAGGGAGACCCATGAGATACTACAGTAATTTTCCAGAAATGATAGTGGCCCAGCCTATGATGGTTGCACTGTACTAGGAATGGACAGAAGTAGATGGATATATTAATAAAAAGACATTTTAGGGATATATGTAGGGCTTGGCAATTAATTGGATGTTTAAGGAGAGGACAAATCAAGGATGATGCCTTGATTCTTGGAATGGGAAATTCGGTCATTGATTGAAAGAGCATTCCTGATATAATGAATGACTGGGGAAGAGGGGGAAGGAGGATGATGAATTTTGTGGGATACACTGAGTTTAAGGAGCCTATGAGATATACAGCTGCAGATGTCTGGGAAAGGTTAGTTGGTTATGTGAGTCTGAAGCTAAGAATACAAGGTCTTGCTGAGACAGAGAATTGGGGCCTCACTAGTATATTAATGGGACTTGGTGAGACAGATTCAGAAAGTATGTGGGGTGGAAATTGCAGAGGGCCTGAGATAGAGCCTTGAGGACTCAGAAATGTGTTGAAGGAGAGGACCCTGGCATTCCAGTTTCTCTAGAAATCATTTTCCCTGTCCATAAGTGGAGCCCCTCTGGCCATGTCTCTATTCTACAACCCTGATCCTCTCCCTGGTGTCTCTTCAGCCACAACTGATTGATTGAACACTGAGCTCTTCACTAAAGCTAAATTATCAGAGTCCTTCCGAGTAATATCTAAAATGGGAGTGAAAGGAGGAGGATCATTCTCTCTCAGGGGGTGGGAGGCAGTAGTTTGAGGCTGTGAGATATGAGGCTGGGAAGTTTCCACCACAAGGGGGGAGCTGACCTGGAAGAATAATACTGACTTGTGCAACAGAATAAAGGTGGCAGATGGAAAGAGTTCTGATGGTGATGAGGACCTTAACCAGGCTTTTCTTGTAGGTATGTGAGATAGTTCAAGGTTCTCCTAATTATGTTTTCCCATTTTTAGCTAGCAACCTTGAGTCCAGACTAATACATTATAATAATACTTGCCTCATAGAGCGGTTGGGAAGTTAAAGGAAATAATATGCATAAAGATTATAGCCTGCTACATAGGGAATATAACAGATACTGTTGCTTACTGATTTAATAACTTCCTTTTCTTTGAAGCCAGCACTGTCTAATAGAACTTTCTGAGGTGAAGAAGATTTTTCCATATCTGCATTGTTTAATAGAGCAGCCATTAGTGACATGTGGCTATTGGTCACTTGATGGAATATGGCTAGTGCAAACTGAAAAAATTGAATTTCAAATTGTATTTAACTTTAATTGCTTTACACTTGAATGTAAATGTAACTTTGATTTCTTTACATTTAAATGTAGCTAATGACTATCATATTGGACAGCAGAAGTCTAGGGTGATAGACCTATAGAACAACAATTTTTAAAGCCATTTTGGATTGGATTTTCTATCATTTGCAGCTGCAAGCATCCTAACTAATACAATGTATTAAAAATAAGTGGAAATGATTTATTTAACATGGCATGAACATCCCTCATTTTAAGATGATATTAAAGAATTAAATTTTTGTTTTTATATAGAAATTCTGAATTAAGTCAGAAGGTGAATATTTGCCATACACACAAATTATTAAACTAATTTCTCACAGGTTTCCTAAATACCAACTTCTCCGTCAGTGAATATAAAATGTGATTCGATTTATTAAAATTAAAATGATATACAGCTTTTCAACAACATTTCATTCAGATATATTTCTACATAAGTTGCAGAATTATAAAACACACATACTAGAGATTGTCCCTAACCTTATCAAAATAATTCTCCTTTGGGTTCCTTTAACAACATGCCCTCTAGTCTACCACAATATTATTTTACAGATGGTGGGGGTGTGCTACTTGCAACCCAGATAGACAATAATTCAGCTAAGCATTTTTCTTTGCAGTAAGTGAAAATCTGTTCAAAGCGCTGGAAGTTTTATCAACTGGACCATAAGACCCAAGAGGAACTAAGTGTTTCTGTTACGCTTTCTGTGTTTAATAATTCCCAGCCTTGTTAGTAGACACTCAAACACTGCATCCTAGCTGTGGAATCTTGGGTAGGTAACATAGTCTCTGAGAAATTTTGATAAATGCTAATTTTCCGTGTTTTTAGATTTTGGTGGTGAGACTGGTGGTTGCTACCTCTATGCCTGTCTTTCACAAAGGTCACTCAAATTGCTCTGGTTTCTTTTTATGTTACCAAAATGCTCTATAGCTAAACTATTGAGCTTAAATGTCAAACTTGCATTATGTTTAGAAATGGGTACTTATCTCTTTATGCACCTTTCCCTTACACCCCAACGGTGGGCCGACACAGGATATGGTAGAGGAGTTAGTATTCTGACAAATAGGTGATGTCATTCCACCCATGTATCACTTTCCATTAAATCTTTGACCCATATATAACCTTTAGCTGCAGGTTTGTTTGCTTACATCACTGTGATCAAATGGTTAGAACTGTAGATTTTCATTTGGGAAAATGATTATTATTTTTTATTAAGGACATTATTGCTGGTTTGAATTATCCTTTTGTTCATGGTTCATGCACAACAAAGCTTTCCCTAGCCCTTCTGTGGGAGGTGGAAAGATGCTCTACACCTGCCTCCTACCCAGATCTTTTTCAGAAAGAAAATAGACAGTGCTAGCTAAGCTGTTGGATGGGAGCAATATTCAGTTATTTGCCAAGAGAGATTCCTAGACTCCAGATATACCTCAGGGAGACTATCTAAAACTGAAAAAGGGCTCAAGAATCCATCAGAATATGAGATGATTTAAATAAAATTTGAATCCTACTCGCCAACAGAGAACCAGAGGACATTAGAGAAGGAAGGAAACTTGGAGGTCATCGTGTCCGATATTTTGCTGAGCGTCACCTCTCAGGCTGATGTAAAATGAGGACAGGGAGTACATAGAAACATTTCGGTTTTTCTGATTCAGTAGTACTCTTGAAGGCCGTTATTGGTGGTGCAAAATGAGGCTTTCTCATTGACTCTAAATAGGCTTATTAGCAGCACGCAGAAGGATTTCCACTGTGATCTTTTCTTTGTCCCTAGTCAGAGTGAAGGCATAGGTCTGAAGCAGGCTGATAGCTTTGGAAGTGAAAAGTACTGGCAGGCTGAGGGCACAGAACGGGCTGGCTGCCAGTGTTGGGTTCAGCACCCTGAGGAGTGTCATTTGTCGGAGCCACTTTTATGAAACAGAAGCCCTCTTTTGTGTATTTGTACCTGTGAAAGGGAGCAGTGGTATAGCTGATCCAAAGTAGCAGAAAAACAAACAATTCATATTCACTTAGGATGCTCACCTACCCTCTCTTTTGCAGGAGTGTTAGTTTGCATGTCAGTACATGGCCAGCCTCCTTGGATTCTGGCATGATGCTTTCCATAGGGGTTTCATTAATTGGTGCAAACGTTTATTTCTGTAGAGTCCAGGAAACTGTTAGCTTTTTGTTCTCTGCCTAATGACAGAAAATGTCCCTGTGACTGATTTCTTTGTGGGACCAGTCTGCATCATTCCTAAGACTGACACAAAGCCCCGCTCGAGCGTGTGGGATGAACGGCATGACTCACACATTCCCCTGGAGGACTGCAGGTTTGATTAAATGTTTAAATGACATTTTAGGACAGATGATTATGAGGATGGGCAAACAATTTGTTCTTTTAATTCTTAATAACTTCAGTGTGTATTTGGGCGGGGAGGTATATGTAGACAGTTTGGAGGAGTGTGAACAAGAGACTTGGGTAATCACTGGAGATAAGGGTGATGATGATGATAATTTGATATAAATAAGCAGAGAGTAAGATTTGTCAAAAAGGGGCAAACTCATTGCTGTTCTCAATATCTCCCTTCTTTCACTTCAAACACAGACACTCACAGCATGTTCTGTTTCTGATAACTTCCTAATCACACAGGAGCTCCAGGATTTCTGAAGGACCACAGCCCTGTGGCCAAAAATCTTTTTTCCTTGACTGTTCTCTGGGCAGCTCAGTAGTATCTTTAACATGGCAAATATAAAGATAGTAGATTCACTACAAAGACACTTCGAGAAAAATACTACCTGCCTTTGTAAACCATACACAGTCTTATTATTCAATTTGTCTTTATGGAAGCTATCAGTTAGCTACAGGTTTCCTTTCCTATGTCTGATGTACCTATCTCTAGTTGATTCTTTCTCTCTAACTCTAGTTCTTGAAACACTCTCTGCTGGTTTGATTTTCGGGTGCATTCATCCTCTTTTCAGATTCCAGAATGAAAACTTCCTTTTTGAGACACCCAGATAGACTACCTCTTCCTTAGTCCACCTGGCCCTTATCCACATCCCTTGAATGAGTTTTCTTTGTCTGGACACATTTCTGAAGTAATGCTTCTCTGCACTCCCAAAATACAGCTCTTCCTTCTTTCGGCCTTTTGCTGTGTTTTATTACATTATTTCATTGCCACTAGAATAAGCACTAGACAGACATCTAAGGTTTAACTTTACATTTTATATATTTTATTATATCAAAAACTGGTCACATATAAACTATAGTACTCGGGAATTGAGGGTATTTCTTGAGTATTACAAGAAAAGTATTACTTTCTTGAGAAGATATTACTCAAAAATATATACATTTTGGATAAAGAAATTTTGATAGTATAAGATGAATTAGCAATGATGCTTTTCAGAAAACACGTATGCAGTAACTTCATTTATATGACCATGTTATTAATCTGTAGGCATTAATGGATTTATGTAGCCTGTTCAGAAATTAATGAAGCCTGTTTATTCTATGGATTTTGTTATTAGCTCCTTCCCTCTTCTTTTGTCTTCTTGGCATCACTGTTGACATCACTGATGGGAATCCCACTACTGCAGCCATTGCAAGTGTTTTTGGTGATTATTATCCACTTAGGCACCTTTGTGCACTGGATCTCTGATCAAATTATTTTGAAATTTTAATATGAAATACATAGGAGAAAAAATTGAAAATGTGTAGAAGTAGGCAAGCTTTTCTTTGTTAAAAAAGCGTAATTTAATAGAGTAAGAGGAGTGAAATATGTCAGGAATTTTACTAACATAAAATTTCATCATTTGTCCAGTTGTGTACTTAATGGATTCATGTTAAGTATACAGTAATTCCTGGCAATAATGTGGGGAAGCTCAGATTTACTTTTCAGTGCATGTTAGTATGTAAAATGACCCCTATCTTCAATATCTCTATGTTTTAACACCTGCTTTGTTTTTACAATAGAGGCCCTTGTTTGGAACAAAGCCACTTAAGTTAAGCTGAACATCATTGTACCTGCACAGTTACCTGGGTTATCTGTGGTTGTGATGAAAATTACACCACCATAATCACCCCAGGCTACTTACAAGTCACCTTCACAGAAATGATACTGTGCCAAGTGCCACAAAGAATATCAAAATGCAGCCCCTGCTTCAGGCACTTATGTTTCCAAGGGGAAAAAAAAACTGGCCTTTGGATTTAGATAAGAAACTTTATTGTGATTACAAATTGGATTTCCTGTTTTTATTTCAGGAAAGTTGTAGAAGATAGCTAGAATTGCCCTTTCTCTCACCCCCGGAGGGTTTGAAACCATTCTTGAATGAGTAAATGTATTCAAAAATTTAAAATTAAATCAGATTTGTTATATGGAATCATTTAAACCTAATTTCTTAATTAAAGGCATTTTAAGTTCACTTTCTGTTCCTTAGGTGTAAACATCTCAAGCTACAAAAAACAAGAATAGATTCCACTGCTGGGGTGAAAAGCCACGACTTTTCTTCCTGTGTTCTGTTTCCCAGGCCTATCAAAGATATTTAAGTACTGAGTTAGGTCTGGCCAGGGAACTCCCCTGACTTCTTTAGGGGCACAGATGATAGGGAAGAAAAGAGTAGACTGTGGGGTTAGTCTTGGATTGATTTCTATACTCCCCTTTGATGTTGATAGCTGCTTCCTGTTAGGAACTTCTGTTGGAAGCATACTTCTTACCTGAAGAAAGTTCTGAGTTGAGACAGTTCTACCTTGCTTATTTACCAAGGCTCCTAAACCGTATAGCACATCACTATGAATACATTCAGGGTGGGGGCAATGGATCCTACCCAGATCCCTGTAAAGCCAGCGTGGTTCTGCAACCATCATTCACGGATAAGGACCAAGACTGAGCTGCTCTGGTTGAAGAAGCTGTTGGATGACATGGGGTTTGTGCCACAGTGTGGTGAATTCATTTTCCATGATATGCTGGGCTCACTCTCAGCAAGGCCAGCTGAAAGCTGAGTCTGCTTTGGATGCAGAGGTACGTAGTCAGTGGCTGTGCACAGGACGGGACTTTGGGATGTACAGGAGGATATATTATCCTTACAAATACTTCCTTCACCTGTTTGCCAATGAGCAAGACTCCAGGAATAGGATACAAGGCCCCTAACTTGTCTTAACTCTCTGATTAGGTCAGATCTCCCTACTGTATGCCCATAGTGCACCATACTCATTTTAGCTTTTATTACAGTTACAGTTGTACATTTATTTGTGGGGTTGTTTGATGGATATTTATCTCTTATTAAATTGTAAGCTCCATGAAGATAAGGAGCATATCTTTTTGCTTATCTTTGTGGCCACTGCGCCTGTCACATAGAAGGCACTGGAGAATCCTTTGTTAAATGAATAACTAGACCTAAAAAATACTTCAAGGTAGGTGATGCAGTCATTAAGTTCACACTACAATGAAAGACAGTTCTTCCCAACAGGACATTATATGTTTTTTCTACTATCATTTCTATTTGCTAAATCGACTTTGAGTTTGAGAAATTGGGCTATGACGCAATATGTGCATAAAATCTTCAACAAATACTGTGTTCCATTTTTTTAAAGCAAGGATAAGGATGAAAAAATAAAACGATGAAAGAGTTTATTTAAGCTACTGATATCCAGTTGTTGGTTGAAAAAATGTGTGGCTGTTTGCATTTTGTTTAGCCACAGAACTCCCATATAAACATTTCTATCTTTGACAAAGGTTTATGCAATTGATCTGGCTGCTCATTTTTCCCCCTTGATTTCCTTTTTTTAATTCACAGGTGAATGACATTTAGTTCTTGGTTGTGGAAAATGCTCTTAATGCCTCCATCTTTTAAGGAGATGTTCCTATAGCTCAGTTACTTTGAATATAGTTTTTTGTTTTGTTTTTAATTTATGGCATCAGCAAATGATTTACACCATAGTGTTAACCAGTGCTCCTGAGGATGCTGATTTTAGCAGAATCCTAGGGAACTAACAGAAAAAAATCACAGCTAATTTTAGTATTTGTAGGGCCTTGTGACAGATATATCTGAATACTATTATTCACCCTTAATAACTTCTTGCTAAATTATCTGTATTGTCTCCTGTCTAATTTTATTTCTTTCCTGAATACACATATTTCATACATCTGATATTTCAGAAAATGTGCTTAAAAAATGTCTATTTTTCCATTTCTCCATTGATTATCAGTTTATCTAATCTGTGTATCATCCATCTCTAAACCTAATTTTTGAATACATATACAACCAATAGACGTGGGATATACCAACAATATAATTGCATGATAGTCTTAGTTAAAAAGTTTAGTCTGTCTCTGTGAATTTGATTGTTCTGCTTTGCATGATTCTGGCTGAGTCCTTTCATCTGGTGCTGGTTTTTGAATACATATTAGGCTGCTTCCAATCCATCTGAAATGCAGTCTCATGAGAACATAGGTCTATAATCTAAAAAAATATACTTTGATTATTCTTGATACATATAACAATAGCTATTTTTATAGAGTTAGAAGGAATATGAGAGATTATTTATCTTATATCCCTTTTTTACAGACTGAAAAGCTGGAATCAATTGGAGTAAGCAACTTACAAATGGGACAAAGAAAAGAACCAGGATGAGAAATTCCATATGTCTTCTTATCATACAGTTCAATCCTGTGAATTGTTGATTATTTGCTTTACTACTCTAAATGACTTATGCATGTCGTTTTATTTGTCTTTCTACCATCAAAATAGAAGAAGGCCTATTTCTTCTTCTTCTACCAGTTGCAGAGTTAAAATGAGGCTGAACATTCTCTTGTAAATTCAGGGTGTTTACCTAGCCCAGGAAAATCAGTCCAAAGCAAACAAAGGAGACTTGGAATGATTTATCTAAACATCTAAATTAGTTACATCATTATTTATCTGCGAAGCTTCTTGAGTTTTGTTATCATACTCTGGATGGAGGCCAATCAGAAATGACCCTTAAGATCTGACTCTGTCTAGCCAGTCTCCCCTTGACCAAGGAGAACATCTGGGCATGAACTGTAGTTTTCATTGTCCTCTGACCAACTCAGATTAGAAATAGCTACCTGAGGCCAGCCTTTAGTTCTATTTTGATCAAACTGTTTTATAGACACAGCCTTCAGCCTTCCCCGTGACCTTTGAAAACTGCCCAGGGTAAAGGCCAATTACAAATACTATTAAGGTTGATGAGTAATCAACTCAGTAATGAGGATACTATTTCACATTCTTAGGGGTAGATGCTTTTTCTCTGTGGGATGCCTGAGTAGGAAATTTTGATGGCTCCAAATGTGGCCACAACAAACATCAGGAGGCTCTCCTACTGTAGAGATTTCCCTGAAACTGAACTCTGGAGGATGAAACATTTGGTGTAGATACTTGACCTTCTGAGAATAAAGCTTTATGTATGTGTGTATCTATCTATTATTCTCATAGCAGCAATTAGTCTGAAATCTAATGCCTTGTCAGTGAACATAACAATTTTTGTAAATGTTCTCCTCTTAGCTTTTAAGTTTTTTTTTAGCGATGAGTCAAATTATACTCAGATTTTTATAGGTTATCCCTAGTATTCTTGTTTCTTGTTATTGAAGATATTCAAATGTTAATATATGGTAATAAGAAGTAGCTCAAAAAGAGCAGAATGACCTCTTCCTTACCCCCTTAGTGATACAGACAAATAGAGTATTTGTTCATGTTATATTTTGGCTTTTATTTTTAAATCAAGGAGGTTGAATTAGAGACAGAGCAAAATAAGCAAAAACCTGAAGCTATAAATTTCTAGGTCAATCCAAATACATAAAGCATTAAAAAATGTCAGATGCGAAGCTAGATGCAAACTGACAGGGAAAAAAAAAAACCTCTTTGTGTACTTAAAGCCCCAAACCAAAAGCAAAATTAAAATTTGTGCTGACCCTTCTCCCCTGGGGCTGCAGATGTCACTGCTGTCCAGGGCGCCGTCTGTTACTGAGTGGAAGGAAGAGGAATGGCATCCAAGTCACTAGTGTAAAATAAATCGTCTGCCTGCCAAATCCTGAAGATGTCCTGCCATATTTGTTAAGGCCAGGGGATGGAGGGTAGAGGTGAGCAACAAAGGTGACCATTAACACTCATTGATTCTTGTCTTTTATGACTCATTCTTTTATTATTACATGTTTTGTAAGAGGTTTTATACTTATACATATATAATTTTTATTTAGTCAGTCACAGCAGTGGTTACAATTTATTTAGCACTTATGGGACAAGATATTTTATACACATTTTTTCACTGGATGTCCAGGACTATTATACAAACTGAGTATTACTCTTACATTAAAGGTAAGGAAATAGCTTCTAACTAAGCAAAGTTGCTCAAAGTGACACATAGAGTGAGGTCTGCGGCTGTTCTCTTACTCCAAATATGGGGTATCTCAGAAATTGCCATCCTCCAGAAGGCTACAGTCTAGCTCAGACTGTGCAAATTGTTCTCCATTTGCCATGCCCCCATGCACTCAACACTATTCCATGTCTTCCGTGTGCTCTGGGAAGCTGACCCTTGTCATTTGCATGACTGGGACTCTCTGCTCTCTGTTTGTCTTGGGTGGGGCCTATGGAAGGCTAAAGGATATTGGAGGGCAGGAAGAGAAAGAAGTCAGGATATTTCTTCTTCATGTCCTGCTTCGGCCCTGTGCGCTGGCCGTGATCACGTCCTTTCAGGATATCACTCCCTTCGCCCTGTTCTCCTCTGTACCTCTTCTGATGCAGGGCTCCTAAGGAAACACTGCTCCTTTTCCTTGACTGTTTATCCCTAGGGGTAGTATTATATTCTCACCATTGCTATCCTTTGGGTGCCCTGCCACCTTGTTTGCTCCTTAAGTCTGTCTACAATTAATGCAAATAACTCCTTTATTGAAATCTCTTTATTTGAACACTCTGGGATGAATTCTGTTTTTTTCTGGGAGCCTGACTAATACAGAGGCTGATACTACACCCATATGAAAATATATCAAAGATAATTTGCAAAGCATGTTTGAAAGCTCTACGTTAGGATCACTAACACTGGCATGCCAAAAGGCACAGATAAGAAAATACAGGGCATAGCAAAATATTGTTTCTTCTTAATAGAGAAACTGCCTCAGGGAGAGACTAGGCTGGTGAGAAAGGGGAAAGACTTTAAGAGTCTTATAGACCAGGCATTAGAGAATTGTGATAGGTTTTTGAGCCTGTGATAAAAGCTGTGTTTGGGGAAGATTTTTCTAGCAACCATTTGTAGGAACAGTGGAATCAGGAAAAAAAGGTGACAGTAAGGAGAACAGTTAAAAGTCTTTTAAAATAAGCCAGTGTAAAGTGATTGGAGGCAGGTTCACAAAGTGGCAACAAGTATGAAAAATAAGGAATGAAATAAATAGTGAAAGAAACATTATTACTATTAGAATTTGCATTCTTGCCCATGTGATGCATTTGCTTTAAATTGGTGTAAGCTCTTCACATGCAGAGGGCTCATATGCCTTGATGTAACATTAGATCAAGTGGCAGAAGCTAAATTTGGAATTAAGGCAATATTTGGTTGTAGAGAACATCATTCTCGTTTCTAGCTCTTGGACTTTATGTGGAAGCACTTTAAGTCCTAAGAGGCTAATTTTAGTTCAATCTATTTAGTTAACAATATTTCAGATCCTTAATTTTTAGTTTCCAGATGATGAGACTCCTCAGCTTGAAATGCAAGGGCATTATAGACTTCAAGCAAATTGCATGTGCATTAAGACTATCGAACTTGGGATGAGTAATCCTATAAAAGCAAAATCATTGCTGAAGCATTTTTGTAATCATGTATTCCTCCTGCATGTTCATTTGAAAATGTTCTCCTTTGGTGTGGAGGCAAATGAGCTGATTATATTGAGCTCCGTCCACCAATTTATTTATTTATCTAATAAACATTTTAATGAAGGGGTATCAGGCACGTTTATGTTTTACCCAAGAGACTTATTTAACAGTCATTCAACCATTTGGTCATTAATAGTGAAAAGGTCATAGGCTTTGGCATGAGGCAGGCCTGGGTTTGAAACAGATCTTCGCCATTTCCTAGAAGGGTTGTCTTAAGGCAAATTATTGTTTTAGACATGTTTTCAGTTTTTCTGTTAAAGGAAAAATTGTTTGTAAAGACTGCATTGTGACTGAGAAAGGGCACGCAAACTAGATGAGTTTAATCCTATCTCTCCTGACTAACCTTATATGTATACACAAATACAAAATGCTCCAAGTCAGATGTGAAACAAATGGTGGTATAATACTCGCCCTTAAATATAATTGCAGATAGCCACAAAATATAAAACCATTTAAGGATGTGAGAAAATTAGTATAATAAAGAAGAAAATACAGAATAACTTTTTCTTCTGTTATTTAACTGGTGTCAAATTAATTCCTTGACTCTCATATTTTGTCAACAAATATGATAATGTATGTGGTGATGTACTGTTTTGCCTTGAGAAGGAAAAAATTATAGCCATAAAATATTTAAGAAAATTCTGGAAATAAGAGTAATAGAATTACTTTTTTCAGACATTTCCCAAATGTGTTTTAAATGGCTTTCCTGAAGGAGAAATAGAGAGGGAGAGAAAAAAAGAGAACATTTAGATATAATTACAGATAAGACCTATGCATAATATTAGTGGACTTAAAAATAATCATGCATATTCACAGCTGAATTGCTAATTAACATTCTCAGAATTTTGTTTAATGTAAGCAAGTTATCCTAATAGGGTTAGGGCAAAAACAATATGATAAAGATTGAAATCTGTGGCTATTTAAAAGCACTGAAAACTTGACTAAATTGCCTCTCCCCCTCCCTTAGACATAAACAATTAAGCCTCATCATGTTGTTTTTCCTTCCCCGCCGCCCCCTCCCCCCACCCCACCCCAAGACAGAATCTCACTACTCCGTGGCCCAGGCTGGAGTGCAATGGCGCCATCTTGGCTCACTGCAACCTCCGCCTTCTGAGTTCAAGCAATTCTCCTGCCTCAGCCTCCCGAGTAGCTGAGATTACAGGGGCCCACCACTGCAATCTCAAAAAATACAAAAAATAAAAATAATTTTTGTATTTTTAGTAGAGATAGGGTTTCCCCATATTGGCCAGGCTGGTCTCGAACTCCTGACCTCAGGTGATCCACCTGTCTCCACCTCCCAAAGTGCTGGGATTACAGGCGTGAGCCACCGTGCCCGGCCTCATCATGTTTTTTAAACAATAAAAAGGGCAAGTTTTAGAAGACAGTATCTTAAGGCTGGGTGCGGTGGCTCATGCCTGTAATCCCAGCACTTTGGGAGGCCAAAATGGGTGGATAACTTGAGGTCAGGAGTTCGGGAACAGCCTGACCAACATGGTGAAACCCTATCCCATCTCTGCTAAAAGCACAAATGAATTAGCCAGGCATGATGGCGGGTGCCCATAATCCCAGCTATTCGGGAGGCTGAGGCTGGAGAATCGCTTGAACCCAGGAAATGGAGGTTGCAGTGAGCCGAGATGGCGCCACTGCACTCCAGCCTGTGCGACAGAGCAAGACTCTGTCTCAAAACAACAACAACAAAAAAGACATATTAAGATACAATAACACTTTGAGCCTTTGCTGATTGTTGATGAGTTTCAAACTCACAGAGGGTTTTGAAGAAAGGCTGGCAGAACTTGAAGGCAGAAAACGTGGGCTGAAGTCCTGTCTATGCCTGTTACTAAATAGCAATGTGAGCTTCTGGAGGACTCTGAACTCTCTCAGCCTCTGTGAAATGGAGATAACGTTTCCTGTGGAGCTGTGTCAGAGATGTTGGGGAAATCATATGGAAATCAAGTATAGCTGTCAACAAGTTTTTTGTGAATTGTAAATGACCTTAAGCATATAAAGTATTAGTCATCTATTCACTCATTCACAAATGGAGCATGCCTAGTGTTAGGAGGCACGTGGTGGGGTTGGCGGGGGGGGGGGGCCATTAACATGGTGAATGAGATCTTGAGAAGCAGTGTGTTCCCCTGGGTAAGGGCATGGGCTTTGGAGTTAAACCCACCTAGAGTAATTCAGGGCTCATCACTCCGTGACCTCCTGTCCTGAGACCTTAATTTGTCCAATGTTACATCATTGTAAATCCCAGTTTCTTTAACGTGGATATGAAAAAACACCATATATTTCACAGGGGAGTTATGAGGATGTGAGAACTATGATCAAGCACTTAACTTCACATGTTCAAAGTGCTCAATGACAGTTGGCAACTATCAATCAACTCTTCACACATTATATCTCTAATCAAGGAAAGCAGGCATTTGCACCAATAATGACAGAACAAAACAACATGGGGGAGAGTAGTAGTATAAACAACTTTGAGAGTTCATAGGTGGGCTGCCATACTTTCAGCTAGAGTGATAAGTAAAGACTTTGGAGACAGGTAAATATTAAGAATAAATCTTGAAGAACGAGTCATACCTCAATAGGAAGAGATCTGATTGGTGGACAGCATTTTAGGTAGACAGAGAATAGAATGAGCTAAAGTGTAGAGATGAGAAATTTGAGTACTCCAGTTGTCTAGACTAGCACTGTCCGATAGAACTTTTGTCCATGAAGGCAATGTTGTATGAACGTTCTGTCCAATATGGTAGCCACTAGTGGCTGTTGAACACTTGACATGCGGATAGTGTGACTGAGGAGTTGAATTTTTTATTCTATTTAATTTTAATTAGTATACATTTTAAAACCACATCTGACGAGTGCCAGCTCAAATCATAGGATACACGGAGAGGAGTTTAGCGTGATAAGATCCAAACAGATTGGCAAATTTCGAAGAACTTTACTGCTAGGCCAACACGTTTAGATTCCAAAATAGAACAAACATATTTAGAAGCAGGCAAAAGAAAAGAATACGTTTATGAAGGAGACCAAAAAGTTGCAGAGAGAGAAACAGAAAGGCCAGGAATCCAACAAGGAATGGGCATTGAAGAAAGACTTGCCTCGTACTGTTAGTTAGAAGCCAATGGATATGGGAAGAAAATTTGTTAGATTTGGTAATTCAGAGCTTCTTTGTGACTTTCAGAAAAAAAGTTTCCCCTGAGTGGTAGGGGTGAAGAGAATATTGCAGGAAATTAGGAGTAAGGTATGCTGAATACAGGCAACATGGAACAGCCTTTTTTTTTTTTTAAATGTTTGTATTCCTAGAGTTATAGGATAAAGCATTACACACTAAGTTAGTCTCAGCAAGTACTGTATATTTGCCAAGTAAGTGGAGTTCTTGCAGGCAAACTAGGTAGTTTCAATGTCAGGTGTGAAATTATAATGGTTTAGATAAAATTTTGAAGCAATTCTACAAATAAGTACTCTGAGTCATGACATTTTTAGGCCACATTGAAAACACTAGCTGAAAGAATACAAACAATGTTGAAATCATATTTAAGCCCCTTGCTGAGTTTATATTCTGAGCTAAGGATAGATTAGCCTCATGCCCTTATATGATGAAAAATTGTTTTGTTTTTCTTGCACAGCACAGTTAGGTATCAGATAAAGGGGGAGGAGTATCCTCATGGATACCTCAAAAACAAGTAACCCATGGACAGAGGACAGAGACATTTCATGCAAAGACAGATTTTCCTATCTCTTATGATTAAATTCTCTCAGTTTCCTCATTATGAAAATCATTTGGGATACCTGATAAATGTACAAAATCTTCTGCCTCAATTCATACTGGTCAATATAAATCTTAGCTTGGCGATCTGAATTTTTAATTAGCACCTGAGCAATTCTTAGTATCAGGCAATTTTAGGAAATGTTTATTTATTCATCCTTTGAACAAACACCAGTGGAGTGTTTTTTCCATATTGCAGACATTCAGATACTAGGACACAAAGATAATTAAGACATGGTTTCTAGCCTTAAGAAATTGTTCCAGGAGAGGAGACAGTAAATGCCATGTAAGAAATGGCTTGGTAGCTGTTGCAAAAGGACCACAGAGAAGGGCAGCTCAGCATTGAGGAGACCATGGAAAACTGTGCTTGGGGAAGGTAAAGTTTGAGTAGGGTATTCAAGGATAAGCCAACCAGATATACAGGGAGTGTGAGAGAAAAGCACTCTTTTCAGGATAAACGTCACATTAAACACAAGAAGAGATTGTGTTGGGTCTATGAATACTACTGAATTCAACA
This sequence comes from Pan paniscus, assembly GCF_029289425.2. NCBI lineage: Eukaryota > Metazoa > Chordata > Mammalia > Primates > Hominidae > Pan > Pan paniscus. The sequence goes on along the minus strand of NC_073255.2, from coordinate 80,754,952 downwards.
CAGCTGGAAAACAGGTTTTCCATGAGATAATGGCCTGTGTGGCAACAGACAAGGCATTTTTGTACCAGAGCGCAAAAATAAGTGCCTACTTATTTTCAAGGTAATGTGAAATCATTAAAGGGTAATCTGGGGTTGGTGAGATTGGAGATAGGGAGACCCATTAAAAACTTAATACATTAATTCAGGTGAGAGGTGATGGTGTCTGACCTAAGGCAATAACCACAGAGGTAGAATGGAAAGAACAGTTTTTGATAAATAGTTGGTGATTTATTGTGTATGACATAATCAGACGATAGTTCTCTTGATCCTTTTATTAATATTGTCTCAATGAAATGAACTGAATTGCTGAATAATTGATTTTGTAGATGGCTCACATATGGCTCACATGATACATTTAGCCACGATGGGGAACATATAATTGTTTGCTATTTATACCTATGGTGACTTCTTAAATTGGATTGCTATTGGACAAGATTTTCAGTATTTATCCCATTGATTTAAGGAGACACCAACACAGAGGATGGTCTAAGAGGTTTTCACAGTCGCTTCTGTGGGTATCCCAAACTCTTTGATATTATATAGGTGAGGAAGTATGTATTGCTTACTACTTTTTAAGTTCTTCCTAGTATTCTGGCCCTTTAACAGTTTATTCTGTTTGTTTGTTTTTCCTTCTTTGATTACTTACAGTTGTAATACCTTTTAAAGACATTTTATATCTCTTCCTTGACTTATTCCAAATTTAAATTAATACATAGAATATGTATATTTACAAAATATGTTAACTAAATGAATTATTTTTGAATTATTTTGAGACTTTCTAAAATAGTTCAAAGTATCTTGAGTTGTCATGAAACTAACTTTGAAAGGTGCTGATTTAAAGTGACAATATTTGTGGCCATGCAAGAAAAGAGGCACTGGACATTTTAATAAGCAGTTTAATAGAATTTAAATATATGGCATCCAATTACCGACAGAATACAAAGCATCATAAAGTATGATTTGCAGACATATTTTATAAATTGGAACACCTTAAGGATTCATGGCATTTGTGTAAAATGTGTGGTCGTTAACACATTTTAATACATTGATTCTATTGTGGAAGGTCGTGTGACATGGAATGTTAAACAATTAAAATGGTCAAATGTACTTCCATGTTTATGTGATTTGCATTCATAGGAAGAAAATGGGTAATGCCGAAGGAACATTGGCCTAGAGAAGCTTACTGAAGCAAGGGAATTTGGAGTGAGACAGACATGGTTTGGGATTCTGACTCTTCTAGCTTTGTGAACCTTAATGAATGGGCTCACCTCCCATAGCTTCCCTTTCCTCAATTGTAATATGGGAATAAAAATGCTTACTTACAGGGTTGTGTTGAGGATTAAATGAGATAATGAAAGTAAAATGTCAGTATGGCATCTGAGTCATGGTATGCCCAGTGGAAAAATAACAGCAATCATTATTATTTAAAAAAATCAGGATTCAAGATTCTAGTTGCAGTCCAGGTACAAATTCATGATGATCTTGAACAAGTCACAGTTTCTGTCAGGATCTGAGCCTCTTCGTTTGTAAAATGAAGCTAGTAGACTGGATGAATTCCATGTTTGATGACTGAAGTTAGGATTCAATGACTTATATGAGTCACATCTGAACTTATGTCAGGAAATTTATTATTTAAAAAGTTTTATTTACCCCAGTCATGCACCTCCTTTATAATCATTGAGAATGCATTTAATCCAAAATGATTTAGAGGCTGCAGGAATGTTGATTCTGAAAGCATGATGGGTATCCAGGTGAAGAATTCCATCAGGCAGTTAGAGAAGAAACTCAGGAAAGAGGGCAAAGCTAAAAAACATGGGAATTTGACAACACAAATGATATTTAAAGAATGAAAGTGACTAACACTTCCTCAGAAACAAAAATGTATGCAGGCAAATTTTACATTTATATATTTTTTTCCTAATATTCATAGCAGGGGTAACCCATTAAGAATAACCCTACTTATTAATTCTAAAATGTTTACAAAATATTGACTTAGAACATAAAATTTAAAAAACAATTTGAATGTCCACATAATTCTGTCATGATAATTAGCAGATATTTTATGCATTCGGGATAGGTGAGGCAAATTACTTTTTGAGATCATGGATGCATTTTCTATCTGTCTCAGCCCAGTAGGTTGCCATGTTGAGAGCCTGAACACAGAATATGGCTCAAGACAAAGAAAACTCTAGAAAAGGTAAAGCCAGGAACTTAGAGATTCACATTTTTGGCTTATTCACCCTCAATTACATCCAGTTAATTTGAACTAATGATACTTTTCTGCTTATCCTCCTCTACATGTGCTCATTCTCAAGAGGTTGTATAGGATAGGGATTGGGCATTTGATTTTGGAGCTAGATTTCCTGAGTTCAGGTAACTTTCGGGAAGTTATTTTACTCTCTGAATGGTAGGTTACACAGGCAGGAATTAATATTAGTACCTACTATCTAAGGGTGTGTGAGAGTTAAATCAGATAATACAGATATGGAACACTTAGGCCAAAATCTGATACACAGTTTATAAGCATCAACCGTTTTTTCCTTCAGTTATTAAAATAAGTTTCGCTTCTCTCAAGCCTAAATTTTAAAAAGTTCTTTAGTTTTAAGGGAAACTAATATGCTTAGTGGATTTGGTCATGTTCGGAATAGAAAAAAACTGCAATGAATATGGTTGTTTTTGAATTGACCTGTCAATTTCATCAGAAAGCCAAACTGAGTGTACTGTACAGACACAATTTAAGTTGAAAAGTGCTTCCCAGTGAAAGTTATCAAAGGTGAAGCAATAGTAACACATTCCAGAAGAGGAAAAATGCATCTTTAATACTGTATGTGTGTGTATGTATGTGCGGGTGTGTGTTTTAAACTGTAGTAGGGAGTATGAACGTCTAGCATAATACTGGGAATTTGCTAAATTCTTTTTATTAATATAAAATAAACGTTATTTATAAGTTAAGTGCTTTGTAATTGTGTTTATAGGAAAAAAAGACATTTCCCAAAAGTTATCTTCTTTTTCTTACTCTGAAACTATGACATATGCCTGATGGATATAGATTTTCATTTTAAAAATTAAAGAGCAGCTCAAATGAGTTTAGTTATTTTCTTCGATGATGAAATGCTCCCCGGAGGTGGACCAAGAGGAGTGATAAATCTTTGATGCACCTGTGTAATATATGCAGTACACTGCTGAGAGTATCTGGTTTTGAGGTTTCAGTGGCAGAACACCAACTGCAGGGAATCTGGATATTCTAGCATACTTCTGACCTTAAATGTATTATCTACTGAAAAGAATAATGCACAGTTTCAAAAATGTTAACATGGTCTCAAAAGAAGGTGAGTGTTATTTTCCATACTTTAAAAACACTGTACCAAACAGCTTAAAATGCTAGTGTCCCTTTAACTTTAAAATAGAGGCTTCATTTATTTCGATGACTGCTATTTAGGGTACCCTAAACAACATCTTAGTAGTGGAAAGAATTAATACTCCTAATATTCCTTTTGGTGCTGGGAAATGGCCTCTGGGTAAGACCAAGAGGTCTGGGCTGATGACACAATGGAATGTGAATGGCTTTCTCCCTATGGTTCTAAGCATGTGTCCTCCAGCTTCTCAAACGTTCTTAGCACTTCAGAATGAAGAGGAAAATGGGGAAAGGTTAGGAAAGCAGAAAATAAGAGGTAGGGCAGAACAGCCCTTTGAAGAGTTTGCTCATCCTCAAAAGTAAAGACATAGAGTTGAAGTTCTTCTGAGAACAGCAGAGTCCCTTCCCTTCCTTCCATCCTATGCACATGCAAAGATCAAGAGCAGAAGTAGCTTTCATGCCAAGATACAAGTCAAACACCCAGATCACTTATAGACATACACAAGTTTACTCTGTGAGGGTCCTTGGGTGTGGGCTGGCAATATCTGTACATTCTTCATGCAAATGATAAAATATAAAGAATGTTTTGAACCCACAAACATAACACATCTTATGAATCATATGTATTAAAAGTATTTTAGTTTATGATCAACCACAAAGTTGTCTCTTTAACACTTTCCTTTTAATTTAACAGTTCTAGTATTTACTGTGTGTATAAGTATAATGCTTAGAGATGGATTTAATTTCATATTCTCAAGTTGTTTTCAGAAGACAGTCTTTACCATATATCGCAAAATGTACAAAATACAAACTGTATTTCGGTCATATATTGGCAGGCTCTTTAACAACTAGAAAGACAAGATGTTGTAAAATTGACTCATTTGTTCATTATGGATACCACATAGAGAACAAAGTACAATAAAATGCACAGAACATTCAGGATAAGACGGCTAATCTTGGCTTACTATAAAATGACTGGCATGGAGCCCTTTCCTCTTCTTTCTTCCGCCTTGTTCCCTGAACCAGTGCACACATACAATGTATACTGCTCAAAAAGGTGATTTGGTTATTTCATTTCCAAAAGACAAATGTCGTATGAATTTTATCAAGGATATTTATAAAATGTGCTCTTTTATTACTACCTTAAACATGTATAAGTCACTTCAGAACATCTATAAAGACTCAGTATTTCAAAAAAGTACTTAACATTGTTAACTATTTGTACTTATTAGGAATAAAATGCATACACAGAACAATGAGTATAATAAGAAAATATCTTCAAAACGTGACCAGCTTGGCATAGGCTTATAGAGAACGATTCTATTCATTTTTGTGGACTTTTCCATCTCCTCTAAAACCCACTGAGCGAACATGGACTTACGTGGCTCTTGGTGTCACTTCTAGAGATGGTCTCACAATTCCATATCCAAAAGTCAAAAGTCATTTTCAGAAGACATTTCTTTCCTATGATTTCTTCTTTCTTTTTCTTTTTAAATAAGACATTTACAAGATGTGGGATTTTCTAGCATACCTTAGAACTTCTTTACATACAGAAAGCCAAGATACAGCAAAATCAGTTTTCCTCTCAAAAAATGGGGGGAAACTTGAGTGCAGCTCTTTCATATGCTACAGGCATGCCTTGTTTTATTGTACTTTGCAGTTTTTGCATTTTTTACAAATTGAAGAGCTGTGGCAACCCTACATCAAGCAAGTCTATCAGTGCCCATTTTCTAATGGCATGTGCTCACTCAGTGTTTTGATTTCACATTTTGTTAATTCTCACAATACTTCAAACTTCTTTATTGTAATATCTGTTACAGTGATCTGTTTTCAGGAGTCTTTGATGTTACTGTTTTAATTGTTTGGGGGCACTACGAACCCTATCTCTGGTTGAGAAATTTTGTGTGTGTTCTGACTGCTTCAGCAACCTGCTGTTCCCCCATTGCTTTCCCTTTTTTCGGGCTTTCCTAGTCCCTGAGCCACAACAATATTGGAATTTGGCCAATTAATAACCCTACAATGACCTCTAAATGTTCAAGTGAAAGGAAGAATCATATATCTCTCACTTTAAATAAAAAACTAGAAAAGATGAAGCTTAATGAGGAAGGCACATGGAAAGCTGATGTAGGCTGAAAGGTAGGCCTCTTGCGCCAAACAGAGAGCCAAGCTGTAGATGCAAAGGGAAAATTGTTGAAAATTAAAAGTCCTACTCCAAGGAACAGGCAAATGATAAGCAAGCAAACCGTGCTTACTGCTGATATGGAGAAAGTCTGAGTGGTCTGGATAGAAAATCAAACGAGCCACAATGTTCCCTTAAGCCAAAGCCTAATAAAGAGCAAGACCCTCATTCTCTCCAGTTTCTTGAGGGCTAATCGAGGTGAGTAAGCTGCCGAAGAAAATAACTAGCAGAAGTTACTTCATGAGGTTTAAGTAGTCATCTACATAAGAGAAAAGCACAAGGTGAAGCAGCAAGTGCTGATGTACAGACTTCACCAAGTTATCCAGAAGACCCAGCCAGGAGCATTGATCAAGGTGGATACACTAAACATTAGATTTTCAATGTAGAAGAAGATTCCATCTAGGACTTTTTTTTTTTTTTTTTTTTTTAATCTATGAGGAGAAGTCAATACCTGGCTTCAGAGCTTCAAAGGACAAGTTGACCTTCTTGTTAGGGGATAATGCGGCTTGTGACTTTAAGTGAAAGCCTATGCTCATTGACCATTCTGAAAATCATAGGGCCCTTAAGAATTATGCTAAATCTCCTCTGCCTGTGCTCTATAAATGGAATAACAAAGCCTGGATGACAGCACATCTGCTTACAGCGTTGTTTACTGAATACTTTAAGCCCACTACTGATACCTACTGCCCAGAAAAAAAAGCTTTTTGCCCCCCGCGGCCTCGGCTTTCTGCCCCCCGCGGCCTCGGCTTTCTGCTCCCCGCTGCCGCGGCTTTCTGCCCCCTGCTGCCGCGGCTTTTTACCCCCCGCTGCCACAGCTTTCTGCCCGCGGCGGATCTTTGCCCCCCGCTGCCGCGGCTCTTTGCCCCCCGCTGCCGCGGCTTTCTGCCCCCCGCTGCCGCGGCTTTTTGACCCCGCGGCTTTTTGCCCGCCACGGCTTTTTGCCCCCCGCTGCCGCGGCTTTTTATCCCCCGCTGCCACAGCTTTCTGCCCGCGGCGGATCTTTGCCCCCCGCTGCCGCGGCTCTTTGCCCCCCGCTGCCGCGGCTTTCTGCCCCCCGCTGCCGCGGCTTTTTGACCCCGCGGCTTTTTGCCCGCCACCGCTTTTTGCCCCCCGCTGCCGCGGCTTTTTATCCCCCGCTGCCACAGCTTTCTGCCCGCCGCGGATCTTTGCACCTCGCTGCCGCGGCTTTTTGCCCGCCACGGCTTTTTGCCCTCCGCTGCCGCGGCTTTTTACCCCCCGCTGCCACAGCTTTCTGCCCGCGCCGCGGCTCTCTGCCCCCGGCCGCCGCCGCGGCTCTCTGCCCCCGGCCGCCGCCGCGGCTCTCTGCCCCCGGCTGCCGCGCTTTTTGCCCGCCGCGGCTCTCTGCCCCCCGCTGCCGCGGCTCTCTGCCCCCCGCTGCCGCGGCTCTCTGCCCCCCGCTGCCGCGGCTCTCTGCCCCCCGCTGCCGCGGCTCTCTGCCCCCCGCTGCCGCGGCTCTCTGCCCGCCGCGGCTCTTTGCCCCCCGCCGCCGCGGCTTGCTGCCCCCCGCCGCCGCGGCTTGCTGCCCGCCGCGGCTTTCTGCCCCCCGCTGCCGCCGCTTTCTGCCCGCCGCGGCTTTCTGCCCCCCGCTGCCGCCGCCTTCTGCCTGCCGCGGCTTTTTGCCCCCCGCTGCCGCGGCTTTTTGCCCCCCGCCGCCGCGGCTTTTTGCGGCTATGTTACAGAAAGGCTTCATCAGTCCACATTTCCAAAGGCCATCTTAGACCCATGTTTGTGTTTCTGAAAGCCCTGCTTATATTTGGCACTAGATAATTTTCTAATTTTGATCATCTCGATATATTTGTTATTAATTTGTTTTTTCTATGAACTACTTGCTTATATACTTTGCCATTTATAGAATGGGTTTCTGACTTTTACTTACAGATTTGCAGAAGTTCCCTGTATATTCTAATTATGAATCCTTTGTCAGTTTGAGATGTTGAAAGTATCTTCTCCCTCTCAACTTTGACTATGGCTTCCGTTCTTGAATAGAAACCTGTAATCTTAATAAAATCAAATCTACATTTTTTTTACCTTGTGGTTTATGATTTTTAGGTCTTGTTTAAGAAAATTTCCACCTTTAGGTGACAAATATTTTCCTACATTTTTAATTTCGCTGTTTATGTATAGATTCTTACTCTAGCTGAAGTGCATTGTATATTATATCAGGTAGGATGCAGTTTTATTTTTCTCCATATTATGGGAGCTTTCCCCCACTATAACCTACTAAACAGTCAGTTTTTTCGTGTTTATTTGTAATTCCCTTATATTCGTAATTCCCTTATATTCATGGGTCTCTGAGCTCTTTTTGGTTCCGTTGGTCTATTGATCTACTCTTGAGCCAATACCATGCTTAAAAAAAATTTCCATGGCTTTATAGTGTAACTTAATATTTGATGGGACCAGTCTCACTTCTTTGTCCTTCTTTCTGAAAAATGATTTCACCATTTGTGAACCCATTTTTCATATGTTTTAGAATAAATTCATTAACCCCTAAAAAATTCTAGTTAGGATTTTGATTGGGATTGGAATTATAAAAAACATTTGAGGAGGATGGATATCTTTACAATGTTAAGCCATACTATCAAAGAGCATGGGTTTTTTATTTATTCATATATTTCATTATATTATGATCTCAGAACATGGTCTGTATGCTTTCCATTTTTTAGAATTTGAGGCTTCTTTAAAAATCATTATTTGGTCAGTTTATATGAATGTTATATGTATACAATATACACATGCATTCTTTGTGGAGGATTATATATAAATATGAGTTTATTAAATGTCTTATTTAGATAATCTATGTCTTAGCTTGTGTTTTTGTTTACTTGATCTATCAGTTCTGAGATTTATGTACTAAAATCAGCAATATTGTTGGTTTTCTTCTTCTTGCACTTGAGATTATGTTGTTAGATGCATATATGTTATGTATGTTGTATCTTCTTGGTCTATTGTTTCTTTCATCAAGATATACTATACCTCTTTCAAGCAGATACAGAAGTAGAGAGAAGGATATAATGAACCCACTCAAATCCATCATCCAGCTTCAACTACTCATGGCTACTCTTATTTTATCCATACTACACAAACTCTTCCACACCCCTTCTACTGGATTATTTTGAGGTAATGACAAACATAATATCATTTAAAAAGTAAATACACTAGCATCTATCTATAAAAGATAAGGAATTCTTTTTAAACATAATCACAATACCACCATCATACCTAAAACATTAACAATAATTTATTAATACCATCAAATATCCAGTGTTCTAATTTTCCAGTTGTTTATAAATATTTCTATTCTTTTTACTTAAATTAGGATCCTAATAAGATTCATACCTTAAAATTAGCTGATATGCTTCTTGAGTTTCTTTTCATCTATAGGTATAACATATCTCTATCTCGATATTTCCTGGCTATGAATTCTATTTTGTTATATATTAGGATGGCTACCTTTTTGTAATTAAACTTTTTAAAGATTAAAAAACAATATATGAGTAAATGTTCATAAAACATTAAAACACATATGAAAGTATGTTTTTTGTTTATATAAATAGAATTCTACAATGTTTATTATTCTGTGACTTGCCTTTGTCACTTAACAGCAAAATTGAAACATCTTTTTTTAAAAATCACAGCTTTATTGATATATGATTCACATACTATACAATTTATTCTCTTGAAGTGTACATGCAGTAGTTATTAATATATTTTCAGAGTTGTGTGTCTATTGCCACAACCAGTTTTAGAATGTTTTCATTACCTCTAAAAGAAACCCTATATCCAATTCTCCCCAATCCTCCCAGACCGTGGCAACCACTAATCTACTTTCTGCCTGTATGGATTTGTATATTATGAACACTTCAAATAAGTAGAATCATATACCATGTGGTCTTTTGCGTTTGTCTTCTTTCATTTAGCTAATGTTTTCAAGGTACATCCATGTTGTAGCATGTATCAGTATTTCATTTCTCCTTATTGCAGAATAATATTCCATTGTATGGATATGTGATATTTTGTTTATTTAATCATCAGTTGTTGGATATTTGTTTTGTTTCAACTCTTTGACTATTATAAATAATGCTGCTATGAACATTCATGTACAACTTTTTGTATGGACACACGTTTTCCTTGTTCTTGGACACATACCTAGGGGTGAAATTTCTGTATTCTATAGTAGTCTGTCTAACCTTTTGAAGAACTGCCAGACTGTTTTCCAAAGTAGCTGCACCATTTTATATTCCCACCAGCAATGTATGAAGTTTATAATTTCACCACATCCTCACCAACACTTGTTGTTATCTGTCTTTCTCGTTACAGTCATGCTGGTGGGGATGAGGTGGTATCCCATTGTGGTGTTGATTTGCATTTCCCTTATGACTAATGATGTTGAGCAACTTTTCATGTGATATTGGTTACTATGTATCTGCCTTGGAGAAATGTCTGTTCAGATCCTTTGCCCATTTTTAAATTGGGTTACCCATATCAGATATATGATTTGCAAGTATTTTCTCCCATTCTGTGGGTTGTCTTTTCATTTTCTTAATGATATCCTTTGAAGCACAAAGGTTTCTACATTTTGATGAAGTTTATTTTATCAATTTTTTCTTGTGTTGCTTGGGCATTTGATGTTATATCTCAGAAATCATTGCCTAAAATTGGCAAGGTCATGAAGATTTATACTTACATTTTATTCTAGGAGTTTTAGCTGTTACATTTAGGTCTTTGATTCATTTTGAGATAATTTTTATATATGATAAATACTAGGGTTCTGGTTTCATTCTTTCACATGTGTATATCCAGTTGTCCCAGCACTGTTTGTTGAAAGTCTATTTTGCTATTGAATTGTTTTGGTAATCTCATCAAAAGTCAACTCTAAATGTGAGGGTTTATTTAATTAATGTATTTATTCTGAGACAGGGTCTCACTCTGTCACCCAGGCTGCAGTGCAGTGATGTGACCATGGCTCCACTGCAGCCTTGAACTTCTGGGCTCAAGCCATTCTCTGCCTCAGCCTCCCAAGCAGTTGAGACTATAGGTGTGCACAACCGTGCCTGGCTAATTAAAAAAAAACTTTTTTTTTTTTTTTGAAGAGACAGGGTCTCTCTATTTTGATCAGGTTAATCTTGAACTCCTGGGCTAAGCGATCTTCCTGCTTCAGCTTCCTAAAGTGTTGGGAGGACAACTTGGGAGGCCAGGTTCCTAGGAGATGGGCCCTGCAGCACCACACACAAGTGCATGATCATTCTGCCAGTCCCTGCCTTTCTAGGCCTGGGAAGCTGGGGACTGGAATGCTGTTGCCACTCGACCTCGCCTGCAAAACACAGCAGCAAGGGCAGAAAGGCAGTTTCAGTATCCCTTTCATCTTCCAGATCTTGCTCAAATGCTCCTGATTGGTAGAAACTAATTCTATACAGAACTTTAGATATAAAGCAATCTGGGAAATGGAGAGTTTAACTTTCTAGTTGCTGCAGAACAGGAAGATACATTAGGAGGGAAATATAATAGAGGTTAAGGAAGTGTCCATCATATTTCCCATGAGTCCAGTGACTTGGGAAATGGCTGTTCTCAGTCCTGGTGAGAACCCAAAAGCCTGAGGGTGTGGGGGCCTGGGAGTCGGTGCTTCTGGGAGCAGGGCCAGCACCTCTGGAATTCATGGGGGCTGGGCAAGGCCTTGAGTTCACCTGGCTGCCCAGGGATGGCAGGGGGAGCTTGGGGAGGGGGCCTTTGGGTTGAGCTGCATGTCTGAGAGAGGATTCTAGGGAGACCCAGAAGCTTCTGGGACAGTGTGGAGAAGCTGGCCGGAGCTCTTAGTTTGCCTTGGGAGCAAGAGGGACATGCCTGCTGTCACCGGGTCCGGATGGCCAGCCTGCCTCTGTCTGATGACTGTGGAGGAGGCAGAGTGTGAGTGTGAGCTGGTACAGGGGCTGTGTGTCACCGCTGAGCAGTCCCTGTGTGCACGTCCCTCTGTATAAGTTGGGTGCCATCTCCTCCCAGCTGGGCTATGTCTTCTTTGTCCCTTTGTAAGAGGGTGGGAGGATGAGGACTGTGGGCTGTCCCGGACCTGTGTGGAGAGGGGGCTGAGGGAGCGAGGTGTGTGAGTGGAGGGTGGGAGTGTCTTGGTCTTTCCCCATCCTGGTTGCCTGGTGTCCTCGGGCCTGTGGCATGAAAAGGGGCTGGTAGGAACTGCAGTGACTACCAGTCAATGGATTGGGGCTATGGCTCCTGGGGCCACTGCCCAGGTTGGGAGCTGTTGTCCTTGGAACCCTTTCTGGTCTGAGACTACGGCGTGTGTGGTTGGGTTTGTGGGCCAGCGTCTCAGGGCAGTCACAGTGGCAGGTCTGCATCTGCATTGCCGGTGGGGAGCAGCACTGGGTGTTCCTGCCGAGTGGCCTGAATCCACGTCTGCCGGGAAATGTTGGAACTGTTTGGAGCCAGTCCTGTGCTGTGTGGCATTTTGGGAACCATGATGCCCAAACCTGGGGGTGGCCATTTGCTGTGGTCACTTGGCTGAGGGGTGGGCATTCTGATGGAAGCTTTTTTGGCCTCCTCCTCATTCTGCTTGGCCCCGGCAGAGATGTCATCGCTCCTGCCCCCGAGGTCCCATGGCCTGCCTCACCCACACCTCCGCCTTCCCCGGGTGCAGGTCCTGTCCCTGGGCGCCAACGTGCTGCCTGAGTACAAGCTGCAGGCACCACGCATCCACCGCTGGACCGTCCTGCGTTACAGCCCCTTCAAGGCTGTGTGGGACTGGTTCATCCTGCTGCTGGTCATCTACACGGCCATCTTCACACCCTACTCGGCTGCCTTCCAGCTGAAGGAGACGGAAGAAGGCCCGCCTGCTACCGAGTGTGGCTACGCCTGCCAGCCGCTGGCTGTGGTGGACCTCATTGTGGACATCATGTTCATTGTGGACATCCTCATCAACTTCCGCACCACCTACGTCAATGCCAACGAGGAGGTGGTCAGCCACCCCGGCCGCATCGCCGTCCACTACTTCAAGGGCTGGTTCCTCATCGACATGGTGGCCGCCATCCCCTTCGACCTGCTCATCTTCGGCTCTGGCTCTGAGGAGGTGGGGTCAGCAAGGAGGCAGGTGGTGTAGGGAGAGGAAAGGCCAGGAATGTGGTGGGAGGTAGTGGGGTGGAGGGGGTGGCGAGGAGGACAGAGAAAAAGAGAGAGAGAGAGAAAGAGAGAAAGACAGTGGGAGAGAGACGTGGTGGCAAGGCAGCTGCAGAGGCAAGGCGGGTACCCCAGCAAACCTGTGCTCCTTCTCTCCATACAAGCTCCTCGCAGGTTGCAGAGGGCCACACAGGACACCTCTTTTCTAATTCGTCCATCCCACGGGGCCATTATTTTGTGGCGTCACCAAAGTGCCCTAGAAGCTGGTGGGAGTGGGCAGGCACCCTAGGGTGATCACTGCACCTGTCAGTGCCCCTGTTTCCTCATCCACACTATGGGGGCAAAGCTAGCACTAAGATTAATGAGAAACCTGTGCTGGGCCCAGCGTGGGCTTCAACTCTTAGGAGGAGGGTCTAGGAAGTCTTTGGGGATCTGACCTCTGATGCCCGCTCTGAGGACCGCAGCACCTCCCTTCCTCCTTTGCCCCCCTTGCCCCATCAACGGAATGTGCCCATTGCCTGTCCCCCAGCTGATCGGGCTGCTGAAGACTGCGCGGCTGCTGCGGCTGGTGCGCGTGGCGCGGAAGCTGGATCGCTACTCAGAGTACGGCGCGGCGGTGCTGTTCTTGCTCATGTGCACCTTTGCGCTCATCGCGCACTGGCTGGCCTGCATCTGGTACGCCGTGGGCAACATGGAGCAGCCGCACATGGACTCGCGCATCGTCTGGCTGCACAACCTGGGCGACCAGATAGGCAAGCCCTACAACAGCAGCGGCCTGGGCGGCCCCTCCATCAAGGACAAGTACGTGACGGCGCTCTACTTCACCTTCAGCAGCCTCACCAGCGTGGGCTTCGGCAACGTCTCTCCCAACACCGACTCAGAGAAGATCTTCTCCATCTGCGTCATGCTCATTGGCTGTGAGTGTGCCCAAGGGCGGGCGGCAGGGAGAGCCCACGGTGGAGGAACCCAAGTTGGAGGAAACTGAGACTGCTAGCCGGGCCAGAGTGAGGCCCCTGGGACTTAGAGACTCCAGGGGCCACCATCGTGACATGGTTTGGGGGCTGGGTCACCAGGGCGGGGACTACTGAAGGGTGGGGTGTGCTGGAGCGCAGATGTACAAGGGCGTCTCGTGGGCATGTCGACGCTGAGACTGAGACACTGACCTGGTGCGGGGCCTGAGCAGGGTCCCTGTGGGTGGATGGGGTCCCTGCGGGTGGGTGGGGTCCCTGCAGAGGCTGACGGCCCCACGTGCCCACGCCCCCAGCCCTCGTGTACGCTAGCATCTTCCGCAACGTGTCGGCCATCATCCAGCGGCTGTACTTGGGCACAGCCCGCTACCACACACAGATGCTGCGGGTGCGGGAGTTCATCCGCTTCCACCAGATCCCAACCCCCTGCGCCAGCGCCTCGAGGAGTACTTCCAGCATGCCTGGTCCTACACCAACAGCATCGACATGAACGCGGTGAGGCCACCAGAGCGTGGCCAGTGGGTGGCAGGCTGGGAAGAGTGGGGTGGCAGAGGGGAGCCTCTTGGCACAGCAAACAAGTCTCAGGCGGTCACAGTCAGTAGTAAGGACCCTGGAGGCACGTTGCCCCTTTTTGCCCGTGAGGAAACGGAAGCCCTTGGAACCCCTTCCCTGGAGAGCTCCCCTTTTGGGGTGGGAGGTATATGTCACATAGGTGATGGGGTTAAATCCTTGTGACAGCCCAGGGCGGGAACGGTCTCTATGCCTTACAAATAAGAACATGGAGGTCTAGAGCCCAAGGGTGCTCAGCCAGGGGTGGTGAAGCTGGAGTAGGGTCCCAGGTCCTTCCCAAGACACTGGGCCCCCTGATGCTTCCGAGATCTCCCAGGCCTGGAGGTTGAGATTTCTCTGACATGGAGGGGTGGGATGGTGGAGCGGAGTGTGGGTTGGGGGGTCCCAAGGGAGGGTGTGCTGAGCTGCCCCCACCCCGCCCCCAGGTGCTGAAGGGCTTCCCTGAGTGCCTGCAGGCTGACATCTGCCTGCACCTGAACCGCTCACTGCTGCAGCACTGCAAACCCTTCTGAGGGGCCACCAAGGGCTGCCTTCGGGCCCTGGCCATGAAGTTCAAGACCACACATGCACCGCCAGGGGATACACTGGTGCATGCTGGGGACCTGCTCAACACCCTGTACTTCATCTCCCGGGGCTCCATCGAGATCCTGCGGGGCGACGTCGTCGTGGCCATCCTGGGTATGGGGTGGGGGCAGGCACTGGACTGGAAATGCCCTCTGCAGCCTCAAGAGGTGCGAGCCTTCTGAATATGCAGTCACTGGGGCTGTGGGCCTGGAGCAGTATGAGCAGATGCTGAAGACCAAGAAGTACCAGGACAGCGAGGGCCTGTACTACCTCACGGGCACCTACGAGCCCACCATGGGCATGATCTTCTCCACGGATGGCGTGCCCGTGCTCTGCTGAGCCCGCTGGGCCCTGCGGGCCACCGGCCAGGGACCCCTCTCCATCACTGCCATGGCGCGGAGACCACGTGCGTTGTGTGCATTCGAGCGCTCCCTGCAGGCATGTGCATGGGGCCAGGTGTGCACGTGGACGCCCGGGTGAGCGTGTGTGTGCATGTCTGTGCCGGTGTGCATACACATGTGTGCACGCATGTGCACATGCCTCCAGTCCCACCTTCCAACCCCTCAGTGGCCCCAGGACAGGGGCCCCTCTTAGCTATCAGGGTACGGCCCTGCCGTCCCCCTCAGGGCAGCCTCGGCTGGGACTGGCCCTTCCTGCCCAGCACGTTGCAAGCACTTGGCCAGGCCGGCCCTCCAGGCTGCTGCTGCGTGGGGGCCCGGGTGCCCCCAGGCCCATGCAGACTGGGGATTCGGTGGGGAGGGGCGCTTCTAAGGAACCAAACTGACGCTCACTCTGGGCTTCCTGGGCACCCTTAGCACGGAGCCCACCCCAAGGCCTCCCACCGTGCATGGGATGGGGCAGCCCAATGCCAGCTGGCCTACCTGACTGTGCCAGGGGCCCTGCCCCCACCCTCTCGGGAGGGCCTAGACTTGGGGAACAGAGCCAGGTGGGGGTTGCAGCCCGGAGCATCAAGGCACCAGGTGGAGAGGGCCCGGCACAGGCCCACCCTGGTCCAAACCCTCACACTCCAGAAAACCCCAATGGTGCTGAAACCCTCACCCGGCCACGCCCGGCCCCTCCCCACCCAGGAGGGAGGTGGCACTTCTTAACCTGTACAGTTTTATTGTACCAAGAGACTCGCCCCGCCCCTGTATCATAAGCCTTTAAATGGAGTCAACTTTTTAATTATATATATAAAGATAAATATATATAAATGTATATAAACTTTTTAAAACTGTGAAAAATAGCTATGAAATTATTTAAAAAACACACATTCTGACGTGCAGAATATTATTTTTTATTTCCTGTTAGATTGTAGTGTCTAGCACGGCTTCACCGGCCTCCTGGTCTCCAGCACACCCCCCGCCCACCCCGCCAAGTGTACTGTACTCACCCCCCAGGATAGAGAAGTGTTAGGGAGAGGCAGGAGCCGGCCCGAGCCCAGGGTCCCTGCTTGGGCCCCAGAAAGCACTTAACCAGGCCCCAAGCCTTCCAGGGAAACCAAGGCCTTGACCAGACAATCTTGAGGGAAGGAAAAGCCAGACTTTGGGTTTGTTTTTTGGGGGAATTATTGGGGTTTTTTTTTTATGTTTCTTTTGAAATTTTGTTTAATGGCAAATTCTGTGTGATCTTTTTTCATTAAAAAAGGAAAAGATTTAATTGGAAAAATAAAATTGTCTGGAGTGGTTTATTTCAGGGGCTGGAGTAGGGGTGGTGTCTGGGGGGCATTCTGCCATATCAGGGCACCAAGAAGCAGGATTCAACTGGAAGTTGGGTGCCACGCGTGCAGGGGCAGTGACCACATGCAGCCATCTAAATGAGCTAATCGGCCGGGCACGGTGGCTCACACCTGTAATCCCAGCACTTTAGGAGGCCGAGGCGGGAGGATCACTTCAGGCCAGGAGTTCGAGACCAGCCTGAGCAATGTGGTGAAACCCTGTCTCTACTAAAAATACTAAAATTAGCCAGGTGTGGTGGCCCACACCTGTAATCCTAGCTACTCGGGAGGCTGAGGTGGGAGAATCACTGGGACCCGCCAGGTGGAGGTTGCAGTGAGTTGAGATTGCACCACTGCACTCTGGCCTGGGGGTGACAGAGATTGTCTCAAAAAAAAAAAAAAAAAAAAGAAATTGAACAAATTTACATGAGAAAAAATTTAAAAGTTGGCTGGGCGTGGTAGCTGACGCCTGTAATCCCAGCACTGTGGGAGGCCAAGGCAGGCGGATCACTTGAGGTCAGGAGTTCGAGACCAGCCTGGCCAATATGGTGAAACCCCATCTCTACTAAAAATACAAAAAAATTAGCCGGGTGTGGTGGAGCGTGCCTGTAATCCCAGCTACTTGGGAGGCTGAGGCAGGAGAATCGCTTGAACCCACGGTAGAGGTTACAGTGACCTGAGATCGTGCCACTGCCCTCCAGCTGGGGTGACAGAACGAGATTCCATCTCAAAAAAACAATGCCAGGCATGGTGGCTCACGCCCGTAATCCCAGCACTTTGGGAGGCTGAGGCAGGTGGATCCCCTGAGGTCGGGAGTTCAAGACCAGCCTGACCAACACGGAGAGACCCCGTCTCTACTAAAAGCACAAAATTCGCCGGGAATGGTGGCACATGCCTGTAATCCTAGCTACTCGGGAGGCTGAGGCAGGAGAATCGCTTGAACCCGGGAGGCAGAGGTTGCAGTGAGCTGAAATCGAGCCATTGCACTCCAGCCTGGGCAACAAAAGCGAAACTCCTCAAAAAAAAAAAAAAAAAAAAAAAAAGGCAAAGCTGCACATTCCCAGCCATGCCTACCACAAAATGATACTAGAAGAAAATGATACTAATGCTAAGAGTGGCCCCAAGCCCTCACCTAGATGGGGGTGGATGGTATCTCTGCACTGGGGCCTAGGGAAGCTATAGGTGGGGGTCTGGCTGCCCAGTGACCGACCTGGTTAGTGTGGGTGGCCTGCAGAGGATATTCGGGGCTTTGCAAAGAGGGTAACCCAGGGAGGGCAGCCAGCCGGCCTCGGGCAAGGGAAGGGCCCGGCGTGGGCTCTGGGAAACGCTCTGGTGTCACCTGGCGCAGTCTTGGCCCAAGTGGCTGCCCACCTGGGCCCACGGGAGGATGCCCGCTACAGCACAGGTGGCCCTCGTGCCCTCCTTTAAGGGACCCACATCAAAACCTGGACCAGCCCCATTCCTTGGAGAAGCTAAGGACAGAACAGGCCGGGCGCAGTGACTCATACCTGTAATCCTGGCACTTTGGGAGGCCAAGGCAGGGGGAACACTTGAGGCCCAGACTTTGAGACCAGTCTGGGCAACAGCAAGACCCCATCTCTACACAAAATAAAAGAATCTAGCCAGGCGTGGTGGCACGCGCCTGTATTCACAGCTATTTGGGAGGCTGAGGTGGGAGGATCACCGGAGCCCAGGAGGTGGAGGCTGCAGTGAGCTATGATGGCACCACTGCACTCCAGCCTCCGTGACAGAGCAAGAGCCTGTCTCATAAAGAAAGAAAATACAAAAATGAGGCACAGGCCGGGTGCAGTGGCTCACACCTGTAATCCCAACACTTTGGGAGGATGAGGCAGGTGGATCACTTGAGGTCAGGAGTTCGAGACCAGCATGGCCAACATGGTGAAACCCGGTCTCTACAAGAAAAATTAGCCAGGTGTGGTGGTGCGTACCTGTAATCCCAGCTACTTGAGAGGCTGAGGCAGGAGAATCGCTTGAACCTGGGAGGCGGAGGTTGCAGTGAGCCAAGATCGTGCCACGGCACTCCAGCCTGGGCGACAAGAGCAAGACTCAGTCTCAAAAAAAAAAAAAAGAAAGAAAGAAAGAAATGAGGCACAGAACAGTGCAGGATTTTGTCCAAATTGCACAAATCAGCAAAAGGGATGAGGCTCGAGGCCAGGAGGCTCTCACTCCTAGGATGCAGTGCAGTCCCCGAGGGGCAGGGGCCAAGCCGCGCCCGCTTCGTTTCCCCTTCAAATGGGCTGCATGCGGCCATCCTCCCTGATCCTCACGAAGACTGGGGGGGTCATCAAGGTGAGCGACAAACCCCAAGTGCTCCCAGCTCTCACCCCACCACCCAGCCCTGCCCACAAACCAAGCCTACCCGGTGTGAGGACACCCTTCTGCTCCCTGATCCACCCGGCCCACCTCACAGATGGGAAGACTGAGGACCGGCTTATGCGGGGCGGTCCAAGTTCCACCGGGATCCCGAGATGGCAGTCCCAGCCCCCGTCCACGCACAAACTCTGCTTGCAGGCGGCGGTGCAGTGGTCTGCCTTCATCTTTTAATGGCCAGTGCGGTACAGTTAGTGGACAGACGGGTGATGGGACACAGCAGGGGTGAAACAGGGCAGTCACAGCCAGGGCCGGGGATCTGGAAGGGTGGGCGGTCCTCCCTCTGGAAACGCCATCTCTGGAAGGACACCTTTAGGATCCCCGACCTCAGGGTGCCACCCACACGGGCCTGGTGTTCTGGGAGGCCTGGGCTGGAGTGACCCCCAGCCCCTCCCTACGTTCTAGGGACCCTTGGGTCTGTCGGGTCCCTTGCTGGATGAGGGTCAAGACCTAGGTCAAGCCGACTTCAGCCAGGGTGTGGGGGCCCATCTTCGTAGCCCCCAGACTTACCTCCCCTCTTCTATCCCGGGCCAGGAAGGCAATGGGAGGGCTCCCTAGTCAGGCACAGCCTCCTGACCTGTGGCATCGCGTGGGTGTGTGGGGAAGTCCTGACGTGCCCAGCTGGCATCACCGCTGTGGTTTCCCAGAGGCTGATGCAGACCGCAGGTGGGTCCATTCGGACCCAGGGCTCCGGCTCCTTCATGGCTAACACGTTTTGTTTGGGAGAAGCAGTCTCTAAGAATGAAGACAGAAGGGGAAGCCCTGAGGGTGACAAGGTGGGGGGCTGCCCGTCTCCTCTCAGGGCTCCAGGGTTCATGAGGATGGGTCCCTGGTGGAGGCTGGGCCAGGTGGTGCCCCGATCAGTGCCAGCGGGTGATGAGGGCCGAGGTGCAGTCACTGGGCGCGCACACTCTGGCGGCTGTCCGCTGTCCTGGGTGGGGACACGGTGCGTGTGACCCTGCAGAGTGCTAGCTGGGCTGGAGCTGGGGCTGCTGGACACAGATGGAAGGTAGACGCAGGTATGAGACCAAACACAGAACGCAGTGCTGGCCAGAGCCCCGGGTCGCAGTAACGTGTTCAGGTCCTCGAAGGACTTTGCAGAACTTCAGTCCAGGGTCGGGGATGGCTGGACCCTGAGGGAGTGGTGCTGCTGGCACAGGGGGAGGCTCAGGGCCCCGCAGGCACTGAGGTGAGGGCAGGGGAGGGGCCCTCAGGCCTCGGGGCCCCTGGTCAGGCCCTCGGCGTCCCTGGCAGTGGGCGGGGCTGGCTCAGAGGCCTGCGAGGATGGAGCCATTGGCGGTGGAGGCGTGCAGGCAGCTGCCATGGGCATCGCGGGTGAGGCTGTAGGTGCAGTAGGCCACGGCGGACCCCAGTGTCAGCCCTGACATGTAGGACACGGTCATGGTGTTCCCTGTGGACAACACTAGCCTGAGGGGAGCAGGGCCAGGGCAGCCACCTGGTGGCCATGGCTGCTCCAGTGTGAGGTGTGGTGACACCCGCATGAACCGTGCCGCCCCTCCAGGACCCGCTGCCCCATTGCTCCTCCTGGGAGCACCCTTTCCGGATCCTGTCCTTCCTCATTTCTTCTTCCCGTGGCCATCTGCTATGCACTCCAGGCCTTGCCTGCTTCTCTGAGTCCCCCAAGCCCCCATTTTTAAAATTTAAAGACAAGGTCTTGCTCTGTTGCCCAGACTGGAGTGCAGTGGTACAACCATAGCTTCCTGCAGCCTTGACCTCCTGGGCTCACGCGATCCTCCCACCTCAGCCTCCCGAGTACCTGGGACCACAGGCATGCACCACCACGCCTGGCTAACATAAAAAAAATTTTTGTAGAGACTCGGTCTTGCTATACTGCCCAGGCTGGTCCCAAGCGATAGTCCTACCTTGGCCTCCCAAAACACTGTCCTGAGCCAGTGTGCCTGGCCCCAACCCTCCCCGTTTTAATCTCCAGTCTCAACCAGGTATGGTGGCTCACACCTGTAATCCCAGCACTTTGGGAGGCTGAGGCAGGCAGATCACCTGAGGTTAGGAGTTCGAGACCAGCCTGGCCAAGATGGTGAACTCTCACCTCTACTAAAAATACAAAAATTAGCCAGGTATGGTGGTGGGCATCCATAATCCCAGCTACTCAGGAGGCTGAGGAATGAGAATTGCTTGAACCTGTGAGGCAGAGGTTGCAGTGAGCTGAGATCGTGCCACTGCACTCCAGCCTGGGGAACAGAGCAAGACTCCATCTAAAAAGAAAAAAAAATCTCCACTCTCCGACCTACGGCTTCCTCCCTATCAGGGACAATTTGGGATGTCCGATGGGCACCTCGAACGTACCAAGTCCCAAACCCAACCCCAACCCCTCCCCGCGAGGCCCCTTCCCATCCCAGTCTGTGCCAGGGCCAGCCTTCTTGCCTTGAGCAGTGGACACCAAACCTGGAGCCCCCTTCCCTCTCTCACACCCTACCTCTCAACCCATCAGCCAGCCAGTCCTGTGGGCTGCCGTCCAAACAAGACCTGGAATCCGGCACCTCCCAGTGCCACGTCAACCTCCTCCGGGTCTGAGCCCCGTTCTCAAGGGCCTGGACTGGTGAAGTAGCTCCTCACTCACCTCCATGCCCATGGCAGCTGGAGGGATGCTTTATCAACCATCAAACCCCATTCCCCTTCTGCTCCATCCCCTGGCCTCAGTGCCACAGGATCTTTGCACATGCTGTTCCCTCTTCCTGGATGCCTTTCCCTTGCATCCTCACGTGGCTATCTCCCTTGCTACCTCCTCCAGGTCTTTGCTCAAAAGTCAACTCCTCAGTGAGGTCTTCCCAGATTGCTCCATTTACACTGCTGGCCCCTGAGCCTGACTCTCCCATCCCATCACTCCTGTTTCTTTGCTTTATTTTTCCCTATAGGACTTACTGCCATTCAACCAGTCACGCCGATCTGGGATCTTTTTTTTTTTCAGACAGGATCTTGCTCTGTCACCCAGGCTGGAGTGCAGTGGCGTGATCACAGCTGCAACCTCAAACTCCTGGGCTCAAGTGATCCTCCCATCTCAGCCTCCCGAGTAGCTGGGACCACAGGCACATGCTACCATATCCAGCTAATTTTTTAAACATTTTTGTAGAGAGGAGAGGCTCTCACTGTGTTGCCCAGGCCGGTCTTTAACTCCTGGGCTCAAGTGATCCGCCCACTTTGCCCTTCCAAAGTGCTGGGATTGCAGGTACGAGCCACTGTGCCCAGCCTGGGCTGCCTCCACATCTGGACAGTCAGTCCCACAGCACGGGGAGCGCCGTTTTGTCGCCACTATGGCCCCAGTGCCTTGAAAAGCACTTGGTCCACAGGAGGGGCTCACCAAGTAGTTGTGGGATGAACGAACGAATAAATGAGTGAATGAAATGGCTGAGAATGTCCCCACACCTACGGCCTCCCAGACATTGACTGTTCTGAACCTCCGGAGCCCAAATGCACCTTCTTGCGGTCTGGCCTGGGTTTCCTCGCGAGGGGGGCGTTGCGCTGCTGGGAGGACGCCCCCACCCCCATGTCCCGCGGGCCTCACCTGCCAGCTCCCGCTGCTCGGGGCTCACTTTGCCTGCCGCCAGGATCATGGGCACGCTGCCAAAGTAGCCGTTGCTGATGACCATGAGCAGTGAGAAAATGCAGGGCCAGGCGGGGTGGCGGAGGGCGGGCATGCCGCTGGGGTAGACGCACAGGATGAAGAGGGGGATGAAGACCACACGCAGGCAGGAGCAGGCCAGCAGGTGGGTGCCCTGCCAGTCCACGGGCAGGGCTGCCAGGATCTGCAGAGAGCCGGGCACGTGGGCGCCCTGTCCCGGCCACAGCCCCACTCCCCTCACACCCCCGACAGCCTCCAGCCACATCCCCATCCCTAAACACTCCTGGGTGTGTCCAGCTCAGCCTGCACCCCTGCCCTTCTCCGGATCACCCCTCTAAAACCCCCCAAATTCCACTTACATTTTTTTCCCTTAGAGTCAGGGTATCGGTCTATCCCCCAAGCTGGAGTGCAGTGACACGATTGTGGCTCACTGCAGCCTCAAACTCCTGGGCTCAAGCCATCCTCCCACCTCAGCCTCCCGAGTAGCTGGGACCATAGGCACTCACCACCATGGCTGGCTGAGTGATTTTTTTTGTTTGCTTGCTTGTTTTTTGAGACAGAGTCTCGTGCTGTCACCCAGGCTGGAGTGCAGTGGCACGATCTCGGCTCACTACACCCTCCACCTCCTGGGTTCAAGCGATTCTCCTGCCTCAGCTTCCCGAGTAGCTGGGACTACAGGCACACTCCACCACTTCCATTTAATTTTTGTATTTTCAGTAGACACGGGGTTTCACCACCTTGGCAAGGCTGGTCTCGAACTCCTGGCCTCAAGTGATCTACCCATCTCTGGCCTCCCAAAGTGCTGGGATTACAGGCATAAGCCACTGCACCTGGCCATTTCTTTGAGCCATTTCTGAGTGTCCCTGCCATCTCTGGGTCCCCTCTGGGGCATCCTCCTGTGCTGATCCCCGGGGGACCTGTGACCGTGAGGCGAGAGGGTGAGGGCCACGCCTGTCCTCTGAGATGCAGCTGACACTCCAGAGTGCCCCAGTGGGATCAGGCCGGGGCCGCCCTCCAGAGGACACTGTCCGGGATGGTGCCACTGCATGGCTCTTGCCCTTTCCACCTGGGAGCCACATGCATCCTTCACTCAGAACCCTTCCCAGATGGGCCAGGGCCTCCCCGTCACCCCCACCCCATGGTGTCCCCCGACACCGGGCAGGGCAGGCAGCCCACCTTACCCACGAAGTCTGACAGGTTGAACACAGCCATGATGAGGATGGGCAGCCACTCGCCCAGGATGCAGTGGCGGATCTCAGACTCGAGGCCGGGGAACAGGCACAGCGTCATGAAGTAGGTCACGGCGATGGGGAGCATGTCGGCCCAGATCACCCACGCCACCACGTAGTGATGCAGAAACAGGGCTGGGGGGTGGCGGGCGGGGGTCAGAGGCAGCACCCACGAGGGCCCCTGCCTGCCTCCCCCACCCCCTCACCCCCTGCCTGGGTGCCAGCGCCAGGGCTGCAGAGGGACCCCCCCGCACTCACCTCTGAAGGTGGGCCAGCTGCGCTGGACCCTTGGCCACGGCACATGAAAGCGCATGTAGGCCCCGCTGCTGCTGGTCACCTCGTGGGCTGGGCTGTCCTTTGGGGACCCGTCGGGGGCCAGGGCCGGGGCTGGGTGCTCCTGGAGGGAGGACGGAGTGGGATGGGGTTGGAGTGGAGGGGAGGACAGGAGACACGGGCCAGGAATCCAGGCCCAATCAGAAGAAGAGCCGCACTGGGGCTGGTGCTGACATTCAGGTGGTGCCTACTGTGTTCAGACACCCCTCCCCCAATTTATCAAGGTCTCTCACTTCACATTTCTTTTTTGTTTTAGAGAGAGGGTCTTGCTCTGTTGCCCAGGCTGGAGTGCAGTGGTGCAGTCACAGCTCACTGCAGCCTCAACTTTCTGGGCTCAGGCAATCCTCCCACCTCAGCCTCCCAAGTAGTGGGGACTACAGCCATGCGCCATCACCCAGGCCAATTTTTTTGCCGTTTTCTTTTTTGTAGACACAGGGTCTTGCTATGTTGCCCAGGCTGATCTCAAACTCTTGGGCTCAAGCGATCCTCCCAGCTTGGCCTCCTGTATAGCTGGGATTGCAGCTGTGAGCCACTGGGCCTGGCTCTCTCTCACACTTCTGATGCAGCAAATTCCATTTCATCACTCCTGTGAACCCTCTACCAGCTTCTGACCAAACCAACAAGAGCATCTAGTCCCCCATGACCCCTTTGCTTCTCCCCTCCTCCAAACCCAACGGAGCTCCTCCCAGCCTCTGAGCCACTGCACACACTTTTCCCTCTGCCCCAACACCCTTCCTGTGGGTCAGGTCTTAGCCCAAACGTCCTTCAGGGAACCTCCCTGACCATGAGAGGGACACACCCCTGCCCTGGCTTGTCCCCTTCCATCCTGGGCCCCTCTCTGGGTCTGGGGGCTTCCCTGGGGATGATGTTTCTGGCTTACTTCAGTGTCCCCAGCCAAGTGCCCAGGTGACTCACTGGATCAAGACCTGCATGACCGTTCTGGTTCCGGACCCTCAGGAATGAGGACCAATGGCTCCCTCGACCCGCCTCTGCATGGCCTGGCACTCCTGACCTCACCCTGCAGGTGTCCCCAGGCCTGTACAGCTGCGGGCCCTGAGCCTGGGGGGCTGTGCAGCACTGCTGCCACAAGAGGGCACCCCAGCCCCCCAAGGACGGCTGCCTGCCCAGGGATGGTGGGATAGGGCACCTCCCTGCAGGGGCTGTCTGTGCTGGGGACCCCGTAGGGGCAGTGCCTCTGTGCTGTGACAGGGAAGCCCAGCAGAGCCAGGGGCCACAGAACCAAGCCCCTGGCCCTCCCTCTCCGCCTGCCTATCCCCACCTGGGAGACCACTCCCTTTCCTGGGTGGTGACTTCTGTGGGAAATTCTGGGGGCCCCGCCAAACCCCCTCAGGGAACCCAGGGTTATCCCTGAGCCCTGACTTCCCTCCTGGCGTCCCGTGTCTAGGGAGAAAGGGTGTGAGCTTCCTAGAGAGTTTGCTGCCAGGCTGAGTCTGCAGGAGGACTCTCCAACGTGGGTTGGCGCAGCCAGGAGGGCTGAGACCCTCAGAACGAACGTGGGCTGTCCCAGGGATGGAAACTTTAGTGGACATCATGTGGGGTGTCACTGAGGACAGGGGCCATGCACGCCCCACGCCGTGGGACACAGCAGCTGGGCAGATCCCCGGACCACAGATGCGGGTGGAGTGGGACCTTAGGCCACGAGACGTGGGGTGCCACTAAGAACCCACACCTGAGTCCACAGAATAAAGGGGGCTGGCGGGAAGGATTCTCCACCACAGCAGAAGGCCGCAGCCTGGGATGCAGGGGAGGGGCTGGGCCCCAGGTACTTCCCGACGTCGCGGTGGGGACAGTGGAGGGAACGGAGGTGGGCGGTGCGCACTTACGAAGTGGACGTCCCCGGCGACAACGTCGTGGTGCACGCGGTAGCCAGAGCCCCTGCCCGGGCCTGGCCTGCCCCAGCGGCTGTCGCGCGGCCGTGTGGTATAGAAGAGCACGAAGCGGCTGCGCCGCACTAACAGGTGCAGCAGGAAGCACAGCAGCTCCAGCGCCACCGACACCAGGAAGAAGATGAGCGTGCTGGCGCACTCGTCGGGCAGCAGTAGCTTCGTGAGGATGCGGCTCAGAGAGATCATCACGCCCGCCGTGCCTGGGGAGCGTGCAAAGTGGGCCGGGGGCCCGATCCGCCCAGCTCCCTGCACCGCCCCGCCCCGCCCCAGCCCCGCCCACACACAGACCCCTCCCCGCCGGCCCCGCCCTCCACCACCGGCCCTGCCCCCACCCACAGGCCCCTCCCATCACCGCCGGCCCCGCCCACTGCCACCACCCGACTCCCACAACCAGACCTGCTCCACCAGCCCCTTCCAGCAATTCCTACAATGAGTGGCCCAGCTGCATCCCACCCCCCGACTCAGCTTGGCCCCACACAGCCCCGTCCCACCCGCTCCACCAGCTCCCCGCCCCACCTCCCTTCCCAGCCCCGCCCCCTTCCGCTCCCTCTAAGTCCTGAGTCCCGTCTCTCCCGCCCCAACTCCGGGTGCCCCCAGCTCCGTCCCAGCCACAAGAGGAGCTGCCCACAGGAGCTGCCCCTCACAGCAGCCCCACCCCGACGCCGCTCACACACCCCTACCATGGGGCATTTACCCAGTGCCTGCCGTGTCGCTGCACCCTCCTGCTCTGAGGACGCAGTAGGGCCACGATGACACACGGGCGCAGGGTGGGAAGAGGATGGATGCAACAAGATTGTGCGTGTCTCAGGCAGGGGGCAAAAAGGAATGGAACAGAGGGCGCGCAGAGGCGGGGGGCAGTTAGAGGACCCCTGTCCCGTTGGGGGCCTTTGACGCGGAGGTCTGCAGGACAGGGCCGGGAGTGCAGCCTGGGGACAGGTGTTCCTGGCCGGGGGCTGCTGTGAGCTCAGTGGTCATGTTTGAGGTGCTGGAAGCCGCGATTAGGGTCACGAGGCTGGGAGGGAGGGCCTTGGGGTGGGCAGGCTGTGGGTGTTTTCTTCGTATGGCCATGAGCCGCTGCCCGGTGTGAGGCAGGGTGGGTCAGGGCCATGGTGGGCCACCCCGTGAGGGTGGGCAGGGCTCTGAGCACGTCTTTTCTGCGGGGCCCTTGGCTCCATAAACCACGCGACATCAGTGTGCCGACACAATTCTGCACCCACTCTGGCTCAGCCACACCACAAAATCTACCAGGCAGCGACAGGAACCAGGACCTCCCAGATGGGAGTCTGGAAGCTCCGGGGCGTCTGGTCGACCTCAGCACCAGGCAGAGGGTTGCAGAACGCCCCCAAGGGGAGAAACGAGCCAGGCCCACGTGGGTCTTGACCTGGGCTTCCGCTTCCTGCCTGGGCAGCACTGACCCCGGGCCGGTCCAGGCACAGAAGGAAGAATGGGGGGCTGGGGGAGATCTGTCATGTAAAGAAGAGCCAGCAGCATCTTAAATGTTGCTTAAGTGTCCTGGTCCTCCAGGACTTTCCACATCTTGGCTTCCTGCTTGGTTTGATCACGACAGAGAATAACCTATGGTGTGGTGGAAAGAAAGGTGCTGACTTTGGATTTATTAGTGAAGGTTTGTGATGTTGACTTGGTTTCTATCCAGACTGTGTCAGATACTTGATGTAGGAACTTCTCATGTTTATAATCACAACCGCTTAACAAGGAGGGAGTTACTAACCTCACTTAATAGACGAAGAGACCAAGGCTTCAGTATATATATATATATATTTTTGTGACAGAGTCTTGCTCTGTCGCCTAGGCTGGAGTGCAGTGGTGTGATCTCAGCTCACTGCAACCTCTGCCTCCTGGGTTCACACCATTCTCCTGCCTCACCCTCCCAAGTAGCTGGAATTACAGGCATGTGCCACCATGCCTGGCTAATGTTTGTATTTTCAGTAGAGACAGGGTTTCACCATGTTGACCAGGCTGGTCTCGAACTCCTGACCTCAGGTGATCTGTCTGCCTTGGCCTCCCAAAGTACTGGTATTTACAGGTGTTAGCCACTGTGCCCAGCCAAATGCTTCAGTATTTAAATAACCTGCCTCCCAGTCACCCAGCCAGTGTGTGCTGGAACTAAGATTCAAACATAAGTCTGTCTTTCCATCAAAGCACATATTCTTTCCATCAACCATGTGGCCCCCAGCCCCAGGGCACAATGCTGGATTTTATCATATCACTAGGAAGGGCCAGGGGCCAGGTTCCAAGTGGCTTGGTGGGTTTCCGCGTCTGAGAACTGGAGCTGGTGAGGCAGCGACTCCTTCGCTGTTTTCCAACGGCCACCACGGCTTTGATCTTGACAGCAACCAAGATGTATCGCCCCACTTTGCAGATGAAAAAACTGAGGCCCAGAGAGGTTGATTCAATGGCTCAGGCAGAGTACCTGTTTTATGTTGGAGCTGGAAATCAAACCCTGGTCTGCCAAAAACATACCCAGGCTCTTGGCTGTGTGTGGCATGGACTTGCCTACCACATGGGCATGGCCAGGCCCCTGTGGTACACTGGAGAGATGAGCCTTGTTTATTTCAAAATACACAGCACTTCTTGGCCAGGCGCAGTGGCTTACGCCTGTAATCCCAGTACTTTGGTAGGCCAAGGCCGGCAGATCACTTGAGGTCAGGAGTTCGAGACCAGCCTCAGCAACATGGCGAAACCCTGTTTCTACTAAAAATCCAAAAATTAGGCGGATGTGCTAGCATGTGCCTGTAATCTCAGCTACTCAGGAGGCTGAGGCATAAGAATTGCTTGAACCTGGGAGGCAGAGGCTGCAGTGAGCTGAGATCATGCCACTGCACTTCAGCCTGGATGACAAGAGTGAAAATCCATCTCAGAAATAAAAAATACACAGCACTTCTTAAGGCTCAGTTACCATCCCCACAGATGATCTGAAGTCCAGTCTTTCTGATTCACACCTTGGTGATCTGGGGCCCTTGTGCAGTCCACATCCTTGTCTCCCTCTGTGCCTCCCACCTGGCATGCCAGGTACCCTGTTGTGCAGCACATGGGGAGGCACCCACTGGACAGCTAGTCTCCTGGTGCACCCCCCACCCCCATGCAGGTCCCCAAAGCCTGCTGCAGCCCAGTGCACAAATTACTATTATCCTTTTTACTGTGAGCTTGGTGAGGAACAGTGGTGGTGAATAGACCATGCTGTAGTGAGGTTTTGGACTCGACACTGTGCGGGCAGTATGCCTTAGAACAGTCATAGCATGTTCTGTGCCCATTGAGTGCTAGACCTAATTATAGACATTTGCACACCATCCTATTGAAAACTTACAAGAGGTTGGCCAAGCACAATGGCTCACGCATGTGAGCTCCCAGCTCTTTGGAAGAGGTGGCTCCCTGCACTTTGGGAGGCTGAGGTGGGAGGATCAACTGAGGTCAGGAGTTTGAGACCAGCCTGGCCAACATGCAAAAATTAGCTGGTCACGGTGATGGGCCCCTGTAATCCCAGCTGCTTAGGAAGCTGAGGCAGGAGGATCACGTGAACCCGGGAAGCAGAGGTTGAAGTGAGCTGGGATCACGCCACTACACTCCAGCCTGGGCAACAAAATTAGAGTCCGTCTCCAAAAAAAAAAAAAAAAAAGATATTCATCCACAAAAAATGAAGTGTTCTCTCTGTGTTGCCCAGGCTGGTCTCAAACTGTTGGCCTCAAGCAGTCCTCCTGCCTCAGTTTCCCAAAGTGCTGGGATTACAGGTGCACACCACCATGCCTGGCTAATTTTTTTTGTTTGTTTTTGTTTTTGTCTTTTGAGATGGAGTCTTGCTCTGTCGCCCAGGCTGGAGTGCAGTGGCGCAATCTCGGCTCACTGCAAGCTCTGCCTCCTGGGTTCACGCCATTCTCCTTCCTCAGCCTCCTGAATAGCTGAGACTACAGGCGCTTGCCACCACGCCTGGCTAATTTTTTTGTATTTTTAGTAGAGATGGGGTTTCACCGTGTTAGCCAGGATGGTCTCGATCTCCTGACCTCGTGATCCACCCGCCTCGGCCTCCCAAAGTGCTGGGATTACAGGCTTAAGCCACCGCGCCCGGCCAACTAATTTTTATTTTTGGTAGAGATAGAGTCTCACTCTGCTGCCCAGGCTGGTCTTGAATTCCTGCCTCCATTTCCTAAATTGTTGGAATTACAGGCATGAGCCACTGCGCCCAGCCTTGGGGCCCATTCTTGTCTGTGGGGCTGAGGGGACTTCATCATTTAGAAAAGGATCTTTTAAGTCATCTCTTTTAAGAAACCTCATGGCCCATTTGCATACTGAATTAATTAAACTCGTCGACCTGACCATGTTCCTCAGGACTGGGCTGGAATTTCCCTGTGTTAGTGGAAGAGGGCATGGGGAGAGGTCTGAAAGTCATGGTCCCTGTGATACAGTGCCAATGGGTGGAGGAACACTAAGGTTTTTGGGTTTTATTCTAGTTTAGACAAAATGACATGCTTGGAGTGGTTTTATTTATTTATTTATTTATTTAGGCAGGGGGGACAGAGTCTTGCTCTGTCTCTAGGTTGGAATGCGGTGTCATGATCTCGGCTCACTGCAACCTCTGCCTCCTGGGTTCAAGCAATTCTCCTGCCTCAGCCTCCCAAGTGGCTAGTATTACAGGCTCCCACCACCACGCCTGACTGATTTTTGTATTTTTAGTGGAGACAGCGTTTCACCATGTTGGCCAGGCTGGTCTAGATCTCCTGACGTCAGGTGATCCACCCACCTCGGCCTCCCAAAGTGCTGGGATTACAGGTGTGAGCCACCATGCCAGGCTCAGCGGAGTGGTTTTAAAACACCGATGTCCACAGGGCTGGTTCCTTCTGCTGGCCGCAGGGGAGAATCTACTGTGTCCCTGTCTCAGCTTCTGGTGGTTTCCTGGTCATCTTTGTCTTGTAGCTCATCAGCCCAGCCTTTCCTTTGTCTCCCTGTGACATCCTGTCTATGTGTCTGTCTCTGTGTCCAGGTTTCTCCTTCTTATCGGATCCTATTGGACGAGGGCCCAGGCTAATGACCTTGCCTTATCTTGATCACCTACAGAGACCCTAGTTCCAAATAAGGTCATCTTCACAGGTATTGAGGGTCAGGACTTCATCATCTTTCGGGAGACACAATTCAACCTGTTACAGCCCCGAAGTGTGCCATGTAAATTACCAAACCCCACATCCCTGGGAATAACCTAGTTGACAGGAGGACAGACTTCAGGATCCTTCCAGATCCCAGCCCTTGCCTCCAGGAGATGCAGCCACCTAGTACCCTCAGTCGGAATACCTAGGAAGTGAAGGGCCCTCCCTAGGCAGATCCTAAGCCAGGAAGAGAAGCCTCTGTGTGGCTGTCAATCAGTACGGACAGCAACCAGGGCATCTGCCCAGCTTTCTGGACAGGCTCTGCTACCCACCTGCCTCTCTTAGAAGGGCCCCAGGGAGTGTTCCAATTCATCTGGAGAAGCAACTCCAAATCCGTTGCTTACTCCAGACATCTATAATATGTGGGCTTAGGTACAGTTGAAACAGTACCATTTAGACAGTTCCCAAAATTTGTAATGGATATTGAGACAGATACATGATACAACAGGGAAAGAAAGCACAATGCACAATCTTACGTATAGGTTGATTTTGAATATGTACATACACACACCCGTTTTAAGCAGCTTGATTGAGATATAATTCACATACCATATAATTCACCCATTTAAAATCTACAGTTCATTGACTTTTAGGATATTCACAAAGTTGTACAGCTGTCACCACAGGCAATTGTAAAACATTTTCATCACCCAAAAGGAAATCCCACACCCTTCAGTTGGCATCTACCAGCCCCTCCTTCCTGCCCACCCCCAGCCCGAGACCACTCTAATGTATAATACATCAGTCTCTTGTGTGTCTGCATTTCATGTCACTTATTTATTTATTTTTTTGAGACGGAGTCTCACTCTGTTGCCTAGGCTAGAGTGTAGTGGCATTATCTCGGCTCACTGCCACCTCCGCCTCCCGGGTTCAAGCGATTCTCCTGCCTCAGCTTCCTGAGTAGCTGGGATTACAGGTGCACGCCACCACACCCAACTAATTTTTGTATTTTTAGTAGAGATGAGGTTTCACCATCTTAGCCAGGCTGGTCTCGAACTCCTGACCTTGTGATCTGCCCATGTTGGCCTCCCAAAGAGCTGGGATTACAGGCATAAGCCACCGCACCTGGCCACAATGATTTTTTTTTATATAATTAGGAAAACAAATTTAGAAATACAGACCTCACAGTCTGATTCCTGCCTGTGAGTGGCACATTGTAATAATACTTTTAATTTATTTCTATATACTTGATATTTTTCTGATCACACAATGAGCATGAGTTGCTAATAAAGGGGGAGGGAGTTATTTTAAAAACAAAGGGCGGTCATGTCATATTAATAGTCCTTGCAGGCAAGGCATGGTGGCTCATGCCTGTAATCCCAGCACTTTGGCAGGCTGAGGCGGGTGGATCACCTGAGGTCGGGATTTCAAGACCAGACCAGCCTGGCCAACATGATGAAACCCTATCTCCACTAAAAATACAAAACAAAAAAACTAGCTGGGCATGGTGGCGCACTCCTATAGTCTCAGCCACTTGGGAAGCTGAGGCAGGAGAATTGCTTGAACCCAGGAGGCAGAGGCTGCAGTGAGGTGAGACTGTGCCACTGCACTCCAACCTGGGCAAGAAAGCAAGCCTCTATCTCAAAAAACAGTCCTTGTAGAGTGCTCTGAAACTCTACTCAACACCAAATTCACAACTTTGTGTGTGTGTGTGTGTGTGTGTGTGTGTGTGTTTAATTTAAGACAGGGTCTCACTGTGTTCCCCAGGCTGGAGTGCAGTTGTGTGAACACAGCTCACTGCAGCCTCGAACTCCTAGGCTCAGGCAATCCTCCCACCTCAGCCTCCCAAGTAGCTGGTATTATAGGTGTATTGCCACCCTGCCCAGCTAATTTTTTTATTTTTTATTCTGTAAAATTTTTATTTTTAAATTTTAATTTGTAGATACCTCATTATTTTTCCCAGGCTGGTCTTGAACTCCTCAGCTCAAGCCATCCTCCCATCTCACCCTCCCAAAGTGCTGTGATTACAGGTGTGAGCCCCCACAACTGGCCCAGAATCACAGCCTTAATTTATCAGGTTGGGGGGCGGGGGGCAGGGGGCCGGGGGGGGCACTGAATGTGTCTGAGTTCCAAACAACTGACTTTCAAATTGGAATCTTAGTGCACAGCTTGTTAGAAGTTGGAAATGCTTGCATTGCACTAGTCTGCTATGCATTTGATTTTCTAGGCCCAGCTCCAACTAGCCCTCATCCCCTAGTCCTGAGCACCCCACATCCTTAATCAGGGGACCTCTCTCAGCCCTTAACAAACTGCCAGGTGGCTCAGGTGAGAGGCCCTGTAATTAAACCACATCTTTTGCCTCTTTAATAACATCAGAGACAGCATAGTTCTAGGAAGGGACAGAAGGAATATATAATTTACTGTCCTTTGCCTGAGCCAGTATGAAATTGGTGCACGTGCCGTCTTGCGTGTTTCGGCTGTAGAGCGTGATCTGTTGTCTCAGCAAGTGTGCAGGTAAGCTAAATATTCTAATAAGTCGGTCCAACCACGGCAGGCTCTTTGCATGTGCATCTGGCACAGCTGAAGAATAGACGTCTACACTGGAGGAAACTGGCTCAGCTAGTCAGTTCACAAAACAAAACAATACTGGCCACCATCACAAAACCTCGCCAGTTACCTAATCTGGAATCGTGGGCATCGTCCTCGATTCGCCTTGTTCTTCTGGGCCTCACATCAACTGTGTGTGCCACTGCTCTTTCCAGCCGCCCTCTCGTCCTCCTCAACACCCACAGCCACTGCCCAGCACGTCTCACTTGGATGAGAGCAATGACTCCAGAGTGATCTCTTCCTGCCCCCTCCTGTGCTCTTTTCTCCCCGACTGCTGCCCAGGTGATGAGGGTCACCCTGCACCACTTGCCCTTGTGCCCCTCACCATCTGACCCCATTTGCTTGCCCAACTGCGTCACCCACAGATCCCGCATATGTATCCACGTTCCCATCTGGCAGACTCTCGTGGGTCCCCTATCCCCCATGGTGCGTTGTAGCCCCATTGGTGGGCTCTTAATCTGGACTCCAGGAATGGAGCACAAGCTGACATGTGAATGAGTGTCTCAAAACAGAACACGTAGGTCGGGCGCAGTAGTTTAGGCCTGTAATCCCAGCACTTTGGGAGGCTGAGGCGGGTGGATCACCTGAGGTCAGCAGTTTGAGACCAGCCTGGCCAACATAATGAAACCTCATTTATACTAAAAATACAAAAATTAGCCAGGCATGGTGGTGGGCACCTGTAATTCCACTACTCATGAGGCTGAGGCACGAGAATCTCTTGAACCCGGGAGGCAGAGTTTGGAGCTGAGATCGCGCCACTGCTCCCCAGAGTGGGAGACAGTGCAAAACTTTGTCTTAACAAAAAAAAAAAAAAAAAAGGAATTTTATGAAATTCTTTGCTCCGGGCATTTGAATATGTTCTCCCATTTACATGTGGTGTCTTACCCATCCACTGGGGTGAAATACTTTTCAAGACTCTGCTCCAAGGTCACAGTTTTCCTGCCTGAGGTTCCCTTCTCGATGTCCCCAGGGATTTAATTACTTCTTAATTACATATCTGTTTCCCTCCTAGACCCTGAGCTCCTGGGGGTAGGAACTGTCTCTTCCGCCCACCCCCGGCCCCCTAGCAGTGTCTAGCACATGGCCAGCTCTTAGTACTTGCAGAAAGAAGAAGACCACGAAGGGCACGCACGCCAGACCATTCTCTATGGAAGACCCACCCAGTGTTCCCTGCTGTATAGTGAATGGCTCCATATTCCCAAATCTCTGCTCCTCCCTCGTTTACCTTCAAGAAAGGGGCCTTTTTGCGGGTTGCAGGCATTTCCTCTAAGAGGTCGAAGCCCAGTTGTCAAGCATCTACGCGGAGGAATCAGACTTCTCCTTGCTGCAGGAATTCACTAGATGTGTAATGCTTTGTAAATTACCTCTTGACAAATGACAAATGTTGAGCTCTTTGTTTTTCTTTTCTTTCTTTCCTTCCCTTTCAGATTGATACATTATTAAAAGAAGCAAGGAAGCTGAAGCAGCTTTCTTGAATGTCTACAAAAGATTGATTGACATCCCAGGTAAGCCCCAGCACTGATGTCCCACCTGTGGCGGACATTGTGTCTGGTGAGTCGGTGAGTTTGGGGCTCATTCTTCTTGGCTTTCCTAAGGAAAATAAATACACCATCAGTGGCAACTTCCCCGAGGAAACCAGGGAGTGCTGCACGCGTGAATTCTCCACAACCCAGACTTTGGATATAGAGGGAAATTGGTTGCACTTGTTGAAGTACTCACATAATCTCCAGAGGATGCCTTCGTAAAAGCAGAAACTGAAATCTCTGGGGCTACAGCATAAAACGCTGCATGTCCTGCAGAGAAGATGCAGACCTGGTGTGTGTGTGCTGTGCAGAAGTCCCTTGTACTGCCCAATGCCATCTTTAGGACTTTAGGAATGGCCCTACTAAGACACCTGGAGTGTCCTGCTCCCCTGCCAGGTCAACCAAGATCAGTGGCCCCTAGACAAGCCTTTCACTTAAGGGTTATGGGCAGAGGGTAACTGATAATCCCTGCAGCTACAACCAAGGATACCAGTTGTTTCTTTTATTTATTTTTTCCTAATTTTACTTATTTAATTTTGAGACACGGTCTTGCTCTGTCACCCAGGCTGGAGGGCAGTGGCGCAATCTCCACTCACTGCAACCTGCACCGCCCGGCTCAAGCAATCCTCCCATCTCAACCTCCCAAGGGGCTGGGAGGTGCATGCCACCATACCCGGCTAATTTTTGTATTTTTACTAGAGACAGGGTTTTGTCATGTTGGCCAAGCTGGTCTTGAACTCCTGGCCTCAGGTGATCCGCCCGCCTCAGCCTCCAGAAGTGCTGGGATTACAGGCGTGAGCCACCGCACCCGGCCAGCTGTGGCATCTTGAGATAGCCTCCCAAGGCCATCAGATAAGAGATTTTGGAAGTACAGAATTCTCCAAGGGCTCACAGCAGCACTGGCAGGGGGCCCCTGTTCCTAGACTGCTGCTCTGTGATGTTTGTAGATGTCTCTAGTGAAAAGTCAGGGACAGTGGACGATGCACACAGTTCAGAGACCCTGACTCTGGTCCCATCTGTCCCCAGGTGTGACCCCACAAAGCCCCTCCCTCGGCCACAGCACCCACCTCACTAGTACAACAACAGGATCGGACCAGATGCCAGGCAGGATGGAGGAGCCAGCCCATTTGTCAGCCTCTTGCACTTTCTTGCCCAGTTCTACTTCCCAGAGTCCTGGATCTCTGATACTGTCTCCCAGCAGGGCCTGTTTGTGGAGTGGCCTTCAGGCACGGCTGCATCCAGGGCACCCGGCAAAGCATGAGTAGTGATGGGAAGAAGCTGGGTGGCAACATTGTAACGACCTGGGTTTGATTCCCCACTCCATGAATTATGTAACCTCCAGCAGGGCAGGAGGTTTCCTTACTCGGGCCTTAGTATTTTCATAAGTGAAATGAAAGAATGCCATACCTCGCCTGTAATCCCAGCATTTTGGGAGGCTGAGGTGGGTGGATCACTTGAGGTCTTGAGTTCGAGACCAGCCTGGCCAGCATGGTGAAACCCTGTCTCTACTAAAAATACAAAAATCTGCCAAATGTGGTGGCGGGTGCCTGTAATTCCAGCTACTCAGGAGGCTGAGGCAGGAGAATCACTTGAACCCGGGAGGTGGATGTTGCAGTGAGCCCAGATAGCGCCACTGCACTCCAGCCCGGGCAACAGAGGGAGATTCTATTTCAAAAACAAAGAACGCCATGCCAGTCCCTGGCACAGGACCTGCAAGGCACCTGGCATCACCTGGCACATTTGAAAAAGGTCTGCTTACCTCCCCTTGCTTAAGGTCTCTCCCCACTCTAAAGAATTCTGTCGCTTTCCACGATGAATTTGTAAAAATCGTTATCTGCACTGCAAGACCTACTCATCCATATTAGCATGCCACAGCAGGGAGAGCCAGGTGCAGGGTTTTGTTTCCCATCATCTTCCTCAGGGACCCTAAATTTTAAAATCTGCATTAGTCACCACTGAGGTGCCACTAATACGGTGGCCAAAAGTCCAAGTTCAAACCATTACAAAGCTGCAAATGCCTTCATAGATGTGTCTCTAAAAGTCAACACTGGGGCCTGGTGTGGTGGCTCATAGCTATAATCCCAGCACTTTTGGACGCCAAGACAGGCAGATCACTTGAGGTCAGGAGTTCGAGACCAGCCTGGCCAACATGTTGAAACACCGCCTCTGCTAAAAACACAAAAATTAGCTGGGTGTGGTGGCAGGCACTTGCAATCCCAGCTACTCAGGGATTACAGGCGTGAGCCACCATGCCCAGCCATTTTACCAACTTTTATAAATTAACTAGGGAGATAAATGTATGTTTCTTTATATTTAATGCAACTGCACAGAAGAAATGTGTCATTCTTCTCCTTTGTTCCAAGCATTTTGTACTCCAATTTTTCTATCGCTATCACTGAGGCAGGAGAATCACTTGAACCCAGGAGGCAGAGGTTGCAGTGAGCTGAGATCGTGCCACTGCACTCCAGCCTCGGCGACAGAGCAAGACTCCGTCTCAAAAAAATTAAAAAATATGTAGTGTTGAGAATGCTTGCTATCAAAATAGCCTGAAGCACAAAAGCACAGCTTATTCTTGAAATTTTATGGGATAGCCTATATTTTTACCTTTTCACTTCTTCTTATTTGGACAATATGTGCTTCGATGCATTTCTGTGATCTTCCCATCCCTAAAAAAAAATCTCTGCAGGCCGGGTATGGTAGCTCACACTTGTAATCCCAGCACTTTGGGAGGCTGAGGTGGGTGGATCTCGAGGTCAGGAGTTCAAGACCAGCCTGGCCAATATAGTGAAACCCCCCCCCCCCCGTCTGTACTAAAAATACAAAAATTAGCCGGGCATGGTGGTGCATGCCTGTAGTCCCAGCTACTCAGGAGGCTGAGGCAGGAGAATCACTTGACCCTGGTAGGCAGAGGCTGTGGTGAGCAAGATCATGCCCCTGCATTCCAGCATAGGCAACAGAGTGAGACTCTGTCTCAAAAAAAAAAAAAAAACTCTGCAATTTGAAGGATTTGCTGAATATATAGATGACCGGCTGCTCTGTGGTTTCCATGGAAAGCCGAAATGTAATTACAAATCCAATTTCCTATGGATTTTTACAATGGAAAATGGACCAGTTGTGTTAAGTGGCTAATTCTTTTTGCACACAGATGGTTGATTGTCATTTTCTTATAGTAGCTTTCTGAATTTTTGCGGACTGCCAAAATAAGAAGAAAAAGTTGTATATAAAAATTGCTCAATTGGCCGGGTGCAGCAGCTCACACCTGTAATCTCAACACTTTGGGAGGCCGAGGCGGGAGCGTCATTTGAGGCCAGGAATTCAAGACCAGCCTGGGAAAAACCATAAGACATCATCTCTATTTTTTAAAAAAAGTTTTTTTTTTTTGAGACAGAGTCTCGCTCTGTCCCCCAGGCTGGGGTGCAGTGGCGTGATCTCGGCTCACTGCAAGCTCCACCTCCTGGGTTCATGCCATTCTCCTGCTTCAGTCTCCTGAGTAGCTGGCTGTACAGGCGCCCGCCACCACGCCTGGCTAATTTTTTGTATTTCTTTAGTAGAGACAGGGTTTCACAGTGTTAGCCAGGATGGTCTCGATCTCCTGACCTCGTGATCTGCCTACCTTGGCATCCCAAAGTGCTGGGTAAAAAACAAACAAAAAAAAGCTTTAAAATAGCTCAAATTTAAGTACATTAAAGAAGGACAGAGTCTTTAGGAAATGGTAGACTAACAGGTCATCTATGTAGAAGCCAATAGAGTCAGAGCTGAGTCCCGTGCAAAATAAAGTCTACATGTTTAAAACATTTATTTATTTACTTATTTTTTGAGAAAGGGTCTCACTCTGTTGCCCAGACCTGAGTGCAGTGGTATGATCTCGGTTTACTGCAACCTCCACCTCTTGGGTTCAAGTGATTCTCCTGCTTCAGCCTCCCAAGTAGCTGGGATTACAGGCACATGCCACCAAACCCAGCCAATTTTTGTATTTTTAGTAGAGACAGGGTTTCACCACGTTGGCCAGGCTGATCTTGAACTCATGACCTCAAGTGATCCACCCACCTCGGCCTGCCAAAGTGCTGGGATTACTGGCGTGAGCCATCACACTTGGTCTAGAAGTTTAAAACATTTAAATTGACCAAAAAAAAAAAAAAAAAAAACCCATAAAGACACTAGGAACAATTTTAGGTGGATATTTATACAATAAGGGGGTGGAAAAAAATTGTTTAAGGCATGATGCCAAAGTAGAAATCACAAAGGGAAATTCAGAGCTTTATGGAGATGGATGGGTGGGTGGATACATGGATGGATGGACAGAGGGACATATGAATTTAGACAGACTGGCAAAAATATTTGCAATGTATATAACAGAGTGTGTGTGTGTGTGTGTGTGTGTGTGTGAGAGAGAGAGAGAGAGAGAGAGCATGCCCTTACAGAGCAATAAAAAAGAAGTTTCATTTCCCAATAGAAAAACCTCTGTATTTTCAGTTCCTTACTAGACATTTCTACCATAAGCATCTCAAACTCAGCTTAACTTGTTATTCTCCATAACTTCCCCCTTCCCTATAGTCAGCCCCTTCTGCTTTTTTCCTCTGCCCAGCGATACCTGCTCCTCCTTCATTCCAGAAATGGATGGTATTTCTTCACTCCTTTGTGAGCCCTCCTGTCTAATTCATGTTAGTTCTGGCAATATTGTACATTACCAACTTCATTGCCTCTCTTACTACTGTCATTTTAATGTGTTTTCCTTTTCTTTTCTTTTTTCTCTTTTTTTTTGTTTTTTCTTGAGACAGGGTCTCTCTGTGTCACCCAACCTGAAGTATAGTGGTACCATCTCTGCTCACTGCCACCTCCACGTCCCAGGTTCAAGCGATTCTCCTGCCTTAGCTTCCCAAGTAGCGGGGATTACAGACACCCACTACCACACCTGGCTAATTTTTGTATTTTTAGTAGTGACGGAGTTTCACCATGTTGGCCAGGCTGGTCATGAACTCCTGACCTCAAGTGATTCACCTGCCTCAGTCTCCCAAAGTGCTGGAATTACAAGTGTGAGCCACCATTCCTGGCCTTAATTTGTTTTTCACCTCTTGGTCTCACTTCTTCAAGATCTTCCAAACTTGACCTTGTGCCACCAGTTTCTCCCTGGACGAAACCGCCCTCCATGCATCTGCTAAAATTATCTTTCTAAAATATGTCTGATCCTGCTAAAACCTGTCCCACTTAAAATCTCTCCGTGGAGCGCTCTCTCGTCTCTAAGGGCAAGTCCAAAATCACAGCATGATGCACAGGCACTTTGGGATACAGCCCTGCCTTCCCAGCCTCATCTTATGCCAAATTGAATTTCCCCGTCTTGTGGAATCCCAGGCCCTTTCCCCAGCTCATCTCACAGCTGGTTCCACCTTTCCTGACAAGCAGATCCTGCCCTGCCTTGCCTGCTCCTGTGCCCACACTTACCTGCTCTGGTGAAAGAGGGCTCTGGTCTCCCCCATTCTAGGGGCTCTTCATGTGGGGTCTATAGAGAGAACCCGAGAGCTTCACGAATTGAACCCAGAAAAAATATATCTTTATTTCCATCAATGTCTAACTGCAATGTAGCATTTCCTTCCATTGCAAATGAAGCCCCCACACCGAGCTAATTGCAGACCATGACCTTGCTGCGAGTGGAAATCACAGAGGCTTTCACGTCTCATTCCCGTGATTGCAGAGATCACAAACGCTGTTTGGATTCATCTTCAAAATGTCAGCGGTTCTTAGATATTTAGTGCAACAGTAAAGAACAGTTGTTCCTATATCACAAATCTGGTTTTAGAAAAGTATTGTCCGGGCGCAGTGGCTCATGCCTGTAATCCCAACACTTTGGGAAGCCAAGGTTGGCAGATCACTTGAGGTTAGGTGTTTGACCAACATGGTGAAACCTCATCTCTACTAAAAGTATAAAAAATTCACTAGGCGTGGTAGCAGGCCTCCCAGCTACTCGGGAGGCTGAGGAAGGAGAATCACTTGAACCCAGGAGGTGGATGTTGCAGTGAGCTGAGATCACACCACTGCACTCCAGCCTTGGGCAACAGAACTAGAGTCAGTCTCAGAAAAAATAAAAAATAAAAAATAAAA
This sequence comes from Pan paniscus, assembly GCF_029289425.2. NCBI lineage: Eukaryota > Metazoa > Chordata > Mammalia > Primates > Hominidae > Pan > Pan paniscus. The sequence continues at coordinate 80,713,643 of NC_073255.2, read as the reverse complement.
AAAATTGCAATAACTGCACTTCAAAATAGTTGTTTTCCTTGGTCTTTAAAACATGATTAGACTTACTTCCTATAATAGACTTATGGACTTAAGTCTTTAAAACATTGTGAATAGACGCCTGTATTCTTTACAAGACTTCCAGAGGGGACCATGGCAAAGGAAGGGTTAAGCATCTGCGTCAGATTAACAGAGCCTTGATAGCTGTGGCCGGATCCTCCTCTGTCTTTGCCCCACCACTTTGCACAGTGCCACTTTGTACCACATGACTTTTTATTTGCTTGTTTGTTTTGAGGCAGGATCTAGCTTTGTCACCCAGGCTGGAATGCAGTGGCACAATCACCACTCACTGCAGCCTTGACCTCCTGGGCTCAAGTGATCCTCCCACCTCAGCCTCCTGAGTAACTGGGACTACAGGCAAGTGCCAGCACACCCAGCTAATTTTTTTTATTTTTGGAGATGAGATCTCACTATGTTGCCCAGGCTGGTCTCGAACTCCTGGGCTCAAGTGATCCTTCCACCTCTGTCTCCCAAAGTGCTGGGATTACAGATGTGAGCCACAGTGCCCGATCCCTATTTATTTTACTCTCTCTGTGTTTCCTTATATCCTGTGAAGATGGGTACAGTGGGAACTGGGTAGTAATTCTACACATATTCTGGATTTTAGCTACTCACTCACATTTATGATTACTTTACCTGTCAATTAATTGCCTTTCTTTTCACTCGAGTTTTAGTGATTTTCACTGTCCAGAAGAATCATATATAGTTGACATTTGAACAACACAGGGGTTAGAGGCACTGACCCTCACACAGTGAAAAATTCAAGTACAACTTTTGACTCCTCAAAAGTTTTACTGACAGCCTGTTAGTGACCGGAAGCCTTACCAGTTACATAAACTGGCGATTAAGATGTTTTGTAAGTTACATACGTTATATACAATATTCTTCCAATAAAGTAAGGTAGAGAAAAGAAAATGTTAAGGAAATCCTAAGGATAAGAAAACACACTTTCTGTTAAGTGGCAGTGGATCATCAAAAAGGTCTTCATCCCCGTTGTCTTCACATCAAGTAGGCCAAGGAAGAGGAAGAGGAGGGTTGGTCTTGCTGTCTCCGGTGACAGCAGAGGAGGAGGTGGAGGAGGTGGGAGGGGAGCCAGGCACACTCAGTGTAATTTTACCAAAAAATATTCAAGGTGAAGTGGAACCATACTGTTCAGACCCATATTCAAGGGTCAACTCGTGTGTGTGTGTGTTTGTACAACCACACATAAATAATAATATATATAAATAAGATAGGTCCCATCAATCTTATCCTTAATCATTTCTCATATGGTTTCAATGATGGAAAATAGTCTTTTCAGGTTGGGCATGGTGGCTCATATCTGTAAATCCGGCACTTTAGGAGGCCAAGGTGGGTGGATCACTTGAGGTCAGGAGTTCAAAACCAGCCTGTCCAACATGGTGAAACCCTATCTGTACTCTAAATACAAAAATTACCCCAGTGTGGTGGTGAATGCCTATAGTTGCAGCTACTTGGGAGGCTGAGGCAGGAGAATCCTTGAACCCGGGAGGTGGAGGTTACAGTGAGCTGAGATCATGCCACTGCACTCCAGCCTGGGAGACAGCATGAGGCTCTGTCTCAAAAAAAAAAAAGAAAACAGTTTTTTCTCCTCAATCCATTTTCTTATTCTTCAGTGATTTATTGTATCTTTAACTTGTCTGAAGTTTATTATAGCATATAGAGTAATATCTGTTTCTTTTTCTTATTCTTTAATACTCAGTTTGCCCAATAATATTGATGACTTCTTCCCCCGATAAATAATATCTGACAAATCGGGCATAATTACACATACATCTGGATTTCTGTCTGTAATTTCATTCTATCAGTCTAGTTTTTTGCTCTAATAAGTGCCACGCTCTTTTGATGAAGTCTCCTTGTTTTCTATTTCAATATCTTGTATAGCCAGTTTACTATTGTTGTTTTTACTTTAAACAAAAACAATGACCTTTAGTATTTTGGGCACCTATTTTTTCTCTATGCATCTCATCATTTTACCAACTTTTTTTTTTTTTTTTTTTGAGACGGAGTCTCATTCTGCCACCCAGGCTGGAGTGGCAGTGGTGTGATCCTGGCTCACTGCAACCTCTGCCTCATGGGTTCAAGTGATTCTCCTTCCTCCTGCCTCAGCCTCCTGAGTAGCTGGGATTACAGGCACCCACCACCATGCAAAGCTAATTTTTGTATTTTTAGTGGAGGCGGGGTTTCACCATGTTGGTCAGGGTGGTCTCAAACTCCTGACCTTGAGATCTGCCCGCCTTAGCCTCCCAAAGTGCTGGGATTACAGGCGTGAGCCACCGTGTCCAGCCATTTTACCAACTTTTATAAATTAACTTGGGAAAGAAATGTATGTTTCTTTATATTTAATGCAACTGCACTAAGAAATGTATCATTCTTTTCCTTTGCTCCAAGCATTTTGTAATCTGATTTTTCTATCAATGGAATTTATACTACATTATTTTAATTCCCACATGCTTATATGTTTATCCGTGTTGTAAATGAGAAAGATCTTTTATTTCATTTTGTGGATGTTTATTACTGGTATAGGGGAGTTTGTTATTTTCTTGTCTTTACCAAGAAACATAGCGCTTTGCTGAACCCATGATTGTCCCAGTCCATTTGCTCAAGTGAATCCCTTGGATTGCATGGGACTGCATTACCTACAAGTAGTGAATGTGCACCCTTTGTGACACTCAGAGCCTCTGATCCTCTTCTTTCATTCCTGTTTTCAAGAGGAGCATTCTATTATAGCTCTGGGAAGAATTGTGGAGGCTCTTGGTTTAAGTCTGTGTCCTTTTCCATGTTAACCAAATGCTCCAGTGATTTCCCCTCTGTAAATTGAACTGTGAGGTGGTTTCTAGATTCCACGGGATTAAAACCCCACAACTGTGTGAGATTCTCCTAGTGGGGTAGTTAGTTTTCTATTAGGTCAGTGCAAAAGTAATTGCAGTTATCGCCATTAAAAGTAATGGCAGGTTGGGCGCGGTGGCTCATACCTGTGATCCCAGCACTTTGGGAAGCCAAGGCAGGTGGATCACCTGAGGTCAGGATTTCAAGACCATCCTGGCCAACACAGCAAAACTCCGTCTCTACCAAAAAGTACAAAAATTAGCTGTGCGTGGTAGTGGGTGCCTGTAATTCCAGCTACTGGGGAGGCTGAGGCATGAGAATTGCTTGAACCCAGGGGGCAGAGGTTACAGTGAGCAGAGGTCATGCCACTGCACTCTAGCCTGGGCGAGAATGGTGAAAGTCCATCTCAAAAAAAAAAAAAAAGAAGTAGGCCAGGCACGGTGGCTCATGCCTGTAATCCCAGGACTTTGGGAGGCTGAGGCGGGTGGATCACCTGAGGTCAGGAGTCCTAGACCAGCCTGGCCAACTTGGTGAAACCCCGTCTCTACTAAAAAGTACAAAAATTAGCCAGGCATGGTGGCAGGTGCCTGTAATCCCAGCTACTTGGGGGGCTGAGGCAAGAGAATCGCTTGCACGTGGGAGGTGGAGGTTGCAGTGAGCCGAGACCACACCACTGCACTCCAGCCTGGGGGACAAGAGCGAGATTTCATCTCAAAAAAAAAAAAAAAAAAAAAAGTAATGGCAAAACTGCAATTACTTTTGCACCGACCTAATAGTAGGATTACACTTTTATACAGTACATTTCATTCCATTTTTATTTTACATATTTTATAGATTTTCTTGCTTATTTAAGAGAAGTTGAAGCTCATGTTTCTATTTACTGTGCTGTTTAGCATTTCTTATTTCTCCCTAACATTATTATGCCACGTATAACATTGGTTAGTCTGGCTTCAAACCTTGCCTTAATTAGCCTTTTAAAAAAATCTAGTTGGCCAAGCACACTGGTGCACACCTATAACCTCAACACTTTGAGAGGCCAAGGCAGGAGGATCACTTGAGCCCAGGAGCTGGAGACCAGCCTGGGTAACGTAGCGAGATCATCTCTCTAAAAAATTAAGTTAGCTGGGCATGGTGGTGCTCACCATAGTCTTAGCTACTTGGGAGACTGAGGAGGGAGGATTGCTTAAGCCCAGGAGGTCAAGGCTGCAGTGAGCCAAGATCGTGCCATTGCACCCCAGCCTGGGCAACAAAGTGAGATCACATCTCAAAAAAATATATATATAGCTAATCATTGCGTTTTTACTCAAAATGTGTTTCTACCACCCTTTTTGGATTTTTTTAAAAATATGTATTTTATTTTTATGGGTAAATCTGGCCTAATTACATTTACTGATATAACTTTTTAAAATTATTATTATTGTTATACTTTAAGTTCTAGGGCACATGTGCACAACGTGCACATCTGTTACATATGTATACATGTGCCGTGTTGGTTTGCTGCACCCATTAACTCCTCATTTACATTAGATATAACTCTTAACTGAAATTTCTCTTTACTGTTGAATTGTTGATGCTTTTCATTTTTCTAGTTCACAGTATCTCTGCCCTAGGCTTTCTGATCCATTTAAGGAAGATTGAGTGAACAGCTTAATTGACCCTGTGAATGTCCCCTGAGCCTTCTAATCAGCCCTGCCTTGAGTCTCCTCTTGTTACTGAAATTCCCTTTCTGATGCAGAACCATTGAGCACTTCTGAAACCTTTTCAAAACTACATATTTAAATTTTCTTATCATACTGTACTGTTATTAGATTACATGTCTAGTATAGCAGCAAATCATACTTCATTATATTAGCCTTGCTACCTCCCTCTACAATGAAACCCGATCTTTTATAAAATACTCTGGACCTACAGATTCCCGCTGCTGAATTCTTTAAAGTTACCTGGATTTCAATGATTGTCTACTCCCTTTACAAAGCTGCTGTTGTTTAGCAGGATTATCAGTTAGTGGTGAGAATCCTTTATTCTCTATTATATGGTAAATATTTTTCACCAACTTGGGGGATGCCACGCAGATCCCATGGGGTTTACACACATAGACAAAGACGTTCTTCTCATCATTTGTTTTAAACAATCGAGCTGCCATTTTAACTTTCACTAAACTCAGAAATTTACCACCTGGGCTGGGCGCAGTGGCTCGCACCTGTAATCTCAGCACTTTGGGAGATCGAGGCAGGTGGATCATTTCAGGTCAGGAGTTTCAGACCAGCCTGGCCAACATGGAGAAACCCCATTTCTAGTAAAATTCAAAAATTAGCTGGGCGTGGTGGTGCACTCCTGTAATTCCAGCTACTTGGGAGGCTGAGGCACGAGAATCACTGGAGAGGGTGCAGTGAGCTGAGATCGCGCCACTACACTCCAGCCTGGGTAACAGAGAGAGACTACATCAAAAAAAAAAAGAAAGAAAAAAGAGGTATTAAGTGGAATACCTTGGTCTATTTGGACTCTTATAACAAAATAACATAAACTGGGTGACTAAAAAACAACAGATATTTCTTTTTTCACACTTCTTGAGGCTGTAAGATCTCAGGTCAAGATGCTCACAAATTCAGTGTTGATGAGAGCCCATTTCGTGGTTCATAGATGGTGCCTTCTTTCTATGTCCTCACATAGTGGAAGGCACACAAGAACTCCATTGAGCTTCTTTTATAAAGGCACTAATCCCATTCATAAGGGCTCGGCCCCCAAGACCTGGTCACCTCCCAAGTGTTCTGCTCTCCCTGATCTGTATCATATACAGACTCTCTTGGATTCCTTACCAATTGCTTGAGAGATCACAGTGGGTTTGTGGGGAAAAAGTTTTCAAGATGATGGATCTTTCCCAACTTCTACAGCTGTCAGCGGTCTCCCAATCCCAAAGACCGGCCCCACTTTGTCTTTAGGAATGTATTGATTATTCCAGCTTTACTTGTCATAGTGGTGTCTATTTGCATCTGTCCTATGTAAGTGCATCTGTCCTCTTTCTCCTTGCAGGTGCTTGTTTTCCCTCACATTTTGACTCAGTTCTTGGCAACCTGGTTGCTATAAAAATAAAGTCATGACTTTGAAGTTAGTTTGGTTCTTTCAGTGTTGTGAGGTTAGGAGCCCTATTCCATCCCAGCTCTCCAAAACACAGAATTTCTGGGGGGTTGAAATTTTAGGCTTTCTCTTTGAATTGTAGTTTTATCTTATTTCAGTTACAATTTGCATTTTCATAATGATTAATGAGACTAAGCTTTTTTTGTGTAGTTGACTGTACCTTTGGATTTTTTTCCCAAATCCCTTTTCATTTCTTATTTTCTTTATGGTTTTGGAAAATGTAGTTTACATAATTGCAGCTTGATTTTTTCCTCAGTTAATGGCATGCTTAATGGAGAGAAAAAAGATTAACTATATTTCCCTTTTTAATTACTGTGCTTTTTTCTTTTTTAAGGAAATATTTGATTATATTAAATTTTAGTGTTATTCTACTTAGCTATTCCTTAAATATTATAGTATTTTGGATTTCACATATAAATCTGTAACACATCTTGAGTTTATTATGTATAGAGTAAGTCTGTTTTCTCTTTTTTGTTTTTTAAGGTAAAAATCACATAATATAAAATTAATAACTTAACCATTTTAAAGCATACAATGCAGTTGCTTTTAGTATATTCACAATGTTCCAGGACAATTTCATCCTGTCCCTTCTAAAAACCCATTATGCATAAAGTTATTACACCCTATTCTGCTTCCCTGAGCCCTAATGACCACTCATCTGATTTATATCCCAATTGATTTGCCAATTCCTGATGTTTCATGTGAATAAAATCAGGTAATATTTGTCCTTTTGTGCACTTAATGCTTTCAAATTTCACCCACATTATACCATGTATAAGTACTTCTTTCTTTGTTATAGCTAAAAATTGGGTGTCCATTTATGAGTCAACAAGCACATGGATTGTTTCCACTTTTTGACTGTATGATTATTACTGCTGTAAATATTCATGCACATGTTTTTTATTTGAGCACCTATGTTTTGTAAAATTAACAGCTGACTTAACAGAAACAATGGAAGGCAAGAGGCAGTAGAATAATATATTCAAAAGATGTAAAGGAAAAAAACTGTCAGCCACCAATTCCTTATCCAGCAATTATTTTTCAAAAATGAAGATAACACAAAGACTTTGCCAGATAAACAGAAATATTAACTGAAGTTGTTGCTGCCAGACCTACCATACCAAAACAAAAACAAAAACAAAAACACTAAAATAAATTCCTATGGCTAAAAGCAAGTTACACAAGACAGTCATTTGAATCCACATTTTTAAAAAAGCACTGGTATAGGTAATATTAACATTATAAAAGACAGTAGAAATGCATGTTTTCTCTTTATCATAAATTGTTTATAAAATAATATGTGTATAATGGCTGGGCACGATGGCTCACACCTGTAATCTCAGGTTTATAAATATAAACACAAAACATATATTTTTATACACATGTATATACATATATACACAAAAATATAGTGATTACATTTTCAAACGCCTGTCTTACCAGATAGGTATTCCAGAATTTCTGTTTCAGGTCCAAAAATATGTCATCCTTTCCTTGGAGAATGCTCATACCTATTTGCAAAACCCAAAAAAATTTTTAAAAGATTCAGTAGAGTACCGTATAACAGTTCATGTTTAAGTTTCCCATTCCAAAATGCAAAGTAACCATCACTATCATCCAACAATATGACCCTTTGACCCAACAGTGAAAAGAGAACATAGACAGGCGCCGTGGCTCAAGCCTGTAACGGGAGGCTGAGGCAGGCAGATTGCTTGAGTCCAGGAGTTAAGAGACCAGCCTGGGCAACAGGGCAAAACTTCATCTCTACAAAAAATACAAAAATTAGCCAGGTGTAGTAGCGTGCCTGTAGTCATAGCTACTCAGCAGGCTGAGGTGGGAGGATCGCTTGAGCCTGGGAGGTGGAGGCTGCAGTGAGCTGTGATCATGCCACTGCACTCCAGCCTGGGCAACACAGCAAGACCCTGTCTCAAACAAACAAACAAAAAAAGAAAACATAATCTCCACTCTAAAACTAGATAAATTTTAAAGGAATGATAAATACGAAGTGAGAATAGCAGAGTATAAAAATTATAGCAGAACGATTATTTTTTCAAAAACTAACAATTCACAAAAACAATCAGGTTACAATAGTGGGTCTATTGGTTACTTTCTCTACCTTCCAAACATTTTGTGAAATGTTGAACATTTGAACATTTTGAAATTTTAATTTCTGTCTTTTTAAAAAAGCTAGTGGGCTGGGTGCGTGGCTCATGCCTGTAATCCCAGCACTTTGGGAGGCTGATCTGGCGGATCACCTGAGGTTGGGAGTTCAAGACCAGCCTGACCAACATGGAGAAACCCCGTCTCTACTAAAAATACAAAATTAGCCAGGCATGGTGGCATATGCCTGTAATTCCAGGTTCTTGAGAGGCTGAGGCAGAAGGATCGCTTGAACCCAGGAAGTGGAGGTTGTGGTGAGCCAAGATTGTACCACTACACAACCCAGGATTTGGAGGTTGAGGTGAGCTGAGATTGCACCACTGTGCTCCTGACTGGGTGACAGAGCAAGACTCTATCTCAAAAAAATAAAAATAAAAAAAGGCCAGTGGACCCAAATACTCTGGCAACTACAAATGTTCCATCAGTATTACCCTATTCAAAATTTGAAAGTGGAACACCAATTCACCCTTCCTAAAAACACTTTGATCTTCAATATCCCTGAAGAGAAATTCACAGCCTGGGCAATATATCAAGACCTTGTCTCTACAAAACTATTTAAAAACCAGCCAGGTATAGGGGTGCATGCCTGTAGTCCCAGCTACTCCAGAGGCAGAGGTGGGAGGATCGCTTGAGCCCAGGAGGTCGAGGCTGCAATGAGCTGTGATCACATCACTGCACTTCAGCCTGGGGAATAGAGTGAGACCCTGTCTCAGAAAAAGAAAAGGAAAAAAGTAACAATAAATTCAGGTAGCAAGGCAAAGCTCTCCTATTTTAGGAAGGTTGTAAAACTGAGAGTACTTTAAAAATTCTTTCCAATCCCCGATTAGGAGGGAGGGAATATAAGAGCTTTATTAGTTAATTACAGACGATTCTTACATGACCCAGCAAAATATTGGTAATACTGTGTTCCACTTACCCAGCATTAATTAAATGCTATGTACTTTATGCGCCTCATTTCATGTGCCCCTCCTTACAATTCGCTAAGGTGGGTAGAGTTACAAAGGAGGAAAAGAGCTTAGAGAGGTTAATAGCAGACAGAGTTCAACCCAGGTGTCTGATTCCCAAGCCAGAGTTGTTAATCTGTTACGACTCTGGTTCCCCAAGGTAGCCCCAGCACAAAGATCAATTGATTCCTGCAATTTCCATGTAAAGCCTTACGCAAACCTCCACTCTATCCCCTTCCACTTCCCCTTTCATTGAAATGTGAGGTAAGGGAAACTGAACCAGAAAAACTGAAAACCGGCCAGGTGAGGTGGCTCACACCTGTAATCCCAGCACTTTGGGAGACCGAGGTGGGCAAATCACTTGATGTCAGGAGTTCGAGACCAGCCTGGCCAACTTGGCGAAACCCCGTCTCTACTAAAAACACAAAAATTAGCCAGGCGTGGTGGCGGGCACCTGTAATCCCAGCTACTCAGGAGGGGCAGGAGAGGCAGGAGAATCACTTGAACCTGGGAAGCTGAGGTTGCAGTGAGCTGAGATTGTGTCATTGCACTCCAGCCTGGGCAACAAGAACAAGACTCCGTTTCAAAAAAAAAAAAAGAAAGAAAGAAAGAAAAGAAAAACTGAAGACCAAAGCAAAGCTGGAATCTGGCCAGGAATCTGTATCAGAGAGCTTGGCCTGGACATAGGTTCAAGTCTTGTTAGTAACTCAGCATCTTTCAGTTTCAGGCAAACTGTCAAACTTCCCACCATGAGAGCATCAAGTGCCTGGATTGTGTTGTCTTTGGGTGAGTCACAGAACCCCTTTGAGACTCAGTTTCCTCATTTGTAATATGAGAGTATTAAGAACAATCTCAAGTGTGAGGGCTCACGCCTGTAATCCCAGCACTTTGGGAGGCCAAATGGGCAGATCACTTGAGGTCAGGAGTTCGAGACCAGCCTGGCCAACTTGGTGAAACCCCATCTCCATTAAAAATGCAAAAATTAGGTGGGCATGGTGGTGTGCATCTGTAATCCCAGCTACTTGGTAGGCTGAGGCAGGAGAATTGCTTGAACCTGGAGACGCAGGTTTCAGTGAGCTGAGACTGGGCCACTGCACACTCCAGGCTGGGCAATAAAGCGAGACTCTGTCTCAAAAAAAAAAAGAAGAAAAAGAGAACAATCTCACTAGTTGTTTGAGGATTAAATAGCATTCTGGTCCCCTACCCCTTCACCAGTGTACCAGGTTCCTGTAACAGGTGCTAGGAAGCTGTTTGCAAATCTAGTCTGCAAATCACACACCGGGAACAGGCACAGACCTTCTGATAAAACAGGAGGCCCTAGCTCTCAGGCTGTCTGTTCTCCTGACCCACTGACCCCATCAGCCATGTAGTTGGCCGCAATGACAACAGGCAACCAGGTGGTTTGTGTTTCTGGTGGGGTCTGTAGGGAGAGGAAGTGAATCCAACTCTTAAAAATAAGGCACACGGGGCAGGGTAGGTTTCTTCAAGATGGTGGCTTGTCTGACTTCAACCTGGTTTAGAAAGCACCAACAGCCCTTAGGAGAAGTTCCCTCCCATTTGGGGGGAAATCTGTGATCCCCAATCCCAAGGTCAGGCTTAAGACCCATAGAGATTTTCTCCCCAGTTACCCACCCCATCCCCTTCAAGGCTATAGAAATCGCAATGATGCTAGAGGCCACAGGGCCCCTCCTGTGAGCAGACGGGGGATCTCCAAAGATTACAAGAATTTAACCAACTTGAGCGATCAGCCTGTTTTACAGCCTCCTGACCTCAACCTGTTCTTCCCCAACCCTGGGTGGAATGAGGTCACCCTGTTTGTTTAAATCAGCTCCTAAGTGACCCCAGGTTACTTGTAGATGAACCCAAGTTAACTCTCCTCATTACCATGCTAAAGTCTTCACCCCGGGAGAAGCTATAGCTTCATGACTATAACCTATGCAATCTATGCAGCCTATGTGCTAGCATCATGACTCACTGGGACCCCTACTCTACATGCAATCATGCACCCTCTCCTTTCTCCATCACCCTATAAAACCCTCCTGTCTCTTTCTCTGGGGGACACACTACTTGGGAGAATACGCCCAGTGTCTTCCTTTCTTGTGCCAAGTAAAACTCCCATTGATCAAAATCCGCCTCTTGGTGGAGTCCTTTGTGACTCGTTAAGGGAATGAACCCCGGTATTTTTCAGGTACCATTTCCATTGTTCTTATTGTATGCAGTAGAGAAGGTTTCCACAGTCAAGCCCCTGTCCCCCACACCCCAGGCCCGGGTCGGATTTTCTAAGGAGAGGGTTCCCTGAACCCTCACAGGTATATAGTCCTCCATGGCAAGGATCCAAGGTCCCTTGATGTTTTCCGTGAGACCCCAGGGGAAAATCTTGTTACCAAACCAGGACTAAGCCCCTGGGCATGAATTTGCTGAAGATCCAGGCCCAACCTCAGATTCCACCTGCTCTGCCCCTCAGGGTCACGGATCCCCTTGCATTTTGTTCCTGTGTTGGCCCCGGGGCCCCAGGCGTGGATTTTCTGAACAGCAGGTCGGTTCCTTCCCTGTCCCACGACTGGTTCACGGTCATTGCAGCTGCTACGGCCTTGAACTGGGATCTCCTTTATTTTCCTGTGGGCCTTTTTCAGGGGGCAAAGACCTCCGCAGCCCTGCCTACCTCCAGCCTTGGCCTACACCCAACCCCAGAGTCTGAGCCCCGACCCTAGTCCTCTAAATTCCTGACCTGGTGGACCTCTGGCTCCCCAATTTCTCGGCTCCCCAGCCAGTGCCTCCTGCAACTTTTCGCAATCAAACACCCCAGCCTCTAGCCTTTGCCCTGGCCCTTCAGGCCTCTGAAGCAGCTCCGGTCTCAGAGCCCCGGCTCCTGCCCGGGTCCCCAGGCTCCTGCAGCGCCCTCCCTCCAGCCGCTTGATCCCCGAGTCCCGGCCTCCAGTCCCCCAATACTGGGTCCCACCCCCCAGGTCCCCTCCCGGCCCCTCACCGACATAGAAGGCCGAGACCGCGATGGGCGCACCGACCACCTGGTCGCACAGCAACTTGGCCAGCACGGCGTGCGGCGCTCGGCCCGGGAGCGCGCGCTCCAGCAGGCCCAGCCACACGTAGTTGAAGTTGGCGTGGAAGGTCACCACCAACGTGGCCACGCGCCGCGTCTGGCGCCAGTTGTCCTCGCGGCCCTGCAGCCGCTGTTGCAGCGCGTCCCCGGCCGAGACAAGCGAGCCGTAAAGCAGCACGTCGGTGGGCCACGGGTGGCGCCGGGCCGCGCGCGACAACGCCGGCCACCAGCCCGCCATGTCCGCGCTGTGGGCGCCCGCGATCAGGAGCCCGCGTGGTCGGCGTCTTCCTGCACCGCGTCCGGGCCTCCCCAGCCTCCAGCAGCTACTGCACTGCAGCAGCCCGCGCCTGCATCTGCCCCCTCCAGAAGCTCCGGAGCGATTGAGCGACCCACACACACCCAGCTCGCGCCGTCCAATCCGGAGGCCACGGGCCGTCCTGGGGGCTGAACGTTTGAAAGGTGCCCGGCCCACCCCCATGCATGGGTCCATTGACACAAAATACCGAGAACAGGCAAAGCCACAGAGGCAGAAGGCATGGGGTTATTTATTTATTTATTTATTTTTATTAATTAATTAGATATTTTTGAGACGGAGTCTCGCTCTGTCGCCCAGGCTGGAGTGCAGTGGGGCGATCTGGGCTCACTGCAACCTCCGCCTCCCGGGTTCAAGCGATTCTCCTGCCTCAGCCTCCCGAGCAGCCGGGACTACACGCGTGCGCCATCACACCCGACTAATTTTTGTATTTTTAGTGGAGACGGGGTTTCAATATGTTGGCCAGGCTGGTCTCGAGTGATCTGCCCGCCTCGGCCTCCCATATGGGGTTATTTTTTGGAGTGATGAAAACATTTTGAAATTAGATAGGTGTGATGGTTCCATGACTTTGTGAATCTATTAAAAACCATTGAATTGTACACTTAAAAAACGGGGGTGCATTTGGCCAGGCGCGGTGGCACATGCCTGTAATCCCAGCACTTTGGGAGAATTAGACAGGAGGATCTTTTGAGGGCAGGAGTTCCAGATCAGCCTGGACAAAATAGGAAGACCCCATCTCTACGGAAAATCAAGAAAAGGAAAAAGAAAAAAGTATTGTAATTACTCAGGCTTGGTGGTGCGCACTGATCGTCTCAGCTACTGCTACTCGGGAGGCTGAGGTGGGAGGATCTCTTGAGCCCAGGAATTCAAGGTTGCAGTGAGCCACGATAGGGCCACTGCACTCCAACCTGCAAAAAAAAAAAAAAAAAAAAGAAAGGAAGAAAGAGAAAAGAGAGAGAAAATAAAATGGTAAGTTTTATGGTATGTGAATTTATCTTAAAAAATGATGGGACGGCCAGGCACGGTGGCTCACGCCTGTAATACCAGCACTTTGGGAGGCCGAGGCGGGCGGATCACGAGGTCAGGAGATCCAGACCATCCTGGCTAACATGGTGAAATCCCGTCTCTACTAAAAATACAAAAAATTAGCCGGGCGTGGTGGCGGGCACCTGTAGTCCCAGCTACTCGGGAGGCTGAGGCAGGAGAATGGCCTGAACCCAGGAGGTGGAGCTTGAAGTGAGCCAAGATCGCCCCACTGCACTCCACCCTGGCTGACAGAGGGAGACTCTTTCTCAAAAAAAGAAAAGAAAAGAAATGCTAAGCAAAGTGTTCCGGTGTGTTTTGCCTGTTTTGGTAGTGGAAGGGAAGAAAATCAGTCTTTTTCTTTCTTCTCCCCCTTAAAACTATTTAAGAAGGGAACTGGGCGCGGTGGCTCATGCCTGTAATCCCAACAATTTGGGAGGTCAAGGTGGGAGGATCACTTAGGTCCAGGAATTCAAGACGAGCCTGGGCCACATAGTAAGACCTCATCTCTACCAAAAAATAAAACATTAGGTCTGGGTGCGGTGGCTTACACCTGTAATCCCAGCACTGTGGCAGGCTGAGGGAGCTGGATCACCTGAGGTCAGGAGTTTAAGACCAATCTGGCCAACATGGCAAAACCCTGTCTCTACTAAATATACAAAAATCAGCCGGGCATGGTGGTGTGCACCTGTAATCCCAGCTACTCCGGAGGCTGAGGCAGGAGAATTGCTTGAACTGGGTAGGTAGAGGTTGCAGTGAGCCAAAATGGTGCCACTGCACTCCAGCTTGGGGGACAGAGCGAGACTCTGTCTCAAAATAAATAAATAAATATTATTTTTAAAAAAAGATCCCCTGGGCATACAATAAGTAATACCATACTACTTAGGCAAATAAAGCACAATTCTATTATTTGGGAATCTTAAGATCGGTTCTACCACTTTGTGGATCTTCAGACTCAATCTCTATTTTAGAGATACTAACATTGATTGATCCTGCTATGTGCCAGGTACTGTCTTTCACAACTTCACATATATGATCTCATTTAATCCTCATTTAATTTTGGCAGAGAAAAGTTGAGCTCCTTACCCAGGATCGTATAACTAGGAAATAAAGACCAAAGCACATGCCTCACTCTTTTTGTTATTAGAAAAGATTTCCTTCTGTAAACCTCAGGGACTTTACAAGGGAAATATTGGATTACTGTAATATGATTCATCAGCCCAATTTATTTATTTATTTTTATTACACTTTAAGTTCTAGGGTACATGTGCACAACGTGCAGGTTTGTTACATATGTATACATGTGCCACGTTGGTGTGCTGCACCCATTAACTCGTCATTTACATCAGGTATATCTCCTAATGCTATCCCTCCCCGCTTCCCCCACCCCATGACAGGCCCCAGGGTGTGATGTTCCCCGCCCTGTGTCCAGGTGTTCTCATTGTTCAATTGCCACCTATGAGTGAAAACATGCGGTGTTTGATTTTCTGTCCTGATGATAGTTTGCTCAGAATGATGGTTTCCAGCTTCATCCATGTTCCTACAAAGGACATGAACTCATCCGTTTTTATGGCTGCATAGTATTCCATGGTGCATAATTGCCACGTTTTCTTAATCCAGTCTATCATTGATGGACATTTGGGTTGGTTCCAAGTCTTTGCTATTGTGAATAGTGCCGCAATAAACATATGTGTGCATGTGTCTTTATAGCGGCATGATTTATAATCCTTTGGGTATATACCCAGCAATAGGATGGCTGGGTCAAATGGTATTTCTAGTTCTAGATCCTTGAGGAATCGCCACACTGTCTTCCACAATGGTTGAACTAGTTTACAGTCCCACCAACAGTGTAAAAGTGTTCCTATTTCTCCACATCCTCTCCAGCACCTGTTGTTTCCTGACTTTTTAATGATTGCCATTCTAACTGGCATGAGATGGTATCTCATTGTGGTTTTGATTTGTATTTCTCTGATGGCCAGTGATGATGAGCATTTTTTTCACGTGTCTGTTGGCTGCATAAATGTCTTCTTTTGAGAAGTGTCTGTTCATATCCTTTGCCCACTTTTTGATGGGGTTGTTTGATTTTTTCTTGTAAATTTGTTTAAGTTCTTTGTAGATTCTGGATATTGGCCCTTTGTCAGATGGGTAGATTATGAAAGTTTTCTCCCATTCTCTATGTTGCCTGTTCACTCTGATGGTAGTTTCTTTTGCTGTGCAGAAGCTCTTTAGTTTAATTAGATCCCATTTGTCAGTTTTGGCTTTTATTGCCATTGCTTTTGGTGTTTTAGACATGAAGTCCTTGCCCATGCCTATGTCCTGAATGGTATTGCCTAGGTTTTCTTCTAGGGGTTTTATGGTTTTAGGTCTAACATTTAAGTCTTTAATCCATCTTGAATTAATTCTTGTCTAAGGTGTAAGGAAGGGATCCAGTTTCAGCTTTCTACATATGGCTAGCCAGTTTTCCCAGCACCATCTATTAAATAGGGAATCCTTTCCCCATTTCTTGTTTTTGTCAGGTTTGTCAAAGATCAGATAGTTGTAGATGTGTGGTATTATTTCTGAGGGCTCTGTTCTGTTCCATTGGTCTATATGTCTGTTTTGGTACCAGTACCATGCTGTTTTGGTTACTGTAGCCTTGTAGTATAGTTTGAAGTCAGGTAGCATGATGCCTCCAGCTTTGTTCTTTGGGCTTAGGATTGTCTTGGCAATGCGGGCTCTTTTTTCGTTCCATATGAACATTAAAGTAGTCTTTTGCAACTCTTCTCAGCCCAGTTTAATATTACCTATTCATTATAATGTAATGCTGCTCGCACAACTGAGAAAACACCGTTGCTTTACCCCCTCCAGCTCTGCAGCAGCCATGCACAAATCATAGAACTATAAACATACGCTAATTACACAACCTATGTAGGCAATCAATATTAAGAAAAATGTTTACTGCCCAATATTTCTGTGGTTGAAAATGTAGAGTCTAATTCTGATCCGCAGTAACATCTAGGTTAATGTTGATTCAGATGGAAAACGTTTGTGTTGCCATGAGAAGAGGCATTGAAACGCTGAATCACCACCACAAATGTTACCACTATTAATATAAGGAGATACATAGGAAGATCGAGTTAGACCATCTCGGACCACCAGGTTTACAATTCCACCTGCAGATACATGCAAGAAGTATTGTCACAATACTTATGTCATGTTATTCCATTGAGGTCATCACCAACTAAGCTTATAATTAATGTGTGGTCAATTTGGTCAATGTCACCAGCGTAGCATACTGACAAAAGCAAGGGTTGCAAACTCAAATGCCTATAAGGCAGAATGTAAGACGGTAGGAAGCAAAGTCTATAGGGAACTATATAATAGAGGCTGCAGATTCATGGCAGATTCTAAAGCACAGCAGTCCCCAACATTTTTGGCACCAGGGACTGGCTTTGCGGAAGACAATTTTTCCACAGGCGGCAAGGGATGGGGCACAGGATGCTAATGGTCTTGGGATGAAACTGTTCCACAAATCATCAGGAATTAGATTCTCATAAGGAATATGCAACCTGGATCCCTCGTGTGTGCAATTCACAACAGGGTTCATGCTCCTGTAAGAATCTAATGATGCTGCTGATCTGACAGGAGGCAGAGCTCAGGCAGCAATGCAAACAATGGGGAGCGGCCAGAAATACAGACGAAGCTTCAGTTATTACCCACCATTCACCTCCTGCTCTGTGGCCCAGTTCCTAACAGGCCACAGACCAGTACAGGTCCATGGCCCAGGGATTAGGGACCCCTGCTGTGGCACATTGCTTAATAGAAGACTGTAGCTGCCCTGACCTTTCCTTTTTTTTTTTTTTTTTTTTTTTTGAGATGCCAGAAACCCAGAATTTTTTTTTTTTTAAGACTAGTTCTGACTCTGTTGCCCAGGTTGGAGTGTAGGAGTGCGATCTTGGCTCACTGTAACCTCAACCTCCCAGGCTCAAGCAATCCTCTCACTTCAGCCTCCCAAGTTGCTGAGATTACAGGCACACTCCACTACACCCAGCTAATTTTTTTGTATTATTTGTAGACATGGGGTTTCGCCATGTTGCCCAGGCTAGTCTGGAATTCCTGAGCTCAAGCTGTCTGCCCATCTCAGCCTCCCAAAGTGCTGGGATTGCAGGAGTGCACCACCACAGCTGGCCTGAAACCCAGATTTTATTTATTTATTTATTCATTTTTTGAGATGGAGTCTTGCTCTATTGCCTAAGCTTGAGTGCAGTGGTGCGATCTTGGCTCACTGCAACCTCCACCTCCCTGGTTCAAGCAATTCTCCTGCCTCAGCCTCCTGAGTAGCTGGGATTACAGGCACATGCCACCATGCCTGGCTAATTTTTGTATTTTTAGTAGAGACAGAGTTTCATCATGTTGGCCAGGCTGGTCTCGAACTCCTGACCTCAGGTGATCCACCCACCTTAGCCTCCCAAAGTGCTGGGATTACAGAAGTGCAACACCACACCCAGACTGAAACCCAGATTTTTAATATGAAATCAAAGTCTTCAAACCTTGTAGGTGTCATAAAAAGCACGCTGAGGACACTAGTTTGCAACTGCCAATCTAAAATATCATAGACATTGTATCACTTTAACCACGAAAAAAAAGTATGTGAGGCAGAAAATGGAAGCAACCATGCCTAATTTATTGTTGAATACTTTTTCCGTATACCAAGAACTTCCTTTGCACTAGCATCTGAAACTACATTCAGAATGACGTTGGTTTTCATAAAAGTGTTGATCCTCACACCTCTTTATAGTCTTGCACCTAGCACAGCAGAGTGAAACACTTTAAATAGCACTTGTTCCTTGAGTATATATGGAAAAAAGTGAAGTATTGGTAAGTGTTCAGCTAATATGAGCAGCATCTCAGGAGTCTGCAATTCTTGAATTACCAGGGAGTATTTTTACCATTTTCCCCCAGTGAAAGGCCTATTTTGAGAGACTTGCCCTCCAAAATGAATGTATTAAGTCATGTTAGTTTTTTTTGTTTTGAGACAGGGCCTTGCTCTGTTGCCCAGGCTGGAGTGCAGTGGCATGATAGTTACAGGAAAGGGGTCCCAATCCAGACCCCAAGAGAGGGTTCTTGGTTCTTGTGCAAGAAAGAATTCAGGGTGATCCCGCAGTGTGAAGTGAAAGCAAGTTTATTAAAAAAGTAAAGGAGAAGGGGCACGGTGGCTCACGCCTGTAACCCCAGCACTTTGGGAGGCTGAGACAGGTGGATCACGAGGTCAGGAGATCAAGACCATCCTTGTTAACACGGTGAAACCCCATCTCTACTAAAAATACAAAAAGATTAGCCAGGTGTGGTGGCGGGCACCTGCAGTCCCAGCTACTCTGGAGGCTGAGGCAGGAGAATGGCGTGAACCCGGGAGGTGAAGCTTGCAGTAAGCCGAGATCACGCCACTGCATTCCAGCCTGGGTGACAGAGGGAGACTCCATCTCAAAAAAAAAAAAAAAGAAAAAGAAAGTAAAGCAATAAAAGAATGGCTACTCCACAGACAGAGCAGCCAGGAGGGCTGCTGGTTGCCCATTTTTATGGTTATTTCTTGATGATATGCTAAACAAGGGGTGGATTTTTCATGCCTCCTCTTTTTAGACCATATAGGGTAACTTCTTGATGTTGCCATGGCATTTGTAAACTGTCATGGTGCTGGTAGGAGTGTAGCAGTGAGGATGACGGGAGGTCACTCTTGTCACTATTTTGGTTTTGGTGGGTTTTGGCCAGCTCCTTCACTGCAACCTGTTTTATCAGCAAGGTCTTTATGACTGGTATTTTGTGCTGACCTTCTATGTCATCCTGTGACTTAGAATGCCTTAACCATCAGGGAATGCAGCCCAGTAGTTTCAGCCTCATTTTTCCCAGCTCCTATTTAAGATGGAGTTGCTCTGGTTCACATGCCTCTGACATGATCACTGCTCACTGCGGCCTCCACCTCCTGGGTTCAAGAGATACTCCTGCCTCAGCCTCCCAAGGTGCTGGGACTACAGGTGTGTGCCACCACACTCAGCTAATTTTTGTATTTTTTGTAGAGACGGTGTTTTTCCATTGCCCAGGCTGGTCTCAAACTCCTGGGCTCAAGCAATCCTTCTGTCTCAGCCTCCCAAAGTACTGGGATTACAGGCATGTCCCACCATGCCCAGACTAATATTTACTTTTAATCAGACTAAGATAGGGTTACTACTTGAGTTGCTATGGCTCCAGCTGAAAGCCTGTGCAGTCATATCATGGGTAAACATTTGCTTTATGCTAAAAATATGGTGGACCTGGCATTACAGCTGTTACAAATCTCCTAAGGTGTCTCGGGTAGTGTATTAGTTACTTTTCATACTGCTATGAAGAAATACTTGAGACTGGGTAATTTACAAAGAAAAAGAGGTTTAATGTACTCACAGTTCCACAAGGCTGGGGAGGCCTCAGAATCATGGTGGAAGGCAAAGAAGGAGCAAAGGTACGTCTTACATGGCAGCAGGTAAGAGAGCATGTGCAGGGAAACTGCCCTTTATAAAACCACCAGATTTAGTGAGATGTATTCACTATCACGAGAACAGTATGGGAAAAACCTGCCCCCATGATTCGATTACCTCCTACCAGGTCCCTCCCACAACACATGGGGATGATGGGAGCTACAATTCAAGATGAAATTTGGGTGGGGGCGCAGCCAAACCATATCGGGTAGCAACTACCTAGGGTCAGTTTTGCAGGTGGTAAAGCTATTTACCAAGATAGTTGTAGGTAAAGAAAGGCAGATTTATTAGAGAAATTATGAAAATATGTTGCAATGGGCAGCTCAGCAGAGAAGGAGCTACCTGCAAAGAGGCAAGGGCTGGAGGAAAGTTTTATAGGGTCATGCTTAAGGGTGCTACATGTGGAATGAGGTCATTGTACCTACAGGTTGTTTGTGATTAGCTGTCTCTAACAATTGTTCATACAATAGTTGTTCATTATTCTCCTCAACTTGGGGCTCTCCCCAACCTGGGGACCCTTCCTTATTGTTGCTTACTTATCAGGGCTCCACATAAGGGTGCGGAAACTTCATTCATTCATATCTTCAACACAAATTTTAGGTAGCCTGTTTTTTAAAAAATTTATTCAACAAATATTTAGTCCAAGCCACTATTACTTATTACCTTCTCTACTTCTGTATGGACCTTTAACTATCTCTGACACTATTCACTATTCTTCCACATTCTCTATTTTTTATACCTATGGTAAAATTTGCCAGTTTGACCATGCAACTAATACTGACGGGGAATATATAGAGTCTAGAAGAAAATATACAGGTCCTTAAAGGCTGCCCTGCCAACAAAACCATAATGCAGCAACAAACATCACAACTATGCCAAATAATCAATCCTACAATGTCCAAAATTTTACTTTAAAACTGGAATTTCCAGACTTCCTTTCCGCATTAACCAGTTTAACTAGACAGTAATGAAATATCCCTCCTACTTTATGCTGTGATAGTTTATGTATGTATGTATTTATTTATTTATTTGCGACAGAGTTTCACTCTTATTGCCCAGGCTGGAGTGCAATGGCGCGATCTCAGCTCACCACAACCTCCGCCTCCCAGGTTCAAGCAATTCTCCTGCCTCAGCCTCCCGAGTAGCTGGGATTACAGACACGTACCACCACGCCCAGCTAATTTTGTATTTTTAGTAGAGATGGGGGTTTCTCCATGTTGGTCAGGCTGGTCTAGAACTCCTGACCTCAGGTGATACCCCTGCCTCAGCCTCTGAATGTGCTGGGATTACAGGCATGAGCCACCGTGCCTGGCCAGAAAATTTTAAACACACACAAACTCTCGAGTGGCCTAATTCCCTCTCACCAAACCAGTCACAATACAGACAAAAGAGAATAACTTATATTAGTTTTTGTACAAACAAAAAAGACTGATAAATTGTGAATGATGCATGATTTTTAATTACAAGTAAACTGGGCAAATGCTTCTGCATTATTCAAAGCTAAAAGGTGATCAGTGGAAACTTTCCTCTGTTAGGACTCTAATACTTTTTATATTTATCGGCTCACTACAACCTATTCCTCCCAGGTTCAAGCGATTCTCCTGTCTCAGCCACCTGAGTAGCTGAGACCACAGGCAACGCACTACCATGTCTGGCTAATTTTGTATTTTTAATAGAGACATGGTTTCACCGTGTTGGCCATGCTGGTCTTAAACTCCTGACCTCAACCGATCCTCCTGCCTTGGCCTCCCAAAGTTCTGGGATTACAAGCGTGAGCCACCGCGCCCAGCCTTATTATAATTGTTACTATTTAAATCTCTTTTTTCTCTCTCCTTCAAGAGAGACCTCATCTCATTCAGTGGCATCCATTTATTTATTCATCTTCTGCCTCTTGGGCTCAAGAGATCCTCCTGCATGAGTCTCCCAAGTAGCTGGGACTACAGGCTCACACCACCATGCTTGGCTAATTTTCATAGGTTTTGGAGAGACAGGCTCTTGCCATGTTGCCTAGGCTGGTCTCAAACTCCTGGGCTCAGATGATCCACCTGCCTTCACCTCCCAAAGCACTGGGATTATAGACAAGAGCCACCATGCCCAGCCCCAAGTACTTTTACACAAAATGCAAACACTATTCTTCTATCATAAAAGTGATACCGCAGCTTCTGTAAAGTTTGCCAGGTAGTATTCATAATTACCTTGGGTAAACTTCTTGATGTTAAAATGTATCTTCTTATTATGAGTTTTTCCATTGTATTAACTACTTTTACAACAATGCAAATAACAAGTTATTTTACAAGCCATTTAGAAATTTCTGTACTATGGTCCCAATAATGTAAAATATATTAATGCCTATTACATTCAGATAAATTATACACTTGGAAACTACATACTTATGACTTACAAAAACTTACATAAACAAATTATACAAATTATATGCTCAATTTTTAGGTATATAGTCTTAAATTAAGCTTAAATGTACATTCTCAAGATAAATTAACAGTTCAGGGCTTCACAACTTGAAATCTGTGGAAGATGACATTGGAGACAACAGAACTCTGGTGGAATTCTTAGGTGGAATTTGCTGAAACTTTTTTTTTTTTTTTTGAGACGGAGTCTCGCTCTGTCACCCAGGCTGGAGTGCAGTGGCACAATCTCAGCTCACTGCAAACTCCGCCGCCTGGGATCACGCTATTCTTCTTCCTCAGCCTCCCGAGTAGCTGGAACTACAGGTGCCCACCACCACGCCGGGCTAATTTTTTGTATTTTTAGTAGAGATGGGGTTTTGCCATGTTAGCCAGGATGGTCTCGATCTCCTGACCTTGTGATCCGCCTGCCTTGGCCTCCCAAAGTGAAACTTTTCTTTAAAATAGAGATGGGATCTTGCTGTATTGCCCAGGCTGGTCTCAAACTCCTTGCCTTAAGCAATCCTCCCACCTCAGCCTCCCAAAGTGCTGGGATTACAAGCGTGAACCGTTACACCCAAGAGAAACTTCTTGAGATAGTTACATAATTTTTAAATCTGCCGTTGTAGAAGTTAATAAGGTGTAGAGCTGAATAAATATTAAATATTAGATCAAGTTTCTCATGTTTACCTTAAAGTATAAAGATTTATCTTAAAGCACTGATTTTCACAAAATAACATCAGTGTGAAATTGGAAAAGAAGCCAAATATTTTATTTCATGTATCTGGGAAATGAGGTGCTTTAGTCGACTGAATCTGCCCCCGACTAAAAAGCATTCATTAAAAAGTACTTAACTCAGAAATTATAAAAATAGAAGCCATCGATAAAATGCATTCTACACGGAATATGCCAATCATACACTACTCTTTTTTGATAATAAAAAACGTACTTACTGAGCCAGGTGTGGTGGCTCATGCCTATAATCCCAGCACCTTGGAAGGCCAATGAGAGTGGATCAGTTGAGGCCAGGATTTGAGAGCAGCCTGGCCAACATGATGAAACGCCGTCTCTAGTAAAAATACAAAAATGAGCCGGGCACGGTGGCACTCACCTGTAATCCCAGGTACTCCGAAGGATGAGGCAGGATAATTGTTTGAACTCAGGAGGTGGAGGTTGCAGTGAGCCAAAATCATGCCACTGCACTCCAGCCTGGGTGACAGAGTGAGTCTCTGTCTCAAAAAAAAAAAAAAAATTCAGTTGCAGTGGCTCATGCCTGTAATCCCAGCACTTTGGGAGGCCGAGGCAGGCGGATTACAAGGTCAGTAGATCGAGACCATCCTGGCCAACATGGTGAAACCTCCTCTCTACTAAAAATGCAAAAAATTAAGCCGGGCGCGGTGGCTCACATCTGTAATCCCAGCACTTTGGGAGGCCGAGGCGGGCAGATCACGAGGTCAGGAGATTGAGACCATCCTGGCTAACACAGTGAAACCCCGTCTCTACTAAAAATACAAAAAATTAGCTGGGCATGGTGGCAGGCGCCTGTAGTCCCAGCTACTTGGGAGGCTGAGGCAGGAGAATGGCATGAACCCAGGAGGCAGAGCTTGCAGTGAGCCAGGATCCCACCATGGCACTCCAGCTTAGGCGACAGAGCCAGACTGTGTCTCAAAACCAGGAAAGAAAACAAAAGAAAATTTGGACTATTGCCAATTACAAATATTTTTAGAGAATTCAAAACAGTAACTGTGGATGATGGAAACAATAGTTATGATAAAAGTCTGATGAAACTTCCCAGTTCACAAGGAAATTTAATTACTTATGTGCAGCATTTTAAGACAGTAATCAGAATCATGACTGACAGCATCACATCAGGACCACCAGACTTTTATAAATTTCATATAATCTTCAGAAATAATTAATAACTTTTTTTTTAGATAGATTCTACCTCTGTTGCTCAGGTGGGAGTGCAGTGGCATGATCTCGACTCACTGCATCCTCCGCCTCCTGTGTTCAAGCAATTTTCCTGTCTCAGCCTCCCGAGTAGCTGAGACTACAGGCATGTGCCACCAGGCATGGCAAATTTTTGTATTTTTAGTGGAGACAGGGTTTCACCCTATTAGTCAGGCTGGTCTCGAACTCCCAACCTCAGGTGATCCACCTGCCTTTGTCTCCGAAAGTGCTGGGATTACAGGCATGAGTGACGGTGCCCAGCCATTCATAACATGTTTATACAAATATAACTTTAACAAATATTTAGTATAACTATCAAAATTACAAATCATAACATATTAAATTTGTATAAATGTATGTAATTTTTGGAACATGTATATCAACAACATACCCATAAATATAACTGAGATGAGATCTAATGTCACCTCACTTGACAGTGCCCTCCCATGCAGTATCACCACATTTGACAATGCCCGCCCATATAATCTACCAAATAAATCGAATCACTTAATACCTCTACAAGATGAGAGATACATTCTTTAGACTCCCGAAGGGACGCAGCTGAAAAATGCCAAAGTTAATTTTAAGCCAAAAAGACCTGATTTAGGATTTTGACACTGGAGAAACCCATCAAAGATGTCAAGTTTGAAAACACTTGATCAAAACAGAATCACAGGTCACTATTAAAAAGGGTATTCATTTAACCAGAGACTTCCAAAGCAATACAGAAACTTACATGGATATAAAAACCTTAACCCTTTTAAAGGTCAGATTTGCTAAGTGATCAAAAGGGGTACTTGAATTGAATCGACACAGGAAGAGTGTGTACAGGGTTGTGAGTGTAGGCAAATGGTTACTTTGGTCATATCTCCATTTGCCACCTGATTACACATGAGAATGGCATCTTTACTCACCAGAAAGCCAGTATTATGGGAGGTGTAGGAGGCATTCTTGGACTTGAGACAAGAACATTGTTGTGTAGAAATTTCATTGACTGTGTTAAAATTATTCTCCATGGGCTGGAGAACACATAACGTGGTGTTTAGAATGCGACGGGCATTGATTGGATGCAAGGTCTCCACACTTACTAGCTGTGTGACATTGGACAAAGTGCTTCATCATTCTGAGACTCAGTTTTTAAAGGAAAAACAACTAACTACCTTGCAAGCTTGCTAGCAGGTTTAAGTGTAATAATGTGTGGGAATGACTAACACGTAGTGACAGCTTAATTAATGTTAACCCTTATCATTATCATATAAGAATGTGAGTTACGTAAGAGAGGAATCCTGTCAGTTCATTCTCTGCTGTGTCCCCAAGACCATGAATCATGGCTGGCACGTAGTAGGCATTTAATAATATTTGTTCAACAAGTATTTGGCAGTCTTGGAGGGCAGAAAAGGAGGTGGGGAAGATTTTTAAAAAACATTTTTTAAAAAGTCACATTGTCCTACAATACCAATTTTTCTTGCATATTTAGGAAATTGAGGGTTTTTTCCTAAAACATGCGGACATATGGGAAATAGGATGCAACATTTGCACTAATGTTTCAGACACAGTTAGAGGTTTCCAAGAGATTTTGCGCTGGGGAGGCTGCTTGCTACAAGCTCCCAAAGCTCTGGGAGGACATAGTATTCATTCCTCCCTCAGCAGAAGTGGTGAGGCAAGAAGCTCTGGGGAGCACCCAGCCTTGGACTTTTAGCATAGTGTGTCAGGTCTTCATAGTTTGGGCCCAGGGCACAGAGAAGTCACAGCTCTCTGGCATCCTGTGACCTTTACCCTCTTTGCCAAGGGAAAATGTGGCCCTCCAAAGCAAGAAACTTGAGGGCATGGGTCACCCCAGCCCTGGCATCTGCCCAGAGCCCGAGAAGGAAGGAACAATGATCCTCCAGCTACCTCACAGGGCTGGCACAGGTGGCCACTGCCCTGGCATCACCCAGCTGTGTTCGGCAGCCTGAACCCCATCTGTGGGGATGTGAGGAGGAAAATACAAAAGTCCTTAGGTGAACACTGAGAAGGCAGATGCAGCAGAAGCCTCCAGGCCAGAACTACCCAGTCTTGGACCTATGGTGGAGATAGAGCATAGCTGGCGATCATGTGTACTTACACTGTAAGGTCACCTGGTTGCACTATGGCCTCATCTGTGGCTCTGAAAATGAAGATTTGGAAGGAGATCATCACAGCTAATGTTTAACAAGCCCCTCCTGTGTGCCAAATCATTCACCCCTCACAACAACCGAATGAGCTAAGGATTCTCGTTATATATAGTTTATGGAGAAGGAAGTGCAGACATAAAGAGGTGAATTATCTTACCCAGATCATACAGCTAATAAGTGGTGGAGGCAGAATAGAATCTAAACAGTGTGGCTCCGGAGCCCACATGCATTGATTCAACAAGTGTTTATTGAGCACCTGCCACGGACAAGGCCTTGTGTGATTAAATAGGGTTATAATTAGTAATATAAAAATGAGAAATCACTAATGCTTTTTAGACTTAACATTTTCTTTTTTTGTAGGTTTCAGGCACAGAACTGTATATCCAATAATAGTGAAATGGATCCCACTAATTATGACCGAAATGATGATACATTTAAATGACTTGGATGTTTTATGGGTATGATCTCGTGAAACCTTGAGAGAAACTGAATGACGAATGAAACTATTGTTCCTGTTTCACACAGAAGAAAACTGAGGTTAAAAGGGGTAAAGTAATTTTGCATGGCATGAAGTAGAAATTCAAAGTACAGGAATTTGAACTTGGTTCTGTCCTTTTCTGAAGCCCTTGACCACTATAGACTCAAACATCACCTTGTTTTTCCGCTCATTCAACACTTTTTTTTAAATTGTCTAATAGGTTGGCACTCATCATGAGCCCCTGTTCTCATTCTGCAAATGGTGAAGCTCTCTATTGTCCTGACCCCACGGTTCCTGTCCCATGGCCAGGGCCAGCTCACCAAGGAGCTGCAGCAGCACGTAAAGTCAGTGACATGCCCATGGGAGTGCCTGAGGAAGGTGAGTGAGTGCAGACAGATGGGGCCTGGTGCCCTTGAGCAGTTCCCGGGTCTCAGCTGCCACACATCTCATAGCGGGTGATGCTGGGGGAAGCTTACGCAGTCTCAGTACTGGCTTCTTCCTCTTTTTCTTTCCATACAAGTGGCTTAGGGATGGGGTAGAGTAGTTGACTTATTTGGATGAAAACCACTATCTTCTGTCAGAAACTCAAAAGGAATCATTGCTGGCATGATAATCTAAAGAAAAACAACCAGACAAGTGCCCAACGACACTTAAAAAGGTTATTTATTATCTTGCCAAGTTTAGGCTGGGCATGGTGACTCATGCCTGTAATCCCAGCGTTTTGGGAGGCTGAGGCTGGTGGATCACCAGAGGCCAGGACTTCGAGACCAGCCTGACCAATATGGCAAAACCTCGTCCCTACTAAAAATACAAAAATTAGCCGGGCATGGTGGTGTGAGCCTGTAGTCCCAGCTACTCAGGAGGCTGAGACAGGAGAATTGCTGAGATTCAGGAGGTGGAGGTTTTAGTGGGCCGAGATCACGCCATTACACTCCAGACTGTGCGACAGAGCGAGACTCTATCAAAAAAAAAAAAAAAAAAATTATCCTGCAAAATTTGAAAAGGAAATTCAAATCAACAGCTTCTAAACTACTTTTTAACATGACTCATAATAAGAAATACATTCTATAGTACATATATATGTTCTATAATTTTGAATAAAAGAATTAACCACATCATATTTATTTTACAACATGTAATACATATTTTTTATTCTCCTTCATTTGTTTTGAATGCTCTGTGCAGTCTACAAAAAGTCCAATAGTAATAATTAAATTATTCATTAAGTTGAACATTATCTTGTCTTTTAAAATGATAATCTCAAAAATGATCTTTTATTTTTGAGATTCATATAGATACACACACACACACACAGACACACAGACACACACACACACACACACACACACACACACACACATATATATATATATATTTTTTTTTTTTTTTGAGACAGAGTTTCACTCTGTCCCCCAGGCTGGAGTGCAATGGCACAATCTTGGCTCACTGCAACCTCCGTCTCCCGGGTTCAAGCAATCCCTCTGCCTCAGCCTCTGAGTAGCTGGGACTACAGGTGTGCGCCACCATGCCCAGCTAATTTTTGTATTCTTAGTAGAGATGGGGTTTCACCATATTGGCCAGGCTCGTGTCAACTCCTAACCTCGTGATCCGCCTGCCTCAGCCTCCCAAAGTGCTGGGATTACAGGCGTGAGCCACCATGCCCAGCCAAATCTAGGGCTGGAACATGGCTGCAGCATATAAAAAGAATTGAATTCCATACTTTTGTTAACCCTGTTTTTTGTTTGTTTGTAGTTGTTGCTGTTTTTGAGACAGAGTCTCGCTCTGTCGCCTAGGCTGGAGTGCAGTGGTGCAATCTCGGCTCACTGCAGACTCTGCCTCCCGGGTTCAAACTATTCTCCTGCCTCAGCCTCCCAAGTAGGTGGGACTACAGGCACCCACCACCACACCCGGCTAATTTTTGTATTTTATTAGAGACAGGGTTTCACCATATTGGCCAGGCTGGTCTGGAACTCCTGACCTTGTGATCCGCCCACCTCGGCCTCCCAAAGTGGTGGGATTACAGGCGTGAGCCACCACACCCAGCCCCTGTTTTGCTTTTGTTTTGCTTGCTTCTTAGGGTTGTTTTTCTATTTATGGTAAAGGCATTGGCTTTCCATTTGTAGCATCAATAGAATATTTCCTGTTTACAATAACCGTATGTCATAGTAAATGGTAAAGGGATTTAAAGCAGTGGTTTTCAGCTGCCAGAGGCCTGAGAGAGTTTGGGCACACTCTGTGTGATTGGGCAGAAGGCCTGTGGGAAGTTTAGCTGAGGACAGGGCCAGGAAAGGTGATGGACAGTGGGGGTCTGTCCTGGTCACCAGGCCCCTGGGTCCTGCCCACCTGCTTGGAGCTCCCCACCCATCACACATGATGCTGCCAAGCCCTCTGGGTATTGTGGGCAAATACCTCAGGAGAGAAGCTGATGAACTTTGTTTCTTGAAATGCACAGATTCCTTGGACATCCCTGAGAGGTCAATCATGAAAGTCAACTTGGTTTTCTCCCCGTCATTTGGGTTCAGAATTTAAAGTCCACACACACGGGCAGTAAGATGATATAGATAAGGACATCATCACTCGGTTTCGGATGTTAAAATGTCTAGGTGGGTTAGGGGTGATTTGAGATCACACAACCTTGTGCCACAAAGAGGAATTCCCAGGCCAGAGGGAGACATTTTATTGCCATGTTATGATCTTATCATTGAGTTGAAAGGCAATCTTGTTTCATTTTGGATTCTTTCTTATGTTTATGTCTTATAAGGGCACTTTGAATTTCCAAGCAAATAATAATTTTGAATTAGCTTTTAATCATTGACTTCTAGCACAGTTATATGATCAGAAACATGCTGTGTGATTTGATTGCTCTCAAATATATTGAGATTTGCTGGAACAAAATAAGTCAGGTTAATTTTTGTAAATGTACCATGCATGCTTAAAATGAATGTATCTACATTTGTTCCTGAGATACAGGTTGATGGACGGATGGCTACATGGATGTGATGGAGATGGTTTACTATCGGGACCTTCCGTATCCTGCTGATGCTTTGTTGCTTAGGATATGAATGGCTGAGCGGAGGCTGTAAAACCTGGCACTCTGCTTGGGTATGAGGTTCTTCCTGCCATCCTGCCATCATTTGTTTTTTATGTTTTGTCGCCAAAAGTGACCTTGAGGAACCCTGGGAGCTCAGGAAGGAAGGAGCGCCCAGAAGCAGGGACAGGGAGCTGGTTGGGGAGGACCAGAAATCAGGTTTGTGAAGGTTCCAGAGAGGACCTGTCCTTGCGAGGAGTGTGGGAGACTGAGATGGGGGAGGGGTCATTGGAATGATGCGGGCGCTACTTGGCATTGTCCATTGTGAGGCACCACCGGGGTCATCAGGGATTGGTGGAGAGGGAGTATAAAGCCCCAGGGTTGCTAAGGGAGGGCCCAGACCGAAGAAGGTTTGGTGGATAGCAGAACCTTTTTGTCTCCCTCTAATTGCTCCTAAGCCTCACGCTCCCTTGCCCCGCGTGTCCTGTTGCTTCCCTGATCTTCTCCGTGACCTGTAGCTAAGCCTTCCACCAGCGCTTGAGAACTTAATTTGAACCGGATCCTTTCCCAGACCCTTTCTTCTTCTCCTCCTCCTCCTCCACCTCCTCCAGGTGCCCAACAGCCCCCTTCTCCTCCTTTCCCTTCCCTTACTTCCCCCCTTCCCCTCCCCTTCCCCTCCCCCTCCCCTCCCCCTCCCCAACTCAGATCCCGGCCCGGTCCCCGTCCCCTTCCCTCCCCCCTGCTCTAAGCCACCTCCACCTCTGTCCTGGCCGCCTCAGGGCGCCCTGAAAGGACCAGGACATGCGGGTGCGGTGGATGCTCTTTTGGCTCCTCTTTTGGCTCCTGCTGGAATTTATCAGCCATCAGTGCATCTCTGTAAGTAGACGCTGGACCCGTGGGGTTTCTTCCTTTTTACTGGGCTGTGTCACGCGGCATGAAATTACACAGCTCAGGCCTGTAATCCCACACTTTAGGGGGCCGAGGTGGGCAGATCACTTGAGTCCAGGAGTTGAAGACTAGCCAGGGCATCATAGCGAAACCCCATCTCTACAAAAAATTCCAAAAGAGATTAGTTGAGCCTGGTGGTGTGTACCTGTTATCCCAGTTACTGGAGAGGCTGAGGTGAGAGGATCGCTTGGGCCCAGGAGCTGGACGTTGCAGTGAGCCGAGATGGCCCCGCTGCACTCTTGTCTCTAACAAACAAAATGGACCAAAACAAAGTGAAATGTCATTTGATTTGTGTCATCTGGTTTGATGACTTTTTTTTTTTTTTTTTTTTTTTTAGACAGAGTCTCACTCTGTCGCCCAGGCTGGAGTGCAGTGGCAAGATCTCGGCTCACTGCAACCTCTGCTTCTGGGGTTCAAGCAATTGTCCTGCCTCAGCCTCCTGAGTAGCTCAGATTACAACGCCTGGCTAATTTTTGTATTTTTAGTAGACCACCACGCCTGGCTAATTTTTGTATTTTTAGTAGAGACGGGGTTTCACCATGTTCGCCAGGATAGTCTCCATCTCTTGACCTCGTGATCCGCCTGCCTCAGCCTCCCAGTGCTGGGATTACAGGCGTGGGCCACCACGCCTGGCCAAAATATATAACCTTAAGTGTAAGTTTACTAACTTTGGAAAGTACATACACCAGCATAAACCAACCCCCTTTCAAGATCTACATTATTTTATTTATTTATTTATTTATTTTGAGACAGTTTCTCCCTTGTCGCCCAGGCTGGAGTGCAATGGGGCAATATCAGCTCACCGCAACCTCTGCTTCCCAGGTTCGAGTGATTCTCCTGCCTCAGCCTCTCGAGTGGCTGGGATTACAGACATGTGCCACCACTCCCAGCTAATTTTGTATTTTTAGTAGAGATAGGGTTTCTCCATGTTGGGCAGGCTGGTTTTGAACTCCCGACCTCAGGTGATCCGCCCGCCTCGGCCTCCCAAAGCGTTGGGATTACAGGCGTGAACCACCGTGCCCAGCCAAGATCTACACTATTATGTCACCCCAGAAAGTGAACTCTCACTCTTCCCAGCCAGTCTCTTTCTTATCATAGGTTAGCTTGCTTATTCTGGAATTTCGCGTATACAGATGCATGCCATGCCATAGGTACTCTTTTGTGTCTGCTTTGTTCTGCTCAACACCATGTTTCTGAAATCATTACCATTGTTGTATGGTTCTCTAACTCCATCATTTCCATTTCAGACTCAGCATATGCTGAGTTCAACCTGTTGAAGGGCTATCTCTGTTTAATTCACCATCTTGAAAGAAACATTTAAAATTGAGATGTTTTCAAGAATATATAGTTAAATCCTGAGGAATCCATGTAGAAATGTTATCACAAGCTGTCTGAACTTACTCAGGGGAAGTCTTCGTCTTCACTCACATAAGAGTCTGATGGAATTAATATCAACAATCTTAGAGAAATCTCACACTGTTCATGCCATTTTCATGATCTCCACCTTGGTAATTTTTTTTTTTTTTTTTTGAGACAGAGTCTCGCTCTGTCACCCAGGCTGAAGTGCAGTGGTGCGATCTCGGCTCACTGCAACCTCTGCCTCCCGGGTTCAAGTGATTCTTCTGCCTCAGCCTCCCAAGTAGCTGGAACTATAGGCGCATGCCACCATGCCCTGCTAATTTTTTGTATTTTTAGTAGAGATGGGTTTCACCGTGTTAGCTAGGATGGTCTCAATCTCCTGATCTCATGGTCCACCCACCTTGGCTTCCCAAAGTGCTGGGATTGCAGGCGTGAGCCACCATGCCCGGCCCACCTTGTTAATTTTTAAGCACTAAAATTTGATACTTATATGTGAATGAAGTAATCTCTTCATTGTGTTTTTTTTTTTTTTTTTTTACTTATGCTGAGATTTAAATGACAAAGATTCATATAATCCAAGAGAGAAGTATTATTTAGAGGGATTCTTTTACCATGTGATATATAATAAATGCATCCAATGCTATACATCAATTTAAAAAACAAGTAAATAACTTTAAAGAAAAGATAACTACTGGCCAGGTGCAGTGGCTCACACCTGTATTCCCAGCACTTTGGGAGGCCCAGGCAGGTGGATCATGAGGTCAGGAGTTGGAGACCAGCCTGGCCAAGATGGTGAAACCCTGTTTCTACTAAAAATACAAAAATTAGCCGAGCGTGGTGGCAGGCGCCTGTAATCCCAGTTACTCAGTAGCTGAGGCAGGAGAATCGCTTGAACCCGGGAGGCAGAGGTTGCAGTGAGCTGAGATCATGCCACTGCAATCTAGCCTGGGTGACAGAGCAAAACTTTGTCTCAAAACAAAAAGGAAAAGATAAGATAATTACTCTATACTTAGCTTGTCTTACCCATGAGTGACGGGCTGCATGTGGCCCAGGACAGTTTTGAATGCAGTTCAACACAAATTTGTAAACTTTCTTAAAACGTTAGGAGATTTTGGCCAGGTACAGTGGCTCATGCCTGTAATCCCAGCACTTTGGGAGGCTGAGGCGGGCAGATTACCTGAGGTCAGGAGTTCGAGACCACCCTGGCCAACATGGCAAAACCCCATCTCCACAGAAAATACAAAAATTTGCTGAGTGCACTGTCAGGCACCTGTACTCCCAGCTACTCAGGAGGCTGAGGCAGGAGAATCACTTGAACCTGAGAGGCAGAGGTTGCAGTGAGCCGAGAGCACACCACTGCACTCCAGCCTGGGTGACAGAGTGAGACCCCATCTCAAAAAGAACAAACAAAAACAAAAACAAAAAAATGGCCGGGCACGGTGGCTCACACCTGTAATCCCAGCACTTTGGGAGGCCGAGGCAGGCAGATCGCCTGTCAGGAGTTCAAGGCCAGACTGGCCAACATGGTGAAACCTCATCTCTACTAAAAATACAAAAATTAGTCGGGCATGGTGGCAGAGACCTGTAATCTCAGCTACTCGGGAGGCTGAGGGAGGAGAATGGCTTGAGCCCAGGAGCTGGAGGTTGCAGTGAGCCGAGATTGCACCACTGCACTCCAGCCTGGGCGACTGAGTGGAGCAGAACCCTGTCTCAAAAAAAAAAGAGGTTTTTTTTAGATCATCAGCTATTGTTAGTGTTAGTGTATGTTATGTGTGGCTCAAGACAACTTTGCTTCTTTTAATATAGGCAGGGAAGTCAAAAGATTGGATATCCCTGCTTTATACCAAGAAAGACAACACCCCACGTTTGCAATGCCTAAAAACACTGCCAGCCATCTGAAAAACATGTGACTTCTAACTTCTGTTCTTTTTTGTAGCGGTGGAATCCCACGGTGATATCTGAGGGATGCGGTTACCTTTTGGAGGAGGTTGACAGTTTCTAAGGATGATTCTTTCTGAGTGAAATATTGTCAGTGTCATTGACCTTTTCATTATTTCAACTATTATTATTCCAGGTTATCAATACTCTGGCTGACCATCATCATCGTGGGACTGACTTTGGTGGAAGTCCTTGGTTAGGTATCATTATTGAATTTCTGAGAAGTTATAAAGTTGTCATTACCCTCTGGACAGTTTACCTTTGGGTGAGTATACTAACTTTCTGTAGAGGTATACTTGTAATCACAAATAAGAATAAATTATATAAAACAATTCACGTTTCTGGACTTCATTATGAATATGTGGTTTTACCCAAAAAATCAGGGAAATGACTTATTAGCATAAGAATTATGAAAATATCTGCCATTTACATTATGAAAATTAAATAGGTCAGTGTTTGTTTAATAGAATGTCAACAGAGCTTTTGGTCAAAAATAAGTTTTTTTTAACCTTTGTGCTATTTGTCACAAATGGAGTATGAGGTTTCGTCACTTAAATAGGAAATTCTTTCTAAACTCTTCTGCTTTATAGTTCTATCGTATGGGTGGAAGGAAAGCTTCCAGTCTCCTCTCTGAAGATTCACTGCAGAAATGAGCTGACAACAGACAGCTTAACAGGAAAAGAAAAACATAGAACAGGCATAAACATGGGAACCAGCTGAAAAATGAGACTGCTAGAAGGGCTGGATGGTTGATGCTTAAAGAGCACCCTCTTCTGAGGGGAGCGGGAGATAGATGGAGATGTAGGCCATTTAGAGGGGCAGCAAATGATTTTTAGGGGAAATGAAAGGGCCCAAGGAACAAACAATTGGCCTGAGACAAAGTTCCTCTGAGGTCATAGGGACGAGGTGACAAACTGCCGGAAGGTGAAGGGCAGAACTGCACTGCGTCTCATGATGCAGAGAAAGCCCCAGAGAATCTCTTAGAACTGCCCTCCAAGAGAATCAATGAAAAGTGTGTCTGGGCAGGGTAATTTTGAATGACATCATTCAAAGTGCATGTTCCCACTTGCAACTGGAGAGAGATCAGTATGTCAAAAGTCTGTACTTGGTAAGAATTTGGCTGCTAAGTTGTGCCATAATTTGTCTTTTGAGCCTTTTTTCCTTTGGGTAAGTTGAGCTCTACATTTTGTCTTGCCATTCATGACAGTAAAAATGTGGTTGTCTGGGGGCTGAACCTCCTCCTGAACAATGATCCAAGATAAAAGTACTAATACCACAATGCTTTTTTATATTCAAGGGAAGAGGAAGTATGTTTCAGTTTTACCACCTAGATAATTACACGTCATTTGGCACTGCCTTTCAAGATATGTAGAAAACAGAAAATATATGAGTTATGAAGATATCTAGGCACATTTAACATTCTCTATGCCACTTAGTCCTGAACAGAGAATTTTCGGTATAAATTGGAGGAAGCTTTTTTTTTTTTTTTCTCTTTTCTCACCCCCAAGACGAGTCTCCCTCTGTTGCCCAGGCTGGAGTATAATGGTGTGACCTCGGCTCACTGCAACCTCCACCTCCTGACTTCTAGTGATTCCCCTGCCTCAGCCTCTCAAGTAGCTGGGATTACAGGTGCCCACCACCATGCCCAGCTAATTTTTGTATTTTTAGTAGAGTCGGGGTTTTACCATGTTGGCCAGGCTAGTGTCAAAACCCGACCTCAAATGATCCACCCGCCTCAGCCTCCCAAAGTGCTGGGATTACAAGCGTGAGCCACCACGTGAGCCAGGGGAAGTTTTTAAATTTACCACTTTTTAACAATTCCATTTAGGAAAGTTCAGTTGAGCTGTTGGACTTGGACAACTTCGCACCTCTCATCTTTGTCGTTGTCATCTAGTCATCTATACCATTACCTCCTAAGCAGGGACATCATGGGTGCCATGAAGCATTCATGCGTGATGGCATTTCTTTGCTTCTCATTTCTTCATGTGTTTGACATTTCTCCTAGCTCCAAACTGGGCCAGCTACCTTTCCTATGAAATCTGGCAGTGGCTGTGGGATTGACGTGGTTGCTCTTTTCATCTTTTTAGATTACCCATTGCTTCTCTTGAAATCCTAGTACATGATTTTTTTTTATCCTATGTGCAGAAATCAGGAAAAAACAAATTCTACAAAGAATTTGAAAGATATTATTTCAGGCCAGGTGTGGTGGCTCATGCCTGTAATCCCAGCACTTTGGGAGGCTGAGGCAGATGGATCACTTGAGGTCAGGAGTTCAAGACCAGATGGGCCAACATGATGAAACCCCATCTCTACTAAAAATACAAAAATTAGCCAGGCATGGTAGCAGGCACCTGTAATCCCAGCTACTTGGGAGGCCGAGGCACAAGAATTGCTTGAATCTGGGAGGTGGAGGTGGCCGTGAGCCGAGGTAGCGCCACTGCACTTCAGCATGGTTGAGAGTGACACTCCGTCTCAAGAAAAAAGTCATTTCAATGACTACCTCAGGAGATTCATAGGTATCTGACCCACATCTGAGATGGGATTTGCATTGCATTTTAGCTATGATGAGAACAAATATTTAATATCTTTGAAGATTAAAAGCATACTGTGATAATATGGAAATCTTGGTGGGAATTCAGTCATTAGTGAGAATGTTTTGCGTTAAGTTCAAACCAGCCTCAATGAAGCTGATGTGAGGGAAGGCAAAGTGAACTCTGAGTAGAGCAGGGACAGAAGGAAGATGCTCCAGTGCAGATCAGGAAGGAGCAGGGGGTGAAATGTTACAAATTCTAGAACTCAGAGAGCTGAAGGTAATTACTTCCTTTTCAAGTTGTGAAACATGTTAACCTGTGGTAAAATACTTATAAGATGATAATTACCATCTAACCGTGTTGAAGTGTACAGTTCCGTTGTGTGAAGTATATTCATGTCATTTTTATTTTATTTTATTTTTTTTGAGACGGAGTCTCACCCTGTCACCAGGCTGGAGTGCAGTGGTGGGATCTTGGCTCACTGCAACCTCTGCCTCCTGAGTTCAAGCAGTTCTCTTGCCTCAGCCTCCCAAGTAGCTGGGACTACAGGCGTGCGCCACCATGCTCAGCTAATTTTTGTATTTTTAGTAGAGACGGGGTTTCACCATGTTGCCCAGGATGGTCTCCATCTCTTGACCTTGTGATTCACCCGCCTCAGCCTCCCAAAGTGCTGGGATTACAGGCGTGAGCTACCGCACCTGGCCTATTTTTTTTTTTTTTTTTTTTTTTGAGACAGAGTTTCAATTTTGTTGCCCAGGTTGGAGTGCAATGGCACAATCTCAGCTCACCACAACCTTTTCCTGCTGGGTTCAAGTGATTCTCCTGTCTCAGCCTCCCGACTAGCTGGGATTACAGGCATGCACCACCATGCCTGGCTAATTTTGTATTTTTAGCAGAGACAGCGTTTCTCCATGTTGGTGAGGCTGGTCTCAAACTCCCGACCTCAGGTGATCCGCCTGCCTCGGCCTCCCAAAGTGCTGGGATTACAGGAGTGAGCCACCGTGCCAGCCTCATGTCATTCTTGTGTGTGTGTGTGTGTGTGTGTGTGTGTGACAGAGTCTCATTCTGTCCCTCAGGCTGGAGTGCAGTGGTGTGATCTCGGCTCACTGCAACCTCCGCCTCCCAGCTTCAAACGGTTCTCTGCCTCAGCCTCCCGAGTAGCTCGGATTACAGGCGCCCGCTGCCATGCCCGGCTAATTTTTGTATTTTTAGTAGAGACGGGGTTTCACCATCTTGGCCAGGCTGGTCTTGAACTCCTGACCCCGTGATCCACCTGCCTTGGCCTCCCAAAGTACTGGGATTATACGCATGAGCCACCGTGCCCAGCCGTCATTCTTATATTATTATTTCCTAGTTGTCTTTCCTGAAGACTATCTTCCAGTCTGAAAATGGACATGATGGATCCACAGATGTACAGCAGAGAGCCAGGAGGTCCAACCGCCGTAGACAGGAAGGTATGGCTCTGTTGGAGTCCCCATAGTGTGGAAATGAGTTTGTCCTGGAAAGGGAAAGAACAGCTTCTTGCCCTCAGGTTTCTCACCTTCTCCTCTCCTCACTCTCACCAAGGGCTGAGGTCCATTTGTATGCACACAAAGAAAAGAGTTTCTTCCTTTCCAGGAAATAAAATTGGCCGGAAAGACGTCATTACTCTACAGAGACATGTGAAAACAAAAGTTAGAGCTAAAATCCATAAGATGAAGGTGACAACGAAAATCAACCATCATGACAAAATCAATGGAAAGAGGAAGACCGCCAAAAAACAGTAAGATGTGCCTTGACACAAATACTGTTGTATGAACCATGTGCCAATCAAAGTAGACAACTGTAAAGTCCTTGAGAATATTTTCTACAATATTTGTGGCAAATTCAGTGGGTTCAAAATTGAGTTTGTCCTTTCTGCTTCATTAGTTTAAGCTGTATAATTCCTTTCCCTTCCTACATTCT
Organism: Pan paniscus; assembly: GCF_029289425.2. Lineage (NCBI taxonomy): Eukaryota > Metazoa > Chordata > Mammalia > Primates > Hominidae > Pan > Pan paniscus. Next base: position 80,674,890 of record NC_073255.2, on the reverse strand, counting down.
TGTTTGTCATTTTTTCGGGGGAAGAGGAGTTGCTAGTACTGGCATTGGTTTTCCTTTCTCTCTCTCTCTCTTTTTTTTTTTTTTTCCTGAGATGGAGCTTTGCTGTTGTTGCCCAGGCTGTAGTGCAATGGCACAATCTCAGCTCACTGCCTTTTGGGTTCAAGCGATTCTCCTGCCTCAGTCTCCCAAGTAGCTGGGATTACAGGTGCCCACCACCATGCCCAGCTAATTTTGGTATTTTTACTAGAGATGGGGTTTCACCATGTTGTCCAGGCTGGTCTCGAACTTCTGACCTCAGGTAATCCACCTGCCTCAGCCTCCCAAAGTGCTGGGATTAGAGGCGTGAGCCACCACAGCCAGCCTTTTTTTTTTTTTTTTAATTTTGAGATAGAGTCCCGCTCTGTCGCCCAGGCTGGAGTGCTATGGTGCAATCTTGGCTCACTGCAACCTCTGCCTCCCAGTTTGAAGCAATTCTGCCTCAGCTTCCCGAGTAGCTTGGATTACAGGTGTGTGCCACCACATTTGGCCAATTTTTTTTTTTTTTTTTTTTTTTGAGACAGAGTCTCACTCTGTCACCCAGGCTAGAGTGCAGTGGCATGATCTTGGCTCGCTGCAACCTCCACCTCCCAGGTTCAAGCGATTCTTATCCCTCAGCCTCTTGAGTAGCTGGGACTACAGGCATATGCCACCATGCCCGGATAATTTTTGTATTTTTAGTAGAGGCGGGGTTTCACCATATTGGCCAAGCTGGTCTAGAACTCCTGACATCATGATCTGCACACCTCGGCCTCCCAATGTGCTGGGATTACAAGCATGAGCCACCGTGCCCAGCCCAATTTTTGTAATTTTAGTAGAGACAGGGGTTCACCATGTTGGCCAGGCTAGTCTTGAACTCCTGACCTCAGGTGATCTGCCTACCTCAGCCTCCCAGTGTGAGCCACCACACCCAGCCTGGATTGTTGAATTCAATGCTTGGGTCACCTCCAGATTCATTTTCGCAGTCTTTCATGTTTTGGTCATATTACATTGTATTTTGCTGCCATATGACAGATCTTTCTTTGTTAAATGTGAGATACTTGTTAAAAAATATTTAGCAATGAATTGAGGCCTAGTAGCATGTTATCTTGCTGCAGAAGAGATGGGAGTCTACTTCTGGGGGATGGTCAGGGGTCCTCCATACAGGCTGCAATTGAGGTCGTCGGTGCAGGCTCAGTCCCTACAAAGGCCAGGGTATTTCCTGTCCACCTCTATTCTGATGCATGACTCTTCTGGGTCTCAACCAGAGCCAGTGGACTTCAGTATGGGTCGCTTTCATTGGCAGACCCTCAATCCACTTGTTTTCCATCTAATCCCACGCATGTGTGCAAAAGCTGCTGTGCTTCTTTGCATCTCAGTAGTTCCTTCTGGAATTCAGCAATGAAACTCAGGGAAATGGGTTCCAAATGCGAGGCTGACTTTCGTCCTGGGTTTCCTTCTTCTCCATCTTCACCTCATGTCTGTTTACTGCCATGTTAGCAATTTGATGTATTCAATCATGGGTTTTATATTCTGTTTGGTGTCCCCCATTGTTCTCATCGGAGATCAGAAGCTTCAGATGCACTTATGTCAACTCAAGAGTAGAATGCTTCCTTAGCTTCCCTCCAGAGTCAGGTTTTGTGTTTCTAGTTCCCAAGTGCACAGCAGGAGTAGTGATGTCCTCACTGGCTTCTCATTTGCATTAAACTGTGAGCTTCTTTAGCGTGGGGACAGGACCCTGCTCCCATTGCATTCTCAGCACCTCACCACACACTCCTTGTTGGAGACCACTCCAGACAGCATGTGCAGAAGGATGCCCTGTGGTCAGAAACAAGTTGATTAACTTTCTCTTTGAAGTGTTTTCGTCCCTGTTTCCTAGCATTCTGGGAATTTTACACATCCTTCCTATAAAACCAAGTATCAGGTGAGATCCTTAGGATCAGGACCATGAATCAAGTGGTGTGAGGGCAACACAGCAAACTTACCCTTTTTAGGCCGTTTCCTTTTTCTGCCCTCAATCTCTGTGAACTGAACCTTGTTAAACTCAGTCAACACCAGGGTGGATGGTTTGCCATTGTCACCTATTTTCAGGACATAACACCCTGACTTAGGAGCCATTCCAATCATTTGTAATTCAATAGATGCACCCAGCATTCAGATTGCCTTTTCTCTCAACCAGGATCTTTAAAGTCGATGACAAGAGTTCCAGTCCTGAATCATGGCAAAGTGCAGTAGTGAACTGCGGGGTTAATGACACCATATTCTGGAAGGATCTCTCTATGGCTGATGGTCTCAGTTCTGGCATCAGCCTCTGACTGAGAATCAGGTCTCACACAGGAGGAGTCAGATGAGGAGCAATCCTCTGCTTCCGATGGAGTTAGTTGTGATGAATTGGTGAGGTCTGGTTTTTCACACTGAACTAAAATGAGCTTTCGCTGTGTCAAGCACAAGACTGACCCCAGAAACACACATAGTGCACCTCATAGAAGCTTTTAATAGTCTTTATATTTACTAAAGAATAGGACTAACTATGGAACTATGAAGATGAGCTGGAAATGACAGGTGACTTGCCAGCAGGCCAGAGTGTGACTTTTTTTTGTCCCTCAATGGGAGGTGTCAATTCTCCCTTCGGTTGTGAGAATCAGTTGGTTCATTTGTGGGAAGGTTGCAGGGGGGATCTTTGAATCACAGCCTTCAGATGCCAGAAGGGCAGAGGGAATCCCACACGGGCTGGTGGATCATGTGTGTGCATTTCTCTCCCTTCTAATCTGAGGAAACTAAGCATGAAAGAATGTGAGCATGCAGAAAAGGAGAGGTAGGTATCAGAGGCAGAGGAAAATGGGAAATTGGATATGAAAGAAATACACACCTACAAGTGAGTTCAGAAACTGAACCCCACCCTCCTGGGAACCACCCATTGGAGTGTTGTTTTTAACCTTTGTACAATGTTTAGACCCAGTAAATGCAGAAATAGAAACAAATGGTCAGAAGACATATCGTGAGAGAGAGAAAGAGTTCACAAAACAGAAAACAAAGTACCTTAATATTTACCAGTGACCAAAAGATGTGAAGTAGCAAAACGTCTCCTGATCCCATTGCCAGCTAGACTGTGTGGAAACTCAGTTCATACCAGCCATTCTAGGGGTGGGGTGAGTTGTTGTCATCCTTAGGAAAGTGTGTTGTTGTAGGATCAACCACATCCTTCAAAAGGACTATGCCTGTTTATAAGCCCAGCTGTTTCTGCCCTGTGAAACACGGTAAGGATATTAATACAAAGAGAATACAGCTTTATGATAAAAGACGCTCAATGAAGGATGAATTAGGGATACACTGAGAATGGGGAAGGAAACTATCATCTCAGAAGTCAGCAGGCAGTAAGCAAGAGGAGGAATCAATATAGCAACAGTTTGGATCAGACTGTACAGTTTTTTTTGTTTTTGTTTTTGTTTTTCTGAGATGGAGTCTCGCTGTGTCACCCAGGCTGGAGTGCAATGACGTGATCTTGGCTCACTGCAACCTCCACCTCCCAGGTTCAAGTGATTCCCCTGCCTCAGCCTCCCTAGTAGCTGGGATTACAGGTGCCTGCAACCACACCTGGCTAATTTTTTGTATTTTTAGTAGAGAAGGGGTTTCACCATATTAGCCACAATGGTCTCAATCTCCTGACCTCGTGATCCATCCGCCTCGCCCTCCCAGAGTGCTGGGATTACAGGCGTCAGCCACCGTGACCGGCTCAGACTGTACTCTTATAGCCATCTGAAATACGTTTTCTAGGTATAGATAGATTGTGTAAGGGTACAGTTGTGAGGATAACAGAAATATGGCAGATTATTTAAAATCATCCTGAAAGTGGTGCTTTATCTGATGAAAGTGATTGTAATCCACAGGAAAATGTTTCAACCTGCACAAGAGTTGCGGCGGCGGGCAGAGGACTACCACAAATGCAAAGTAAGGAGCTTCCTCCCCGCAGTTGCAGGATAGTTCAGTGCTGATGCAGATGATGCCACGGCCCTTAGACTCTCTCAACATTCAATTTCTCATGTGTTGGCTTTTTCAGATCCCCCCTTCTGCAAGAAAGCCTCTTTGCAACTGGGTAAGTTTGCTTGTTTTCCTTGCTTTTGGACATAGTCTGCCAGGTCAGGACCTGGATACATTTTTCTCCCTACAGCTCTGTGCTCAAGCCCTGCAGAGGGAGATGGCAGAGAGAAAGGCTGCCTACAAGCATCACAGTCCCATCCCTGTTGGTAACCATGTTGTGCAAAAACACTTTCATCCCCACCCAGTGGGGCCCCTGATCTAATATTCTAAGTGTCAGAGGTCCCGTATTTGTAATAGCAAATGGGCCCTGACTGTAAATTAGTGAAGAGTGAATGTAACTTATTACCCACAGGGACAATTCCAAATGAAGGCCTTAAATCATGCTCAGCTAAGCTGGTTCTTGTGTGGCCTCTGTACCTTCAAAAGCTGCCGAGTCCTATTACACGTGATGGGACTTGTACACTTGAAGTGAAACACAGTTTTAAAACTTGCTTTGTTTAGAATTCCCACCTCATTTTTCCATGGACAAAAGTATTCTTCATGTTTTAGTGCACTTACAATTTGGTATTACCTGGGAGTGAAAAGAAATATTATAGCCATGCCTAACTGACTTCTTGAGATAAGATTGTTCTGTCAGAAAACCCTCTCCCAGTTCCCCTGCAGCTCTTCAGGAATCCACATCTCTCCAGAGCTCTTTGTTCTCATGGGTGGCACCTCCAGAGTGAAGAAGGTCCTTTGTCAAGAAGGGAAACAGAGGGGAAATGAGAGGGTCCTGCAGGCAGAGCTGGAATCAACTTCCACTCTGCCTCTTGCAAGCTGTGTGACCCTGGGCACAATTTCTCCTTCCTCTGGAAACCTCTGTTTTCTTAGATTTGGAGCAGGGTGGTCACACTGACCTTGCAGAGTTCTGAGAATCAGAGACAGAACATAAAAGGCCTGGAAAACATTCTCCAAAAAGAAGCTGCAACATGTGTGGACAACGGGCTTTTCATGCCTCTCTTACTGTCTCTTACTGTCTGTTGACCTGGTGCAAGAAACATGCTCTGGTGATGGCTGTGAGGGAGGAATGAGGATAGACATAGACACTCCTGTGTCTCAAACATGCTTCTGTCTTCCCTGGGGCAGGACCCCAGCCTGCCTACATTTGCAGACAGACACAGTGGCATGTGGAGACAACAGTGTGTCCCAATGACTTTTCTTTACCCCCCAGCTGTCGGCAGTACTCAGTGGAAGGGTGATATTATGACACTGATACTGCTATTTTGAAACCTGGAGGATGGAAAGGTGCAAAAATCTATCACCAGCAACAGAAGGTGCAGACTGTGTTGGTGGCGGTAATTTTGTCCATCAAATGGATATGTGTGAAAGCATTCCCTCCTTTGTCCCTACAGGTCAGAATGGCGGCAGCGGAGCATCGTCATTCTTCAGGATTGCCCCACTGGCCCTACCTCACAGCTGAAACTTTAAAAAACAGGATGGGCCACCAGCCACCTCCTCCAACTCAACAACGTTCTATAATGGATAACTCCCTGAGCCTCAAGACACCTCCCGAGTGTCTGCTCCATCCCCTTCCACCCTCAGCGGATGATAATCTCAAAACGCCTCCCGAGTGTCTCCTCACTCCTCTTCCACCCTCAGCTCCACCCTCAGCAGATGATAATTTCAACACGCCTGCCAAGTGTGTGCTCCATCCCCCTCCACCCTCAGCGGATGATAATCTCAAGACACCTCCCGAGTGCCTCATCACTCCCCTTCCACCCTCAGCTCCACCCTCAGCTCCACCCTCAGCGGATGACAATCTCAACACGCCTGCCGAGTGTGTGCTCCATCCCCCTCCACCCTCAGCGGATGATAATCTCAAGACACCTCCCGAGTGCCTCATCACTCCCCTTCCACCCTCAGCTCCACCCTCAGCTCCACCCTCAGCGGATGACAATCTCAACACGCCTGCCGAGTGTGTGCTCCATCCCCCTCCACCCTCAGCGGATGATAATCTCAAGACACCTCCCGAGTGCCTCATCACTCCCCTTCCACCCTCAGCTCCACCCTCAGCTCCACCCTCAGCGGATGATAATCTCAACACGCCTGCCGAGTGTGTGCTCCATCCCCCTCCACCCTCAGCGGATGATAATCTCAAGACACCTCCCGAGTGTCTCATCACTCCCCTTCCACCCTCACCTCCACCCTCACCTCCACCCTCAGCTCCACCCTCACCTCCACCCTCACCTCCACCCTCAGCTCCACCCTCACCTCCACCCTCAGCTCCACCCTCACTTCCACCCTCACCTCCACCCTCAGCTCCACCCTCAGCTCCACCCTCACCTCCACCCTCAGCTCCACCCTCACCTCCACCCTCAGCTCCACCCTCACCTCCACCCTCAGCTCCACCCTCACCTCCACCCTCAGCTCCACCCTCACCTCCACCCTCAGCTCCACCCTCACCTCCACCCTCAGCTCCACCCTCAGCGGATGATAATCTCAAGACACCTCCCTTAGCTACTCAGGAGGCTGAGGCAGAAAAACCACCCAAACCCAAGAGGCCGAGGGCCGATGACGTGGACCCATCATCGCCCGAACCCAAGAGGCAGAGGGCCGATGACATGGACCCATCATCATCCAAACCCAAGAGGCGGAGGGCCGATGACGTGGACCCATCATCACGCAAACCCAAGAGGCGGAGGGCCGATGACGTGGACCCATCATCATCCAAACCCAAGAGGCGGAGGGCCGATGACGTGGAACCGTCATCACGCAAACCCAAGAGGCAGAGGTTGAGTTAGCTGAGAACAGGCCATTGCACTCAAGCCTGAGCAATAAGAATAAAATTGAGTAGAACAAAATAAAAAAATCAAAAAAACGAAACAAAACCCACACTCCAAAAACAAACTAACAAAGAATAAATAAATAATATAAAAATAAAATAAATACTGCAGTCCTTATGTTATTGCTTTGTTTCGATATCTGGTATGATTGCCTGTGGGACCTGAGGTTTTTAATCATGGGGTTTTTTTTAATCTTTAGAAGTGGTTGGTTATGTAAAATATTATTATTATTATTTTTTGAGACTGGATTTTGCTGTGTCACCCAGGCTGGAGTGCAGTGGCTTGATCACAGCTCACTGCAGCCTCAACCTCCTGGGCTTCAAGCAATCCTCCTGCCTCAGCCTCCCAAGTAGCTGGGATCACAGATGTGTGCCACCACGCCTGGCCAATGTTAAAAAATCCTTTAACTTTTTTGTAGAGATGCACTCCTGGACTCAAGCGATCCTCCTACTCGTCCCGACCACCAGCCCCTTTCTGATAAACATTTACACTGTTTATTATCTGATGCCATTTCTATCTTCTTCCTTGTCGTCCAGACATCAAATAATTAGGTTTCTTCGGGGTTTTCTTTTTCAAGTGCTCAGTGTTAAAGATCACTCACATTAGGGCCAGACACCACGGCTCATGCCTGTAATCCCAGCACTTTGGGAGGCCAAGGCGGGCAGAGCACTTGAGGTGGGGAGTTTGAGACCAGCCCGGCCAACTTGGTGAAACCCCACCTCTACTGAAAAAAATACAAAAATTAGCTGGGCGTGATGGTGCATGCCTGTAGTCCTAGCCACTTGGGAGGCTGAGGCATGAGAATCGCTTGAACCCAGGAGGCAGAGGTTGTAGTGAGCCAAGATCACATCAGCACACTCTAGCCTGGGTGACAGAGCGAGACTCTGACTCAAAAAATAAATGAAATAAATATCACTTACATTAGATATACCCAAGGGGTGGTCTATAGAGACTTGGAAGCAGTGGTTATTGCAACAGGGGCACGGAAGTCATCTGGCTATGCCAGGGTGCCCAGGGGATACTCAGGGTGGGTGGCATGGTGCTGCTGGGGACTCACCGCACAGGACGCTCTGATTGACGCACTGCCAGGAGTAGCGCTCTGTCTTGGGGCTGCAGCCGGCCTCCTCAGCTCGAGTGTAACAACAGTCGTGGCCATGGCAGCACCTGCGGATGTCACATGGGCAGGACAGCAGGTGGGTGAAGCTCTCTCCTGGCCCTCCTCTTGCCAGGACCATGGGTGACTGAAGACCCCCAGGGAGGCACAGCATCCTCTTATCTAAGTTTTTTTTTTTTTTTTTAAGAGACAGGGTCTTTCTCTGTCGCCCAGGCTGGACTGCAGAGGCACAATCATAGCTCACGGCAGCCTTGAACTCCTGGGCTCAAGCGATCCTCCCACTTCAGTGTCCCAAGTAGCTGAGACTACAAGCACACGCCAGCATGCCCGGCTGGTTTTTTAATTTGTATTTCCTTTGAGACAGCGTATCTCTCTGTTGCTCAGGCTGGAGTGCAGGCTCAATCAGCTCACTTTAGCCTTGAACTCCCGGGCTCAAGTGATACTGCCACCTCAACCTCCCAAGTCTGCTACTACAGGAACACAAACTCCTTTTTTAAATTTTTTGTGGATATGGGGTCTCACTATGTTGCCTAGGCTGGTCTCGAACTCCCAGGCTCAAGCAGTCCTCCTACCTCAGCCTCCCCAAATGCTGGGATTACAAGTGGGAGCTATTGTACGCCTGGCCTTATCTAAGCTGTTTCCCTGAAAATCCCCGACTTGGGTAATGATTCCATTGGCCCCACCATGCCCTGTCCTGCCTTCCTGGCTGTGCCCAAGCTTGGTCCCTGCCTGCCTGCCTGCCTCCCTCTCTGGGTCTCGAGCTCCTGTGACACATGACTCCTCTCTCTTCCTGGAGTGATCCAAGCCCTGCCACTTCCTGACTTTGCCCACACTGTACCCTCTGCCTGGGGCAACTTCATGTCTGCCCATTGACCCTTAGGCCTCAGCCCAGGCACAAGCCCCTGCCTCCGGAGGTCATCCAGGCCTCACCAGGCTACACCCTCTCGTAAAATTGGATTCTCTCCCTTCAGGGCAGGTTTATAATGAAATCCTCCTCAGAGGCCAGGTGCGGTGACACCCATCTGTAATCCCAGCACTTTGGGAGGCTGAGGTGGGAGGATCACTTGAGGCCAGGGGGTCGAGACCAGCCTGGGCAACATAAGAGAGACTCTTGTCTCTGTAACAAATTTAAAAATTAGCTCACCAGGCCAAGCTCAGTGGCTCATGCCTGTAATCCCAACACTTTGAGAGGCCGAGGCAGGTGGATCACGAGGTCAGGAGTTCGAGAGCAGCCTGACCAACATGGCGAAACCCTGTCTCTACTAAAAATACAAAATTAGCCAGGCATGGTGGCACGCACCTCTAATCCCAGCTACTCGGGAGGCTGAGGCAGGAGAATCGCTTGAACCCAGGAGGTGGAGGTTGCGGTGAGCCAAGATCATGCCATTGCAGTCCAGCCTGAGCAACAGAGCAAGACTCTGTCTTGAGACAATAAAAACACACAAAAAATTAACTCGCCATGATGGCACATGCCTATAGTCCTAGCTACTTGGGAGGCTGAGGTGGGAGGATTCCCTTCAGCCCAGGAGTTTGAGGCTGCAGTGAGCCACTGTGATTGTGCCACTGCACTCTAACCTGGGCAAAAGCGAGACCCCAGGCTAGAGTGCGTGATTTTGGGTCACTGCAACCTCCACCTCCCAGGTTCAAGTGATTCCCCTCCCTCAGCCTCTTGAGTACCTGGGACTACAGGCATGTGCCACCACGCCTGGGTAATTTTTGTATTTTTAGTAGAGACAGGGTTTAGTAGAGACCACGGTGAAACCCTATCTCTATTAAACAAATCTTTACTGAAGATTTGCTACACTGAAGGGATAGCAAAACTCAGTTACCAAAATGGCAATGTGTTTGAACTGTTTACAGGCCAAGAATTCACATTTGCAACACACGCGATACACTGTACTGATTGTGTGACTTCCTCTAGAGAGAATGTGAAAAGTTACAATGTGATGGCTTTTATGAATGTGAGATGAGGCCCAGTGTGCCTTCTCCTCTTCGGTTTGCGCCCCAATGATCATCACCTCCCAAAACATATGCTGAGCTCCCAGCTTCCAGGCACTGTCCCAAAAGTGGGGTGTCAGTGGGAACCCAAGCAACAGACAATATAGAGTCTCGCACCTCATAGAACTCATTTTCTCCTTGCTTCTTTTTCTCTTCACCTTTTTCTTTTTCTTTTTTTTTTTTTTTTGAGATAGGGTCTTACCCTGTTTCCCAGGCTGGAGTGCAGTGGCACAATCATAGCTCACTGCAACCTCAAATGCCTGGGCTCAACGTAACTTCCTGCCTCAGCCTCCCGAGTAGCTGGGACTACAGGCACCCGCCACCATGTCCGGCTAATTTTTCTTTCTTTCTTTCTTTCTTTTTTTTTGTATTTTTAGTAGAGACAGGGTTTCATCATGTTAGCCAAGATGGTCTCGATCTCCTGACCTTGTGATCCACACACCTTGGCCTCCCAAAGTGCTGGGATTACAGGCATGATCCACCGCACCTGGCCCTGATTTTAACTTCTCTTTTTTCTTCTTTTTTTTTTTTTTTTTTTTTTTTTTTTGAGATAGACTCCTGTTGCCCAGGCTCTGGAGTACAGTGGTGTGATCTTGGCTCACTGCAACTTCTCCCTCCCAAGTTCAAGCGATTCTCCTCGCTCAGCCTCTCCAGTAGCTGGGAATAAAGGCATGCGCCACCATGCCTGGATCATTTTGGTATTTTTAGTAGAGACGGGGTTTCGCCATGTGGGCCAGGCTCGTCTCCAACTCTTGTCCTCAGGTGATCCGCCGGCCTTGGCCTCCCAAAGTGCTGGGATTATAGCCATAAGCCACCGTGCCTGGCCTTGATTTTTAGCTTTTAACTTTGAAATAACTACAGACTTTGAAAGAAGTTGCAAAAATAGTACAAAGAGTTACCACATACTCTTCACCCAAGCTTCCTGAAATATTGATATCTTACGTGACCATAGTACAATGATCAAAACAAGGAAATAAGCACGGAAATCATACACGTACCTAATCTACAGATCTTATTCAAATGATCACCGATCGTCACCCTAAGGTTCTTTGTTCCCAGTCTGGCCTCCAATCCCGGATTTCTTCACATTGTGTTGAACTGTCAAATGGCCTTAGTCTCCAAGTGAGATCACTAACCGGCTATTCTGTAGGCTGTCCCTCAATTTATCAACCCAGTTGTTATGGGCTAAATGATGCCCTCCAAAATTCATATGTTGGAGCCCTAATTTCCAGTACCTCAGAAGGCGACTGTGTTTGAAGATAAGGCCTTTAAAATGGCAATTAAGTTAAAGTGAGACCTTTAGGATGGGCTCTAATCCAATCTGTCTGGCGTCCTTATAAGAAGAGGAAATTTGGGGGCATGCTTGGTGGCTCACACCTGTAATCCCAGCACTTTAGGAGGCTAAAGTAGGAGGATCACTTGAGGTACGAAGATCACTTGAGACCAGCCTGGCCAACATGGTGAAACTCCATCTCTACTAAAAATTAGCTGGGTGTGGTGGCACATGTCTGTAATCCCAACTACTTGGGAGGCTGAGGCAGGAGAATCGCTTGAACCTGGGAGAGGGAGGTTGCAGTGAGAGGAGATCAAGCCACTGCACTACAGCCTGGGTGACAGAGCAAGATTCCGTCTTTAAAAATAAAATAAAATAAAATAAAATAAAATTTGGACACACAAACAGGCACCAGGGGCCGGGCATGGTGGCTCATGCCTGTAATCCCAGCCCTTTAGGAGGCCAAGGCAGGAGGATTGCCTGAGCTCAGGAGTTCAAAACCAGCCTGGGCAACATAGTGAGACCCTGTCACTCTCTCTCTTTTTTTTTTATTTAAAAAATAAATAAATAAAACGAGGCACCAGGGATGTTTTCACACCAAGGAAAGACCATGTGAAGACACAGGAAGAAGGCAGCCATGCGAAACCAACCCAGCAGGCACCCTGGTCTTGGACTTCTTGCCTCCAGAAGTGTGAGCAAATAAATTTCTATTGTCTAAGCCACGCCGTGTGCGCTATTTTGTTATGGCAGCCCCAGCAAACTAATATATCCATTCTCTTCAGTTCTTGGAAATCTGCCCATTTCTATGTTCTCTGACCCTTTTCATCTGCCCGTTTATTGATTTATAGCCTTCTCCGGCTCCTTATCCTTGTTACTGGTCCGGAGTAAACTTCTGTTAGATTTCTCCCAGCTGGGCAGGCTTCCAGCTCACCAAAACATCTCCTTCTTTGCTTTTTACTTATATCCCCCTTGTATCATTTTTCCATGGCTGAGGTAACAAATTACCACGAATTTAATGGCTTAAAAGAACACAAATTTCTTGTCTTAGAATTTGGGGGGTCAGAGTCTAAAATGGGTCAGCAGGACTGCATTCCTCCTAGAGGTCCTAAAGGAGAGTTCATTTTCTTGCCTCTTCCAAGCTTCTAGATGCTCCCTGCACTCCTTGGCTCCCCATCCAACATCTTCAAAGTCAGCAGCATAAATCTTCCCATCTCCCTTTCTCTCTCTTTTTTTAGACAAAGTCTTACTCTGTCACCTAGGCTGGAACACAGTGGTACAGTCATAGCTCACTGCAGCCTCAAACCCCGAGGCTGAAGTGATCCTCCCACCTCAGCCTCACGAGTAGCTGGGACCACAGGCATGCACCACCATGCCTGGCTGACTTTTAATTTTTTATAGAGACAGGCTCTTGCTATGTCACCAGGGCTGTCTTGAATTTGGGAGCCCGCGATCAGAAGCCGGCATGGTCGGCAGCTCCCTACACCACGTCCGGGCTTCCCGGGCCTCCAGCTGCCCCCTGCGCCGCCGCCGCCGCCGCCGCCCGCACCTGCACGTGGCCACTCCAGATGCTCCGGAGGGATTGAGCACCCCGCGCACACCCAGCTCGCACCATCCAATCCGGAGGCCGTGGGCCGACATGGGGGCTGAGCGTTTGAAGTGAGCCCAGACCACCAGATGCATGGGTCCATCCACACGAAATACCCAGAACAGGCAAAGCCACAGAGGCAGAAAGTATGGGGTTACTTATTTTAATTAATTAATTAATTGTTTTGAGATGTAGTCTCCTCTGTCGCCCAGGCTAGAGTGCCGATCCCTATGTTAGCTTGATGTGGTGGCTCATATCTGTAATCACACCACTTTAGTAAGCTGAGGCGGGAGGATCGCTTGTCAGGCCAAGAGTTCAAGACCAGTCTGGGCAAAATAGTGAGACCCCCTGCTATGGTTTGGATTTGGGTCCCTGCCCAAATCTCATGCCGAATTATAATCCCCAGTGTTAGGGGAGGGACCTGGTGGGAGGTGATTGGATCATGGGGGGAGAGTGCCTCCTTGCTGTTCTCCTGATAGTGAGTGAGTTCTTATGAGATCTGGTTGGTTTAAAAGCATGTAGCGCTTCCCCCTTCTCTCCCTTCCTCCTGCTCCAGCTATGTAAGATGTGCGTGCTTCCCCTTTGCCTTCCGCCATGATTCAAAGTTTCCTGAGGCCTCCCAGCCATGCCTCCTGCACAGCCTGTGGAACTGTGAGTCAATTAAACCTCTTTTCTTTATAAATTACCCAGTCTCAGGGAGTTCTTTATAGCAATGCAAGAACGGACTGATACAACCTCCATCTCTACCAAAAAAAAAAAAAATTGTTTTAATTACCTGGGCATGGTGGTGCACACCTGTAGTCCCAGCTACTCTGGAGTCCAAGGCAGGAGGATCACTCCAGCCTGGGCAACAAGAGCGAAACTCCGTCTCAGAAAAAAAAAAAAAAAAAATTTAAAAATTTAAAAAACGTAAAGAAAAAAATTATTTTGCTAAATCTGGCAAAGCCAAAGGGATGAAACTGACATTTACCGGGCACCTTCTGCACAAGTCAGTTCTCCTAGGAACCCAGAGAGGCAAGGGATTGGTAGCAATCTCTAGAGGCAAATATCCTCTAATATCCATGGTGTTCTTTGTGGAGCAGCTCAATGGATTTACTTAATGGGAACTGAAAGAAGGAAAAATGAAGACTTAGAAGGCTTCGATGATTTCCAATGCATTACTGTATACTTGTCTCTTCTTAGAAGCAATAGAAAAAAAAATCAGGAACTAAAGACAATCTATTACTCAAGCAAATGCTAAAGGCCTCCCATGGTCTTCAAACAAGAAGAGATGCTCTAAGATAAATTACTTCATTACGTTGATGCTTCATCATCCGTGGAAGCTGTGACTCAGAGCCCTCCAGCAACGATTAGGCAGTGCGTTCATGTCCCGTTAATGTCCCCAAACAGTGGGAGATGAATGGAGAACATAGGGCTGTGTTCGAATGAAAAAAGGGTTTTGTTCGGCGCTCTTTCAGCAGGGAATAAGTACTGATGTGGGAACTGAGCTTCAATTTACAACTAAGGATCACATTAAAAATATATTAAGATGACTACAGTGAAGCTTATTGTAGCTATTATTATTTCATTTAAATGAATCCCAGTTTCATAAGAACCACCAAGGGGGCTACCATGTCTAAAATGTAACTTCTCTTGCGAATCCTGAAATTTCTACTGACAAACAAAAGACTACGATGCACAATTAATTAATTAATTAATTAATTTGAGACAGAGTCCCACTCTGTCACCCAGGCTGGAGTGCAGTGGCACAATCTCAGCTTGCTGCAACCTTTGCCTCCCGGGTTCAAGCGATTCTCTTGCCTCAGCCTCCTGAGTAGCTGGGATTACAGGCATGCGCCACCACGCCCGGCTAAATTTTTTCGTATTTTTAGTAGAGATGGGGTTTCGCCATGTTGGCCAGGCTGGTCTAGAACTCCTGACCTCAGGAGATCTGCCTGCCTCGGCCTCTCAAAGTGCTGGGATTACAGGCGTGAGCCACCATGCCCGGCCAATGTGCAACATGTTTAAGACCAAAAGGACTGTTTTGCAATGAAGCAGATGAATCAACCAGTAAGGCCAACCCCTCAAAAAATGTAGCACTGAAGTTTCTTCAACATCTGCCTCTGAGACTTGTTCATATGTGCAGACACAGAGCAGGAAACTAAAGCAACTGCCTTCCTCTTTGTCACCTGAAATGAGAATGGAGAGAGGCTGGCAAGGAAATGATATGTAATCTTCCCTCCTTCCTGATTTTCTTTTCTATCCTTTTTTTTTTTGAGTTGGAGTCTCGCTCTGTCACCCAGGCTGGAGTGCAGTGGCACAATCCCAGCACTTTGGGAGGCTGACGGGGGTAGATTACTTGAGGCCAGGAGTTTGACACCAGCCTGGCCAACATGGTGAAACCCCATCTCTACTAAAAATACAAAAAATTAGCCAGGCGTGGTGGCATGTGCCTGTAATCCCAGCTACTTGGGAGGCTGAGCATGAGAACTGCTTGAGGCCGGGAGGTGGAGATTGCGGTGATCTGAGATCGTGTCACTGCATTCCAGCCTGGGCGACAGAGTGAGACTACCTCTCAAAAAAAGAGAAAAAAAAGAAAAGAAACATTTACAATCTATTCACTCTGAAATTTACAGTCTATTTACTCTGAAGCCTGCTACCTGAATGCTTCATCTATGAGATAAAACTTTAGTCTCTGCAACCTCTTATTGTAACCCAGATATCCCTTTCTATTAATAATAACTCTTTCAACCAATTGCCCATCCGAAATTTTTTTTCTTTTTTTTCTTTTTTTTTCTTTTTTTTTGTTTTTTGAGACGGAACCTCGCTCTGTCGCCCAGGCTGGAGTGCAGTGGTGCGATCTTGGCTCACTGCATGCTGCATGCTCTGCCTCCTGGGTTCACGCCATTCTCCTGCCTCAGCCTCCTGAGTAGCTGGGACTACAGGCGCCCGCCACCACACACCACTAATATTTTGTATCTTTAGTAGAGATGAGGTTTCACCGTGTTAGCCAGGATGGTCTCGATCTCCTGACCTTGTGATCCACCTGCCTCGGCCTCCCAAAGTGCTGGGATTACCGGCATGAGCCACCGCACCCAGCCCAGAAAATTTTTAATCTATCTATAACCCAGACCAAACCAATGTAAATCTTTAAATGTATTTGACTAATGTTTCATCCTTCCCTAAAATGTATAAAATCAAGCTGCGCCCGGACCACCTTGGGGATGTGCTCTCTTGCTGCTACGCTTTCTGCAAATTTTCCATACAATTTTTCTTTTTCTTTTTTTTTTTTGAGACAGAGTCTCACTCCATTGCCCAGGCTGGAGTGGAGTGGCACGATCTTGGCTCACTGCGACCTCTGCTTCCCAGGCTCAAGTGATTCTCCCACCTCCGCCTCCAAAGTAGCTGGGACTACACGCCCAGCTAATTTTTGTGTTTTTTGTAGACAGGGTTTTGCCATGTTGCCCAGACTAGTCTTAAACTCCTGGATTCAAGCAATCCGCCCTCCTCAGCCTCCTAAAGTGCTGGGATTACAGGCAGGAGCCACTGCACCCAGCTAGAAGAGGGAAAGTTCAATATAGTTGATCCTCATTATTCAAGATAGTTACGTTCAAAAAAGTCACCAAGGACACTGGATTGGTGAATATTGAATCATTTGCTGTAAAGGAAATGCAGGATTGGGTGTCTCCAAGCCTCTGGTCACAACATTTTTATAAAGCAATCAATACATAATCTTCTTTTATGTGTGTGTGTTAAAGGACGCCTTATCTAATACATATTGTTGATTCATTGACATTGAACTCACGCCCAACAGCATTGTAACTCATGCCTGAGCAAAGCTTATCTAACAAATGTACCTTCTCCATTAGGTACTTCACAGCCTTCTTGCACTCAGAGACACTGGATAGCACTTCAGGAGGACACTTAGGGGCCTTCTGTTGTTGTTGATGTTGAGATGAAGTCTCGCTCTATTCCCCAGTCTGGAGTGCAGTGGCGTGATCTCGGCTCACTACAACCTCCACCCCAAGATTCAATCGATTCTCCTGCCTCAGCCTCTGGAGTAGCTGGGATTCCAGGTATGCGCCACCATGCCCGCCTAATTTTTTTAATTTTTAGTAGAGACAGGGTTTCACTATGTTGGCCAGGCTGGTCTCCAACTCCTGACCTCAGGTGATCCACCAGCCTTGGCTTTCCAAAGTGCTGGGATTACAGGTGAGAGCCACCGCACCTGGCTGGGGGCCATTTTAAGCAGCAAAATCACAAAAAGCACAGAACTGTGAAAGATGTGACACTGAATACACTGCAGAGAGGACACTTGTTTGCAGTCTGAAAGCTGAGACAAGAAGGCAGAGTGTGGCCAGGTGCGGTGGCTCATGCTTGTAACCCTAGCATTTTGGGAGACTGAGGCAGGAGGATCACTTGAGGTCAGGAGTTCAAGACCAGCCTGGCCAAAATGGTGAAGCCCTGTCTCTACTAAAAATACAGAAATTGGCCGGGCATGGTGGCTCACGCGTGTAATCCCAGCACTTTGGGAGACCAAGGCGGGTGGATCAAGAGGTCAAGAGATCGAGACCATCCTGGCCGACATGGTGAAACCCCATCTCTACTAAAAATACAAAAATTAGCCAGGCATGGTGGCACCCGCCTGTAGTCCCAGCTACTCAGGAGGCTGAGGCAGGAGAATCGCTTGAACCTGGAAGGCAGAGGTTGCACTGAGCTGAGATTGTGCCACTGCACTCCAGTCTGAAGACAGAGCAAGACTCTGTCTCAATAAATAAATAAATAAAAATAAAAATACAGAAATTAGCCGGGCATGGTGGCACATGTGTGTGGCCCCAGCTACTCGTTGAGGCAGGAGAATTGCTTGAACCTCAGAGGTGGAGGTTGCAGTGAACCAAGATCATGCCACTGCACTCCAGTCTGGGCGACAGAGCAAGACTCTGTCTTAAAAAAAAAAAAAAAAAAAGAAGGCAGAGTGTCACCTTGTTGGACCTCAGCTGGGAATGGGTGCATCATGTGACTTAAATATTTTGCTGCTCTCTGCATGTACATGTCTTCAGATAATAGCAAAAGCACCAGAGGTATTGATTTGGGGTCCAAATACATTTTAGAAAGGTAGACACATTTATATATATGGAACCCATGAATAATGAGGATGGACTGTATGAAGAATTGTTAATAGGAGACTAGAATAACGAGGGTTTGAGTAGTAAGAAGGGAACTCTGAAGAGTATACAGGCAGATGCGGGGGGCTCATGTCTGTAATCCCAGCTCTTTGGGAGGCTGAGGCAGGTGATTAGCTTGAGCTCAGGATTTGGAGACCAGCCTGGGTAATACAGCAAGACTCCATTTCTAAAAAAAAAAAAAAAAATTTTTTAATTAGCTAGGCATGGGGGCTCATGTCCATAGTCCCAGCTACTCGGGAGGCTAAGGTGGGAGGATTGCTTGAGCCAGGGAGGCAGAGGTTGCAGTCAGCCGAGATTATACCACTGCACTCCAGTCTGGGCAACAGAGTGAGACCCTGTCTCAAAAAAAACAAAAAGTATACAAGTAGTAGATACAAGGAACAGCTACTACCCCTAGGACTGAGATATGACACTTATGGAAACAATCACCCCTGGAGGGCTGAGATCTTGACCAGGTAGAGAGGGTACAGCCCTGGGTCACTGAATAGCAAAGAAGACAGTTGACGTGATGCCCTGCTGGTTGGTGGATCTTGCTGGAAATCTACCCTCAGGGTAAACTTTTCATGGCAAGGTGTCTCACTGAAGGTACTCTGCTGCAAGACCACCAGAGGGGAGTGCCAGGGGAAGCTGCCTGCCAATGAGTGGTATAGGAGCTGGGCACTGGAGAAGCCATCAGCAGGAACCAATAAGCAAAACCCTTTCCTCCTGCAGTGTCTCCCCAGCGCCCTGTACTGACAAAACTTAAAATAACATTGTGCCTCCTGGCAAAGGAAAGCTATTTAAAGGGCCCAGATCCATTTTTACCCAGAAGGCAAAAAGGATGGATTTGGAGCTGGAAGGCAATAGATCAAAAACTGACTGTTTTGATGTTTTTTATTTTCTTTTTTTAGAGATGGGATCTTGCTGTGTTGCCCAGGCTGGCCTCAAACTCTTGGGTTCAAGTGATCCTCCCACCTCGATCTCCTGAGTAGCTGGGACCATGGGCTCCTGGCATTGTGCCTGGCTGTTTAGTGGTTTTAAAAAATAATTCTACAAGTATGAAAAACAAAAAAGTGTAATTAAGAAAATTAACATCTTGGCTGGGCGCGGTGGCTCACACCTGTAATCTCAGCACTTTGCGAGGCCAAGGTGGATCACCTGAGGCCAGGAGTTCGAGACCAGCCTGGCCAACATGGCACAACCCCATCTCTACTAAAAATACAAAATTAGCCAGGAGTGATGGTGGGCGCCTGTAATCCCAGCTATTTGGGAGGCTGAGTCAGGAGAATCCTTTGTGCCCGGGAGGTGTAGGCTGCAATGAGCTGAAATTGTACCACTGCACTCCAGCCTGGGCAACAGAGACAGACTCCATCTCCAAAAAAAAAAAAAAAAAAAACAAAATTAACATCTCTAGTGTTAACCACTCTTTTCATTTTTTATGAATTTTTTATAGTCTTTTCTATGCCTGTAGTTTTTCATTTAAAAAAATAAATTAGGTTCATATTACACATGCTGTGTTCTTACCAGCCCTTTTGAGTTAACAGTGTCATCTTTCCATATTAACAATTGTGTACCTGCATCACTTTTTTTTTTTTTTTTTTTTTTTTTTTGAGAAGGAGTCTCACTCTGTCTCCCAGGCTAGACAGCAGTGGAGTGATGTCAGCTCACTGCAACCTCTGCCTCCCAGGTTCCAGTGATTCTCCTGCCTCAGCCTCCCAAGTAGCTGGGATTCCAGGTGTCCACCACCATGTCCGGCTAATTTTTTTGTACTTTTATTAGAGATGGGGTTTCACCATGTCAGCCAGGCTGGTCTCAAACTTCTGACCTTAAGTGATCCTCCCACATCGGCATCCCAAAGTGCTAGGATTCCAGGCGAGAGCCACCGCACCTGGCACTTTTTTTTTTTACAGCTTGTGTCTTAACCAGTTTTATGGAAGTGCCACTATTTAGCCAATTCCCTGTTATTTTGTTGTATATACAGTTTGTTTTCAATTTTGTTTCATTTATAAGCAGCGCTACTGTGGACGGTCTTATAGTTAAACCTCTAACATATTTATGTATTTAGTTTACACTTTGGGAGTAGAATTTTAAGTACAAAACCTAGGTATATTTTAAGTGTTTTTGTTACTGAATACCCAGTTCCATTCAGTTCAACACAAATGAAATACGTCAAAGGTTTTATAACAATCTGAAATTCTACCAGCAATCCATAAGAATACTTATTTTCTTCTATTTTTTTTGAGACAGAGTTTCGCTCTTATTGCCCAGGCTGGAGTGCAATGGCACTGCCTCGGCTCACCACAACCTCTGCCTCCTGGGTTCAAGCGATTCTCCTGCCTCAGCCTCCCAAGTAGCTGGGATTACAGGCATGCACCACCACGCCTGGCTAATTTTGTACTTTTAGTAGAGACAGGAGTTTCTCCATGTTGCTCAGGCTGGTCTCAAACTTCCAACCTCAGGTGATCGACCCGCCTGTGCCTCCCATAGTGCTGGGATTACAGGCGTGAGTCACCGGGCCCGGCCGAGAATACTTATTTCCGTCTACACTAACACGGGATGTTATTTTATTTTATTTTTTGAGACAAAGTCTCGCTCTGTCGCCCAGGCTGGAGTTCATTGGCACGATCTCCACTCACTGCAACCTCCGCCTCCCGGTTTCAAGCAATTCTCCTGCCTCAGCCTCCTGAGTAGCTGGGACTACAAGGCATGCGTCACCACACCCGGCCAATTTTTGTATTTTTAGTAGAGATGGGGTTTCACTATGTTGGTCAGGCTGGTCTCGAACTCCTGACCTCACGTGATCCGCCTGCCTCGGCTTCCCAATGTGCTGGGAGTACAGGTGTGAGCCACCATGCCCAGCCGGATGTTGTTATTTTTTTAAAAAACTTTGCTAATTATAGGCAAAAATGCTATTTGATCCATTTCTGCATTTTTTTGGTTACTAGTAATGTTGAACTTTTTGTCATGTTGACTATTTGCATGTTTTTCCTTTTTATATTGTCTGTTAATGTCTTTGCCCATTTGCCTTCTGGGCACACAGTTTTAGAGAAGCCTGTTCACTTTCATGAAATGTAAATAAATCTGAAACAAATTAAACATCAATTATAGTTTAAAATGCTAATAAAAATTCTTATTTTCAGCCAGGTGTGGTGGCTTATGCCTGTAATCCCAGCACTTTGGGAGGCCAAGGTGAACGGATGCTTGAGCTCAGGAGTTTGAGACCAGCCTGGACAACATGGTGAAACCCCATCTCTACCAAAAATACAAAAATTAGCCAGGGGTGGCTGTGTCCTAGCCACTGTGGAGGCTGAGGTGGGAGGATGGCTTGAGCCCATGAGGCAGAGGTTGCAGTGAGCTGAAACACCACTGCACTCCAGCGTGAGAGACAGGAGTGAGAGCCCAGCTCAAAAAAACAAAACCAAAAACAAAAACAAAAAGGTCCTTTGAGTACCAGAAAAATTGTCAATGGGAATACTTTCCTCAAGGTCTTGAAAATTAATAATAAATCAACAAATCATTGATGGTAGTGGCTGGTGTTGCTTTCTTCTATATCTAGCTAGTTATCACTGAACAAACATTTTCTAAAACATTTTCGATGTTTCAGAGCAGAGATTTCAAATTGACAGCCAAGGGACGGATTCATGCATAATTTACTCTCTTTTATTTTGCTTTATTTTTCTTATGGTATTTACAAGTAATTAACATACATTATATAGCTACTTATCTCTCTGTTACAATAGGATATAAGATCCACAAAAATAGCCAGACACAATGGCTCATGCCTGTAATCCCAGCACTTTGGGAGGCCAGGGCAGGAGGATCACTTGAACCCAGGTGCTCAAAGACCAGCCAGAGCAACATAGGGAGATCCCACCTCTTCAAAAATTAAAAAATTAGCTGGGCGTGGTGGTGCATGCCTGTAGTCCCAGCAGTTTGGGAGGCTGAGGTAGAAGGCTCACTTGAACCCAGGAGGTTGAGGCTGCAGTGAGCCAGGATCATGCCACTGCATTCCAGCCTGAGGGACAAAGTGAGACCTACCTACCTCAAGTTAAAAAAAAAAAAAAATCCACAAAAGGCAAAGACTTAATCTCTTTTAATGATTATTGTATCTCCAATTTCTAAAATACTGTGTGGCATATAATGCACCTTCAGAAAATATTTGTTGAATTCACGCATTTAGTAATTATTTATTGAACTCCCACTGCATCCTAGGCACTGGATTAGCTAGACTTGGGAGGTAAATGCCTCTGCCTCCATGTAGTGTCTTTAAAATATGATTCTCGGCCAGGCATGGTGGCTCACACCTGTAATCCCAGAGCTTTCAGAGGCTGAGGCGGGCAGATCACCTGAGGTCACAAGATCGAGACCAGCCTGGCCAACATGGTCAAACCCGGTCTCTAATAAAACTCCAAAAACTAGCCAGGCATGGTGGGGGGCACCTGTAATCCCAGCTACTCGGGACGCTGAGGCAGGGGAATTGCTCAAACCCAGGAGGCAGAGGTTGCAGTGAGCTGAAATCAAGCCACTGAACTCCAGCCTGGGTGACAGAACAAGACTCTGTCTCAAAAAATAAATAAATAAAATAAAGTATGATGCTCATTAAAACCAGATTGAAAACAATGGAAATGTTTTGGAAATAAAATATACACACTGTGCCAGTATGTGGATTCATTACTCATTAATTCTATGACTATTTTTTGAGAGCCTATTTGCAGTCACTTGGGGACACAATAATATTAAAGACAGATTCTGTCCCTGCGGATATGGCATTGATAATCTATCAAGGGAGGTAGACATTAAGCAACTAATTAATCGTGATTGTGCCAAGTACATAAAGGAGAAAGACAGGTGCCTATAAGCACTCATGAGATTTCCCTGAGAAAATGATACTTACACTTCTACCAAAGGGATTAGAAGTTACACAAGACAAAAGGGAAGGGAAAAAAAGAACAGTCTCATCGAAGAAAACAGCTGGTCAGGAAAGATCTTGCTGTACAGAAAGACCAAGGGGGGCACTGTGGCTCCCGCCTGTAATCCCAGCACTTTGGGGGGCCGAGGCAGGTGGATCATTTGCGCTCAGGAGTTGGAGACCAGCCTAGGCAACATGGTGAAACCCACAAAAATACAAAAAAATTAGCCAGGCATGATGGTGTACACCTGTGGTCCCAGCTACTCGGGAGGCTGAGGTGGGAGGATCACTTGAGCCTGGGAAGTGGAGGTTGCAGTGAGCTGTGTTCACACCACTGCACTCCAGCCTGGGTAACCAAGTGAGACCCTGTCTCAAAACAAAAACAAAAAGAAACAACAACAACAACAAAAAGACCAAGAGAATAATCAAGGGAATAATGACAGCCAGAGACCAAAGAGGTAGGCAGGGGCCATATTATATACTCATGGGCCAAGTGAAGGATGCTCGCTTTATTCCATGGACAGCTGAAGGTTTGTAAGCAGATGATCTGATTTCTACATTAAACAGATGACTCTGGTTTCTGTATTGAGAATGGTTTGGCTACACAGACTGCTTAGATATGGCAGTAGTCAAGGCGGTAGCAACGGAAATAGAGATGCAGACAGCTTTGAGAGATATTTAGGAGGTGGAAGTGGCAACACTGATTGGAAGGGGTTAGGGAAGGGAAAGTGTGAGAGAGAGGAAGACACCCTGGTTCCTGGCGTGAACAGCTGGGTGGATGATGGGGAGCTTTTATGGGATGTGGAGTGCGAGAATCCGTGGTTTAGGGTAGAAGAGGAGTTCAGTGCAATCAAGGCACAGCTATAAATGTGGAGGCAGAAGTTTCAGAAGCAATGAGTACCCTTACTACCATAGAAGATGCTCTGATTTTTTTTCTTTTTTCTTTTTTTTTAAGAAATTTTTGGCTAGGCATGGTGGCTCACACCTGTAATCCCAGCACTCTGGGAGGCTGAGTTGGATCATTTGAGGTCAGGAGCTCAAGACCAGTCTGGCCAACATGGTGAAACCCTGTCTCTACTAAAAATACAAAAATTAGTTGGGCATGGTGGCTCACACCTGTAGTCCCAGCTACTTGGGAGGCTGAGGCATAAGAATCGCTTGAACCTGGGAGGCAGACATTGCAGTGAGCTGAGATCACACCACTGCACTCCAGCCTGGGCAACAGAGTGAGACTCGGTCTCAAAAAAAAAAAGAAAAGAATTTTTTTACCCAATAGTAAAATAACCAACCAATGCGCTGATATTTTTTAATCAACTTCGTTGAAGTATGTTTTACATAATAGATTTTCATATGTTTTACATAATATAATAAAATTCACCCATATTACATGTACAGTTCAACAGGTTTTGACAAATGTATATACCTGTGTAACCACCACGATTAAAATACAGAGCTCTTCTGTCATTTCCAAAAATTCCCCAGCACCCCTTGGCAGTCAATTCCCCCTCCATCTCAGCCCCAGGCTTTCTGTCATTATAGTTTGCATTTTCTAGAATTCCATATAAATGAAACCATAGAGCATATATACAGTATACATATGAAATAGGTATTCACTTGTATCTGGCTTTTTTATTTCCTTGGAGACAGGGTCTTGCTGTGTCACCCAGGCTAGAGTGCAGTGGTGCAATCACAGCTCACTGCAGCCTCAACCTCCCAGGCTTGAGAAATCCTCCATTCCCAGCTAATTTTTTTTTTTTTTTTTTGGTAGAGACTGGGTCTCTCCATGTTGCCTAGGCTGGCCTCAAATTCCTGGGCTCAAGCAAACCTCACACCTCGGCCTCCCAAAGTACTGGGATTACAGGCTCCAGGCCATGTATCTGGCTTCTTTCACTCAGCATAATGTTTTTAAGATTCATCTATGACAGGGACCAGCAAACTAGGGCCTGTGGGCCAAATCTGGCCCAGTACCTGATTATGCAAAGGCCTAAGAGCTCAGCATGACTTTATATTTTTAAGTGATTGAAAAAAAAACTCAAAGAAGAATATTTTGTGACACATGTAAATTAAATGAAATCCAAAATTCAATGTCTATAAATAAAGCTTTATTGGAACACAGCAACGCTCACTTGTTTACATACTGTCTGTGGCTGTTTCCATGCTACAGAATCAAATACTTGAGACCGAGATCGCAAGAACCGAAACTACAGCTTGCAAAGCCTGAAATATTTACAACCAGGCCCTTTACAGAAAAAGTCTGCCAACTCCTAATCTGTGGTGTCCCATGGATCAATAATGTACTCCCTTTACTTGCAGTACAGTACTCCATTCCATTGTAGGGATAGGCCACAAGTTGTTTACCTGTTTGTCTGTTGATGGACATTTGGGTTACTGCCCAATTATCCTTAATCCACGTGATATGCTCTGATGTTTTGCATCCTATTTCATTTTTTTAAAAATTGCTACTCATGACCCAATGGTTGATATCACAACCCACTGATGAAGTACTCTCAGTTTGATATAGATGTTAATTGAAATAATGGAGGATGAAATTATGTAGAAGAAGAAATCAAAAGGACTTTCCAGGCTGGGCACAGTGGCTCACGCCTGTAATCCCAGCACTTTGGGAGGCTGAGGTGGGTAGATCACCTAAGATCAGGAGTTTCAGACCAGCCTGACCAATATGATGAAACCCCGTTTCTACTAAAAATAAAAAATTAGCTGGGCATGGTGGCACGTGCCTGTAATCCCAGCTACTCAGGAGTCTGAGGCAGGAAAATCGCTTGAACCTGGGAGGTGGAGGTTGCAGTGAGTCAAGATACGCCACTGCCCTCCAGCATGGGCAACAGAGCGAGACTCTGTCTCAAAAAAAAAAATAAAAATAAAAATAAAAAAGGCTTGCCAGCTGAGTGCTGAGGAAATCCAACAATTAAACATTGGGTGGAGGAGGAGGAAACTCCAAAAGACATTGAGAAGGAACAGGCAGAAAGGGAAGGTGACGATCCGGAGAATTTGATATTGTGGGAAGCATGGAAAGTCAGTTTCAAGAAGAAAGTGATCATCTGGTTTTAGGGCTGCTGAGAGGTCAGGTGTGATGGACTGAGATGGTTTTAGTGACACTGGTTTGGGTGGAGGGAACAAGGCCGAAGCTAGATTCAGATGAGTTGGTGGTGCTTGTGTGATGAGAAAACTGAGACCATTAGGTGTAACCAGAAGGGGATGTGGATGAAGATAAGGAGTTTTTATTTGCTTGTTTTTTGAGCATAAGAATGTTTAACAAACACTAAAAGGCAAGCATAACCAGAATTTTACAGATGAGGAAACTAATATACCAAGAGGTTAAGTAACTTGCCCAAGTAGTTTTCACTTATACAGCTTAAAAAAAAAAAAAAGAATCCAGTTCTACTTGTAGCCACAGTCTGAACTCTAACCAATGGGCTATACTATCGACAAGGGAAAAAACTGGCCCAGACATAATCCAATTTTTGTACCTTTGAGTTAAAAGTCTACAGTTGAGGCTGGGCCTGGTGTCTCATGCCTGTAATCCCAGCACTTTGGGAGGCCGAGGTGGGTGGACCACCTGAGGTCAGGAGTTGGAGACTAGCCTGTCCAACTAGTGAAACCCCGTCTCTACTAAAAATACAAAAATTAGCCAGGCTTGGTGGCACGCACCTGTAATCCCAGCTACTCAGGAGGCTGAGGCAGGAGAATTGCTTGAACCCGGGAGGCGGAGCTTGCAGTGAGCAGAGATGGTGCCACTGCACTCCAGCCTGGCGACAGAACGAGACTCCATCTCAAAAAAAAAGGAAAAAAGAGAAGTGTTTGAGGCCAGGCTCGGTGGCTCAGGCCTGTAATCCAAACACTTTGGGAGGCCGAGGCAGGAGGATCACTTGAGGTTGGGAGTTTGAGACCAGCCTGGCCAACATGGTAAGACCCTGTCTCTACTAAAAATACAGTGTGTGCGATGGCGCACGCCTCTAGTCGAAGCTACTCGGGGAGGCTGAGGCAGCAGAATCACTTGAGCCGGGGAGGCAGAGGTTGCAGTGAGCCGAGACTGCGCCGTTACACTTCAGCCTGGACAACAGAGTGAGACTCGTCTGGAAAAAGAAAAAGAAAGAAAAAGACAGGTCTGTTAGCAGCACATAAAGCCATATGTCAGTAGAGATTAAACCTCCCCACAATTGATGGCTTCATGCTCCAAACTGTACAATATTCTGCTTATCTCTCTTCACTAGTCCATAGAATGTTGCATTATAATGTATCAGTTTTCCTATCTGTGCATCCACAAGCCAAATGGTTTCAACTTTTTTTTTTTTTCGGGGATGGGGGAATCACAGACTTGAGTATATAAGGAAGACAATGGATGTTTTCCCCAGAAAAATGCACTCACTCACACACAAAATGTTGAGTATAGTTTCAGAGACCTCCATCTGCATCCCAAAGTAAAAACTTCTACCCAAAATAGTGTTTTTCTTCAGGGCAGAGAGCTTGTCTTTGGTGTGTGTGTGTGTGTGTGTGTGTGTGTGTGTGTGTGTGTGTAGACGGAGTCTTGCTCTTGTCGTCCAGGCTGGAATGCAGTGGTGCAATCTTGGCTCACTGCAACCTCCGCCTCCCAGGTTGAAGCGATTCTGCTGCCTCAGCCTCCCGAGTAGCTGGGATTACAGGCGCACACCACCACACCCACTAATTTTTCTATTTTTAGTACAGACGAGGGTTTCACCATGTTGGCCACGCTGTTCTCCAACTCCTGACCTCAGGTGATTCGCCCACCTCGGCCTCTCAAAGTGCTGGGATTACAGGCATGAGCCACCGCGCCCAGCCTTTTTTAAATTTTTAAATTTTTTATTATATTTTGTTTTTGAGACAGAGTCTCGCTTTGTCGCCCAGGCTGGAGTGCAGTGGTGCGATCTCTGCTCACTGCAAGCTCCGCCTCCCGGGTTCACGCCATTCTCCTGCCTCAGCCTCCAGAATAGCTGGGACTACAGGCGCCCACCACCATGGCCGGCTAATTTCTTTTTGTATTTTTAGTAGAGACGGGGTTTCACCGTGTTAGCCAGGATGGTCTCGATCTCCTGACCTCGTGATCCGCCCGCCTCGGCCTCCCAAAGTGCTGGGATTACAGGCGTGAGCCACCGCGCCCGGCCCAGCCTCTTATTTGTATTTTTATTGTTTTTTGAGATGGAGTCTCGTCTTATTGCCCAGGCTGGAGCGCAGTGGCACAATCTCGGCTCACTGCAACCTCTGCCCCCGGGGTTCAAGTGATTCCCCTGCCTCAGCCTCCCAGGTAGCTGGGATTACAGGTGTTTGCCACCACGCCCAGCTAATTTTTTGTATTTTTAGTAGAGACGGAGTTTCACTCTGTTGGCCAGGCTGGTCTTGAACCAGCCTCTTATTCTTTTACATACTATTTCCAGCACAACTGTCCAAGATGGCAGTCAATAAATGTTTGGCTAAATATAATAAATAATACGGTTGATTATTTCCACTTTTTCATGTTGGGTTTTCAAAGTCTACTTTTAAAACAGTCAAGTTAACTTTTCTCTCTAGTATTTGTTTTGTAGAATCTATTATACTTTGTAATGTAATCCACAGAAACTTGGAGGTGACTTTAGTAAAATTTACTAGTTTTGAATGATACCCATGCTGAGGTGCTCAGAGGTGAAATGTACTAACATATATCGATGGATGGATATATGGATGCATACGTGATTAAAGCAAATATAGGGAAAATTAACCGTAGAATCTAGGTAGTGGGTATATGGTTGTTCACTGTACAACTGTTTAAACTTTTCTACGTTTGAAAAATTTCATAACACGTTGGAAAAGTGACTTGTTTTGCTCAAGCAGGGGTACATTCAATCTTCAATTCTTGAAAGACATAAATCTATCTTTCCTTCTGTTTGGAAAGCTCTTTAGAGAGTCAGAATAATCCCCACAGTAGAGTCTAAACCAGCACACAAGGGTTTTTTGGTAGAAAATAATTTTATTAACATAACCAGGCAATTTACCAAATACAACGTAGATAGCTCAAAACATGGAGTTACTGCGCTGAAAATGTGACCCTGTTTACACAGATTTTGGGACGAAGAGTATAAAACAGGAGAGAAAAGGAGTAAGATTGCGGTTGTAGCGTCATCGCAGAGGTGAAGTGTTCCATTGATTGCCACTGTGGTAGTCTATATCAGTTTCCCACGTTAAGGTGGGAGGAATCTACTAAGCAAATGTACGCCCTCCCCATTCGTTCGAAACACATTGCAGTAAAATTGCAAAAGTGGCCGGGCGTGGTAGCTCACGCCTGTAATCCCAGCACTTGGGGAAGCTGAGACGGGAAGATCGCCTGAGGCCAGGAGTTTGAAGCCAGCTTGGGTAACATAGTGAGACACCCCCATCTTCTCTATTAAAATGAGATTTTAATTTTTTTTTCTCTTCAGTTCATCGGTTAACAAGATAAAAAAATTAATAAAAAATTAACTTTTTAAAACATTTAAAGTAAAGTAGGAGTGGAAGCAGTATGTGGACTCATGGGGCTTGGGTCTGAATCCTACCTAGATCGGCACTGCGAAATGGGGATAATGATCTCCTAGAGCTGCTGAAATAGGAAAATGGACGAACAGCAGCTGATGTATTAATATTATCATTATTACTACTACCCATTACCTGACAAGTCATAGTTGTGACATGAAAGAGGCTGGACCGGTTGTTTCAACAATTTTTTCCGTCTAGAATTCGGCGGTAAGGTCTGAGACAACACCTCAGCTTAGATCAGTGCCTTCTCTGAACAGCGTTCACTAAGCAGCCCCCAACCCCAAAACCCCCAAGTCCCCGGGCGCCGAGGACGCTGCGAGTCCTGCGCATGCGCAAGGTTGCCCACTCGCTCACCGCCTCCTTGGCGAATGGCCTGTTCCATTCTCGAGGGATGCCGGCGGGAGGTGAGGCGGGAGACTTGGAAGCCTGGGCCCGGAAGTGAGGTGCGTCACTAGTATTTCCAGCCTTTCACTCCATGAATAGTACTTTGTGATTTTATGCTTCTACCTTGATGATTGCAACAGGCTGCTGGAAAAAGTTTGGTGAACAATCCACCGGGCATCCTCCCCCCTTCACCTGCGCACGTTAGGGAGGGCCGGGGTGGCGCCCAGGTACGGAATCCCAGAGGGCTCCGCCCACCGCTACCGGAACCCGCCCCGCCGCCCCTCAACCGTCAGGTTCGCCAGCCGGCGGCGCCGCCTGGCAGCTCCTCCTCTTCTCCGCCCCGCTGGCCGCGGGCGCGGGGGACGTCAGCGCTGCCAGCGTGGAAAGAGCTACGGGGCGCGGGAGGAGGAAGTAGAGCCTGGGACCGCCGGGCCACCACCGGCCGCCTCAGCCATGGACGCGTCCCTGGAGAAGGTCTGTGCCGGGAGGGGGCGATGGGGACGGTGCTGCGGCCCGGGGCTCCCGCTTCCGAGGCAACTGTTTCCCAGTCGCGAGCTGCCATGGTGACCCGGACAGGGGGACGCGGGCTGACAGGCCCCGCCTGAGGAGGCCTCGCCGGGAGGGCGGCTGGGGCCCGGGCGCGTCACGGGGCCGGGTGTCTCTTGGGTCCCCGTGGGCCGAAGAGGCTGGGCGGGGTTCCGTGGGGGCCGCGAGGGGCCCGGAGCCCAGGACTGGGACCGCGGGGCCGACCTTGGGCCCTGCCGAGGTTCCGCGAGTGGCCGGCCTGAGCTCGGCTGGCCCTTTCGGAGGACTGGGAGCTCTCCGTTGGCGGCCCCAGATGCTCCCGGAAAGAAGCCGCAGTTATTTCAGAGCCAGCTGCAAACCTGTAGGTTTTTCTTGGTCTCCGAGTTTGGAATGAAAATTGCTAAAGCAGTGGTTTTCCAACTTCAGCCTGAGTGGGAATCGCCTGGGGCCTTTGGTAAAATGCGGAGGTTCAGTCCCGGGGTCAGAACCTCTGGGGGCGGGACCGGGAACTGCGTGTTTAACCGCCATCGCCCCCCTCCCACTCCGCCCCACGCAGGTGATTCTGATGCTGAGCCTGCGATCACCGGGCGAGAACCTCTGAGTTCCAGAAAGGGGTGGGTGTTGCGTAGATTGCGAATTGAGTTTCGGGGATCGCAGCTGCTCCACAACTTCCTGGCTCCCCCATTCCAGTGGCGAGGAGGGATCCCCGAGTCAACTCGAAATCCACTGGTAACAGAGCCTACCTCTGGTTTCCCCTTGGGGGAACGGCAGCGTGGTGTACCTGGCTGACTGCTCTACCATGTGAAACGGATTCTCATTGTCTCAGTGTTAGGGCTTGTAAATGGAAACCAGTTTGGGTTTCTTCACGGATTCCTGCTTTCGGTACCTGACATTCTGCCCTCCCTCAAAGCCCTTCTCTCTGTTCCAGCTTGGGAGTCTGCTTGTCCAATCCAGTGCATACCCGGTTTTTCATGCATGTGGCATTCAGGAGCAATGCTCGTGTTTTAAGACGGCTACATTTTAATTTTGAGCTGGTAGGAATAATATATTTTGTCTTTTTTCAAGGCAGCAGCTGCTGTAGATTTTGTTCACTTGTCACTGGAGAGTTGAAGGCAATAATTGTAAAGGTTGGGCCAGATGTCTTCATGTGCTCACAGTGGTATAGCCTACTCCTGGGTTGCTTAGCATAAATTGGGTGGAAGACAAGAAAAAGATAATATGGTTTTCTTGTGCCGTCTCTGGGGTGAATGTTACGTGTTTTCCTGGCTGGGAATAAAGTCTTTCCGGTCGTCTGATTAGCAGAGTGTCTACCTTTTGGTACTTTGAGTTTGTCCAGATGAGTGGTTCTTAAAGCAGGGGGCAATTTATTTCCCCAGGGGACATTTGGCTATCTCTGGACATAGTTTTGATTGTCACAATGGGGGCAGGGAGGTGCTGCCGGTACCTAGTGGGTAGAGGCCAGGGACGCCTCTAAACATCCTACGTTGCACAGGACAGCCCCCCACGCTGGAGAATTCTCTGGCCCAAAATGTCAGCAGTGTTGAGGCTGAGAAATCCTGGTCAAGATCATGTTTATAACACCAGCAGTTGAGTACAAAATGATGCAAAGTGGTGTTATCAATTTCCTAAGAAGGTGGGTGGGCTTCATGTGATTGTAATTGGAATCCTGAAGAACTGGGGTGATCTTTCCTCCAGGAATAATTAGCCTTTATAGGAAAATCTGCAGGGTGGGTCAGAATCCTGCTTTAAATATTACTTTTCTGGCATTTGATCAGTAGGTTACAGTAGTTGCTCCCTAAGTGTTAATTGATGATAAAAGATCTTAAACTCTCTCAATGAGGATCGCAAGAGGGACTGAAATTCCAGTGTGTTTAATATTGGAGCATTCACAAAAATTGTAGTGATCTTTTAGGAATTCAGAACATGTGGGCTGGAGGTTTCTGCCTTAGGTCAATGTGAAAATTCTGAGTGTAAGTTTTTCAGAACTATGGGACTTACTTTTTTTTTTTTTTTTTTTTTTGAGAGGGAGTCTCCGTCTCTTGCCCAGGCTGGAGTGCAGTGAGGCGATCTCGGATCCCTGCAGCCTCCACCTCCTGGATTCAAGTGATTCTCCTGCCTCAGCCTCCCGAGCAGCTGTGACTACAGGCGTGTGACACCACACCCGACTAATTTTTGTATTCCCAGTAGAGATGGGGTTTCACCATGTTGGTCAGGATGGTCTCAAACGCCTGACCTTGTGATCCTTCAGCCTCAGCCTCCCACAGTGCTGGGATTACAGGCGTAAGCCACTGCACCTGGCCGGGACTTAGATTTATATTCCCTGAAGTAATACAGGGCCTTAGATGGAATGAACGATTTATATTGGTGCTAATTGGGCAGAAAAGAAAAAGCATTGCTGTAATATGAATGTTGATGACTTTATGTTCTGAAAAATAGTCTGGGTCAAAGTGAAACATTTAATTGTGTTCATTATTCCTGTTTCTTTGAGGAATAGACTATCCTGCGTTAAATTCTACATTGTTAATATAAACTCAAGAGCTATGTGAGCAGTTGTAAATGATCCCATTTAAACTGATTGTTGCGTAATTTATACTGATTACAGAAACCACAATGTTATTTGATGCTCACTCTCTAAAATTTAAAATAATATCTCTCACTTTAAAATGTATGTGAAAAAACAAAAACAAAATGTAGTATGTGATCTTCATTTAGTAGAATCACTCAGTGATTTGGATTTGGTCCAAATGTAATTCTGTCCCTTGCTTTTTCTGTTATGTAAACGTGCAGACCTGTGATAACAGAGCCATTTTCTCGTCACGATTTGCTTTTCTTCCACAACAGTATCAGTTTTCTTGTATCTGAGATCAGTGATGTCCCAATAAATCAGATGGGTTAATTGAGGAGGCAAAGGAAATTCAAACTTAGGAGAGTAGGAGTAGGGGCTTTGCCCCTGCCCCCCACTGTATGTCCAAGGCATAAGGAACAAGGCCCTGTAGCAGAGTCTCACAGTGTGTACTTATGTTAATATTCAATAAGGAAAATGCCACAGGAAGTAATCACTATAATGATGAAGATTTTAAGTTATTAAACACACCTTCCAGTAAAAAACCTGTTATATTATTATTATTTTTGAGACAGGATCTCTCTCTGTCACCCAGGCTGGAGAGCCGTGGTACAATCTCGGCTCACTGCAACGTCCGTCTCCAGGGCTCAAGTGATCCTCGCGCCTCAGCCTCCTGAGTAGCTGAGACTACAGGCACTCACCCCCACACTGAGCTAATTAAAACAATTTTTTTGTTCTCGAGACAAGGTCTCACTATATTGCCCAGGCTGGTCCCAACCTCCTGGGCTGAAGCCATCCTCTTGCCTTAGCCTCCCAAAGTGCTGGGATTATAAGCGTGAGCCACCGTGCCAGGCCAAAACCTGCTACTCTAAACTTGTAGAATAGCCCAGACCTTTTTCTGTTGGTTAAAAGATCTCATTCTTCCTGGGTATTATGTTTAGGCAAGGTATACTGCAGTTTGTTTGCATTTACTTTAATTCTGTCCTTGAGCAAACTTAAAGCAGTTTCTCAGTGTCAGCACTAGTGATATTTTGGGTCAGATAATTTGCTGTTACGGGGGCTGGCCTGTGCATGGCAGCATGCTTAGCAGTGTCCCTGACCTCTGCTCAGTAGATGCTAGTCGCACTCCCTACCCCCAGTTGTAACAATAAGAAATGTCTCAAGATGGGGGCAGTTGTCCCCCAAGGGGTAGAGGGAATTGCCTGTCATTGAAAGTCCCTAATTTAGGGAATCTAGAGCTACAGTTCCGGTTTGGTCACCACTAGCCATATTTGGCAGTTTACATTGAGATTAAAATTAAACACAATTTATAATTCATTTTCTCAGTCATGCTAGCCACATTTCAAGTGCTCAGCAGCCACATGTGGCTGATGTCTGCTACACTGGGCAGCACAGATGTGGAACATTTCCATCGCAAAGAAGGTTCCACTGGACAGTGCTAAGAGCTGGCAATTCGTGTTTTTTTTTTTTGAGATGGAGTCTCCCTCTGTCGCCCAGGCTAGAGTGCAGTGGCACAGTCTCGGCTCACTGCAACCTCTGCTTTCCGGGTTCAAGCGATTCTCCTGCCTCAGCCTCTCAAGTAGCTGGGATTACAGGCACCCACCACCACACCTGGCTAATTTTTGTATTTTTAGTAGGGATGGGATTTCACCATATTGACCAGGCTGGTCTCAAGCTCCTGACCTCAAGTGATCCACCCGCCTCGGCCTCCCAAAGTGCTGGGGTTACAGGCATGAGCTACTGTGCCCAGCCAATTACTTGTTATATCTAATTCTCATCTCTGAAAGAGGCAACTTTGACCCTGTTTCTGACCTAAATCAGCACAACTCAGCCCATTTTTGGTTCTTGAACTCATCCTGAGCTAAGTGTTTCTTTCCTGCTATTTGGGACTGATTTTAGAAAATTCTTTGTCACCTTGCTGTTATGCTAGAGGTTTATAGTAGCATCAATGGAACGTTCCTGATCATTACTTACTGATAAGGACTCCGAGAATTTCTATTCCTGCTCCTTCCTTAAAAAGCATGAGAAAAGAACCCCTGTTAGGCAAGGTTGAAATGACCAGTTTCCGTGTATGGCTTTGTAGATCCCACTCTTTTATATAGAATGAGAGGAGATGAGAGGCTGTAATTGTAGCTTTCATATAAAGCCAATTCCAATGTTATAATGTGAGGGTTTTGCATACAGATGCATGGTGGCTATGGCTGTAAATGATTATCTAATACTGGCTGTCAGGGAAAACTGATGGGACTCGGCCATAGTACAAAGTTCCTGATCCTAGATATTTATGGCTTTGTTCATTCTTGATTTATTCAAGATTGCAGGGGAAGTCAGTGGCAGAGCTATTGATGGTCCCATTTCCGTCTTTGCTCCACTATATCTAGGATTATATGAGTTATAGGTAGAAGTTGGTTGAGCTTGATTTCATCTGTTGTCACCTAAAGCAGAAACCTGTTTTGATGTATAATTTTTTTTTTTTGAGACAGAATCTTGCTCTGTCACCCAGGCTGGAGTGCAGTGGTGCGATCTCAGCTCTATGCGACCTCTGCCCCACTGCAACCTCTGCCCCCTGGGTTCAAGCAATTCTCCTGCCTCAGCTTCCCGAGTAGTTGGGATTATTTTTGTGCCACGCCCGGCTAATTTTTGTTTTTTTTATTTTTTATTTTTTTGAGATGGAGTCTCGCCCTGTGGCCTAGGCTGGAGTACAGTGGCACAGTCTCAGCTCACTGCAAGCTCCACCTCCCAGGTTCACGCCATTCTTCTGCCTCAGCTGGGACTACAGGCGCCCACCACCACACCCAGCTAATTTTTTGTATTTTTAGTAGAGATGTGGTTTCACCAAGTGTTAGCCAGGATGGTCTCGATCTCCTGACCTCCACCTCAGCCTCCCAAAGTTCTGGGATTACAGGTGTGAGCCACCGCGCCCGGCCAATTTTTGTATTTTTAATAGAGACGGGGTTTCGCCATGTTGGCCAGGCTGGTCTCCAACTCCTGACCTCAAGTAATCTGCCCACCTTGGCCTCCCAAAGTGCTGGGATTACAGGTGTAAGCCACTGCACCCAGCCTTGATTTATAATTTTTATTAATCGAAGGTGAGCTGTGGTCAAAGCCCAGTGCTGAGTGCTGACAGAGACACAAGGTGAGTAAGATGTGGCCCCTGCAGGAGGTCACGTTCTGGTAAGGGAGTATACTTTTTTTTGGACAAATCCTTGTATAGAAAGGGATAAAAAGCATAGGAATTAAGAAACAAATTGTGAGTGCAAGGAGCAAGTGACCAGGAAGGATTATGTGAAAGAGATTCTTTAGGCAGAATATTTAGCTCAGAATTATGTTTTTCTAGAGTTTAATTGTAAATGTAATGCAGACCTTTACTTTACGAGTGTGCCTCATATTATTGCTGGTAGATAAAAATCAAGAAACAGGAAAAGCATCTCATCTTTACCTTTCTGATTTGATTGATCGCTCCCTAACAATCCCTGAACAAGGTAAATCCTGAATGGTGATAATCATTCAACCTTCATCTCTGCTAAAAGCATTTCTTTTCCTCCCAGGCAAAAACAAACAGTGCCTGCTGTCTAGCACTAGTTAAACTAGTTAAACACTGCCTATAAAGCTTATCTTAAGGAAGAGTTATAACAGTATCTGCTTCTGTTTAGCAATTTTCTTTTTGTTTCAGAATAAAGGTGTGATTCCAGGTAAACAGTAAAGTTTTTAGAAATAGAGCTTCCCTATTGTATGCTATTTTTCCATCAGTGTCATTATCTGGAAGTGTTTACTCATGTTATAAGATCTGTGTGAACTGACACTGCAGTAGTGGTCTCTGGGAACACAGGTTTTTGGAACACGGAGTTGGATCTCTAGCATCTCCAACGTATATCTGAGTCAAGTGATTAGAGGCTTTTTCCCTCCTTCACATACTGCTCTCTGACTGAGATGTGATCTGTGCAGTTAACTTTGCTGCCTCCTTTCCACTGTTGCATATTTTTGTCCTTTTCTTTTGTTTCTTTTTTTTTTTGAGATGGAGTTTTGCTCTTGTTGCCCAGGCTGGAGTGCAGTGGTGCGATCTTGGTTCACTGTAACCTCTGCCTCTGGGTTCAAGCAATTCTCCTGTCTCAGCCTCCTGAGTAGCTGGGATTACAGGCGCCCACCACCACGCCCAGCTAATTTTTTGTATTTTTAGTAGAGACAGGGTTTCATCATGTTGGCCAGGCTGGTCTTGAACTCTGTACCTCAGGTGGGCCACTGCACCCGGCCTATTTTTGCCCTTTTCTTTCCTATTTTCTGCCTATCTTCTTGAGGAATTTGTAAGGTTAAATACTTATAGTTACACCTTATACAGTACTTGGCTAACCCTTTTCAACTAGGAAGATTATGATGCTTAATCTTAATGAGCCAGTAATTACAGTATGTCTTCATATTCTCACAGACACACTCAAGCGTAGAGACCATGATGGTTAAAAATAAGACTTTCAAATGACAATATCCAGTTCTTAGAAGATGAGAGGAGACGGCTGAGCATGGTGACTCATGCCTGTACTCCCAGCACTTTGGGAGGCCAAGGTGGGTGGATCACCTGAGGTCAGAAGTTCGAGACCAGCCTGGCCCACGTGGTGAAACCCCATCTCTACTAAAAATACAAAAATTAGCCAGGTGTGGTGGCTCACGCCTATAGTCCCAGCTACTCAGGAGATTGTGCCACTACAACAGAGTGAGACTCCATCTCAAAAAAAAAAGAAGATGGGAGGAGACAAAAGTTCTGGTTCTTAATTAAATACTATACTGTTGAATCAGGCAAAAATACTTACAAATGTAGAAACTGAGACTCCAATAAGATAAACCAGGTTTACAAGTCACTGTATCAGCTTGGAGGATTCCTGTCCTCTTCTCTCATCCTTGGCCCATAAGGAACATTATGTTCTTGCTGTGGCTTCTCAGTGGTATGTATTATAATAGACGTGTGTGGTGTTTGGGGAACTTGTTTAACTAGTGCTAGACAGCAGGCACTGTTTGTTTTCGCCTGGGAGGAAAAGAAATGCTTTTTGCAGAGATGAAGGTTGAATGATGATCACTATTCAGGATTTACCTTGTTCAGAAAGCTGTGGGAGGCAAGAGTAGTTAAGTTAGGAACAGCTGTCTGGAGCTTTACCTCTTGCTTTTTATCTCAGCCGAAGGTAGATAGTGATTTTTTTTATGTCTAATGCATATGGTATAAACTAGCATCTCATAACTCCAAGGTCTTCTAATATGAGCAGCTGGTTTCTCTTTGGTTAGCCCTAAGAGGCCTCCGAAATAAGTCCTAAAAGTCCCCCAAATAAGAACATTCCTCTCCTGAAAAAAAAACTTTGTTGAAACAAAAGTATTATATACTTCTAGCATTGATGAATGTTACAATTAATATACTTTTAAAAATAAATTTTAGACTTTCTTTGTTATAGAGGCTGCTTCTCTTAAAAGCCTTCTCTTGGCCGGGTATGGTGGCTCATGCCTGTAATCTCATCACTTTGGGAGGCCGAGGCGGGCAGATCATGAGGTCAGGAGATCGAGGCCATCATGGCTAACATGGTGAAACCCCGTCTCTACTAAAAATACAAAAAACTAGCCGGGTGTCGTGGCATGTGTCTGTGGTCCCAGCTAATTGGGAGGCTGAGGCAGGAGAATCGCTTGAACCCGGGAGGCGGAGGTTGCAGTGAGCCAAGATCATGCCACTGTACTCCAGCCTAGGCGACAGAGCAAGACTCCGTCTCAAAAAAAAAAAAAAAAAAAAAAAGCCTTCTCTTTGAAGGCTTAGCTCTGTATCTCTTAAACAGCAGTTATTCATGTCAGTTATTCATGTACCATCTGTGAATTTGGCCACATCACTGTACCACCTATACTATTATTTGCTTAGTATTTTCTTTTAAATCTACTTTACATGAATTTACTCCCCCTTTATGAAAAATTGAGGAACAGTTTACGTATAACAAATATACCCATTTTAATTATATAGTTTGTGTTTTGGAAGTTGTATATAGTGATATTACCACCAGCATGATCAAGATACAAAGCATTGACCTGGTGCAGTGGCTCACACCTGTAATTTCAACACTTTGGGAGGCCAAGGAAGGAGGATCTCTTGAGCCCAGGAGTTTGAGGGCAGCCAGGGCAACACAGTGAGACCCCTATCTCTATAAAAAATAAAAACTTAGCCAGGCTTGGTGGCATGCACCTGTAGTCCCAGCTACTTGGGAGGCTGAGGTGAGAGGATCGCTTGAGCCCAGGAGGGTGAGGCTGCAGGGAGCCATGATAGTGCCGCTGCACTTGGCCTGGGTGACAGAGTGAGACCCTGTCTCAGAAAATAAGTCCCCTACCCACCCACCCCAAAAAAGGTACAGAGCATTTCTGTCTCCCTGAAAATGTCCCTATGTCCCTTTGCAGTGGATCCCTGCCCTGCTTTCTGTCACTCTAGACCTCTTTACCCACCCATCCCATCCCTGCACCCCCGCCTTTTTTTTTTTTTTTTTTTTTAACTTAGATTTGTGCTCAACTGTAATGTCTCTAAATTCTGGGATTTGAGGTGTGTGTTTGTGTGGGTTTTTTTTTTCTCCAAATCACATAAAAGTGAGAGAGAGAGAGAGAGAGAGAGAGAGAGTGTGTGTGTGTGTGTATATATATATACATATATATATATATATATATTTTTTTTTTTTTTTTTTTTTCTGAGACGGACTCTCACCCTGTCGCCCAGGCTGGAGTGCAATGGCGCCATCTCGGTTCACTGCAACCTCCGCCTCCCAGGTTCAAATGATTCTCCTGCCTCAGCCTCCTGAGTAGCTGGGGTTACAGGCACACCACCACGCCCAGGTAATTTTTTGTATCTTTAGTAGAGACGGGATTTCACCATGTTGGACAGGCTGGTCTCAAACTCCTATCGTGATCCGCCCGCCTCTGCCTCCCAAAGTGCCAGAATTACAGGCATGAGCCACCGCTGCCGGCCAAATGTATAATTTTTTAAATTCTCACTTTGGTGAACTGGTTTAACTGAGGAAAAGTGTTGATTAGTGTGTTTTCAAAAGATGAATTTTTTTTTTTTCCCCCTGAAACAGAGTCTTTCTCTGTCACCTAGGCTGGAGTGCAGTGGTGCATTCTTGGCTCACTGCAACCTCTACCTCCTGGGTTCAAGCGATTCTCCTGCCTCAGCTTCCTGAGTAGCTGGGATTACAGGTGCCCGCCATTGCACACGACTAGTTTTTGTATTTTTAGTAGAGATGGGGTTTTACCATCTTGGCCAGGCTGGTCTCGAACTCCTGACTTCGTGATCTGCCCACCCCGGCCTCCCAAAGTGCTGGGATTACAGGTGTGAGCCACTGCCTAAGATGAAAAAATTTTTAAAGTGACTAGTTCATTAATTCCCAAATCTTAGGCTCTAAAGACACCTTTTATTTCTATTGTAGTTACCAGTTTTTGAAGATATGATAAACAACTTTTTTTTTTTTTTTTGAGACGGAGTCTTGGTCTGTCGCCCAGGCTGGAGTGCAGTGGCACAATCTCGGCTTACTGCAAGCTCCGCCTCCCGGGTTCACGCCATTCTCCTGCCTCAGCCTCCCTAGTAGCTGGGACTACAGGCATCCGCCAGCACACCTGGCTAATTTTTTGTATTTCTAGTAGAGACGGGGTTTCTACTGTGTTAGCCAGGATGGTCTCCATCTGACCTCGTGATCCACCTGCCTCGGCCTCCCAAAGTGCTGGGATTACAGGTGTGAGCCACCGCGCCTGGCCTTGCCAATTTATAATTTTCCGTTAGCTTTTTTGAAAAGTTGA
Organism: Pan paniscus; assembly: GCF_029289425.2. Taxonomy (NCBI): domain Eukaryota; kingdom Metazoa; phylum Chordata; class Mammalia; order Primates; family Hominidae; genus Pan; species Pan paniscus. The sequence goes on along the minus strand of NC_073255.2, from coordinate 80,634,204 downwards.
GAGTTGCTCCTTGACCTCCTTTACCATCTTACCTTGCATTTGATTCTTGACTTTTCCTCCAACATTTAAATTGTCAGAACTTTTAAGCAATTTTAACATTACATATGTAATATTTCTTCTGGTAGTGAGGGAATATTTTAATATCCCATACTGTCTGAAAGTGATAAAAATCACCTAGCATAAAAACGATTCTTGGCCAGGCACTGTGGCCCACATTTCTAATCTCAGCACTTTGGGAGGCCAAGGCAGGAGGATTGCTCGTGCAGCCAGGAGTTTGAGATCAGCCTGGGTGACGTAGTAGGACCATGTCTCTCCAAAAAATTTTTAAAAATTAGCTAAGTGTGGTGGCATGTGCCTGTAGCCATGTCTGCTCAGGGAGCTGAGGTTAGAGGATCACTTGAGCCCAGGAACTCAAGGCTGCAGCCAGCTATGATCATGCCACTGTGACAGCCTGGACAATAGAGCGAGGTCATGTCTCAAAAAAAAAAAAAAGTTTGTAAAAAATGCTCACGAAGGTATGAATAGTAGGGCTTGTTTTATAAAATGAGCTAACTATTAAAGTCTCAGTTCTGGCTGGGTGCAGAGGCTCACGCCTGTAATCCCAGCACTTTGGGAGGCCAAGGCAGGCAGATTATCTGAGGGCAGGAGTTTGACCCGGCCAACATGGTAAGACCCCGTCTCTACTAAAAATACAAAAAAATTAGCTGAGCGTGATGGCGGGCGCCTGGAATCCCAGCTACTCAGGAGGCTGAGGCAGCAGAATCACTTGAACCCAGGAGGTGGAGGTTGCAGTGAGCCGAGATCAAGCCACTGCACTCCAGCCTGGGAGACAGAATGAGACTGCATCTCGAAAAAAGTCTCAGTTCTGTGACAGTGAGCATGCAATTGAATGGCTGTTCTTAGGAAAGGAGAATTAAATCATACCTATCATGCAACTGTGTTAGATAAAATTGTAGCAAAAATATTGAACCCACGTCATTTATACAACAGAATTAACTGTACTTGAAATATAATTTATGAATTTGTAGAGAGGCAAAACTGTGTCTAAATTCTCAGCAATTAGTATCTATCAGAAAATGTGCATGTAGATATACCCACTCTGTAAATGCTTTGTTGCACTTTTTTTGGTTTTGGGATTTTTGTTTGAGACAGAGTCTTGCTCTGCTGCCCAGGCTAGAGTGCAGTGGCGCGTTCTTGGCTAACTGCAAGCTCCGCCTCCCAGGTTCGAGTGATTCTTGTGCCTCAGCCTCCTGAGTAGCTGGGACTACAGGCGCACACCGCCACGCCCAGCTAATATTTGTATTTTTAGTAGAGACGGGGTTTCACCATGTTGGCCAGGCTGGTCTCAAACTCTTGACACTGGGTGATCTGCCCCGCTTTGGCCTCCCAAAGTGCTGGTTTTACAGGTGTGAGCCACCATGCCTGGCCATGCTTTCACTCTTAAAAATGCTTGGGTTTAAGAGTTGGTGGAAAAAGGAAAAAAAAAAAAAAAGCCCTGATCTGGATGATGAGTTTACGGCCATCTAGTTGAGACTGTTGTAAAGTAGAAATTTTCCCTGTAAAGAGTCACTTTCTTCCCAGGTGAAAACATTAATCAAGCAAGGATAATCTTTAAAATTAAACCTTAGTTCTAAATATGATTTTTGAGTACAAGCTTTTTTAAAGTGTTGAGTTGCTTCATTTACTTACTTGATAAAATTGAGAAGCAGTATTGCCCAGTGGTTAAGAGCACTGGTCCTAGAATTTTACTTAGTTTTAAATTCTGGCTCTAAAATGTACTATGATTTGGGGCTTGTGAGGAAGTAATGTGTGTAGAGGCGTTAATTATTAGCACAATGCCTGGAATATAGTAAGCAACCCAGTAAGTGTTAGTAATTATAAGGATCATAAATCTGATTGAATACTTACTCTGTGTCTGACCCTGCACTCAGTGCTAAGGGATTCAGAAATTATTTGACATTCTTCCGAGGAACTTGACATAGAATACTGTTTTTCCTTTGTTTTTTTGTTTTTTGAGATGGAATTTTGCTGTCGCCTAGGCTGGAGTGCAGTGGCACCATCTCTGCTCACTGCAGCCTCCGCCTCCCAGGTTCAAGCAGTTCTCCTGCCTCAGTCTCCCGAATAGCTGGGATTACAGGCACCCCCCACCACGCCTGGCTAATTTCTGTATTTTTAGTAGAGACGGGATTTTGCTATGTTGGCCAGGCTGGTCTCAAGCACCTGGCCTCAGGTGATCCACCAACCTTGGCCTCCCAAAGTGCTGGGATTACAGGTGTGAGCCACTGCGCCTGGCCTGTTTTTTTTTTCTGCCAACATTATCAAACAGTTTCCTATGTACTAACTAATAGACATCTTTATACATCTTTATACAATTTAATTCTTTTTTTTTTTTTTTTTTTTTTGCTATACAGGTTCATTTTATTGAGTGGAAAGCTTACAAAAGGTCCACTGGCCCCTTCCCTCCCCACGTGACACTCATTCCTTCCAATGCAAACTCTGGTGTATCCACACTCACTTCTGTGTCACTGGTTTCCCCCAACAAGGCACAAAGGGCGGGTGCTTCCAAAGGATCCCTTGCTCCTGGCAGCAGGACTTTCAGTGCTGGGTGTCTTGTGCAAATGGTGGCTGAAAGCAGGACTGTTAGTTCACTCAGACACTGGGATCTTCCTTACTCCTGAAGAGGGGCTTGGCTCCAGGCCCACAGTACTCGTTGTAGATGAGCTTGAAGAGGAAGAGGTGGAAGAGGGTGATGAGGGAGGCCAAGCTGAACCAGAAGAGGAAGGGCAGCCCGGGGTCCTGCTGAGCCATGTGCTCATGATGGGCCAGGATGGCCTTGAGGTGCAGTGTGTGCCGCAGGTCCTGCAGGTGTGTGAGGTCGGTGGAGATGTAGAGCAGTGGCGTGATGGGCTGTGTCACCATGACCGAGAAGGTGTGGCCCGTGGGCGCCGAGGTCAGCTCCACTGGCTCGTCCAGGCAGCCTGCCTTGCAGGCATAGATCTTGACAGGCTGGCCACCGGACTCCACGGACTCATGTAGGTAGGGCTTGCCCTCGGCATCCGCCAGCACGGCCAGGTTGATATGGTCGTTCATGTAGCAGATGCCACGCAATGCATAGCTGTTCTGCAGCACGTCGGGGTCGGCCTGGAACTGGAGGTGGTTCTCTGTGAACTGCAGCCCCCCGAAGCTGAGCACCATGCCCTGCAGGATGCCTGGGGCACCCACCTTCACCAGCCCCTTGCAGCCACGCTTCTGGAGGGTCAGCCTCCACAGGTCAGAGAGCTGCAGGATCTGCTGGACGGAGGACAGCCGCCCCGGCCACAGGTTCTCGGCGTGCATGGTGGCGTGCCCGCTGAAGCAGTGATCTTCATAGTTGAGCGTCGACTCCATCTGGTCTCGCTCCCTGTGGCTCAGGGAGGGGCTGAGCAGCGGGGCTGGCGAGCAGGAGAGCATGTAATAGAGCGTCAGGTTCACGGTGAGGCCAGACGGCCTGTGGGTGTCAGTGATCTTCTTCATTTCCACTCCTGGGCTGAAGAGCTGAGCCCAGAGGAGCTGGTGGTCTTGAAGCAGCTCCGCCGCTGGCATCTCCAAGAGCTCCAGCATTTCCTTCTGTGCCAAGTCCTGCAGCGCCTTGAGCTCCTTGGCTGCTTTGCTTTTGGGCACCTGGGGGTTAATGGGGCCAGAGACGTGCACCACCCACAGCACCGTCTCATCCAGCTGCGTCTTGGGAGCCACTTGGAGGCGGTTCACCAGCTTCTTGGCGGCCACCACCACCAGGTGCACCAACCCAGTGGGCGTAGGCGGGGACCGGCCTGAGTAGAGGAGGAACTGATGGTCTCCGACCTTCTCCAGGGTACTGGTGAAGGCCTTGGGGGCTGGGCCGGCAGTGGGCCCCACAGTCTGCAGCGCGGTCACGCGCTCCGTGGGGTTGTTGAGCTGGATGCGCTGCAGGTAGACGTGGGGTCGGCCCCTGTGCGCCAGAAAGCCCTCTTGCAGCAGCACGCAGTCGCGGCCGGACCCCGCGGCAAGGCCAGAGACGGAGGCGGGCCCGGGGCCAGCGGCCACGGGGCCAGGACCTGGGGACCCCAGCTGCAGGCAACGCACGCGGCGCAGCAGCCCCTCCCGCAGCAGCAGCACCGCCTCTCCAGCTTCAGCCAGCGCGCTCAGCGGGCGCAGCTGCACGAAGGGCACAAAGTCCGGCGCCACGGCGGGCTCCCGCTCCCCGGGAGTCACCCACAGCCGATTGGCAGCCACGTCCAGGGCCAGGAAGCCGTTGGCCACCAGGGCCGGCACTCCAGGGCCCAGCGGTACCGCCTCGCCGCGCTCCCGCAGGCCGCGCCAGGCGCGGGTGGCCGCCTCCAGGCAGGCAGACGGCTCGGTGGCGCCCAGCTCACCCCGGGACCAGGGCAGCAGGTGCAGGCCGCCCGCTGCCCGCTGCGCGCCGGACCCCCCCAAACCACAGAAGCAGCAGTAGGAGGCCAAGCAGGCAGAGGAGGCGGCGGGCCCAGCTGCTCGACAGCAGTCCCGGCAGCCCCTTGAGCCCCTGCTGCAGCCACATCGGGCCGCCAGGCGCGGGCAAGGGCGCGAGGGCGGCCGCCGGGCCCGCCGCCCAGCCCACCGGCCCGGCCGCCCGCGCCTCACTGCCCGCCCCAGACCGCGGCGCCCACCCCGGCCCCCGCCGCAACCGCCGCAGCAGCCGCCATCGCTGCTTCCTCCTCCTTCTCCTACAATTTAATTCTTCATTTAGGTTTGTGTCTGGCTGTTGCCCTGGTGTTGTTTATTAATGTTGATCATACAGCTATTTTGGCATTGCCCACAGCTATTGAGGATAAGAAATGTGATGAAGAAAGTGGTAGCTGCCCTCAGTAGAAGCTTATGAAGACGCTGTTTTTAGTTTTAAGGGATCAGTTAATCTACAACTTTTCATAGAGCATTCATTGGTTTAGATCTTAATATTATCCTGAAACTGGATAATACTTTATATTTTGAATTATCCAATTAATGCAACAAACACATGAGGGTCTATGGCATTGGAGTCATTGTTCACATTTATTCACCCAAACTTAACAGTGCTGCTTTTCCTACCCACCCACTCCCCCCTGGGCTTACTCCCTGAAGAGCAAGAACGATTTATTTATTTTTATTTAATTTTTTGAGACAGTCTTGCTCTGGCGCCAAGGCTGAAGTGCAGTGTCGCAATTTCAGCTCACTGCAGCCTCCACCTCCTGGGTTCAAGCGATTCTCCTGCCTCAGCCTTCCGAGTACCTAGGACTACAGGCATACGTGACCATGCCCAGCTAATTTTTGTATTTTTAGTAGAGACGGGATTTTGCCATGTTGGCCAAGCTGGTCTCGAACTCCTGGGCCTCAGGTGATCCGTCCACCTTGGCCTCCCAACGTGCTGGGATTATAGTCGTGAGCCACTGCACCCGGCCAGCAAGAACAATTTAAACATAAGCCAGTTTACGTTTACGTAAACTGCATGTGCACTCCAGAGTCAGAGATTCACCTGGGGATTGTGAATCTGCATTTCCCTCCTGCCTTTCAGTTTAAGCATCTTGTCATTACACGGGATTTTAGTGTTTATAAATGCATGTTCACACAATGTGGCTTCTAAACTATTTTGTGTGTATATATATGTATTATATATGTATATAGATATATGTGTGTGTGTGTGTGTGTGTGTGTGTGTGTATTTGTTGTTGTCGAGACAGGTTCTCACTCTGTTGACCAGGCTGGAGTGCAGTGGTGTGATCATGGCTCACCACCAGAGCCTCAACCTCCCAGGCTCAAGTGATCATCCCACCTAAACCTCCCAAGTAGTTGGGACTACAGGCATGCACCACCACACCTGGCTGATTTTTGTATTTTTTGCAGATATGGGGTTTTGTCATATTGCCTAAGCTGTATTTTGTCTGTCTATTTTTTTTTTTGTGACAGGTTGTTGCTCTGTCACCCAGGCAGTGGCACAATCTTGTCTCACTGTAGCCTTGACCTCCTGGGCTCAAGCAATCCTCTTGCCTCAGCCTCCTGAGTAGCTGAGACCAGAGGCATGCACTACCATGCCCGGCTTACTTTTTTTGTATTTTTTGTAGAGACGAGATTTTGCCATGTTGCCCAGGCTCATCTCAAACTCCCGGACTCAACTGATCCTCCTGCCTTGACCTCTCAAAGTGCTGGGATTACAGGCATGAGCCACCACACCTGGCATAGTTTATCTATTCGTAACAGAAATATTCATTATAATTCTATTGAAAGAAATAGCTGTGTTGCACTTAGAGAACAGTATGTTGATATCCACTCTGGCATGCCTTCCTAAGGGATTTTCAGGTTAATATGACAATTGGAGAATTGAGCCAACTTTAGACCCGTGGTGTAAAGAGAAGTCAAAATTAGTAGGAGTCTGAATCCTTGTCTTCAAGAAGCTTGTAATCTAATTGGAGAGCACATTTATACTGGAAAGCACATCTATAAAACAATTCACAGTAAAGGGTGTAAGGAATCATGAGGATAAATGGCAGCCACAAAAACTGCAAGCATTCTGTCCCATTGTCCCCATAAATACAACCAACATTTTCAAGCAACAAGTCTAGATTTTTGGTTTAGGAAAAAAGGCATCAGTATCATTAGAGGGGATGGGAAAGAGCAAAAGTGGCTTTATCTGTAAAGGCTTCCTGGAATTATTGACTTGTAATTGAACAGGTGCTAGGAGAGAGATAGATAAAAGTCATGAGGATGTTTCAGACACGATGGTCGTTGGGAGCATGAAGGTGTGAATCAAGCCAAACTGTTTATCTTATCATTTGGCTAGATGGTAGGGGACACACGGGAGTGTCACAGCAGTGAGGATCGTCAGGAGCATCACCAGCTGACTCAGGGGTGAAGATAAATTCTCTTGACCATCATATTCCTCATTCTCCTCACTGTCAGCACTGAGGCCTTTTTCGAGTGCTTTCTGAGCCTTCTCATAGTTAAAGTGGTGAATTTTATTGAAAACACTTGTTTTAAAATTTGTCTATTTTATCTAAAAATTTGGTCGTGGCTAAATGATTACCTTGTAAGCCCTTGTGGGAGCCAGTGTGATATAATTAGAGGTCAGAAACAGGAGTCAGGGACCCCAGGTTTTGGCACCTCATTGTCATTTATTAGCTCCATGACCATAGGCAAGTCGCTTAACCTCTCTGCATCTTAGTTTCCTCATCTCCAAAATGTTAGACCAGAATCAGACGTTTTTATGCTATACTTTTTTTTTTTTTTTTTTTTTTTGAGACAGGGTTTTACTCTGTACCAGGCTGGAGCGCAGTGATACAATCATAGCTTACTGTAGCCTCAAACTCCCAGGCTCAAGCGATCCTCCTACCTCTGCCTCCCAAGTAGCTAGGACTACAGGTGTGCACCACCACACCCAGCTAATTTATTTCTCACTATGTTGCCCAAGCTGATCTGAAACTCCTGGCCTCAAGTGATTCTTCTGCCTTGGCCTCCCGAAGAATTTTTTTTTTCTTTTCAATGACACTTTAAAAAAAAATTTTTTTTTAAATTTTTTAAAATTATACTTTAATTTTTAGGGTACGTGTGCACAACATGCAGGTTTGTTACATATGTATACATGTGCCATGTTGGTGTGCCGCACCCATTAACTCTTCATTTAACATTAGGTATATCTCCTAATGCTATCCCTCCTCCCTCCCCCCACCCCACAACAAGCAACAGTGTATGATGTTCCCCTTCCTGTGTCCATGTATTCTCATTGTTCAATTCCCACCTATGAGTGAGAACACGCGGTGTTTGGTGTTTTGTCCTTGAGAGAGTTTGCTGAGAATGATGGTTTCAAGCTTCATCCATGTCCCTACAAAGGACATGAACTCACCATTTTTTATGGCTGCATAGTATTCCATGGTGTATATGTGCCACATTTTCTTAATCCAGTCTATCATTGATGGACATTTGGGTTGGTTCCAAGTCTTTGCTATTCTGAATAGTGCCACAATAAACATACGTGTGCATGTGTCTTTATAGTGGCATGATTTATAATCCTTTCGGTATATACCCAGTAATGGGATGGCTGGGTCAAATGGGATTTCTAGTTCTAGATCCCTGAGGAATCACCACACTGTCTTCCACAATGGTTGAACTAGTTTAGAGTCCCACCAACAGTGTAAAAGTGTTCCTATTTCTCCACATCCTCTCCAGCACCTGTTGTTTCCTGACTTTTTAATGATCACCATTCTAACTGGTGTGAGATGGTATCTCATTGTGGTTTTGATTTGCATTTCTCTGATGGCCAGTGATGATGAGCATTTTTTCATGTGTCTTTTGGCTGCATAAATGTCTTCTTTTGAGAAGTGTCTGTTCATATCCTTCACCCACTTTTTGATGGGGTTGTTTTTTTCTTGTAAATTTGTTTGAGTTCATTGTAGATTCTGGATATTAGCCCTTTGTCAGGTGAGTAGACTGCAAAAATTTTCTCCCATTCTGTAGGTTGCCTGTTCACTGTGATGGTAGTTTCTTTTGCTTTGCAGAAGCTCTTTAGTTTAATTAGATCCCATTTGTCAGTTTTGGCTTTTGTTGCCATTGCTTTTGGTGGTTTAGACATGAAGTCCTTGCCCATGCCTGGGTCCTGAATGGTATTGCCTAGGTTTTCTTCTAGGGTTTTTATGGTTTTAGGTCTAACATTTAAGTCTTTAATCCATCTTGAATTAATTTTTGTATAAGATGTAAGGAAGGGATCCAGTTTCAGCTTTCTACATATGGCTGGCCAGTTTTCCCAGCACCATTTATTAAAAAGGGAATCCTTTCCCCATTTCTTGTTTTTGTCAGGTTTGCCAAAGATCAGATAGTTGTAGATATGCGGCATTATTTCTGAGGGCTCTATTCTGTTCCATTGGTCTATATCTCTGTTTTGGTACCAGTACCATGCTGTTTTGGTTACTGTAGCCTTGTAGTATAGTTTGAAGTCAGGTAGCATGATGCCTCCAGCTTTGTTTTTCTGGCTTAGGAGTGACTTGGCAATGCGGGCTCTTTTTTGGTTCCATATGAACTTTAAAGTAGTTTTTTCCAATTCTGTGAAGAAAGTCATTGGTAGCTTGATGGGGATGGCATTGAATCTATAAATTACCTTGGGCAGTGTGGCCGTTTTCACGATATTGATTCTTCCTACCCATGAGTGTGGAATGTTCTTCCATTTGTTTGTATCCTCTTTTATTTCATTGAGCAGTGGTTTGTAGTTTTCCTTGAAGAGGTCCTTCACATCCCTTGTAAGTTGGATTCCTGAGTATTTTATTCTCTTTGAAGCAATTGTGAATGGGAGTTCACTCATGATTTGGCTCTCTGTTTGTCTGTTATTGGTGTATAAGAATGCTTGTGATTTTTGCACATTGATTCTGTATCCTGAGACTTTGTTGAAGTTGCCTATCAGTTTAAGGAGATTTTGGGCTGAGACGATGGGGTTTTCTAGATATACAGTCATGTCATCTGCAAACAGGGAGAATTTGACTTCCTCTTTTCCTAATTGAATACCCTTTATTTCCTTCTCCTGCCTCATTGCCCTGGCCAGAACTTCCCACACTGTGTTGAATAGGAGTGGTGAGAGAGGGCATCCCTGTCTTGTGCCAGTTTTCAAAGGGAATGCTTCCAGTTTTTGCCCATTCAGTATGATATTGGCTGTGGGTTTGTCATAGATAGCTCTTATTATTTTGAGATACAGTCCATCAATACCCAGTTTATTGAGAGTTTTTAGCATGAAGGGTTGTTGAATTTTGTCAAAGGCCGTTCTGCATGTATTGAGATAATCGTATGGTTTTTGTTGTTGGTTCTGTTTATATGCTGGATTACATTTATTGATTTGCGTATGTTGAACCAGCCTTGCATCCCAGGGATGAAGCCCACTTGATCATGCTGGATAAGCTTTTTCATGTGCTGCTGGATTCAGTTTGCCAGTGTTTTGTTGAGGATTTTTGCATCGATGTTCATCAGGGATATTGGTCTAAAATTCTCTTTTTTTGTTGTGTCTCTGCCAGGCTTTGGTATCAGGATGATGCTGGCCTCATAAAATGAGTTAGGGAGGATTTCCTCTTTTTCTATTGATTGGAATCGTTTCAGAAGGAATGGTACCAGCTCCTCCTTTTACCTCTGGTAGAATTCGGCTGTGAATCCATCTGGTCCCGGACTTTTTTTGGTTGGTAAGCTCTTAATTATTGCCACAATTTCAGAGCCTGTTATTGGTCTATTCAGAGATTCAACTTCTTCCTGGTTTAGTCTTGGGAGGGTGTATGTGTCGAGGAATGTATCCATTTCTTCTAGATTTTCTAGTTTATTTGCGTAGAGGTGTTTATAGTATTCTGTGATGGTAGTTTGTATTTCTGTGGGATTGGTGGTGATATCCCCTTTATCATTCAATGAAACTTTTTACAAATAAAAACTTTACTACTTTACTCAAAACCCTGTTATACAAAACAGAACTGATCTGCTAGGGAGTTAGAAGTCCCAACTGCTTACCTAACCCTTCCTTCTCAGAGTCCTCCCAGGGACCTTAAGGCTCAGGAGAACACAGCTGGAAAATCCCTGGACTAGATCCCTTAGGTCCCTTCTAGAATGTAACAATTTCTGAATCTTATATTGATAAATGGAGTGGAATTTCTTAAAAACAATTTTCAGGAGGCAATGCAGTTTTAAATACGTACGTATTGTATGCCATGCTGTAAGATATTGCTAGATACAGTGAGCAATAGGAAAAGGTAAACACAGCTCTTCCTTTAAGCAGCACACTTAGAAGAGTAAGAGGGGAACAAAAGAGCTATAACTTATATATGATATTGTATGTATTATATGTAATATAATATATAATATATAATTTATTGTTATAACACAACTCATACTACATAGATTGAAGTCAACAAGAATTTTCTCCCTAAAAATAACTACAGAGATTAAGAATAGCAAAAGGAAAATGAATGCGTATGTTTTAATTCTGCAAAAAGTTCGGGCACAGTGACTCAGCCTGTAATCCCAGCAGAAGGATAACTTGAGCTCAGGAGTTTGAGACCAGCCTGTGCAGCATAATGAGACCTTGTATCTACAAAAAAATTTTGAAAATTAGCCAGGCATGGTGGCGAGCACTTGTATTCCCAGGTACTCAGGAGGCTGAGGTGGGAGGATCACTTGATCCCTGGAGGTCAACGCTGCAGTGAGCCACGATCAAACCACTGTACCCCAGCCTGTGTAACAGAGCGACTGCCTCAAAAATAATATTTGTCAAAATAGCTTGTCTTTGTATCACTGCCACATTGCTTGTCTGAAGCGAAGCTGACTCACTTTGTTATCATAAGTGATCTTACCAAAGACCAAGTTGTCCAGTTGCCTTGGAGTGTAGGTCGTGCGTTGCCAGCACCCTGGGGCTGTGTACAATGGCCAGGCTGAGGGGACCTTGTGGTTACCCCCATGGGACTTGTAACTTGTCAAGTGGGAAGGTGGTACCAAGTGAAGAAGGGTAGGGTCCTTGGTTTTGGCCTCACGTGGTTCTTCCCAGAATGAATGGTGAAAAAATTATAATTCTGCAGAAAAATTTAAATTCTATTTTACTTACTTTTTGGATGGGAGATAGGTGTACACATGGCACTAAAATTCAAAAGGAACTTAAGGAGGCCAGGCACGGTGGCTCACACCTGCAATCCCAGCACTTTGGGAAGCCAAGGTGGGCAGATCACTTGAGGTCAAGAGTTCGAGACTAGCATGGCCAACATGGTGAAACCCCCCCGTCTCTACTAAAAATACAAAAATTAGCTGGGCATGGCGGTGTGTGCCTGTAATCCCAGCTACTTGGGAGGCTGAGGCAAGAGAATCACTTGAACCCAGGAGGCAGAGGTTGCAGTGAGCAAGGTCATGCCATTGCACTCTAGTCTGGGCAACAGAGTAAGACTCCATCTCAAAAAATAAAAATAAAAACAGCGTCTTCCTCTAGGAAGTGGGGCTGGAAGACTTTTACTTTTTCTGTTATACTTTTGTACTATTGCAAGTTTTAAAATCATGTATTTCACAGTAAATCCAGAAGAAATTATGCACTTAATTTTTCTGGGTGAATTGTGTTATAGAGGTAATACAGGATTATTAAATCATAGGATACACGGAGAGGAGTTTAGTGTGATAAGATCCAAACAGATTGGCAAATTTCGAAGAACTTTACTGCTAGGCCAACACGTTTAGATTCCAAAATAGAACAAACATATTTAGAAGCAATATTCTGGCCCTTTAACAGTTTATTCTGTTTGTTTTTCCTTCTTTGATTACTTACAGTTGTAATACCTTTTAAAGACATTTTATCTCTTCCTTATTCCAAATTTAATTTAATACATAGAATATGTATATTTACAAAATATGTTAACTAAATGAATTATTTTTGAATTATTTTGAGACTTTCTAAAATAGTTTAAAGTATCTTGAGTTGTCATGAAACTAACTTTGAAAGGTGCTGATTTAAAGTGACAATATTTGTGGCCATGCAAGAAAAGAGGCACTGGACATTTTAATAAGCAGTTTAATAGAATTTAAATATATGGCATCCAATTACCGACAGAATACAAAGCATCATAAAGTATGATTTGCAGACATATTTTATAAATTGGAACACCTTAAGGATTCATGGCATTTGTGTAAAATGTGTGGTCGTTAACACATTTTAATACATTGATTCTATTGTGGAAGGTCGTGTGACATGGAATGTTAAACAATTAAAATGGTCAAATGTACTTCCATGTTTATGTGATTTGCATTCATAGGAAGAAAATGGGTAATGCCGAAGGAACATTGGCCTAGAGAAGCTTACTGAAGCAAGGGAATTTGGAGTGAGACTTTCTCCCGCTGCGGCTTTCTGCCCCCACACCGCGGCTTTTGCAGCTTTTTGCCTCCGCCGCCGCGGCGTTTTGCCGCCGCGGCTTTTTGCCCCCGCTGCCGGGGCTTTTTGCTCCCCCGCGGCCGGGGCTTTTTGCCCGCCGCGGCTTTTTGCCCGCCGAGGCTTTTTGCCCCCCTTTGCCGCGGCTTTTTGCCCGCCGCGGCTTTTTGCCCCCCTTTGCCGCGGCTTTTTGCCCGCCGCGGTTTTTTGCCCCCCGCCGCCGCGGCTTTTTGCCACCGCCGCTTTTTGCCCCCCGCCGCCGCGGCTTTTTGCGCCCGTCGCCCTGGCTTTTTGCCCTCGCGGCCGCGGCTTTTTGCTCCCCGCCGCCGCGGCTTTTTGTGGGTTTTTTGCCCCAGCTCCCACTGCTTTTTGTCCCCCCCCCGCCGCGGCTTTATGCCCCCGCCCCGGCGGCTTTCTTCCACCGCGGCTTTTTGCCCCGCATTTTTGCCCCCCGCCGCCGCGGCTTTCTGCTCCCGCCGCCGCGGCTTTCTGCTCCCGCCGCCGCGGCTCTGAGGGCGGGAGCGGCAGACTCCGCTGCCAGCTCTACTGGCGTCCTGGCAAGGGCAGCGCCGAGGGGCGCTCCCGGTCCAGCTCTCCCGGCTCGGGGGTTCCTTGCCTAGGCGCCCGAGCCCCGGGCTCCCTGCCTCGGCCGCTGTGGCCTGCATAGAGCGGCACTGTGCGCGGAGGCAATGGGAGAGAAGAAGGAGGGCGGTGGCGGGGGTGATGCAGCGGCCGCTGAGGGTGGCGCAGGGGGCACGGCCAGCCCGGGGCTGCAGCAGTGCGGGCAGCTCCAGAGGCTCATCGGCATCTCCATTGGCAGCCTGCGCGGGCTGGGCACCAAGTGTGCTGTGTCCAACGACCTCACCGAGCAGGAGATACGGACCCTGGAGGTAAGGGGTTTGGGGACCTGGGCTGGGCTCGAGGAGCGGCCCGGACACCTCCCTTGAGGCCCCAGTTCACTCCTGGCCGAGTTGCATCCTTGAGCCCGCGTCGCGCCCTTGGAGGCTTCCCCTCCCTCCTGCACTCGCTGATGCGGCAGCCGAGGGACCCGGGACCAGCCCTCACCTTGGGCAGGATTTGTGGGGCGGGTGCTTGGTGGGAACTGGGATGGAGGCTCTAGGGTCCCGTGGGGCGAGGGGGGGGGTGGGTGGGCTGCGCACGGACATCCCCTTACCCCCCGAATTTCCATCTGGTCTAGCCCTCTCATCTTGTAGGTGAGGAAACCAAAGGCCTGAGGGGGAACTGACTTGCCAGGAACCCCTGTTAAGGAGAATTAACAAAGTGTGGTTATTAAAGGAGAACTGAGTTGGGAGTCAGACCTGGAGTCCCACACCCTTGGTTAAGTCATTATACCACCTTGAGTCTGGCCTGTTGACTGAGGGTGAGCCACTCCAGCCTCGTCTGATTGTGGGGTCTTGACCTCGAGGGGTTTCGTGCAGGAAGAAGCAAATGGGTTTGCTTTCCTAGCTCTGTCCAGTACTTTAGGGACCCTGAGGACTGAAGAGATTCTTGGAGAGCCATCTGGTGTATGTCATGGGTGGGCGTTTCTTGAAGGTCTGTCTGCCCAGTGGGCTGGCTCAGCCCGAATGAACTGTCTTGAATCTTTGGAGTTGTGTGTGTACTTTTAAGGGCTTCTCATCCTTGCACCAAAAGATCCCCTGGAAATTAGGTGGGAAAACCTTACCTTTTGTGGGGCCTTGTGTTTGTCTTAAAAGTTCATGCACATGGCCAGGTGTGGTGGCTCCCACCTGTTATCCTGTCCTGGATCCCTTGAGTCAAAGAGTTTGAGACCAACCTGGACAATACAGTGAGACCCCATCTCTACAAAAGATAAAATATTAGCCAGGGGTGGCTGTGCGCATCTGTAGTCCCAGCTAGTACTGTGGCTGAGGCGGGAGGAGCACTTGAGCCTGCACTGAGCTGTGATCTCACCAGTGTACTCCAGCCTGGGCCACAGAGCAAGACCTTGACTCAACAACAACAACAACAAAAATTCTTGAAGATTTTGCATTCTGTCCCAGTATCCATTGGTTTTCATGTCAAGATAATGTGAGAAATTCTTTACAATTGCTTCCAGAAGGAATAGCCTTTTGATTTAGTGCACAGGTGTCCAGTCTTTTGGCTTCTCAGGCCCACATTGGAAGAAGACTGCTCCTGGGCCACACATAAAATACACTAATGCTAACAACAGCTGATGAGCTGAAAAAAAAAAAAAGGTTTGTGCAGAATTTTGGTGATACCCACGACCAAAGATAGGCGGAAAAGTCCTTGTAGTCACAGGGTTGGACACGGCTGATCTAGTGTCTTGTCGTCCGTTTTGGCTTTTTCCCTGTTTCCAGAATGCAGGTAGAGATGTAGAGACGTGCTCTCAGGACAGCTGTTGAGATAAAAAAAATTCGTTGTCATTTATTCCCAAGGACAGCTGTTTGTCATTTGCATTGAAAAAGTCTCCATTCAAACTGCTGTCACATATAAAATCTATTTATATAAGTCTGTATTTTTCTGTTGTCTTGGCCTTTGTGGGCAGTAGTGTGTTTTAACCAAGCAAACTGTCCTTCCAAATAATGAAGCCGAAGTCAGCCTGCCTGCTTGCCATTTTTCTTCCCCTTCCATTTTTCTAACCTCAGGATGGTTGTAAGAATGAATTAAGATTTGTGTTTAAGGCCGGGCACAGTGTCTCAGGCCTGTAATCCCAGCACTTTGGGAGGCGGAGACGGATGTATCACTTGAGCTCAGGAGTCCAAGACCAGCCTGGGCAACATACTGAGACTCCGTCTTGTATAATTAAATTAAAATTTAAAAAAAGAAGAGAAAAAGACCTGTGCTTAAAATTTAAAAAAAGGGGGGAAAGTGTAATGCAAAATGTGGACTATGCCAGCCATGATTGGGAAAAATAATTTTTCATACAGCATTATCTGTAGACTTGTATTAGCAGCATACTGGTCATAAGCGTTTTGCTTTCCTCAAATATGTTGAGGTAAGCTACTTTAAAGTGTGGTGGGGCTTTCTTCCACGTGGCTCCTGGAGGTGTT
Organism: Pan paniscus; assembly: GCF_029289425.2. NCBI lineage: Eukaryota > Metazoa > Chordata > Mammalia > Primates > Hominidae > Pan > Pan paniscus. The sequence continues at coordinate 80,618,289 of NC_073255.2, read as the reverse complement.
GAGTCCCAATTTAGCCAATTAATTTGGGTTTAGTTTTGATATGGATAAGGGAGACCAGCTTCATTCACGGTGCACACACAGTTTTGCCAGTAAGGAAAAAAAAAGCCACCTGAATGTTCCTACTCATTAGATGCTATCTGGAGAGCTCCTACCCCACCCCCACCAAGGCCCGGGCCCTTAAAAAGACTCAATGCAGCCTTTCTGTATCTCATACTGTATTCTTCAAGATGCTCCTGTGAAAGAAAGTTGTGCTGCACCAGCCATCTCCCTCCTGAAGATCCCTGCGGATGAGGATTTGTGTTTTAAAGGTTCTGAGAAGTCCTGCAACAACAGTTCTCAAACTTATTTGTCCAGGGGATCTTTTCTTCCACTGAACGTAGTTGGGGAGACACGGCCTTAAGCCTTGAGCAGAGAAAGAGACAAGAAACTGTTGGCTCACTTACAACCAAGTGTTGTGTTTATGTTTTAGGTTTTTATGAAACTGAGGTGCTGTTTGAGGTTCTAAATCAAACTGGGTGGTTGAAGAGAGGCTGGTATCCCTGTAGACTTAGCCAGCCATGAGAGGTTGCCTTTTGTTGAAGGAGGTGTTTTACAAAGGGAAATAGGGTGTCTCCTGGGCATCACATTAGCACTTAAATACATGTATCACTGAAATGAAATGAAATGATGAAATGATCAAATGAAGAAACGTAATGATGAAATGATGAAATGAAATGATGAAATGATGAGATTAGATGAAATGATGAAATCGAATGATGAAATGAAATAATGAAATGATGAAACAAAATGGTGAAATGAAATGAGGAAATGAAATGAAATGATGAACTGATGAAGTGAAATAATGAAGTGAAATGATGAAAAGATGATGAAATGAAATGATATGAAATGATGAAATGATGAAGTGAAACAATGAAATGAAATGATGAAATGAAAAGATGATGAAATGAAGAAATGATATGAAATGATGAGATGAAATGTAATGAAGTGATGAAGTGAAATGATGAAATAATGAAATGAAATGATGAATTGATGACATGAAATGATGAAATGACAAGATTAAAAGGTGAAATGAAACGAAATGATTAAATGAAATGACGAGATGAAAAGATGAAATGATGAGATGAAATGAAATCATTAGATGAAATGATGAAATCATGAGATGAAGTGAAATGATGAAATGATAAGATGAAATGAGAAATGGAATGATGAAATGGAATGATGATGAAATGGTGAAATGAAGTGAAATGAAATGATGAAATGATGAAGAAATGATATGAAATGATGGAATGAAATGATGAAATGAAGTGAAATAATGAAATGATGAAATAAGGAAATGAAATGAATTGACAAAATGAAATGATGAATGACGAAATGAAAAGATGAAATGAAATGAAATAATGAAATGAGATGAAAAGATGCTATGAATTGATGAGATGAAATGAAATCATGAGATGAAATGATGAGATGAAATCATGAGATGAAATGATGAGATGAAGTGAAATGATGAAATGATGAGATGAAATGATGAAATGAAATAATGAAATGAAAGGATGAAATGATGAGATGAAATGATGAAATGATGAAATGGAATGATGAAATGAAATGATGAAATGGTGAAATGAAATGAGGAAATGAAATGAAATGATGAAGTGAAATGAAATGAAATGATGAAATGAAAAGATCAAATGATGAAATGATATGAAATGATGAAGTGAAGTGAAATGATTAATGAAATAATGAAATGATGAATTGATGAAATGAAATGATGAGATGAAAAGATGAAATGAAATGATGAAATGAGATGAAAAGATGAAATGAGATGAAATGAAATGATGAGATGAAATGAAATCATGAGATGAAATTATGAAATGATGAGATGAAGTGAAATGATGAAATGAGGAAATGCAATGATGAGATGAAATGATGAAATGAAATAATGAAATGAAAGGATGAAATGATGAGATGAAATGATGAAAGGATGAAATGAAATGAAATGATGAAATGAGGAAATGATAAGTCAAATGATGAAATGATGAAATGGAAAGATGAAATGATGAAATGATATGAAATGAAATGAAATGATATTAAATGATGAAATGATGAAATGAAGTCAAATGATGAAATGATGAAATAAATGAAATGAATTGATGAAATAAAATAATGAAATGATGAGATGAAATGAAATGATGAAATGATGGAATGATGAAATGAAATGATGAAATGGTGAAATGAAATGAAGAAATGAAATGATGAAGTGAAATGATGAAATGAAATGATGAAATGAAAAGTTCAAATGAAGAAATGATGTGAAATGATGAAATGAAGTGAAATGATTAATGAAGTGATGAAATGATGAATTGATGAAATGATGAGATGAAAAGATGAAATGATGAGATGAAAAGATGAAATGAGATGAAATGAAATCATGAGATGAAATGAAATCATGAGATGAAATTATGAAATGAGATGAAGTGAAATGATGAAATGAGGAAATGCAATGATGAGATGAAATGATGAAATGAAATAATGAAATGAAAGGATGAAATGATGAAAGGATGAAATGAAATGAAATGATGAAATGAGGAAATGAAATGATGAAATGAAATGATAAGTCAAATGATGAAATGATGAAATGGAAAGATGAAATGATGAAATGAAATGATGAAATGATATGAAATGATGAAGTCAAATGATGAAATGATGAAATAAGTGAAATGAAATGAATTGATGAAATAAATGAATTGAGATGAAAAGATGCAATGATGAAATGACGAGATGAAAAGATGAAATAAAATGATGAGATGAAATGCAATGATGAGATGAAATCATGAGATGAAATGAAATGATGAGATGAAGTGAAATGATGAAATGAAATGTTGAGATGAAATGATGAAATGAAAGAATGAAATGAAATGATATGATGAAATGAAATGATGCAACAAAATGATGAAAGGATGAAATAATGAAATGAGATGAAAAGATGAAATGAGATGAAAAGATGAAATGATGAGATGAAATCATGAGATGAAATGATGAGATGAAATGTTGAGATGAAATGATGAAACGAAATGATGAAAGGATGTAATGAAATGAGGAAATGAAATGAAATGATGAAATAGATGAACCAAAAATACTTATTCATTTTTTTTCTTGGCATCCTTCTAAGAGTATTTTAGTGAGGTTAATTTCTAAAACTAAATTGCTATTCAATGACTTTACAGTTGGCCTTTGCACCACAGGGGTTTGAACTGTGCAGGTCCACTTAGCAAAACCAACAATTCTACATCCTTCTCCACACCCTGCCCATGAAAAGGATGAGGATGAAGACCTGTTTGATCATCTACTTCCATTTAATAACTAGTAAATATATTTTCCTTATGATTTTCTTTTTCTTTTCTCTGGCATGTTTGTTAAGAATACAGTATATAAGACATATAACATATTAAATATGTGTTAATTGACTGCTTGTGTTATTTGTAAGGCTTACAGTAGGCTATTAGTAGTTAAGTTTTGGGGGAGTCAAAGTTATAGTGGATTTTCTACTGTGCAGGGGGGCCAGCACCCCAACCTCCGTGTTGCTTAAGGGTCAACTGTACATGTTATTTCCTTTCCTGTAAGAGAAAAATGATGAGAAGGTCTTTTCTCCAATAAGTGTATTCAAAATGTAGCAGACTTGAAATGTGTTGGCGCCACCATTTTGCGTCTCACTTTGAAAACTTATTATTAAAAATCATACTAAAGCCTTACTTTTCCAACCTTAGAAAAAATGTTACAAAGAAAAGGAGTGAAACCATGCTAGTTTGCCCTGAAATTTGAAATTATCTTGTAAAAATATATTTTTACATTAATTGCTTCCAAAATAGAGATCAGTTGCATACAAATGGCAGGTCACCCTAATCCACCCTATGACTGCACTTAGATTCGTGAGGAATTGTGCCATCTAGAAAGGACAGAGAAGAGGAATAGAGTGCTCTGCGTCTTGAAATATAAACATGCACATAGACACATGCTTTGATTCTGTTATCACTGTGTACTTACTGCTAGGAAGAGGGCGTGTTTGTGTATTTTTATGCTAATTGTTATGCAAGTTGTTAATGATTTAGGCTTTCAGAACCATATAAAGGTTTTTTCCTTTCAGATATAAACTGTCTTGCATTGTTCTTCTGATCATATGAGGGATAAATTTGCCTAAATATTCTTCAGACCATAATGTTATGTCCATATAAATGCCAGTAGCAAGAGTAGAATCAACCACAACTGCCTTTGTAATTATTAAAAGCATGTGTGCCCATAAGTAATTGGCATTTTATATAATCAAGAATCTTTGATATAATAATCTCTCAACTATTTGAAACATGGCTCACATATATTAATTTTATATGCAAATATATGTATAATATCATTGTATATGAAACTAAATTTTGGACTTTAGAACAGCTACTTAGAATCTTGACTTAAATGTCCACAGTAATATTTGACTTAAAAAAATTTAGCCCACTGTCACTATGATGAAAAAAATTACTATAAAATTGTTTAAAAATTTTTTCCACCCTAACGTTTAGAACATTCTCACATTTGTGGTTAAAACCTATTGTGATTGTTCCTAGAATTTAGATAAAAAATGTTCCAGAAAGTTTGAAGAGAAGCACTTCAGTCAATTTGTATTTGTTCAAGCATGAAGAAATGGCATTTCATTGACATTTTAAAAACTATTCAGATTCCCTCTTTGAATTCAAGTGTTTCAAAGATATCTTATTTTTAAATACCAAAATAGGAATAGAATATGAAGGGCTGGTTATGAGTAATATGATACACTTTTATGAGAGGATGAGATCACAATAACAATAGCTCCTCTCATAGAATAGCCAGCAAGTCTCCACTAAATAACAGTGCCTTGATTTTATAGATGTTTAATCTTGGATATTGAGTTCATGTGAACCATTTGTAGACACAGGAGTTTATTAAAGAATTATATAATATCTTTCAAGTATTTAGAATAGTGTTGAAATTAAGCTTGCATCCCCACGATTTTCAGAGGTTCTGATGCCTAATAAACTCAGCCCCTTGTATGCCAAAATTGGCTTAAAGCCCACCCGTTACCCAAGCTACACTTCAAGCATCAAGGCTCAAAAATGTAATTTTAAATATGCAAGAGTTTGAGGAATTCACTACTCACACTTTCTTGAACAGTCTATCCAAGTGCATCAAGCAAAATGTGAGTAAAGAAATTTTGACCAAAGGATTGATAGTAATGTTGAATACGTTTAATAGTAGATCTAAGATTAAAAGGTGAGAGTGAGGGTGAGAAGAGTGTATGAATGCTTTGTGTTCTGACAAAGAGAATGTAGCACCCATGTCCTACCTGCTCGGTTGCATTGCCAGTGCCCACGGTAGGCTATTTTATCCCAGTTTTTAGGTTTTTTTGTTTTGTTTTGTTTTTTTCTTTTCAGGAGAGTTAGTCCAAGACCAATAACTCCATAACTGGTAGAATTGGAAGACTTCAATAGTGCTTAACATTTTGTACATAGCTTTATAACAGTTTTCTTTTTCTTTTTTTCTGAGAGATTCTTTTCAATATACCCAATCATGGTTGAACTCAAAGTCATTGCTTATTTAAAATCTACAACTGCTGACGTTTTGTATCCTTCACATTCCAGGTAATTGGTTTTTTTGTGCATTTTCTGTATTTTTCTCCGTCAGTCTGCCTAGATATTTGTTAGATTTAATATTTTAATATTTTTCTGAAAAAGTGAGCTTTTGCAGTTTTAAACATATACTCAGTTGTTTTAATTCTGCTTTTTCATGTACTATTTCCTCTTTTTTTTTTTTTGATACTATGTGGGAAGCCAAATAATTTAAAGGAAACTTGGATAGTAAGGACTCAGAGGAGCGGAAGTTAGTTGGCTGATTCAGATGTTTGGTGGCATAAGACTCTGTTAGTAATCTAGGCAAGCAGTAATGACAGCATCAAGGGAGTGAGGATGGACTGATAGTGTAGAATTTAAGATATAAGGTAGAATTTGCTTCCTTAATGAGTTCAGGTTTGCGTGTGTTGGGTACAAAAGTTTGATGGGACATCCATGAAGAGAATTCCAGCCATAAGTAGTTATAAAGGTCTGAACATCAGGAGAAATCAGAGCTAAGGGTAGGTATTCGGAGCCATCAGTATTTAGGGAGTATGGGGCTACCCAGAAAGAGTGAGTGGATTGAAACAGAGGCCAATGATTTCAGACCAAGGTAAACAGAAGTGTGCGCTTTGATTTTTACGGGGGGAGGAAAAACCCATAATTGGTGTTTGAGCCTGTGAGAACAGTACTGTGGGCTCCCAGCATGCTTTGCTGGGTTTTATCTGTTCTAGATGTTTTTATGCCATCAGTCTGTGATTCTCCTTCCAGACGTGGGGTAGAGTGCATAGTCAGAATATAGCCAGAGCAGCTGACAGAGGTCAAGATTCATTTTTAAGCAAAGATTCAAGAAGTTAAAACCACACACAAGTGTTTTACTGGGCATCCTTATCCAACTACCCTATATCTTCACTTTGAAAATAGTTTAAACATTGCCTGAGAGGACACAGAACTAATAGACTTTTGGAATTCTTCTTTGCAGGCCTGTAAATTACTCTCTGATGACTCTGAACAAGTGCGCAGTGCTGCAGTCTAGTTTATCTGGGTTGTCAGTCAGCTCTATCCTGAAAGGTCAGTGTGGGTGTAAGCTGGCTTTTGTTGATTGTGAAGCCGTTTTCCTCTCCTCTCACCATGCAAAAAGCCCACTTCTAGAAAAGAAATGTTGGTTAGATTTTTGGAAGGCAATGGGGAGTAAGGGAAAAGCACAGGCCCTGAAAATCAGATTGCCTGGTCCTCATTTTTCATCTCTGATAGGAGCTTTCTGTATACCTTCAGAAAGATACTTCACTTCTTTTGTCCTAATCTTCTCATCCATAAGTGAAGAAATTGGAATATCTTTCTTAAATGGTTTTCAGTACTTTACAAAAAAATCTTTAAAATTGTTTGGGACCCATTTTAGTTTGGCTTGCGCCAAATGCCGGACAAAGATACCAGATGAGTTTGAGAATAATGATCTCTTATGTAGTTTTCCTGGTTAAAAATATTTTCACAGCAATTAAATTAACCACAGTGATTCTTTGAGGAGGTAGGCAATATTATTTATTATATTTTGTAAGATAGAATATGATATTTATAAATATTCATCTTTTATTTATAAATATTTATAGAATATTTTATTTTTCCTTGTATAGGAAAAAGAGGTGTTTTTTCCTCTTCATTAAACTGCCAAAATTTGAAAACCAGAATGGATTAATAAACCTGTAGGAGTAGGCTCCATTTGTAGTAGACTCCTTTTTAGGACTTAGACACATACAAAGAAAAGAGCTAACTGGAAATTGTCTCTTCTTTTAGGACTGGATTGATAAGTAAGTTTTATATTGATTTATTCTGAGATTTAATGTATTTATAGAAGTTCAGTCTGGACACGGTGGTGCCTGTAATCCCAGCACTTTTGGAGGCCGAGGTGGGCGGATCACCTCGGGTCAGGAGTTCAAGACCAGCCTGGCCAACATGGTGAAACCTCATCTCTACTGAAAATACAAAAATTAGCCGGGCATGGTGGCACACGCCTGTAATCCCAGCTACTAGGGAGGCTAAGGCAGGAGAATCGCTTGAACCCGGGAAGTGGAGATTGCAGTGAGCTGAGATCGCACCACTGCACTCCAGCCTGGGTCACAGAGCAAGACACTTTCTCTCAAAAAAAAAAAAAAAAGAAGAAGAATTTCAGTTACAGAAGATAATAAACTTAAGGATGTGAAATATTTGGTGGAAGCTAGTTTTTGATAATTTCATAAATCTTTGAACCTTTGGTGGGTTACGTACTTTTTTTTTTAAGGCAGGGTCTTGCTCTGTGGCCCAGGCTGCAGTGCAGTGATGTGATCTCGGCTTACTGCAACCTCCAACTCCTGGGTTGAAGCAATTCTCATGCCTGAGCCTCCCAAATAGCCGGAATTACAGTTGCGCCCCACCACACCCAGCTCATTTTTTGTATTTTTAGTAGAGATGAGGTTTTGCCATGTTGGGTAGGCTAGTCTTGAACCCCTGGCTTCAGGTAATCTGCCCACCTCAGTATCTCAGTGTGCTGGGATTACACGCCTGGCTGAACCTTTGGTGGGTTACACACTTTTATTCAATACATTGAGAATTTGCACCTGATTGCAGTGGCTCAGCCCTGTAATCCTAGCACTTTGGGAGGCTGAGGCGGGCGGATTGCTTGATCTCAGGAGTTTGAGATCAACCTGGGCAACATGGTGAACTGTCTCTACTAAAAATATAAAAAATTAGCTGGGTGTGGTGGCATGCTTTTGTAGTCCCAGCTACTCAGAAGAGTGAACTGGGAGGATCACCTGAGCCCAGGAAGTTGACACTGCGGTGAGCAGTGCTCATGCCACTGCACTCCAGCCTGGGTGACAGAAGTGAGACCCTGTCTCAAAAAAAAAAGCATAATTTGCAATGCAACTGAAAGAGTTGGTTTGTACTCCTAGAGTGATTTGTTTATTTCAAACTGTATTTAATCATTCTAGGATTTGAACTATTCAATTATCATTTTTGTGTGTGTCAGTCTTCATTGACTGCTCTCAGTTTATTGAGCCTGCAGCCTTACTTACTTATGTATTTATTTGTTTATTATTATTATTATTATTTGAGATGGAGTCTCGCTCTGTTGCCCAGGCTGGAGTGTAGTGGCACTATCTCGGATCACTGCAACCTCCACCTTCCAGGTTCAAGCGATTCTCCTGCCTCAGCCTCCTGAGTAGCTGGGATTGCAGACATGTGTCACTGTGCCCGGCTAATTTTTATATTTTCAGTAGAGAGGAGGTTTCACCATGTTGGCCAGGCTGGTCTCAAACTCTTGACCTCAAGTTATCCACCTGCCTCAGCCTCCCAAAGTGCTGGGATTACAGGCGTGAGCCATTGCACCCAGACTGTATTTATTTTTTGAGACAGGGTCTTGCTCTGTCATCCAGGCTGGAGTGCCGGGGTGTGATCTCAGCTCACTGCAACCTTCACCTCCAGAGCTAAAGTTATGTTCCCACTTCAGCCTCCCAAGTAGCAGGGACTATCAGCGCATGCCACCATGCCTAGCTAATTTTTGTATTTTTTTTGTAGAGATGAGGTTTTGCCATATTGCTCAGGTTGGTCTTGAACTCTTGGGCTCAAGCAATCTACCTGCCTGGGCCTCCCAAAGTGTTGGGATTATAGATGTGAGCCACTGTGCATGGCCTGAATCTGCAGACTTAGATTCATGTTTTGTTCTAAGTGATTTCATTTCTTTTCTTTTAATGTAGCATTGTCCCAATTCCTTCTTCTAATGAAGAAATACGCTTAGTTGATGATGCGTTTGGAAAAATTTGTCACATGGTCAGTGATGGCTCTTGGGTGGTTCGTGTTCAGGCAGCAAAACTGTTGGTAAGTTATACTTTTTATGTATGTATGAATGCATGTATATATTTATTTATTTTCTTTTCTGTAGAAATGAGGCCTGTGTGGCCCAGGTTGGTCTCAAACTCTTGGCCTCAAGCAGTCCTCCTGCCTCAGCCTCCCAAAAGACTGGGATTATAGGCTGGGTGCGGTGACTCACACCTGTAATTCCAGCACTTTGGGAGGCGAAGGCGGGTGGATCACGAGGTCAGGAGATTGAGACCATCCTGGCCAACATGGTGAAACCCCGTCTCTACTAAAAATACAAAAATTAGCTGGGGCATGGTGGCGCACGCCTGTAATCCCAGCTACTTGGGAGGCTGAGGCAGGAGAATCGCTTGAACCCGGAGGTGGAAGTTGCAGCGAGCCAAGATCACGCTGCTGGACTCCGGCCTGGTGACAAGGAGGAGACTCTCATCTTAAAAAAAAAAAAAAAAAAAAAAGGCTGGGATTATAGATGTGAGCCACTACACCCAGCCAATAATCCTTTTTTTAAATGAACACATTGCTTGTTAAGTTTTTACAAACATTTTGAGAAACTACAGATGGGGCAGTGTGACCTGAATTTAAAACCCCAGAATTTCTTTTTCTTTTTCTTGAGACAGGGTCTTCCTCTGTTGCTCAGGCAGGAGTGCAGTGGTGCAGTCACGGCTCACTGCAGCCTTGACCTGCCAGGCTCAAGCGATCCTTCCACCTCAGCCTCCTGAGTAGCTGGGACTACAGGCATGTGCCACCCTGCCTAGCTAATTTGTATTTTTTGTAGAGATGGGGGTCTTGCTTTGTGCCCAGGCTGGTCTTGAATTCCTAGGCTCAAGTGATCCTTCTGCCTTGGCCTCCCAAATTGTTGGGATTGCAGGTTTAAGCCACTACTCCCAGCCCCAGAATTTCTTAATATAGAAAGAAATAGTTCACTCTCCTGTTCACTTTTAGAACTAGAAAGAATCTTAAAACATAATTCTATTAACCCTACTAGGAATTAAGATAGCCGGAGCCTAGAGAAAAAGGAAAACAATAAAAAAAAAGTTTTTCCCATTTATGAAGCACTTGTTATGTCCTAGTTCAGGAGGCTCAAACCCCCAGGCTGTGGACCAGTCCTGGTCCATGGCTTGTTAGGAACCAGGCCACACAACAGGAGGTGAGTGGTAGATGAGCAAGTATTACTGCCTGAGTGCTGCCTGCTGTCAGATCAGCAGCTGCATTAGATTATCATAGGAGTGTGAACCCTATTGTGAACTGAGCATGTGCGGGATCTAGGTTTCCTGCTCCTTGTGAGAGTCTAATTCCTGATGATCTGAGGTGGAACAGTTTCATCCTAAAACCACCCTGCTTCACCACCCTCTCTGGTTTCTTCCATGAAACTGAACCCAGATGCCAAAAAGGTGGGGGACCACTATCTTAGATAATTTGAAGGAGGCCCCTTACATATATTTTCTCATTTTCTCTTTACAGTAATCCTGCAAGATAGATGCCATTATCCAGTTGGGGCATGGTGGCTCATGCCCATAATCCTAGCACTTTAGGAGGCCGAGGTGGGTGGGTCACTTGAGCCCAGGAGTTCAAGACCAGCCTGGGCAACACAGCAAGACCCCATCTCTATTTTTCAAAAAATAAAATTTTAAAAAATTTAAAAAAAAATTTTTAATGCTGTTATCATTTTCTAGATGAGAAAACTAAGGCTCTGAGGAGTTAAGTTATCCAGCTTATACAGAAAGAAAATTGTAGAGTGAGGTCAGATCCTGATCTTGCATCTTTTAGCCTGGTACTTTTCTGTTTTCTTTTTGAGGACTCAGCACATTTATTGAAAATTTTTAACTTTTGTGGCTCACGCCTGTAATCCCAGCACTTTGGGAGGCCAAGGTGGGCGGATCACGAGGTCAAGAGATTGAGACCATCCTGGCCGACATGGTGAAACCCCGTCTCTACTAAAAATACAAAAATTAGCTGGGCGTGGTGGCGCACGCCTCTAGTCCTAGCTACTTGGGAAGCTGAGACAGGAGAATCGCTTGAACCCGGGAGGCAGAGGTTACCCGGGAGGCAGAGGTTACCCGGGAGGCAGAGGCGCAGTGGCTCACACCTATAATCCCAGCACTTTGGGAGGCCGAAGCGGGCAAATCACTTGAGGTCAGGAGTTCGAGACCAGCCTGGCCAACATGGTGAAACCCCATCTCTACTGAAAATACAAAAACTAACCTGGTGTGATGACACACACCTGTAGTCCCAGCTATTCTGGAGGCTGAGGTGGGAGAATCACTTGAACCTGGGAGGCAGGGGTTGCAGTGAGCTGAGATTGTGCCATTGCACTCCAGCCTGTGCAAAAGAGCGAAACCCTGTCTCAAAAAAAAAAAAACATTGTTTAACTTTTAAGGGATAAAATTGTTTAACTTTTAAGGGATAAAATTGTTTTGTAATAGAGTGTTGGCCTAATAGCCTTATTTTATATCTGTGTTACCTTGTATATGTCACTTGATATTAGTCTCAGTTTCCTTATCTGTTAAGTGGGGTTCTAATATCTCTCATATTTACCTGACAGTGTTGTCATGATGCTCAAATGAGATACAGTCTATGAAAATGTTTATAAACTAAAAAGTACTATACTATGTAGGGTGGATGGGGGCATAGTATATAACTATATGTGTGTGTAAGTATCTATAAAAATTTGTATACGTGTCACGGCAGGAAAATCTGTGATTCTTTTTGGACACTTCCCCTTTGAGTGCCCCCAGCCCTGCCACTCTTGGTGAGACTGTTGGCTGAATGCTTTGTTTCTGACTGTACTGGACACTGATCCAGTGATAGCTTTAGTCCTGTGACCAGTATTTATGGGAGTACTTGCTGAAACCTGTGTGAAGCATTTTCATGAGATATAGTAATGGATGATTGGAGTATTTCCACTCTTGTGCATATTAGCGTTAAACAAGCCAGCTGTTACTGATTTTATTTCTGAATTCATATTTTAAAACTTTCTTTTGGGTTATGAATGTTTTAAAATTCAGAACAGTCTAATCATTCATCAGTTCCTTTCATTTGGCATTTACAGAGGATCTACAACGAACTCTAGGTGGGAGTGGGGAAGAGAAAGATGTTTTAGAGGAGTAAATTAATGATATATCTTTACCCGAATAGGCAGTTTTAAAAAGTAATCCTTAAAGTAAGAATCATTCAAAATTTTCAGTTTTGTACTCTATAGGATCTGAAATTTATTTGCATAAAGTTGTATGTATAACATATGGTACATTGAAAGGATTTCTACTTGAATGACTCTAACTTGAGTCACATGCCTTGTGTTATAATTTCATGTTAAATCCGAACAGCTTCAAATTATATAAGTAATTATGTTTGTATTCAGAAATAATAATCATTCTTACCTTGCTGATAATTACTACTATGTATAGAGTTCCTGGCCTACTAAATGAGGCATTTTTAGTCATACATACACACATAAATACACACATATTCACACATAAATATTAACCCACTTCTTTATATACAAGCACACATGCCTAACTCATTTGCATACTTTTGCAAGTAACTTTTAATCTTTTTAAACTCTCTGAGGTAAATGTATTACTTATAAATAACAAAATTAAAATTTAGGAATGTGGTATAATTTTTCTGAGACCACACAGATAGTAAATGATAGATGAGGACTTCAAACTTCATAATCTAAAGCCCATGTATAATCCTTTCCTGGTGAGTATCCAGTTGCACATTGGGATTGGCCAGTTAAGGCCCTGCTGGTTTATTAGTATCTCTGTGCAAGCTAAGAGGTAAAGCTGCCCTACTCCAGCTCTCCAGTAGATAAACCTGTGATCAAGTGATTTGTGTATAATCTTTCATTAAAAATTAATTAATTTTTAAAAATTGACACATTGGTTGAACTAGTTTACAGTCCCACCAACAGTGTAAAAGTGTTCCTATTTCTCCACATCCTCTCCAGCACCTGTTGTTTCCTGACTTTTTAATGATTGCCATTCTAACTGGTGTGAGATGGTATCTCATTATGGTTTTGATTTGCATTTCTCTGATGGCCAGTGATGATGAGCATTTTTTCATGTGTCTTTTGGCTGCATAAATGTCTTCTTTTGAGAAGTGTCTGTTCATATCCTTTGCCCACTTTTTCATGGGGCTGTTTGTTTTCTTCTTGTAGATTTGTTTGAGTTCATTGTAGATTCTGGATATTAGCCCTTTGTCAGATGAGTAGATTGCAAAAATTTTCTCCCATTCTGTAGGTTGCCTGTTCACTCTGATGGTAGTTTCTTTTGCTGTGCAGAAGCTCTTTAGTTTAATTAGATCCCATTTGTCAATTTTGGCTTTTGTTGCCATTGCTTTTGGTGTTTTAGACATGAAGTCCTTGCCCATGCCTGGGTCCTGAATGGTATTGCCTAGGTTTTCTTCTAGGGTTTTTATGGTTTTAGTTCTAACATGTAAGTCTTTCATCCATCTTGAATTAATTTTTGTCTAAGGCGTAAGGAAGGGATCCAGTTTCAGCTTTCTACATATGGCTAGCCAGTTTTCCCGTCACCATTTATTAAATAGGGAATCCTTTCCCCATTTCTTGTTTTTGTCAGATTTGTCAAAGATCAGATGGTTGTAGATATGCGGCATTATTTCTGAGGGCTCTGTTCTGTTCCATTGATCTATATATCTGTTTTGGTACCTGTGGCGATTCCTCAGGGATCTTGAACTAGAAATACCATTTGACCCAGCAATCCCATTACTGGGTATATACCCAAAGGATTATAAATCACGCTGCTATAAAGACACAAGCACACGTATGTTTATTGTGGCACTATTCACAATAGCAAAGACTTGGAACCAAGCCAAATGTCCAACAATGACAGACTGGATTAAGAAAATGTGGCACATATACACCATAGAATACTATGCAGCCATAAAAAAGGATGAGTTCATTTCCTTTGTAGGGACATGGATGAAGCTGGAAACCATCATTCTCAGCAAACTATCGCAAGGACAAAAAACCAAACACCGCATATTCTCACTCGTAGGTGGGAATTGAACAATGAGAACACATGGACACAGGAAGGGGAACATCACACACCAGCGCCTGTTGTGGGGTGGGGGGAGGGGGGAGGTATAGCACTAGGAGATATACCTAATGTTAAATGACGAGTTAATGGGTGCAGCACACCAACATGGCATATGTATACATATGTAACTAACCTGCACATTGTGCACATGTACCCTAAAACTTAAAGTATAATAAAACAAACAAACAAACAAAAATTGACACATTGTATATATGGGGCACAAGTTGATGTTTTGATACACATCTATGTTGAATATTAATCCAATCAGGATAGTTAGTATAGTTATCACATCATACATTTATCATTTCTTTGTCATGAACTTTCAACAGCCTCTCAACAGCTATAATATTGTATATTTTGTAATATACAATATTTTACTGTTAATCATAGTCACCTTTATGTGCAGTTGAACACCAGAATTTATTTCTCTTAATTGTGACTTTGTATCTGTTGTCCAGTCTCTTCCCATTCTCTCCTACTCCCTCCCCTCCCCAGTGTCTGCTAACCACTGTTTTACTCTCTGCCTCTATGATATCAATTTTTTTCTGAATACTTTAAGTTCTGGGATACATGTGCAGAATGTGCAGGTTTGTGACATAGGTATACATGTGCCATGGTAGTTTGCTGCACCCGTCTACCTATCATCTACGTTAGGTATTTCTCCTAATGCTGTCCCTCCCCGAGCCCCCCACCCTCTGACAGTCCCTGGTGTGTGATGTTTCCCTCCTTGTGTCCATGTGTTCACATTGTTCAACTCTCACTTATAAGTGAGAACATGTGGTATTTGGTTTTCTGTTCTTGTGTTAGTTTGCTGAGAATGATGGTTTCCAGCTTCATCCATGTCCCTGCACAGAACATGAACTCATCATTTTTTATGGCTGCATGGTATTCCATGGTGTATATGTGCCACATTTTCTTTGTCCAGTCTATCATTGATGGGCCTTTGGGTTGGTTCCAAGTCTTTGCTGTTGTGAACAGTGCTGCAATAAACATACGTGTGCATGTGTTTTTATAGTAGAATGATTTATAATCCTTTGGGTATATACCCAGTAATGGGATTGCTGGGTCAAATGGTATTTCTGGTTCTAGATCCTTGAGGAATTGCCATGCTGTCTTCCACAATGGCTGAACTAATTTACACTCCCACCAACAGTGTGAAAGTGTTCCTATTTCTCCACATCCTCTCCAGCACCTGTGGTTTTCTGTCTTTTTAATGATTGCCATTCTAACTGGTGTGAGATGGTATCTCATTGTGGTTTTGATTTGCATTTCTCTAATGACCAGTGATGATGAGCTTTCTTTCATATGTTTGTCGGTCGCATAAATGTCTTCTTTTAAGAAGTGTCTGTTCATATCCTTCACCCACTTTTTGATGGGGTTTTGTTGTTTTTTTTTTTTTTGTAAATTTGTTTAAGTTCTTTTTAGATTCTGGATATTAGCTCTTTGTCAGATGGATAGATTGCAAAAACTTTCTCCCATTCTGTAGGTTGCCTGTTCACTCTGATGATAGTTTCTTTTGCTGTGCAGAAGCTCTTTAGTTTAATTAGAACCTATTTCTCAATTTTGGCTTCGTTGCCATTGCTTTTGGTGTTTTAGTCATGAAGTCTTTGCCCATGCCTATGTCCTGAATGGTATTGCCTAGGTTTTCTTCTAGGGTTTTTATGGTTTTAGGTCTTATGTTTAAGTCTTAGATCATGCAGTATTTGTCTTTCCATGTCTGGCTTATTTCACTTTACATGATGTCCTCCAGGTTAATCGATGTGGCAAATTACAAGATTTTATTCTTTTTTTATTTTCTTTAAGTCAGGGTCTTGCTCTGTTGCCTAGGCTGGAGTGCGGTTCCACGATTGCACAGTCATAGCTCACAGCAACCTCAAACTCCTGGGGATTCCAGCCTGGACAACAGCGAAACTGTCCCTAAAAGAAATTAAAAACCAGATTGTTCTTCTTTTTTGATGTAGCCATTTATTGCTGTATACTTATCTCTTAGAACTGCTTTTGTTGCATACCATAGGTTTTGGTATATGTTTTAATTCTTGCTTGTGAAGCGTGTTTCTTCTAGGCAATGTATACTTAGATTTTGTGTTTTAATCTATTCAACCAATGTATACCTTTTTTTTTTTTCTTTCTTTGAGACAGGGTGTCTGTCTCTCTGTTGCCCAGGCTGTAGTGTACCTTTTAATTGAAGAACTTAATCCATTTATATTCAAGATTTTTTTCTACTTCTTCTTCTTCTTTTTTTTTTTTTTTTTTTTTTTGTTGTTGTTTCTTTGAGACAGGGTCTCACTCCATCACCTAGGCTGGAATGCACTGGTGTGATCTCAACTCACTGCAACCTTCACTTCCTGGGTTCAAGTGATTCTCGTGCCCCAACCTCCCCAGTACTGGGATTACAGGCATGTGCCACCATGCCCAACTGATTTTTTTGCATTTTTATTAGAGACGGGTTTTGCCATGTTGGCCATGCTGGTCTCAAACTCCTGGCCTCAAGTGATTCGCCTGCCTTGGCCTCCCAAGGTGCTGGGATTACAGGCATGAGCCACCGTGTCCAGCTATATTCAAGATTGTTATTGATAGATAAGGTCTTATTCCTGCCATTTTGTTAATTACTTTTTGGTGGTTTTGGAGATCCTTTGTTCTTGTCTTCCTTTCTTGTTGTTTACCTCTGATTTAGTGGTTTTCTGTGGGGCCAAGCTTTGTTTTCATTCTCTTTCTTGTTTGTGTATCTGCTGTAACTTTTTTCTACATAGACTATAGAGTCTTCAGTTAGGCTGGTGTGGTGGCTCTTGCCTATTATCCCAGCACTTTGGGAGGCTGAGGCAGGCAGATCGCTTGAGCTCATGAGTTTGAGACCAGCCTGGGCAACATAGTGAGACCTCGTTTCTACTAAATAAAGAAAAAAGAAATCAGCCGGGCATGGTGGCACACACCTGTAGTCTCAGCTACCCAGGAGGCTGAGGTGGGAGGACCACTTGAGCCTGGAAGATTGAGGCTGCAGTGAGCCATGATCAGGCCACTATGCTCTAGCGTGGGCAT
The DNA here is from genome assembly GCF_029289425.2 of Pan paniscus. Classification (NCBI taxonomy): domain Eukaryota; kingdom Metazoa; phylum Chordata; class Mammalia; order Primates; family Hominidae; genus Pan; species Pan paniscus. The sequence continues at coordinate 80,600,720 of NC_073255.2, read as the reverse complement.
CAGAGTAAGACTGTCTCAAAGGGGGAAAAAAAAGTCTTGCAGTTACAATAGAATGTTTTAAGCTGATAGCAACTCAACTTTGGTTACATAAAAGGACCCTAGGTTTTTTCCCTCCCCCCTTCAATTTATATTTTTGTTGCCTTAATTTTCTTCTTCATCTGTTATGTGTTCCTTAGCTACTATTTGTAGCTGTTGTAGTTTTTGACCATTTTAAATTTAACCTTCGTACTAGCAGATTGAATATTTTATATGACATATTGTATCACTGGGGTTTGATCTGTTTGATTTATGAGTTTACCTTTACTGGTGAGTTTTATACTTTTGTGTGTTGTTATGATAGTGATTATTGTCCTTTTGTTTCTAGTTGTATCATTCAATACCTTGAATATATTAATTCCATCCCATTCTCTCCTGGTCTACAAGGTTTCTACTGAGAAATCTATTGATAGTAATGGAGATTCTCTTGACAATTTTCTCTTGCAGCTTTGAAAGTCTTACTCTTTGACTTTCGATAGTTTGATTATAATGCACCTTGGAGAGGATCTTTTTGGGTTGAATGTAATTGCGAACCTTTGAACTTCCTGAATCTGGATGTCCGTATTTCTCCCACTACTTGGCAAGTTTTCAGCTATCATTTCATCAAATAGGTTTTCTGCGCCTTTCTCTATCTCTTCTCCATCAGGCAATCTTCAATGCAAGTATTTGTTTGCCTATTGATGTCCCATATGTTCCAAGGCTTTCTTTTATATTCTTATTTGGTTTTTTTTTCCCCTCTTAATGGGTTATTTCAAAAGACCCATCTTCAAGGTCAGAAATTCTTTCTTCTGCTTGATCCTAGTCTATTGTTGAAGCTCTCAATTGTATACTATTTTTATTTTTTTCATTGAATTCTTCAGTTCCAAGATTTCTGTTTGGTTCTTTTTTATGATATTGATTTCTGTTGAATTTCTCATTCGGATCATGAATTGTTTTCCTGATTTCATTTAATTGTTTGTCTGTATTCTCTTGTATCTCACTGAGTTTCCTTTAGATCACTATTTTGAATTCCTTTTCAGGCATTTTGTAAGTGTCCTTTTCTTTGGGGTCTGTCATTGGAGACTTTTTTCCTTTTTTTTTTTTTTTTTTGAGATAGGGTCTTGCTCTGTCACCCAAGCTGAAGTGCAGTGGCATGATCTCAGCTCACTGCAACCTTCTCCTCCTGGGTTTAAGTGATCCTCCCACCTCAGCCTGCTGAGTAGCTAGGAGTACAGGCGCATGCCACCACACCCGACTAATTTTTTTATATTTTGTAGAGACGGGTTTTGCCATGTTGCCCAGAATGGTCTTGAACTCCTGAGCTCATGCTATCTGGCTGTCTTGGCCTCCCAAAGTGCTGGGATTACAGATGTGAGCCACTGCCTCCAGCCAGGAGACTTAACCGTATTCCTTTGAGGGTGTAATGTTTCCTTGATTTTCGTTTATCGTGTGCAAGATACTGGATGTTGATATCTGTGCATTTAGTAGCGTAGTTGCTCTTTTCAATTTTATTGAGTAGCTAGTATATAGTAACAGTCTTTTTCTGTAGATGGTTTTAGGGTATTAGCTGGGTATGGTGTGTTGCCTTTGGTTCTGGGTGGACTCAATGGGTGGTGTAATAATCCTTGTCAGCTTCAGCTGTGATCTTCAGCTATAATCCTAGTCATTGATGTTTGCAATTGCCTCAGTTGCCTAGGCTGTGGGAGTTTGTGATGGCAATGCTATAGATGAGGGTACTGAGCTGATTTTTGGCCAAGACATGTACAGGCTAAAATGGCTGCCAGGCTGTCTATCTGGTTTTCCAGGGAGGCAGTAGTTACTGCTGTGGTGGCTGTCGTGCTGGGCTCAGGCCTTTGCTGCAGCGGCCTGCTGGGCAGCTCTGTGGCTACGTAGGGAGATGGGGCTACTGCCTGGTTGGCTGTTGCTTTGGGCTAGGCTCAAATGCTTTTGTGCAGTGGGGCTGGGCAGTTTGGCAGCAGTCTATGATAGGGGGCCAGGGCTACCACAGGACCAGGTGGACTGTGTGCTGTGGGACTGTGGGACTCTATTATCGCCTGTTTTAGGGGACAGGACCACTGAATTGCCAGCTATCAGGCAGGGCGTGGGCAGGTGGTTCTGTGATGGGTTGTGAGGAAGTAGGGCTGCCACAGGATTGGCTTTTTGGCTGAGTACTGGCGCATGCATACTTGGCAGCCCAGATGGTTGTATGGAACAGGGGTGTTGGGTAAAGCGCTGCCAGCTGTCTATTTGATGGCTTCCTTGCTGTGCAGGTCTGCCTGTTTTCTGGGTGGTTGGTAGCGCTGTGTGGGGTCTGATGCTGAAATCATCGTCACTCTGTTTGACCTAGACTCTATGTGGATGGGGTTATGGTGCTGCAGGCCATTGTGTGATCACGGTAGAATGATGACTGGTTCTCAGGGATGAAGAGAGTCAGTTGCTACTGGTCCCCAGGGCAGGATGCACACTAGTAGTGAGTCTAGCTTCAACTTGGTGCCATGCTACAGCAGCTTAGGACAAGGTGGGCTCCCATTCTGAGGCAATACAGCTGAATGATCTCTTGGCTACTCTCCAGACTGGATTTGTGGCCACTGAGGACTTAAGGACTCTCCTTTATCAAGAATTGCTGGTGGCTGTGGCAGCAGTGGGGACCACTGATAGGTATCTCCAGCTTACTTTTTCCCTGTAAGAAGCTCCTCTGATTTTAAGCTGATTTTGTCAAGGGAGACAATGCGGCAGGTAGGAAGCCTCGCTCCCTTCCCTGTGGTGCTATCCTGAGGCTTCCATGTTCCACAGGGATTTTGCCCTTTCTCTGGTGCTCTGCAGCATATATCTACAGTCATTTTAGTTGAAATATAGTTATTTGTTATTTTGGTCTCTTTTTGTTGTGGGTGATGTGTGCCAGGTAACTCTGGTAAGCCATTTTTTAAAACAAATCTGCATACAGATTGAGTATCCAAAAATGCCTGAGACCAGAAGTGTTTTGGATTTTGTTTTGTTTTGTTTTGTTTTGTTTTTGGATTTTGGAATATTTTATTTGTATTAGACTTACTTGTTGGGCATCCCAAATCTGAAATATGCTCCAAAATCCAAAATCTGAAGTGCTCCAGTGAACATTTCCTTTGAGCATCATGTTGGTACTCAAAAAGTTTTGGATTTTGGAGCATTTTGGATGTCAGATTTTTGGAATTGGGATGTTCAACCTGTATAATCTTTAGATCACCTGTTCAGCAAATCGACAAACACCGAGGACAGTTTCTGTCTTCAACGAAGTTGATAGTCAGGTAGCCAGGGATAGCTAATCAGTGAATAATAATACCTGGTACTGGTAGGAAAGAGCACCAACCACAACCACAGAAGCCTTCTTGGAGGAGCTGATCTCTGAACTGAGTTTTCAAGGATAAGTAACTAGGTAGCAATGCAGAGAAAGAGAAAATATGAGCAGGGATATAAAAGCAGTACATTATCATGCATAGCAATATACTAAGCTGCAATATCATACTAAACTACAAGCAGTTTAGTGCTTTCTAGTTGGGGGGTAATGTTCAATATAGGGGATCTGTAATGAGGTAAGTTGGAGAGGAAAACAGAAGCCAGGTTCTGCAACAACTTAGCTTTGTAGCCTCGAGTCTATCTTGCTTAAAAAGTGAATAGTTTCCAATCCCTTTGGCTTATAGCAGTATGAAAAATTTTCTGATATGTGTTATATCAGAAAATTCAAAACCATGTAAAAGAGGTTAGCTTTTACTTATTTATAACTGCCCTCTTTGTGGGGCAAAGAAACTTGAGGTCCCAGTAAGCAGATTCATGGGACTATTTAGAATACAGTCACTACTTTTATAAGCCTTAAGAAGTCATTGACCTTAAAAATTACAACATTTTCAGGCTGTTAGGTTATAGACTTTTATGCCTGTAAGTCTGCCCATGACTGGTCTTTCCCAGGGTAAATGCAGATATTCCTAGTTAGTGGCAGTTTTATGTCTGATGTACTTATCACCTAGTTGCATAGACTTATGTTATTTATACCAGTTGAGCAGTTTTTGCTCTTCAAGCAGGTGTGATAATTGTTAAATATCTTGTATCTAAATTTCACATACATTTAATAAGGCTCTCAAGTGAAATGGTTTTCTCAGTGTTAAGTAAGGTTTTTGTAGCATTAACTACCTAAATTTAGGTTGTTAAGTAGTGCTAGTAGTACAGTTGGAGAGATTCCATCTTAATCTAAACATGTTTGTCTTGGTTAAAGTATACCAGAATGTAGCTTTTTTTTCTCATTGGTGAGGTGCACTTTATAATGAACTCATTATCTTTTTGGCCAAATCTGTTTCTCTATGTTTTCGTAAGTGATACTATCATCTGCTAAGTCATGAACCAGAGGAATTTGGGAATAGTTTTTCTATGTCTTACATCCATTGAGTCACAACTCATATCAGTTCTTCCTTCTTGACATCCCCTAAATCCATCCCTTCTCCATTTCCACTGGTCCTGCAGTAATAGACATCTCACCATTTTTCAAGTGGATTACTATGCTATAGGACTCTGTGTTTGTGGACTTAAAATGGAAAGCTTCACCTATTCTTAGGTGACATTGAAAATTTATTTCAAGTAATGATATTTAATTTTTGGGGGCACAAATTTGCATAGTACTCCCTCTGTGCTGCTGTGTGGGTTGAGCGTGCAGCTGAGGGCATTGGAGGAGGGCACTGGGAATTATGGATGAAGCAACTTACTGTGAAGTCATGAAAACTTTTATTCTAGTAGAAAAAAGCCAACAGCTAATGCTGGTGGTAAAACTAGAGAGAGATTTAGGAGGTCTTAAGCGTTTATAGTTCTTATTTATAAAATTGTTGTTGGGATTTAAAAAATGGATGTTAGATATGACATTGACTCAGATCTATGTAACAAAAGAAAAAGTGGTTTTGAAACTACTTTAGTCAAAATAGTACAGCAGTTGTTTTTGTGGAATCATAGGAAAGGTGTTAACTTGAGTAAGGACATTCCCCAGGAACATGTAATTTTCTATGAAAAATTTGATTAGAGAAAAGATCTGAGCCTGTATAAGCATTTCCACATTTATTAACTTAGGAATTAGAGAAGATCTCAGATAAATTTCTTAACGTCTAGGACCTGCTCCAACAGCCTCTGAAACTAGTCTTTTTGCTTTCATTTTGATTCCTTATGGTCATTAGTCATACTGTTGCAAGATGGGCTTTATGAAATATAAATCTATGTTCTCCCTTACTTAAAATGAGTAAGTTGCCTAATCTCAGCCTCAGTTGTCATCTAGAAAATGGGGATGAGAGGTATATGGGATTATTGGGAAGAATAAATTGGAAAAATATAAGTAAAATATTTTATACATTGTTAAGCTCATTAGATGTTTAACAGGGATTATGTAATAATTATTTATAAGGCAAACCCCTTACTATGGCAAATAAGGCTCTTTATTATCCTATCTGTACTGCCTCATTTTCAGGAGCCCTATCTTACGTTCCATTCATAAAACCACTTAATATTTCCCACTTGGCATTTGCACTGTGATTTTCATTTCTCCAAGTATACCTCTCCCTGCCTGTACCTTAATACTGCTTGTTCTCTCCATTCCCATGGCATCATTCATAGATATGTATTACAGCATTTCATACCATATTGCAGTAAACTCTTTTCTTGTCAGTTTCCCTTACTAGTCTGTGAGATTGAGTGTACAGCTGTTGTCTTTTTATTTTTGTATTCTTGTTCCTGGTAACTGTAGACATAGAATTGAATGGTTGCTAAATATTTGTTTAATTGAATGCATGAATGAATGAACAGATGAATGGAAAGAAGAATGAAAAGGAGTGGAGAGTAGTCGTTAAGGGAAAGGATTTTGGAGCCTGGATTTATCTCCTAGCTCTGGAATTTATTCTTTGTGACCGTCAATATGTTATTTAATCTTTTTGTGTCTTTTCTCCATATACAAAATGGGACTAATATAGTATTTACTTCTCAGGGTTATAGTGAGGATTTAAATGAGTTAATATACGTCTAAAGCCCTTAGAATAGTACATGACACATAGTGGCCGGGCGTGGTGGCTCACGCCTGTAATCCCAGCACTTTGGGAGGCCGAGGCAGGCAGATCACCTGAGGTCAGGAGTTTGAGACTAGCCTGCCCAACGTGGTGAAACCCTGTCTCTACTAAAAATACAAAAAATTAGCTGGGCATGGTGGCGGGCACCTGTAATCCAGCTACGCAGGAGGCTGAGGCAGGAGAATTGCTTGAACCTGGGTGGCGGAGGTTGCAATGAGCTGAGATCATGCCACTGCACTCCAGCCTGGGTGACAAGAGCAAAACTCCATCTCAGGGAAGAAAAAAAAAAAAAAAAAGCACAGTAGGTGACACATAGTAAGCTCTATTTAGGTGTTAGCTGCTGCTAATATTTTTATTTTCCTGCTGATTCAGAACCCATAGCATCTTTACTGTCATGAATAATATTATCTTTATGCACTTAAATTGGCTATAGACTGAATTTTAAGATAATGTTCAAATCATAAAAGTTGTTTTATATGCTCTGGATTTTTCTTTTTATAGGGCTCTATGGAGCAAGTCAGTTCTCATTTCTTGGAGCAGACCCTTGACAAGAAGCTGATGTCAGATCTGAGGGTACCTTTTATTCTTTGTTGTTTAAACTGGGTTTCTGTAACCAATGTAGGGGGGCAGTATTGTGAATTGTGTTGATTTAACTTAGCAGCATTTGTTAAATTAATGTATGATAACTGTATTACATTTTAATTTAAAATCTTAGTAAATTGAAGCAAATAACAAGTGACTTCATTAAATTTCGTATTATTGTAATGAAATACTTTGCACAGGTTATGCTTTACAAAAAAGAGGCAAGATTAATTTTCTAAGCCAGGTGCAGTGGCTCACACCTGTAATCCCAGCACTTTGGGAGGCTGAGGCAGGTAGATCACTTGCGGCCGGGAGTTTGAGACCAGTCGGGCCAACATGATGAACCCCGTCTCAACTAAAAAACAAAAATTAGCTAGGTGTGGTGGCATGTGCCTGTAGTCCCAGCTACTTGGGTGACTGAGGCAGAGAATCACTTGAACCCTGGAGACCAGAGGTTGCAGTGAGCCGAGATCGCACCACTGCACTCCAGCCTAGGCAACAGAGTGGGACTCTGTCTCAAAAAACAAAACCCAAAAAACAACAACAAAAAACCCCCAGAAAACCCCAAAAGATTAATTTTCTATTTGTTAGGAACTACAAAGGCCCATTCTCATTTTGTGAGATGGTATGACATTTTAGGACTCCTTTTCAGCAGCAGTTACCATGGAAGACTGAGTAAAGCCTTTCTCCAAACAGTAACAAAATACCCCGCACCCCACGCCATTTTTTCTTCTTTTTTTTTTGAAACTGGGTCTCACTCTGTTGCCCAGGCTGGAATGCAGTGGCACAATCATTACTCAATGCAACTTTGATCTCCTGGGCTCAAGCATTCCTCCCACCTCACCCTCCTGAGTAGCTGGGACTACAGGCATACCTCACCATGCCCAGCTAATTTTTTTTATCTTTAATAGAGATGAGGTCTTGCTCTGTTCCTCATGTTGGTCTTGAACTCCTGAGCCCAGGCAGTCTTCTTGCCTCTGCCTCCCAAAGTGCTGGGATTACAGATGTGAGCCATTGTGCCCGGCCCCAAATGCCTCTTATGAAATGCCCTTAAGCTTTGATTGTGATGGTTCACTAACGTGGTTTGCAGAAGCAAATTTGAGTCTGAGAAAATAATATGTACATTCATTGTTAGTACCTCAATTTTGAAATTATAAAAGTGATATTATAGAGTTGTAGAATTTTTGATAAGGGAAAGGAAAACAATTTACCCATATGCCTGCTACCCTAATATAATGACTTTGATCATTTTGGTATATGTCTCTCAGCTCTTTTTCTGGTGCATAGTTTTTTTGTTTGTTTGTTTGTTTTGTTTTGTTTTGCTTGAGACAGGGTCTCGCTCTGTCGCCCAGGCTGGAGTGCAGTGGTGCGATCTTGGTTCACTGCAACCTCTGCCTCCCAGGCTCAAGTGATCCTCTCACGTCGGCCTCCTGAGTAGCTGGGACTACAGGTGTGTACCACCACACCCGGCTAATTTTTTGTAGTTTTTTAGAGGTGGGGTTTCATGAGAGGCTGATGTATAAAGCAGAGTGCCAGGTCATTCATTTGTGATGAGAACCATAACTGTCAAGTGGACTGGATAGACTAACCGGTATATTCCACCTTAGGCAAGCTCTGTGTAAAGTGAGTTTACTAGATTATTTAGTGACTGTACTGTAGCTGAAATAGAACGCAATGTTGCCAAATAGAAAAATACTTTTGCTGAGACTGAAGATAATTTTTTTTTTTGAGGCGGAGTCTCACTCTGTCGCCAGGCTGGAGTGCAGTGGCATGATCTCGGCTCACTGCAACCTCCACCTCCTGAGTAGCTGGGACTACAGGCACGTGCCACCACGCCCAGCTAATTTTTGTACTTATAGTAAAGATGGAGTTTCAACATGTTGGCCAGGATGGTCTCAATCTCCTGACCTCATGATCAGCCTGCCTTGGCCTCCCAAAGTGCTGGGATTACAGGTGTGAGCCACCTGCTCCCTGCCCGATAATTGTTTTCTTAGAGTCAATGTATTGTCTACCCAAGATGGTTTTTGGAGGGGCACTGCCATTATTTGCCTCTCTTTTCCTATGTTGCTGCCACAGCAAACATAACCAACTTTCTTAACACATTCTTCAGCTATCTTTATCCTCTTTAATTAGGTACTTTCAGCTAATATAGACCAGCAAGGCTTTGGTTTCATTTTAAGTTGAATTTGCGTTTCTCTTGTAAGAACTACTGATAATTTTTACAAACGTAACTCTCAAAGAGCAGTTTTATTTTCTGCCTTCCCATGTTCTCAGGGTTCATCTTAGTGTTCCTTCATGAACCTCCTACAATTGGTAATTGTTGTTGTCCTCTGCAGAGGAAACGTACTGCACATGAGCGTGCCAAGGAACTTTACAGTTCAGGGGAGTTTTCCAGTGGCAGAAAGTGGGGAGATGATGCTCTCAAGGAAGAAGTAGATACCGGGGCTGTGTACTTGATTGAGTCACGAGCTTGTGGAGCTTTTTTTCATGGGTTGGAAGATGAGATGTATGGTAAGTATGACTGTATAATAGCAATAGCACTCTTTAAGTGACTGCTGTGTGTCAGGCATTGTACTGGGTGATACACATGTATCGTTTCATTTAGTCCTCACAGTAACTCTGGGAAGTACTTACTATGCTTTTTATTTTACACACAGAAGAGACTGAGGCCCCAGTAGTATGAGACAATGGTAAAGAGCAAGAGATTTGGGTTCAGTCAATCTATATTTAAATTCCAGCATTTTTATAAAACAGGGATAATAATAACTATCTTTCTGAGTTGTGAGAATTAAATGAGGTTCTGTATACATAAAGCACTTGGCATAATACATGTGCCTATTTATAATAAGCACTTAATAATTGGTAATTAAAATTGATATTAATAAAAATAATAACTTGATATTACTTACCCAGCTAGTAAGAGACAGAGCAAGATTTAAACCTAGGTATGTCTGACTGCCAAACCTTTATATGACTGATGAATATTTTATTTCACCTTCATTTTTGAAAGATATTTTTGGGCCAGGCGTGGTGGCTCACACCTGTAATCCCAGCACTTTGGGAGGCTGAGGCTGGAGGATCACTTGAGGCCAGGAGTTCAAGACCAGCCTGGTTAACATGGTGAAACCCTGGATCTACTAAAAATACAAAAAATAGCTGGTATGGTGGCATGCACCTGTAATCTCAACTGCTAGAGAGGCTCAGACACAAGAATCACTTGAACTCAGGAGGCAGAGGTTGCAGTGAGCTGAGATCGTGCCACAGCACTCCAGCCTGGGCAAGCAACAGAGCAAAACTCTGTCTCAAAAAATAAATAAATAAATAAATATAGAAAGATATTTTTGTGGGAATCCAATTCTAGATTAATAAGTTTTTTTTTTCCAAGAGACTTTTTTGTTTTTTGAGACAGGGTCTCACTGTGTCACCCAGGCTAGAGTGTAGTGGTGTGATCACAGCTCACTGAAGCCTTGACTTCCTGGACCCAAGCAATCCTCCCACCTCAGCCTCTCGAGTAGCTGGGACCAGAAGCACATGTCACCATGCCCGGCTAATTTTTTAATTTTTTGCAGAGACAGGGCCTCCCTATATTGTCCAAGCCAGTCTTGAGCTCCTGGGCTCAAGTGATCCTTTTGCCTTGGCCTCCTAAAGTGTTGAGATTGCGGGCGTGAGCCACTGTGCGTGGCCTCTACCAGTCTTTTAATGATATTGCTCCATAGTTTTCTGTTGAGAAATCTGCTGTCGTTTTTATCTTCCTCTGTATATAATGTGTCTTTTTATCTCAAGCTGCTTTTAAGATTTCTCTTTATCACTGGTTTTAAACAATTTGATTATGATATGCCTAGGTATGGTATAGTTCATGTCATGTTTCTTTTGTTTGGAGTTTGTTGAGCTTCTTGAATCAAATAGTTTTCATCACAGTTGGAAATTTTTTTTTTGCTATTATTTCTTTCTCTCTCTTTTTTTTTCGGGGGGTGTGGCGGGGACAGAGTTTTGCCCAGGCTGAAGTGCAGTGGTGTGATCTTGGCTCACTGCAATCTCTGCATCCTGAGTTCAGGCAATTCTCATGCTTCAGCCTCCCCAGTAGTTGGGACTGCAGGTGCCCGCCACCACTCTTGGCTAATTTCTGTATTTTTAGTAGAGACGGGGTTTTGCCATGTTGCCGAGGCTGGTCTCAAACCCCTGAGCTCAACTTATCTGCGTGCTTCAGCCTCCCAAAGTGCTGGGATTACAAGTGTGAGCCACCATACCCAGCCACTATTATTTTTTTAAATTTCTCTGACTCTACAGGCCCTTTGGCGACTTTCATTACACATGCATTAGGATACTGACATTGTTTTACAGCTCACTGATGCTCTATTATTCCTTCCTTCCTTCCTTCCTTCCTTTCTTTCTCCAGTTTTTATTTTCTCTTTGTGTTTGATTTTAGATAGTATCTATTGCTTTGTCTTTGAGTGTTGCAAGATATAATCTGATGTTAATCCCACCCAGCATATTTTTCATCTCAGACATGTAGTTTCTGTCTCTAGAAGTTTGATTAGAATTTGGGTTTTTTCCACCCTGGACCACATAAGGAGACCCTATCTCTACAAAAAATTTAAAATTAGCCAGACATGGTTGTGCATTGCCTTTAGTCCCAGCTACTTGGGAGGCTGAGGCAGGAGGATTGCTTGAGCCCAGGAGTTAGAGGTTGCAGGGAGCCATGATCACACGAGTGCACTCCAGTCTGGGTGACAGAGCAAGACCCTGTCTCAGAAAAAAAGAAGAAAGAGTTTGGGTCTTTTTAGTATCTACCATGTCTTTCTTAACATACTTAATCTTTCCTCTAGCTTTGTCAACAGATAATATGTTTATAATTGTCTTACTATCCTTGTTTACTAGGACTATTATTTCTGTGATTCCTAGGTTGGTTTTGATGGATTTTTTTTCCTCCAGTATTATATATTCATCCTGTGTATATTCCATCCTGTGTCTTTTCATGTCTGATAATTTTTAATTGGATGCCAGACATTATAGATTTCACTTTATTGGATACTGAACATTATTTTATTCCTATAAATATTTTTGAGCTTTGTTCTGGGATCCATTTTTTCAGGTCTTATACTTTGTTAGGCAGGATTAGAGTAGCATTTAGCCTACAGCTTACTTTTCTCCACTAGTGAAGCAAAAAACTCTTCTTTTTCACTACTTGAAGCACAAAACCTCTTCTTTTCTTTTTTCTCTCTTTCTTTCTTTCTTTCTTTTTTTTTTTTTTTTGAGACAGGATCTTGCTCTGTTGCCCAGGCTGGAGTGCCAAGGTACAGTCACGGCTCGCTGCAGCCTTGACCTCCTGGGCTCAAACAACCTTCCCACCTCAGCCTCCTAAGTAACTAGGACCACAGGTGGACACCACCACACCTGGCTGATTTTTGTATTTTTTGTAGAGATGGGTTTTGCCATGTTGCCCAGGCCAGGCTTGAAGTCCTGGCCTCAAGCAATCCGGCCACCTCGGCCTCCCAGAGTTTTAGGATGACAGACATAAGCCACCACACCTGGCTGCAAAATTCTTCTAAGTTAACTGTGGTTTTATAGGCCCTGTGTGACCTCTGGAGATTGTTTCCTCTCATTGTTTTCAGTGGTTCTTTTCCAGGCCTCAGATGGTCTCTGTCGCACAGATCAGAATTCAGCTGAAGACTTGAGGCGACCATCTGCAGATCTCCCAAGCTCTCTGTCTCTCTGTGTAGTTCTCTCCTTTCCAGAAATTTGCTCTATGAACTCTAGCCACATTGGACTTCCCAAACTCCTAGCTCAATCTTCTCAACTCAGGGAGAGAAGACCTAGTGCCTGGAGTCTCTCTAAACGGAATTGTAATCATTGAGATCACCTCATTTATTTCCCATCTCTCATGGATTGCAGTCCTTTATTGCCAGATGCCCAGTGTCTGGAATGCTGTTGTTTCATATATTTTGTCTCTGTCTCATCCTTGGAGGATAAAGCTGGTCCTCATTACTCCATCTTGTAATAGACATCCTATAAAGCCCATGTGATTTCCATATGCTATCTGTCTCACGTACATCTCCGAATTTCAGTGCTTTGAGATGATTGACTCCAGCCTCTTCATTATCAGCAAGGGTAACAGACCTGGTGAGGTAATGTTGATTGTCCACATTTTACAGTAAATTTGTGCCAGAGACCTGTGCCAGGTCTTAAAAATGCCTATACAATCATACCTCAGGATAGAACTGCTTCTTAGAAGGGCAAGAATATTATTTTTGAAAGAAAGTTTTTCATCAGTAGATGTAAGAATTGGGTTAGCCTATCATTTGTTCTAAAATGTTCCATATGTATAGAAAGTAAATCTACCTCTGCTTTTTGATTCTCTATGAACTTAAAATATGAATTACAATTTAAATAATATTGGATAATAAGGAAGTCCAGTTATTAAAACCTATTTTACTCTAAAATGAGTAACTGAAACCTATTTTGTTTCTATTAGCATTTTTGCTTTGTTTCGTTTCTACAACTGAATTTCATCACTTTTAACATTTATATGATTTAGTTATACAGTTTTCAGTTTGCCATTAAGATTTTTTAAATACTTTTTTTATACTTTTAAGTTCTGGGGTACATGTGCAGAACGTGCAGGTTTGTTACATAGGTATACACGTGCCATGGTGGTTTGCTGCACCTGTCAACCCGTCATCTACGTTAGGTATTTCTCCTAATGCTACCCCTCCCCCAGCCCCCCACCCCCTAACAGGCCCCAGTGTGTGATGCCCCCCCACCTGCAGTGTCCATGTGTTCTCATTGTTCACCTCCCACTTATGAGTGAGAACATGCGGTGTTTGGTCTTCTGTTCTTGTGCTAGTTTGCTGAGAATGATGGTTTCCAGCTTCATCCATGTCCTTGCAAATAACATGAACTCATCCTTTTTTATGGCTGCGTGGTATTCCATGGTGTATATGTGCCACATTTTCTTTATCCAGTCTATCATTGATGGGCCTTTGGGTTGGTTCCAAGTCTTTACTATTGTGAATAGTGCTGCAATAAACATATGTGTGCATGTGTTTTTATAGTAGAATGATTTATAAGGCTTTGGGTATATGCCCAGTAATGGGATTGCTGGGTCAAATGGTATTTCTGGTTCTAGATCCTTGAGGAATCACTACACTGTCTTCCACAATGGCTGAACTAATTTACACTCCCACCAACAGTGTAAAAGTGTTCCTGTTTCTCCACATCTTCTCCAGCATCTGTTGTTTCCTGACTTTTTAATGATCGCCATTCTAACTGGTGTGAGATGGGATCTCATTGTGGTTTTGATTTGCATTTCTCTAATGACCAGTGATGATGAGCTTTTTTTAATATGTTTGTTGGTTGCATAAATGTCTTCTTTTGAGAAGTGTCTGTTCGTATCCTTTGCCCACTTTTTGATGGGGTCATGGTTTTTTTCTTTTTTGTGTGTGTGAATTTAAGTTCCTTGTAGATTCTGGATATTAGCTCTTTGTCAGATGGATAGGTTACAAAAATTTTCTCCCATTGTGTAGGTTGCCTGTTCACTCTGATGATAGTTTCTTTTGCTGTGCAGAAGCTCTTTAGTTTAATTAGATCCCAGTTGTCAATTTTGGCTTCGTTGCCGTTGCTTTTGGTGTTTTAGTCATGAAGTCTTTGCCAATGCCTGTGTCCTGAATGGTATTGCCTAGATTTTCTTCTAGGGTTTTTATGGTTTTAGGTCTTACATTTAAGCCTTTAATCCATCTTGAGTTAATTTTTGTATAAAGTATAAGGAAGGGATCCAGTTTCAGTTTTCTGCATATGGCTAGCCAGTTTTCCTAACACCATTTATTAAATAGAGAATCCTTTCCCTGTTGGTTGTTTTTGTCAGGTTTGTCAAAGATCAGATGGTTGTAGATGTGTGGTGTTATTTCTGAGGGCTCTGTTCTGTTCCATTGGTCTATATATCTGTTTTGGTACCAGTACTATGCTGTTTTGGTTACTGTAGCCTTGTAGTATAGTTTGAAGTCAGGTAGCGTGAGGCCTCCAGCTTTGTTCTTTTTGCTTAGAATTGTCTTGGCTATGTGGGCCCTTTTTTGGTTCCATACTAGTATATATATTTAAGGGGCACATGAGATGTTTTGATACAGGCATGAAATATGAAATAATCACATCATATAGATAGGTATCCATCTCCTCAAGGATTTATCCTTCGTGTTGCAAATGTTATTAAGATGTAATCAAATTAACTTAAGTTTAAAAAGTGAGTATACCATAACCAGGTATCAGGTACGACAGCTTTCTAATTTTATCACATTTATACAATTCTGGGAAAATTTGGGTTTTAGGGGTGCATTGCTGGGAATGAAATGGAGCCTTATTTCGCTGGCTGTTCACTCTAGTGTAGTGCCTCACATACTTCTAGTCTTCTAATTTATCCATCTTCTCTCTCCTTTTTGGGACTTTGTGCATGCAGCTTTTCTTCTAGAAAGGCCTTTTTCTTTCTTTTGGCTTAGCAGCTCTTTTAGTTATTGTTTTTAGGGATCACGTATTACAGAAAGCCACCTCTGATCCCATTGATTGGGCTATATTTCTTCATATGCATTTTCTTACATTCCCTGTGCTTTTCCATGGCAACAGTCATCACTCTGTAATGCAATTAACTGTTCTTATTTGTAAGCCTGGGGGATAGTCTTGCTTTTGTTCATCTTTGTGTCTTTAGTACTAAGTACAAACCTAATAGGTAGCTAAGTCTGGACCCAATTATACATGTGCAGATGCTGAGGATCAGTCTTTTTTAAAATATAGTATAGTAGATTCCTTTTCTCTGCTCTGTACCCATGGGGAATCTGTGACATATTATTTATTTATTTTTAATTAACTTTTTTTATAGAGATGGGGTCTCACTATGTTGCCCAGGCTGGTGTTGAACTCCTGGGCTCAAGCGATCCTCCTGCCTTGGCCTCTCAAAGTGCTGGGATTACAGGGATGACATGCCTGGCTGACATATCTTCAACATTCCAAAAAGTTCAGTGGAAAATGTCAATTTTCTTGCTTATAGTCTGGCTGTTCAGGCAAAGTAAAATACCACATTTCTTTGCTTCTGCTTGGAACTGTATCAGCTGAGGTCACACTGATTATCTCTTTCTGATCAGAAATTCCTTCCTGATTGCCTTGGTGGACTTGCAAACGTTACATATGAGTCAGTGTGGTGTAATGGTTAAAATTCTAGGAGGAAGAGCCAGCACTTAACATGTTTGGGTTTATCTCTAGCTTGCCTTATAATTAGCAATTT
Source organism: Pan paniscus (assembly GCF_029289425.2). Lineage (NCBI taxonomy): Eukaryota > Metazoa > Chordata > Mammalia > Primates > Hominidae > Pan > Pan paniscus. Next base: position 80,584,793 of record NC_073255.2, on the reverse strand, counting down.
CATGTTTAAATTATATTATTGTGAAGTGAAGAAAATTGTTCTCTTCTGATGAAAAGGAGGAATTCATAACTACCAAGAAAAACCTGAATCATCTGTCTTTAATGTAGTAACTCTACTTTTAACATGTCTATAAAACCTTTCTTTATACAAAGAGGAAATTGTGTTTGTGAGTTTTAACCACAACTTTAGGTACTTTTTGTTTTGTTTGTTTTGGAAGAGTCCATTTTGTTACAGAAGCATATGGGAATCACTAGAAAAAAACAACCATGTATAGAAGTCTTGTGAGCATTTTCTGTGTCTTACTCATTTCTCATCTTTGTATCCTAGCCCTTAGTACTGCACCTAGCATATAGTACGTGTTCAGGACCCATTTATTAGTGAATGAAGAAAGGGCTTCCTCGGATCAGTGGCTTTATTGTTTACATGTTCTGAGCGTGCCAAGGGGTGGAAAACATGCCTCTGTTTTCAGGGTGCTTACAGAACCCAAACCTATACCCTAGGTGATACTTATTGAGCCCTTAAAATATGCCAGGCAGAGTCCCTATGTGCTTTACCTGTATTATCTCATTTAGTCCTAACAACTCTGTAAGGAAATGAGTATTATCTCCATTTACCAGGTGAGAAATTTGAGGTGCCAGGAAGTTGAGTTACTTATTCAAGATCACCCTCCAACTGTGGAGGGATCATTCACTACAGTGTGCTCTGAGACCTCTATCATTCCAAGCATGTATCCTTAACCACTATATGATTTTAGCCTACAATCAACAGACCTGAGTATTGGTCCTATTCCTGCCCTCATTCACTTTGAGGCAAGTTAATCCACGTTGCTGAATTTTACCTGTAAAATTCGAACAATGATATTTAGTCTACTTTAATCTTAATAATAATGATAACATTATTTACTAACTGACTTTTTAAAAAGTACTGTGGTTGGAATACTGAGATAAGTTAGACAATTGAAGTTAATGTAGACAGACATGTGACTTCATCACATATATGTGGAGTCAGATTGAAGCCATAGTCCTTGTGATACTAAAGTCCATGTTCTTAGATCGACGTTAAGGTGGGTGGTATGTGAAACTGTGGGCATAGAGATCTCCCAGGGAGAGTTTATAGAATGAGAGGAGTAGAGAATAGAAGACAGCCTGAAGGAGAAGGAATCCATCTTGGACTTTTCCCATGGCTCTTAATTTGATATGAGTTACTTTATATGTATATAAAATATGGGGCTTCAGTGTGTTGCTCAGGCCGGCCTTGAACTCCTGAGCTCAAATGATCCTCCTACCTCAGCTTCCTGAGTAGCTGGGACTTTGGTGTATGGCACTGCACCTGGCTGATGTGCAGTTTTTGTTTTTTTGTTTTTGGAGTTTTTTTTTTTTTGAGACAGGGGCCCAGTCTGTCACCAGGATGGAGTGTAGTGGCACGATCATGGCTCACTGCAGCCTCAAACTCCTGGGCACAAGTGATCTTCCTGCCTCAGCCTCCCAAGTAGATGGGACTATAGGCGTGCGCCACCACACTTGGCTAATTTGTTTTTTGTGTGTTTTGTTTTGAGATAGGGTCTCGTTCTGTCACCAGGCTGGAGTGCAGTGGCACGACCTTGGCTAACTGTAATTTCTGCCTCCCAGGTTCAAGTGATCCTCCCATCTCAGCCTCCCAAGTAGCTGAGAGAACAGGCGCACACTACCACAGCCAGCTAATTTTTTAATATTTTTGGTAGAAACAGAGTTTTACCACATTGCATAGGCGAGCTCAAGTGGTCTGCCTACCTTGGCCTCCCAAAGTGTTGGGATTACAGGCATGAGCCACTATGCCCAGCCTGATGTGCAGTTTCATTTGTTCTTTTTTCTAGAGGTTCGTATTGCTGCTGTGGAGGCCCTCTGCATGTTGGCCCAGTCTTCACCCTCTTTTGCTGAGAAGTGCCTTGATTTCCTAGTTGACATGTTCAACGATGAAATTGAGGAAGTACGTCTGCAGTCCATACATACCATGAGAAAAATCTCTAACAAATCACCCTCCGAGAAGATCAGCTTGACACTGTCCTGGCTGTGCTAGAGGTGAGTGTTCCTAATTTGTTACTCATTTCTTCATCCCTCACCCCCCCTGTTAAAATCAGGTATTGGTGACAGAACAGTATATCAGGCAGCACAGTTCTGTTTTCTTACCATACCCCTCCCCTAAGATGGAAGAAATTGACTGTGAAACAGGAAATTTGAATAAGCTTGGTCTTTCTGTGATCAAGAAAGGATAGGATGCCTAGGGAATACATAGTGTCTAACCTGAATTGGCTGAGGTGAGGTTGGGAAGAAGGAGGAAGTGCTGTAGTGGACACTTGAAGGAGGAGTAGGACTTAACTAGGCTTTTTTTTTTCCTTCTTCTTTTGAGATAGGGTCTCACTCTGTCACTCAAGCTGAAGTGCATCTTTTTTAAAGGAGAAGTGACACTGGTGGTAGGATGAAAGGGTACCAGACAGAGGGAGCAATGTCTAAAGATGCAGAGATAAGACAGAATATGATATATTCAAGGAAGTAAAAAGAGTTTATTATAATGATAGCGTAGAGTTGAAGAGATGGAAGAGTGGAGGAAGTGGCTATAGATAAGGTAGGGGCTAAATAATGAAGAGTTCTTTTCAACCTTTAATTTGATTTTATTCTTGTAGTGAATCATAGGCTGTTATAGCAGCAAGTGCTCTTAGGGATTGATTCATTCTACCCTGGGAATTTTATAGAGAAAAAAATAAGTTGTCTGAGTTAGTGGCTGAACCAAAATGTAAACACAGAGTTGCTTCCCAGGCCGTACAGCTCTAGGTAGTTCTTGTATTATTTTTCTAAAATGTCTGGATTTTAATTGCAACTACTCAAGTTCTTCAGAGTATTCATAAATGGGGTTTGTCCTCTGGTTTCCTTTTTGGGGAAGATGGGGTTCAGATGTGAAAGGGATAGTAATTAGGTGCTTAGTTTTTAGAACACTTGTAACAGATTTCTACTGCATACTTTAAAGAATAGCTGGTGCTTTGGTTTTGAAGGTCCCTACCATTCTCTCAGCTGCTTAGCACTTCTACTAAGATTTTTCCTGAATTATAAATCTTTATAATTTTTTCATGTATTTTTTCCTAAAAATAAGTTTACATTCTATGTGTGGTTCTTCATGGGTGGCCTCATACATAGTGTAGCCACTCCTTTCCTTTTTAGCTTTCTTTTCCACCATTCCTCACCTTGAACTTTATGCTGAAGTCACTTTCCTACACATATTGCTTTTCCTCGCAATTTTACCTTCAATGTAATTTCCCCCTCAGTTTGCAAAACTGCCACTTTAACCCAGGAGACGTCCACTTATTCCCACAGCCTATATTAGGTAACATATCCAGGAAGCCTTCCCTAACTGTTACTCCCAGCCCTGGGTGGGCTAAATGCCACCACTCTATTCCCATAGCACTCTGTGTATACTGCTCTAGCATTTTTCAGTAATTCTCTATTTCATAAGACTGTGAGCTCCTCAAGGTGTCTTGACTTTTCTTTTCTCTTTTGTTTTCCTTTCCTTTCCTTTTTCTTTTCCTTTTTCCTTTCCTTTCCTTTTTTTGTTTTTGTTTTTTTGTTTGTTTGTTTGTTTTTTGCTTTTTGAGGCTGAGTCTCGCTCTGTTCCCCAGGCTGGAGTGCAGTGGTGCGATCTTGGCTTACTGCAACCTTCACCTCCTGGGTTCAAGCAATTCTCCTGCCTCAGTCTCCTGAGTAGCTGGGATTACAGGCACGCACTACAATACTAATTTTTATATACATATTTTTTAGTAGAGATGATGTTTCACCATATTGGCCAGGGGCTGGTCTCGAACTCCTGACCTCAAGTGATCCACCCACCTTGGCCTCCCAAAGTGCTGGGATTATGGTGTGAGCCACCGTGCCCAGCTGACTCTTCATTTTTTTATTACCAATGTCTTGCAGCAGTGTCTGGCACAATTAGGTGCTCGGCAAGTGTTTGCTGAGTAGCTGAGCTATGTTCCAAGCTATGTTTTGATGTACAGAATTGTTCACAGGTATGCTTATTTGTGAGTACTTATGTATATAACTCACAAAGAATCCTTGCTTTTTAATTCTTTTCAGGAGTTCAGACCCATATAAACTTACAGTAGACTATTCTTCCACCCTGCTGTGCACTGCTCCCTTGTATTTTCTATGTCACTGTGCTTCATTGCTTTGAGCCTTACCTTGCTGACCCTTCCAGGTGGAATTTGCCTTTTTTTTTTCCTGCTATGTCAAGATCCTACCCTGCCTAGAAAAACTCACTTCTTTATTCAACAAGCACTGTCTATGTATTAGAAATATAGGGATATCAAAACAGACAGGATCCCTGCTGTCATAAAATTTATATTCTAAAGAGAGGTGGAGTAAACAAACAAAATGATTTCAGATGGTGATAAATGTTTTGCAGAAGATAAACAGTATGATGGAGGAATGGGGAATTTCTCTGTAATTTGAGTGGTTAGTAAAGACTTTCTGAGGAGATGATGTTCAAGTTGAGTCTTGAATGGTAAACAGAAGCTAGCTATGTGAAGACTGGGAGAATAACTTCAGGTAGAGGCAACAGCTAGTGGGAAGGCTCTAAAACACAAGTGAGCTTTGTTGTGTTTGCAGAATAGAGAGAAAGCCGGTAGGAGTGAACCACAGTGAGAAAGTAGAAGTGTGGCATGAAATGAAGTCTGAGAGGGGATTAGGGAGAGGTGGAGAGCCTTGTAGGCCATTTTAAGATGTCTGGATTTTATTCTAACATTATGGAAAACTGTTGCAGAATTTTATGGATAGGAGTGACATTTCGATTTGCCTCTCTTTTAATATTTCTCATTCTTGAAATCTTGAAATTCACTTCAGATAGATCGACTCTTTCCCTCACTCCTCCATTTAGCACATACAGGTATACCTCTCTTTATTGGGCTTTGCAGATATTGTATTTTTTTAATAAATTGAGAGATTGCGGCAACCATGCATTGAGCAAGTCTATCAGTGCCATTTTTCCAATAGCATGTGCTCACTTTATGTCTGTGTCACATTTTGGTAATTCTTGCAATATTTCAAACTTTTTCATTATTACATCTGTTACAGTGATCTGTGATCAGTGATCTTTGATGTTACTGTTGTAATTGTTTTGGGATGCCACAAACTGTGCCTGTATAAGATGGCAAACTTAGTAAGTGTGTGTGTTCTGAGTGTTCTGCTAACTGGCCATTCCCAGCCTCTCTCTTAGCCTTTCTTCTTAGCCTGTCCTTTTTCCTAGTTGCAAAAAGGCTCTTGTACCTTCAGCATCATGATTGAGTTCCAGAGAGGATGGAAAAGGAAGGTTAAAGAACAAAGGGGATAAAGCTACTGCCTCTGGTCCTTTATCAATAAAATGAAAGATATTTCAGGAATTTCAGCCAAAAAACTTCCACATACTTTGTTACATGGCCACCCTAGATGGGAAGGTGGCTGGGGAGAAGGGGATGGTAGACAGAGGCTGAGTCTGCTAACCAACAGTAACTACTATTATTATTACTTTTTTTTTAAAAGGATTCATCCAGAGATATTCGAGAGGCTCTTCATGAACTCTTATGCTGTACTAATGTTTCAACCAAAGAAGGGATTCATCTTGCATTGGTGGAGCTGCTGAAAAATTTAACCAACTACCCTACTGATAGGGACTCCATATGGAAGTAATGACTTTTTTGCCCATTTACTCACTGAGTCGCATAATGTGGTAAATGTACAATGCTGACATTTGTTCCATCCTTATAGATTGAGGGTAGTACGGCCCTGAATTTTGCCCTTACTTTAGAAACCTGATTCAACTTAACCGCTCTCAGGAATCTGATTCCTAAGCGGAATGTCACATTTTAGATTACTTACTAATTTGTGCGTCTATCCACCTAGCAAATATTATGTGCCTGCTGTGTGCTGACTACGCACCAACCCTTGTGGTAGCTATTACAAGTATAGAAATAAATTAATTAGATTTCCTCTTTCTCCTATATAGTGTTTTGTTTTGTTACTTTTTTTTTTTTGAGATGGAGTCTCGCTCTGTCACCTTGACTAGAATGCAGTGGCGTGATCTCAGCTCACTGCAACTTCTGCCTCCTGGGTTCAAGCGATTCTCCTGCCTCAGCCTCTCGAGTAACTGGGATTATAGGTGCACGCCACCATACCCAACTAATTTTTGTTTTTTTTTTTAGTAGAGATGGGGTTTTACCATGTTGGTTAGGCTGGTCTTGAACTCCTGACCTCAGGTGATCCACCTGCCCTGGCCTCCCAAAGTGCTGGGATTACAGGCATGAGCCACTGTGCCCGGCCTTATTATTTTTTGTTCATTAAGTTCTGGTTTAGAAGGTGCACTTAATTGGCTGGGTGCAGTGGCTCACGCCTATAATCCCAGCACTTTGGGAGGCTGGGGCGGGTGGATCACCTGAGGTCAGGAGTTCAAGACCAGCCTGGCCAACATGGTGAAACCTCATCTCTACTAAAAATGCAAAAATCTGCTGGGCGTAGTGGCACGTACCTGTAATCCCAGCTACTTGGGAGGCAAAGGCAGGAGAATCGCTTGAACCCTGGAAGCAGAGGTTGCAGTGAGCCGAGATTGTGCCACTGCATGCCAGCCTGGGCAACAGAGCAAGACTCAGTCCCCCCCCAAAAAAAAACCATAAACAATAATAAAAATATATAATTACCTTGCTTGTATAGTTCCTTATAGTTTATAAAGGGCCCTCAGGTAGTTATAATAGCTAACATTGAGTTCTTACTATGTGACAGACACTTTGCTGAGTACTTTATGTTAGTTATTTAATGCATATAGCAACTCTATGAAGTAATGACTTTTAATCTCATTTTGTAGATGAAAAAATTTACTTGCATAAGGCTACTTACTTTCAGACAGATCTGTGATTTCAGGACTTCACCCGGGATATCAATTAGAATGTTTTTGCCCACAAATAAAAAAGACAATCTGATTAAAAATATCTTAGCCAATAAGTCTGTTTTTTCATAACGAGGTCAGAAGGTTGGTTTCAGGATTGGTCATTCAACAGGGCTCTCTTTGGTTGCTCTGCAGTTCTCTTGGCTCTTTTTCTTTTTTTTTTTTTTTTTTGAGACAGAGTCTCTCTTTATCGCCAGGGTGGAGTGCATTGGCATAATATCGGCTCACTGAACCTCCACCTCCCAGGTTCAAGCGATTCTCCTGCCTCAGCCTCCCGAGTAGCTGGGACTACAGGCCCGTGCCGCCATGCCCAGCTAATTTTTGTATTTTTAGCAGAGATGGGGTTTCACCATGTTGGCCAGGATGGTCTTGATCTTTGACCTCCTGATCCAGTCATCTTGGCCTCACAAAGTGTTGGGATTATAGGCGTGAGGCACCGCACCCGGCCGGCTTTCTTCTCATAGTTGTAAGATGGCTGCCTCATAAGATAATATCTCAAGACAGAAAGGAAGGGTCATTCCCTTTCATGCATTGCTCTTTTGATTTGCAAAAACATCCCTGAGAAGCTCCCCAGCCAGCATAGTCTCGTGCTCCATTGTCTAGAACTGGCTTACTTGCCTACCAGCAAACCAGTCACTGGAAAATGGGAACGGGATTGCCATGATGGGTTTAGACCAATAGTGGTTCAGCTCTTGGGCTGGACCTGCCTTTTCCGAGCACTTTGCTGCCTGCCTGATACCTGAGTAAAATCAGGGCTCTCTCAGGAAGAAAGATGGGGGAAATGGCTGTTGGTTAAATAAACAGTTCTTTTATCTTTATAATAACCAGTTTTTTTAGATGAATTAACCAAGTTCCAGAATAACTGGGTGACTTATCTGAAGTTATAGAGTTAGCAAAAGTATATGGTTGAGAATTTCCAATTCCAGTTCAGGTTTTCTGATTCCAGTTCAGGTTTTCTGATTCCAGTTCCTAGTACTTTTCAAAGGACTAACTTTACTAATTTGTTGATGTGCATTCTTATTTGTTTGTTTCAGGTGCTTGAAGTTTCTGGGAAGTCGGCATCCAACCCTGGTGCTTCCCTTGGTGCCAGAGCTTCTGAGCACCCACCCATTTTTTGACACAGCTGAACCAGACATGGATGATCCAGCTTGTATCCTCTGTGCTTAGGATGGGCCCTGATGTGTTGGCAGGCAGCTTTGGCATCTCCTTCTGCAGTGTAGCTAGGGTGGTCTGAGTTTTCTTTTCTTTGCTTTTCTTTCCTTTTTTTTTTTTTTTTTTTTGAAGACAGAGTCTCATTCTGTCACCCAGGCTGGAGTGCAGTGGCCTGATCTCGGCTCACTGAAACCTCTGCCTCCCAGGTTCAAGCAATTCTCCTGCCTCAGCCTCCTGAGTAGCTGAGATTATAGGCGCCCGCTACCACACCCAGCTAATTTTTGTATTTTTAGTAGACACGGGGTATCACCATGTTGGCCAGGCTGGTCTCAAATTCCTAACCTGTTGCTTGGGCTGGAGTGCAGTGGCACCACCCCGGCTCACTGCAACCTCCACCTCCCAGATTCAAATGATTCTCCTGCCTCAGCCCCCCAAGTAGCTGGGATTACAGGTGCCTGCCACCACTCCCGGCTAATTTTTGTATTTTTAGTAGAGACGGGGTTTTACCTTGTTGCCCAGGCTGGTCTCAAACTCCTAACCTCAACTGATCCACCCGCCTCAGCCTCCCAAAGTGTTGGGATTACAGGCGTGAGCCACCATGCCTGGCCAGTATGTACTTTGATAGGCAATATAGTTGCTTACTTTATAGGCAAAATCATTTCCATTTTTTTGTATTCTTGGCAGTCTCTGGCATTTTTAAAAACCTTTGGTAATTGGGGGTGTGGGGGGAGTAGGGGAATGTATTTTGTTGTTTGTATTTGCATTTCTTTGATTATTAGAAAATCATAGTCTCTTGATGGAGATTTTGGAGGTGGAAAGTGAGAGTGCCAGAATCTGGCCAACCTTTTATACTTCCAAGTTTACTTAACCCAGTGATCTATCAGATATTGCAGTTTTGGTACTTATTTTCAATGCTGCTAAAACCTGTCCAACAATGCGAGCATTGTTCTCAGATCACACCTTCAGGCACTATGCCTACCTCCGAGACAGTCTTTCTCATCTTGTTCCTGCCTTGAGGGTATGTTGAAAACATCTGTTGTCCTTGTTTTTATTTTGCACGGGGTAGGGGTATTTTTGTTCATGTTTTCCTTTGAGATGGGGGTCTTGTTATGTTGCCCGGGGCGGTCTCAAACTCCTGGGCTTAAGCCATCCTCCTGGCCCAGCCTCCCAAGTCGCTGTGATTACAGGTGAGCACCACTGTGTGCAGCTTGTTTTTGGCTTTTTATTTTTTGTGCTTTGTGGTTATTAAATAGTAGAAAGCAGTCCATATATTCTCTGAAAACTTGTTTGTTCATTCTCTTTCTCTCTTGGGCTCTTTGCCATTGTTTTATACTTTTGCTTTTGTATCCTTTACCTTTTAAGATGGTTCATTTTTTTTGGTGTCCCTGGGTTATTGATATTAGGCAAGAAGAAAGGAACCTGGAACAATAGATTATATTTTAGATCAAGAATTTAAATTGTCATATATATATATATACACACACATATATATATACACATATATATACATATATACATATATATATATTTATTTATTTATTTTTATTATTATTACTTTTTGAGACGAAGTCTCGCTGTGTCGCCCAGGCTGAAGTGCAGTGGCGCGATCTTGGCTCACTGCAAGCTCCGCCTCCCAGGTTCACTCCATTCTCCTGCCTCAGCCTCCCGAGTAGCTGGGACTACAGGCACCTGCCACCACACCCGGCTAATTTTTTGTATTTTTTAGTAGAGACGGGGTTTCACCATGTTAGCCAGGATGGTCTTGATCTCCTGACCTCGTGATCTGCCTGCCTCGGCCTCCCAAAGTGCTGGGATTACAGGCGTGAGCCACCACACCCAGCCTAAATTGTTATATTTTAACTATTACATATAGCCATGATTCTCCACAAGTGCTTATTTTTTAAAAATAAAACCTTTACTATTTTTAAAACCTAGAGGTATAAAGAAGAAAATTTAAAAATGGATCATAATAATAATAGCAAACACTTCGTGAATGCTGTGGCCCAGGTACTCTTCCAATCTCTCTATTTGCATTAACTCATCCCTGCTTGGGTGACTCCAAATCACTTTATCTGGAGTAATATACAAAATGAGGCCAGGTGCGGTGGCTCATGCCTGTAATCTAAGCATTTTGGGAGGCTGAGGCGGGTGGATCATCTGAGGACAGGAGTTCACGACCAGCCTGGCCAACATGGTGAAACCTCATCTCTACTAAAAATACAAAAATTAACTGGGCATGGTGGTGGGCACCTGTAGTCCCAGCTACTCGGGAAGCTGTGGCAGGAGAATTGCTTGAACCCAGGAGGCAGAGGTTGCAATGAGCCAAGATTGCGCCGCTGCACTCCAGCCTGAGCGACAGAGTGAGACTCCATCTCAAAAAAAAAAAACAAAAAACAAGTAGATACAAAATGAAAAGTGAAATACTCTTTGCTCTCTCCTCCCCATCCATCTTAAAAGGTAACCACTTTTAACAGTAAGAATAAGTATATCTGAAGGGCTAGGCCAAAAATAAAAAAAAATTATTCTCATGAAAAAATTGTATGCTATATAAGTTTATTTGGGAATAAATCATTACTCTTCCTTCAAGTGAAAGATAAGATAGTGTTTTAAAGATAAATGTGGCCGGGTGCAGTGGCTCACGCCTGTAATCCCAGCAGTCTGGGTGGCTGAGGCAGGCGGATCAACTGTGGTCAGGAGTTCGAGACCAGCCTGACCAACGTGGAGAAACCCTGTCTCTACTAAAAATACAAAATTAGCTGGGTCTGGGGGCGGCCACCTCTAATCCCAGCTACTCAGGAGGCTGAGGCAAGAGAATCGCTTGAACCTGGGAGGCGGAGGTTGCAGTGAGCCGAGATGGTACCATTGCACTCTAGGCAACAAGAGTGAAACTCTGTCTAAAAAAAAAAAAGATGTAGCAACAGTTTAATTTTTAGTCTCCTTCCTATGGTTGGCCCATTTATTTCAGTTAGCAATAGAAAATATTATACCTTTCTGTTTTTCTCCTGGCGCTGTGGCTGTATTGGGTAGACCATGTTTGCATTTTGTCTCTTTCTCTTTAACTCCCAATTGTTGCTGAGGAAGGGGATAAATGTTATTTATAGAATCTCCTAGCCTTTTTTCCCCTTTGTTTTGTTTAGCTCACATTTTTAATATGCTTTTATGTGTTTGTGTGTGTGTTACCAAAAGCTGAGCCACCAAACTTAATGACTCTATAATCCCACTGTGTTTGCTTAGTTACCAGGTAGAAAACTGGTGTCATCAGCTGTTTCTCCCAGCATCATACCTCAAGAGGATCCTTCGCAGCAGTTCCTGCAGCAGAGCCTTGAAAGAGTGTATAGTCTTCAGCACTTGGACCCTCAGGGAGCCCAGGAGCTGCTGGAATTCACCATCAGGTAGGGTAATCATCCCTTCATCTGACAGAGTTAGTGCTGTTACACTCAGCTTGACTGTTCTGAATTCTGGTGTTGGTTACTAGGCTTGATATTCTGACTCTATTGGTCTACATTCACACACGGTTTTATGGTCTGTTTATATTTGGATTAGATTGTGGTTTGAACATATTTTTTAAAAGAGCTCTTTATATTCATGACTCGATTGATGATTAGTACACAACAGAAATAGTTACAAAGAACCTGTTTTTAGTTTTTTAATTTTATATATTAGGATGAGTGACCAAAATGCAAAGTAACAGTGGCTAAAACAGGAGCAAAGTTTAATTCTTCCTCATAGGCAGGACAGGGCTGAGATGACCATCAAGGATCTAGGCTTGCCCATTCTTTTTTTTTTTTTTTTTTTTTTGAGACAGGGTCTCACCCTGTCACCCAGGCTGGAGTGCAGTGGCATAATATCAGCTCACTGCAACTGCAGCCTCCTGGGCTCAAGTGATTCTCCCACTTCAGCCTCCCAAGTAGCTGGGACCACAGGCATATGCCACCACACCCGGCTAATTTTGGCTTTTTTTTTTTTTTTTTTTTTTTTTTTTTGTAGAGTCGAGGTTTCACCATGGTGGCCAGGCCGGTCTCAAACTCCTGAGCTCAAGTGATCCTCCCGCCTCGGCCTCCCAAGGTGCTGGAATTACAGGCGTGAGCCACTGTGCCCGGCCTAAGCTCATTCTTTCTTGTGTCTTCATCTTCTGCATCAAGCAGCTCTGCTTAACAATTCAGAATCTAACTGTCCCCCCTGTATTCCATCCTGTGGGGAAAAGGAAACGGGAAGAGAAAGGTATCATCTCCACCCTGTGGTTTGTTTAAAGACACTTCCCAAAAGTTGTACACTCTAATTTTACTTGCATTCCATTGACTAGAACTTAAGTCACATGGCCATCTCTCACTTCAAGGAGCGAGGACATGCAGTCTTTATTCTGGGTGACTAATGCCTGGTTTACATGCGATGACTCTAATACTCAGGAAGAATGGGAGAAAGATATTGGGGAACAACCAAAAGGCTCTGCCAGACCTTCCTCAAAATGGCCTGAATGATATGAAAAGAATTTAAACTCATTTGCTTTTAGCAAAAGCAGTATTGTTTGCTCTTAAAAGATTAAAAAATTATGTCTTTTAAGAGCAAACAGTACTGCTTTTGCTAAAAGCAAATGAGTTTAAATTCTTTATTGTTTGCTCTTAAAAGAGAAAAATATTATATCGGCCAGGTGCAGTGGCTCATGCCTGTAATCCCAGCACTTTGGGAGACCGAGGCGGGAGGATCACTTGAGGCTAGGAGTTCAAGACCAACCCCGCTGAGTGAAACCCCATCTCTACTAAAAATAGTAGCCTGTAATCCCAGCTACTTGGGAGATCGAGGCATAAGAATCGCTTGAACTCGGGAGGCGGAGCTTGCAGTGAGCCAAGATCACGCCACTGCACTCCAGTCTGGGCAACAGAGTGAGACTCCATCTCAAAAAAAAAAAGAAAGAAAAATATTATATTATATCATTTGTATCTTGGTTGAGATCTCTTTTGATCTGCCCGGAAGAGTATTTGGCACCAGCCACATTCAACTAATAATTTTTAGTGGATGATTTCATTCCATACACTAAGAAACAAGCTCTGTGCTAGATACAGATCAGCTAGCTAGGATTCTGCCCTTAGAGAGCCCATGTAGACAAGATGGATATAGACAAAGACTTATGATGGTGGATAACAGCGCTTTGTACTTTGTTCATGCTTTCCTGTCCATTATTGCATCTTAACATGTTATAAAGCCGGCCAACTGAACCATCCTCCAAGTTATGTTTTCCCATTATATTAGGTCATTCATTCACTTAGCAGCATTAACTATTTGTTTTTTTTTTTTTTTTTTTTTTTTTTTTTCCCTGTCAACCTTTTATTGGGAGTGGAACACATGAGGTTCAGCTCGTGCTGGGCACTGTACATTCACTGAAGCAGCTCAAGGGGCTCAGCCCCGGCACTGACACCACACTGAGCAGGATGCACGGCCCGGGGCTCACACTGTCCATGGAGGAGGTGGGGTCAACCCGTGGTGGGCGGATGGTGGCCCGAGACACCGAGAGCTTGGTTCTGGGACTGTGGCTCAGCTGACCCGTGGCACAGCTGCATCTAAGACATGGCCCTGGCTAGGCGGGAACGGCTCACAGTAGCGATACATTCACAGGACACAGTTGGTGTCCAGAAAAGGGGGCTCAGAACACAGTTTCTACACAAGCACTTGGCACCCACACGACAGAGACGTCACTCAAGCAGCACAGCCACAAATAGTTTACAGCAGCTCATGCCCGGCATCCGCCCATGCTGGGAGACTCCCTGAAGGGTGGGCACCTGCCATCTGTGAGGAGGTGCCTCCCTCCATCATTAACCCCAAACCACACAATGTGTGAGGAGAGCAGGCCTCTGGGTGAACTCACACATTCATACCCAAGGAAGAGGCAAACACACTCAAGTCCAGAGTTCCCAGTGGTGCCGCCCAGACCTACTGTCCCGGGGGTGTTATGGCTGTCCCTCGGCTTCCCCAGAGCAGCCAGGACAGCCTGCACTGCCTCCCAGACTCTCGCAGGAAGGGGAGCTCTGCCCTGGGGAGGAAACTGACAGGCTGGGAGACAAGACTCCCATCGCAGGGACACGCACAGCAGCAGCCACAGCCCCGCGGACGGGGCATGGGGATGGGACAGGCAGGGAGCCACACTGCCCCCTCAGTGTGTGCCTGTGGTTCTGTCCTGGTCCTGCCCACTTGGAGCCCAGGCAGACAGGTGGCATTGAGCAGGGCCCAGGTCCAGACAGCCCTCTGGCCAGATGTGACTGGAAGAGGCTGATGCCAGGGCAGCACCAGGCCTTCTGCAAGTCCCAGAGCCAGTGTGCAGAAAGTGCCACCACGGCCTGTGCTGTGGCTCCTCAGGATGAAGTCACGTCCAGGACAGGAGGGTTTATGCAGACACACAGACACTGCTGATGGGGACAGGGATGGCTCGGCCACTATGAGGCTGGACTCTTCTGTCTGTTCAGGGAGTCGATGTAATGAAAAATGGCCCCCAGAGCCCAGCTGGTCTCAACATTGTCAATTTTCCGAGTGAGCTTCAGTACTTTGCTCCTGGGAAAGCCGAACTCCTGGAGTAGCAGGCTGACGTAGGTGAGGTCCATGCACGCGAAGGGGCTGCTCTGCGGCTGTGTCTCCAGGGTCCGACACACGTACTTGGCTGCGATCTCGAAGTCCCCCACCACCAGGCTGCCTCCCTTCTCCGCATCTATGAGGCCCACACCAGCTGCAAGGTCGTAATAGTAGGAGAAAGCATAGAAGTCCACATGCTTCACTTCCTCTGTCCTGTGCACTCTGTTTTGAAGGACCTCTGACACTCTGGCAGCACACAGCTCGTGCAGGCTTGCCACTGCTTTCTGCCCTGAAACCCTGTACGTGACTTCTGCGTGTTCCCACTCTCCTTTGAAACTGGGAGACAAGCAAGGGCTGACCAACTCCTTTCCATCCTTAGCAGGCTGCCCCTCCACGCCGCCCAGGATCGCCAGGCGTGCCGACATCAGCCCGAGCCCGAGGTAGCTGTAGGAATAGAGCTTGTAGGTCCTGTTAAACATCCGCAGTGCCGTCAGGTAACCGGGTGGGGAGGCCTGCAGGGTGCCCTCCACGCGTGGCAGGAAGGCGATCTGAGTGGATCCTCCGCCCAAGTCCAGCATGCCCACGCTGCTCCCTCCTGGAGTTTTCAAGCTGCCTGTCAGGAAGTTGATGGTGATCCACGCCGAAACGCCTTCATCTGTTCCGTTCATGATGGAAACACAGTCATCCCCTACAAGGAAAGGCGATGCTTTAAATACTTCTTTCACCTTCTGCAGTAACTTCTGGGCCTTTTCTTCAGGTAACAGGCGTAAGCCAGCTGTGGCCTTGAGGACCAGAGGGGTGGCCTTCCAGAAGTCGAACGGAATGTCCTGTTTAGCAACATCCAGTAGTTCCTGGATTCCCTGAGCGCTCTTTTCAACATCATCGGCATAGGCAGAAAGACCTGGCTTCAGTGCTTTGAAGGTTTCGTGGGTTAACGTGGGAGTTTCTCTGGGGGGCCGGGTGAACTGGAAGACGTGTACTCGGGTGCCAGTGCTTCCTGCATCAAACATGATCCCGTAGAAGACCTCGTGCCCATCTGCAGCTGTCCCCAGGGGGCTGTGGGCCTGCTGACCCCACCGGGCCCCCGGGGCTGCCCTGGTGATGCTGAAGAAGGCCTGGGTGGCGGTGGCCCGGTGCCACTTGATGTAGGCAACATAGATGAACACGCCCACACACAGTCCCAGGGGGTATGCCACCTTCGCCACCCGCAGGCTCCCGTGGTTGGATATTTTTCTCATCCTTGTTTGCCAAGGACCGTGCTGCGGCTGCTGAAAACTGTAGCTCGTTTTTCTGGAAGTTTCATAACGGATACCTTTTTTCATTCACATAGCCCATTCCGTGCACCGCGCGCTCCGCCACACCCACGGAGACGAGTGCCCTTTTCCGGGGAGCAGGCGGCAGCCGGTCTTTTGGGCTCCCCCGCCCCGGCCGGCGCCACCCCGGCCTCCACCCGCGGGATACGACCCCACAACTATTTGTTTATTCTAATAAGCCAGTTGCTGAGGGTAGAGAGAAATAAGAAATGACATTTGTTCTTAAGGTACTCACTGTTTATTACAGGACGCAGAAATCATCAATTTGATAAATGATACAGTGAAGAGAAGCATAGATGCTGTGGAAAAACAGATGAAAGGCCCTGACCCATCACAGTAGTAGTGGTGAGGGATGCTTCACAAAGGAGAAGATCCTTTAGCTAGTATGAAATGATAACTGAGCATGTCAGTTTCGTAGTCCATGTGCAGAAGAGAATTCCAACTTCAGCAGACATTAGAAGAGCTGGGAGACCTGAGGGAGAACAGCCTCCCAGAACTGCAGTGGTGTAGTATAGAGATTGAGTGAATGGAGCTTTGAAGGCAGACTCATTTTGGTTAACGTCTGAGCTAATACAGTCATGCACTGAATAACAACGTTGTGGTGGTCCCATGATTATATTTTTACTGTACCTTTTTTATGTTTAGATACACAGATATTTACCATTGTTTACCATATTTACCAATATTTACCATTGTAACCAGTGTTACAGTTGCCTACAGTCTTTAGTACAGTAACATGCTGTACAGATTTGTAGCCTAGGAGCAACAGACTATCCCATATAGCCTAGGTGTGTAGTAGGCTATACCATTTGGATTCGTGTAAATATACTCTATGACGTTTGTGAGACAAAATCACATAACAGTGTATGTCTCAGAATGTATCTCCATCGTTAAACAACGCATGACTTGTAGTTGTTTGATCTTAGTCAAGGGTTCATTTGCAGAAAACAAAAGAGGCTTTTAACTAATTTAAGCAGAAAGAAATTTATTACAGAATGTTGCATGGCTCACAGAGTTGTTGGGAAAGCTAAAGAAACAGACTAGGTGGAATATCCAGGAATGATTTCCAGAGCCACACAATGAGTGGGCCACCAAGGAGGCTGATGTTCCTGCTATTATCAGGAAAGCTGCCTATTGAGTCAGGATGCTACCAATAAAGCTGCTGGCTCCAGAACCGTGTCTTGCATTCTGCCTTTCTTCCGACTTCACATTGTTCCCTATACAAAACTCATGCGAATGTGTTTGATTGACTGATAATAAATCACGTCTGGAACCTAGCTCAAGGGAATCTGAGAAATGCAGTTTTTAACTTTGCAGCTTATGTAGTCCAGGAAGATACAGTAGATGAAGATAGGAATACCACGTGTGAGTGAGCCAAATCCAGTATATGCCGTAAGTACCAACTGCTGTTAGCTCCAGTTTACTCACCTGGGGGACTTGGTGACTTGCTGGGTGCAGGGGTGGGAGTGAGGAACTGAGAGATAAATGGGTGGTCTGATACTCTAGTAATCCAATAAAAAGTTGAGGGTGTCCTGGGCTCTCCTGGGAGTGCCGTGGGCTTGGGCTGGACAGGTCATGGGGAGAATGCTGGGTAGGTGGGTGCAGCTGCAGCCACAGGGGAGCCAGAGTGTGCAGCATGTGTCCAGCGTGAGCCTCCTGAGCTTCCACCTGGGTCACATAGTCTTTGTGCCCCTGGGAAGCCTCTAGAAGCCACACAGAGGCCCATAGCAACTCTCATGCCCTGGAGGGTCTCACCAGCCACTCCAGTGATGGGCCCTCCAGTAGCTCTGGGACCCAAGCAGGGATGATTCACAAAGTCCCTACCAAGCACAGGCCTTCACAGTTCAACAAGAAAATCCTACTGTTGACTGGATTTTTAAAAATCAGTGGAGGAGATCACACTAGAAATGATAGATACTGCAAGAAACAAAGCTTGAGTGAAAGCTTGTTACTGTAATGAATGGACTCACACATATCACTGCTTTGCAGTGATAGCATCAGCCAAAAAGGCTGCAGAACATGAATCATTAACAAGTTGAAATATGTCAAAGATGGCTGTGTGGTGTGAAGAAGCTGCATTAGCTGCACAGGCTAAGCCTAAATGATATTCCAAATGGCAGAGTGTTCACCTGAATACCATCACTGTAATCAGTAACAATAAAAGATAGGGAAAGCTGAATTATTTTTAAGGTTGAAATGATTTTAGCATGACAGTTTGTTCTCTTGCCACTGTACATTGAATCATATACTTGATATTTATTGTGTGCCTGTGATGTGCCAGTAACAGTACTCTAAACTAGGAGTCACCAAACTACAGCCTGCGGACCAAAGCTGGCCTGTTGCCTGCTTTTGTATGTAAGATCTGATTGAAGCACAGCCACGCTCATTTGTTTAGGTATTGTCTATAGTTGCTTTCATGCTACAATCACAGAGCTGAGTAGTTGCCACAGAGACCATACGGCCTGTAAAACTTAACATATTTACTATTTGACCTTTTACAGAAAAAATTTGCTGACCCTGCTGTAAGTTCTGGGCAGTCCACAGCTCTGTAAGCGGAGATTCCAGTCCTTTCTATACCTCTTGTGAAGCGATTTCTCTTCTCCCTCAACAAAGTGTTTAGTTTTGGAGGCCACTGAATGAGGTTGTTGGCCCTGAGCCCAGTAAAATAAAGTCTACTTCCTGACTCATCCCCACCTAAATAAACATTTAGATTTTGTCCTTGACAGTTTTATCCTGTTGGCACTAAAGCAAGTGCAAAAGGCACAAAAGCTGGCCAATTTGGTGATCAGCTGCAGTGCTGGCTCTTAGAAGGTACTCGCCTTCATGGTCTGGGTTTCCTGAGATGATAGTCTTGCTAGGCAGTGGCCGGCCAGATCACTGTCCTAAGTTTGGGGCTCTGTGTTTCTAGCTTGAGTGTGTATTCAGGAGCACAGGCAGGATGGTGAAAAATCTGGAAAGGGAAGCAGATGGACCATAGCAGTGAGGGCACCTGCGACACTTTACAACCATCATTGTAGACATGAAGTAATTTGCTAAGAAGAGGCAGAACGAGGATTTGAGTTCAGCTTTGTCAACTCTAAAATCCATATTCTGTGATGTGCAGTGATTTACAGGGGATTCCTGTATCACATGAGATTAGATCAGTTGACCCCTGGGGTTCTCCACAACTTACACTTTCTGAGTTGTTATGGAGTGAAATGTTAGCCTTTCATACGGAAGGTTCTCTGATGAGGACTGGAGCCACGTATTTGTTAGTATGAGTGTAAAACAAATTTCACTGTCATACACAGTGCCCTGTTTTGTAATCCAAACAGCCATTTAACCCAATGAAGATCTCACCTATGAGCCAGATGCTGTGGCTTGCACCTGTAGAACTGTTGTGAAGATTATTGTAATGATATATGGTAAAAGCATTTTGAGAATATCAGTTACATAGATAATAGTTGGACATTTATGGATGTTTGCTTTAAAATTTAAACTAACTGGCCGGGCGCGGTGGCTCACGCCTGTAATCCCAGCACTTTGGGAGGCCGAGGTGGGTGGATCACGAGCTCAGGAGATGGAGACCATCCTGGCTAACACGATGAAACCCCGTCTCTACTAAAAATACAAAAAATTAGCCAGGCATGGTGGCGGGCGCCTGTGGTCCCAGCTACTCGGGAGGCTGAGGCAGGAGAATGGTACGAACCTGGGAGGCAGAGCTTGTGGTGAGCAGAGATCACGCCACTGCACTGCAGCCTGGGTGACAGAGCGAGACTCCATCTCAAAAAAAAAAAAAAAAATTTAGACTAACTATGGCTTATTTAACATACTGGACATGCTCTTGACATTTTGTAACTAAATCAAATTTTATAAATGTAATCATGTTTAAACTCACTAGCAGGGTTGAAGGGGATTGTCTTTTAAGGAATGCTGCAGTCATTTGTCTGCTATTTCTCAGTATGAATAGTGACCTCCTGTTTTTCAAAGTTTACATTTTTGTGTTAAGTCCATGAAAGTGCTGTTGCTATACACACTGTTGTTTCAGGAACCATATCACCTTAGAAGTGTTCCATAATAGAGAATTGTTCTTTTGGAGTAAAATAGCTCATTATAACCTGAAACAGAAGGGGCTTCATTTATTAGAGATAGAAAGAAATGTACTACTTTTCTTATGGGAATTCTTTTACACACTAACCATTGAAGAACATGGGATTTTTTAGTTGAATTCTTTAAAATCCTCTTTTTGCTTTGAAACTTTTATTGTCTTTTAGGGAGAGCGCCTATTATGTAGTATTGGAACTGGTCTAGTAATTAAAGAGTAGAAATACACGTTTGTAATCTGTCATCATCTAGGTGCAGGAATAAAGATGGCGTTTTAGAAGTCACCAAGACTTTGTATTTATTTTGTATTTCCTAACATTCCTTTTTGCTCTACTAAGCTACTAAGAGACATAATTATAAATTTGATTTTTAGAGATTCTAAGAGATTGAAAAAAATAAACTGCATTTGATTTGCACATCCAGAATCTTTTTGACTATCTTTAATAGTGATTTAAATAATTAATTCAGCCTATTGTGTAAACTTAAAAAGAATCACTATATGTAAATGTGTTTACACATAGTGGCATAGTGGCATCATATAGATTGCTAATGTGTGTGTTCCTGGGAGGAACTGTTTTGCTCTGCCTGATAGCATCTAAAGAAAAGTGGCCCAGTGTATCCAGTTGTTGTTTTTTTTTTTTGGAGATGGAGTCTCCCTCTGTCGTTCAGGCTGGAGTGCAGTGGTGCGATCTCGGTTCACGGCAACCTCTGCCTCCCAGGTTCAAGCAATTCTCCTGCCCCAGCATCCCGAATAGCTGGGACTACAGGCGCACTCCACCAGGCCCGGCTAATTTTTTGTATTTTAGTAGAGATGGGGTTTCACCGTGTTGCCCAGGCTGGTCTCGAACTCCTGAGCTCAGGCAATCCACCCACCTTGGCCTCCTAAAGTGCTAGGATTACAGGTGTGAGCCACCGCGCCTAGTCGTATCTAGTTTTAAATTAGTTTTGGTCTCATCTGTGTTTGATGTAATTAATAAATAAATGAAAAGAGTTTAATAGCAAATAAATAAATGAGATGCAATATGATATGGTTAAAAAAATACTTTTGGAGTCAGAGCTGATTCTGTCTAGTTCATGTCGTTTTGTTGTTTTTTTCTGTGACCTTAGGCAAGCCACTTAAATTCTGATCTTTAGTTTCCTGTTCAGTGAAATAGGATTAATTGCAATTCATATTGTGAGAATTAAGTGAGCTCAAGTAAGGAAACAGCTAGCACAGTACAGTGCACATAGAATGTGCTCAGTGTACCTTTCTCATTAGAGCCCGTAGTCTCCTGATGGATGTCTAGACTGAGGCTTCCTAAGAATTGTGAGCATAAAGTGACAAAGAGAGGAAACACTGGGACACAGGATTTTTCCCAGAGCTAACAAGTTTCCATTTTTGTTTGTACAGAAGTTCAGATTTCTTTTGGCTAATTGTGTTGGATTGGGTTACATCTTGTTCTGTGCACTTCAGAACAACTGCTACAATTCTGGGGCAGGGGAATAAAATAACATTTGGAATCAGTTAGTTAATGTACAGTCAGTTGGTCTGTATTCTGTATAATTGTCATAGAAGGCAGAATCTTCCTGGAGAGGAAACACAAATGCTTCTGAAGTAGAATACTTCAGGGCTGTCTCTTGCAAGAGAAAAATCAGAGAAGTGAAAGGAAGAGACCATCTGGCCACCAAACTCATACTTCACAGTTGGGCTTAGCTAGTCTATGGTCTTGGCTTTCATTGTGCTGGGTTCCCATGCTTTGGGTAGGCCTTCCAGGACCAGTTCAAGCAACCCAAATGAATAAGAAGTGATATCTATCATACATTAATTCTTCAATCACTTTGAGAGTAATTTACTCTTTGCCCCTTTGTAGGCATCTCCTTCTTGATGTCAAAGTCCCCAGGAGGCATCGTTAACTATCATAACGTTACCCACCAAGCATGAGATGGGAGGAAGTGGCATAGTCCAGTGGACAGTTTTTTCCAGGCTACTGTGAAACCTGATGTGTTATGCCGGCTCTGAAACAGACAGCTTCCCAAGTGACTCAGACCTTAAGGTTTCCCACAGTTTCCATTTCTATTCAGAATTTGATGTTGCTATTAAAAAGTAATGAGGCAGCTTTCTATGAATGCTGAGATGGTTAGGTAATAC
The DNA here is from genome assembly GCF_029289425.2 of Pan paniscus. Lineage (NCBI taxonomy): Eukaryota > Metazoa > Chordata > Mammalia > Primates > Hominidae > Pan > Pan paniscus. Next base: position 80,562,626 of record NC_073255.2, on the reverse strand, counting down.
ACAAACACACACACACTCACATTCCTCCCCTAAAAAAGAAGAAAGCAAAGAAAACCAGTACTTTTTGTAAATGCATGGCATATCTCAAAATTCAAAAGAAACTGGTAATAGTAGTTGCCTCTGGGAAGGTATACAGGGTGGCAGGGCTACAGGGCACAGGCGTAGGAAGGGGGACTAATTTAATTTAATTTAATTTAATTGTATATCCTTTGAATGCTATACCTTAAGTATGTATTAACTATTCAAAAAAACTAATTTTTTTTTTAAAGAACATCTGTTCTTTAAAGTCGTAGAACATTTTCATCACTCCAAGAAGTTCCTTCATGCCCCTTTGCAGAGTTGTTTGGCTTTTCCAAGCCTCTGTGAAACCCCAGGAATTCAAGGAGGCCATGGAGAAGAATCCACTTTTCTATAGTAGCAAAATATGGTGAGGAAAGAGAAGTGATTACTCCTAAAAAGAACACATAATTGTTGGTTATTCAATGACAAGGAGTGACAGTGTAGGTAAGGGGCCCAGAGCCAGAACCCAAGGCAAGTGTGTTTAATAACAGGAAAAAAGCTAAATAAATTTTGGTACAGCTACCTAGCAGTATATTCTGCAGTCAGTAATTCTTTATGAAGAATTATACAACAACATGACAAAATACTTAGGGTGTAATGTTATGTACCGAAAAGAAGGGGAGCCAATCATAATCCCAAAAGATAGTCCAGAACATCATAGTCCTAAACTGTTTAAATTCCAAAAGACTAAAATCCCTAACGTCTAAAATCCCAAAACCACAGCCCAGAAAATATCAAAATCCCCAAAATATAATTATGGAAGAAATAATTTAAAAAATTTAAAGATATTTATTTTTTAAAGGGGAACTTATTTGAGAAACATAAAAACACAACAGAATACTTTATACACCACTTAATATAATAAAACAGACAATAATAACATACATTTTTGCAAGCATAAACACTCAGGTTACTAATAACATTTGGGTGGGTCTAACAGTTATGAGCAGATGAGCCATATTTATAAAGAAATTGGTCATAAAGGGAAAGGTATAAATGCATATCACTTTGGTTGTTAATTGTGTATACCCAGCTTTTTAACTCTGGTCATCTGAAATACTGTGCCCAACAACCTCAAGTCTTTTGATGAGATTGATGGAAACTGTGCTGGGTCACCACTGCATATGCAGTCACCCAAAGAGCTGAGATCTCAAGAAATTTTATCTTTCACAAATGCAGATGTACGAAAAGGATATCTCATTTATCGAGGAAGTTTCAACATTTTATGTACACACTCAATGCTTATACACAAAGTCAGTATTGTGATAATGCACTTTCATGGAGTCAGATTTCTGATATCCAAGCAGCAGAACCCAGAGAGTCTGTTTTGCTATTTTGCGTTTTTTTTTTGTTTGTTTTTTTTTTGTTTGTTTGTTTGTTTTTTGAGACAGAGTCTCAGCTTATCACCCAGGCTGAATACAGTGGCGTGATCTCGGCTCACTGCTGCGACCTCTGCCTCTTGGGTTCAAGCAATTCTCCTGTCTCAGCCTCCCAAGTAGCTGGGATTACAGGTGTGCACCACCATGCCTGGCTAATTTTTGTATTTTTAGCAGAGACAGGGTTTTGCCATGTTGGTCAGGCTGGTCTCGAACTCCTGACCTCAGGTCATCCACCCACCTCGACCTTCCAAAGTGCTAGGATTACAGGCATGAGCCACCGCTCCCAGCCCATTTTGTCTTAAGTATTTGTTCTCTCCTGGCCAATGGCTGATTGGATGGTGCCCGCCAACATTGAGGGCAGATAGTCTCCACCTAGTACACTCAGATTTATACACTAATCTCTTCTGGAAACACTCTCATAGACACACCCTCAATGTGTAAAACAAAATAATGTTTTACCAGGTTTCTGATATTCCTTAATCTGGTCAAGCTGATACCTAAAATTAGGTCCACAAGTCCACCCCTTGTCAGCTTGGCACTCATACGCATCTCCTAAAGCCATATTTAATTTCCAAATAAAGACAATAACATGGTAATAGTTGTGCCTAACATGATACAACTAACATGATGCAACTATCCTGCATGCAACCCAAAACACACTAATCACTTCCCCAGAATTTGGATGTCAGGATTTCAACATTTGTGATTGTATGTTTTGGGATTATGATCTAATCCCCAAACTTAATTCTGCTTTCTGACTACAACTGTCAAAAAACATGCATACAAGAAATGATTAGAAGTAAATATTCCAGAAATTCCTATAGTTTATGTGTAGTTTAGACCTACCACTGTTTGATAGCCACCAGATACATGGGACTCTTGAGCACTTGAAAAGTTGTTAGTCCAAACTGAGATGTGTTATTAAGTGCAAAATACACACTGGATTTCTCAGACTTAGTATGAAAAGAAAATGTAAACTATCTAATTAATAATTTAAAAAATACTGCGTGGTGAAATGTTAATATCTTGGATATACTGGGTTAAATAAACTTTTTTTAAAAATTAACTTAGTCTTTGTATCTTCAAAATTAACTTACATCTTTGTAATTTAAAAACTGTGGCTATGAGAATATTTAAAATTATATATAGCTCATGTTATATTTCTATTGGACATTGTTAGTCTAGGTTTTCTGTAATGTCATTTGATTACATCTGTAATTCAGAAGGACTGAGAAAATAAGAGGCTGTCACAGAAGTTTGTGCAAGAGATGAGGTCATGTGGATGGATAGGTGAGAGAGATGGAAGGTAAAATCGTGGCTCTTAGTGGTGGTTTTGAATGTAGAAGATTGAAAGAGGGAGAAATCTAGGAAAGCTGCTTGATTTCTAGTTGAATATGTTGGTAAAGTGGTTGGGGCTTATAACATAATGAGCATAGGGGAAAAGAAAAAAGAACCACAGTCAAGGAAGAAGTATCTAGGTGGCTTGGGTTAGTCCAGTGGCTCTGGGAACAAGGAGTGCCTAGAGCCCGGAAGCTGGCTTGCCTGCGCATTCTGGTGAAGGTTTCATGGTTCCTGTCCTCTGCTTCCAGAAGCACTGATCTGGGACACAGAGCCTTTGGGCCAAGAATTGGATCAAATGGGTGGGAATTCATTTAGCCCAAACCATTGGTCTCATCTTTCTCCATAATAGATACAGCTTATTGGGTTAAAAGAATAAGATTAATTGAGAAGTCCTGTTCATGGTAGACTTTCAAAGGAAAACAAAAATGTAAATTCCAAATGATATGCCAGTCTTTGTGACATTGGTATTCTGTTCCCTCCTGATTTGTCTGTGTAGGCCTTGCAGGAAAAGTCGTGGAATGTAGCTGCCCCTTCGTATTTGAAGCAGAGTGATTTGGCCTCAGCAGCAGCGAAACAGGTAAGCTTATTTAGACCTTCCCTTCAAACAGGTCTCTGTCCAGGAATTGTCTGGTCCAAGGCAGAGCCAGAGGCCTTCCTATAGCTCTGTCTCTGTAGGCCTTGCAGGAAAAGTTGTGGCATGTAGCTGCCCCTTTGTATTTGAAGCAGAGTGATTTGGCCTCAGCAGCAGCAACACAGGTAAGCTTATTCAGACCTTCCCTTCAAATAGGTCTCTGTCCAGGAATTGTCTGGTCCAAGGCGGAGCCAGAGGCCTTCCTGTAGCTCTGTACCTCTGCTGTGGCCTCCCTAATTTTAGGCTATGACAGAAGTTAGTGATATGAGAAGGAGCATAACTAGGGGACGCAGCACTGACTGTGGACTCAGGGGACCTGGGTCCTAGTCCCAGGTCTTCCTCTGATTTGCTGAGTGATATTGAGCAAGTTACTTAAATTCCCTGGATTTTTTCTCTTCTATAAAATGTGGCAGTTGGGCCGGGTGCGGTGGCTCACACCTGTAATCCCAGCACTTTGGGAGGCTGAGATGGGCGCATCACTTAAGGTTAGGAGTTTGAGACCAGCCTGGCCAACATGGTGAAACGCTGTCGCTACTGTCATGAATCTTTCATCTGAAAATGTAGCCCAACTCAGTTAAGGTTGTTTATATCTTTAGCCTGTACCATCTCTTCAACATTAAAAGGTCCTGGGTAGTTCATTAAGTAGGCTTTAATTTTATTTGTCTCTAGTTTATTTCTTTTTAGCTTTGAGCCGTTCCCCTTTGCACCTAAGTATAGAGACTTGGTGATCTCTTGCAGGTCAAGTCTTCCAGATAGGGAGTCTGTAAATGACCCAGGAGGAAGCTAATGATGGTGACTGTTATTGTTACATTACAGTTCACTAAATGATTTCAAGACTATTAGCTTAATTAACCCTCATAATAATCCCATTAGATAGGAATAAGTATTAAGTCTATTTTAGAGATGAGGCAGTTAAGGCTCAGCAAGGTTAAATTCATAGAGCTATAGGTAATACAGTCAGGACTTGAGACCAGATCCTCTGATACCCAGAATCTGTTTTCTACTACAGTGCTGAACTCTTGTCTGATCCAGACTCTTTCTCAGACCTGGTATGTGGCTTATTGTAGAAGAGTAGCATTTAATGACTAGAACCCGATAGTTGAGCCACATTGGAAGGATGGGACCAGGGAGCAATAATTTGGAAGGAAAAGAGGAAAGGAATTACCATTGCTGTATACCAGATACTGTGATAAACACATTGCATGCTCCATTTGATACTTGAAACTTTATGATATTGGTACTGTTTCTTCCCTGTTTACAGAAAGGGATTGAGACACTCATGTAATTTAACTTGTCTTATTGCCAATTGTAAGAGAGTCTGGAGTCGTTTCCGTGACCCTAGAGTGTTCACTGGGAGGCAAGCACAGAAGAAAAAGAGAAGCATCATTTTGATGAAAATCGCTTATTTGGATGGAACCAAGCAAGATCGGGGACTTGATCTGGGGTCATAGACAATGTTTTCTTGCACTTATTTCCATCCCAAACTCCCTCAGATCAGGCCCATGGAACAGTCTGTCAGGATAACTAACATATGGTTAATAGTTCCTGATGCTTAATTCTTGAGGACTTTGTGGGGATTGGGTTTCCATACATAATATATATTAGTTTGTTCCCACAGCAGAGTGGGCTTCATTTAGGATAAGAAGCAGTGCTTTCAGTGCTTTGCAGTTTGCTTAGTGATTAAACTTTCTTATCTTCACATCATCAACTAAGATGATTTTATTACCAGGTCAGTCTTCTTTTTAAATAGGCAAAATAATTTATTCTCTTTTTACAAGGCATACTATACTAATTTCTTTCCACACTTAAAAGCATAGGGATGTAAAATCTCAGTTAAGAGTTTCACCTAAGGTCATTTAACAGTAGAATTCTATGCTGCTCTCAAGTAAGACTATGATATTTTTATTGATTGTTAATTATCTTTTCTTTATCGATTATGGAAGAGACCTACAAAATGGAATTCATGTAGAGTGGTGTGGAGAATAAGCAGGTGGTGATTATACATCACATGAGGCTGCAGGCCAAAGCTTTGCAACTTATAATAACAGCACGAACTACACGAGGGTAAGATGTGGGGTTGGCCAAAATATGTGGCATGTTCCTTTCAAAGATACTTCGAATGCATTCAGACATCACACGAAAGTTAATGATAAGTAAAATGAAATTTAGGAAAGACTAGCTAAGGAATGTGTGATCTATTCATTTTTTTCAGATATTACAAATTCTGTTGTTGGATCAGATTAGACCCTTGGAAATCCAATTGTGCGTCTCCCTTGCTAAAAACCATCTGGTGACTCTCCATTACATATAGCACAACACTAGACTTTATCTGGCAATAAGGACATTCTGTATCCTCCTACTTGATAGATTTCCTCAAGAGTTTAGTGCCAGGGACCACTTTTTCTGTTCTGAAGAGACTAATAAGCTTTTTCTCAGGCAATAAGGATAAATTAAGAGGATGTACTGGGAAGTCAGACTACTTTGTTCAAATCTTGTCTTTTCTACTTACTAGTTGTTTGGTTATGAACCTTTCTGTACCTTGTTTCCCTGTACAAAATGAAAATGAAGACAGCATCTACCTCATGGCATTTCTATGAAGAATAAATGAGATAATAAAATATAAAAACACTTAGCATGGTACTTGATACGTAATAAGAGCTCAGTGTAATTATAGCTGTAAGACTTTCAGATAACTGGAATTGCCACATTTCATTGATTCCAAGATACACATTTTTTATTATTGTAACTTCTCTGAAATCAGATATTTTGATGGTGTCCCATAGTGTTTTTTGTTTCTTACTATTTCATAAAATAAAGGTGCATCTTAAGAATGATGGCATCATAGATTTGATACAAAAAAGTACTTAGGTGACTCATTGCCAGCTCACAGACATGTTTGATGCTCAGTCCAGCTGCTGCGTCAAAAAAAAAAGTGGCATAGAGATATAAATATGAATGTTTAAACACAGAAACATACTAGGTCAGAAATAACATCCTGAAAAATAAAATATTTTATTTCTTCACTTATCTTGATAGTGACCTCATAAAGTCAAAGAATCATTTAATCGTAAAGATATTCATATGTGGCCGGGTGCGGTGGCTCACACCTGTAATCCCAGCACTTTGGGAGGCCAAGGTGGGCAGATCACAAGGTCAGGAGATCAAGAGCATCCTAGCTAACATGGGGAAACCCTGTCTCTACTAAAAATACATAAAATTAGCTGGGCATGGTGGCATGCACCAGTAGTCCCAGCTACTCGGGAGGCTGAGGCAGGAGAATCTCTAGAACCCGGGAGACGGAGGTTGCAGTGAGCCGAAATCACATCACTGCACTCCAGCCTGGGCAACAGAGCAAGACTCCATCTTTATAAAAAAAAAAAAAGATATTCATATATTCATTTAACAAATGTTTAATCCCTACTATGTGCCAGTTATAGCTGAAAAAACAAAAGTGCTTGTGATGGCATCTATACTGTTTTTTAAAAAAGATTTTTTTTAGTTTATATATAATTGTTACAAAAATTAAAATATTACAGGGTAAGTGAAGGTTCTCTGGTAATCTACCACTTCGAAAACAGCTGCCAACATTTCATGTGTATACTTCCAGATTTTCCCAAACCATATAAACATAGGTTATAAAGATGTGTACAATAACATAAAGGGGATCATACCATACTTTGCTGTTCTGCCTCCTATTCCTTTCACCCAACATTATAATATGCTTATCTTGTCGTGTCATTATATAAAGATACTAATGTTTTTAGGTCTTTATTCATGCTATAATATTTTATATTTTTCTTTTTTTTTTTCTTTTAGACAAAGTCTCGCTCTGTCGCCCAGGCTGCAGTGCAGTGGTCCAATCTCAGCTCACTGCAACCTCTGCCTCCTGGGTTCAAGCGATTCTCCTGCCTCAGCCTCCCAAGTAGCTGGGATTACAGGCATGCAACACCATGCCCGGCTAATTTTGTATTTTCAGTAGAGACAGGTTTCACCATGTTAGCCAGGCTGGTCTCGAACTCCTGAACTCAGGTGATCCACCCAACTCGGCCTCCCAAAGTGCTGGGATTACAGGCGTGAGCCACCGAGCCCAGCCTATATTTTTCATTTGTATGCGTTCCTGTTTTTTTCTTTTTTTTCTTTCTTAAGTTTTGCTAGATTGTTTTCTTTTGTCTTCCAGGGGTTTGAAAGTTATGCACCGTAATTCTAAACACTTCAAGTGAGAGGCAGTAGAACATACTGGTTAAGAGGGCTGTGGTGCCACACTGCTTGGGTTCACATCTTGACTTTACCATTTGCAAACTGAGTAACCCTTGGACAAGTTACTTAACACTTCTTGGCCTCAGTTTGTTCCCATAAGTTAAACTGAGATAATAGTAGTACCTGTCTCTTCCTCACAGGGTTATTGTAAGGGTTATTGAATTATTATATGCAAAACCATTTATTTATTTTATTTATTTATGAGACAGAGTCTTGCTCTATCACCCAGGCTGGAGTGCAGTGGCGCGATCTCAACTCACTGCAACCTCTGGTTCCCGGGTCCAAGCAACTCTCATGCCTCAGCCTCCCAAGTAGCTGGGACTACAGGCACATGTCACCACACTCAGCTAATTTTTTTATTTTTAGGAGAGATGGGGTTTCACCATGTTGGCCATGCTGGTCTCAAACTCCTGGCCTCAAGTGATCCACCTGCCTTGGCCTCCCAAAGTGCTGGGATTCCAGGCGTGAGCTACTGTGCCTGGCTGGATTATTATATGCAAAGCCTTTAAAATAGTGTCTGTCACATCCATTATAAATACTTGATACATGTTAACTAATATTAGTTTTAGTAATACTGTTATTACTTTTATTTTTAATGAACATATTGAACTTATATTTATCAGCATAAAAAGTTAAACAGAATTTATGGTCACCTCTCTAAGATCAAGGTGATCTAAGAGATCAAGATGATCTAAGATGAAGATGAAGATTTTAGTATGCTTTTGTTTGTCTCTTACTGCTTAAGTAATTTAGGCCAGTTGGCCGGGCGCAGTGGCTCACGCCTATAATCCCATCACTTTGGGAGGCCAAGACAGGTGGATCACGAGGTCAGGAGTTCAAGATCAGCCTGGCCAAGATGGTGAAACCCCATCTCTACTAAAAATACAAAAAATTAGCCAGGCGTGGTGGTGGGCGTCTGTAATCCCAGCTACTCGGGAGGCTGAGGCAGAAAACTGCTTGAACCCAGGAGGCGGAGGTTGCAGTGAGCCGAAATCATGCCACTGCACTCCAGCCTGGGTGACAGAGTGAGACTCCATCTCAAATAATAATAATAATAATTATTATTATTATTATTCAGGCCAGTTAAGGTCTCTTACTGAGCAAAAAATAATAATAGCAATTTGGGCTAGATGCAGTGGCTCATGCCTGTAATCCCAGACTTTAGGAGGCCAAAGCAGGAGGATCACTTGAGCCCAGCCAGGAGTTTGACCCCAGCCTAAGCAACATAGTGACACCCTGTCTCTAAAAAATAAAAATAAAAAATTAGCTGAACATGGGTGGTGTGCACCTGTGGTCCTAGTTACTTGGGAGGCTGAGGTGGGAGGATCCCTTGAGCCCAGGAGTTCGAGGCTGCAATGAGCTATGATCATGCCATTGCACTCCAACTTGGGCAACAGAACAAGACCCTATGTCTTAAAAAATAATAACAATAATATGGCTGGGTGCGGTGGCTAACGCCTGTAACCCCAGCACTTTGGGAGGCTGAATCGGGTGGATCACGAGGTCAGGAGATCGAGACCATCCTGGCTAACATGGTGAAACCCCGGCTCTACTAAAAATTAAAAAAAAAATTAGCCAGGCGTGGTGGCAGGTGCCTGTAATCCCAGCTATTTGGGAGGCTGAGGCAGGAGAATGGCATGAACCCAGGAGGTGAAGCTCGCAGTGAGCTGAGATCCCACCACTGCACTCCAGCCTGGGTGACAGAGTGAGACTCCATCTCAAAAAAAAAAAAATAATAATAATAATAATAACTTGGAGGTTTGTTTCAGCTGATTATGTTTTTATAATGTAGCTTATATTTTTATGTTTATAAATATAATCTTTTAAAGTTATAAGTACATAATCCTTGTATATCCTTGTTTATTTTTATTTTTAATTTTTTTATAAAATATTTTTTATTTTTAAAAATAATAGAAACATGGTTTCACTGTGTTGCCCAGGCCAGTCTTGAACTCCTGAACTCAAAGTATCCTCCCACCTCGGCCTCCCAAAGTGCTAGGATTACAGACATGAGCCACCACTTATAATCTTTATAAGTTTAGCTCCAACTTTGCCACCACTGTTCTCTGTCGCCTTTTAAATTCCTTTGCTCTCATACATAAATGGAATTCTTTTCCAATATTTCCATATTGCTATGGTGCCTTTATTTATTTATTTTATTGGGCAACCCCCGCCAAACCAGAATAGGTTCATAGAGACTCTCTGCCTTTGCTATGTTCCCTTTTAGTATTTAATGTTACAGTTGAATGTTTTATGTCAGTCTGGTTCTCTTCCCTACAGCTTATTTTTCATGCTCAAACCTTTAAAATTTTCTTTCTTTCTTTAATTTCACCAGGATATATCTAGGTATGTGTTTTCTTTCAATATTCTTGCTGATCTTCGGTGGGAGTTTGAAGTATCAGCTGTTTTTAGCTCAGGGATTTTTTTTTTCTCCATTATTTCTTTACTTCTTCTATACACTCTAGTCTGTCATACTAAATGTTGGATTTTCTGGATCTATTTTTCCTATACATACTTTTCTTTTGTAATTTCAATTTCTTTGTTTTTCTATTCTATATTCTGAGTAAATTCTTTTTTTTTTTTTTTTTTTTTTGAGACGGAGTTTTGCTGTTGATGCCCAGGCTGGAGTGTAATGGCACAATCTCAACAATCTCAGCTCCCTGCAACCTCCACCTCCCGGGTTCAAGCGATTCTCCTGCCTCAGCCTCCCAAGTACCTGGGATTACAGGCATGCGCCACTGCACCCGGCTAATTTTGTATTTTTAGTAGAGACAGGGTTTTTCCATGTTTGGTCAGTCTGGTCCTGAACTTCTGATCTCGGGTGATCCGCCTGCCTCAGCCTCCCAAAGTGTTGGAATTACAGGCATGAGCCACTGTGCCTGGCCAGTAAATTCTTTAATATGCTCTTTTTAGTTTATCATTTCAGTTTACATTGTTGTTGATTCCGCTGTTCTCAACTGTTGAGTTTGATTTCATTATTATGTGTTTTATTTCCAAGTGTGCTTCTCTACTATTTTTTCCTTTTTTTTCTGCTGTATAGTTTCTCTTCTTGTCATCTGCTGTTTCTGTAGCAGTTTCTCTTGCTTTGTCAATGTAATATCCTTTTAAATCCCTGTTAACTCTCACTGAGGTTGTTGATTAGAATTTTTTAAAAAGTTTTCTGTGCTTTCTTACCTTGACTTAACTCTTTTTGAGGACTGCTTGGTCTCCTTTACAGCTCCTGATTGTCATTTATAACACCTAGTCATTTTCCATTGTCTTTGCCTACTTACAGTGAAAGTCTAGACTAGTTTAAATTGGTAATTTGTATTCTTTAATGATTGTTAGCCCCCGAGTGAGCCTCACTTTCATAGCTTTCCTTCCCTCACACCAAAGGAAAAGTAGGAGATCTTAGTATTAGAGGCCTACTTCATGTATATGGCCTGTTGATGAGGATGCCTGCTCTTTTTTGACGTCTGGGGAGAGTTCCCAAATCTTTTTGTATTTTACTTCCTGGAGTCTCTCCAAGATGATTCTCTATATAATCAGGCAAACAAATGAGGAAATGTCACTGCTTGGCCAAATTGCTTTCCTTTGTGCCCTTGCTTGGCTGGAATTCTCCCTTCTAGCCCTCTCACTCCTTGTGGTGTTTGGTGGGTAACCTCACTATGAAATTTCACTTCCATTTCTGGTAGAAGATTAGTTTAAAAACTTTCAAGTGCTACTTTTTTTTGTTGTTTTTTTTTTTTTTCAGGAAAAGAATTAGAATGAATGTTGCTTCCAGAGTAGGTTTCCATTTGCCATCTACCCCCGGCCCCATTTTTTGTTCATCAGCAAATACTTATTGAATGTTGCCTGTGCTAGGAAATATATGATGAAGAATACAAAGTCTACTCATGGAGACTATATTTTAATAAAAAGACTAAACTTTGACATCATTCTCTTACATATTTTTACATAGGGAAAGAGTATTTGTTTTATCTTGGTGGGAACTTTTATTCCTCCAATGAATAATATATTAAAGAAAACAAGTGGGAAATTTCATGCAGAAATTACATACAAGAAATAGGAAGAAAATATACAAAGGTCAAAACTTAGTAAGTCATATTGACCTAGCACGTTGCCTGGATTATTTAGGTATGCAATAACTTTTTACCGAAATGGAATGTTCTCAAGTACTGTGAGGCCAAGTAATTCAAGATAGAGAGGAAGGAACACCATCTATGTCTGTCGGCAAAATAGTAGCAAAACCTTTTCCCCTCTCGCATAGGAATTTGGTTAACTTTTTAGGTATGTTTCTTGGAGCCCTTACAGTATCAACTACATTAGTAGGCTATACCGCTATGGAAAAAATGATCTCTGAGTAAATTGCATGTAGACCAGAAGGAAATATAAATGAACTAGTTTCCAGATGCCGATACAATGGCTGTAGGCTTCATTGAGTGCAGTGATTCTTGAAACTGGATAGATCTTGCAGCAGTCCACACAGCTATCTGGGAGCTTTCATCCCAATGCTGACAGCTCATGTGCAAGGAGATGAGATCTAAATCAGATAGGTATAGAGACCATACTAGCTGAGATGCTAATGAAGCAAGGACTCCTGAAGAAGGGGAACTTGACACTGTGCTGCCCACATGCTGTGCTTCTCTTCTGTATTCGTAGTGAGTCTAGTGCCAAGTGTAGCCTGTGATAGTCTTTGATTTTTAATATTCTTTGAGCTTAATGGGCACTGCAGTGGTTTAATCAGGTCTTGGGATCCCGACAGGTGTTTCCCCCAGGTCCATTAGGAGTCTTCTGTTACTTTTAGAGATCGTTTTTATAGTGTAATATACTAATTTTCCTTTAATTTAGGCTCAGGTTTCTGGGACTTTTGGTCCTCCTCAGTTTGCAGATTTCACAAGCAAATTATTTTACGTTTCTTCTCTACAGACTTTACCCCTTATTTGGGATGTGTGAAAAATTTTTACAGGAAGTAGACTTTTTTCAGAGGTAAGTATTTTATAACTCTTCCGGCTTATAAAATCTTGGTTACACGGAGTATAGCACTTGCAGGCAATAGGAACAATCACAAATCACATTCCTTGGTTTAGCTTGTGCAGCCAAGCTATCATCTGTGGCCATGTCGTTCACCTTAAATTAGGAAAAAAAAAACTAATTTGGTTTTTTTCCTTAATATTATAGAAACTTCTTTGAAGTTGGAGCTTCAAAACTAAACCTACCAGGAATCACTTGCATTTAGCACTCAGCTAGGCCATAAAAACACAAGTAATATGAAGAAAACGTGTAAATACGTTTGTTGAAAAAAATCATTAGTCATCTGTTTTTTTCAACACTGTTCGTTCACACCATTCTTATTTATTTATTTATTTATTTATTTATTTATTTATTTATTTATTTGAGACAGAGTCTTGCTCTGTCACCCAGGCTGGAGTGCAGTGGCGCAGTCTTGGCTCACTGCAGCCTCCGCCTCCTGGGTTCAAGTGATTCTTCTGCCTCAGCCTCCCAAGTAGTTGGGACTACAGGTACCTGCCACCACACCTGGCTAATTTTTGTATTTTTAGTAGAGATGGGGTTTCCTCATGTTGGCCAGGCTGGTCTCTAACTCCTGACCTCAAGTGATCTGCCTGCCTTGGCCTCCCAAAGTACTGGGATTACAGGCATGAGCCACCACAGCGTCTGACCTCATTATTATTTTTTGAGACAGGGTCTCACTCTGTCACCCAGACTGGCACAGCTCACTGCACCCTTGAACTCCTGGGCTAAAGCCATCATCCTACTTCAGACTCCTGAGTAGCTAGGACTACAGGCATGTGCCACCATGCCTGGATAATTTTTAATATTTTTTTTAGAGATGGGGTCTTGCTGTGTTGCTGAGGCTGGTCTCAAACTCCTGGCTTCAAGAGATCCTCCTGCCTCTGCCTCCCAAAGTATTGGGATTACAGGTGTGAACCACTGCACCAGGCCCACACTGTTCTTATACTTGCATATTTCTCTGTAATCTACAAACAATTGTTTTGTAATTTTGTGGGTAAATTTTATTTTGTAGAATACATATATTTTTTCAGAGTTTTATATGGAATGAATCTGTTAAAGCACATGCAGTAGTTGAATGGAAAGCTTGATGAAGAAATAGGAGTCAAGGGAGTGACCAGACTTCTGGTATGCTGGCAGAATAATACTGGGAGAAGACATAGGATCTTAAAGCACTGATGAAGTCTGTTTCATTTCTTCCGCCCATTGTCTCTGCCCTCATGAAGTTCACCAAACCTGAGGTTTTTGTGACTCTGTACTTGTCATTGGGGTGATGATAGCTTCTTACAGGGCTGAGTTGCAGCGCTACCTTCACCAGCAGGTAATGCTGTCTAGCAAACTGTACCATCTAGCTTGGCTTTTTAAGATCCTAGTTTTGAGGCTGGGCGCGGTGGCTCACGCCTGTAATCCCAGCACTTTGGGAGGCCGAGGCGGGTGGATCATGAGGTCAGGAGTTCGAGACCAGCCTGGCCAACATAACGAAACCCTGTCTCTACTAAAAAATACAAAAAATTAGTAGGGCGTGGTGGTGGGCAGCTGTAATCCCAGCTACTCGGGAGGCTGAGGCAGGAGAATTGCTTGAACCCAGGAGGCGGAGGTTCCAGTGAGCCGAGATCACGCCATTGCACACCAGCCCGGGCAATAGCGCGAGACTCCTTCTCAAAAAGAAAATAAAAAATAAATTCTAGTTTTGAATCTGAAATAAGTTCATGCCTTACTTTTGGCTTTAGATTCTTTAAAGTAGAGAGTCTGTTTTTGCACAGTTGGGTTGAAAAGATTTTTGGGAAGATGATAGCTCTGAATCCCCAAATTTCTTCATCTGATGTTCTTAATTCATCCTTTGAGTTCCTGCACAGATATCACCTCCTCAGTGAGATATTTTTTGACTATCCACTGGCACGAGGCCCAAAATTGGATCAGTCTGAGCCAGGAGTAACGTACTTAACTTTTCTGAGCCTCAGTGAGGCATCATCCCCTCTGAGTCTCAGTGTTTCTGCCACTTGAATGTAAGCTCCATTGAAGCAATCGTTTTGTTCTCTTTTGTTCACTGTTTCCAGAACCTAAAATAGTGCTTGGTGCTTCGTAGGTCTTAAAAATGTATTTGTTAAAATAATTAATGAATCTATAATATGAAAATAAAAATTCTAATGATGCATAGGATTGGTGGGAGTTAAATAAGATCATGTAAAACACTTAAGAGTATGCCTGGCACATAATGGTTATCAATAAACAGAGGCCTTTCTGATGATCATGTGACTGAGGCATGATTGTATAGGTACCAGTCTATCTTGGTCGTAAACTGCAAGCTCCTCTCACTTCATCATTCTTCCTACTTCAGGGTTTGGTAGGTGTCTGGGGCCCAGCCTGTGGTGAATGAGTGCACAGTTGAATGAGTCAGTTGCTTCTGTTTGTTCCTCCAGGTATTTCATCGCTGATTTGCCCCACTTGCAGGACAGCTTTGTGGACAAACTCCTTGACCTTATGCCCCGATTCATGACATCCAAACCTGCAGAAGTGGTCAAAATTCTACAGACCATGCTGCGACAGAGTGCCTTTCTGCATCTCCCACTTCCAGAGCAGGTCAGGGTCTATTTGGCCCCTGTAGGCCAAATCTGTCCAGACGGTCAAAAATCTTTACCTTGGTGATCTTCTTTGACCAATGGAGCAGCTGGGCTAGGCTCTTCCTCTGAGTGGCTCCCACATGCCCACTCATTAGATAAGGAGACAGAAAAAAGATGTGTTTTCTTGTCCAGGAATGACCTGGCTTTAGAATCATAGGATTTTCCTCTTGCTTACAGATCCACAAAGCCTCAGCCACCATCATTGAGCCAGCGGGCGAGTCAGACAACCCTTTGCGGTTTACCTCTGGGTTGGTGGTTGCCCTGGATGTTGATGCAACGCTGGAGCATGTGCAGGATCCTCAGAACACTGTTAAGGTCCAGGTCTGTCGGGTTTGGGTCCTCGTGGAGCTTCTAGACTGACCTTGTGTTGAAGTATTTAATGTTAGTACCCCTGTAGTCTCTACTTGAGGGACAGAAACTGGGACAGGAGAAGAAATGAGCCTCTGTGGGAAAGAACCTAGGCTTGAATCTCAACTACTGCTGAGTGTGGTTTGGAGCAAGTTACTTTAAACTCTGAGTCTCAGATTCTACAACTGACAAATAGGAGGAGTTGACATAAAGAGATAATGAATTTAAAGCCCCCAGGACCTTTGCTAATCTTGTAATGTGACGTTAAGATTTGGTCTTTTGTTACAGAAAACTATAATAAACAAGTTCCTTTCAGGCTGTGAGTCAGTCAGCTGGCAGATAAAACTTCTGGATGGGAAAAAGCGATTACTAGGAAATATTCTTTCCCAAGTTACATAGATGTAATAGAGACACATGAGAAATGTAGTAGAGACACTAATCAATTCAGACAGTGCAGTTAAGCCCCACAAAGAGTACTACTCCTTCATTCATCCATCTGTCCACTCATTCATCCTTCCTTCCATCCATCTGTGCAATCGTGTTTACTCTATTGCATGCACTAAGTGCTGTGGTTGCCAAGGTAAATATGTCACAGTTCTTCCTCTCGGGGTGTGCACAGTTTCACTGAGAGACATACAAATGGGCAGGCAATTATAAAACAGGGTTTGGTGAGTAGACATGCACAGGATGGGTCATCTCCTATACTGTCTCCTAAAAAACCCTTTCAAAGCACCTCTACCACATGCAGGGCTAAACCTTTTAGAGTATTCAATTTGGAGTGTGGTGGAGGCTCAGGAAAGGAAAGGAGAAGGGCACAAGGGATATGAGAGAAGGGCCAAAGGGATATGAGTCAAAGCAGGGATGCAAGCACTGGCAGGAAGTACAATAAGGGGACAGAAAAATAGGCTGGAACAGGCAGAGAAGGCTTCCTGGAGGAGGTAAGGATGAATCAGGCCTTGAAGATTACGCTATTCGGCTATGGTGACAATAAAGGAATGGGCCTTCTGGCTTCCAAGCAGAAATTATTATAAATTATGAGACCTGCAGAGAACTAGTTCTGAGCTAGCTGTGAAGTTGTATCGCATATTGGAGTGTTTTTGTTTTGTTTTGATTTTTTCCACATTAGTGGTTGTCCACCTTCACTGCACTTTAGGATTACTCAGAAAGCATTAAGAACAGATGAATAGGTGTCAGCCTACATTAATTAAATCAAAATCCTGAGAATAGGGCCTATGGACACTAGTGTTTAAGAGTTCATAGGTGATTCTAATACGTAGTCAGTGATACCGGCAGAACTACTGTTTTACCTTGTCCCTGAAAAAAAACTTCACTGATCACCTGAGTGTAAAGGAGATTGTAGGCAGGTTACTTAAGGGTCATCTCCTAGACTGTCTCCTAAACCCCCTTCAAAGCACATCTACCACACGCAAGGCTAAACCTTTTAGATACCTTATAGGTAGAGGGACGGGAAACTCACTGCCCCATCGTGGGACAGGTCCAGTGCTTTGAAAGTGCCATCCAGTCCAGTCACCACACCCTGAGTCATTCCTCTGTTCCAGGCACTACTTCAGGTGCTCGATAGAGATATAGCAGTAAACATGCCTCAGAGATGACACTGAGATTACATTCCCCATTAAAATACTGTAGATCTGTTCTTTAAAGCAAAGCCTGTAGAATTCCATTCATTAACTATTTATTTTATTTTATTTTATTATTATTATACTTTAAGTTTTAGGGTACATGTGTACAATGTGCAGGTTTGTTACATATGTATACATGTGCCATGTTGGTGTGCTGCACCCATTAACTCGTCACTTAGCATTGGGTATATCTCCAAATGCTATCCCTCCCCCCTCCCCCCACCCCACAACAGTCCCCGGGGTGTGATGTTCCCCTTCCTGTGTCCATGTGCTCTCATTGTTCAATTCCCACCTATGAGTGAGAACATGCGGTGTTTGGTTTTTTGTCCTTGTGATAGTTTGCTGAGAATGATGGTTTCCAGTTTCATCATGTTTTATGGCTGCATAGTATTCCATGGTGTATAAGTGCCACGTTTTCTTAATCCAGTCTATCGTTGTTGGGCATTTGGGTTGGTTCCAAGTCTTTGCTATTGTGAATGGTGCCGCAATAAACATACGTGCGCATGTGTCTTTATAGCAGCATGATTTATAGTCCTTTGGGTATATACCCAGTAATGGGATGGCTGGGTCAAATGGTATTTCTAGTTCTAGATCCCTGAGGAATCGCCACACTGACATCCACAATGGTTGAACTAGTTTAAAGTCCCACCAACAGTGTAAAATTGTTCCTATTTCTCCACATCCTCTCCAGCACCTGTTGTTTCCTGACTTTTTAATGATCGCCATTCTAACTGGTGTGAGATGGTATCTCATTGTGGTTTTGATTTGCATTTCTCTGATGGCCAGTGATGATGAGCATTTTTTCATGTGTTTTTTGGCTGCATAAATGTCTTCTTTTGAGAAGTGTCTGTTCATATCCTCCGCCCACTTTTTGATGGGGTTGTTTGTTTTTTTCTTGTAAATTTATTTGAGTTCATTGTAGATTCTGGATATTTGCCCTGTGTCAGATGAGTAGGTTGCGAAAATTTTCTCCCATTTTGTAGGTTGCCTGTTCAGTCTGATGGTAGTTTCTTTTGCTGTGCAGAAGCTCTTTAGTTTAATTAGATCCCGTTTGTCAATTTTGGCTTTTGTTGCCATTGCTTTTGGTGTTTTAGACATGAAGTCCTTGCCCATGCCTATGTCCTGAATGGTATTGCCTAGGTTTTCTTCTAGGGTTTTTATGGTTTTAGTTCTAACATGTAAGTCTTTAATCCATCTTGAATTAATTTTTGTATAAGGTGTAAGGAAGGGATCCAGTTTCAGCTTTCTACATATGACTAGCCAGTTTTCCCAGCACCATTTATTAAATAGGGAATCCTTTCCCCACTGCTTGTTTTTGTCAGGTTTGTCAAAGATCAGATGGTTGTAGATATGTGGCGTTATTTCTGAGGACTCTGTTCTGTTCCATTGATCTATATCTCTGTTTTGGTACCAGTACCATGCTGTTTTGGTTATTGTAACCTTGTAGTATAGTTTGAAGTCAGGTAGCATGATGCCTCTGGCTTTGTTCTTTTGGCTTAGGATTGACTTGGCGATGTGGGCTCTTTTTTGTTCCATATGAACTTTAAAGTAGTTTTTTCCAATTCTGTGAAGAAAGTCATTGGTAGCTTGATGGGGATGGCATTGAATCTATAAATTACTTTGGGCAGTATGGCCATTTTCACAATATTGATTCTTCCAACCCATGAGCATGGAATGTTGTTCCATTTGTTTGTATTCTCTTTTATTTCATTGAGCAGTGGTTTGTAGTTCTCCTTAACATCTGTTAAGGAGATTAATTAACATCTGTTAATGAGAACTTTCCTTGATTAAATATTCTGTCATTGGAGATTGGTACATTTCTTTGTCAAGGGCAACAGTTTTTAAGCCATTCACATACACATGTTCCTGGGAGAAGTGACACTGGGGAGATTTTTTTTTAACCCCTGAAAATGAACATATTGGAGAATACATTCATGATCTCTCCACAGGCTCTAATAAAGTGGGGGGAGACCTGGGTTCTGCACCTGGCCTTGTTGTTGTGGTTAAGGTTGCTTTCAGGCGATGGCACCTGTTCTCCAGGTGTGTCTGGACTTGTACTTGCTTTAGCCATATATGGTCACCAGGGGGAGGAGTCACCCCACAGTTGCCTGGAGCGCCCACGCTCTCCAAATTCACAGCTTGAAATGTCACCTGTGGCCGTCTGCGGTCATCCACGGTTTTCTTTCTTACCTTTTCTTTCTTTCCTTCCTTCCTTCCTCCCTCTCTCCCTCCTTTTTCCTTCGTTCCTTCCTTTTTCTTTTTTTCTTTCTTTTTCTTTCTTTCTTTCTTTCTCCCTCTCTCTCTCCCTTCCTTCTTTCTTTGTCTTTCTTTCTATCCTTCCTTCCTTCTCCCCTCCCCTCCCCTCCCCTCCTCTCCCCTTCCCAACAGAGTTTCGCTCTTGTTGCCCAGGCTGGAGTGCAGTGATGTGATCTCAGCTCGCTGCAACCTCTGCCTCCTGGGTTCAAGCAATTCTCCTGCCTCAGCCTCCCAAGCAGCTGGGATTACAGGTGCCCACCATCAAGCCTGGCTAATTTTGTATTTTTAGTAGAGACGGGGCTTCCCCATGTTGGCCAGGCTGGTCTTGAACCCCTGACCTCCGGTGATCCATCCTCCTCGGCCTCCCAAAGTGCTGGGATTACAGGCGTGAGCCACCACAGCTGGCCATCCATGGCTATTTTCACCATGCCTCGCTTTCCCCTGTTGGTTCAGTCACCCTCAAAGGACAGAGCCTCTGTGCTATAGGCCTCCCCCCGGATCTGTGCATTGCCTAATATGACTGGACCCTCCTCCCCACCCCCCATCCTGCCCCAGCTCCTCTGATGACATCATCGGCTCTGGAGCCACCACTCAGCTTTCTGCAGGAGGGTCCCCTCCCTCCAACCCCACTGGCCCCTCAGGACCCCACATCCCCCGGCACCGTCTGGTGCAGGGACTCTTTTTTCTCCTATACCCCACGTACTGTAGAATCTAAGGTAGGGTCTATATCCTTCATGGTTCCTGTGGTCGTGTCCAAGACCTTTCTCTTTCAAAGGCAGAGGAGTCACCTGCTGTCCCTCTCAGTGACCGCTGTCTGCTGGTCTTCCGCTTGCACCTCGTCATCCATTGAGGACTTGTGTTCCTGGCTGACTGCGTTCTCCATCCTTCTTGCCATCTTGTAGAGCAGCAACCCCTCTACATTCCCCCAGCAGGTTTGCAACAGTGATTTCATACAAGATGTTGGTGTCGTCACCCACGTGGACAGGCCAGGCTACTCCCCGTCTCTCTGGGCACTTAGACTGCTGAAGCTCCAGTGAGCTTTTCCAACTTGCCTCTCAGCCACCACTCCCTGCCTGCAGTCACACTTGGGACCCTCCATCACCTAGAAAGGAGACTTCAGACAGCTCTCTGCTGACCTCTCTTCTCTTGCTCCAGAACTCTCCACTTGGCCTCCCCACCTCATTGTGACTCTCTCTGTGGTCATTGCCTTCCTTAATCATGGTTCATAATTAAAATCAACTCCTGCAGGGCGAGGTGGTTCACGCCTGTAATCCCAGCACTTTGGGAGGCCGAAGTGGGTGGATCACTTGAGGTCAGGAGTTCGAGACCAGCCTGGCCAAAATGGCAAAACCCCTGTCTCTACTGAAAATACAAAAATTAGCTGGGTGTGGTGGCAGGCGCCTGTAATCCTAGCTACTAGGGAGGCTGAGGCAGGAAAAATCGCTTGAATCCGGGAGGTGGAGGTTGCAGTGAGCCGAGATCACACCACTACACTCCAGCCTAGGCGACAGAGGGAGACTCCATCTCAAAAAAAGAAGAAAAAAAACCTCCTTTTTCTCTCTCTCTCCTGACATTGTTCCCCTGGGCAAGGGTGACATGAACAGGCTGGATCTCTTGCATCTGCATCTGGACAGCCAAGCATCACTGGGAAAGCACACACTCAGCTGCACTTTCACTTTATTTATTCATCTATTTATTCATTTACTTATTTATTTATTTATTTATTTATTTATTTATTTTAGTGACAGGGTCTCACTCTGTCACCCAGGCTGGAGTGCAGTGGTGTGATCAGAGCTCACTGCAGCCTCCACCTCCTGAAGCGATCCTCCCATCTCAGGCTCCGTGGGAGCTGGGATCACAGGCGTGCACCACACCATGCCCATCTAATTTTCTAATTTTCTATAGAGATAAGGTCTCGCCATGTTGCCTAGGCTGCTCTTGAACTCCTGGCCTCAAGCAATCCTCCTCACCTCAACACCCCAAAGTGCTGGGATTACAGGTGTGAGCCACCATGTTTGGCTGTACTTTGACTTTTTTTTTTTTTTTTGAGACGGAGTTTTGCTCTTGTCACCCACGCTGGAGTGCAGTGGCGCAATCTCAGCTCACTGCAACCTCTGTCTCCCGGGTTCAAGCAATTCTCCCACCTCAGCCTCCTGAGTAGCTGGGATTACAGGTGCCCACAACCCTGCCCAGCTAATTTTTATATTTTAAGTAGAGATGGAGTTCCACCATGTTGGCCAGGCTGGTCATGAACTCCTGGCCTCAGGTGATCCACCCATTTCAGCCTCTCAAAGTGCTGGGATTACAGGCGTGAGCCACCGCGCCTGGCCTGGCTGGACTTTCACTTTAAATTCAGACTTCAAGTGGGCTTCCTGGCAACCCCTCTACACTCCCCCAGGAGGTGAAGGGCCTGAACATCCCTTTTCTGCCAAAGGTGAGGCAAGAGCCTCTCCCTACCAACATCTCTCTTCAGTTCCAAGGATGAAACAGATAGTAGCCATAAAAAGAGCAGAGGACAGCAGGAATAAAATTACCTCAGGTACTGAGGTTACAAGCACTGCTGGCCACCAGTTGCTCACCTTTCTTCAAGAGATTAGACATGAACAAAGAATGATGAGGTCACAGGATAAGCAAACTCTATGTCTTTAGATCTGTACGCAGTGTAGACCTCCAATGTTTAGAAACAGAGAAAGTAGAAAAAGGCAAACTCATGTTGCTATTTGGCCTCGGCCCTAATGGTCAGGCTGTGGTTTTCTGTTTTCTCCTGTTGTATGTGGTGCTGTGTGAGTATAATCACCAATCACATGTATACATGTCCACATGTATTTCTGCATTTCTCAACATTATCTTACAAGATATTCAACTTTAAATCAGGGGGAAAAAATTAGTACTTTTAGGGTGCCCACTATTAGAAGGTAACTAGTAATCAGGCTGTCATTGAAGCCTGGCATCTTATCTGCACTGGGTGCATGTATTAGTTAGCTGTTACAGTGTAACAAACCATCCAAAACTTACTAGCATCATAATTGAGATGGTCAGGCATTTAGGCTGGGCTCAGTGGGACCATTCTTCTGGTCTCAACTGAGCTCTTTCAGACATGTATTATCAGCTGCTTGTTGACTAAGCAGCTGTGCTTCTGGGAATGAGCTTCTGCTTCTGGGGCTGTCAACGGAGGCAACTTGCTTCTCCTCCCCATGGTATCTTGTCTGGCTTACATGGGCTTTTTTTCATAGAGATGGCAGCATTCTGAAAGAAAAACAGAAGGATTCAATACCTTTTGAGCCTACGCCTCAAACTAGCACACTGTCATGTTCACGGGTTTCCACTGCCCTGAGCAAATAAGGCCAGCCAGATCCAGGGATTGGAAAACAGATTCTGGATCTCAATGGGAACAGCTGTAAAAGCACCTGGCAATGGGCATGGATACAGGAGGGATAAAAAATTGCTACCATTTTTGCAATAAGCATCATTCTGCCTTTTTTTGCGTATGTAGTTTATAGAACTCTTCCACGTCAATAAATTGTCCAAAGACCCACAGCTACTAAGTGGCTGGGCTGGGACTCAGGATCAACTCCGTGTGACCCTTGAAATCCTGGAGAGTGACATTTCTAAAATAGAAGTCAGATTTCTTTTAGATTTGTGCCCATATAGTACTGTTTATTATTAGAATAATCTTAAAATGGCTGGGCATGGTGGTTCACACTTGTAATCCCAGCACTTTGGGAGGCCGAGGCAGGCAGATCACGAGGTCAGGAATTCGAGACCCAGCCTAACCAACATGGTGAAACCCTGTCTCTACTGAAAATACCAAAAAAATTAGCCAGGCTTGGTGGTGGGTATCTGTAGTCCCAGCTAGTTGGGAGGCTGAAGCAGGAAAATCTCTTGAACCTGGGAGGCAGAGGTTGCAGTGAGCAGAGATCACGCCACTGCACTCCAGCCTGGGTGAAAATAAATAAATAAATAATCTTAAGGAATTGCAGAAACACATGGCGGCTCACACCTGTAATCCTAGCACTTTGGCAGTCTGAGATGGGAGAATCACTTGCACTCAGGAGCTCAAGTGCAGCCTGGGCAACATAGTAAGATCCTGTCTCCATAAAAATTTTTTTTAAAAAATTAGCCAGGCATGATGAGGCATGCCTGTAGTTCCAGCTCCTCAGATAGCAGAGGTAGGAGGATTACTTGAGCCTAGAAGGTCAAGGCTGCAGTAATCCATGATTGGTTACACAACTGCACTGTAGCCTGAGTTATAGAGTCAGACCCTGTCTCAAAAAAAAAAAAAAAAAAGAAGCAGCAGCAGAAAAAGAAAGAAATTGCAGGAGCATTTGAAAAGGACATAGAATAATTTGGAAAAAGTAGCTGAAGGATGAGTTGAGAAAATCAAAGCCAAAACCACACATGACTTATTTTTTATCATAGAAAAAAATTGAAAATTAAAAAAAAAACTCTAGAGAAATTAAATGTTACAGAGTTTAATTGAACAAAGAATGATTTGCAAATCAGGCAGCCTGTGGAGCCAGAGTAGGCTCAGAGAAACTCCAGCACAGCCACATGGTAAGAAAATATTGATGAACAGAAAAAGCAAAGTGACACACAGAAAATGAAAGCGAGGTACAGAAACAGCCAGATTGGTTACAGCTTGGAATTCGCCTTATTTAAACATGGTTTGAAGATTTGATATCCTTTTAGTGGGAAAATCACAGTGGTTAGTACAGGAATGCGTTACAGTTCGGTTTCAGTTTACTATGTACAAAAAGAAAAAAAAACCTATTGACCAAAATTAAATGAAAGGGGACAGCTTCAGGCTATAACTAATTTAACAATTTCTCGCTTTTGGTTATCTTCTCAAGTTTGAGAGACAGACCAAAACTTTATACATTATATACTGCCATCGTCAAAGATATACTTATTTAGTCTCAAATCTCACTGTGAAATAGCAGAACTGTGAGTTTTGTAAAGTGGAAATGAGAACTTGAGGATATTAATTTTTTAAAGAATTACAGTAGAGGGGACCTCTTTATGTTAAAATTTGCTGCTTACAGAATAAAAACAAAACCTGGCCTGTTAGCATCTACCTATTTTCTTAAATTTTTAGTTTGAGTATGTCATATTTAGCATGAGTGACTCCATTTTGGTTTGGTTTGGTTTTGTCTGTTTGGGCCTGGTGCGTAAGCTCAGTCCAGAATAATAGCCTCCAATAATTTCTTTTAAAAATTCCCCCGTTTTGGTTAAGTTTTCACATACGTCAGAGTGTGACCAAAACTTAGGGCCTTAGTGCCTCTCTCAGTTTCCATTATTTTGGGTTTTTGTTCTTATCATGTCATTTATAGGTTATGGTGTCCTCATGGTCGCATATATCTTTGAGTTTTCATCATTCCCATTAAAGAGAGACCATTTGACATTCTAGAGATGACTGCATGCAAACATTTATAACTTTTGAGAGAATACAGTGCAGTAGGGAGACTACTATTTTGACTATCAGGAGGATAACACCAAGAGTTTGAAGTATGCTTTTTAACCAGGGTCCCCATGAACAAACCAACTAAAATTAAATAGATCAAATAATTAGCTAAATAAGTGGTCTACTCATTTCAACCAAGAAGTCTGTTTCTTTTTTCTTTTCTTTTTTTTTTTTTTTTTTTTGAGATGGAGTCTCACTCTGTTGCCCAGGCTGGAGTGCAGTGGCACGATCTTGGCTCACTGCAAACCTCTGCCTCCCGGGTTCAAGTGATTCTCCTGAACACTAAACACAAAAATTAGCTGGACATGGTAGCGCATGCCTGTAGTCCCAGCTACTAGGGAGGCTGAGGCAGGAGAATCGCTTGAACCTGGGAGGCGGGGGTTGCAGTGACCTGAGATCATGCCACTGCACTCCAGCCTGGTGACAAAGTGAGACTCTGTGTCAAAAAAAAAAAAAAAGACCAAAAAAAAAAAATTATGTCGTCTTACACACCAGGACTTTTTCTCCAATTTATGTGCATAGCACTGATAACTGAGTGGTTCTCATAGGTAATTTTACTTGGACCACAGAGTTTATTTAAAGAGCACATCTAAAAAATTTCAGTACTTGCTGATTTAGCGTAATAATGTGGCAGAATATTTTTCTGATATTCAATTAATTTTTGTCTTGCCTGGGCTCACAGTTTTATGAATCCGTCTTTTCATGGGAATGCTCATGATCCTTACCCAGTTCAAACAATATGATCCTAAAATTATCAGAAACAGGACTCAACTTGTCTGGTCACTTTCCATCTTTTCATGAACCTCCTAAAGACACAATACTCTAGGATTTTGTGTGCTTTTGAGGTTTTTAGAAACTAAATAAGAATTAAACCATTAACTGTGAAAATTACTTAAATGGTTATGAAAAAACAAATAAAAAATTGATTATATCTGTTGCCTATATTTGTTCATAATAAACATAATTATGACTAATAGCATATAAAGAGATATATATTAGATTTTTAGAAATTCTATAAAATTTTGGAATAAATATTAATAACATATTCATTAAAATATAAGTTGAAGGAGGTCAAACATCATTTTTTTTTTTTTTGAGATCGAGTCTCACCCTATCGCCCAGGCTGGAGTGCAATGGCATGCTCTCGGCTCACTGCAACCTCCACCTCCTGGGTTCAAGTGATTCTCCTGGCTCAGCCTCCCAAGTAGCTGGGATTACAGACGTGTGCCACCATGTCCAGGTAATTTTTTGTATCTTTGATAGAGACGGGGTTTCATCATGTTGGCCAGGCTGGTCACGAACTCCTGACCTTGTGATCCACCTGCCTCAGCCTCCCAAAGTGCTAGGATTACAGGTGTGAGCCACCGCGCCTGACCCAAACATCATTTTTAATTTGACCGTGCTTCCCATGCAATTTAACATATCAAATAATCCTGTTTATCACTCTTTTGGATGTTGCATTGGCTCTCTGTAGCATCTAAAAGTTAGGGGTCAAAAACCAATAATTTTAAGGTTGGGCATCGTGGCTCATGCCTGTAATCCCAGTACTTGGGGAGGCCGAGGCCAGCGGATCACTCGAGGTCAGAAGTTCGAGACTGGCCTGGCCAACATGGTGAAACCCCATCTCTACTAAAAGTACAAAAATTAGCTGGTCATGGTGGCACACGTCTGTAATCCCAACTACTTGGGAGGCTGAGGCAGGAGAATCTCTTGAACCCAGGAGGTGGAGGCTGCAGTGAGCTGAGATCAGGCCACTGCACTCCGGCCTAGGCAACAGAGCAAGACTTTGTCAAAAAAAAAAAAAAAAAAAAGTCTTTTTTAAACAGTTTCACTCTTGTTGCCGAGGCTGGAGTGCAGTGGCGTGATCTTGGGTCACTACAACCTCTGCCTCCTAGGTTCAAGTAATTCTCCTGCCCTAGCCTCCTGAGTAGCTGGGATTACAGGTGTTTGTCACCATGACCAGCTAATTTTTTGTATTTTTAGTAGAGATGGGGTTTTACCATGTTGCCCAGGCTGGTCTCAAACTCCTGACCTCAGGAGATCCACCCATCTCGGCCTTCCAAAGTGCTGGGATTACAGGTGTCAGCCACCATGCCCGGCCAAAAAAAGACAATTTTTAAGCTGAAATTTGATTTTAGAAAGACTGTCAAATATGTCAGAGGGTTAAAATACTTGACCAAAATAGGATCACAGGTCACCGTAAAATAATAGTCATTCATTTAGCCAAAGTGATAATTAAAAGATTTTTAAAAACAAAACATTTTACTGTTTGATGCAGGAGATTAAGTTTTTCAATCAAAAATCTGAAAAAAGGCAGTATGAGAAAAATTCTACCTCTCTTTTAAAATTTATTCAAAAGGTAAACAAAAATACATTACTGTGTCATATTAATAATAATACATAAAATTTTGTTCAAAAGAAAATCAGCTTTTACTTTTGTATTAGTATATTATCAATACTAAAGTTAATTTTGGTGAAACTTTAAAAATAAATCCATCAAATATATTATTTTTGTCCACTCTAGATTTCTGTATTTTATAATATTTTTAACTTCTAATGTTTTAATCTACATTCATCTTATTTTTTCAATTTGAGACAACCTTTAAGTAATTTCAAACTAGACAAAATGTTTCTAACTTTCTTCATGAAAGCATGCTTTGTTTTTGTTTATACACTCTCTATACCAAATTGTTATTCCTTAAATCTAGTAGTTTTAAATATACATATTAATTACATTAACTCTGAGCAACCAAATTTTTAGTGAAATTTCCAGGAAGTAATTTTGAACTGTTTTGTATCATTATTTTTAGATAAAAACCATTTTCTATTTTAATAAAAATATTTTCTCAAATTTTCTGTTAACTAACAGATCTAAATATATTTAACTTTTCTATATCATGTAAAAATAAGATTCTAGTCATGCATGGTAGCTCATGCTTGCAATCCTAGCACTTTAAAAAGCCAAGACATAAAGACTGTTTAAATCCAGGAATATGAGACCAGCCTGAGCAACATGGCAAAACCATATGTCTACACATAATACAAAAATTATGTGGGCATGGTGGCCTGCACCTGTAATACCAACTATTCAGGAGGCTGAGGAAGGACAATTGCCTGAGCCCGGAAGGCTGAGGCTGCAGCAAGCCATGATCAAGCTACTACACTCCATCCTGGGTGACAGAGGGAGATCCTTTCTGGGGAAAAAAAAAAAAAAAAAAAGGCCAAAACATATAAACTTAAACTTACGGAGTTGTTTGTGTTTTTTGTTTTTATCATTATTATTTCAATAGAGGTGGTGTTCGGTTACATGAATAAGTTCTTTTGTGGTGATTTGTGAGATTTTGGTGCATCATCTCCCCAGCAGTGTATGCTGTACCCAATGTGTAGTCTTTTATCCCTCACCAGCCCCCGCCCTTTCCCCAAGTTTCCAGAGTCCATTATGTTACATAATTCTTATGCCTTTACATCCTCTAGTTTAGCCCCCACTAAAAAGTGAGAACATACAACGCTTGGTTTTCCATTCCTGAGTTACTTCACTTAGCATAATGATCTCCAACTTTATCTAGATTGCTGTGAGTGCCATCATTTTCTTCCTTTTCATGGCTGGGTAGTATTCCATAGTATATATACATATACCCTATTTTCTTTATCCACTCGGTTGATGGGCATTTAGGCTGTTTCCATATTTTTACTATTGCAAATTGCGCCGTTATAAACATGCGTGTGCAAGTGTCTTTTTCATATAATGACTTATTTTCCTCTGTGTAGATACCCAGTACTGAGATTGCTGGATCAAATGGTAGTTCAACTTTTAGTTCTTTAAGGAATCGCCATATTGTTCTCCATATTTATTGCACCAGTTAACATTCACATCAGCAGTGGAAAAGTGTTCCCTTTCATCACATCTATACCAACTTTTGTTCAATTATATATAAATATATATAATATATATATAAATATTATATAAATATATATTATATTTATATATTATATTTATATATTATATAAATACATATTATATGTTATATTTATATATTATATAAATACATATTATATATTATATATTATATTTATATATTATATGAATACATATATATTATAGTTATATAACATAAATACATGTATATTATATTTATATAACATATAAATATTATATATTATATTTATATAACATATAAATCCATATTATATATTATATTTATATAACAAATATATATATTTATATAATATATAAATACATATATTAATATATAAATATATATCATATATTAATATATAAACATATATATTAATATATAAATATATATCATATATTATATTTATATACTATATAAATATATATCATATATATTATATTTATATGCTATATAAATATATATCATATATATTATATTTATATGCTATATAAATATATATCATATATATTATATTTATATACTATATATCATATATTTATATACTATATAAATATCATATATTTATATACTATATATCATATATTTATATACTATATAAATATCATATATTTATATATTATATAACTATATCATATTTATGTATAACTATATATCATGTATTTATATATTATATAACTATATATCATATATTTGTATATTACCTAACTATATATCATATATTTGTATATTATGTAACTATATATCATATATTATATTTGTATATTATATAACTATATTATATATAATATTTGTATATTATATAACTATATATTATATATATTTGTATATTATATAACTATATTATATATATTATATTTATGTATTATATAAATATATATTTATATATTTATTACATAAATGTATATTTATATAGTTATATATTATATAAATGTATATTATATATTATATAAATATATAATATAAATTATATATTTATATATTACATAAATTATATATTTATATATTATATATACTACATATTTATATATTATATAAATATGTAATTTTTATATATTACATATTTATATAATATATAAATATATATTTATATATTAAATATTTATATATAATATATATTTCATATTATATAAATATAATATATTATATATTATATATTATATATCTTTATATTATATATTTATATTATATAATTATATAAATATATATATTTATATAATTATACATTATATATTATGTTATACAATTATATAAATATACATTATATATTATATAAATATACATTATATATTATATAAATATATAACATACATTATATATTATATAATGTATATTATACATTATATAAATATACATTATATATTATATAATATATATAATGTATATTATATTATATATGATATATATTGTTTATATATTATATATTATATATTATGTATCATATAACTATATTATATATTACATATTATATAAATATATATTATATATGTTATATATTATATATTACATATTTGTTATATAAATAATATATATTACATATGTTATATATTATATATTTATTATATAAATATATATTATATAATATATATGATACATAATACATATTATATTATGTATTATATTATATATAATAAGTATATATAATGTATATTTATATAATATATAATATATAATATATTTATGTAACATATGTAATATATAATATATATGTTATGTATATATAATATATATTATGTATTATATATGTTATATATTGTATATTATATATTATATATATTATATGTTATATATATTTATTATATATCATATATCATATAATATATATTTATTATATAATATATATTTAATATATATTTAATATGTAATATATATTATATAATATATATTTATTATATCATGATATATATCATATATGATATATGATATATTATGTGATATATATTATACATTATATATCATATATGATATATCATATATGATATATTATATGATATATTAAATATATTATATATAATATATGATATATCACATATGATATATGATATATATGATTATGATATATGATATATGTAATATATATGATATATATGTGATATATGATATATATGATATATGATATATTATATGATATATATATGATATATGATATATATTATATGGTATATGATGTAATATATATTATATATAATATATATTATATATTTATTATGTATAATATATAATATATATTATATATTTATTATGTATAATATGTATTTATTATATATAATATATTATTTATTATGTATAATATATAATATATATTATATATTTATTGTGTATAATATGTATTTATTATACATATATATTATGTATAATATATATTTATTATATAATGTAGATTACATAATTATAATAAATATTTATATTATATTTATATTATACATATTATTTATATTTATATATATTGAGAAGGAGTGTCACTCTGTCACCCAGGCTGGAGTCCAGTGGCAAGATCTCAGCTCACTGCAACCTCTTCCTCCCAGGTTCAAGCAATTCTCCTGCCTCAGCCTCCCAAGTAGCTGGGACTACAGGTGCACGCCACGTCGCCTGGCTAATTTTTGCATTTTTAGTAGAGATGGGATTTCACCATGCTGGCCAGGCTAGTCTCAAACTCCTGGCCTCAGATGATCTGCCTGCCTCGGCCTCCCAAAGTGCTGCGATTACAGGCGTTAGCCACTACACCCAGCCTGATTTTTTAATCATAGCCATTCTTTCAGGAGTAAGGTGGTATCACATTGTGTGTTTTTTCTGATTTTTGTTTTTTGTTTTTTGTTATTTGTTTGTTTTGTTTTTTGAGACAGAGTCTTGCTCTGTACCCGAGTCTAGAGTGCAGCAGTGCAATCTCAGCTCACTGCTACCTCCGCCTCCCAGGTTCAAGCGATTCTCCTGCCTTAGCCTCCCGAGTAGCTGGGACTACAGGCGCCTGCCACCACACTCGGCTATTCTTTGGTACTTTTAGTAGAGATGGGGTTTCACCGTGTGAGCTAGGATGGTCTCCATCTCCTGACCTCGTGATCCACCCACCTGGGCTTCCCAAAGTGCTGGGATTACAGGCGTGAGCCACCACGCCCGGCCCACATTGTTTTGATTTGTATTTCCCTGATAATTAGTAATGTTGAGCATTTTTTCATACATTTTTTGGCCATTTGTATGTCTTCTTTTGAGAATTGTCTATTTATGTACTTAGCCCACTTTTTAATGTGATTATTTGTTTTTTTCTTGCTGATTTGTTTGAGTTTCTTGCAGATTCTGGATATTAGTCCTTTGTTGGATGGATAGTTCGTGAATATTTTTTTCCCTCTCTGTGGGTTGTCTGTTTAATCTTCAGATTATTTCTTTTGCTGTGCTTTTTAGTTTAATTAAGTCACATTTATTTATCTTTGTTTTTGTTGCATTTGGTTTTGGGAACTTGGTCATAAACTCTTTGCCTAAGCCAATGTCTAGAAGAGTTTTGTCTATATTCTAAAATTTGTATAGTTTCACATATTAGATTTAAGTCTTCATCTTGAGTTGATTTTTCTTTAATATAAGTTTTTTTTAGACAGAGTCTCATTCTGTCACCCAGGGTGGAGTGCAGTGGTGGTATCTCAGCTCAATGCAGCCTCTGCCTCCAGGGTTCAAGAGATTCTCATGACTCAGCTTCCTGAGTAGTTGGGATTACAAGCATGTGCCACCACATCCGCCTAATTTTTGTATTTTTTTTTTCTTCAGATGGAGTCTTACTCTGTCGCCCAGGCTGGAGTGCAGTGGTGTGATCTTGGCTAACTGCAAACTCCCCCTCCTGGGCTCAAGCACTTTTCCCTGCCTCAGCCTCCTGAGTAGCTGGAATTACAGGTGCCCACCACCACGCCCAACTAATTTTTGTATTTTTAGTAGAGACTGGGTTTCTCCATGTTGGTCAGGCTGGTCTCGAACTCCCAACCTCAGGTGATCCACCCGCCTTGGCCTCCCAAAGTGCTGGGATTACAGGCGTGAGCCACCATGACCAGCCATTCCTGAGGTTTTAATAACCTGATGTTTCTCTCCTGTTGGAGACAACCCTGAAGATCAGTTTTTACCCCAGAGGACTGACCAACAAGAGGTCAAGGTGTGCTTGAAAAAGCTGGTGTAGGAGTTGGTTCAGGAAAGGTCAGGCTGTCCAAGCATTCAGGAATACCTGTGTGACTCTCGTTGTAATTAGCACTCAGGTCCCAGAGAGCTACTCGCTGCATGTGTCTTTGACCTGCTGTTGATTCATCTCCTCTGCTAAGAAGGTGGGTGACGGCTGGGCTACTTACACCTAGGAGGGTGTTCCAGGCCAGGCCCCAGGGAGCCTAAAATAATCAAAAAGGTCAGAATCTAATTTGAAAATAATGTCTTCAAAGTAAAATATTGAGGGTGGCCACAAGGAGAATAGATTTAAGTTGACCTGAATATACATTTCAATTAACAACCGTTAAAAGTGGGTATTTTTGAAAAAAACAACAAGGCAGTTTCTAAGTTGTTTACCAATAATTTACATTGAATTCATAAGCTATTGATTGGCTACATGTTTTTCTTTGTTTTACAAATTCCCAGAAAGAGAAATAATGGGTGAGACAGCTAGTCCAAAATGAAACTTTTTTAAGCAATTGTCCCTGGGCACAGGTGTGGGGTGAGACTGAAGTCCCATACTTTCATTTCTGTGTGCTTGATAAATTTTGCAGCCCTCACAGACCTGAGACTGTTCTGAGATATTTTTCTTCTCTCACCTCCTTGTTCAGGACACATGAACCATTAACAAGAAAAATATTTAAATAAGAAACTCACCAAGCCAGGAGAATAATGAATGCCTGGATGTGCCCTCTAGGAATCTGGATCTCTTCTCTTTTCCCCACCCTGCCCTCAACTCCCCTTACATACATACAACCTGGATCACAAGACCCAAGAAAACCATTCCACCAGCTGCTGAGAGAAGAGCCACAGAAGGACCCAGAACTTCTCCATGGCTACCTTAGAGCACCCTAAAATGTGCTAACAGCCATTGTTAGCATTCAGGAGCTGTTTATTCCCATTTTCACACTACACTAAAGAATTTTAAACAATCACAAGATAGACTGGCTGGAAGTTGGTGCTTGGAACATCCCATGTCACCTAAAAGCACAGTGCTGCAATCTCAGGTACACATCTGCCCATCTGCTACCCAAATAAAACAATTGTTATCAAGAAACCAGAGCCCATGCAATGGCGATGCATCAGCTGGGTGTGGTAGTGGCCAGCTAGCAGGGCCTTGGCTGTGTGAACTAAAGGGTATCTAAGACAGGTCTCAATCAATTTAAAAAGTTTTTTTTGCCAGGGTTAAAGACATGCCTGTGACACAGCCTCAGAAGGTCCTGATGACATGTGCACAAGGTGGTCGATGTAGAGCTTGCTTTCATATATTTTAGGAAGACATGAGACATTAATCAATATGTGTAAGAGGTACATTGGTTCGATCTGGTAAGGTGGGACAACTGGATTTGGGGGCTTCCAGGTCATAAGTAGATAAGAGACAAAAGATTACATTATTTTGAGTCCTTGATAAGCCCTTCACTGAATACAAAATTTAGTCTGCCTCAGTGAATCTGCATTTTTACATAAACAATAGGGCAGAGGAAGAAATCAGATATGCATTTGTCTCAGATGAGCCTCAGAGGGATGACTTTGAGTTCTGTCTGCCCTTTGTTGACAAGGAATTTCTTTATGGGCAAATTGTGAGGAAAATATGTAGCTTTTTATATTTGTAGCTATCTTATTTAGAAATAGGAGGCAGGTTTGCCTGACATAGTTTCCAGCTTGACTTTTCCATTGGCTTAGTGATTTGGGGGTCCAGAGGTTTATTTTTCTTTCACAGTGGGGACCACTTTTATTATCTAGTGTATATGTTTAAACTAGACAGAATAAGACATGATATATATTCATAAGTAGTAAATATAGGTTAATAAAAAACTTGTAAACGCAAATGTAACTAATGCTATGCCTTTCAGAATAGCCCATCCTAATTCTTCCATTTCTCATTGACTATAATTCCAATAGACTTTTCCCATAATGTTGTAGTGGATCTTAATGTCAGAGGCATTCAAACGATAGGGACAGGAGGCAGAGAAATTTGGGGAGGGCAGATCCCTGGTAAGGGCCCCACCCTCATGCCAAAAAGCCTGATAGCACTGCTCAAAGTGAAAATTTACATCTCTGTTTTCCCGCTTGAATGTTGCCTTTTCCAAAACCACCCATGTCCCACCCCACCCTGCTTCTTGTGCCCACAGAAACCCCAGGCTCAGCCAGCAGAGAGAGGAGAAGCAGCTGGACATTGGAGACTATGATTGGACATTAGAGAGAAGGAGCTTGACTTCACAGAGAAAGCATGATGGAATAATTTCAGAGAAAAGTCTGGCCAGGGATGACCAGACTTCAGGGGAAGATAATCTTGCTCAATATCCTTTTCTGCTCCCCTTCCTGCTGAGAGTCACTTTGATTGGCAATAAAATATCTCACATTTACCATCTTCAATTTGTTCTTGCAACCTCATTCCTCCTGGATGCCAGACAAGAACTCAGGTGCCATGAGTATGGGTGCAAAAGGCTATCACACTGTCCCTCCACTGAGCTGTTAACACTTAAGCTATCCATGGACAGCAAAGCTAAAAGGGCACTGTAAGAGTCCTTCTGGGGTTTCAGAAGTCATGAGCATCCCCCAGATGCTGCCATGGGGCCAGTACAGAGTTTGCTCCTGCCAGGGTCCAAAAATGTCTCAGCTCCTGCACCCAGTCACCTGCATGCTCCCCCTCCCACAAGTGGTGGAGCACAGTGGGCTGAGTGAGTGGAGTTTGCCCCTGCCAGCACCCGTGCACTCCAGTTCCCACCTGTGAAGGTGTCAGAGAGAGATTCTGCTTCAAAATCAGAGCGACTCCATGTTAAATAGCAGCTGGGTGAGATAAGGCTGAGACCTACTGGGCTGCATTCCCAGGAGGTTAGGCATTCTAACCTTCTATCAGGATGAGATAGAAGGCCAGCATAAGATATAGGTCACGAAGACTCTGCTGATAAAACAGGATGTGGTTTAAAAAAATGCCAGCCAGAACCCACCAAAACCAAGATGGTGATGCTCATTCTCACTGCTCATTATATGCCAGTATAATGCATTTGCATGCAAAAAGACTCTACCACCAGTGCCATGACAGCTTACAGATGCCATGGCAAGATCTGGAAGTTACCCTGTAGCCTCTAAAATGGGGAAGAACCCTCAGTTCTGGAAAATTTCTGCCCCTTTCCTGAAAAACTCATGAATAATCTACCCTTTGTTTAGCATATAATCAAGAAACAACTATAAGTATAGTCAATCGAGCAGCCAATCTCACCGCTCTGTCTATGGAGTAGTCATTCTTTTGTTTCTTTACATCTCTAATAAAATTGCTTTCACTTTACTGTATGAACTCATTCTGAATTATTTCTTATGGGAGGTGCAAGAACCCTCTTTTCGGATATGGATTCAGACCCTTTTCCAGTAACGTTAAGACAAGTTTGGCTAGGCACGGTGGCTAACGCCACGGTGGCTAACCCCAGCACTTTGGGAGGCCGTTGGCAGGTGGATCACCTGAGGTCAGGAGTTCAAGACCAGCCCGGTTAACATGGCAAAACCCCATCTCTACTAAAAATAAAAAAATTAGCTGGGCGTGGTGGCATGTGCCTGTAATCTTAGCTACTCAGAAGGCTGAGGCAGGAGAATCATCTGAACTCAGGAGGTGGAGGTTGCAGTGAGCCGAGATTGCACCATTGCACTCCAGCCTGGGCAACAAGAGTGAAACTCTGTCACACACACACACACACACACACACACACACACACACACACACACACACAAAAGAGAAGATTATGTGTGGGATTCTTTACTCAAGGAATTCTTTACTCAGTGAGTGAATTCAGAGAGTACAAAGTTGCAGAGGGAGAAAGAAATGTCTTTGAAAGGATTATGAGGAACAAAAGTCACAGAAATGCTTCCCATTGTTATTTACTGGCACATATATTCTCACTTTGGGAGGAAATGCATCTAATTTCAGACCGTGGTTTATAGAAGGTGCTATGAACCAGCAGTAAGTTCATATCCAGAACTGCTCACTACAGAGGATTTTGTCTCCTGGCTGGTATCATAAATTTGTCTTTCACTGGCTCCTTTAAAACTTCTATAATGGTGGTAGATTTCAGTAAAGTGGAGCCCCCACAACCCAGCCTGTTATAGGTAGATAGATAGACATGATAGGGGCAGGAGAGGGCTCTCCCCTACCTCACCCACTAAAAATGTTAGGTGATGGTTTGGCAATTATGGCATTGCCTCACTAAAAGTGATAAATTGGCAGCGAAAGCCAGGGAGAGGCCAGTTCCCAATGGTCCACACCTGTTAACATTTAAGTGTTCATTAATGGCAGGCCCCAGGGAAAAGCAACTTCCTGGGCATGCACACTGACAGACAAAAAAGGCAAAGTATGGTCTTCTGGGTACACTCCACCGGAGAAAAGAAAGCCTCAGATGGGCATGCGTTTAAGTTCCTAAACTTACATACATACATACTGCATGTACTCAATTCCCAAGGGTAAGGAGGGCATCACATCTGCAGAAAGCCCACCCTAGGGGAAAGAGGTGAGTCTATAAAGTCCCGGGATCAAAGTTAAAGACCCCCTTTTTTTTCCCTCTTTTTAACCTTCAGGCACCCACTTGGATCTCTTCCAAGCGTTCTTTCCTGCTCTAAAGCCTTTTAAATAAACTTCCATTCCTGCTTTGAAACTTGCCTTGGTCTCTTTTTCTGCTCCTTCAGTCGAATTCTTTCTTCTGGGGAGGCAAAAATTGAAGTTGCTGGAGACCCACACAAACTCGCCCCCCAGTAACTCGGATCTCTTCCGTTGGTAACAAGCCTGCCCACCCCTTGCATCCATCCAGCAGCGACATCCACCTTGAGCATGCTGAGGTACGGCATGCCGTCGGTGCCCACCTTCCTGCTGTTCACCTCCCCATGCTAAGCCACTTCACACCGCACAGTGGAGCTCCACCTCACTGCCCAGCACCACCATCTGGTTGAGCAGCAGCCATGTATGTAGGATGGGCCAGTGAGGACAGCAATGTGTAAGGGCACACAATAGCTGGACAGATTCCTCACTGCCTGACTCTGCCTGCAGCCCTCGCCCAGCACATCCAGGCCATATGCCTGAAGGATGCTGCCTGATACTGTTTTGCTCTGTGTCTGCATCCAAATCTCATGTCAAATCGTGATCCCCACGTGTTGGAGAAGGAGCCTGATGGGCAGTGATTGAATCATGGGTGTGAACTTCACTTCCCCCTTGCTGTTCTTGTGATAGTGAGTTCTCATGAGATCCGGTTGTTTAAAAGTGTGTGGCACTTCCCTCTTTACTCTCTCTTCCTCCTGCTCCATCCATGTAGGATAGGTCGGCTTCCTCTTCACCTTCCTCCACGATTGTAAGTTTCCTGAGCCTCCCCAGCCATGCTTCCTGTATAGCCTGCAGAACCGTGAGTCAATTAAACCTCTTTTCTTCGTAAATTACGTAGTCTCAGGTAGTTCTTTATAGCAGTGTCAGAAT
Organism: Pan paniscus; assembly: GCF_029289425.2. NCBI lineage: Eukaryota > Metazoa > Chordata > Mammalia > Primates > Hominidae > Pan > Pan paniscus. The sequence goes on along the minus strand of NC_073255.2, from coordinate 80,524,083 downwards.
GAGCTAACACAATGGGGAGCTTATTCTCCACTAGGCTCTCCATGACCAGGCTCCACAGCTGGTGCCACTACTGTGGGTGGATCCTCAGGTGAGAGGACTGGATCACAGGCCCTGCCCTGCAGAGTCCTCCACCCTGGACCCCACACTCACACTCGCCCAGGTCCAAAGGTCATGCCTCCACCACCAGGCTGACCTTGATGCCCTGATGTGATGCACTTCATGGACTTCCTTGTGGTTCTCCAGCCAGGAAATGGAGAGTGTTGGATTGCTGGTGGCCACACAGCAAAAGTGAATGGGTTCAACAGCTGGCGTGGTCAGCAGCTTTTTGTCCATCTGCTGGGGCCGAGTCCAGTATGGGAACCCTGGCACATGAAGGCCACAACAGAGGTGAGGAACAGAGGCCCATCTGACCTGACCCCTTCAATGGGTCCTTCTGGCTAACTCCAGACTCAGTTTCCTCTTCTGCGGAGGGAGAATGTTGGCCTTTTGAGGACTCCTGCCTGGGCTGGACTAGACTCCCATGAGCATCACCACGATGTCCCACAAACCCTGGGCATTCTCAGGGCCGGGCTGTGTGTCTCCTCTCTTCTCTGTCTGCTTCCTCCAAGCTGCTACTCCTGTTGAGAGGCCCAGTGTGCTCCAATCTGAACTGGAGAACTTCAAGGCATGAGGGCATATTCCAGGGAAGCCCCTACCCTCCAAAGGAGGCACACAGAGGCAGGTCCACAGGGGCGTGGTCCAGAACCCAGCGGGCATCCCAGCTGGGTGGATGAGCCAGGACAGGCATTTGTAGCAGTTTTCCAGGAGGGTGAACTCAGATGCCCACAGTGTGGAGAACCTAGAAGGCAGTGGGGTGGTGTCTGCCCACTAGAATCTGAGGCCTTAGGCCACCCTATGCAGTGTTTCAGGACCTGGTGGGCACCTAATAAGGATAGAGTTCTAGAGGCTTGGCCTCCTGCCTATCTTGGTGTCTAGGGCTGCTGCCACCCCCTCCTGCACAGCCCAGTTGGCTTTCCTTTTTCTTGGGGGCTGTGGTGGGAGCTGCCTTCCTGTGAAGATTCATGGGGTGTCTGGGCCAGCATCTGTCAGAGGGAGGCACCAGGGGCCCAGGACAGAGGAGGGAGGGAGCCCCTCCCCATGGTAACCTCACTGTCATCTACTTGCAGAGACACATCCATCCCTCAGAGGAGGACACTGAGGCACGAGTGGGAGCAATGTGGGCAGAAGGTGGGAAAAGGCACCTCCCAGAGCTCTGAGCTGCCCTCCCAGGCCTCCCAGGGTGGGTGGTGGCCCACAGGGTGATGGAGAGAGCCCAGCAGGCTGTGGCAGAGACTATTTCTGGACCTGAGAGACCACAATGACAATCTGCCCACTGCCAGACGGTGCCTTCTGAAAGGTGGCCTACCAGTGACCCTCACAGCCCAACCAGACATGGGGCAGAAACCCAATCACCTGCCTGGGATAGCCAGATGGCCAGGAGCAAGAAGGGACTCAGGGCGAGAAAACCAGAGTGTGTGTTCCAGGGTAGTGGCCGAGGGCTCAGCTGAGCTGAGAAATTTAGATCCTCTTTCAGGATCTGCTCCTCTCCTGGGATCTGGGAAGGGACATGGAGCAGCCCAGAGGCCAGCCATGACTGGAGCCTCCACCACTGTAGGGTGTTGAGTGAGGAAGCACCCTGCAGCATGTGAAAGTGGGGGGGGGGGGAGGGGGTGGTGAGAGTCTCTCCCTGCCCTGAGTCTCTTGACCCAAGACTGATGTCCATGAGGCTACGCCAGGCCAGCCTCCTGGGGAGGATCACATTTTCTGCTGGGGAACCTTGTTCCCAATTCCAGGTCACTACAGTTAAGGTCCTCCAATGCATTGGGGGAGGCATGGGGTAGTATGGAGGGGGAGCAACACTCCATCATAAGGGCTTTGGGTCGGCCCCAGAGAACAAAAATCAAATTTAGACTGCTGTCTGAAGCTGACCACCCTAAGGGATTTTAATTTGGAGGTGAGATGAGGCCCTGGGGTCAGGAAAGGAACCCATCTTGTTTTGGACTCTTCAGCTGTCATGGGTAGGAGATTTGTTGCCAGCTATGTGCTTTAATTCAGCCTAAGGGGAGGGGGCACCCAGAAGGGACTCTGAAGCCAAAGGTGAGAGTCCTGTCTTCCTGCCTCCCCAACTCACTCCCCAAGAGTACACATTGGGCAGTAGAGTTTCCTTACAAAGTCAGGAAAGAAAAAAATCCAGAGACCAGGCAGGCTAATAAATCCTCACCAGGAATATCTGGCCTAATAATCAAAACAGCTCTGCCATATTCATTGTCTGGGACAAGGAAGAAAACTGAGGTTCGAGGTTCAAGGTGGACACCAAGAGTCTAGCCAGGCAACTGGCAGCCTGGAGCCCTAGAGGTCCCCGCAGACATCGCCCTCCAAGCCCACCCACACGCAACCTTTCCGCCAACGGGATGGCTCCACTCCCAGCTTAATCACCTTTAAATCACTCAGGGACCCCCTGGGCCACCTGCTCCACTCCAATCCACCTCGCTCACCCGTGAAGGGCCTCCCTATGCATGGTCGCCAGGCTGAGGATGGGGGTGTCCGTGCCCCCCTTGCCCAGGATGGGGGTTGCCTGTTTCCAGGGGAACAGGCTCTTGGCAGTCGCCCTCCAGGCCACCCCTCTCTAGTTGGTAGCCGGGAGTATGGTAGCGCGTGTGCAGGGCAGATAGCACACAGAGCGCTTGGCGATTTGGTTGGGAGTCGCCAGCGCCACACCTCGGGGACAGCGTCAACTTTCCAAGGCGGGCCTGGGGCACCCTCTCCTTCTCTGGCCTCGGGGCGCCTCCTAGAAGGCCTTCCTTTTCTCGCAGGCCCCTGACTGTCGGCGGTCCCACACTTCTGGGACATCTCCCCCATTACCTCTCCCTGGTGATGGGTGTGCACCCCATGGGGCAGACAAATCTCTTAGCCCACCAGGCTTGAGAGTAGGGTAGGGGCAGTGGTGGCACTAAAGTGTCACCGCATCACGCTGGCCACTTGCGGGCAGGGGCTGGGCTTCAGTTGACTCCTGCACATCCACCCTCCAAATTCCAGCCTCTGGCTTTGGGGCCTAGGGGCAGGGTCTGTGGACGCCACGGGCCAGGCTCCCCGCCAGGGCGTCGCACTTGGGTGGTGGCCCTGCAGCTCCTGGCGCCACACAACCGCTGTCCCGGCTCAAGCAGTGATCTTCTGAAGGAGTGGCAACAGAAGCCGGGACTAACCTGGCAGTGCCACTTACACGCGGCGCCTTTTCCCCATCCAGCCCCTGTGTCCAGTTCCCCAGCGTCCCCTGCAGGGCCCCGAACCCTCCTCGGTGCCCGCGGCCTCCTTCGCCGCCTGCTGCTCACCACACACCGCGCTGCCCTTGCTCAGGGCTCCAAGGCGGTGCTGGCCACCACGGTCACCGCCAGGCTGAGCGCGAGGGCGGGGCGGGGCGTCCACGGCAGGGGCGGGTGTCCTGGCGTCCTCAGTCTCCCAGAGGGTGGCAACCCCCGCGTCCCGCTCCGGCACCGGCGGGAAGAGAGCGCCTCCCGGAATCTGGTGGGCAAAGAGGGCGGCTCCTTACGTAGGCCGGCAGAGACAGAAGCTGGCGTGGCCGGGCTCCTGCTCCCCTATTCTCCGACCCCCGCCACCTAGCCCGCGCCACCCAGGGCTCCTGGATCGTCTGGCTCGGGGCTTCCTCCCCGCTGCGTTCCCTCCCTGGCGGCTGCAGAGCCCTCCTGAGCAGCGGAAACAAACTTCCCCGAGCAGGAAGCCCGTGCCCCAGCCTCCTCTCGGCAAGGACGAGCCCGCGGAACACCCCGGCCCCTCCGCGCCTGCCCTGTCCTTCTGGCTACGGGTCCAGGAGGGCTGGCATGAGACCAATCGCGACCCTGCGGTTCCAGAGCCTGCGTCCCGCACTGCCGAGACCACACAGTCTCCTCTCTTAGGAGCCTTGACATGGCCCTCTTGACAGGTGGTTGGGGGACCAGGGTGTGTGTATATGGGGGACAGTTGGTCAAAAGTGGCTTTTTGTTTCCCCAAAAAATAAAGACCCCTTTGAAATTTAAGGTATTTTCTTTTTTACTTAAAACTAGTAGGGTCTAATTATTTAAATGTACCCATGATCCTGTCAGTAAATTTGAGCACACTTTTATTCGTTTTTGTCAGTTAGTCCTTTTGCTTGTTTCTGTCTTTAAGGAGAATTTAAAATTCCACCTGAAATCAGTAAAGTATCTTCAGAAAAATTGTATTGAGAAAAGAGGCTTTTTCAGGAGGAACTGATATCTCTGGCGAATTTTCTGTCCCCTTGTTAGAGTTTATAAGTCAGTTATTTTATTAAAACTTAATTTCAGTAAAAATTTCCTATAGTCGGTGGAGCAATATAAAAAAATCTGGTGCAGTGGCAGTAGAGCAGTCTTTAGAATTCTTAGACATTCTGATGTGTCGAATTGAAGCCATGCCTGAAAAATTCATGTCACAACTATTATGTTATTTTTCAGTGCCACTCTTTGCCCTTGAGGGAAGCAATGCATTCCTTATAACTCTAGCAGCCCAAAGACCTATGGCTACAACACCCTTCAAAGATTACATTTTAATGAAGTAGACCATGAATACAAAAAAGCCTTAGCTTTTTTTTTTTTTTTTTTGGATGGAGTTTCCCTCTGTCCCCCAAGCTGGAGTGCAGTGGCTTGGTCTCAGCTCACTGCAACTTCCACCTCTCAGGTTCAAGTGATTCTCCTGCCTCAGCCTCCAGCTAATTTTTGTATTTTTAGTAGAGACAGGGTTTTGCTAAGTTGGTCAGGCTGGTCTTGAACTCCTCACCTCAGGTGATCCACCCCCCTTGGCCTCCCAAAGTATTGGGATTACAGGCATCAGCCACCACGCCTGGCCTCTTTTAGCATTTCTTGTGCCTTTACATATGTTACTTAAAGAGCGTTCAGAAATTATAATTTGGGTATGTTAGGATTTCATTCTGTTGGGGATTCTAAAAAGTAATACATGTGGCCGGGAGTGGTGGCTCATGCTTGTAATCGGTGGTTTACAATCTGTGGCTTGTAATCTGAGGCTCAGCACTTTGGAAGGCCGAGGTGGGCAGATCACTTGAGGTCAGGAGTTTGAGACCAGCCTGGCCAAGATGGTGACACCCCGTCTCTACTAAAAATACAAAAAAATTAGACTGGCGTGGTGGCAGCTGCCTGTAATCCCAGCTACTCAAGAGGCTGAGGCAGGAGAATCACTTGAACCTGGGAGGTGGAGGTTACAGTGAGCATGGAGATCGTGCCATTGCACTGCAGCCTGGGCCACAGAGTGAGACTCCGTGTCAAAAAATGAAAAATAAATAATATATGTAATATAAAATATATGTAAACCATGGCAGTTCTTCATTTCTTGTTGTTGACTTCTAAGTGTTTGTTATATATCTTAGATAATATTTCTTTTTTCTTTTTCTTTTTTTTTTTTTTTTTTGAGACAGAGTCTCGCTCTGTCGCCAGGCTGGAGAGTGCAGTGGTGCAATCTTGGCTCACCGCAACCTCCGCCTCCTGGGTTCAAGCAATTCTCCCACCTCAGCCTCCCAAGTAGCTGGAATTACCGGCACCTGCCACCACACCCAGCTAATTTTTTTGTTATTTAGTAGAGATGGGTTTTCACCATGTTGGCCACGATGGTCTCGATCTCTTGATCTCATGATCAGTCTGCCTCGGCCTCCCAAAGTGCTGGGATTACAGGTGTGAGCCACCGCGTCTGGCCATTAGATATTTCTTTCCAGACAGATATTTTGAAAATATTTTTCTTCCAGTCTGTGTCTTGTCTTCTTATTTAAATGAGAAGCAATGTCTTTCACAGTTTTTGTTTCTTTGTTTTAAAATTTCAATGAAGGGTGGCATATCATTGCTGTATTCGGAGATCCAGATCTTTTCCTGTTTTCTTCTAATTTTATAGTTTTATGTTTACATTAAGGTCTATGATGCATTCTGAGTTAATTTTTGAGAGGGGTGTAATGACTATATCTATATATTTTTTTGCATGTGGATGTCTAGTTGTTACAGTACCATTTGTTGAAGACTGTTTTTTCTCCATTGTATTGTCTTTGATTCTTTGTGAAAAATCACTTAACTATATTCGTGTGGATCTATATCTGAGCTCTGCATTTGTTCCTCTGATCAATTTGTCGATGATTTTGCCAATACGTCTCAAGATTACTATAAATTTATAATAAGTATTGAAGTTGAGTAATAACAGTCCTCTTTGTTCTTTTTCAATACTGTGTGCGTTGCTTGGTTTTTTCTCTTTATATAAATGTTAGAAGGTGTTCTCAATATCCATAAAATAATGTTTTTTGTTTAGATTAGGATTCTGTTGAATCTATAGGTGAGGTTAGACAGAAATGACATCTTGACAATACTGACTCTTCCTATATATGAGAAGGAACTATTTCTCCATTTATTTAGTTACTAATTTATTATCAGAATTATGTAGTTTTCATCAAATAGATCTTGAATATATTTTGTTAGATTTATACGTGTTTCATTTTGAAAAGTGCTAATTTAAATGTTAACGCATTTAAAATTTCAAATTTGACTTGTTCATTGCTTCTATATAGAGAAGAATTTACTTCTGCACTGAAGGGGTGGGTTGCCCCTCCACACCTGCGGGTGTTTCTCGTAAGGTGGAACGAGAGACTTAGGAAAGAAAAAGACACAGAGGCAAAGTATACAGAAAGAAATAAGGGGACCCGGGGGACCAGCGTTCAGCATATGGAGGATCCCGCCAGCCTCTGAGTTCCCTTAGTATTTATTGATCATTCGTGGGTGTTTCTCTGAGAGGGGGATGTGTCAGGGTCACAAGACAATTGTGGGGAGAGGGTCAGCAGACAAACACGTGAACAAAGGCCTTTGCATCATAGACAAGGTAAAGGATTAAGTGCAGTGCTTTTAGATATGCATACACATAAACATCTCAATGCTTTACAAAGCAGTATTGCTGCCCCCATGTCCCACCTCCAGCCCTAAGGCGGTTTTTTCCTATCTCAGTAGATGGAACGTACAATCGGGTTTTATACCGAGACATTCCATTGCCCAGGGACGGGCAGGCAACTGCAAGAGGCATGCCTTCCTCTTATACTAATCCTCCTCAGCACAGACCCTTTACGGGTGTCGGGCTGGGGGACGGTCAGGTCTTTCCCTTCCCACGAGGCCATATTTCAGACTATCACATGGGGATAAACCTTGGACAATACCTGGCTTTCCTAGGCAGAGGTCCCTGCGGCCTTCACAGTTTTTGTGTCCCTGGGTACTTGAGATTAGGGAGTGGTGATGACTCTTAAGGAGCGTGCTGCCTTCAAGCCTCTGTTTAACAAAGCACATCTTGCACCGCCCTTAATCCATTTAACCCTGAGTTTGACACAGCACATGTTTCAGAGAGCACGGGGTTGGGGGTAAGGTCACAGAATCTCAAGGCAGAAGAATTTTTCTTAGTACATAACAAAATGGAGTCTCCCATGTCTATTTCTTTCTACACAGACACAGTGACAATCTGATCTCTCTTGCTTTTCCCCACACTGCACCCTTATTATAATCACTTATTAGTTCTAGATTTTTTTACGTTGACTATTTTGGATTTACTACATAGACAATTCAATCATGAGCTCCAGGAGCTCCACCTCCTGTCAGATCAGCAGCAGCATTAGATTCTCATAGGAGTCCAAACCCTATTGTGAACTGCACATTCAAGGTACCTAGGTTACACCTAGGTTTATGAAAATCTAACTAATGCCTGATGATCCGAAGTGGAACAGTTTCTTTTCTTTTCTTTTCTTTTAAGACGGAGTTTCTCTCTTATTGCCCAGGCTGGAGTGCAATGGTGCGATCTCGGCTCACTGCAACCTCCGCTTCCCGGTTTCAAGCAATTCTTCTGCCTTAGCCTCCCGAGTAGCTAGGATTACAGGCGCGTGCCACCACGCCAGACTAATTTTTGTATTTTTAGTAGAGATGGGATTTCACCATCTTGGCCAGTCTGGTCTTGAACTCCTAACCTTGTGATCCACCCGCCTCGGCCTCCCAAAGTGCTGGGATTACAGGCATGAGCCACCGCACCTGGCTGTGGAACAGTTTCATTTCCCTCAGCCCTAGTCCGTGGAAAAAATTGTCTTCCGTGAAACTGGTCCATGGTGCCGTAAAGCTTGGGGACTACTGCCTTAGTGAACATCAGAGAACTTACACTACAGAAGCTCTATACACATCTATATACTACGGAAGCTATATACTACATTCTATATACTACAGAAGCTCTATAATGAATGTGGAAAGAGTTTTATTCAAAATGTACACCTTGGAAATTACCAGTATTCACAGAAAAAAAAAGCTTTATAGATGCAATGAATTTGAGAAAGTAATAAAAAAAAAATCAAGCTCAGTGTCTCATGCCTCTAATTCTAGCACTTTGGGAGGCTGAGACAGAAGGGTAACTTAAGGTTAGAAGTTTGAGACCAGCGTAGGCAACATAGCAAGACCCCCATCTCTACAAAAGGGAAAAAAAGCATTATAAAAAATTAAGTCTAAATAAACATCAGAGGATTACACAAAAAAGTACTAACACTTTAAAGTTTTCTGTTAAACAGGAGTACTTAAAATAGGGAACTCAAAGTCTAAACAGTAAGATAATTTAGTTGTATGTTTTAAAGAATCAAGACAGATCAGGCTTGGTGGCTCACGCCTGTAATCCCAGCACTTTGGGAGGCCAAGGTAGGTGGATCACCTGAGGTCAGGAGTTCAAGGACCAGCCTGACCAACATGGTGAAACCACGTCTCTACTAAAAATACAAAAATTAGCTGGGTGTGGTGGTGGGCGCCAATAATCCCAGCTACTTGGGAGGTTGAGGCAGGAGAATCGCTCAAACCCAGGAGGCAGAGGTTGCAGTGAGCAGAGACCGAGCCACTGCACTCCAGCCTGGGCACCACAGCAAGACTCTGTTATCAAAAAAAAAAAAAAAAAGTAAATAAATAAATAAGCAAGACTTTGATGTTTAGACAGATGTATTTATATTCAATGAATACTGGTTTTGTATTGACAGTACTGGAAATTTTCAATTATTATGTAATTAAACTCTCAAAAATTGGTTGGTGAAATGCCTAAATTCCTTGTGTTTATGAGAAAACATGTGGCCCACTCTTGCTGCCTCAGAGATATGAGAGGCCATTCTGTATTAGGTGGGCATCATTAGCATCAGTTTTTTATGGAAGCTTAGTGGGAAATGGAGGATGCTCTTTGTTGTTGACTTAACAGTGATGTGCTGGGTGCAGTGACTCAAGCCTGTAATGCCAGCACTTTGGGAGGCCAAGGCGGGAGGATCACCTGAGGTCAGGAGTTCGAGATCAGCCTAGACAACTTGGTGAAACCCCATCTCTACTAAAAATACAAAAATTAGCTGGGCATGGTGGTGGGCGCCTGTAATCCCAGCTACTAGAGGGGCTGAGGCAGGAGAATCGCTTGAACCTGGGAGGCGGAGGTTGCAGTGAGCCGAGATTGTACCATTACACTCCAGCTTAGGCAACAAGAGTGAAACTCCATCTCAAAAAAAAGAAAAAAAAAAAAAGAAAAGAAAATAAAATCTCTAAGATCACTAAATCAGAAAAAAACTAATGCTTCTTGTGTGCTTGACCAAGTAGCATATAGTGAATTTTAAAATGTCTTATTTAGACAATGTGTGAGCTTAATTTAACTATGAAAACTAAATGGTTTCTCATGTTTTAACTCTGAAGTGCAATGAATCAAATGTTATCTTTTCCATGGTAACCTATTCTACTTTACTTAACATTGGAGGTAACAGATAATAACAATATACTATTAGGTAACACAATGGAATTACTTCTTTAGTAAGTTTATTTTTAAAAGAGAATTGAAACCCTAAATCATTTGGAAACTAATGTTCTCAAGAGATATATTTTATATTGTTTTCTCCCTGCTACAACTACTGGGACATTATGATAGTTACAATAAAGATCATGTAGAAGTAGAATTAGAAGCCATGGTTTCTGAATTCTGAATCATTAGTTATAAAATTGTATCCAATACTTTTCTTTGCATATTTTTTATTTCTGAGCCAATTGAACACATAATTTTTTTTGGTTTGATTTACATTGCATGAAATATACCAATATATTAAGCTAAAGATAAACTTTAGTTATAAGAGATATATAGAAGAAAAAATGTATTTATGCGTGCCTATGTGTGTGTGTGTGTGTGTGTGTACACCTTTTCAAACTGGAAATGAAATAGTGGACCCAAACAGATACTTTCAGAAGAGTTGATGATTTACTAGCAAACAAAATCCTTACAAATTCTTAAAGCAGAGGCCAGGCACGGTGGTTCACACCTGTAATCCCAGCACTTTGGGAGGCTGAGGCGGGTGGATCACCTGAGGTCAGGAGTTCGAGACCAGCCTGGCCAACATGGTAAATCCCTGTCTCTATTTAAAATACAAAAGTTAGCTGGGGGTGGCGGTGGGCGCCTGTAAAAGTAGATGAAGAGGGGTTGGGCGCCCCCACAGATTCACCACATTTAATGAGTCCTCTATGATTGGATATAGAAATTTTGTCAATTAGAAGTAAAACTGTGATGCAATCTCTCTAGCTGTTTGGTATCTTTAATTATATTGAAACCTATTTCCCTTTTCCTTAAGTCAAGTTCCAAGAAGTAGAATTACTACATGGGTCTAAGAGTATGCACATTTCTAAGGCTATTGAACACGTGGGTCTCCAGGAAGCTTGTAGCAAGACCATGCCATCTGTTCCTTTAATTAGCCCATGTTCCACCTGAACACTTCCTTACCACGAAGGGGTAAATAAGTTCCCTTTTATCTCTTATTTTAGCCCATGATTTCCCCATTCCTGACTTGCTGTGGAAATACAGACAATGGAAGGGTCCCTCTGAGCTCTTAGTTTGCCAGCCTGTGAGATGAGCTTATGACCCATCTCTCTCCTTGGTAGCTGTGAGGCATGAGGACAGCAGTAGTGGGCAGAGCCTTCCATGAGGACATGGGCCTTGGTCCAGTCCACTCTGGGATGCCCTTGGCTAAAATCAGCTCCCTGCGAGCCTCATGCACCAGAGGCAGTGCACTACCTGCTCCCACAACTAGGGAACAGTGCTGTTCTCCCCCGTTTGTTGGCGTCCACCTCTAGAACGCCCATCAGGTTGATTATGATGTTTCTGGACATCTTCTTGTACTTCCCAACCCACAGTGAGATGGTGAGCTGGCTGGGGCACCGTGTGTACATGAAGGTCTCACTGTCCCACTTTTTCCATTCCAAACACCTACAATCACAGGACAGAGGCTAAGCTGGCCCCACAAGGGATCCCAAGAGCAGCTCACAGCCCTGCTTTCAGAAAGAGGGAGCTGGGAAACAAACCCAAATCCAGGCACTGGGAGAAACAAAACAAGGAAGAGTCCCCCTGTTACTTCCTTGGCTAATGAGGCCTGCAGAAAAGCTAACAAGTTGCTACACCACAAGGCAGAATGAAGAAAGAACTAGAATATAAGAGCAAGGTGTTTTGAAAACATTAATTCCTTTTTTTTTTTTTTTTTTTTTGAGACAGTTTCGCTCTTGTTGCCCAGGCTGAAGTGGAATGGCGTGACCTCGGCTCACTGCAACCTCTACCTCCGGGATTCGAGTGATTCTCCTGCCTTAGCTCCCTGAGAAGCTGGGACTACAGGCGTGTGCCACCAAGCCCGGCTAATTTTTTGTATTTTTAGTAGAGACGGGGTTTCACCATGTTGGCCAGGTTGGTCTTGAACTCCTGACCTCAGGTGATCCACCTGCCTCGGCTTCCCAAATTGCTGGGATTACAGGTGTGAGCCAAGGTGCCCAGCCTGAAAACATAAATCCTAACTGGGAAGTTTGAAAAAGGTTTTGTAATGATAGTAGTGATTGTAAAAAAACATTACCACTACTGGGTATCCTCACTGTGCTATGTGTCTATTGCACACTGTCTTGTTTGATTCTCACAACAATCCCAGGAAGTTAGGATGACACCATTTTGTAGATGAGGAAACTCAGTGGCAAAATAACTTGATCAAGGTCACATAACTAGTAAATGGCAAAGCCCAGATTCATAGCCAGGATTGTTGAATTTCAGGTCTGGAAGAATCGATGTGCTCACGGTAATAGTCCATAGGATAATAGCTAACACTTATTGAGGCTTATTACATGCTAAGCCCTGTTCTAAACATTTGTATGTGCTAACTCATTTATCACCTTGAGGGAAAGAAAAGGGGCAAGGAAGGACCACCAAGCCAATGAAAGAAAGAGCTTTTGCAAAACCTCTAATGTAAGTGACTAGAGCTCAAACACAGAGAACAAATGTCCCAGGATGACAAGCCCATTAGGAACACGGAAGGAAGTGTTCCCTTCCTACTGAGATGAACAAGAGCAGGAAAAGTGGAGATCTGTTGTTTTGACCTGCGACCACCCATTTTTTTTTGAGACAGAGTCTCACTCTGTCATTCAGGCTGGAGTGCAGTAGGGTGATATCAGCTCACTGAAACCTCCGCCTCCCAGGTTCAAGAGGTTCTCTTTCCTCAGCTTCCCGAGTATCTGGGATTACAGGTGTTTGCCACTACGCCTGGTGAATTTTTGTATTTTTAGTAGAGACAGGGTTTCTCCATGTTGGCCACACTGGTCTTGAGCTCCTGACCTCAAGTGATTTACCGGCCTCAGCCTCCCAAAGTGCTGGGATTACAGGTATGAGCCACTGCGCCCAGCCCCTCTTCATCTACTTCTAACAATCCCTGTCTTCCTTTGGCTCAGGTAAGGCTAATTCTACTCACTGTGCCCCAGAAGGCACATGACTAAAGGCTGATTTTATCCTCCTGGCCACAGAGACCGGTTTAGAGACGGGCCTATGACCCAAATCAAGCCAACAAGACTGGTTTTAGGAAAGGCACTCTGCCTTTGTGGGAGTTGCTAAGTTGGTTGACTGTAAGCCAGGAAACTTCTGGGGCCTCTACAGGAAGACAGGCTGCAAAGAATGAAGTCAACCTAGAGAAAAGCAGAGACAAGAAATGGCAGATGTATGAAAAGATGGAAATGGGGAAGAGAAGGATCCTGGATCCAGCCATGCCTGATCCAGTTTTACTCCTGGACTTTAAAATCCCTTCTTGCTCAAGCAAGTATGATTTTAGCTTCTTTTACTTGCAACCAAAAGTCTGGTCAAATACTGGTCAGGCCTCCTAGAGAAAATTGCACTGGAGCTGGCCAGGCAAACAGCTCCACATGGAAAAGGGCTTTCCTACTATAAGAGGCCAGGGAGCTGGGAGGGGGCAGGTGTTGATGAAGGGATTCTTGTGAGTAAGGGGTGAAGGAACAAGTGGTCGAATTCCATGGCCAAACATGCCTCCCTTCCCATCTCTGCAGCCCCAGGACTTGATACAACCCCAGAGGTGGGACGGACTGAGTTGGGGCACTGTATTTAAGCTGGAGAGTCACATGAAGTGAATGCAGAAGTCAGAAAGCCTGAGGCACTGGGTGGATTGGATCCTGACTAGAGCCAGCCAAGATTTTAGGCAGGGAGCCAATGCCATGAAAGCCCACTCTTGGGACTATGTGTAGGTCAAAGAGAGGTGAGAGGTACCTGGAAAAAGGGCAACTGGTCAGACAGCTATTACAACAGGCCAGGGATGAGGCAACAGAACCAGAACTACAGGAGGGAAGGGAATGGATGGGAAAAAATCGTCAAGAATTTTGGCTCTGAAATCAGGGTAATCTGGATTCCAGCCCCATTGACTAGCTAGGCCATCCTGGACACACGACTCACAGCCAGAAACTCAATTTTCCCCATTTGTAAAACCGGCACAAGACCTACCAGGGTTGCTGTGAGCATTAGAAATAATGGACATCAATGGCTCATGGCAGGTCCAGGGCAGTGGCTAGTCCAGCTGGGACTCTTGTCTTCCTGCCCACAGTGAACCCTGCAGTTTAGTTGAGGTTAAGAAGTGCTGACTAGGCTGCTTGGAGCCAGGCCTCATTGGCCAGAGGTGAGTCAGATAAGTGTCCCTGATTTCCAAGAGCTCATACTCTGATGGAGGAGACAGGAAGAAAAATGGAGAATCTAAACTCGTGGAAATAGCTGGGAAAGAGGATGCAATTGAGGAGAAAGGGTAGGCAGGGCACTGGGGCTAAGACTGTGACCGGCAGAACCAAGGGCAGCAGGCAAAGCGCTTCGAGACTCTGCCTTCCCCCAACCAGATCCGAGGTCTCATCCCTCATAGAAGCGGCTCTCCCCATCCATGTTCAGGCTCTTGCTGCAGCACCCGAAGCGGAGCTCACAGAATACAGAGGCTGCTATGCCTATGGAAGGGTGGCAGCAGGAAACAGAAGCTCTCTGCAACCTGATGCCAGCAAGAAAGGAACAGAAGGAGGGGCAGCGGGAGCCAAGAAACAGCTCAGGACCCAAAACCAGGCCAGCCCTGGACGCAGAATAGGCTCCAGCTGGGACATGGAACAACTGCACCTGTCAAGGAGTGAACCCTCCGTCACCAGAGACTGTGAGGCTCTTCCCTCCGGATCCTGGGCTGAGTTCCACCTTTTAACTTTAGTCCTCTCCTCTAAACCCGACAGAAGCACCTTGCTCAAAACTCAAACCTGGCAGCAAGGCCCCTCTCCAACCTAGCTCCAAGCTGGCTTTCGAATCTTCTCCTCCTCCTGCCCTACGCTTTCTCCTTTCCCGGCCTTTGCTCATACCATTCCTTCTACCCACACACCTTCGCCCAATCATTTCCTCCATTTCCCAATCGCTAGGCCCAGTTCCGCCTCCCGGAAGCCTTTCCTCCTGAGACGCTGGGGCCTGGTGAGTTACCTGACTGTTGGGCACCTTTCTGTTAAGATTCTTGTTTTTGTTTTTTGTTTTTTGTTTTTTTTTTTGAGAAGGAGTCTCGCTCTGTCGCACAGGCTGGAGTGCAATGGCGTGATCTCGGCTCACTGCAACCTCTGCCTCCCGGGTTCAAGCGATTCTCCTGCCTCAGCCTACCGAGTAGCTGAGATTACAGGCGCCCGCTACCACTCCCAGCTAATTTTTGTATTTTTAGTAGAGACGGGGTTTCACCATGTTGGCCAGGCTGCTCTCGAACTCCTGACCTCGTGATCTGCCCGCCTCGGCCTCCCAAAGTGCTGGGATTACAGGCGTGAGCCACTGCACCCGGCCTATCTTAGCATTCTTTATATCCGCCCCAGGTACCCACACATGCCCTGCACACAGCTAACATCGGGGCAATGTTGTGCTCCTCTGTTGCCTTTGCCTGTTCTGTTCCCCCCGCACCTTTTTTTTTTTTTTTTTTTTTTGGTTCCAATCGCCCTCCAATGCCAGCTCTTCATGAAGTCCTGGCTCCCTCCTGCACCGCACCTCCCTTGCTGCCTTAAGTCCCGCTGTCCCTGTCACCCGTGTTCCCGTGGCTCTGGGCCCCTGCCACGCCAGGCGTGCTCTTCTGTTTCTGGCTGTCCCACCGGCGATGCTGCGCTTCCACACCACCCGGCGCACAGGCGTTGGTAGATGTGGAAGGTACCAAGAGCGGCAGGAGGAAGGGGCGCGCGGACACCCAGCCCCTTCCCGCGCACCCAGAGCAGGAAGAGCAGCGCGCACCCGGTCAGCGACGCGGCGGGCTCCACTGTGGCGCGCGCACTCCGAGCACGGAGGTCTGCAGGCTCACGCCACCTGGCTCCGCGCCCATCCCAATCCGCACCCGCCGCCCAGGAACCGGGGCTCACCCTCCGCCTGACAATTGTCTTGGGGTGCCGAGGGTCGGTGGCCCGTTGCCCGGGAGGTGACCACTGAGGAGTCGCGCTGGGGATCGGACCAGGAACTCGCTGCTTTCATTGGCTGCGGAGGTCAGACCGTCCCACCCTCTTCTCCCCGCCGCCGCGGCAAGGCCAGGGCGAAAGGGACAAGTGCGCTGCTGGGGTCCTCTGCGCTGTGCGGGTCCGGGACTCAGGGTTCCCGGCTGCTATCAAGGCTGCGTAGCTTCCCCCTCCCCTCCTCCTTAGGTGGCAACTTGTGGACACACCCATTAAGCGGTCAGGCGTCAGGTTTCCTCCCGAGAGGTGGGAGGCGCCCTGGCCTTGATTCATCCTGAAGCTAGGCAGGAGATTTCCCAGCCACGGAGGGTGGAAAGCTTGCCTTGACCTCAGCAGGTCATGTCACTCCGTGTGCACAAGGCCTCGAGAGGCACTTTTTAAAAATTTTTTGAGGCGGTTTTCTTTTTTGTCTTTGTCTTTTCTTTTTTTTTCTGAGACAGAGACAGAGTCTCGCTCTGTCGCCCAGTCTGGAGTGCAGAGGTGCTTTTCAAAAATTTATTTGAGCTGCGCGGCAGTCCTGGGCGGTAGGTAGTGGTGAATCTCATGTATTCCCGTTGCAATGCCCTACTCCCAAATAAACATCTTTTCTTTGAGAGAGCCTTTCTCTGTTTGTTGTTTAGGTTGAGAGTTTAAAAACAGATAATAAAGCCGGGCGCGGTGGCTCACGCCTGTAATCCCAGCACTTTGGGAGGCGGGCGGATCACTTGAGGTCAGGAGTTCGAGACCAGCCTGGGCAACATGGCGAAAACCTGTCTCTACTAAAAATACAAAAATTAGCTGGGCGTGGTGGCAGGCACCTGTAAACCCAGCTACTCAGGAGGCTGAGGCAGGAGAATCGCTTGAATCCGGGAGGCAGAGGTTGCAGTGAGCTGAGATTGCACCATTGCCCTCCAGCCTGGGCAGCAAAGGGAGACTCTGCCTCAAAAAAAAAAAAAAGAAAGAAAGAAAAAACAAAGAAAAGAAAACCGATAATAAGGAAAATTCACTGAAACCTTGCTCATTGTAATGAATGTTTGGAGGTAATTTAAATGTCTTTTAATAATAGACTAATTGAATGAATTAAGCTACACACAGATGAATGTGCATACACACACATTTATACACAACTAGTGTGTGTGTGTGTGTGTGTATATATATATATATATATATTTTTTTTTTTTTTGAGACGGAGTCTCGCTCTGTCGCCCAGGCTGAAGTGCAGTGGCACCATCTTTGCTCACTATAACCTCGGTCTCCCGAGTTCAAGCAGTTCTCCTGCCTCAGCCTCCTGAGTAGTTGGAATCACAGGCATGTACCACCACATCCGGCTACTTTTTGTATTTTTAGTAGAGATGGGGTTTCACCATGTTGGCCAGGCTAGTCTTGAACACCAGATCTCAAATGATCCACCCACCTCAGCCTCCCAAAGTGCTAGGATTACAGGCATAAGCTACCACACCTGGCTTAATCCTATCTATCTGTCTATCTATCTATCTACCTATCTACCTACCTCTCCATCCATCCATCTTTTTAGAAGAGATGTGATCTTGCAGTGTTGTCCAGGCTCTGGGCATATATATTTCTTTTTTAACTTTATTATATTATTTTTTAATAGAGTTGTCATCTAAGATGTTGCCCAGGATAGTCTCAAACTCCTGTCACTTCATGTGTATGGAGTTTTAGTTTTGCAAGAGAAAAAAATTTTACAGATATGTTGCATGACAATGTAAATACACTTAACATGACTGAACTGTATAATAAAATAGAAGATTATAAATTTTATGTTATGTATTTTTACCACAATCACAATTTAAATTGAAAACTAAAAGTTATAAACTTGTTCAAAATTTACCTACGAACCACAAAAGTATTTCTCTCACACTAAAATAATATAAACAATAAATAGATTTTAAAATTAAGACAATTTCCATGACTACTCACCTAGACAGAATCAAACATTATTGGCCACCAGCCAAGAATAAAAATATACAAATCATAAACAAAATGGGGTAATATTTATACAAGCAAACAAACACACAAATAATTATATTGACAATAGACATAGGGCTGATTCATATTTGACTTTTGTCCCACACTGTCTTAAGGTGTACAGAGTTGAATATTGTCATACAAAATTATAATATATAAATTAAAACTAAAAACACAATAAGCTGATGTGAAGTGGACCACCCTAAAACACAAAATACAGAAATACAAAATTGCAAAACAGAGTTAAAACAAACATTAATCCAAAAAATTCTGATTTGTATACTGTAATTTGTAGAAACCAGAAACACAATGAACTGATGTGAGGCAGCCTACTCTAAAAAAAATACAGAAATATAAAATTACAAAACATAATTAAGATAAACTTTAACCCATAAAATCCTGAGTAAACATAGTGTTTATTCTAGATAACTACTTGTTTTTTTTTGTAGACGGAGTCTTGCTCTGTCACCTAGGCTGGAGTGTGGTGGCAGGATCGCAGCTCACTGCAACCTCCACCTCCTGGGTTGAAGCGATTCTCCTGCCTCAGCCTCCTGACTAGCTGGGATTACAGGCACCCACCACCACGCCCAACTAATTTTTGTATTTTTAGTAGAGATGGAGTTTCGCCATGTTGGCCAAGCTGGTCTTGAACTCCTGACCTAAAGTGATCTACCCGCCTCGGCCTCCCAAAGTGCTGGGATTACAGGCGTGAGCTGTCGCCCTGGCCAGATGACTACAATTTTCAATTTTGCCTGTGCAGCCATGAAGAGCATGAATTTTGAATCATTAGCCGACAGGGCAACAACATTTCAGAGAAAACACATTATAATTATTCATAAAGAGCTTTGATGAGAAGGTTTTAAGGAATAAAAATGTAAATAATACTAGAGAAACTTAAATTATACTATTGATACATTGCTGCTCTTCTTACATAAAATAGTAAGGCTGTAATCTAGCCTTTAGAAGAAAAGTCTTACATTTCTAAATACAAGGACAATATAAATATAGTATGTAGGGTATAAAACATCGATATATAAAAAATAAGGAATAAGTTGTACTAACATTCAGATAAAGGTTTAGGAACATGGATGGAAATGCTAATAATAATATTCTGCCTATAGTTAATTACACATACAGCCAAATATCTTAATAAATTATTAATTATATCTTACTTCATTTTAACATATACATTCAAGCATGTTATTTTAGCACTTTTGAAACCAAAATTACAGACAAATGTGACATATGACAATTCAGAAAGTGAAAACACAGCCATGGTAATCTTCATATTAAAGAAGACAGAAGTATAAAATAATAATTGAGAAATAAGGTAACAATTGGGAATTTACTATATGTATAACAATGTTCTAAGTTTTCTTATGACAAAAGTTTTTGCAGGAAATCTATGAAATGAGTACATATAGTAAACTCCCTATAGTACAGGCTGTTGGCATATAGAGTTTAAATTTCCAAGATTAGGTCCTACTAGGAAAGAGAAAAATTTTAAGTGAAATTATTTAATAAGACACTTTGTGCACATAAAATTTTTTAGTCTAATTTTTTTGTAGATTTATGTTTTAAACCTCCATAGGACTTGAAATTATATAGCAGAAAATGTGTCATCTGTCCCTGGTGTCCTGGAATTTCTTTGTTTCTTTTTTTTGGACGGAGTTTTGCTCTTGTTGCCCAGGCTAGAGTGCAGTGGCACAATCTTGGCTCGCTACAATCTCGGGCTCCCAGGTTCAAGTGATTCTCTTGCCTCAGCCTCCTGAGTAGCTGGGATTACAGGCGCCCGCCACCACACCTAGCTAATTTTTGTATTTTTAGTAGAGGGGGGTTTCACCATGTTGACCAGGCTGGTCTTGAACTCCTGGCTTCAGGTGATCCGCCCCCTTCGGCATCCCAAAGTGCTGGGATTACACGTGTGAGCCACAGCACTTTCTTATGTTATTAAATCACCAGATTTCATTTTAAAAAAAATCACAGGGCATATAGAGAAGGCAGAAAATAGGCCCCACTTGAAGGAACAAAATAAATCTCCAGAAATTGAATCTTAAGAGGTAAAGATTTTTGCATATCTGATAAAGAATTCAGAATTATCATCTTAAGCATGCTCAATGAACAAAAAATACAACACAAATAGACAACTAAGTGAAATTTTAAAATAATGAATGAGCAAAATGAGATATCAATAAAGAGATAAAAATTATTTTCAAAAAGCCAACAGATATTGTGGAGTTGAAAGATGCAATAACTGAGTTTTATAAATTCACTGCAGACACAACAGCAAACTTCATGAAGCAGAAGAAGGAATCAGGAAACAGGAAATTGAACATTATTCACAAGTATTGAGTCCTGGAAGCCAATTTTAAAAAATGATGAAAAAAATAAGGATGAAATATGAGACTTACCTGATACCATCAAGTAGACCAATATATTTATAAAAAGAGTCTTATGGCCGGGTGCAGTGGCTCATGCCTGTAATCCCAACACTTTGAGAGGCCAAGGTGGGCAGATCACGAAGTCAAGAGATCGAGATCATCCTGGCCAACATGGTGAAACCCCATCTCTACTCAAAATACAAAAAGTGGCAGGCGTGGTGGCTCATGCCTGTAATCCCAGCACTTTGGGAGGCCAAGGCGGGCGGATCACGAGGTCAGGAGATCGAGACCATCCTGGCTAACACAGTGAAACCCCGTCTCTACTAAAAATACCAAAAAAATTAGCCAGGCATGGTGGTGGGCACCTGTAGTCCCAGCTACTTGGGAGGCTGAGGCAGGAGAATGGTGTGAACCCGGGAGGTGGAGGTTGTGGTGAGCCGAGATCGTGCCACTGCACTCCAGCCTGGGCAACAGAGTGAGACTCTGTCTCAAAAAAAAAAAAAAGAAAAAATACAAAAAGTGGCTGGGCATGGTGGTGTGTGCCTGTAGTCCCAGCTTCTGGCGAGACTGAGGCAGGAGAATCGCTTGAACCTGGGAGGTGGAGGTTGCACTGAGCTGAGATCATGCCACTGCACTCCAGCCTGGTGACTGACTGAAAGTCTGTCTCAAAAAAAAAAAAAAGTCATATAAAAAGAATAAAAGAGTCTCTCCCTCTCCCTCTCCCCCCCCCCCCCTCCCCTCATCTCCCTCTCCCCACGGTCTCCCTCTCCCTCTCTTTCCACGGTCTCCCTCTGATGCCGAGCCGAAGCTGGACTGTACTGCTGCCATCTCGGCTCACTGCAACCTCCCTGCCTGATTCTCCCGCCTCAGCCTGCCGAGTGCCTGCGATTGCAGGCGCGCGCCGCCACGCCTGACTGGTTTTCGTATTTTTTTGGTGGAGACGGTGTTTCGCTGTGTTGGCCGGGCTGGTCTCCAGCTCCTAACCGCGAGTGATCTGCCAGCCTCGGCCTCCCGAGGTGCCGGGATTGCAGACGGAGTCTCGTTCACTCAGTGCTCAATGTTGCCCAGGCTCGAGTGCAGTGGCGTGATCTCGGCTAGCTACAACCTCCACCTCCCAGCCGCCTGCCTTGGCCTCCCAAAGTGCCGAGATTGCAGCCTCTGCCCGGCCGCCACCCCGTCTGGGATGTGAGGAGCCCCTCTGCCCGGCCGCCCAGTCTGGGAAGTGAGGAGCACCTCTTCCCAGCCGCCATCCCGTCTAGGAAGTGAGGAGTGTCTCTGCCCGGTGGCCCATCGTCTGGGATGTGAGGAGCCCCTCTGCCCCGCCGCCCCGTCTGGGATGTGAGGAGCGCCTCTGCCCGGCCGCGACCCCGTCTGGGAGGTGAGGAGCATCTCTGCCCGGCCGCCCCGTCTGAGAAGTGAGAAGCCCCTCTGCCCGGCAGCTGCCCCATCTGAGAAGTGAGGAGCCCCTCCGCCCGGCAGCCGCCCCATCTGAGAAGTGAGGAGCGTCTCCGCCCGGCAGCCGCCCCGTCCGGGAGGGAGGCGGGGGGCAGCCCCCGCCTGGCCAGCCGCCCAGTCCGGGAGGGAGGTGGGGGGCGCCTCTGCCCGGCCGCCCCTTCTGGGAAGTGAGGAGCCCCTCTGCCCGGCCGCCACCCCTTCTGGGAGGTGTACCCAACAGCTCATTGAGAACGGGCCATGATGACGATGGCGGTTTTGTGGAATAGAAAAGGGGGAAATGCGGGGAATAGATAGAGAAATCAGATTGTTGTTGTGTCTGTGTAGAAAGAAGCAGACATAGGAGACTCCATTTTGTTCTGTACTAAGAAAGATTCTTCTGCCTTGGGATGCTGGTGATCTATGACCTTGCCCCCAACCCTGTGCTCTCTGAAACATGTGCTGTGTCCACTCAGGGTTAAATGGATTAAGGGCGGTGCAAGATGTGCTTTGTTAAACAGATGCTTGAAGGCAGCATGCTCGTTAAGAGTCATCACCACTCCCTAATCTGAAGTACCCAGGGACACAAACACTGCGGAAGGCTGCAGGGTCCTCTGCCTAGGAAAACCAGAGACCTTTGTTCACTTGTTTATGTGCTGACCTTCCCTCCACTATTGTCCTATGACCCTGCCAAATCCCCCTCTGCGAGAAACACCCAAGAATGATCAATTAAAAAAAAAAAAAGAATAAAAGAATATAGGGAGAAATGGCTTAAAAGTTAGTTGGAAAAAATGGGAGGTTCTGATAAATTTTCAAAGTGATGAAACAAACAATACTACCAACCAAGAATAATTGATGCAAGAAAAATTGTACTTCAAAAATTAGAAAAAAAGAAAGACTTTTAAAGATTAAAAAAAAAAGTTCAACACCAGGATATTTCTAGAAAAAATCTTAAAGAGAGTTCATTATGTTGAAAAATGAAATTATGCTGGACAGCATCATAAAACCATATGAAAATATTAAGCTCTGTTGAATGTAAATATAGATGCAGATATACAATTTTCCGCAATAATAATGATGGTGCCTAAAATTGCTAAATCTCAACTTGTCATGGTGGCTCATGCCTGTAATCCCAGCACTTTGGGAGACTGAGACAGGCCGATCACTTGAAAAGTCAGGAGTTCGAGAGCAGCCTGGCCAATATGATGAAACCCCATCTCTACTAAAAATACAAAAACCAGCCAGGTGTGGTGGCAGTCACCTGTAATCCCAAGTACTCAGGAAGCTGAGGCAGGAGAATCACTTGAACCCAGGAGACGGAGGTTGCAGTGAGCTGAGATGGCGCCGCTGTTCTCCAGCTTGGGCAACAGAGTGAAGACTCTGTCTCAACAAAGAAAAATTGTTTAATCTCTGTTAATATACACACAATATATAAGGATATAAATTGTGATGTTAGTAAGAAAGTAGGAAAAATTTTAAAGTATACATTTTGTATACTATTAACATGAAGTTGAAGGCAAAATCCGTTTGCCCTGGGGACCTTAGCACTGGTCAAGGGAGTAGGCAAAGCTGCCATTTTCTTTCCCTCTGTTCTTCCATCTCCCCCATCAGAATTTTTCTTGGTCTGCAGGAATAGTCAACAGGTCCAGGCTATGTCCTGTCACACATACATACACACACACACACACACACACACACACGTGCAGGCTGGCATGGTGTGTATGGATAAAACCTGGAATTTAAAAAATTTTTATATTTCCTAAAAGTGGGAAACAGAATTTTCGGCATAATTCTCAGGACTTTGGGCTGGGGAAAGGGTAAGTCCTTGCTTCCTGCCATGTGGTTTCTCATCAGAGTTGTTGGGGCCTTCTCCCTGCAGGAGTCCCCCAAGGAGATGGTGAAGGAGATTTACCCAGTGCTCATGGTGTCACTGCACCTGATGACATGTGTCACTGCACCTGCTTGTCACTGCACCTGGACAGCAACATGCTGGACCACTTCTCAGAGCTCTGCAGCATTGAGGAGCTGCAGGAGGGCTCAGCACTGTGCACGATGGAGGGTTGGTTTGGAAGTTAGGTGGTCTGTTCTGGGGAGAGTCCCCAGAAGCAGGGCCAGGCAGCACCTCACCACCCCTTCTGGGGTCTCTGTGTCACAGATGAGCACATGAAGGTGGGTCTGGAGCCCAGGTCTGCATCTCAGGCTGTCACACCAGCACCTTCTGACTTCATGGCCCGTGACTTAAAGAACAGAGTTGTGATTCTAAAAAAAAAAAAATCAGGCAGTACTGAATCAGGGCTTGACATCAGCCCAATCAAAATTCGTAAGGATAAATGATGTTTTGTAAAAAACAAACAAACAAAAACAAAAACCAAAAAACTTTAAAAGTTTCAGTCTTTTAATGAGGAAGTCTGTGCAGTACAGCACCACCAACTGGTGTGGTGAGATTGGCTTGGGTGTAAAGCAAAAGCTCTCATGTACTCAAGTTCCCTGGGGAGGAGCCACTCGTGTTCCTAGGACCTAACTGCTTGTTAAGAGCAGCTGTGGGAAAGATCTGTAGCTCAGTGGTGTCTCTATAGCTGTTCACAGAACCTTTCCTCTTTCCTAAAAGAACCACCATTAAGCCGGGCACGGTGGCTCACCCCTGTAATCCCAGCACTTTGGGAGGCCGAGGCAGGTGGATCGCAAAGTCAGGAGTTCGAAACCAGCCTGGCCAAGATGGTGAAACCACATCTCTACTAAAAATACAAAAATTAGTCGGGCGTGGTGGCAGGCACCTGTAATCTCAGCTTCTCAGGAGGCTGAGGCAGGAGAATCACTTGAACCCGGGAGGCGGAGGTTGCAGTGAGCTGAGATTATGCCACTGTACTCCAGCCTGGGTGACACAGCAAGGCTCTGTCTCAGAAAAAAAAAAAGAACCACCATTAAAATCCCATGATGAGACTGGGAAGGAGGAGGCATCACCACCCAGGCTGTGGTGGAAAGGCTGGAGGAAACACCTAAACATGTGCAATCCCAAAGCCCAGCTGCCCGGTCCAAATCCATATCCCCCCAACATCAGGTACCCTGGAGGTTCCAATCATGCCAACCTACCACCTACCAATACAATCTTTCCTCCAGGCCCCTTTTCTCCCCAACTAGGAGATCCCCAGGGAAATCCAGCTTTCCCTGCAGGTGGGCCCCCTCATCCTGTGCTATAGCCAGAGTATTCAGGATGCCAACCCTAAGGTCCCTACCCTCCTTTATACCCACCACCTGCCCCTGGAATGCCTCCTGTGAATCCCTTGGCTCCTGACATGTTAGGACAAGGAGTGATAGTGGACAAGAAGATGCAGAAGGCTGGGCACAGTGGCTCATACCTGTAATCTCAGTACTTTGGGAGGGCGAGGTGAGTGGATCACCTGAGGTCAGGAGTTTGAGACCAGCCTGGCCAACATGGTGAAACCCTGTCTCTACTAAAAATACAAAAATTAGCTGGGTGTGGTCGTGGGTGCCTGTAATCCCAGCTACTTGGGAGGCTGAGGCAGTAGAATCTCTTGAACCTGGGGGGAGGAGGTTGCAGTGAGCCAAGATGGCGCCACTGCACTCCAGCCTGGATAACAGAGCAAGACTCTGCCTAAAAAAAAAAAAAAAAGAGACGAAAAAAGAAGAAAGCTCATAAAAAGATGCACAAGCACCAGAAGCATGGCCAGCATTCCTCCTCTTCCTCCTCCTCTTCCAGCAGTGACCTGACTGAATACAGGCCCTGGACCCTGTATTCAGACCCTCAAGTCGCACCAGTTCTGCTCTCCCATCAAGCTTCAGATCCCATGTTGTACTGGGGGAAAGTAGCTCCTGTGCTCCCCACCCCTACCCCTGCCCGGTCCTCACCCTGCAGTTCAGCCTTGAGTGCCTAGAGAAAATGGGAAGAGGATTGCTATGGCACAACTGTCTTCTTGCTGCTTGGATACATCACATAGCTGATGAATTTAGCAGGGGAACTATTTTCCAAAGATGATGAGCTAAATGTTGAAGACAAGTTTAAGATCTGTAAAATGTTATTTTTTACTGCTTCTTTTAATATTTGTGATTGGGGCCAGGTGTGGTGGTTCACGCCTGTGATCCCAGCACTTTGGGAGGTCGAGGCAGGTGGATCACTGGAGGTCAGGAGTTTGACACCAACCTGACCAACATGGTGAAACCTTGTCTCTACTGAAAATAGAAAAATTAGCCTGATGTGTGAAGGGGTGGGTTGCCCCTCCACATCTGTGGGTGTTTCTCATTAGGTGGAATGAGAGACTTAGAAAAGAAAGAGACACAGAGACAAAGTATAGAGAAAGAAAAAGGGGCCCAGGGGACAGGCATTCAGCATATGGAGGATCCACGCCAGCCCCGGCCGCTGCGTTCCCTTAGTATTTATTGCTCATTATCGGGCGTGGCAGGATAATAGGATAATAGTGGAGAGAAGGTCAGAAGGTAAACACGTGAACAAATGTCTCTGCACCATAAACAAGGTAAAGAAAAAAGTGCTGTGCTTTTGATGTGCATATACATAAACATCTCATTGCCTTAAGGAACAGTGTTGCTGCCAGCATGTCCCACCTCCAGCCCTAAGGCGGTTTTCTCCTATCTCAGTAGATGGAGTATACAATCAGCTTTACACCCAGACATTCCATTGCCCAGGGATGAGCAGGAGACAGAAGCCTTCCTCTTATCTCAACTGCAAAAAGGCGTTCCTTCCTCTTTTACTAATCCTCCTCAGCACAGACCTTTTACGGGTGTCGGGTGTCGGGTGTCGGGCTGGGGGACGGTCAGGTCTTTCCCTTCCCACGAGGCCATATTTCAGACTCTCACATGGGGAGAAACCTTGGACAGTACCTGGCTTTCCTAGGCAGAGGTCCCTGCGGCCTTCTGCAGTGTTTTGTGTCTCTGGGTACTTGAGATTAGGGAGTGGTTTGAGATTAGGGAGTGGTGATGACTCTTAACGAGCATGCTGCCTTCAAGCATTTGTTTAACAAAGCACACCCTGCACAGCCCTTAATCCATTTAACCCTGAGTTGACACAGCACATGTTTCAGGGAGCACAGGGTTGGGGGAAGGGTTACAGATTAACAGCATCTCCAGGCAGAAGAATTTTTCTTAGTAGGGAACAAAATGGAGTCTCCTATGTCTACTTCTTTCTACACAGACAGAGTAACAATCTGATCTCTCTTTCTTTTCCCCACAATGTGGTTTTGGGCACCTGTAATCCCAGCTACTTGGGAGACTGAGGCAGGAGAATTGCTTGAACCTGGGAGGCAGAGGTTGCTGTGAGCCGAGATTGTGCCACTGCACTACAGCCTGGGCGAAAAAAGCAAAACTCCGTCTCAAAAAAAAAAAACAAAACACTTGTGATTTGGGGGTTTTGTGGAAATTTAATTACGATGAAAAATCTATATCTTTTTTGTAATGTTGGCATACTTGGGTAATTTTGTGGCAAATACATTTCCCAGTGGACCTCTTGTTGGTGGCACTAACTGCAAGGTTGCTGGGAAAGTGGAGTCTGTTTGGTGGATGAGCTCTGACTGCCGTTTTGGAACCTCACCTCTACTCATGCTGTCTCAAGTCCTTGTCTCATTCTCCAGCTCTCAGTTCAAATAAAGTTATTTCTCCGGGGAAAAAAATTCCGTGAAACACACACTGGATGACAGTGCTGAAGTTGGGTGCCCTGGGAAGTCCTCAGGACACCCCTGCATGAAGGCTGCCCCAGGAGAGCAGCGCAAGGTTGTGGAGGTCTCAAAGCTCTGAGGACCCTGCCTACCGAAGACAGGAGTGCCCACAAAACAGTGGGCCCGTGGGCTCCCCAAGACCTACGTGTACCTCGGAGGCATTTGGCAGAAGATTCTTTGTGAACAAAAATCTCTGCCCACTAGGAGGCAGGAGAGTGTGTGTGTGTGTGTGTGTGTGTGTGTTGAAACCAGAACTCCACCTTATGTGTTCATTGTGGAATTTGAAAATGGAAGCCTAAAGTTGAAAATTAAAATCACCCGTGATAGCTGTAAACTATTTTCTGTGCTAGATGGGTTGTTCCAGGGTGCGGGGTCCTGGTAACACCCTTCTTTCTCCCTTCCTGAAAGAGTTACACATACTGCTCAAGGCCTGAATCCACAGGTACCATGTCCAAGCCCTGCTCAAGAGCCTGGACCCATCTGCCACCTTCAGCAGAGTTGACTGAAGCTGCTTGTCCTTCTTAAGCATTTTCTCCAATGGTGACCTGAGAGGGGTGGGAGGTATTGGTGTCAGGACTGAACGGAGGGAAAAGGAGCATGGAGGCCAGGGGCTGAAGACCAGGCCTTCCAACCTGGAGGGGCCTGGCCCTGAGACACCCAGACCAGGGTCACATTTACGTAGAAAGACAACTGGCTCTGGGTGGCCCTGTGCTGACCACAAGCCCCGGGTTCCTCACAGATATACAGTTATCATAGATATTCAAACAGTGGGAATTGGAAGAATGGCTTGGAGATGGGCCCTGTCAACTGTGGGTCACTGAGCACATCCTGCCAGGGACCCAGGAGGGGCCATTGTGTCTCTAGAACCATGACTGGAAGGTGGAACTCCCACGGTGAGCAAGGAAGAGGGTCCTCGTTGGGTTGGAGGGCCACACACCAACAAGCCTGGCTTATTCAAGCTTGGCCATTCCTGAAGCACTTCCAGTGCCTACCATGAGCAGTAGGAACCCACCCACTGGGAACTGCAAGATGCATGGAGACCTCATGTATCCGTTTGTAATTACAGCCAAGGGCCAGTGAGGCAGCATCACTGCATCCACATGGGGCTTTTACTGGAACCAGTAAGTCTCTGCCAGCCCCCCACAGGCTCCTGGGATGCCACTTGTTCTGGGTCTGTGGACAGACAACCAGGGCACGCACTTAGTGCCCACCCACTCCTTGTAGGCCCATAGCCTATCACTCAAACCCAAGCCCACCAGCCCCAGCTTCCCAAGCCATTCCCACTGGAGCTGCTCAACCACATCAGCCTGAACTTTACAAAACCCTTTGTCATGCCATAGAAAAAAAGGTGATGGCTTTGTCCCATGCCCCTGCCTTGTGTCATGTCATGTGGGGGTATGTGATGAACTGGCCAGCCTAACTCCAGTGCTTCTGCCCAAAAAACTGCCCCCACTGCCTGAGTCCCCTTCTAGGGAGCTGTCAGTCAATGTGGGAGAGAGCAGCCCTGGGAGGGACCCCATCTGCTTCTGACTTCAGTGCCAAGAAGAACCTAGAGCAGGTAGAGGTGTCAGAGAAGAAGCCTGCGGCAGGGCTCTGAGCTTGGTGGGCTGTGTATCTCCCTCTCCACTGCCTGCCGTGGGGCCTAGCACCACACATTCAAGAGGAAAACCATCACATTCCAGGTGTGCAGCTGGACTGCTCCCCGGGCAAGGGCTCCCATGACACTGCGTGCTCACAGAGGATGTCTACACCTTGAGGCTGAGCTATGAGGAGAACATTCCTGAACAGGTGCATGCAGACTGGCCCTGCCCTCGCTGGGAACCCCCTTCCTCCTGGGTGCCAGACAGAATTCTGTGCCCTTTTCTGGAGGCTCCATGCTGGTCAGTTCATTTGGAAGTCTAAGGCTATCAATGAAGAGGTTAAAAAAAAAAAAAAAAAAAAAGACAGAGACTTCTCAGAGCAGGTTGTGGGGCACAGCCTGAGCCCTTGTCTTCCTGGTCCCTCTGCAGACCTGGGATTGGAAGAAGGAGCTGCAGATAATGAGGGAACTGCTCTGCCAGAACTGGCCTAAGCGGCTGCTTCAAGAAAGAGCCATAATCAAGGTGCTTATAGCCCCTGGTGACTGACTGGCAGCCTCAGGCCCACCTGCCATCTGCGGGCAGGCTTTCTTGTGGACAGGATGAAAGCAAGGAAAGCTGGAATGAGCCCAGCCCTCTCAGGCATCCTGAATGCTGTCTAGGGTTTCCTGCAAGGCCTTCTAGCCTTCTGCTTCCTGGCAGGTCACCCATGCACCTTTTTCTGGCCTCTTTGAGACCTTGATTCCCTGGAAGGAGAGGATTATACTTCCACTGTGCTGAGTGGCCAGGGCCATCCAGCTTCCCACCCTCTACTAACAACCATGGGGCTCTCACTTGGGCACACACTGCCTAGCCATGCCCCTTCTAAGGCAGGAGCTCATTTATCTTACACTTTCAGCTTACTAGAACTTAAAAGTTATCAATGCTGTTATTAAGGTAGAGAAATTATGGGGGGAAGGTTACTTTCTGAGTATTCCCATGTGGGGTGCAGGGAGTAGGGAGGCAAGTCAGGGCCTGTGGTTGTGCCTTTTGCTGTGCCTGAGGGCAGGTGGGCCAGGGCTGGGCACATGAATGTCTGGGGGTCCACCACTGCTGACTCCCTCCCCCTCACTCGGAGCTATAACCAGGCCAATCCATAATCTTATCATGGAGATCATCAGCACAGGTGGGGCTGCCGAGGATGCTGGGGGAGAGTTCCCAGCCTGTCCTGGCGGCCGGTCCTTGCCAGGGGTGGCTCATAACTCAGCCTCTGAGAGAAGCAGGCAGACATCTCTGCAGGAAGCTGGGCGGTTGTGGCTCAGGGCAGCCCAGCCCCCACTGATGGTGGAGTGGAACTACCTCCCATCAGGCTGTGTCTCCACAGCCCACCCTTGGAGTCAGGAGGTGATTTACCGTGTGTGCAAAGCAGTCAGCTCCATCAGATGCATGGCCTTCAACATTCAATTCAACTCGGACATCTCACCAGAGAAGCAATGGGGACCAGCCAGTGTAAAATCCCTGCAAAGTTGGACAGAGCCTCACGCTGGGGGGTCTGGGGTCCTCAGTGCTGGCGGGCCTGTCTGCCCATCTGAGCACTGCTCCGTGGGACTGTGTTCGCGGCCTCCTGAAGGAGGGCTGTGGGCTCCTCAGTGAGGTCCTGAGCCTGTGGAATATGCCTGAGGCCACGCTCATGGGGACTTGCACCTACGTGCACCTCCTTGACCATCCCACTACATTATGAGTGACTGTGCCAAGGTGGGTGTCGAGCACCCTCTGGGCTGTATCAGCAAAGGCCTTTGGGCCTGGCCTGGGATTGAAGGATGGCAAATGAGGGGTCTGGGGTTGCATTGTCACCCCACATGGTAGCAGGAAATGAGAGCGTCCAGGCCTACAGCACTGGAACCCTATCGAGGGGGTTAGGAGGCTGTTCACTTCCCCCCCGGGCCCATGTGGAAGATCGGAGGGAGTCTAGGGGGACCCTGGGGAGACACTTGTTCTGTCTGGCGTCCCCCAGCTCCACCCTTTGATAACCATTTCCTTGGGAGAGCTGAGGAACCTCTTGTGCTCCATTGAGGCAGGGCCTCACCTCACACGGTATTGGCAAGGAGGCATTCTGAGACTCTGAATGAGAAGCTAGCACAGTGCCTGACAAGTACTCATGGGAGCTGTCATCCTCTGTAACCATCACGTGGCCTTGTAGTGTTCAGACTGCCTGGCCTGGGGCTTGGTGAGGCTGTTTGGGGATCAGCTAATTTAGGCTCCCACTCTTTCCTCAATCAGTGTCTCTGTTTGGTGTTTGTTTATTTATGGGTTTTAAAAAACCTAAGATTTCATTTATAGTAGTTTCAAGCTTGTATGTATTTGTATAGATTTTATTAGAAGGAAGAGGGCTTAAGGAAACATTTTTGGCCATGCGTGGTGGCTCATGCCTGTAACCCAGCATTTTGGGAGGCTGAGGCATGCAGATCACCTCAGGTCAGGAGTTTGAGACCAGCCTGAACAACAGGGAGAAACCCCGTCTCTACTAAAAAAAATACAAAAATTAGCTGGGCATGGTGGCACATGCCTGTAATCCCATCTACTCGGAGGCTGAGGCAGGAGAATTGCTTGAACCTGGACGGCAGAGGTTGCGGTGAGCCGAGATCACGCCATTGAACTCCAGCCTGGGCAAGAAGAGTGAAACTCTGTCTCACGAAAAAAAAAAAAGAAAACAGAAAAAGAAAAGAACATTTTTAGAAGTTCTCAGTGGGGCATAGACTTCCATGTCACAAATGCTAATGTTGACCTTCTCTTGCTGCCTTTGTGCAAAGTATATATAGGAAGTGCAGCCAGAGGTGACAAGGCTCAGTGTCTAGAGCCGTGCTGCTTGGGCTTGCTTGCTGGCCTGCGACCAGGTGAACTCTGGGTGTGAGGTCGTGCCCATCCTGGATCTACAACCCCCACTCCCTCTCCCAGGCCCTGTGTAAACAACACAAGGCAGTGCTAATGAGCAGGCTAGTAATGGGCCTCAAGCACCCCAATACCATCCAGGAAGATCTGAATGCCATCTGTGGCTGGGGCTGTGTGGAGACAGGGGCTGTGGCTGCCTTGGCTTGTCATGGCCCACCACAGACACACCTGTCCTGTGCTGCTTCGCCAGCAGCCAGCTGTCAATGGCCCTGAGCCTGTCACACCATGCTTGCTACCTCATGCTGCTCTTGTGTGAAAAAATTATCCTGAGATGGCGCTGCTGGATGTTAGTGCTGGAAAGGCGGCAGCACCTTTGTCCTGGGGGATTAGGAACTGACCAGATCCTTCCTGACTGCCCCCCAGAACAAGTGGGGGCTGGTGCTGCATTGAATGATGACCCCCCCGAAATGCGTTTGCACTGGCTCAATGAATACACAATGCAGAGGCCTAAAATGAAGACACATGAATCGTATTATGTGGAGATCAGCTTGCAGCTGGGAAACAGGTGGCTCTCAGGTATCTCATCTTCCCCAGCAAGTGTGGAATGTGTCCATGCCCATGGTGTGTGATCTGCCCTTCTTAACTTGTACACAACTCCAGGTCAGTTCTGAGTGAAGGACATGCAGATGAGATTTCTCAGGTCATTTGTATGTTTGACATTATGGCTGCTGCTTTTGCTGCCACTGCCCCTAGGCCCCACCTGGCTTAAAGGCTAGGCTTTAGGTAAAAAAGGTGGAGGGCTTCCTGTATCCTGTGATGGGAAGTCAGAGATCCCTGGGGGTTGGGGTGCACTTTAGTTTTGTGGCAGGATGAGAGCTGCAGTGATTTTATTAATTGTGATTGGCCTGGCCTGGGTGTAGCTCCGGGTGAGGGGGAGGGAGTCAGCGGTGGTGGTCCCCCAGACATCCATGTGCCCAGCACTGGCCTGTCTGCCCTCAGGCACAGCAAAAGGCACAACCACAGGCCCTGACTTGCCTCCCTGCTCCCTGCACCCCAGATGGGAATACTCGGAGGCTACAATCTGAATGTATTTTTCTCCCATTTTAATCCGAACTGCCTAACACACCGTGGAGATAGGATGGGTGAGGGGCTTTGGGGGAACCAGGGCAGAATCATGGATCCTGGGGGAAAGTTAAAGATACAGGAGTGGTTTTCACCTCTCTGTGGAGCCCAGCTCTCTGCCTAGTCATTGCCACACAGCACCTTTACAGAGACTAGCTCTGCGGTGATTGGGAATCCCAACAGCCCCGGGCTGCTCCCTGTCCCCTGCTGCCTGTGCTCCTTCCCTTGCCCTTCAGAGCCCACATGAAGGAGGAGGTTGCCACCCTGTGAGCCTGAGGGAGCTGTGTCTGACTGGAGCTTCTGCCTAGGGTATTGCAAAGAGCCACTTATGGGTATAGTCTGTCCAGATACCTTGTTTCAAGAAGAATGGATGTAAGCTAGCAAGTGTAGCATCCCCACAGCTGATAAATATGTGTTTCTTATTTTTAAACCATCACATCTTTATATCACATTAGAATAAAGTTTTTAAAACCTGCTGCTCCAGCCTCACGTCTGTGTTCTGTAACCCAAACTCACAATCAAACTGGGTTTGATTGTGAGTGCTGTTGTTAGAAATGTTACTAAGAGAGGAATATGTATAAATTAGATCAAATTTAAGGTTATTCTTATAATGCCACTTGAGTGGAAAGTAAGAGGGTGGAGTCACAGGCACTCAGTTGAGGTTTACCCACCTTCCAGTTACTAGACTCATGAGGGTGTGGCACAGGTGAACCTGTCATTGGTGACAAAAGGAAAAAGGCTGGTGGGGAAGGGGTGCTAGGCTGTGGGGCTAAACCCTGGGCATGTTGGACCTGTGAGGTCCCTAAACATCTAACTGGCTGGGTACCTGCCCTTGTCAAGGTACCCTCGAGGGTACCTGCCCTCAGGTGAACCTGAGGGACAGAGCCTGTGAAGTAAGAGGGACTGTGTGGAGGTGGCCTGTCCCTATGAGAGGGGGAGTTTAAGGCTCATTACAGCTGGTGGCTGCTGCTCAGCCATCCCTCTGCAGAGCAGGCAGGTCCTCAGCCGCATATATAGTTCAATGCCTTTTAGAGTGTTTAGAGAGTCCTTCATGTTTTAGAAATTCTAAAGACAACAACAACAACAAATTCCAATTCTAATGTCTGTTATTTTCCCTGTGCCAACTGGAAAAAAGATGTCCTTCACCTTGAAGTCTTAAGTGACACCCAAGGATAGCCATCAGTGTCTTGGCCATTGAAGCCTCACGTATGCTCTCTTCCACCAGTTTGATTTGCAGCCTCATGGTTGTGTTGTACTAAATATACTTTCCTCTGGCCTTGTCCACATATATAGGTGTGTGTGTATATATATGTGTGTGTATATGTGTGTGTGTGAATATATCTTAGTCTTTCTAAGATGAGCATATTGCCTGGTCGTGCTGGCTCACGCCTGTAATCCCAGCACTTTGGGAGGCTGAGACAGGCGGATCACTTGAAGTCAGGAGTTCAAAACCAGCCTGGCCAACATGGCAAAACCCTGTCTCTACTAAAAATACAAAAAGGTTAGCTGGAGGTAGTGGCAGACGCCTGTAATCCCAGCTACTCAGGAGGCTGAGGCAGGAGAATCGCTTGAACCCGGGAGGTGGAGGTTGGAATGAGCTGAGATCAAGCCACTGCACTCCAGCCTGGGCAACAGTGAGACTCTGTCTCAAATAAAAAAAAAAGAAAAAGAAAAAGAATAAAAGAAAAAAAAGCATATTTGGGCAACATAATTCTTGCTTATCCGTTCCCAGCCCCCGCTGCCCCTCCATTTCTAATAGCCATCCCACGTTGTGGTCAGCAGTGTGGTACAGCATGCTGAGAGAGGAGCTCAGGGATGGGATAAGGGTCTTTCCTGCATTATCCAAATGATTAGAAAGTTGTTTAAAAGGTGTCCAATTGTTCTACTTTCTACTTTTAAATAGCTAATAAGATGCATTATACAAGCAGACCCAGGTAAGGGAAAAAGCAAGTGCATTTCAAGGTTCAGCTCACTTCTTAATTAGCTGTGATACCCGGGGCGTGTGACTCCGCCTACAGGATCCTGTTTCCCTGTCCATAAAGCGCACTAATGCTGGGGACGGTGGGTGTGGGGGAGGGTCCTGGAGCCTTATTCAATCTGTCAGAGTAGGAACCGTCCTATCAGGCACGCAGTTGGGGAGGAGGGCGTGGCTTCCAGAGTTTGGCGGGGCCTTTGTCTCTGGCTCAGGCCGGAGCCTGAGATCCATCTCTACTGTCCCGCGTGTTGCCCCTCGGGAGCACTCGGTGACTTTGTCACATCCTCTGTTGCCCTGACATCTGGAGGTACTGGGAGATGCATAGCTAAGATGCCAGGACATCCTGGAAACCAGGAAATGGTGAGTACGCGGGGTTGGGCATCCCAAGAGGGGAGAGTGGGCTGGTTGAAACCAGCGGAACCGGCCTCCCCACGGTCAGCTCCCGGGTCCACCGACCTGAGTCCCCGTTGGCGCAGCTGGGCCCTCAGTACCCCCGGAGGGTGGGGTGGGGGGCGGTGCAAGACGGCGGCTGAGCCAGCGGACTTTGACCCCTCACCGTCCTCTTCCCGCGCCGCGACCTGCCTGAAACTCTCTGGGCAGCGCTGCACCCGCAGCCCCGACTCTCTCCCAGATTGTTCAGGGATGACAGAGGGTCATTAGAGCAGAATCCCGACTCGGTGGGTGCCTGGGAGGAGCTGCGGCCAGTGGGGTCCCCAGTGTCTCCTGTTAAAACAATTTTTTTTTGAGATGAAGTCTCGCTGTCACCCAGGCTGGAGTGCAGTGGCGCGATCTCGGCTCACTACAACCTCCACCTCCCAGGTTCAAGCAGGAGGACATTGTACAGTGCCTCCTGGGAAGGAGGACACTCCTTGAGTAATTTAATGGGCAGGATGGGGATGGGAGAATGTTTTGAGGGATACCATGGTCTGACTTGACAGTTGAGTCAGACATGTTTGTGTTCCCATCAGCGCTGCCGCTCCCTGAGTTTGTCACCTTGGAAAGACTTTTTCACTTGTTTCCACTTCAGTTTTTCAATAACTGTAAATTACGTTTCGTCAATAGAGCTGAAAATTTTTTTAAAAAGTCAAAGACCATGAAAGGTGGATTTCAGAAAAATCTAGTCATATATTTTATTTGTTAAAAATGCTTCTTTACCTTTATCTTCCTCAGAGTGAGCGTAGTAAGTTTGTTATGTCCGTTCTTTTTGGGTGGTGATTTCAAACAGAATTCCAAGGCTTTGTTTGGGAATGCTACCAGGGAAAAGAAATAGGAAAAATCACTTTTTCATTATGGCTATAGAAAGTGAACACATTTCCCCAAGAAAATGTGAAAGATTAATTGATGAAGTGCATATATTTGTCAAAACATCAGCTCCCCTTTTTTGCAGGGTCTAAAATTTGTAACAGTAGATAACTCTGTTGTGTATTCTGTTGTCTAAATGTCCAAGTTTAATGTTAAATTTTATGAGATAGAACTTGGCACCTTCTAGAAATGTTCATATATGGTTGTTTATTAAACTATTTATCATGAAAGTATGTAAGTGGCATGCTTAATGTCTGAAAGAGATAGAGACTTCAGCTTTTCCTGTTGAGGTATAAAATTTAAGTGCCTTACTATTTCCTTACAATATTCTATAAACACTGTGTTTGAGTGATTTTGCTGTTTTCTTTAAACACTGGGCATTAGTTTTAAACTAAGATTAGGCAGAAAAGGACTTTCTTTCATAAGGAGGAGCAAACTGCTAGAAGGTGAGAAAAAAATGTGGGAGGGGGAGGAAGGGATAAAACATGATGAAATCAGATCCTAGATCAGAGAGTGTTTTACCTAGAAGTCAGCCTGTTCTTAAGAGGGACATAAGGAGGGGTTGTAAGGTTGGGTCAAAGTTTGGGGGCCTGGGGAAGGAAAGAAACTTAAGAAAAGTTTGGTTAACAAGTAGTTTGTTCTGTCCACTAGAGACAAATTTATTTAATTGTTTATGAGACAAAAAAATAAAAATAAATGGGAATTTAGAGAGTCTCTGGCTTTGGGATATCAAAAACAGGAAGGGTGTTTCTTAGCAGTGAGATGCTCTTGAAAAGCACAAAGAATGGGGGATTTCTTTAATCACAGCTGTTATCTACCCACCCCATCTTCTCCCACCACTTTTCCTTGCCTTGTACTTTTTTTTCATTTGGCTCTTGTTGATTTGTACCTTTCATAATAAATTGGTAAATGCAAGTATAGTGTTTTGCTGAATTCTGTGAGTAGTTGTATCAAGTTATTGAACTTGAGAAGGAGGTTATGGGAGCCCCCAGTTTATATCGGAACTCTCCCTCCCTCCACCCCTCTAACAGGCCCCAGTGTATGTCGTTCCCCTTCTGTGTACATGTGTTCTTATTGTTCACCTCCCAATTATAAGTGAGAACATGCAGTGTTTGGTTTTCTGTTCCTGTGTATTAGTTTGCTGAAGATAATGGCTTTCAGCTCCATCCATGTTCCTGCAAAGAATATGATCTTGTTCCTTTTTATGGCTGCATAGTATTCCATAGTGTATAAAGCAATTGCAACAAAAGCAAAAATTCACAAATCGGATCTAACTAAATTAAAGAGCTTCTGCACAGCAAAAGAAACTATCATCAGGGTGAACAAACAACCTAGAGAATGGGAGAAAATTTTTGCTATCTATCCATCTAACAAAGGTCTGGTATCCAGAATCTACCAGGAACTTAAACAAATCTACAGGAAAAAAAACAACCTCATTAAAAAGTGGGCAAAAAACATGAAGAGACACTTTTCAAAAGAAGACATTTATGTGGCCAACACACATGTGAAAAAAATAGCTCAACATCGAGATTATTACTGAAATGCACATCAAAACTGCAATGAGATAACATCTCATGCCAGTCAGAATGGCGATTATTAAAAAGTCAAGAAGCAACAGATGTTGGTGAGGCTGTGGAGAAATAGGAATGCTTTTACACTGTTGGTGTGAATGTAAATAAATTTAATCATTGTGGAAGAGAGTGTAGCTATTCCTCAAAGATCTAGAACCAGAAATAACATTCGACCCAGTGATCCCATTACTGGGTATATACCCAAAGGAATATAAATGATTCTATTATAAAGATACATGCATGTGTAGGTTCATTTCAGCACTATTCACAATAGCAAAGACATGGAATCAACCCAAATGCCTATCGATAGACTGGACAAAGAAAATGTGGTGCTTTTTTATTTTTTATTTGAATGCCTTTGTTTTCTTCTTTTTACCTGATTGCTCTAGCTTGATTCCTCAGTACTATGTTGAAGAGAGGTGGTGAGATTTGATATCCTTGTCTTCTTTCTGATACTAGAGGAATAATTTGTTGCATTTCACTCTTGAGTATAATGGGATCTGAGGCCTTAATGTATATGGTCTTTATTGTGTTTTAATGCATGCTTTTATATGTACATTGTTGGGAGTTTTTATCATAGAAGTGTATTAAATTTTGTCAAATGCTTTTAATAAATTTTTTGAGATAATTATATAATTTTCATTCTTCATTTTGTTATTGTAGTATATTATTTTTAATGATTTGTGTATGTTGAAACATTCTTGCATCCTGGGGATGAGTCCTACTTGATCATAGTGTATGATCCTTTTAATATGTTGTTGAATTCAGTGTCTAGTATTTTGTTGAGAATTTTTTCTGTATCTTCAAAGGGATATTTGCTTATAATTTTCTTTTCTTGTAGTGTCCTTATCTGGCTTCAGTATGAGGGTACTAATGGCTGCCTCAAGTGAATTTGGAAGTGTTTTTTCTCTTCAATTTTTGGAAGAGTTTGAGAAGGACTGACATTAGTTCTTCCTTAAATGTGTGATGCAATTCACCCATGCAGTCATTTGGTCACGGAATTTTTTTTTTTTTTTTTTTTTTTTTTTTTTTTTTTTTTGAGACAGTCTGGCTCTGTCCCCCAGGCTGGAGCGCAGTGGCACCATCTCAACTCACTGCAAGCTCCACCTTCCGGGTTCATGCCATTCTCCTGCCTCAGCCTCCTGAGTAGCTGGGACTACCGGCACCCGCCACCATGCCCTACTAATTTTTTTGTATTTTTAGTAGAGACAGGGTTTCACCATGTTGGCCAGGATGGTCTCCAACTCCTGACCTCGTGATCCGCCCACCTTGGCCTCCCAAAGTGCTAGGATTACAGGCTTGAGCCACCACGCCCGGCCGGTCATGGGATTTTTCAAAATTGGAACTATTTGGTTACTGCTTCAATCTCCTTCCTCATTATTGATCTGTTCGGTATTTCTTTTTTTTTATAATTTAATCTTGGTGGGTTTGTTTCTAATAATTATTTCTTGAGTTATCAAATTTGTTGTCATATAATTGCTCATAGTAGTCTCTTATTATCTTTTGCATTTCTGTGGGATCTTTTGAAATAACTTAATTTTTTATTTATAATTTTTTTTAAGTCCTCTCTCTTTTTGTTCCCTGGGTTAATATAGCCAAAAGTTTGTCAATTTTGGTTCTTTAAAAAACTCAGCTCAATTAAAAAAAAATTTCTATTGTCTTTCTAGTCTCTGTTTACTTTCTTTTTTCTCTAATTCTTGATATTTTTATAATTAAGCTAACGTTGGAATTATTTTGGTCTTGTTCAAGTTTTTTGGGAGTTAAAGTTAGGTTGTTTACTTAAACCTTTCTTTTTTTATTAGTGTAGGAGTTTATTATTATAAACTTCTCTTAGAACTGCTTTTGTTGTATCCCAGAAATTTTGGATCCTTGTGTGCTCAATTTTATTTGTATTGGGGTGCTTTCCTTTTTCCCTTTTGACTTCTTCTTTGAACCCCATTGGTTGTTTAGGAGCATGTTGTTTAATATCCACATATTTGTGAGTTTTCCAATTTTCTTCTTGCTATTGGTCTCCAGTTTTATACCATTATAGTCAGAATAAAAACTTGACATAATTTTAACCTTCTTAAATTTGAAAAGCTTGTTTTTTATTTTTGGTTTAATATATAATCTCTCCTGGAGAATATTTTATGTATTTTTGAGATAAATGTGTATTCTTATACTGTTGGGTGAAATGTTATATTTATATCATCTATTTAGTCTATAGTGTTATACAAGCACACTTCTTTTTTTGAAGATTTCTGTTTGAATAATCTGTCTGTTTCAAGTAGGGTATTAAAGTTTTCTATTATTGTATTCCTATCTACTTCTCCCTACAGTTCTGTCAATATTTGCTTTATATATTTAGAAGCTCCAGTGAGAATATATAAATTCTTTTTTTTTTTTGAGACAGAGTCTTGCTCTGTCACCCAGACTGTAGTGCAGTGTTGCGATCTTGGCTCATTGCAATCTCTGTCTCCTGGGCTCAAGCAATTCTCCTGCTTCCGCCTCCCGAGTAGCTGGGACTACAGGTGTGCACTGCCATGCCTGGCTATTTTTTGTATTTTCAGTAGGACAGGGTTTTGCGTGTTGGCCAGGCTGGTCTCAAACTCCTGACCTTGGCCTCCCAAAGTGCTGGAATTACAGGCATGAGCCACCGCACCCAGCCAAGCATATATATGTTTAATCATAATATCCTCTTGATGAATTAGCCTCTTTATTATTATATGGAGAACTCATTTGACTCTTGTGGTAGATGTTGCCAGGAGGTCTATTTTGTCTAATTTAAGCATAACTACTAATACACTTCTTTGGTTATTACTTGCATGGAATATCCTTTTCCATCTTTTCACTTACAGCTTGTGGTTGTCCTTATAGCAAATGCTAGTCTCTTGTAAGCAGCATATCATTTGTCTTTAAAAAATTTATTCATCCTGTTTTAGTCTATTTTGTGCTGCTATACCAGAATATCACAGACTAGGTAATTTATAAAGAGTAAAAGTATTTGGCTTATGATTCTGGAGGCCGGGAAGGCAAAGAGCATGACACTGGCATCTGTTAAAGGCCTTATTGCTGCATGATAACATAGCCAAAGGTATGAGGGAGAGAGAGAGCTTCCTTTTATAACGGACCCCCTCTTGTTATAATTAATAAATTCCCGTGATAAGGACATTAATCCATTCATGAGGGCAGAGTGCTTATGGCCTAATCAATTCTTTTTTTTTTTTTTTTGAGATGGAGTGTTGCTTTGTTGTGTAGGCTGGAGTTCAGTGGCACAATCTCAGCTCACTGCAACCTCTGCCTCCTTGGTTCAAGCTATTCTCCTGCCTCAGCCTCCAGAGTAGCTGGGACTACAGGCGTGAGCTGCCACACCCGGCTAATTTTTGTATTTTTAGTAGAGACGGGGTGTCACCATATTGGCCAGGCTGGTCTCAAACTCCTGACCTCATGCCTACCTTGGCCTCCCAGAGTGCTGGGATTACAGGCGTGAGTCACTGCACCTGGGTTTTTTTTTTTTTTTTTGAGATGGAGTTTCAGACTTGTCACCAAGGCTGAAGTGCAATGGTGTGATCTCGGCTCACAGCAACCTCCGCCTCCTGGATTCAAGTGACTCTCCTGCCTCAGCCTCTCAAGTAGCTGGGATTATAGGTGCCCACCACCATGCCTGGCTAATTTTTGTATTTTTAGTAGAGACAGGTTTTCGCCATGTTGGTCAGGCTGGTCTCCAACTCCTGGCCTCAGGTG
Source organism: Pan paniscus (assembly GCF_029289425.2). Lineage (NCBI taxonomy): Eukaryota > Metazoa > Chordata > Mammalia > Primates > Hominidae > Pan > Pan paniscus. The sequence goes on along the minus strand of NC_073255.2, from coordinate 80,482,636 downwards.
ATCCACCTGCCTCGGCCTCCCAAAGTGCTGGGATTACAGGCGTAAGCCAGTGTGCCTGGCCAGGCCTAATCAATTCTTAAAGGTCCTGCTTCTTAATACTATCATAATGGCTATTGAATTTTAACCTAAAATTTAGAGATGACATTTTCTGTAGCAGTGTCTGTTTATTGGATAATTTAATCTCTTTATATGTAAAATAGTGATAGATTACTAAGTTTCCATTAATAAGTTATTATTGTGGTTTTGTTGTTTTCTGACTATCTAAAATTTGTTTGTTTTTTCTTGTCTTATCTTTCCTGTGGTTTTGTTCATTTTTGTTGAGACAGGGTCATGCTTTGTTTCCCAGGCTTGCGTGCCTGGCATGATCATAGCCCTCTGTAACCTTAACATCCTGGGCCCAAGCAGTCCTCCCATCTCAGCCACCAAAGTAGCTGGGGCTACAGGCATGTTTCACAACACCCAGCTATTTTTTGTAGAGATATGGTCTCCTTATGTTGCTTGGGCTGGTCTCAAACTCCTTAGCTCAAGTGATTCTTCCACTTCTGTCTCCCAAAGTGCTGGGACTACAGGAATGAGCCACTGCACCCAGCCTTAGCTTTTTGGGTTTTTGTGTTGTTTTTATATGCTTTAGTTACTTTCTCTTTTTCTTTTGTGTATCTACTACAGTTTTTTCCTAGTGGTTATCATGGGACTTACATAAAACATCTTATATTTTAACAGCCTAGCTTAAGATGATAACAATTTAACTTCTGTGCCATAGAAAAACTACAAATTTTCTCCTTTCACACATTTTATACTATATATGGCACTTTAGAACGTTTTATATTGTACATTTAACAAATTATTGTGGCTATCTTTCTTTTTAATACTTTTTAATAGATCTTACATTAGAGTTAAAAGTGATTTATGCAAAACCATTGCAGTATTAGAGTATTCTGAACTTCACTACATACCATTTCCAGTGACATTTATACTTTATGTCTAATGTATAATATAATGTTTTTTGTATTGTTAGTTAACATTCCATCATTTCAGTGTGAAGAATTTCTTTTAGCATTTCTCATAAGACAGGTTGAGTGGTGATAAATTCCCTCAACTTTTTTGTCTTAAAATGTCTTGATCTCTTCTATGTCTAAAGGACACCCTAATTAGATATAGTCTTAGTTGTCAGGTTTTTTTCTTTGTAAAGCATTTTAAATATATAATTGAGTCTCCTAGCTTGCAAGGTTTCTGCTGAAAAATTCACTGATAACATTATAAAGGTTCCCTTGTATGTGAAGAATCTCTTGTCACTTACTGTTTTCAGGAATTGTGCTTTATCTGTGAATTCTGAAAATTTAATTATAATGTGTTCTAGGGCAATCCTTATTAGGTTCTTTTTGCTGTAAGTATATTGAGCTTCATGAAACTGGATGTTCATATCTTTTTCTAAATTTGGGGAGTTTTTGTTCTTGTTGTTTTTTGTTTTTTTTTGAGACAGGGTCTTACTCTGTCAGCCAGGCTGGAGTGCAGTGGCGTGGTCTTGGCTCACTGCAACCTCTGCCTCCCAGGTTCAAACAGTTCTCCCACCTCAGCTTCCCAAGTAGCTGAAACTACAAGCATGTACCACCACACCTGGCTGACTTTTGTATTTTTTGTAGAGATGGAGTTTTGCTATAATGCCCAGGCTGGTCTCAAACACCTGAACTCAAGCCATCCCTGCACCTTGGCCTCCCAGAGTGCTGGGATTACAGGTGTGAGCCACCATGCCTGGCCTAGATCTGGGAAGTTTTTAGACATTATGTCTTTCAATCTCTTTTTCTTTTTCTCTCTCCCTTCTTCTGAAAATTCTAAAATGTGTTGATTTGTTCACTTTATGATTGGTCACTTTCAAATAGCCTATCTTTTAGTTCGCTGATTTTTTTTAATTTTATAATTGAGTGTCCTGTTATAGTTTTCTATTATGGTTTTTCAGTTCTACCTTTTTTTTTTTTTTTTACTTTAGCTGCAAGATTTCTGTTTGGTTGTTTTTTATGGTTTCTATTTTCCTATTACTTTTTTTTTTCTTTTTTTTTTTTAATGAGCGATCTTGCAATGTTGTCCAGGTTGGTCTTGAACTCCTGGCCTCAAGCAATCCTCCTGTCTCAGCCTCCCAAAGTTTTATTATTACAGGTGTAAACCACCATGCTTGGTCTACTTCTTTATTATATTTCTCACTTTGTTTCTGTGTTGTTTTCTAAAATTTTTTAGTTGTCTATTTTGTTCTTTTGCATCTTATCGAAGTTTCTTAAGATGATTATTTTCAATTCTTTGTCAGACAATTCTGAGATCTCCATTCTTTGTAGATGTTTACTAGAGCTTTATTAGTTCTTTTGGTGATGCTCTTGTTTTCCTGATTCTTTTTCATCTATGTAGCCTTATGTTTGTATCCCTAAATGTGAAAGAACAAATCTTCCATTACTTATAGAATAGTTTTGAAAGATAAATAATTTCTTTTATTGGGTCCTTGGGCTGATGAGATTTCAACTGAGATTGCATTTGAGTTTGTTGGAGCCAGATGACATGACTTCTTACTTGGCCTTGAGTGGGTTTCATGGTTGGCTGACCTGTTATCAGGACATCAGTCCTAGATTCTGTCTACTACCTAGGAAGACGGGGGCAGAATCTTTATTATCAGGGCTGTTGTTGAGATAAGAAATTTCACTTGTTTCCGCATATAGGGGTGCTTGACTCCTACTGGATCTCTGGTCTAACCTAGTCATTAGACAGTTCACTGGATGGGCAGGACTGACCCCTGATCAAACCTGAGAGCCACTGGAACTGATTCATAGGGCTGCTTCAGGATACACAGCTGAGACTAAAAATCTTCAGTTTTGTCTCTGGGTCCATGATATATTTCCCTCCGGGTTTCTAGGTGGGCAGGACTGTTCCCAGACATTGGCTGACGGGGATTAAAACTGGGTTACAGGCCTTGCTTTAAGATTCACAATGAGACTGATGTCAGCAGGCCTGCCTCAAGGGGCACAGACTTGCATGCTTTTAGGCAAGTCCCAGGTTGAGCAAAACTGCTCCTGAACTGTGGCTGCATGAAACCAGAGCCAGGTTGCAGTGCCATTTCAAGAGCCAGGTTACAGTGCCATTTCAAGACTCCAGAATAATGTTGATTGTCCTACATCGAGGGGCACAGATGGATGTTTTTCCTTGGGGGTCCCTTAATTTACATATGAATTAGCTATATGCCTCTTGCCTATAGAAATATCTATGTTTTTCACCTATGTTGCCCCTACTTTGTTTATGACATATTTTTTCTTGGCTTTCTTTTCTTTTTTTTTTTTTTTTTTTGAGATGGAGTCTCACTCTGTCTCCCAGGCTGGAGTGCAGTGGCATGATCTCGGCTCACTGCAACCTCCACCTAGTGGGTTCAAGCGATTCTCCTGCCTCAGCCTCTAGAGTAGCTGGGATTACAGGAGTCCGCCACCATGCCTGGCTAATTTCTTGTATTTTTTAGTAGAGACAGGGTTTCACCATGTTGGCCAGGCTGGTTATGAACTCCTGACTTCAGGTGATCCACCTGCCTCAGCCTCCCAAAGTGCTGGAATTACGCACCCGGCCAGTTATTTGTTTTTTTCTTGTAAATTTGTTTAAGTTTCTTATCGATGCTGGATATTAGTCCTTTGACAAATGCATAGCCTCCCAGAGTGCTGAGTTTACAGGCGTGAGCCACCACTCCCGACCTTTTTTCTTGGTTTTCAATGATTATTTTATTCTGTCCAGGTGACAGTCAGGAAAATAATCTTAAATTCACAATCTACTTATAGTTTGAATATATATGATTGTGTGAAAGGAACATTTTTGTTATTTGAAGGTAATTTAAAAAAAATTTTGTAACTGTCTCTTAGGTAGTCTTAAGTGTTTAATTGTGGTTAAAAACATACAATTGTTATCTTAAACATTATTAAGTGTACAGTTTAGAATTCTTAAGTACAATCCTATTGTTTTGCAAGAGGTTCTAGATAATTTTTGTCTTACAAAAGTAAAAGTGAATACCCATTAAACAACAAATTGTCCTTTCTACCTCTTTCCAGTTCCTGAAGAACACCATTCTACTTTCTGTTTCCATGAGTTTGACTAAATATTTTATACAAGTGTAATTATACAGTGTCTCTTTCTTTGTGACTATCTTATTTTACTTAACATAATGTTCTAAAGATTTATCGTTATTGCAGTACTTGTCAAGATGATTGGCTGACTTGTTATCAGGACATCAGTCATAGATTCTGTCTATTACCTAGAAAGATTCAACTTTCTTCAGAGTCTTTATTATTACGGCTGGTGTTGAGATAAGAAATTGCACTTGTTTCTGCATATAGGGGTGCTTGACTCCTACTGGATCTCTGGTCTTGTCAAGATGTCCCCTTTTTAAAAGACTGAATAATATTCCACTGTATATATGTGCCACATTTGTTTAATCTACTCATCCATAAAGAAACATTTGCTTCGAGGTATTATTTTTTGTAATGCTGCAATGTACTTGAATGTACAAAATATCTATTCCATGTTCTGCTTTGACTATGGGATATTTTAAATATACTGAATTAGTACCATGTATATGCTCTTGATTTTGTCACCTGATCCTTTACGTTATATCCCCCAAATCATTGCCAAAACCAGTTGTCGTGAAACTTGCCCCTTCTGTATTGTTCTAGGAGTTTTACAGTTACAGGATTTATGTTAAAGTCTTAGTTCATTTTTTTAAATTGACACACGGAATGTTACATATATTGGGGTACAATTATATATAGGTTGTATAATGATCAAATCAGAGTATTTAGTGTATTTATTACCTAATGCAATTGTTATTTTTGTGGTGAGAACATTCAAAAGCCCCTTTTCTAGCTATTTCATCTTATCTTTGTTTTTTGGGGTTTTTTGAGACAAAGTCTTGCTCTGTCACCTAGGCTGGAGTGCAGTGGTGTAATCTTGGTTCACTGCAACCTCCACCTCTTGGGTTCAAGTGATTCTTGTGCCTCAGCCTCCTGAGTAGCTCGGATTACAGGCATGCTCCACCACACCCAGCTAATTATTGTATTTTTAGTAGAGATGGGGTTTTGCCATGTTGGCCAGGCTGATCTCGAACTCCTGGCCTCAAGTGATCCACCAGCCTTGGCCTTCCAAAGTTATGGGATTACAGGCATGAGCCAACTTGCCCGACCTTATTTATTTATTTAGAGACAGAATTTTGCTCTATCACCCAGACTGGAGTGCAGTAGTGGAATCATAGCTTACTGTAACCTCAAACTCCCAGGCTCAAGTGATCCTCCCACTTTAGCTTCCGAACTAACTGGGACTACAAAAACATGACACCATGTCTGGCTAATAATTTTATTTTCTGTAGAGATGGGGTCTTATTATGTTGTCCAGGCTGGTCTTGAACTTCCGACTTCAAGTGATTCTCCTATCAGCCTCACAAAGTGTAGGGATTACAGTCGTGTTTCACCACACTTGGTCTCTTCTAGCTATTTTGTACTACTGCGTAGCAGAAAACCAGAACTTATTTCCCCTGTCTAATTGTAACTTAATATTTGTCAAGTAACCTCTTCCCATCCTCCCCGTTTACTCTCCTGTGATCCCTGTTGTATTCGTTGCTTCTATAAACCCCTCCTTTTTTTTCATATTACTCATAAAAGTGAGATTATAATGTTGATTGTCCTACATCCAGGGGCACAGATGGATGTTTTTCCCTGAGGGTCCCTTAATTTGCATATGAATTAGCTATATGCTTCTTGCCTATGGAAATATCTGTTTTCTTTCAGGGTTTTTATAGTTTTGGGTTTTACATTTAAGTCTTTAATTCATCTTGAGTTAATTTTTGTATATGATGTAAGGAAGGAATTGAGTTTCAGTTTTCTGCCTATGGCTAGCCAGTTCTCCCAGCATTATCTACTGAATAGAAAATTCTTTCCCCATTTCTTGTTTTTGTCAGCTTTGTCAAAGGTCAGATGGATGTAGATGTGCAGCTTGATTTCTGGCCCTCTATTCTGTTTCATTGAGACAAAGAAGGGCATTACATAATGGTAAAGGGTTCAATTCAACAAGAAGATGTAACTATTCTAAATATAAATGCACCCAATCCAGGAGCACCAAGATTCATAAAGCAAGTTCTTAGATACCTACAAAGAGACCTAGACTCGTATATGATAACAGTAGGAGAGTTTAACACACCACTGACAATATTAGACAGATCATCGAGACAGAAAATTAGCAAAGATATTCAGGACCTGAACTTAGCTCTGGATGAAGTGGACCTGATAGATATCTACAGAACTCTCCACCCAAAACAACAGAATATACAGTCTTCTCATCACCACACAACACTTACTCAAAAATTGACCATGTATTGTAAGTAAAATAATCCTCAGCAAATGCAAAAGAACTGAAATCATAACAGTCTCTCAGACCACAGCATAATCAAATTGGAACTCAAGATGAAGAAATCCACTCAAAAGCACACAAGTACATGAAAATTGAATAATCCGTTCCTGAATGACTTTTGGGTAAATAATGAAATTAAGGTAGATATCAAGAAGTTCTTTGAGGCCGGGCGCGGTGGCTCACGCTTGTAATCTCAGCACTTTGGGAGGCCGAGGCGGGTGGATCACGAGGTCATGAGATCGAGACCATCCTGGCTAACACGGTGAAACCCCGTCTCTACTAAAAATACAAAAAATTAGCCGGTCGTGGTGGCGGGCGCCAGTAGTCCCACCTACTCGGGAGGCTGAGGCAGGAGAATGGCGTGAACCCTGGAGGTGGAGCTTGCAATGAGCGGAGATTGCGCCACTGCACTCCATCCTGGGTGACAGAGCAAGACTTGTCTCAAAAAAAAAAAAAAAAAAAAAAAGAAGTTCTTTGAAACTGAGAACAAAGACACAATGTTCCAGAATCTCTGGGATACAGTTAAGAAGTGTTAAGAGGAAAATTTATAGCACTAAATGGCCTCATCAACAAACTAGAAAGATCTCAAGTCAACAACGCTAACATTTCCACCAAAAGAACTGAAGAACCAAGACCAAATAAAACCTAAAGCTAGCAGAAGACAAGAAATCACCAAGATCAGAGCCAAACTGAAGGAGATAGAGACATGAAAAACCCTTCAAAAATTCAAAAAATCTAGAACCTGGTTTTTTGAAAAATTAATAAAATAGATAGACCACTGGCTAGACTAAAAAAGAAGACAAGAGAAAAGAATCAAATAAACACAATCGGAAATGATAAGAAGGATATCAGCATTGAGCGCACAAAAATACAATCATCAGAGAATATTATGCGTACATAAATTAGAAAATCTAGATGAAATGGATACTTTTTTTTTTACACATAAACCCTCCTAAGACCGAACCAGAAAGAAATTCAATCCCTGAATTGACCAATAACGTGTTCTGAAATTGAAGCTGTAATAAATAGCCTGCCAACCAAAAAAACACAAAAAACAAAAAACAAAACCCAGGACCAGATAGATTATTCACAGTGGAATTCTACCAGAGGTACAAAGGAGAGCTGGTACCATTTCTACTGAAACCATTCAAAATAAAATGAAAAACAGGGACTCCTCCCTAACTCATTTTATGAGGCCAGCATCATCCTAATACCAAAACCTGGCAGACATACAACAAAAAATGAAAGTTTCAGGTCAATATTCTTGATGAACATTGATGTAAAAATTCCCAATAAAATACTGGCAAACCAAATCCAGCAACACATCAAAATGCTTATCCACCAGAAGGAAATTGAATCCCTGAATTGACCAATAATGTGTTCTGAAATTGAAGCAGTAATAAATAGCCTGCCAATCAAAAAAAATCAAAACAAAACAAAACAAAAACCCGGGACCCGATAGATTCACAGTGGAATTCTACCAGAGGTACAAAGAGGAGCTGGAACCATTTCTACTGAAACCATTCAAAAAAATTGAAAAGGAGGGACTCCTCCCTAACTCACTTTATGAGGCCAGCATCATCCTAATACCAAAACCTGGCGACATACAACAAAAAAAAGGAAGTGTTAAGTCAATATTGTTTATGAACATTGATGCAAAAATTCTCAATAAAATAATGGCAAACCAAATCCAGCAACACATCAAAATGCTTATCCACCATGATGAAGTTGGCTTCTTCCCCAGGATGCAAACTTGGTTCAACATATGCAAATCAATACATGTGATTCATCACATAAGCAGAACTAAAGACAAAACACACATGCATATTTTAATAGATGCAGAAAACAAACAAACAAAAAAGCTAAAACTAAAAACCCTACAAGAGACCAAGCATGGTGGCACACGCCTGTAATCCCAGAAGTTTGGGAAGCCAAGGTGAGTGGATCACCTGAGTTCAGGAGTTTGAGACCCGCCTGGCTCACATGGCAAAACCCTGTCTCTACCAAAAGTACAAAAAAATTAGCCAGGCATGGTGGCACACACCTGTAATCCCAGCTACTTGGGAGGCTGAGGCAGGAGAATCACTTGAGCCAGGGAGACAGAGATTGCAGTGAGCCAAGATCACGCAACTGCACTCCAGCTTGGGTGACAGAGTGAGACTCCATCTCAAAAAACCAAAAACAAAACAAAAAAGAAAAAACCCTAGAAGAGAATGTAGGCAGTACCATTCAGGACATAGGCACAGGCAAAGATTTCATGGCAAAAACACCAAAAGCAATTGCAACAAAAGCAAAAATTGACATATGGGATCTAATTAAACTAAAGAGCTTCAGGTAACTATCATCAGAATGAATAGACAACCTACAGTACGGGAGAAAATTTTTGCAATCCATCTGACAAAGGTCTAATATCTAGAATCTACAAGGAACTTAAACAAATTTACAATAATAAACCAACCTCAATAAAAAGTGGGCAAAGGACATGAACAAACACTTCTCAAAAGAAGGCATACATACAGCCAACAAACATTAAAAAAAAGCTCAGGCCGAGTGCTGTGGCTCACGCCTGTAATCCCAGCACTTTGGGAAGCTGAGACGGGTGGATCACCTGAGGTCAGAAGTTTGAGACCAGCCTAGACAACATGGTGAAACCCTGTCTCTACTAAACAATAATACAAAAATTACCTGGGCATGATGGCGGGTGCCTGTAATCCTAGCTACTTGGGAGGCTGGGGCAGGAGAATTGCTTGAACCTGGGAGGCGGAGGTTGCAGTGAGCCAAGATCGTGCCACTGCACTCCAGCCTGGGCGATAGAGCGAGAGTCTTTCAAAAAAAGAAAAAAAATAAAAGCTCAACATCACTGATCATTAGAGAAATGCAAATCAAAACCACAATGAGATACAATTTCATGTCAGTCAGAATGGCTTTTATTAAAAAGTTAAAAACAACAGATCCTGATGAGGTTGTGGAGAAAAGGGAATGCCTTTATGCTGTTGGAGGGAGTGTGAACTAGTTCAGCCATGTGGAAGACAGTGTGGCAATTCCTCAAAGACCTAGAGGCAGAAATACCATTTGACCCCAGCAATCCCATTACTGGGTATATACCCAGAGGAATATAAATCATTCTATTATAAAGATACATGCATGCATATGTTCATTGCAGCACTGTTTACAATAGCAAAGTCATGGAATCAACCTACATGTCTGTCAATGATAGACTGGATAAAAAAAATATGATACATATATACCATGAAATACTATGCAGTCATGAAAAAGAACAAGATCATGTCCTTTGCAGGGACATGGACAGAGTTGGAAGCAATTATCCTCAGCAAACTAACGCAGGAACAGAAAACCAAATACCGAATGTTCTCACTTATAAGTGGGAGCTGAATGATGAGAACACATGAACATATGGTGGAAAACAACACTGGGCACCTGTTGCCGGGGGAGAGCATCAGGAAGAATAGCTAATAAATGCTGGGCTTAATACCTGGGTGATTGGATGATCTGTGCAGTAAACCACCATGGCACATGTTTACTTATGTAACAAACCTGCACATCCTGTACATGTAATCCTGAATGCAAAAGTTGAGGAAAAGTTGAAGAAAGTTGAAGTGCAGGCAGTTAAGAGGCAATAAACAAGAGGAGAGGGAAAGAGAAGAGAAGATGGAAGGGAAAGAAGAGGTAGCCTGGAATAATGAAAGGATCCCTAGGTGGTGTCAGAACACGAGGGCCAGAGGCCTGGCTTTGCCTCTGTCTAGCTGTGTGGACTTGAGCAAGTCCCTTGGCCTCTCCAGGCCTCTTTTGTAAAAAGGGATAAGTAAGATAACTGCTTGCAACATCGTCATGAGATTTGTATAAAGTATTAAACAAAGAGTTTTCTGTAAGCAACTTGAAAAGAGCTGTGTCATTCTGAGGACTGGTGACCTGCGGTCTCAGGGGGATGTTCCAGGGCACCTGCCAGTTCCAGGCATTAGATTTGTATAGTCCTGATGCCCAGAACAAGCCTTCACTCATATTTCTTGCTATGAAAATGTGTTGGCCATCTTTATTATATAATGCACAGTAGGTTTCAATTTCCTAAGCTCTTTTTTATCCCTGTTATCCTGTCTGCCCTTGACAAAAAACTGAAGGTCAAATAGGCCAACCCCAGAATCAAGTCAGGGCCTCAGCTGCTCACACAGCAGCCAGTTCTAACTGGAAGGTCCCATCCTGCCAGGTCTTCGCCTAGTTCCTCAGCTCATGTCACCCTCAGCCTCACTCTCTGCTTTTAGAACATGTCATGCTTCATCCCACCTTGAGGCCTTTGCCCATGCTGGAAACCCAGCGCCTGATAAAAGTATCTTTCATGTAGTAGGTTCTTAATAAATATTTAAATTTTAAAAATAATAATTTATTTTATTTTTTAGCTCCACACTTTGCTTCTGTTTTTATGGTTTTAATCTCATTTTCTTCATGCATTGTTTTCCTCTTTTGTTTAGTTTTCTGTTTTTTCATTTAGCTGACTAAGCATCTTTAAGATAGATGTTTTAGCCAGGCACAATGATGTGTGCCTGTAATTGCAGTTACTTTGAAAGCTAAGGCAGGAGAATTGCTTAAGGCCAGATGTTTGAGACCACTCTGGGCAATATTGTGAGACCCTGTGTTTAAACATATTATTATTATTATTATTATTATTTTTGAGATGGAGTTTCACCCCTGTTGCCCAGGCTGGAGTGCAATGGCATGATCTTGGCTCACCACCGCAACCTCTGCCTCCTGGGTTCAAGCGATTCTCGTGCCTCAGCCTCCCAAGTAGCTGGGACTACAGGCATGCTCCACCATGCCTGGCTAATTTTGTATTTTTACTAGAGACAGGGTTTCTCCATGTTGGTCAGGCTGGTCTTGAACTCCCAACCTCAGGTGATCCACCCACCTCGGCCTCCCAAAATGCTGGGATTACAGGCATGAGCTGCCATGCCTGGCCAAAAATATTTTTAAAAATTTTAGTCATGTGTGGTTACATGTTCCTATAGTCCCAGGAACTCAGGAGGCTGAAATGACAGGATTGCTTAACCCCAGGAATTTGATGCTGCTGTGGGCTATAATTATGGCATTGCATTCTCGCCAGAGTGAGAGAGTAAGACCTTTTTTCTTGCCTTTTTATACTTTAATTTTAATTTTACATTCGGGGGGTACCTGTGCAGGTCGGTTACATGGGAATATTGCATGATACTGAGGTTTGAAGAATAAATCATCCCATCACCCAGATAATGAGCATAGTACTTAATAGGTAGTTTTCCAGCCCTTGAACCCCTCCCTTTTTCCACCCTCTATTGCTTTCATTTTTATGTCTATGTATGCCAATGTTTAGCTCTCACTTGTAAGTGAGAACATGCATCTTTTGGTTTTCTGTTTGTGAATTAATTTGCTTAGAACAATGGCCTCTAGCTGCTTTCATGTTGCTGCAAAGGACAAGATTTTGTTCTTTTTTTATGGCTAAGTAGTATTTTATGGTGTAAAATACCAATGGTAAATCCAATTTACCATTAATAGACACCTAAGTTGATTCCATGTCTTTGCTATTGTGACTAGTGTAGTGATGAACATAAAAGCGCATGTGCTATTTTCATAGACTAATTTATTTTCTTTTGGGTAGGTACCCAGTAGTGGGATTGCTGGGCTGAATCTTAGCTCAACTCTCAGTTCTTTGGGAAATCGCCAAACTGCTCTTCATGGTGGCGGAACTAGTTTACCCTCCCACCAGCCGTGTATAAGTGTTTCTTTTCCCCTGAAACCTCATCCACATCTGTTTTTCTGTTTTGTTTTGTTTTTTAATTTTTTAACAAAAGCCATTCTGACTGCTGTAAGATGATGTTTGAGTTTCTTATAGATTCTCTATATGCTTAACACTGCTTTTGCTGCATCCCAAAGATTTTGGTATGTAGTGTCTATATTTTCATTTATTTCAAACATTTTTAAAATTTCTGCCTTAATTATGTTCTTTATCCAAAAGTCATTCATGAGCAAGTTGTTTAATTTCAATGTCATTCTGTGGTTTTGAGAGATCTTCTTTGTATTAATTTTTATTGTTGTTTTTTGTGGCCTGAGAGTATGGTTGGCATGATTTTTATTTCTTTTGAATGTCTTGAGATTTGCTTTATGGCTGGGATGTGGTTAATATTAGAGTATATTCTGTGGGTAGATGAGAAAAATGTATATTCTTCAGTTGGTGTGTGGAGTATACTGTAGATGTCTATTAGTTCCAATTGGTCAAGTGTCAAACTTCAGAATTTCTTCATTTAGTTTTCTGCCTAGATAATCTATTAAACACCGTCAGCGAAATGTTGTATTCCGCTACTATTGTTGTGTGACTATTTAAGTATTGTTGCAGGTCTAGAATTACTTCTCTTACGAATCTGTGTGCTCCAATGTTAGGTGCATCTATATTTAGGCTAGTTAAGTTATCTTGTTGAATTGAATCCTTTATCATTATGCAATGCCTTTCTTTGTCCTGTTTTACTATTGTTAAAGACCTTATTTCTTTAAAAAAAAAATGCCAGGGGTGGTTGCTCATGCCAGCACTTTAGGAGGCTGAGGCAGTAGGATCACTTGAGACCAGGAGTTTGAGACCAGCCTGGGCAACATAGCAACATTCTGTCTGTACAAAAATTAAAAACAACTATCCAGGTGTTGTAGTCATATGTACTCAGGAGACTTAGGTGGCATGACTGCTTGAGTTCAGAAATTTGAGGTTGTATTGAGCCATGATTGCACCATTACCCTCTGTTCTGGGAGACAGAGCAAGACCCTGTCAGTGTGGAAAAACAAAAATAAAAATATTTAAACTTTAAAAAAATTAATTCATAAATTTTCACTTTTTAGGTTCACTTGAATATATATTTTGTTCCTTTGACTGGGCTGTGTTTCCTGGTTACTTTTATGTATTGCGATTTTGTTGAGATTTTGGCCAATTAAGAAACAACTACCTATTCATCCCTTATGGAATGGCTTTTCACAGGGGAAAATTGACAACATTTAGCCACACTAATCATTCTGGGAGCTTTTCTAACCTATTAGCAAAACTGTGTCTTCTCTGGACTACTGTGTGTATTTTCTTGTTAAAAAGGTTTACCTCAGCTGGGTGCGGTGGCTTACTCCTGTAATCCCAGCACTTTGGGAGGCCGAGGCAAGTGGATCACGAGGTCAGGAGATCGAGACCATCCTGGCCAACATGGTAAAACCCCGTCTCTACTAAAATACAAAAAAGTAGCTGGGCGTGGTGATGTGCCTGTAGTCTCAGCCACTCGGGAGGCTGAGGTAGGGGAATCCCTTGAACCCAGGAGGCGGAGGTTGAGTGAGCCATGATCGCGCCACTGCACTCCAGCCTGAGTGACAGAGCAAGACTCCGTCTCAAAAAAAAAAAAAGAAAAAAAAGGTTTACCTCTGTTTCTGCTCAAGAGCTTTTAATCTCTTCCCTTGGTCACTCTTACAGGCACTACAGTCTCTCTGTTGTTGTAGCAAGCATTTATCTTCATTTTTCTTGACCAAACCTCTCATTTTAACTGTATCTTTATTCTCTTCAGCAGGAGGTGTTAAAGGAAGCAATAACCAGTCTTTGTATAGCCCAAGAATAACTCTGTAACTCAGAAATTTGGATACACATTCCACTTTTTTAGTTTTTCCTCAGGGAGAAACAGAAAGTGGGAAGATTTGTTTAACTGCACAGTGCTATAGTGCAGAATGTAACAAATCTTCTAAATGTGGTTATTCTTGGCTTTCTGCTCACATGAGGTGTTGCAAACTCAACTGGTTTTGTTCACCCTGTTGTCATTAAAGTTAATATATTGGCTGGGCACGGTGGCTCATGCCTGTAATCCCAGCACTTGGGAGGCCAAGGCAGGCGGATCACTTGAGGTCAGGAGTTCGAGACCAGCCTGGCAAACATGATGAAATCCCATCTCTACTAAAAAATACAAAACTTAACTGGTTGTGGTGGCAGGCGCCTGTAGTCCCAGCTACTCGGGAGGCTGAGTCAGGAGAATTGTTTGAACCCGGGGGCGAAGGTTGCAGTGAGCCGAGATTGTGCCACTGTACTCAGCTGGGGTGACAGAGTGAGACTCCATCTTAAAAATAAAATAAAATAAAAATAAAGTTCATATGTTGAGAAAAAAGGATCTCAGGTTTTTGATTCAACTATTATGGTGCTGTTAGCAGCTGGCCTAGTTTTGTGTATTTATGTAGTATATTTACTTCAATCTAGTAATTGGAAAATTTAAAAATATTTTTCAGATATGTTTTCTCATTATACCTGAGATATGTTGAGAAAGCACTGCATAGAAGCTTTTTTCTTTCTTTTCTCCCTTCCTTCCTTCCCTCCTTCTTTCTTTCTTTCTCTTTCTTTCTTTTCTCTCTCTCTTTTTCTCTTTCTCTCTTTTTTGATGGAGTTTCGCTGTGTTGCCCATGCTGGAGTGTAATGCCGTGATCTCGGCTCACTGCAACCTCCACCTCCCGGGTTCAAGCGATTCTCCTGCTTCAGCCTCCTGAGTAGCTGGGATTACAGGCGCTGGCCACCATGCCTGGCTAATCTTTTGTATTTTTAGTGCAGACGGGGTTTCACCATGTTGGCCAGGCTGATGTTGAACTCCTGACCTCAAGTGATCTACCTGCCTCAGCCTGCCAAAATGCTGGGATTACAGGTGTGAGCCACCACGTATGGCCCTAGAAGCTTTTTTTCAAAAAGTAGTATTGGGAAGATATGGGAACCGTGGCCTTGAGAATTTACCCTTAAGGAGAGTGGGAGAGTAAAGGGTAAGTGTGAAGAACACAATAGATGTTACGATGGCTATACCAAATGTAGGACAACTACCTATACCAAACATACCACTGCTAAAAGAGGTCAAGAACATAAAGTATTCCGAAGACAGCACAATTTATGTCAATTGCTTTTTCTGTACTGTATGTGTGCGTGTGGTTTTTTTGTTTTGTTTTGTTTTGAGATGGAGTCTTGCTGTGTTGCCCAGGCTGGAGTGCAGTGGTGCCATCTGGGCTCACTGCAAGCTCTCCCTCCTGGGTTCACGCTATTCTTCTGCCTCAGCCTCCCAAGTAGCTGGGATTATAGGCATGTGCCACCACTCCCGGCTAATTTTTGTGTTTTTAGTAGAGACAGGGTTTCACCATGTTGGTCATTCTGGTCTCGAACTCCTGACCTTGTGATCCGCCCACCTCAGCCTCCCAAAGTGCTGGAATTACAGGTGTGAGCCACTGCACCTGGCCCCGTACCATGTGTTTCTACAAATATTAATATCAATTTTGAAACATATTTTTCTTTGAAATAAAACTTAGAAAATCTAAATAGTAATCTAGACTACGTTCAAAATAATCATATGAACCAGTTGAAATATACGACTGGATTAAACATTAAAATATTTCTGAAAAGCAGATATTTCAAAATGAGAATATTTCTAAATATGATCAGTTTAATGGGTCCTTGTTAAAAGGTGTTCACCAAGAAATAATACCTTCTTCTGCCATAATCTGCAAATTTTGTCAATATGAGAAGGTCTTTACCCATTAAGTATTACTTAGCCAACATCATGGAATAGATAATTGTGGAAAACGTCACACATATAATACAACTTTGACAACCAGTAGGGAGGGCTCTACGCTACATATTTACCAAGATATTTTTATTGAAGAAAAAAATTAGCAATGCAATAAATCGATAAAACCTTGAGCCAAAGCTTAATCCCTAGAAAACATTAGAAAACTCATTTTCTAGAGAACCACTACAAATGTAGAAAGTGTGAGAAAGTCTTTTATTAGTTCTTCATCTTTATTATACATCAGAGTACCAATGTTCAGAGAAGTCATACAAATATAATAAATGTGTAGAAGTTTTTAGCCAGTTGTCAAAACATACTCAGCATTAGAGAATCTATATTGGATAAAACTCAGATACAATAAATGTGAGACAGTTCTTAGTTAATAATCAAATCTAAAAAAACATGAGATAGCCTGGCGCGGTGGCTCATGCCTGTAATCCCAGCACTTTGGGAGGCCGAGGTGGGTGGATCACGAGGTGAGGAGATCGAGACCATCCTGGCTATCACGGTGAAACCCCGTCTCCACTAAAAATACAAAAAATTAGCCGGGCGTGGTGGCGGGTGCCTGTAGTCCCAGCTACTCTGGAGGCTGAGGCAGGAGAATGGCGTGAACCCGGGAGGCGGAGCTTGCACTTGCAGTGAGCCGAGATCGCACCACTGTACTCCAGACTGGGTGACAGAGCAAGACTCCGTCTCAAAAAAAAAAAAAAAAAAAAAAAAAAAAAGAGATAATCCGTAATGATGAGAAAACTTACCAATTGAAAGAATGTGGCAAAACCTTTAACCATAGTTTACACTTTACTCAACACCAGAGAAATTCATACTGGAGAGAAACCCTGCAATTATTGAAATGCCACAAACTATTTGGTTGCTACTCAACCCTTACTTAACATAAGAGAATTCATATTAGAACTCTATAGAAGTAATTGATGTGAAAAGAGTTTATCTAAAATATGGAACTTAAAAATCACCATAGAGTTCACACAGAAAGAAACTTCACAGATGTAATAAATGTGATGAAATATTTAATAAAACTCGAGTATAAATGTGTCAGAAGATTTACACAAGAAAGGACTAAAGCACGAACATTTTCAGACTTTACATCAAACCAGAGTATTTATTACAGAGAATAATATAAAGTCAAGGCAATTAGATAATTTATTTGCTTATTTCTTTCAATCAAGCAAGAACACTGATGTTCTGTCATATTCAATGGATATATTATTGACACTGGCAGTACTTGAAATTTTTGAAAAGCAATTATTATTGATATAATTCAATTCTCAAATAGTCGATGCTATATATTAATTCCCAGTGTTTATTTAAAAATATGAGTTCTGTTTTTTCTGCCTCAGGGCCATGAAAGGCCATTCTATATTAGGTAAAAATTATTAATGTCAGTTTGTTTTAAGGAAAGTTTAATGGCAAATGTAAAATATATGAAGAAAATATAAAGAAAAATACTTGAATATAAAACAGTAATGCATGTAAAAATGTACATGTTCAGATCATTATTCTTCTATATTAAAGTACAAGGAATATTCTGAAGTTTCCAAATTATTTCACCAATTGCTCCTTAAGTATAATAAAATGGTCAGGTTTTTAAAATACTGACATATCTTTGTAATGTTGGGTACTTTTTGTGATGGAAGACATAGAAGACAAATATTATTTGATAATTCAGATATCAGAAAAGTGAAAATAACTTCTATCAGAATAATTGTAAGTTTATTCAAAATTAATGTTTATTAGATAGCCTTATGCTTTAAAAATGGAGAAAGCATGACTCCATAATCATGGTACTGGAAAAAAAAATGCTCCTTCAGTGTTCGTAATTCAGGGAGCATATAGGGGATTGTAAATGCTTCATTTAGACTATGCGTGAACTTAATTTGGGGTTTCAGTGTTACTATTTTTTTATTTCAATAGGTTTTTGGGGGACAGGTAGTGTTTGATTACATGAATGAGTTATTTAATGGTGATTTCGGTGTACCTGTCACCTAAGCAATGTACACTGTACCCAAATGTGTAGTCTTTTATCCCTCACCCCCCTCCCACCCTTTGCCCTAATTCCCCAAAGCCCAATTGTATTATTCTTATGCCTTTGCATTCTCATAGCTTAGCTCCCCCACTTATGAGTGAGAACATATAATGTTTGGTTTTCCATTCCTGAGTTACTTCACTTAGAGTAATGGTCTCCAATTACATCCAAGTTGCTGTGAATGCCATTAATTTAATTCTTTTTTATGGCTGAGTAGTATTCCATAGTGTGTGTGTGTATATATAATATACACCATATTTTCTTCCTTTTTTTCCTTTGAGACATATTCTAGCTCTGTCATCAAGGCTGGAGTGCATTGGTGTGATCTTGGCTCACTGGAACCTCCACCTCCCATGTTCAATCAATTCTCATGCCTCAGCCTCCTGAGTGGCTGACACTGCAGGCGTGAGCCACCGTTTCCAGCTAATTCTTGAATTTTTAGTAGAGATGGGGTTTTGCCATGTTGGCCAGGCTGGTCTCAAACTCCTGGCTTCCAGTGATCCGCCCATCTTGGCCTTCCAAAGTGCTGGGATTACAGGTGTGAGCCACCACACCCAGCCACATTTCTTTTATCCACTTGTTGATTGATGGGTGTTTGGGCTGGTTCCACAGTTTTGCAATTGCAAATAGTGCTGCTATAAACATGCGTGTTCAAGTGCCTTTTAAGTATAATGACTTCTTTTCCTCTGGGTAAATACCTAGTAGTGGAATTGCCGAATTAAATAGTAGATCTATATATCTCCACACTGTTTTCCGTAGTGGTTGCACTAATTTACATTCCCACCAGCAGTGTAAAAGTGTTCCCTTTGCACCATACCCATGCCAACATCTATTTTTTTTATTATGGCCATTCTTGCAGAAGTAAGTTAGTATCCCATTGTGGTTTTGAATTGTATTTCCCTGATCATTAGTGATGTTGAGCCTTTTTTTCATATGTCTGTTGGCCATTTCTGTATCTTCTTGTGAGAATTGTCTATTCATTTCCTTAACCCACTTTTTAATGGGATTGTTTTTTTTCTTGATGACTTGTTTGATTTCCTTGTAGATTCTGGATATTAGTCCGATGTTGAATGCATAATTTGTGAAGCTCTCCCACTCTGTGAGTTGTTTACTCTGCTGATTATTTCTATTGCTTTGCAGAAGCTTTTTAGTTTTATTAAGTCCCATCTATTTATCTTTGTTTTTGTTGCATTTGCTTTTGGATTCTTGGTCATGAAGTCTTTACCTAAGCCAATGTCTAGAAGAATTTTTCCAGTGTTATCTTCTAGAAATTTTATGGTTTCAGATCTTAGATATATGTCTTTGATCCATCTTGAGTTGATTTTTGTATAAGGTGAGAAATAAGGATCCAGTTTCATTCTTCTATGTGTGGCATGCCAGCACCATTTGTTGAATAGGGTGTCCTTTCCCCACTTCATGTTTTTGTTTGCTTTGTTAAACATCAGTTGGCTGTAAATATTTGGCTTTATTTCTGGGTTCTCTATTCAGTTCCATTGATCTACATGCCTATTTTTATACCAGTACCATGCTATTTTGGTTACTATGGTCTTATGGTATCGTTTGAAGTCAGATAACGTAATGTCTCCAGATTTGTTCTTTTTGCTTAGTTTTGCTTTGGCTATGCAGTCTCTGTTTTGGTTCCACATAAATTTTAGGATTGTTTTTTCTAGTTCTGTGAAGAACGATGGTGGTATTTTAATGAAAATTGCATTGAATGTGTAGATTGCTTTTGGCAGTATGGTCATTTTCACAGTCTTAACTCTACCGATGCATCCATGAGCATGAGATGTGTTTCCGTTAGTTTGTGTCATCTGTGGTTTCATTCAGCAGTGTTTTGTGGTTTTTCTTGTAGAGGTCTTTCACCTCCTTGGTTAAGTATATTACTGAGTATTTTATTTTATTTTTGCAGTTATTGTAAAAGGGCTTGAGTTCTTGATTTAATTCTCAACTTGGCCACTGTAGGTATATAACAGAGCTATTAATTTGTGTACATTAATTTTGTGTCCTGAAACTTTACTGAATTCATTATGAAATCTAGAAGCTTTTTGGATTAGTCTTTAGGATTTTCAAAATATACAATTATGTCCTCAGCAAACAGCAACTGTTTGACTTCTTCTTTACTGATTTGGATGCCCTTTATTTCTTTCTCTTGTCTGATAGCTCTGGCTAGGACTTCCAGTACTTTGTTGAATAGAAGTGGTGAAAGGGGCATCCTTGTCTTGTTCCACTTCTCATGGGGGAATGCTTTTAATTTTTTCCCATTCAGTATATTGTTGGCTGTGTGTTTGTCATAGACAGCTGCTATTACCTTAAGGAATTTTCCTTCTATGCCGATTTTTCTGACGGTTTTAATCATAAAGCAATGCTGGATTATGTCATATGCTTTTTTTCTGCATCTATTTTGACGGTTATGTGATTTTTGTTTTTAATTCTGTTTGTGGTGTGTTACTTTTTTTTTTTTTTTTTTGTGAGATGGGGTCTTGCTCTGTCGCCCAGGCTGGAGTGCAGTGGCGCGATCTTGGCTCACTGCAAGCTCCACCTCCTGGGTTCATGCCATTCTCCTGCCTCAGCCTCCCGAGTAGCTGGGACCACAGGTGCCCGCCACCACACCTGGCTAATTTTTTGTATTTTTAGTAGTGACGGGGTTTCACCGTGTTAGGCAGGATGGTCTCGATCTCCTGACCTCATGATCCACCTGCCTCGGCCTCCCAAAGTGCTGGGATTACAGGCGTAAGCCACCGCACCCGGCCAGTGTGTTACATTTATTGACTTGTGGATGTTAAACCATTCCTGCATCCCTGGTATAAAACCCACTTGATCATGGTGGATTACCTTTTTGATATGCTGTTGGTTTCAGTTAACTAGTATTTTGTTGAGGATTTTTGCATCTATGTTCATCAGGAATATTGGTCTGCAGTTTTCTCTTTTGTTATATCTTTTCCTGGTTTTGGTATTAGAGTAATACTGGCTTCATAGAATAATTTAAGGAGGATTTCCTCTTTCTCTATCTTTTGGAATAGTGTCAATAGGATTGGTACCCATTTTTTTTTTTTTTTTTGAATTGTCTTATAGAATTCAGGTATGAATCGGTCTGGCCCTGGACTTTTTTTTTGGTAACTTTTTAATTACCATTATAATCTCACTGCTGCTGCTGCTTCTTTTTTCTTCTTTCTTCTTCCTCATCCTCCTCCTCCTTTTTCTTCTTTCTTTCTTTCTTTCTTCTTCTTCTTCGATGGGGTCTTGCTGTGTCACCCAGGTTGGAGTGCAGTGGCACGATCTCGACTCACTGCAACCTCCGCCTCCTGGGTTCAAGCAATTCTGCTGCCTCAGCCTCCCAAGTTGCTGGGATTACAGGTGCCTGCCACCACGCCTGGCTAATTTTAATAGAGATGGGGTTTCACTATGTTGGCCAGGCTGGTCTTGAACTCCTGACCTCAAGTGATCCACATGCCTTGGCCTCCCAAAGTGCTGGGATTACAGATGTGAGCCACTGCGCCCAGCCAGAATCTTGAATTAATTTAAAATTTTTAGTGAGACACCACTCCAGAGTACAGAGGGTGGTATGCACAATAAAAAGTTTTTAAAAGCAGCCATACGTTAAAAGTACAATAAACTGTTTGCCCAGTGAAGTGCATTTCTTGGTCTCTGGAAAGCTCAGAAGAAATTCCCTAAGAAGAAATTGTACAAGACTTAATATGGTCAGGATTAAAGATGCAGTTGGCAAAGAAATTTGGTCATTTTCTTTTTTATTTTACACAGTTTACTCAAAAGGTGAACCCCAGGTCTTTTATTATTGCTTAAAAATACTTCACAAAAATTCTGTTTAAAAAAAGAAAACTGAATTGTATCCCATGTTTGATACAATTGATTGTATGATTAAAATTAAAGCTAATTTCAATAAAATCTCATAAACAGATCAGTGTAATCTCAGTCAGCTTTGACCGCTCATAATAAGATTTTTTTTTTTTTTTTTGAGATGAAGTTTTGCTCTTGTCGCCAAGGCTGGAGTGCAGTGGCGTGATGACGGCTCACTGTAACCTCCACCTCCTGGGTTCAAGAGATTCTCCTGCCTCAGCCTCCCAAGTAGCTTGGATTACAGGTGCCCGCCACCACTCCCAGCTAATTTTTGTAGTTTTAGTAGAGATGGGGTTTCACCAAGTTGGCCAGACTGGTCTCAAACTCCTGACCTCAGCTGATCCACCTGCCTCGGCCTCCCAAAGTGCCGGGATTATAGGCATGAGCCACCATGCCTGGCCCATAATAAGATTTTTTATAAACCTTTGGTTTTTCTATTTGTTTGTTTTTGGAGACAGAGTCTCACTGTGTCCCCCAGGCTGAAAGTGCAGTGGTGTGATCATGGCTCACTGCAGCCTCAACCCCACCAGGGGTTCTCCTACTTTAGCCTCCCCAGTAGCTGGGAATATAGACATTCGACACGATGCCCAGCTAGTATCTAAATTTTTTTTGTAGAGATGTGGTCTCCCTATGTTGCCCAGCCTGGTCTCAGACTCCTGAACTCAAGCAGTTCTTCCTCCTCAGCCTCCCAAAGTGTTGGAATTACAGACTTGAGCCACCATGCTCCTCTATAAATCGTTTATAAACTCTTATAATTTTTTTCTATTCTTTTTCTTTCTTCAATTTCTATACCCATTTAATTGTTCTATCTCATTTTTTTCTTTTTTCAATTTAAGAAAACATTTAAATAATTTCTACATTAAGCAAAATTACTGTTTCTTTAAGAAAAACCACAATCCTCATGTCTTTTTCAATATGATCTTTTTTCCAACAAACATATCTTATTTTCTTTATACACACTGTATATAGAATTGTTCTTTATTTCTAGTTTCAATCACCATGTTAGTAAGAATTTTAAATCCTAATGATGTTCATTCATAGTATAAAAACCTAAGAAGTAAGAAAGTTTAACTCCTTCTATAATCCCAGCACTTTGGGAGGCCGAAGTGGGCGAATCACGAGATCAGGAGTTGGAGACCAGTCTGGCCAACATGGTGAAACCCCGTCTCTACTAAAAATACAAAAAATTAGCTTGGTGTGGTGGTGGGCGCCTGTAATCCCAGCAATTTGGGAGGCTGAGGCAGGAGAATCGCTTGAACCTGGGAGGTGGAGGTTGCAGTGAGCCGAGATTGTGCCACTGCACTCTAGCCCAGGCGACAGTGAGAGACTCTGTCCCCCCAAAAAAAGAATTTATAAATACACATTTTATAATATTTAGAAACATAATTCTAGTTGAACAGTTTTTCAGTTTGGAACAAAACATATTTACTAATATCTAGATAGCTTTTGTTTCTCTGAAATAAAAAGCCAAAAGTATATGATTATATTTAGTAATTAATGTCAGTAGTGTTAGCTAATGTCAGTAATGTTAGCTAATTTCATATTACTGTATGTTAGGCAAGTATTATAGAGGCAATAACTTTACAGTGAAATACACGCATATTTTGCTGGTAAGTCAGAAGCTAATTGTTTTTATTAATGCAACAATATTAAACTAATTACATTTACCAAATAATTTGCTCAAGTAGTGTGAACTTGAAAAATATTTGGACTTATTTATTTAATTTACAAACCCTTGTTTAAGTTAATTTGGTACCACATGGATACTATACAAACAGAGGTATAAACATATGCATATATGTAGATATAGTACATAACTTATGTGTGTACACATGGATGCATTTAAAATTCAAAGAGATTGAGGAGTTCAATTGAAAATATACTGGAGCTTACACCTAAGAGGAACCTTTCCACCTGCACAAACCTTGGAGCTCTGTGAGAAAAAATAAAAGTACTCTGCCAAAACAGAGTCCCTTATGTCCTTTCTGTCTTCTTCAAAGGGTCCCTGGGCCTCTAGAAATTTCCTTTAGGGCCCTTTATATGGTGTCAAAAGTGGCAAAAGGAAGGACTGACAGAACATAGTAAATGAAAAAACTAATTCTAGAACAGCCAGTTTGAAAATATCTTCTTTATCAAAAAGCCAATAATGTTTTAGATTATCCTTGGCAAAAAATATGTCAACAAGAGGATAAACGAGGAGTTCATATAGATAGCAGGAGTTTAAGAAGTGGTAAATTTAGTTGACTGAGAAGCTTTTATGGAGAGAACAGAGACCTCAAATAAATGTATGTGTCCCTATATAGTCTAAATATCAGTTTCAATTAAGTAAACTTTTGACTATAGGGTTCTTAAAATACTTTTGCCGGGTTTTAGCTGCATAAATAGCAAACATTTCTGTTTCTTGGCTATTTTATTCTGAAATTTACACTACTAATAAATAAGTTTTGGAGGTGGGGCATATTTCTTTACTAGAGGTGTAGGATAGTCATTATTTAAAACTGTTTACCTTTGAATTTTTTTTTTTTTTTTCTTTTGAGACAGAGTCTCGCTGTCACCCAGGCTGGAGTACAATGGCGCAATCTCCGCTCACTGCAAGCTCCGCCTCCCGGGTTCACGCCATTCTCCTGCCTCAGCCTCCTGAGTAGAAGGGACTACAGGCGCCCGCCAATATGCCCGGCTAATTTTTTGTATTTTAGTAAAGACAGGGTTTCACTGTGTTAGCCAGGATGGTCTTGATCTCCTGACCTCGTGATCCGCCCTCCTCGGCCTCCCAAAGTGCTGGGACTACAGGTGTGAGCCACTGCGCCCGGCCCGAAATGTTTTAATTATTTTCTCTTTGGGTATATATCTTATTTAGCTTAGGAGAGAAGTCTATACAAACAATTTTTTTATCACATTCTTAACATATATCAAAATTTTAAATCAAAGGGATACCTTAATAAATGTCTCAGAACTACACAAATAAACACACGTGAGACCACAACCAAGAAGTCCTTTATAGCTGTAATTAAGGTCTCCAAAAAAGAAGCAAAAGCTATAGCCCTTCTAAGATCCACATCTCTGATTGACAGCTTAAAGAACATTCGGCTAGCTGCAAATGGGGTACAACCCACATCTGTAGGCCATGTATTTTAGGGTCCCGGCTTCTCAGCTGACCATCTACACACAAAGGCTAAATGGAATATTAAAAGATACAGTTGGTAAAACAAGAAAATAAAAGCTGTTCATTGGTATGGAAAAGCTTACAAATGTAATAAACCTGACTTGGAAGTTAAAATAATTAATGTAGAGTAGTTAACTGAGATAACAGTCATGATAAGATTATGCCAATAGTTGAACTGGATGAATTAATAGTTTATTTAGTAGGATCATCAACATCTTAATCCTACAGCAAATAAAATTTACATCTTTCTATTTACTCTTTGCATAACTACTCACTTGCCCTCCATTACTTAATTACTAAAACCTAATTCTCAGTGAGGCTTTCCTGGGACCACCTAAGCTTCAGTCCTTAACCACACTTGCATCAGCCTTCCCTCTTCTCCTTATCTTGCCTGGTGCAAACCACAGTGGTGCTCTGCTTGTCTGTTTCTTTGTATGTGTTTGCATTAAGACAGCTGCCTTCATGTCAATTCTAACCAGTTACAGCTATGAGATTTTTTTCACAGCATATAAAATGGTTATTTTCTCATTTAAAATCTTGCACATGTTGACCACAGTATCGTCACTCTTTTGAACTAAATGTTTCTAAAAATACCTTAGATATAAAACTTTAGAACACAGCCAAGAAGTAAAATCTTTTACAACAGAAATATTAAACTATGATGGTATTTTGAGTATAAAATCTTTAGATAATGTTTTAAAGAGTCATTGCTTTCAAAGTATATTTGAAAAATAAAATTTTTTTAAAATTAGCTTAAGCAATAGATCTTTTTTGGAGACAGAGTTTCACTCTGTCTGGCTGGCTGCCTGGCTGGGTGCAATGGCACAGTCCCAGCTCACTGCCACCTCCACCTCCCAGACTCAATCCATCCTCCCGCACCCAAGCAATACTCTCACCTCAGCCTTCCAAGTAGCTGGGGCCACAGGTACACACCATCACACCCAACTAACATTTGTATTTTTTCTAGAGATGGGGTTTCACCATGTTGCCCAGACTAATCTCAAATTCCTGGGTTCAAGCAGTCCACCCACCTCAGCCTCTTAAAGTGCTGGGATTACAGGCATGAGCCACCACACCTGGCCCTAGACTTTTTTTTTTTTTTTTTGAGATGGAGTTTCACTCTTGTTGCCCAGGCTGGAGTGCAATGGCGCGATCTCAGCTCACCACAACCTCCGCCTCCCGGGTTCAAGCAATTCTCCTTCCTCAGCCTCCCAAGTAGTTGGGATTACAGGTGTGCGCCACCATGCCTGGCTAATTTTGTATTTTTAGTAGAGACGGTTTTCTCCATGTTGGTCAGGCTGGTCTCGAACTCTCAACCTCAGGTGATCCACCCACCTTGGCCTCCCAAAGTGCTGGGATTACAGGCGTTAGCCACCATACCTGGCCAGCCCTAGACTTTTAAATGAGAAAATACAAGGACTTAAAGGGGATATATTGTAACATAATAGAAAAAACACACAGAAAGTAAGCAAAAACAACAGAATCACATTTCGATGGTGCTATAATCTAATTTGTTACTTGACATGTTTCACAACTTGCTTTGTGTATCATCACTGCATAATGGCATCTTTGTTAAGGGCTTCCATCCATTCCAACCAGATGTTATTAAACTATGCTCCCTTGTGGCATTCTTGGATAAAAACACCTTCATTCTCATGTGGAAATGATTCCTGACAGTATGCCCTGAGAGATACCCGAAAGAAAGGCAGTTAGTTTTTGTGCTCAGGCTTCTGAGATTTGGCCTAAGTGTCTCTAGTGAGATACATTAGGGGAGGTGAGAACGTGTGGTTGTCTGTGAGTCTCGACCAGTGCTTTTCAGATGGGTGTCTGGGCTGGGTGTAGACTCCGGGTGTCTCATGGAAGGGAGGCTCTGTTCTCCTGCACAGAGGCTGTCACACTGAGAATTGTCCTATGATTCTGTTTCTCTCCCAGGGTCAGTGGAGACTGAGAACCATCAACTTAATATAATCAAAAAGTCAGAATCTTGTTTAGAGTTTAGGTATGGCAAAATTTAGGGTGGCCACAGGGGAGCACAGATTACAGTTTCCCTGAATATACACTCCTATTAGTGTGACAGGCCAATTTTTTTCTAGCAGTCACACAGACAGGCCTCCATAGCACTCAAGTTATACAGGCAAACTTTCACAGCATCTGCCTTAACATTAAGTTAGTACTTAACCCTAGAAACATCAATCCCTGGACACCAAAGCCAGAAATGAAATATATGTTTGGTAAGAGTCTTGCGCAAGTTTCTCCTAAAACCTGGGGCAAGTCAAGATAATGAAGATAGCCCCACATTCCTTGTACCAGGACCCATCTTGGGTCAAATAAATTTATTGGGCATCTGAGGCAACTCTCCAGACCCAAACCATAGGTAATATAAGATAGAAGTAATCACTCCTCTACCAGGGCCCTCACAGATTAAGTAGAACAAAAATAGGGGACATTTCTTAATCACCCTAGTACCAGGGCCCTCGTAGATCAAGTAGATTTAGGGTACATTTCTGGTCTCTGAGCTTTTAGTTAAAATTATTTACCTTTAGACATAGGTGAGTATGATACCGCACATAAGCATACAGTTTGAAACATATATAAGCAATGGAAAAATGTTTGTTAGTCTTGAGTTGGTCTGGGGAATTATCTTTGACCTCCTCCCTGTACTTGTTTACAGAAATAAACTCTCTTCTTTCCCAGTTTGTCTGCATCTTGTTATTGGGCCACAAGAACACACAGTCAGACCCAGTTTGGTCCAGGAACAACATCTGGCAAGCTAGCCAAGAGTCACTGAAATGGTGCTGCACTCAGTGGCCCGTGATTGTGGCGAGATGGTCATTTGGAGACTCCCAGAAGCTGTTGGATAAGATTGTCCTGGGGACTCTCCCAGGGGCTATTCCATGTGCAAAAACCACATGTCCCTCTCACCACTGGGGAAGAATGGTGATCAGGCAGGAGTGGATGCACTCAAAGGGTGAGTAAAACCGGATCATATGCAGGAAGCCTGTTATTTTCTTATCTGGGCTTATTAAGCCGTCTGGTCTGATACCGTCAGGAAAATAGTAGGGCTCATTTTTATACTCAGTTGCTATTTGGTTAGGAGTAAACCTGCAGCTGATTTCAGATCTATTTTACCCAAGTACGCTTCCTTTTGTGTTTGTCTGAAACTGTCTCCATGTTCATGTCTGTGGTTTTGTCAGACTTAAAATGGAAAGTGCTGCTTTCCTTCCCTCAGGGAGCCCTCTGGGAAAAATGCTGTCAGATTGGACATAGTACGAGGTTACCCCCATGACTAAGAGGAAAATGGTTTACTATTGTAATATGGTTTGGCTAATGTATGCTTTAGGATCCAAAAAATGGTGGCCAATTTTGGGGTCTTTAAGCTATTGTATCTTTCAGTTACAGCTGTTTTGTCAATGTTTGAGGAAATGGGAGGAAGGGTTTAAAAATTCCCCTATATTCAGGCACTTATGTTGCTACATAACCAAGAGGTTAAAGGGAGTAAGTTAATGTTGCATTACCCAGACAAAGTGTGACCTGACCCTGAGGGAGAGGAAGAAAGAAAAAGGGCTAGAGAGTCAGCAATTGCTATACGTGCCTAATCCAGTAAAAGCTAGTGTCCCACCACCTAGTCAAGAGAGTGAAGAGTCACCACCCCCAAAGTTCAAAGAGGCTACAAACACAGTCTCTCCCTCCTGAACTGGGCAAGGCACTAATTTTGGCTGAGGAGCTACCAAGCCTGGGGCAGGACAATTTCCCTTCTGACAATATCCCACGGGAGTTAATCAGCAAGAGCCTCTGGCTGGATATTACTGAGCATGAAGCCCTTTTTCCACATCTGATTTACTGAATTGGAAAAGTTCCAGTCCTTCCTACAGGGAAGATCCCCAGAAGATGACTGAACAGTTACCACTATTTTTGCCACCCATTGCCCCACCTGGGCTGATGTGCAAGCCCTCCTAAATATTATGCTTACTGCAGATGAGAGAAGGCTAGTATTAGACAAAGGAGAAAAAAAAGCACTTTCATGATGAAAGCCCTGATGATACCCTAAACCCTGATGAGCTGATTCCATGCAGTGACCCAAATTTGGACCCAAATGAGGCCAGTGTAGCTGGAGATAATTGTCTGTAGCATTGTAAAAGGTGTATTCTAAAGGACATTAGGTAGGGGTGCTGAGACCTCAAAGTCTGAACAAAGTGCAGGAACTTCAGCAGAAACCTAATGAGGACCCCTCCGAATTTATGGAACAGATCTGTCAAATGTATAGAAAGTATACAGACTTAGATCCACAGGACCCCAAAAATGTCAGAATGGTAAACATGACTCTTACAAGGCAAAGTGCCCCCAGACATCAGAAAGAAGTTCCAAATGTGGAAGGGGCTATCAGAATGAATGCTTCTCAGTTAATTGACATTGCATTCAATGTCTATAATAGCAGGGAATCCAAGGAAACTAAGGCTCTATGGCAGGCAGCAATACTTAGAGCCACTGTGGTAGGAAACCCAAAGAAAAAGGGACCCCTGAGGCAGAAGGAAAATATAGGAAAGGATCAATGCCAGGAGACAGGGCATTGAAAGAAAGACTGCCCCAAGTTGATTAAGAAGGAGCTTAGGTCACTTATGGCTGTTAAGCCTGAAAACGAATCCAAAGAGGACTGAGGGGCCCAAGACTCCTGATGGCTCCAACCCTGTCTGACATTAAGATTTTCCCTCAGGAGCCTTGGGTAAATTCGACAGTGGGGAAATGAAAATTGGACTTCTAAATCCATATGGGTGCTGCTTACTCGTCAATTAATATCCCAATTACTGAACCTTTTTTGAGACTGAGTTGCTCTATCGCCCAGGCTGGAGTGCAGTGGCATGATCTCAGCTCACTGCAACCTCTGCCTCCTGGGTTCAAGCAATTCTGCCTCAGCCTCCCAAGTAGGTGGGAATACAGGCATGCCTCACCATGCCCAACTAATTTTTGTATTTTTAGTAGAGACAGGGTTTCACCATGTTGGCCAGTCTGGTCTCAAACTCCTGACCTCAAGTGATCTGCCCATCTTGGCCTCCCAAAGTGCTGGGATTACAGGCATGAGCCACCACACCCGGCCTTACTGAACTTTTTGACACCTCTGTCAATATAGTTGGGGTGAGCGGAAAGCTAAAATCAGAATAGTTCTTTCACCCTCTATCCTGGAAGGTGGGAAATGGCTTAATAACTCATTGGTTTCTTTTTTCCTTTTGTTTTTTGAGACAGGGTCTTGCTCTGTCACCCAGGCTGAAGTGCAGTGGTGCGATCTTGGCTCACTGCATCCTCCGTCTCCCAGGTTCAAGCAATTCTCTGCCTGAGCCTCCTGAGTAGCTGGGATTACAGGCGCCTGCCACCGCGCCCAGCTAATTTTTTTGTATTTTTAGTAGAGGTGGGGTTTCACCATCTTGGCCAGGCTGGTCTTGAACTCCTGACCTCGTGATCCACCCGCCTCGGCCTCCCAAAGTGCTGGGATTACTGGTGTGAGCCAAGGTGCCCGGCCTCATCAGTTTCCTTATGTGCTGGACTGCTCGATCTCTCTGCTTGGTAGAGACCTCTTATGTAAGTCACAGGCATGAGTTGTCTTTGACCCAGAGATGCGCCAGATGTGCCTCCAGGTACCCTCAGAACACAGATTGTGGCGACAGGCCCTCCTGATGAAATCGGAGACTTCACACCTTAAGGTAGAGATGATTCCACAGGAAGTCCTCAACAAGGTAAAGCCGGAAGTATCAGCATCCAACCAACCAAGGCGGACAATTAATGTGAATCCAGTAGAAATCAAGCTGAAGGAAGGGACCCAACCTGTTCGAAAGCAACAATACGCCTTAAAGAAAGAGGCCCTAGAAGGCATCCAGCTGGTACATTCTGATTCTTGTGGCATGTCTTAATAAGACTTTGTCAGTCTCCATAGAATATGCCCATTCTGCCAGTAAAGAAATCTCATCCATGCAAGTACAAATTCATGCAAGATATAAGGGTGATCAGTGATACTGTAGAAGACACCCACCCCACTGGGGCCAATCAATACACTATTTTTATCTTCCTGTCCAGAGACCATGAATGGTTTAGAGTATTAGATTTGAAGGATGCTTTCTTTTGCATACCAGTGAATGCAGAAAGCCAATTATTGTTTGAGTGGACAGACTCTGAAACAGCCGCACAATTTCAATATTGTTGGGCAGTGCTTCCTCAAAGGTTTAAAAATTCCCCAACTGTATTTGGGGAAGCACTGGCTCAGAACTTAAGAGACTTACAATTGGAAAATGGGGTACTGCTACGGTATGCGGATGATTTGCTAATCTCCAGCTCCTTGAAGCAAGAATGTCAGGATAACACTGTAAAAACTCTAAACCATTTGGCAGCCTGTGGGTACAAGGTCTTAAGCAAAAGGGCACAGGGGTACAGATATGCAAACAAACCATGGGATACCTAAGATTTCTGTTACAGAGAAACCAGAGCCCTGACGGTGGA
This sequence comes from Pan paniscus, assembly GCF_029289425.2. Taxonomy (NCBI): domain Eukaryota; kingdom Metazoa; phylum Chordata; class Mammalia; order Primates; family Hominidae; genus Pan; species Pan paniscus. Next base: position 80,451,096 of record NC_073255.2, on the reverse strand, counting down.
GAGGCAAAATGCAGTTGCCTCTATCATGACACCCACAACCGGAAAGCAGCTAAGGGGCTTCCTGGGAAGGGCAGGGTTCTGCAGAATCTGGATTTCCAATTATGGCTGAAGGTAAAGCTGCTATATGAAGTGATAAAAGGGGCCAACCACAACCCCTTTAAATGAGAGCTGTAACACCAGAATGCGTTTAAACAATTAAAGCTTAAGATGACATCTACCCCATCTCTGAGGCTGCCAAATCCTCATAAACCCTTGCAACTTTATGTGCATGAAAGACTGGGTCTGGCACTCGGGATCCTAACACAAAAACTAAAAGAAATATTGCAACCAGTGGCTTATTTGTCAAAAGGATTGATACAGTGGCAAGGGGCTGGCCCCCTTGTCTCAAAGCAGTAGCTGCCGCCTGCTTGTTGCTCAAGGTTGCTGAGAAGCTGACTTTGGGTCAGCCCATCGTGATTTATGTGCCCCATCAAGCCTGGTGTTATTTGAGCAGAAGGGTGGCTACTGGCTGACGGTTGTCAGATTAGGCTGATATCGGGCCATCCTGCTTGATAATCCCGCAGTAAAACTGCAGACCACTGGAGCCTCAAACCCTGCCATTTTGCTGCCACCTACTGGGGAACAAAGGAACTAGTACACAACTGCCTAGAGGTTATAATCAAGTATTTTCTGGTCTCCCAGATCTAAAGGATGCAGCCCTCCCCTATGTAGACTGGTTGCTGTTCATGGATGGAAGCAGCTTAGTCACCAACAAAGGAGAAATGCTGCCTATGCTGTAATAACTCTCTTGGAGGTAATAGAGGCAAGAACACTCCCGACAGGGACTTCTGTGGAAAAGGCTGAGTTAGTCGCTTTTACCAGAGCCTTGCAACTGTCCCAAGGTGAGAGCACCAATATCTACACTGATTCCAAATACTCCTTCATGATAGTTCATGCACACAGAGCTATTTGGAAGGAAAGGGGACTGCTGAAAGCTGATAATACTGAAATTTAATATGCTAAGCAAGTGTTGGAGCTGTTGGAAGCAGTAACAGCGTCAAGAAAAATAGCTGCTATGCATTGCCCAGGCCATAAGAGCAGCGATTTCAAACCAGCTAGGGGGAACACCTTCACCTACTGCACAGCCAGGCATCTAGCCAGCACCAGTGCCAAGGTCCAGGCACCTTTGATTTCCCAAGTAGATTTGGCAGCTTTCAAACCCCAGTGTAGTTTGAGGATGAAAAGATTGCCAAGGACAAAGGGTTTATTTAAGACAAGAAAGGCTGGAAAGTAAATAACAAGGGCCTGGTTTGGGTGCCAGCACACCTTCCTTCAACCCAATGCTAAAATATATTCATGATAGCATGCATTTTGGATGAGATGCCTCATTAACTTTTGTGCAAAAATATATGAAGGAAAAGGCTCACTTAAGAAGTATAATACAACATTGCTACCTTTGTGCTGAAAATGAGACCAATAACTATAGCAAAGGACAACCCAGACAACAGGCGAGAGGGAAGCATCTACTAGAAAATTGGTAGATTGACTTTGCTCAAATGCCACTTGCCCCTGGAAGGTACAAATACCTCTTAGTTGTAGTGGACACTCTCAGGCTGGGTGGAAGCCTACCCATACATACCAAGTGGCCAACAGAGGTAGTTAAAGTGCAGCTAAAGAACATCATACCCCGATATGGGCTCCCTGACATTATCCATAGTGACAATGGGCCTTCATTTACCTCGGAAATAACCCAACAAGTAAGCAAAACAGTAGGAATAAAATGGAAGCTGCACTCGGCATGGAAGCCTCAATCCTCTGGACAGACTGAAAGAATGCATCATACTTCAAAGACAATTCTTGCTAAGCTATGTCAGGAAGCTCAGTTAAAATGGATTCAGGCACTGCTCTGGGTAAGAATGGCCCCCAGAAATGGGATTAAGTTCTTATGAAATTATTTTCGGGAGGCCCTTTGTAGCCTTGTCCTGGGTTGCTAGAGTGTCACTGGATACAGAATTAGCTATTAAAACTTATGTCACTCAGGACGAACTCTTAATGATTTGCATAAGTTTGCTTCTTAGAGGAATGACACAGATTTTGTAGGAGACCGCCACCCATTTCAGCCTGGTGATCAAGTGCTGCTGAAGGAATGGAGGGAAGCTGATCCTGCCCAACAACTACAGGAAAAATGGAAAGGGCCCTACGATGTGCTGTTGACTACTGACTTGGCACTGAAGCTGACAGGCATCAAACCCTGGGTTCATCATATGTGAGTGAAGAAATTCCAGTCACCTGGGGTATCCACAATGGAAACACCTGCAACCACTCAATGGGAAGTGGAGCCCCTAGAGGACTTAAAGTTTCTATTCAGAAAATGATACAGATTTCTTTTATGCTATGTTTCCTTTTATACCTCTTACTGTTTCGTTACACACTTGTAACCTCTGTCTACAATGGGCACAGGACTATGCAGACAGCCTCCAGCAGGATTCCTGTTGGGTCTGTGGCCTATTACTGCTTTCTAGTACCACAGGTCTGCCTTGGTGGGTCTCACCTGTGCAAGGAAAAGATTGGGTGTACCTACAAACTTTTCCGGGAAATTTGAAAACTGGATTGGGTTGCAAATGACTGGGATAACTAAAGCAAATGTGTCAGAATGGCCCATAAATGAGACTTTAAGTGACCCAGGACACAAAAAGCCATTCTCTTTAATAGAACAAGGGACAAAGTTATAGCATTAGCTACTCCTTTATTAGATTCAAAAGTGCCCATCCAAACCTTCAAGCCCCAAAATGTTTGATACAAGAATGGCTTTCTCCAAATCTGGGATGGGTGCATTTGGTTAACTGCTCCTACTGGACATTTAAGGCAAATAGCTTCCTTGTTCTGGGAGCAATGAAAACATTTCCTTGACCATTGGCCTAATGCAACTCAGATTATAGGATGGATTCCTTCTGAGTGGTACCAATATATTATAGTACTCCAGCAGAGGGATGTGTTCACCATAGATTGGTCTTAATGGCCTGGCCTAAATTGGTATCCTCCCAACAGGACTTTGCAGCACCAACCTGTGGCCGCAGCTTCCCTTGGGCTGGTAGGGATGTTGCACTCTAGGCTTCCCATAGGCATAAGGTTGTTAGGTAAAAACCATACAAAATCTGCCCAATCTTCCACATATGATTAACAGATGGACCAGGTCAGTCTTTCACTGGTACAACCATCAATCTGCAATATTCATGCTCTTAATAGGATTAGAAAATGTTATATGGCACATAGAGGCATTAGCCAACTTTACTCAGTGGGCTCTAAGTGACAGCTTCCAAAGCATCTCTCTTATAAATACTGAAATGTATCATATGTGAAAGGCTATTTTGCAAAATCGAATGGGCTTAGACATTCTTACTGCAGCCCAAGGGGGATCTCATGCCCTCATCAAAACTGAATGCTGTGTGTATATTCCGAATAATTCTAGGAACATCTTTCTAGTACTGAAGGGTATACGTTAGCAAATTATAGCCATTTCCAGCCCACAGTTATCACAAAATGATTGGCTCGCATCATGGCTCAGCACAGAACCTTCTTGCTGGCAGGAAGTCCTGGCATTCTTTACTATTTTCCTAGGCTTAAGTATATCTCTGTGGTGTGTAATGTATTGCTGCTATGCGCTGTGTGCTGTTTCACAACATTCCCAAAACTCATGCCATTATGTTTCAGCAGGTGCTGCTGGTAAAAGCCTGAGGCCAATAGTATTTCCAAGAGCAAATGAACCTCTGCCACTCCAATCCCATGTTCACTGCCCCCTAACAGTGACCCCCCTCAGCAGGAAGTAGCCAGAATGATCATGACGTCCCACATCCCTGCAGTCCCTCCAGCTTAGGCATGATAGAAATCATGCGCAAATTGACAGTGGGGATTGTGGCAGGCCAGTTCTTCCTAACAGTCACACAGACAGGCCTCCATAGCACTCCAGTTATACATTCAAACTACCACAGCATCTGCCTTAACATTAAGGTAGCAGTTAAACCTAGGGAAATTGATGCCCCAACAGCAAAGCCAGAAATGAAACATATGTTTGGTAAGAATCTTGCCCAGGCTTCTGAAACTTGAGGCAAGTCAAGATAATAAAGAAAGAAAGCCCTACATTCCTCGTACCAAGACCCATCTTGGGTCAGATAAATTTACTGGGGGTCTGAAGCAACTCTCCAGACCCAAACCATAGGTAAGACAGGATGGAAGTAATCACACTGGTACCGGGGCCCTCACAAATTAAGTAGATTTAGGGGACATTTATGGGCTCTGATCTTTTAGTTAAAACAAAATTAATCCCCCATAAACTTAGGCGAGTATAATATTACACGTAGGCATATAGTTTGAAATATATATAAGCACTGGAAGAACTTTAGAATCTTGAGTTGGTCTGGTGAATTATCTCTGACTTTCTCCCTGTACCCAGTTACAGAAATAAACTCTCTTCTTTTCCAGTTTGCCTGCATCTTGTTATTGGGTTGCAAGAACATGCAGCTGGACACAGTTCTATCTGGGAACATTAGCCACAGTTACATATGGCTTTGCAAAGGGAAATAGCAAAAATAGTTTATAAGTTGTTTTCTAAGCATTACATTAAAATAACATAAGCAGCCAGGCGTGGTGGCTCATGCCTGTAATCCCAGCACTTTGGGAGGCCGAGGCGGCCGGATCACCTGAGGTCAGGAGTTCGAGACCAGCCTGGCCAACATGGTGAAACCCCATCTCTACTGAAAATACAAAAATTACCCGGGCATGGTGGCAGGCACCTGTAATCCCAGCTACTCGGGAGGCTGAGGCAGGAGCATTGCTTGAACCCGGGAGGCAGAGGTTGCAGTCAGCTGAGATCACGCCATTGCACTCCAACCTGGGGGACAAGAGTGAGACTTAGTCTCAAAAAAAAAAAAAATTACAAAAAATAAAATAACATAAGCTACTGGCTAAGCGCAATGGCTCACGCCTGTAATTCCAGCACTTTGGGAGGCCTAGATGGGTGGATCACTTGAGGTCAGGAGTTCAAGACCAGCCTGAGCAACATGGTGAAATCCCGTATCTACTAAAAAATACAAAAATGAGCTGAGCAAGGTGGCAGGCGCCTGTAATCCCATCTACTCGGGAGACTGAGGCTGGAGAATCTCTTGAACCCAGGAGGCAGAGTTTGTAGTGAGCCGAGATTGCACTACTGCACTCCAGCCTGGGTGACAGAGCGAGACTCCGTCTCAAAAAACTAAAAATAAATAAATAAATAAAATAACATAAACTATTGATTGGCCATGCATTGCACTTTGTGTCACCAATTTCAGGAACACGAAGATGAGTGAGATACTAGTTGGGAAGAAAATATCTAAACAATTGCTTCCAGGCATGGGTGGGGTGGGATGACTTAAGTTTCATATTCATGTCTCTCTGAGTGTGATTGATTTTGCATATGTCACATAGACAGCTCTGAGCTATTTCTCTTGTCTCACAACACAGAATAAATCAATTCTGAGGACAGACCCCTCTTTTCTCCCAGCTGCCACCATGTTATTTTCACCCACTCACGCACATGTGCTCTAGCTCTAGGTAACGACAGGGCCCTGCTTCTCCCAGGACAAAAGTACAAACTCAGGAATTGCACCCACAGTGCTTTTGCTCTGCGGGAACCTAGAGGTTTCCACCAAAAACCCAAACATATGCCTAGAGAACTCCTGGCATATCCTTGCCCCAACACCCTGAATCAGTGGCAGTAATGTGGTCCCTTTATGCACCTAGGCTTCTGGACCACTTGATTATACTCTCATCCTTATGGAAACAGAAATAAGTCAGAGCATAACCCTGCCTAGGCCAGTATTTGTAGCACAAACCAGTCCTTCCAGCAACTCTTCATTGTCCCTCACACGTCTGTCCTAAATAGCATTTTTTTCTCTTCTGACATTTTATTTTCCACAGACTTTATTTCAAGTGCATACAGTGTGGCCGAGGCTACCCCTCAGGTGCCTGAGTCCAGACTTACTGGAATTCAAATACCCATGAGTTTAAGACCAACTTCCCTGGACTTGGCTGTTGAAAGCATAAATACAAATTAGAAATATAAGACTTAATTTTCCAACTTGAAAGTAAGAGTAGAAAATTTGCTCTCCTTCCTTAAAGCATTTAATTCAGAAAACTTTTATATTTAATTTTTTCTCTGCCTCTTTGACATATGTGTTAATATTTTTAATGGCTGAACAGTCCTTTTGTTATTTTTTTCTAGGAAAAGTCTTTCTCTAGGACCTGGAAATGATTGCTCGGAAATGTAAACAGCAAAAAAGTTAGAGCCCTATCGCACAGCTTGCTCCAAGTTTCAAAATTACCTTCTGTCCCTCCTGGACTTGGGACCATTATTTTTCCTTCAGATATGCCAGTCAGCAACCACAGATGGCCTCCCCAATTACCAGGTGAATTTAGGATAAACTGTATATGACACATGGTGCTGTGAAGTGTCCTACTTGAGGACTAATTATGTCTTTCAGTCTGTTATGAGGTTACCTGTAATTTAAATCAGATTCTGGTCTAACTGTGTAATAATAATTTGCTTTCTATTCTACTTTGGAGAGTGTTTGGGGGAGTTGGAGACAATTAAGTTTTCAGTTACATTTTATGAACACTGTCCAGAATTGCCAGACACACTATAAACATATGAGGTGCCCACTAGGCTTCACACTAGAGGGGTCCTTTCCGCTCAGTAACTCACAGTTGTGCAGCAACATGCATGCTGCCCCCAAAATCTGCAGGTAGAGTGGTGTCTCTGCCTATTTGGGATCCACAGTCATGTCAGAGCAGTTAGAGCAGGTTTCCACATAAATAACTTCAGAGGACAGCAGTCAGCCAGTCTACCTCTTTTTATGCCCTTGGCATTCTTTATACCTGAAACTGGTTCAGAGACCATGGGGCCTCGAAACCCATCCAGGCTCACACATGTGCAATAAGTAGCTTTGAGAATCTTAATTCCCCTCATTTTCCTTCTGCCATAATGCTTAGGGAGGCACAGAGTTCACCGCTGCATCCTCACCCTGCTAAGACCCAAATTGGCATCTTCAAATTCTGTATATAGGTCCTAAAAAATGTAAGTTTCATCTGAGAAATGCAAGTAACTTTAATTATCAGGCCCATAGAGACATTAAAAGGAGATTATAATCATGTCCTGCTCCCCTCTTTGAGCTACGTATTTATTTATATATTTATTTATTTATTTATTTATTTTTGAGATGGAGTCTCACTCTGTTGCCCAGGCTGGAGTGCAGTGGTGTGATCTTGGCTCACTGCAACTTCCGCCTCCCGGGTTCAAGTGATTTTCCTGTCTCAGCCTCCTGAGTAGTTGGGATTACAGGTGCGTGCCACCACGCCTGACTAATTTTTGTATTTTTAATAGAGACAGGGTTTCACCATGTTGGCCAGGCTGGTCTCAAACTGCTGACCTCGGGTGATCTGCCCACCTCAGTCTCCCAAAGTTCTGGGATTACAGGTGTGAGCCACTGCACCTGACCTATGTATTCATATCTTGAAACTGCTTGCTTTTGCTACAAATGACTATACATTAACTAATAATACCACACCTGAAATCATAGCCTACACCCTATGTAAGCCAATCACTAATCAATATTATTTCTGTAAATCAATAAGATGTCCTGACAAATAACTTTGTGACAGCCCATGTCCCGTCCTCAATTTTTGCGTTTAAAAATCCACTTGTAACTGCTGCTAGTCAAAGTGCATATTCAGGGAAACTTGAATCTATGCTCCCAGGTTGCAATCCTCAAACTTGGCCCAAATAAACTCTCTACTTGTATTACTTTTGCCTCGTCTTCTTCCTTAGAATGTGTTACAGGAGTCTCCATGAGGGAATCTCTCCTCTGCTTTTACTCCACTTGCTGTAACCCCCCAAAATGCAGAGACAGGTGGATCCCATCTAAAATCTGCACACCTGGAATTTACAAGATAGGGTCAGATTTTGGATTGAGGATGTACAGAAAACTCATGGGGCACATTTGTTTCATCATGAGAGAACAACGTAGAAATCTTAGTGCTCTTCTTTCAGGGTGAGGTCCTTCAAATTTTCCAGATAATGTTTAGTGACTTGCTATAGTTGTGTGATATGTTCCTGGTGTAAACAGAATCTGGTAGCAGAATCTGTAAGTTAAATAAGCACCTTAGCAGAAGGATGTTAGGGCCACACAGTATCCAGAGCTATGACCACAATTAACCCACCTGTAAACTGTGTTACTGTAGTAGAGTATTCCTGTTCTTTTTCTTACCCAAGAGTGAGCTGATCACAAACAAGTGATATCACACCTGGATCCAGGGTCTGCAGCTCCACCAGGGCAGGTTTATTCTTTATTCCGATCATGCAGAGTTAGCTTGAGTCTCTCCTGCCTGGATAACCAGGGGGGCTTCAGCCCAGGCTCACTGGGGACCTTCTCACCAGCACCTGGGAGTCTTTGAGACATTTGGGGATGTGCCGTGCAGATTGGCACAGCTGTGTCAGGCTGACAGCAGGGTCTAATTCTGTTCCCATTTCAGAGGAAGGGGAATGAGTCATCCAGGATTTTTTCCTCCCCTCACAGAAAGAATCTCCTTGGTTGGTACCCAGATGGGTGTTTCTCCAGTTTTCTGGGTAATGAACGAGGAGCTCTGGAGGCAGATTGATAAATCGATTGCTTCCATTAAAAATGAGCATTAGAAAAAACAGATAAAGCAGTCACTATCTCTACAATCCTGGCAGTTTCAGCCTAGAGCACATGGATAAATGGTTGAATTCAGAATTATGGGGTCAGTACAGAGAAGGGAGGTGTACAGGAACTTGGGCTTCCTTTGGGGCCAATTCCCTTACATTGTTCAGAGTTGTTATGTCACCAGCTGAAGGGCTATTGATGCACAGAACGGTTGTTATTGTTATCATTATTTCTATTGCTTTTACCTTGCTAAGAATACATGTTTAGCTTATAATTGTGCTAGAAAACCATAGGGGTTTTTGGTTAAATTAACATGTATGTATGTTATTATAAAACAGACAGAAAATTGGCCAAAATAGATGACAATTCTACAAACTTCAAGTCAAGTTTCCCTTGGACAGACTTAGAAAAGACAGACCTGGAAATACCCCAGCAGCATAGAAATGAGAATCCTGTGGCCCCCTTGTTACTCTAGGCCTGCTTAACTCCATCCTCTTCTGAGGCCTCATCCAGGTCTTGCCCCACCCTGGAATCTCCCCTTACAGACTGATTAAAGGAGATCAGAGTTTTGAGTGGCGGCTTCTGCTGCCTCTCTAGAGCTGCTGCTCACAATTTCCTGAAAGCTAAAAGCAGATAAATGAAAGAGAACTCTCTCTCTCTCTCTTTTTTTTTTTTTTAAATTAAAACAAGTATTTCTAGAGACATATGCCACCTAGCAACCCATTCTCTATTCCTGGAGATCCAGTAGTTGCCCTGCAAGTCACAAGAAAGTAAATATAAATATAACAATTCCTCTAAATTAAGCTTAACCATTCTTTTCTGTATCTCTCCTACTTGTCTAGATAAAATTTTATTATATACATTTTCTTTTTAAAATCAATGTTAGGGCCAGATGTGGTGGCTCACGCCTGTAATCCCAGCACTTTGGGAGGCGGAGGCGGGTGGATCACGTGAGGTTAGGAGTTCGAGACCAGCCTGGCCAACATGGTGAAACCCCGTCTCTACTAAAAATACAAAAATCTGCCAGGTGTGGTGGCATGCGCCTGTAATCCCAGCTACTCAGGAGGCTGAGGCAGGAGAATCACCTGAACCGAGGAGGTGGAGGTTGCAGTGAGCCAAGATTGTGCCACTGCACTCCAGCCTGGGTGACAGAGAGAGACTCTGTCTCAAAAAAATAAATAAAATAAAATAAAATTAATGTTAGGAAAACAGAAGAAGAAACAGAAATGCTGGGCTTTTTATCTAAATTCTGAGAATCATGGGACACTTAGTACCCACCTCCCATGGTATTATGAGGATTCACTCACATAATGTGAGGTTCCCAGCACTGTGCTCTGCAGCATACTGTTGAGCACACGGCATATTCTCAGTGAATACTGCACTGATGCATGTACATATGTTCTTTTCCAAATGCAGGCTCACTCAGACATTGCTGCCTTCTCCAGCCTCTTTAAACTTTAAAGGCCAGCAGAGAATGCCACGTTTCAGGATGGTGATTGGTGGTTTTCACTTTGGACCATAAGCATCCATGTTGTGGTAAGAGTGTTGGGTTGAGTGACTCAGTGCTGTGTCTGCTTTCTCCACCTGAGTGCTACTGATGATGTGTCTGGGGGAGCAGCATGAGCATTAACAGGGGACTTACTAAAAATAGGAAGAATAGGAAGATACAGACAAATATTTCTTATTTGTCTCACGTGTATGAGGAATCTAAAAGGTTGAACTCCTAGACGCAGGGAGTACAAAGGTGGATACCAGAGCCAAGAGGTAGGGAAAATGGAAGATGTTGTTTAAAGGGTACAAACTTTTAGTTATAACATAAATAAGGTTCGTGAATCTAATATATAGCATCATGATTATAGTAGATAATAATGTTTTTGTATACTTGAATACAATAAAGGAAACTATGTAAGATGATACATGTATTCATTAACTTCATTGAATTAATTATTTCACAACTGGCAGGGCACAGTGGCTCACGCCTGTAATCCCAGCACTTTGGGAGGCTGAGGCAGGCAGATCACCTGAGGTCAGGAGTTCGAGACCAGCCTGGCCAACATGGTGAAACCCCATCTCTACGAAAACTACAAAAATCAGCCAGGTGTGGTGGTGGGTGCCTGTAATCCCAGCTACTCGGGAGGCTTAGGAAGGGAGAATTGCTTGAACCCAGGAGGCGGAGGTTGCAGTGAGCTGAGATGTGCCATTGCACTGCAGCCTGGGTGACAGAGCAAGATTTCGTCTCAAAAAAAAAAAAAAAAAAAAAAACAGAAGATACAAAAAATTAGTGTGCCTTGTAATCCCAGCTACTGGGGAGGCTGAGGCAGAAGAATCGCTTGAACCCAGGAGGCAGAGGTTGCAGTGAGCCGAGATTGTGCCATTGCACTCCAGTTTGGGCAACAAGAGTGAAACTCTGTCTCAAAAAAAAATTATTTCACAATTTATATACATATTAAGTGCTCATTTAATATGGGCACAGGATGGGCATGGTGGCTTATGTCTATAATCCCAGCACTTTGGGGGGGCCAAGGTAGCCACATCACTTGAGATCAGGAGTTTGAGACCAGTGTGGGCAACATGACAAAATTCCATCTCTACAAAACTAAAAAAAAAAATAAGCCAGATGTGGTGGCTTGCACCTGTACTCCCAGCTATTTGGGAAGCTAAGGTGGGAGGATCAATTGGGCTTAGGCGATTAAGGTTGCAGTGAGGCATAATCACACCAGTGTATTCCAGCCTGGGTAACAGAGCCAGACTCAGTCTCAAAAACATCATTATATTGTGTACAATAGTTATCCATTTTTTATTTGTGAAAAAATCTAAGTTGGCCGGGCACAGTGGCTCATGCCTGTAATCCCAGCACTTTGGGAGGCCAAGGCAGTCAGCAGTTCGAGACCAGCCTGGCAGTCAGCAGTTCAAGACCAGCCTGGCCAACATGGTGAAACCCCGTATCTACTAAAAAATACAAAAATTAGCTGAGCGAGGCGGCAGGTGCCTGTAGTCCCAGCTACTCGGAAGGCTGAGGCAGAAGAACCACCTGAACCCGAGAGGCAGACGTTGCAGTGAGCTGAGATTGTGCCATTGCACTCCAGTCTGGACAACAGAGCAAGACTCTGTCTAAAAGACAAAAAAAGAAAAAGAAAAAAAAAAACCAGAAAGAAAGAAAATAGAGAGTAAAAAGAACTGGCTCTGACATATATGAGTGACTGGATTTGTCCAGTAAAATAATTTTTAACACAGAAATACTCTCTAATTTATTCTCTAATGCTGAAGAAGAATGGCAAAACATCCACTAAACCAGAGTAGTGAGTATGCTTTTGTGGATGAGACAGCATAAAATTTAGCACATTAACCCATGCATATATATTTTTTACTGATATATTTACATTATACAGGCTAAGTTGTGATTTTTTTTTTTTTAATGTTTTGAGACAGAGTCTCACTCTGTCACTCTGGCTGGAGTGCAGTGATGAGATCTCGTCTTACTGCAACCTCTGCCTCCTGGGTTCGAGCAATTCTCCTGCCTCAGCCTCCTGAGTAGCTGGGACTACAGGCGCCCAACACCACGCCTAGCTAATTTTTGTATTTTTAGTAGAGACAGGGTTTCACCATGTTGGCCAGGATGGTCCGGATTTCCTGACCTTGTGATCCACCCGCCTCAGCCTCCCAAAGTGTTGGGATTACAGGCGTGAGCCACCAAGCCTGGCTGAATATTTCTTATATGAAGAAGTTATGGTCAGTTAGAAGGTATGCCTCAAATTTTAATGTGTAAAACAATGAACTGGAGATCTTGTTAAAATGCAGGTTTTGATTCAGAAGATCTGGGCTCAATCCTGAGTTTCTGAATTTCTAATAAGCTACCCAGTGATGCCAATGCTTTTGGCCCAAGGAGAATATCCTGTCAAATATTAAGTACATGGCAGAGCCTGGGTTTATCCCAGTACACAAAGGTGAGAACTTCCGTTTTCTAAAGCAAGCCATAAGCAAGGAGAATTTGAAAAGAATTGGGAGACTCCAGATTACATGTGATGATTTATGAACATCAGTTGGTAAATCTCCTAAAGTTACTTATTAATAATAAAGAGAAAAATCATTAACTCTACAGTTAAAAAAATCTGTCAGCACCTTATCCAACAGAATAAAATTAACATGAACTGTAATAGAAAGAATTGGTATAAGTGCTAATGCACACAGAGGGCACAATATCACTGCTGTAAATTTTTTTTTTTTTTTTTTTTGAGACGGAGCCTCATTCTGTCGACAGGCCAGAGTGCAGTGGCACAATCTTGGCTCACTGCAGCCTCCACCTTCCAGGTTCAAGTGATTCTCCTGCCTCAGCCTCCCGAGTAGCTGGGACTACAGGTGTGCACCACCACGCCCAGCTAATTTATATATTTTCAGTAGAGATGGGGTTTCACCATGTTGGCCAGGATGGTTTTGATCTCTTGACCTCATGATCCACCCACCTCGGTCTCCCAAAGTGCTGGGATAACAGGTGTGAGCCACCGCACCCAGAGCTGTGATATTATTGAACACAAAGAAGTAAATTACAATCTGAATCTAATTATAGAGATACATTAGCTTTATTCAAAGATTAAGCTACAGAAATAGCCCAGGTTCTGTAATCTTTAGTAAATGTAGTTAAATATTTTTTCTTTAGCATCGTAAAAAGTAAGTGTCTTCTAAGTATTCTTTTGTTCAAAACTTTCGGAGAAATTCTGGGGAATTAATGCCATCCTCTTTCCACATTTCCTTAATTCTGTTACGCATGGAGCAGATGGAGCATCCAGATGGGACCTAAGGAGCATGTGTTCCCCTTCTTCACCAATATCTGAGGGCATGACCCTATCCCCAACAGAAATCTTCGGTGTTCATGCCTGCTCTTGTTGATCTGTCACAAAGAGAACATTCTTTTGAGACAGGCTGTCACTCTGTCATGTAGGCTAGGTACATTGGCATGATCATGGCTCACTGCAGCCTCAGCATCCTGGGCCTAAGTGATTCTCCCAACTCAGTCTCCTAAGTAGCTGGGACCACAAATGTGTGACATCATGTCAGCTAATCTGTTTTATTTTTGTAGAGGCAGGGTTTCCCTATATTGCACAGGCTGGTCTCAAACTCCTTGACTCAAGAAATTCTCCCATCTCAGCTTCTCAAAGTGCTGGGGTTACAGGTGTGAGCCAGCATGGCTAGCCAAATGGAACACTTTTAATATTGCATGCAATACATTCATAGTGAGGTTTGGTCATGGTGTGTATAAAGCCTGAATGGAGAGAGTAGAGGGAAGGTTCTGGTATATAGAGGAGAGAAATTTTGCAGAGCTCTTTGACCACCACAGGAAGAAAAGGGGAAAATGTAGTTGAAAAAAAAAACACATAGGCAGGAATATCACAAGTAGAGAAGTAAAGGTTTTTGAAGTTCTAAACATGTAACATTCCAGGAGGAAAAGTGGACACAGCCCCTGAACTGGGACACATTTACCCAAAACCCAGTCATTTTATTCTCTTTTTTACTTCTTCTCTGAGATTCCTTGTCAGGTGAGATCCTCTGGAAAAAATAAAACTTGCTTTTTTTTTTTTTTTTTGAGACTGAGTCTCACTCTGTCATCCAGGCACCCAGTGGTGCGATCTCTGCTTACTGCAACCTCCGCCTCTCGGGTTCAAGTGATTCTCCTGCCTCAGCCTCCTGAGTAGCTGGGGTTACGGGTGCACACCATCATGCGCGGCTAATTTTTGTATTTTCAGTAGAGGCTGGGTTTCACTGTGTTGGTCAGGCTGGTCTCAAACTCCTGACCTTGTGATCCGCCCACCTCAGCATCCCAAAGTGTTGGGATTACAGGAGTGAGCCACCATGCCCGGCCAAAACTTGCATCTTGAGAATATTCCTGTAAAGGCATCAACACAACCCCTTCACCTGCTACCACTGCACCCACAGGCAGAAGGATGTAGAAGTGCATAAAAAGTCACACTTCTCTGTCTTTTATCCCAGGAGAGAGTCAGAAACAGTGAGCTCCTACATAAAGATCAACATTTGTTTCTCCTTTCCCTCCTGCAAGTGCCTGTCTCTGCCAAAGATTTCAGTAATTTCTGCTTCAGCAATGGGAATAATGGCTGCACTGGCCTGCTTCTATCAAACCCAAGCAGAGCAGGGTCTGCAACTTTCCTTTGAAACAAGGGCTGACGGGAGGCGGAGGTTGCAGTGAGCCGAGGTTGTGCCACTGCACTCTAGCCTGGGTGATGACAGCAAAACTCCATCTCAAAAAAGAAAAAAAAATAGAAATAAGGGCTGAATTCAGTTCTCATGAATGTCTCTAGGAGCCCTCAGGCATGATCCTGACCTCACATTAGAACCACAAGGGCACTTAATTAAAACAACATAGACGCTCCCATCCAGATCAACAGACATAATCTGTGAGGAGGCATGGGTGATGGGATTTTTTAAAAACTGGCTATGTAATCCTAATTAGAAGTCTGAGCTAAGAGCCACTTAGCTAAGCATTGCCTCTCAAGCTTCAATGTGCATATAAATCATTTGTTATTCTGCGGCCTACTCTAAGTAATGAGTAGGTGAGTCCATAAGTTAGCTTTTTTAGTATCGTCCTATTTCAATCAGCATATTTTTCTTCAGGTTTATCCATATTGTCAGACTGACTAAATAATACTTCATTGAGTATATATACAACATGTTTTCTTGATCCATGCAGCATTCAACAACATTTAGGTTGTTTTTATATCTTGGCAATTTTGAATAATGCTGCAAGTAACATGGGGATCCAAATACTCAAGATACTAATTTTATTTCTATGTATTATATATATACACAGAAGTGGGACTGATGTATGGTAGTTCTGTGGGGTTTTTTTCTAAATAATCTCCACACTGATTTTTATAATGACTACCAATTTATAACTCATTAACAGAGTACAGAATTTTTTTCACACCCTTTTCAAAACATTATATATTTTTCTTTTTTTTTGTATAAACTCTGGGAGCACAAGTGTAATTTTATTACATGAATAGATTGCAGTGGTGAAATTAGTGCTTTTAGGATATTCATTACCTGAGTAACATACATGTCTCATTTTTTTTATATTAGCCATCTTAACAAGTGTGAAGTGATAGCTCATCATGATTTTAATTTGCATTTGCCTGATGATTGGTCATGCTGAGCAGTTTTTCATATATCTGTTGGCCATTTCTATGTCTTTACTAAAAAAAATTATTCCTTTACCTATTTTTATTTTTTTATTTTTTGAGACAGAGTCTCACTCTGTTGCCCAGGCTGGAGTGCAGTGGCGTGATCTTGGCTCACTGCAACCTCCGTCTCCCAGGTTCAAGTGATTCTCTTGCCTCAGACTCCCGAGTAGCTGAGATTACAGGCGTGCACCACCACATCTGGATAATTTTTGTATTTTTAGTAGAGACAGGGTTTTGCCATATTGGCCAGGCTGGTCGTGAACTCCTGACCTCAAGTGATCTGCCCACCTCGGCCTCCCAAAGTGCTGGAATTACAGGCATGAGCAATGGCGTGATCTCAGCTCAACTGCAACCGCCGCCTCCCGGGTTCAAGTGATTCTCCTGCCTCAGCCTCCTGACTAGCCGGGGTTACAGGCACGTGCCATCACGCCTGGCTAATTTTTGTATTTTTAGTAGAGATGGGGTTTCACCATATTGGTCAGGCTGGTCTCAAACTCCTGACCTCGTGATCTGCCTGCTTTGGCCTCCCAAAGTGCTGGGATTACATGCGTGAGCCACCGTGCCCGGCCTCCTTTACCTATTTTTAAATCGGGTTATTATTATTATATTTATTATTGTTGTTTTCACCTTTGATTTGTATGAGTTATTTATATATTTTGGATATTAACCACTTAACAGATATATGGTTTGCAATTATTATCTCCCATTTTGTAATTTTTCTTGTTGTATTCTGTTTAGAAACTTTTAAGTTTGATGTAGTCCAAGTTGTTTATATTTGCTCTTGTTTTTGTACTTTTGTTACCATTTCCCAAAAAATTACCGTCAAGACCAATATAGAGGAGGTTTACCATATGTTTTCTTTTTGAATTTTAAAGGATTCATGTGTTTTATTTAAGTCTTTATTTTACGTTGAGTTAATTTTTGGGTATAATTTAAGAAAAATGGTCTAATGTCATGCTTTTGCTTGCAGATATCCATTTATTTAGCACCAAATATTGAAGAGACTATGCTTTCTGCATTGTGCATTCTTAGTACCCTTATTGAAGATTAACTGACCTAATATAAATAGGTTTTTTTCTGGGTCCTCTACCATGTTCCATAGGTTCTTTTGTCCACTTTTATGTGCATGGCATCACGTTTTTATTACTGTAGTCTTGAAATATAGTTTGAAATCAAAACTATAATGCCCTCAACTGTTTTCTTCTTTCTCAAGATTGCTTTAGCTATTCAAAGTCTGTTAGAGTTTCATATAAATTTTAAGCTTATATTTTCTATCACTGAAATAGGTCACTAGAATTTTGATAGGAAATTCATTGAATCTATAGATTGCTTTGGATAACATGAAAACTTTAACAGTATGTATTCTTCCAATCTATAAATGTGGCACAATTTTACATGTGTGTTCTCCAATTTTTATTAATATCTTTTATTTTTCATCATAAAGGTCTTTTATCTGGTTTAATTTCTAAGAAATTTATTATTTTGATGCTTTTTTAATTAATTTTTTTTTTTTTTGGAGATGGAGTCTCGCTCTGTCACCCAGGCTGGAGTGCAGTGGTGTGATCTCGGCTCACTGCAACCTCCGCCTCCCAGGTTCAAGCAATTCTTCTGCCTCAGCCTCCCGAGTAGCTGGGACTACAGGTGCATGCTACCACGCATGGCTAATTTTTTTGTGTTTTAGTAGGGATGGGGTTTCACCATGTTGCCCAGGCTGGTCTCGAACTGCTGAGCTCAGGCAATCTGCCCACTTCGACATCCCAAAGTGCTAGGATTACAGGCATGAGCCACCGCACCCAGCCTTGATACTATTTTAAATGAGATTATTTTTTTCTTTTTTATTGGATAGTTTGTTGTTAGTGTATGAAAACAATTGATATTTGTATGCCAATTTTATATTCTGCTAATTTACTGCATGCATTTATTATGTTAAACAGCTTTTTGGTGTACTATTTATTGTGTTGTTTTTTTTTTTTTTGAGATGGAGTTTCGCTCTTGTTGCCCAGGCTGGAGTGTAATGGCGTGATCTTGGCTCCCGGCAACCTCTGCCTTCGGGGTTCAAGTGATTCTCCTACCTCAGCCTCTCAAGTCGCTGGGATTACAGGCATACACCAATATGACAAGCTAATTTTGTATTTTTAGTAGAGATAGGGTTTCTCCATATTGGTCAGGCTGGTCTCGAACTCCCAATCCCAGCTGATCCACCCGCCTCGGCCTCCCAAAGTGCTGGGATTACAGGCGTGAGCCACTGCGCCAGCTATTTATTGTTTTCTATATATAAGAGTATGTCATCTACAAACAGTGACATTTTTCTTTTTTTTTTTTTATTTCAGATGGCTTTTTTCATTTTATTGCCACATTGTTATACTTAGGATTTTCAGTAATATGTTAAAATAGAAGTATTTGAATTAGACATAATGTAGTCTTCTTGTAAATCCTTTCTTATTTTGAGCAGACTTTGCTTTCAGAACTTTGTTTTGTAGGGCAGATACCAGGGCAGGGTTCTGCAGTTGGGTTCACATAAGGTAGGCCTGTTACAAGATGTGTAGATGAGTGTGGCTCCTTCTGAGTACCTGGGAGGGTTTCCTCGGGTCTCTGTGTAGGTTCCCAAGTAGGCAGGACTGTCCATGAACTGTGGCTAAGATGGCTACAACTGAGTCACAGACCTGCTTCAGAGGTCACAGTAAAGACTAAAGGCCAAGTTCTGTAGGCCTGCCTCCATGACCATGACTGAGTGTCCTGAGGTCTCTGGGAAGGACTGCTTCTAGACCGTGGCTAGAAGGCATCAGAGATGATTACAGAGTCACTTCAGAATATTCAATGTGACTGAGTTGAGTGAGTCATTTTCTGGTCTGTAACCAAGATCAGGAGCCCTCAAGTTTGCCACCTGAATGAGGGCCTGCCTTCCCAATACAGCCCTCCTCAGTCTTGGGCTTTTGCAGGGCATCACAATACTCTCCCTGGATCCCAAAACTCTCATAAAGGCACTTTTGTCCATGGATGGCAGCAAAATTATTGTTGCTCTGGCAGGATAAACAAGAGTGACCCCCCCTATTTCCACATTCCTGCTGATGTCACTCTCCCAATATGGTTTCACTTTCTATTTTTCTGTCTTTCAAATTTGTCTGTAATTTTAGATTCAAAGGTTCAGAACAATATACTGTAATTTACATGTTATGTAAGAAGTTAATTAGCTACTAGGCACTCCTTATTTATTAGAATGTTCATTTGTAAGTTTTATAGTAGCCAAAAATACATCAAGATTTTCATTTTCTCAACCTATATCGAAATTATTATATAATTTATTCCAAAATTTTTATTTTATATATCAGTGACTCATGTTTTCAACATACACATTTTTACTTTATTTAGAAGTCTAAGGCTTTTTTTTTTTTTTTTTTTTTTTGCTTCTAAAGACTGGATTGCAGACTTTTAATTTTGTGTAAAAATAGCATCAGTATATTAATAGTAAGAAATTATCTTTACTGTCTTTAAATGCTTATTAAAATTTACTTATTAGAGCATTTTCTTATTGACTGTAGTGCATTTTCTGTAAAATTTTACTGCCAAAGCAGGATTTAGACTATGATATAGCTGTTAAGTGCTGCTGTCATTTCCTGTGCTCAAAATAAAGTTGTTTCTTGACCGGGCATGGTGGCTCATGCCTGTATTCCCAGCACTTTGGGAGGCCGAGGCGGGTGGATCACCTGAGGTCAGGAGTTCAAGACCAGCCTGGCCAACTTGGTGAAACCCCCATCTCTACTAAAAATACAAAAATTAGCCGGGCATGGTGGTGGGCACCTGTAATCCCAGCTACGTGGGAGGCTGAGGCAGGAGAATCACTTCAACCTGGGAGGCGGAGGTTGCAGTGAGCTGAGATTGTGCCATGGCACTCCAGCCTGGGCGACGGAGTGAGACTCCATCTCAAAAAAAGATAAATAGGCCGGGCGCGGTGGCTCACGCTTGTTATCACAGCACTTTGGGAGGCCGAGGTGGGCAGATCAAGAGGTCAGGAGATCGAGACCATCCTAGCTAACACGGTGAAACCCCGTCTCTACTAAAAATACAAAAAATTAGCCGGGCGTGGTGGCGGACGCCTGTAGTCCCACCTACTCTGGAGGCTGAGGCAGGAGAATGCCATGAACCCGGGAGGCAGAGCTTTCAGTGAGCAGAGATTGCACCACTGCACTCCAGCCTGGGCAACAGAGCAAGACTCTGTCTCAAAAAAAAAAAAAAAAAGATAAATAAAATAAAATAAAGTTGTTTCTTAACTATACCTGTCTGCTATTCTCCTGTAGCAACCAGGGATGATTGGTTTCATACATGTTAAAATAAATAAATAAATCAAGAATAAAAAGGACCAGGTGCGGTGGCTATCATGCCTGTAATCCCAGCAAATTGGGAGGCCGAGGCAGGTGGATCACTTGAGGTCAGGAGTTTGAGACCAGCCTAGTCAGCATGGTAAAAGCACATCTCTACTAAAAATACAAAAATTGGCCAGGCGTGGTGGCACACACCTGTAATCCCAGCTACTTGGGAGGCTGCGGCAGGTGTATGGCTTGAAACCAGGAGGCGGCAGTTGCAGTGAGCTGAGATCCTGCCCCTGCACTCCAGCCTGGGTGACAGAGTTAAGACTCTGTCTCACAAAAAAAGTATAAAAAAGAAAAAAAATTACTGCCATATGGTAGACACCAATTATTGCAAATGTGTCCACTCCAGAAGTGCACAAGCACATTTGAACACTGTAGTTATCTAGCAAAATTATTTCTTAATAGTACATCAATGTAGCCTACAGAATTTTATGGGTAAATGTTTCTCTTATTTTTGTTGTACAATTCATATTACTGGGTTTCTCTTTTAGGGTAGATTCCTTGACATCAGTTTATTGTGGTTTTGGTTTTACTTATGCATTATAGCTTTGGATGACAATTTGCAACTCTATATATGCACTTTAAGTCAATGTGGGGCTTAATTAGAAAATGAATCCACCAGATGGCTGTCATTCTTAAATTACACATATGAATGTGCATGTTGTCTATAAATATGACCCCAACTTTGTTCATAGCTTATCTTATATATTTTTTCTTGGCTGATCTTTTATGTTTTTTTATCTTGTCTAGGTGAGTAGTCAGGAAAATAATCTTAGTTTTACTGTGTGTTTGTTGATGAATTTGTATTTTCTCTATGTGAAACAATTTTGTGATTTGAAGGTAATTTTTGGATAGCTTTGTAACTCTGATTTTTTTAGTTATCCTTTAAGAAAAATATTGTGGTAAAGAACATAACATCGAATTTACCATCTTAAATCTTTTTTTTTTGAAACGGAGTCTTGCTCTGTCGCCCAGGCTGGAGTGCAGTGGTGCAATTTTGGCTCACTGCAACCTCCACCTCCTGGGTTCAAGCAATTCTCCTGCCGCAGCCTCCTCAGTAGCTGAGATTACAGCGTGCACCACCATGCCCAGCTAATTTTTTTGTATTTTTAGTAGAGACAGGGTTTCACCATGTTGGTCAGGCTGGTCTCAAACTCCCCACCTCAGGCAATCCAACTGCCTCGGCCTCAATCTTTTTAAGTGTATGTTTC
This sequence comes from Pan paniscus, assembly GCF_029289425.2. Lineage (NCBI taxonomy): Eukaryota > Metazoa > Chordata > Mammalia > Primates > Hominidae > Pan > Pan paniscus. The sequence continues at coordinate 80,429,635 of NC_073255.2, read as the reverse complement.
AGTTGTGTTATGTATAGTCACATTTTAATGCAAAAGACCTCTAGAATGTTTACATCTTGCAACACTAAAACTCAATACCCCTTATATAACAACTGCCTATTTCACCTTTTCTCTACCCCTTGACTAATGCCATTCTACTTTATGTTTCTATTTGACTACTTAAGATATTTCATAAAAATGAAATCATACGCTATCTGTCACTTTGTTACTGGCTTATTTCAGTTAACATTCTCAAGATTTATTCTTAGAGAATGTGACCAAATTTCCTTTTTAAAGGCTGAATAATGCTATTGTGTGTATATGTGTGTGTATACATATGTTGTGTGTATATATATATATACCCACTATAGTGCACATATATGTGTGTATATATATTTGGCATATATATAGATAGATAGATAGATATACACCACATTTTTTTAATTGCTCATTAGGGACATCTGGGTTGCTTCTACCTTTTGGATTTTGTAAACATTGCTATAATAAACAAATATTGTGTGTGTGCAGATATCTCTTCCAGGTTATGTGTGTTATATTTTGGATGTATACTTAGATGTGGAATTGCTGGATACTATGACAATTCCATTTTTAATTTTTTGAAAAACTTCCATATTGTTTTTTATACTGGCAGAGTCATATTTTCCCAGCAGCAGTTTACAAATTTTCTCTCTCACGTCTCCACGTTCTTGACAGATTTTTTTTGTAGTCATTATTCTAATTGGTGTGAGATAATATCTCATCGTATTCTGCTTTGCATTTTTGTAAATCATCCTTTCAAATGCTTATTGGCCATTTGTATATTTTTCGAGAAATATCAGTTCAATTTTGTTCTCATTTTTAATTTTGTTCTTCACTTTTTTGTTGTTGAGTTTTAGGAACTGTTTATATGTTTTTGATACTAACACCAATCAAATATGTGATTTGCAAATATTTTTACCTTTTTCTACTTCACCATTTCCTTTGAAGTGTAGAAATGTGGAATTTGATATACTCCCATTTTTCCGTTCTTTGTTATTTATACATTTAATTCCATACATAAGAAAGCGCCAAGACTGATGTCATTATATTTTCTCCTATACTTTTTCTAAGAATTTCATTAGTTATGTTTTTTACGTTTAGTTAATCCCTTTAAAAGATTGTTTTGTATCTGGAGAAAGGAAAGGATCCAACTTTGTGGTGTTTTTAATGAAGATATTCAGTTTTCAACATTATTTGTTAAAGACATTCTTCTTTCCCCATTGTATGATCATGGCTACATTGTGGAAGTTCATTTAATCATATGTAAAAGGGTTTGCCTCTGGGCTTTCTGTTCTGTTCCCTTATATAATTATCTGTCTTTATGTCAGTACTACATTGTTTTTATATCTGTAGCTTTGTTATATGTTTTGAAATCAGGAAGTGTAATGCCTCTTTGTTCTTGTTTTTTGGGAATGCGTGCCTAGTCATTGTCCCTAACAGAAATTTTAGGATTCTGAAAATACTTCTGCAAAAAAGTACCATTGGGGTTTTGATATATATAAAATTGAAGTTGTACATAACTCTTGGTAGTATTAAAGTCTTAAAAATATTAAATTATTTTACCCTTGAACAAAAATATGTTCAAGCGTGTGTTTAAATAATTCCAAGTAATTTGGGATTTGCCACTTTTTCTTCTTTAATGTCTAGTTTCATTTTATTTTGGTCAGAGAAGATATATTTCATGATTTCAATCTTTTACAATTTTGTATGTCTTATTATGTATCCTAACAGAATTTGCCATGTGCGATTGAGAATACTGTGTATTCTGCCAGTTTTGACTGAAGAGTTTTGTACATGTTTATTAGGTCTATTTGCCTATAATGTTCAAGTTTTCTGTTTTTTTAATTGACCTTATATTTGATTTTTCTATTCATTATTGAAAGTGGGGTCTGGTCTAGAAGTACACAATTATTGTGTTGCTGTGTATTTCTTGCTTCATTTCTGTCAATATTTGGTGTAATATACACACAAAAATATGTAAATTTATATAACTGTTACAGATTCCTGGTAAATAGATTTTTTTTATTTTTTAATTTTGTGGGTACATATTAAGTGTATATATTAATGTGTTTCTTGAGTTTTTTTTTTTACAGGCCTAAAGTGTTTAATAATGACACCAGGGTAAATGAGGTATACATCACCTCCAGCATGTACTATTTTTTTGTATCATGAATATTCCAATTATACTTTTTTAGTTATTTTGAAATGTACAATAAGTTATTACTGACTGTAGTCACACTGTTGTGCTATCAAATACTAGATCTTATTCATTCTAATTATAATTTTGTACTCATTAATCATCCCTCCTCACTACCCTTCTCTGCCTCTGATAACTATAATCTACTCTTCATCTTCATGAGTTCAGTTGTTTTAATTCTTAGATCCCACAAATAAGTGAGAACATGCAGTTTTTGTCTTCCTGTACCTGGCTTATTTTACTTAATATAATATCCTCCAATTCCATCCACTTTGTTGCAAATGACAGAATCTCATTTTTTATGGCTAAGTTGTACTTATTGTGTGTGTGTATGTAGTACATTTTCTTTATTCATTTCTCTGTTGATGCATACTTAAGTGGATCCCAAAACTTTGCTATTGGTAATAGTGCTGCAATAAACATGGGAGGCCAGATATCTATTCAATATACTAATTATTTTTATTTTTTGGTATGTATACCTAGAAGTGTGAATGCTGGATCATATGGTAGTCCTATTTTTAGTTCTTTAAGGAACCTCCATACTGTACTTCATAGTCACTGTATTAATTTATATTCCCAGAAACAGTGTATGAGAGTTCACTTTTCTTCACACTTTCAGCAACATGTATTATTGCCTGTCTTTTGGGGAAAAGTCATTTTAGCTGGAGTGAGATGATATCTCATTGTAGTTTTGATTTGCATTTCCCTGACAATCAGTGATACTGAGCACCTTTTTATATACCTGTTTGTCATTTATATGTCTTCTTTTGAGAAACAATTATTTTATCCAATCTTAATGGGATTAATGCATTTTTTTCATAGCATTTTTAAGTACCTTATATATTCCTGTTATTAGTCTCTAGTCATATAGATACTATGCAAATAGTTTTCCCATACTGTGGGTGGTCTCTTCACTTTGTTGATTGTTTTTTTTGCAGTGCAGAAGCTTTTTAACTTGCTGTAATCCTGTTTGTTCCTTTTTTTTTTTTTTTTTTTTTTGAGACAGAATTTTGCTCTTGTTGCCCAGGCTGGAGTGCAATGGCGCAATCTCAGCTCACCACAACCTCCGCCTCCCGGGTTCAAGTGATTCTGCTTCCTCAGCCTCCCAGGTAGCTGGGATTACAGGCATGTGCCACCATGCCCAGTTAATTTTTTTATTTTTAGCAGAGATGGGGTTTTACCATGTTGGCCAGGCTGGTCTTGAACTCCTGACCTCAGGTGATCCACCCACCTCAGCCTCCCAAAGTACTAGGATTAAAGGCATGAACCAGCACGCCCAGCCCTGTCTGTTCATTTTTGCTTGGTTGCCTGTACTTGTGAGGTACTACTCAAGAAATTTTTGCTCAGTCCAGTGTCCTGGAGAGGTTCCCCAGTTTTTTGGGATTTTTTAGTAGCTTCATAGTTTCAGGTCTTAGATGTAAGTCTTTAGCCCATTTTGCTTTTATTTTTGTATATGCTAAGAAATAGAGATCTAGTTTTATTTTTCTGCATATGGATATTTAGTTTCCTCAGCATCATTTATTGACAAGACTGTCCCTTTTTGCCAATGTATGTTCTTGGCACCTTTGTTGAAAATAGGTTCACTGTAGATATACAAATTTTTTTCTGAGTTCTCTATTCTGTTCTATTGGTCTATGTGTCTGATTTTATACCAGAACCATGCTGTTTGGGTTACTATAGTTCTGCAGTATAATTTGAAGTCAGGTAATGTAATTTCTGATTTGTCCTTTTGCTCATGATGGCTTTAGCTGTTCTGGGTCTATTGTTGTTCAATATAAATTTTGGAATCTTTTTTTCTATTTCTGTGAAAAATGTCATGGTATTTTGATATGAATTGCATCAAATCTCTAGATTGCTTTGGGTAATAGGAACATTTTAACAGTATTGCTTCTTCCAGTCCATAAAAGTAGAATATCTTTCCATTCTTCTGTTTTATAGTTTTCATTATAGAGATCTTCTTGTTTCTTTGGTTTAGTTTATTCTTGGGCATTTCTTTCTATTTGTTGCTATTGTAAATGGGATGACATGCTTGATTTCTTTTTCAGATTGTTCACTGTTGGCATTTAGAAATGCTACTAATTGTTTTTGAGATGGAGTTTTTATTATTATTATTATTGTTATTTTGAGATGGAGTCTTGCTCTGTCACCCAGGCTGGAGTGCAGTGGTGCGATCTCAGCTCACTGCAGCCTCTGCCTCTTGGGTTCAAGCAATTCTTCTTCCTCAGCCTCCCAAGTAGCTGAGATTATAGGTGTCTACCACCACACCCAGCTAGTTTTTGAATTTTTCGTAGAGGTGGGGTTTTGCCATATTGGCGAGGCTGGTCTCGAACTCCAACCTCAAGTGATCCGCCCCCTTTGGCCTCCCAAAGTGCTGGGATTACAGACTTGAGTCACCGTGCCTAGCCACAATGCTACTACATTTTGTATGTTGATTTTGTGTGCTGCAGTTTTACTAAATTTTTTTGTTAGTTCTAATAGTTTGTTTTGATGGAGACTAGGTTTTCCAAATATAAGATTATATCATCTGCACGCAATATTACTTTGACTTCTTTCTTCCTTATTTGAATGCCCTTTCCTTCTCTTGTGCGATTGCTGTAGCTACAACTTCCCTGACTATGTTGAATTAGAGTGGTAAAAGTAAGCATCTTTCTTTTGTTCCAAATCTTAGAGGAAAGATTTTCAGTTTCTCCCCACTTAATGTAATTGAGACGTGGTTCTATCATATATGGCTTTTGTCATGGTGAAGTGTGTTCTTTCTATACCCAGTGTTTTTAGGGTTTTCTTATGAACCAATGTTAAATTTTATCACGTGTATTTTAAGCATTACTTAAAATGTTCATAAGGATTTGTCTTTGGTTATGTTCATATAATGTATCACATTGATTGATTTGTGTATGTTGAACCATCTTTTTATCCCTCGAATAAATTCCAATTGGTCATGATGAATGATCTTTTTATTTATTTGTTTATTTTTATTTTTTTTACTTTAAAAATGGTTTTATTTTATGTGCAAATAATGAACAGATATTGTACCCATAAATTCTACTTTACAAAAACAGGAGTTTTTTTTTTAAAAAGAAAACCAGATAATAACTTTTAGAAGGCACTGGGATTCCTCTGCTTCTAGATCATTGCTAGACTAGAAAAATAAGGTTTGTTCTACCAGGAATCACAAGTTAGAACTGAGTATCCTCCAAAGTGGAAAGTCTAGAGTGTAGTGCCATTTATTCAGTTCTCATCCCCAACTTCCACAACTACCTATCAGAACGGTTAAATCAGGTCAAAACAGTCCAGCATAATTAGACTTCATCAAACAATGCCGTTATGCTTTTCTAAGATGCAAATAAACCAGAACAGGATATACTAAAATCAAAATAATATTTGACACTGTCATACAAATTGTTAGTTCCTTATCCGCCCCCCACTTTTTTTTTTTTTTTTTTGAGACAAAGTCTCACTCTGTCGCCCTGGCTGGAGTGCAATGGGGTGATCTCGGCTAACTGCGACATCCACCTCCTGGGTTCAAGAGATTCTCCTGCCTCAGCCTCCAGAGTAGCTGGGATTACAGGTGCCCACCACTGCGCCTGGCTAATTTTTTGTATTTTTAGTAGAGACGGGGTTTTACCATGTTGGCCGGGCTGATTTCGAACTCCTGCTCAGGTGATCTGCCCACCTCTGTCTCCCAAAGTGCTGGGATTACAGGCGTGAGCCACAGTGCCCAGCCATATCCCCACTTTTATAACATTAATAAAGAGAATATTTTACTGCAAAGAATATTTTATTTTATACATCACTAGCCATGAATTTTTGCCATTAGTGATTACACAAATGCCGCCTAGTGCCACTGTCCAAATGGCAGAACTATTTTACGTCTACAATTCACTTCTATAGTTGTAAGTAGAATTTTCATGGTTTACATAAATACATCTATCAGTGAAGATTTAACACTGGAATGCAATCTAACATCCGTAATATCTGATGTTTTGTAGATAGCAATGTAGGAAAGATATATTTTAATCACTTTTCATTTAAGTGACCTTATGTAAAAAATAAACCAATTTAAGTGACCTTATGTAAGTGACCTTATTTGTGATCTTATGTAAAAAAGAAACCATTTAAGTGACCTTATGTAAAAAATAAACCAATATCCATTTTCAAATGTATATAAATGGTTACAGAGATTTTTAAGAAGCATCTTTCATGTCCACATCCTCTTGTAACTGCTGTACCATTTTCTCTTCCAGCTGCTTCCCTTTGCCTGCAAGCCTCAGATAAGATGGATGTTTTGATTGACTTCTTTGATGTCCTGAACTTTCTGTAGCTCTTTCTTTTTCTTCAATCTGTTCATTATAAATTTAGCTCGGTGTTTCTGTTTGATCATCTCTTTAACTCACTTTATTGCATCAATAGTTTTATTGCATAGCTCTCGCTGGTATTTGATAGGTTCATTTCTACGTTTTTCAAATTCAAATGAACTATCCACTGTAAGCTCTTTACCAGCTGCTTTCTGGATGGAATGCTTTGGTCCACCTAACTTTGCGAGGATTGCACTTCTTTTTAAAGTTTTTATGACATTTAGATTTACGAAATCTGAACACCTTGCAATCATTGCGGATGAACATCATGCCATGGCCAGGGTAGGTGGGCCCCAAACAGAAATAACATATCTCGACATGCATGTCAAACCCGCGGGTCCCTACGGACCGAATGCCAAGCTTGAGAGGAAGTTGAATGATGTTTTTAATGTGTTGTTGAATTTGGTTTTCTAGTATTCTCTTAAGGATTTTTACAATGATGTTTATCAGAGATATTGGCCTCAGAGATATAAGTCAGTTTTCCCTGCTCTTGCACAGCCTTTCTCACCTGTCACTATGTAAGATGTGCCTGCTTCCTTTTCTGCTGTGATTGTAAGTTTCATGAGGCCTTCCCGGCCATGCTGAACTATGAGTCAATTAAACCTCCTTTGTTTATAAATTTCCCAGTCTTGGCCGGGCGCGGTGCCTCACGCCTGTAATCCTAGCACTTTAGGAGGCTGAGGTGGATGGATTACCTGAAGTCAGAAGTTTGAGTCCAGCCTGGCCGACATGGCGAAATCCCATCTCTACTAAAAATACAAAAATTAGTCAGGCATGGTAGCGGGTGCCTGTAATCCCAGCTACTCAGGAGGCTGAGACAGGAGAATCACTTGAACCTGGGCGGTGGAGGTTGCAGTAAGCCAAGATTACACCACTTCACCCCAGCCTGGGCTAAAGAGCGAAACTCCGTCTCAAGAAAAAAAAAAATTACCCAGTCTTGGGTAGTATGTTTTTTGTTTGTTTGCTTTGTTTTTGAGATAGGGCCTTTCTCTGTCACCCTGGATGGAGGGCAGTGGCATGATCTTGGCTCACTGCAACCTCTGCCTCCCAGGTTCAAGTGATTCTCCTGCCTCAGTCTCCTGAGTAGCTGGGACTACAGGTGTATGCCACCATGCCCATCTAATTTTTGTATTTTTAGTAGCGACAGGGTTTTGTCATGTTGGCCAGGCTGGTCTCGAACTTCTGACCTCGGGTGATCCACCTGCCTGACCCTCCCAAAGTGCTGGGATTACAGGCATGAGCTACTGTGCCTGGCCTCAGGTAGTATCTTTATAGCAGTGTGAAAATGAACTAATACAGGAAATTGGTACTGCATAGAGTAGGGTACTGCTATAAGGATACTTGAAAATGTTGAGATGACTATGGAACTGGGTAGTGGGCAGAGGTTGTAGGAATTTGGAGAGCTCAGAAGAAGACAGGAAGATGTGGGACAGTTTGGAGCTTCCTAGAGACTTGTTGAATGATTTTGACCAAAATGCTGATAGTGATGTAAACAATGAAGTCCAGGCTGAGGTGGTCTCAGATGGAGATGAGGAACTTATTGGGACCTAGAGTAAAGATCACTCCTGCTATGTTTTAGCAAAGAGGCTGGTGGTATTTTGCCCCTGCCCTAGAGATGGTGTGAAACTTCGAACTTCAGAGAGATGATTTAGGATATCTGGTGGGAGACATTTCTAAGCATCAAAGCATTCAAGATGTGACCTGGGTTATTCTGAAAGCATTCAGTTTTATGCATTCACAAGGAGCTCATTTAAAATCGGAACTTCCCAGCACTTTGAGAGGCTGAGGCAGGCGGATCACCTGAGGTCAGGAGTTCGAGACCAGCCTGGCCAACTTGGCGAAACTCCGTCTCCACTAAAAATACAAAAATTGGCCTGGGCACAATGGCTCACGCCTGTAATCCCAGCACTTTGGGAGGCCAAGGCAAGCGGATCACAAGGTCAGGAGATTGAGATTATCCTGGCTAACACTGTGAAACCCCATCTCTACTAAAAATACAAAAAAAATTAGCTGGATGTGGTGGCGAGCGCCTGTAGTCCCAGCTACTCGGGAGGCTGAGGCAGGAGAATTGCTTGAACCCAGGAGGTGGAGGTTGCAGTGAGCCGAGATGGCAGAAATGCCTAGCTGTCTAGGCAGAAGTTCACTGCAGAGGTGGACCCCTCATAGCAAACCTCTGCTAGGGCAGTGTGGAAGGGAAGTTTGGGGTTGGAGCCCTCATACAGAGTCAGCACTGGAGTACTGCCTAGTGGAGCTGTGAAAAGAGGGCCACCATCCTCCAGACCCTAGAATGCTAGATCCACCAACAGCTTGCACCACGCACCTCAAAAAGCCAAAGACACTTAATGCCAGCCTGTGAAAGTAGCCAGGGGGCAAGGGCTGTACCCTGGGAAACCACAGGAGTGAAGCTCCCCAAGGCTGTGGGAGCCCACCTCTTCTTTCCTCAGTGTGACCTGGATGTGAGACACGAAGTCAAAGGAGATTATTTCAGTGCTTTAAGATTTAATGACTGCCCCACTGGATTTCAGACTTACGTGTGGCCTGTAGCCCCTTTGTTTTAGCCAATTTCTCCCATTTGGAATGGGAGCATTTATCCAGTGCCTGTACCTCCATTGTATCTTGGAAGTAACTAACTGGCTTTTAATTTTACAGGCTGCTGGGCAGAAAAGACTTTCCTTTTCTCGAATGAGACTTTGGACTTGGACTTTTGGGTTAATGCTGGAATAAATTAAGACTTTGGGGAACTGTTGTGAAGGCATGATTTGTTTTAAAATGTCAAAGAGACATGAGATTTGGGAGAGGCCAGGAGTGGAAGGATATAGTTAGGCTTTGCGTCCCCACTCATATCTCATCTTGAATTGTAATCCCCAGGTGTTTACGAAGAGACCTTGTGGGAAGTGATTTGATTATGGGGCGGTTTCCCCCATGCTGTTCCTGTGATAGTGAGTGAATGCTCATGAGACCTGATGGTCTTATAAGGCAGTTTTCCCTGTTCTTCCATGCTCTAGCTCACCTGCTGCTGTGTAAGACATGCCTACTTCTGCTTTCACCATGATTACAAGTTTCCTGAGACCTCCCCAGCCATGCAGAACCGTAAGTCAATTAAACCTCCTTTGTTTACAAATTACCCAGTCTTGGTTAGTATTTTTATAACATTGTGGGAATGGACTAATACTGTCTGTTTTGTTAAAAGACTAAGTTTCAATTGGGAGCCAAGATGACTGACTAGACACAGCCAGGGGAAACAACTGACAAGACACTGAGACATTGAAATTTCCGTCCCATTCTGAGCCTATCTTCAGATGAAATGCATTGCAAGTGGGCAGAGGGAGGACACAGATGCTGGAAACCCTTCATGGTGTACCAAGTACTAGGAACTTAAGTCCACTTTTTCTGAGCCCCGCAAAACATCAGAACTTGCTCAGGGATTGCCATCATTGTGATCTAGACTACCGGGGTTTTTTGTGATTTTTTTTTTTTTTTTTTTTTTGAGACGGAGTCTTACTCTGTCACCCAGGCTGGAGTGCAGTGTCGTGATCTCAGCTCACTGCAACCTCCGCCTCCTGGGTTCAAGCAATTCTCCTTCCTCAACCTCCTGAGTAGCTGGGATTACAGGCATGTGCCAGCACGTCCAGCTCATTTTTGTATTTTTAGTAGAGATGGGGTTGCACCATGTTGGTCAGGCTGGTCTCGAACTCCTGACCTCGTGATCCACCCGCCTTGGCCTCCTAAACTGCTGGGATTACAGGCGTGAGCCACCGTGCCCCGCCTAGACTGCCTTTTATATTTACTTAAAATTCCAGAGCACTTTAGCCTGAGGGGCTAGCCACAACTCAGGTACCAAGTGCTGGGATAAATAATTTTCTTCTGTCTGGGGATGATCAAAGTGCTCCCGCCATGGGCAATGGCCAAATTCTGCCTTGGATTACTTCCTACTAAGACAGGGCAGCACTGAGTTTCAATGCAAAGTTCAACAATCCCTTGCTGTCCTTCCCCTAAGCACACAAATTCTCTCTTTGTGCCACATATTTACTGCTGGGAAATGAGGGATAAGTAGTGTAGGAAATTCTAGACTGTCTTTCCTACCCTCTTCAGTACCTCTATTTTGTTAAAACTGGGTACTGTAATTACTCACCTAATTTTTGGTTGTTGTGAAGGTGCTTTCTTGTGTGAATAGTTGTTCAATGTGGTGTTCCTATATGGGATGATTGCTAGAGGGTTCTAATCAGCCATCTTGCTCCACCTCTGTCTCTCTTCCTTTTTACCATTATGAAATGATAATCTTAGTCTCCTGTGACAGTTGTTTACTTAATGCGTATTTTGTCTAATATAATTAAGACTACTTTACCAAATTGTGGTTATTATGTGCATGGAATATGTTTTTCCATCCTGATACTTTCGGCCTATTTAACTCCTTAGAGCTAATGTGACCCTATTGTGGAAAGCATATTGTAACATCTTTTTTTTTTTTTTTTTTTTTTTTTGAGATGGAGTCTCGCTCTGTCACCCAGGCTGTAGTGCAGAAAATATTTCTTTATTTGTTTTTTGTTTTTTATTTATTTATTTTTTTTTTATTATACTTTAAGTTTTAGGGTACATGTGCACATTGTGCAGGTTAGTTACATATGTATACATGTGCCATGCTGGTGCGCTGCACCCACTAACTCGTCATCTAGCATTAGGTATATCTCCCAATGCTATCCCTCCCCCCTCCCCCCACCCCACAACAGTCCCCAGAGTGTGATATTCCCCTTCCTGTGTCCATGTGATCTCATTGTTCAATTCCCACCTATGAGTGAGAATATGCGGTGTTTGGTTTTTTGTTCTTGTGATAGTTTACTGAGAATGATGATTTCCAATTTCATCCATGTCCCTACAAAGGACGTGAACTCATCATTTTTTTATGGCTGCATAGTATTCCATGGTGTATATGTGCCACATTTTCTTAATCCAGTCTATCATTGTTGGACATTTGGGTTGGTTCCAAGTCTTTGCTATTGTGAATAATGCCGCAATAAACATATGTGTGCATGTGTCTTTATAGCAGCATGATTTATAGTCATTTGGGTATCCTAAAACCATAAAAACCCTAGAAGAAAACCTAGGCATTACCATTCAGGACATAGGCATGGGCAAGGACTTCATGTCCAAAACACCAAAAGCAATGGCAACAAAAGACAAAATTGACAAATGGGATCTAATTAAAATAAAGAGCTTCTGCACAGCAAAAGAAACTACCATCAGAGTGAACAGGCAACCTACAAAATGGGAGAAAATTTTCACAACCTACTCATCTGACAAAGGGCTAATATCCAGAATCTACAATGAACTCAAACAAATTTACAAGAAAAAAACGAACAACCCCATCAAAAAGTGGGCGAAGGACACGAACAGACACTTCTCAAAAGAAGACATTTATGCAGCCAAAAAACACATGAAAAAATGCTCATCATCACTGGCCATCAGAGAAATGCAAATCAAAACCACAATGAGATACCATCTCACACCAGTTAGAATGGCAATCATTAAAAAGTCAGGAAACAACAGGTGCTGGAGAGGATGTGGAGAAACAGGAACACTTTTACACTGTTGGTGGGACTGTAAACTAGTTCAACCATTGTGGAAGTCAGTGTGGCGATTCCTCAGGGATCTAGAACTAGAAATACCATTTGACCCAGCCATCCCATTACTGAGTGTAACATCTTGTTTGTTGTTAATTCCTTTAGCTATTGTATTTCTTTTCATTAAAGATTTTAGTCCATTTATATGTAACATAATCTCTAATGGAAAAGTTACTATGACCATTTGGTTTGTATTTTCTTTCTGTGTTTCCTGTGGATATGTTTTTCTTCATTTGCTCTGTGTCTTCATTTTTTTTGGTGATTTTGTAGTGACACGCTTTGATTCCTTTCTCATATTTTTGATATACTTTCTATAAGATTTTTATGATCATCTTAAGAAATGCAAAGTATATAAAACATTAAATTTATAACTATATTTTATTCTAATAAAGTTACTTCAATTAAATCATAACTATACATCTTTACATCTGCCATTTTATTATTAATGTCACAAATATTTTATTTCTTATCAACAAAGATTTATGCTTTTTTATTTTTTCAAATTCTATAACATTTTAAAAGCTTTATGCACCATTATTATAATAGTAGCAAATTTTTTATCTGTCTAAATATTTCCCTTAAAAAAGAGTGTTATATTTTCCTATGGTTTTATGACACTGTTCTGCATTATTTCACTTTTCAACATATTTGACTCCCTTTAACATGTCTTCTAGTACTGTACTAGTTGCGAGGAGCACACTCAGATTTTGTTTATCTTGGAAAGACTTTATTATTACCTTAGGGATTTTTTTGTTCTTGCTGTTGTTGTTGTTGTTGTTGTTGTTGTTGTTTTTTGAGACAGAGTCTCTCTCTGTTGCCCAGGCTGAAGTGCAATGGTGCAATCTCAGCTCACTGCAGCCTCTGCCACCCGAGTTCAAGCAATTCTCCTGCCTCAGCCTCCCGAGTAGTTGGGGTTACAGGCACCCACCACCACGCCTGCCTAATTTTTATATTTTTTGTAGAGATGGGGTTTTGCCATGTTGGTCAGGCTGGTCTCCCAAAGTGCTGGGATTACAGGCATGAGCCACTGCGCCTGGCCTAAGATCTTTATTTCTTAAAGGTAAATTTCTAGAAATTCTTTTTTTTTTCTTTCACGGGGGACAAGTTTTTGGTTTCTCTGTATGCACAGTGATCTTTTGATGAAACTTGGTTATTTATAAAACAGCTGTCTAACATAGTATTTATAGACTGGCTTATTATAGGGCAATACTCACAGCAGTCAGCCAGGCTATCAGTTCTGGGTGCTTTATGAACATATCCTCAGATATATCTTCTCTGGACTTCTGTGTGTGTTTTTTGAATTGAAGAGATTTTTTTTCATTTCTTTTTCAAATCCTGTAATATTATGCTTTCTTTGTTTACTTCCTGTGGTATTCCAGTTTCTCTAGTAATATAATAAGCATCAACCTTCTTCTTAGCAGAAATAAACTGTTTTCTTCATTACTTCATCATTTCTTATAATGCACCATGTAGGGGAGATGGAATCTAGCCTACAGTCAGTCCTGGAGAAAGATAAAACTTTAAACACATCTTCTATTGTTCTAATTTTCTCCTGAGACAGATAATGGGAGTTTTTTTTGTGTTTTTTTTTTTTTCTGAGTCCAGTTAATATTGTGGAAAATATGAATGGGTGTAATGGACAGTCTTTAAACAAGACCTGGTTACTTTGTACAGCAACAGGAATATACATGGAATGTAAAAAGAGAGGAGACAATTGCCATAAATCCTGATGGGTGGGAAGGAATGAACAGATAACACATGTGTGAAGTCCAAAGGTCAATGGAAAACCAAAGTTTTAAATGTAGCTTGGGAAGCTCTGCTGCAATAGAACTGATTCTCTTTCTCTCAAACAGGGTATTGCTCTGTCACCCAAGCTGGATTCTCATAATCTCAGCTCACTGCAGCCTTGACCTCCTGGTGTCAAGCAATTCTCTCACCTCAGTCAGCCAAGTAGCGGGGATTACAGGCATGCACCATCACACCTGGTTAATTTTGTTTATTTTTTAAGTAGAAATGAGGTCTCACTATGTTGCCTAGGCTGGTCTCAAACTCAAGCAATCCTTCTGCCTTGGCCTCACAAAGTGCTTTGGTTACAGATATGAGCCGCTGTGTTTGTCCTGGAATTGGTTCTTGAGAATTTGAGCTTTATTTCTCTTGTGGCCACAGAGAAAAATTTTCTACCTATGCTTATAATGTTCTTAAATTCTTAAAGGTTTCTCCTGTCCCTCCAATGATTTTCCAGTGCGTACACTGTTAGAGCCAAAGTCCTCTTCTTATCTTGGGAGGGCCTGCATGATCTGACTGCCCTTCCATTGCTTTTGGAGATCTGTGGCAATCTGTGCATACTTTCTGAGACCTGTATGTTATTTTTAATGTTCTGTTTGTGCCTTACGTCAAAATCGTTTGAGGAATAATGGAGAAGTTAAGATTTCACTCAGAAATTCCAGAAACACCAGGGACAGATGTCATATGTTTTTATCTTTGTAATTTCCACTTAATAGAGTTTTCATATGTGATCTTAAAGAAAATCAGACTTTGACTTTTCATCATAGCACAAAGCATCTTACTAAATGTGAGAATAATTATCAATTTTATTTAAAAAATTTATATTAGAAGAAACTCAGCTTAGAAATTTAAACTCCATATGTTTAATCCCTCTAGTGTAGAATATTTTTATGTCTACTCACCTCAGGAAATTCATAAAGAAACTAATGTCAAAGAGGAACTTGGATGATTACCCAGCATATAGTAAATTTTAATTGTTACTTATTTATAATAACTTTATTTTAAAATTATGTTGGCTGGGCATGGTGGCTTACACTTGTAACCCCAGCACTTTGGGAGGCCAAGGTGGGCAGATCATCTGAGGTCGGGAGTTCGAGACCAGCCTGGCCAACATGGTGAAACCCCGTCTCTACTAAAAATACAAAAATTAGCCAGGCATTGTGGTGTGCACCTGTAATCCCAGCTACTTGGGTGGCTGAGACAGGAGAATCACTTGAACCTAGGAGATGAAGGTTGCAGTGAGCCAAGATCGTGCCACTGCACCCCAGCCTGAGTGACAGAGTGAGACTCCATCTAAAAAAAATAAACAAAAATAAAATCATGTCTTCTTTAACATAAATATTATCAGGATTATGTGCTATATGTGTTCACTTTGTAATCTGAAATATGCCAGATTTGCCTGTAATTCTAGATTTAAAAGTTCTGAAATAAAATGGTTGATTTTACATGCTTTTTTAAAAAATTATTTTACTTTAAGTTCTGGGATACATGTGCAGAATGTGCAGGTTTGTTACATAGGTATACATATACCATAGTTGTTTGCTGCACTTATCAACCCATCATCTAGGTTTTAAGCCCAACATGCATTAGGTATTTGTCCTAATGCTGTCCTTCCCCTTGCCTCCCATCCCCTGACAGGCCCCGGTGTGTGATGTTTCCCTCCCTGTGTCCATGTGTTCTCATTGTTCAGCCCCCACTTTTGAGTGAGAGCATGCAGTGTTTGGTTTTCTGTTCCTGTGTTTGTTTGCTGCTGCTGATGGCTTCCAGCTTTATCCATATCCCTGCAAAGGACATGATCCCATTCCTTTTTATGGCTGCATAATATTCCATGGTGTATATGTACCACATTGTCTTTACGTAGTCTATCATTGATGGGCATTTGGGTTGGTTCCATGTCTCTGCTATTGTAAACAGTGCTGCAATAAGCATATGTGTGTGCCTGTGTCTTTATATATTCCTTTGGGTATATACCCAGTAATGGGATTGCTGGGACAAATGGTATTTCTGGTTCTAGACCTTTGAGGAATCACCACACTGTCCTCCACCATGGTCAAATTAATATACATTTCCACCAACAGTGTAAAAAGCATTTCTATTTCTCTACAGCCTTGCCAGCATCTATTGTTTCTTGACATTTAATAATTGCCATTCTGACTGGTGTGAGATGATATCTCATTATGGTTTTGATTTGCATTTCTCTAATGATCAGTGATGTTGAGCTTTTTCTCATATGTTGGCTGCATGAATGTCTTCCTTTGAGAAGTGTCTGTTCATATCCTTTGCTCACTTTTTGATGGGGTTGTTTTTTTCTTGTAAGTTTGTGTAAGTTCCTTGTAGATTCTGGATATTAGACCTTTGTCGGATGGGTAGATTACAGAAATTTTCTCCCATTCTGTAGGTTGCCTGTTCACTCTGATGTAGTTTCTTTTGCTGTGCAGAACCTTTTTGGTTTAATTAGATCCCATATGTCAATTTTGGCTTTTGTTGCAATTGCTTTTGGCGTTTTTGTCATGAAATCTTTGCCGATACCTATGTCCTGAATGGTATTGCCTAGGTTTTCTTCTAGCGTTTTTATGGATGTTGGTTTTACATTTAAATCTTTAATTCATCTTGTCTTAGTTTTTGTATAAGGTGTAAGGAAGGGGTCCAGTTTCAATTTTCTGCATATGGCTAGCCAGTTTTCCTAGCACCATTTATTAAATAGGGAATCCTTTCCCCATTGTTTGTTTATGTCAGGTTTGTCAAAGATCAGATGGTTGTAGACGTGTGGTGTTATTTCTGAGGTCTCTGTTCTGTTCCATTGGTCTGTCTGTTTTGATACCAGTACCATGCTGTTTTGGTTACTGTTGCCTTATAGTATAGTTTGAGGTCAGGTAGCATGATGCCTTTCTTTTTGCTTTGGATTGTCTTGGCTATACAGGCTCTTTTTTGGTTCCATATGAAATTTTTTTTTTTTTTTGAGGTAGTTTCACTCTTGTTGCCCAGGCTGGAGTGCAATGACATGATTTTGGCTCACTATAACCTCCACCTCCTGGGTTCAAGCAATTCTCCTGCCTCAGCCTCCCAAGTAGCTGGGATTACAGGCATGTGCCACCATGCCCAGCTAATTTTGTATTTTTAGTGGAGATGGGGTTTCTCTATGTTGGTTAGACTGGTCTCAAACTCCTGACCTCAGCTGATCTGCTTGCCTTGGCCTCCCAAAGTACTGGGATTACAGGCGTGAGCCACTGTGCCTGGCCATGAAATTTAAAATATTTTTTTCCAATTCTGTGAAGAATGTTAATGGTAGTTTAATGGGAATAGCAATGAATCTATAAATAACTTTGGGCAGTATGGCCATTTTCATGATATTGATTCTTCCTATCCATGAGGATGGAATGTTTTTCTAATTGTTTGTGTTCTCTCTTATTTCCTTGAGGGGTGGTTTGTAGTTCTCCTTGAAGAGTTCCTTCACATCCCTTGTTAGCTGTATTCCTAGGTATTTTATTCCCTTTGTAGCAATTGTGAATGGGAGTGCATTCATGATTTGGCTCTCTGCTTGTCTATTATTGGTGTATAGGAATGCTTGTGATTTTTGCACATTGATTTTTGTATCCTGAGACTTTGCTGAAGTTGCTTATCAGCTTAATGAATTTTTGGGTGGAGACAATGGGGTTTTCTAAATATACAATCATGTCATCTGCAAACAGAGACAATTTGACTTTCTCTCTTCCTATTTGAATACCCTTTCTTTCTTTCTCTTGCTTGATTGCCCTGGCCAGAACTTTCAATACTATGTTGAATAGGAGTGGTGAGAGAAGACATCCTTGTCTTCTGCCAGTTTTTAAAGGGAATGCTTCCAGCTTTTGCCCATTCGGTATGATATTGGCTATGGGTTTGTCATAAATAGCTCTTATTATTTTGAGATATGTTCCATCAATACCTAGTTTATTGAGAGTTTTTTTTTTTTTTTAACATGAAGGGATGTTGAATTTTATTGGAGGCCTTTACTGCATCTATTGAGATAATCATGTGGTTTTTGTCATTGGTTCTGTTTATGTGATGGATTACGTTTATTGATTTGTGTATGTTGAACCAGCCTTGCATCTCAAGGATGAAGCTGACTTGATCGTGGCGGATAAGCTTTTTGATGTGCTACTGGATTTGGGTTGCCACTATTTTATTGAGGATTTTTGCATTGATGTTCATTGGGGATATTGGCCTGAAGTTTTCCTTTTTCACTATGTCTCTGCCAGGTTTTGGTATCAGGATGATACTGGCCTCATAAAATGAGTTAGGGAGGAGTCCCTCCTTTTCAGCTGTTTGGAATAGTTTCAGAAGAAATGGTACCAGCTCCTCTTTGTACTTTTAGTAGAATTCAGCTGTGAATTAATCTGGTCTTGAGTTTTTTTGGTTGGTAGGCTATTAATTACTGCCTAAATTTCAGAACTTGTTATTGGTTTATTCTAGGATTTAACTTCTTCTTGGTTTAGTCTTGGGAGGGTGTATGTGTCCAGAAATTTATCAATTTCTTCTAGATTTTCAGTTTATTTGCATAGAGGTGTTTATAGTATTCTCTGATGGTAGTTTGTATTTCTGTGGGATCAGCAGTGATATCCTCTTTATCATTTTTTACTGTATCTATTTGCTGCTTTTTCTTTTCTCCTTTATTAGTCCAGCTAGCGGTCTATCTATTTTGTTAATTTTTTCAAAAAAACAGCTCCTGGATTCATTGATTTATATGAAGGGCTTTTCGTGTCTCTATATCCTTCAGTTCTGCTCTGATATTTATTTCTTGTCTTCTGCTAGCATTTGGATTTCTTTGCTTTTGCTTCTCTAGTTCTTTTAATTGTGATGTTAGGGTGTTGATTTGAGATCTTTCTTTCTTTCTTTCTTTCTTTTTTTTTTGAGACAGAGTCTCGCTCTTGTTCCCTAGGCTGGAGTGTAATGGTGCAATCTCGGCTCACTGCAACCTCCACCTCCCAGCTTCAAGCGATTCTCCTGCCTCAGCCTCCTGAGCAGCTGGGACTACAGGCGCCCGCCACCACGCTTAGCTAATTTTTGTATTTTTAGTAGAGATGGGGTTTCACCATGTTGGCCAGGCTGGTCTCAAACTCCCGACCTCAGGTGATCCGCCCACCTCGGCCTCCCAAAGTACAGGGATTACAGGCGTGACCCACTGCGCCCAGCCGATTTGAGATCTTTCTAGCTTTCTGATTTGGACATTTTGTGCTACAAATTTTCCTCTTAACCTCTCTTTAGCTGTGTCCCAGAGATTCTGGTATGTTGTCTCTTTGTTCTCATTGGTTTCAAAGAACTTGATTTCTGCCATAATTTCATTTTTCACCCAGTAGTCCTTCAGAAGCAGGTTGTTCAATTTCCATGCAGTTGTGCGTTTTGAGTAAGTTTCTTAATCCTGGACTCTAATTTGATTGCACTGTGGTTATAATTTTAGTTCTTTTGCATTTGCTGAGGAATGTTTTACTTCCAGTTATGTGGTTGATTTTACAGTAAGTGCCATGTGGCACTGAGAAGAATGTATATTCTGTTGATTTGGGGTGGAGAGTTTTGTAGATGTCTGTTAGGTCCCCTTGATCCAGAGCTGAATTCAAGTTCTGAATATTCTTGTTGATCTTCTGTCTCATTGATCTAATATTGACAGTGGGGTGTTAATAACATGCTTAAGTTTATATGTCGTATAAAAAGTAAATTAAATAATTTTTATTCACCCTGCACCTATTAAAATGTTCGCATCTTATGTTTATTGCATGCAAAACATTATTAGCATTTTTCATCCACTTTTTTTACCCTTCACATAAATGATAATATAATTTATTCCTAATTGTTCCTTTAATATATGTTTCATACTGTATTTTATAATATTCATAGTGCTTCTGCACTTCGAAAAAAAAGGCTTTTAGTTACTTCTTAAGGCTGGATTATAGCCTTTCCAGTTTGTGTAAGAAAAGCAGCAATATATTAATAACAAAGAAGTTTTTCTGGTATCACTTTATGCTTATTCTTTAAAATTTTTTTATCAAAGTTTTTACTAAATAATCATAATGCATTTTGGTGAAATGTTATTGCCGTCACTGTGATATTAATAATTTAAAAACTGTGCTCTTTTTTTGTTTGTTTGTTTTGTTTTTTGAAATGGAGTTTCTCTCTGTCACCCAGGCTGGAGTGCAGTGGTGCGATCTCGGCTCACTGCAGCCTCTGCTTCCCGGGTTCAAGTGATTCTCTTGCCTCAGCCTCCTGAGTAGCTGAGAATACAGGCATGCACCACCACACCTGGCTAATTTTTGTATTTTTAGTAGAGACAGGGTTTCACCATGTTGGCCAGGCTGGTCTTGAATTTCTGACCTTAGGTGATCCACCTGCCTTGGCCTCCTAAACTGCTGGGATTACAGATGTGAGCCACTACGCCCAGCCAAATCTGTGTGCTCTTTATGCATTACCAGTCATAGTGGAAAATTGTAGTTATCTAGAAAAATTTTTCTAGATAAAATCTTAAGTAGTACACTATTTTAATTTAGGTTTTTATAGTTTAAAGTTTCTTTTAAATTTGTTTTGCAATTTTATATTTCTGTGTTTCTAATTTCAGTGTGGGCCGCCTTACATAATTTGTGTTTTAGTTTTTATTTATATATTATAGTTTTAATAGAAATATTCAACTTTGTATATTTTAAGAAAGTGTTGCTGGGCACGGTGGCTCACGCCTGTAATCCCATCACTTTGGGAAGCTGAGGTGGGTGGATCACCTGAGGTCAGGAGCTCAAGACCAGCCTGACCAACATGGTGAAACCCCATCTCTACTAAAAATACAAAAATTAGCTAGGCTTGGGTGGCAAGCACTTGTTATCCCAGCTACTTGGGAGGCTGAGGCAGGAGAATCGCTTGAACCCGGGAGGCGGTGGAGGTTGCAGTGAACCGAGATCAAGCCATTGCACTTCAGCCTGGGTGACACAGTGAGACTTCATCTCAAAAAAAAAAAAGAAAAAGAAAAAAAAAAGAAAGAAAGAAAAAGAAGGTGTTAAGAAAAAGTTAGATATGCATGTCATATGTCACTTGACTTATGTTCCTTGACTCAAATTGTCTGTTGGCAATTTAACTATCTATGTTTTTGTTTGCCTGTATAAATATCCTCTCTTTTTTTATAGTGTATTATTTTCGGTTGGTGATCAATGGTTGTTCATCCTGTCTAGGTAAGTAGTCATGAAAGTTGTCTTAGTTTCCACATCTGTTTATTGGACAATCCATATTATTTTTGTAGAAGAGAAATATTTTGTGATTCAAAGGTAATTTTTGAAAAGTTTCATAATTCTGTATCTTTTTAGTTTTTATTGTTTATTTTCAATAGTGTTCAAAACCATATAAAATTTATAATCTTAAATATTTTTAATGTGTAGTTCAGTCATGTTAAGTATAGTGACATTATCACGCAGCATATCTTAGAACATTTTTATCTTCCAAACCAAAATTCAATACACGTGAAAAAACTACCCATTGTTTTTCTATTACCTAGACCTTTCCAAATATCATTTTATTTCTTGTTTATCGATATCTCTTATAAGTGGATTCAGACAATATCTGGTTTTTGTGACTACCTACTTTATTTAACATGTTAAGATTTATATTTTTTACGTTACCTTTTCTGCTTTTGAAAAGCTGAGTAATATTTTATTATTTTTATATTCCAAATTATATTTATTCATTCATTTGATGAGGAAAGTTTGGGCTTCTTTGACCTATCTGCTTTTGCAAATAATGCTGCAATAAATATGGGTATGCAAATAACTCTTGACTGCATATGGGAAGCTTTATTTCTGAGTACTCTGTTATGTTTTGTTGTTCTGGTTGTCTGCCTTTATGCTAGTATCAAACTGCTTTAGCTATTGTAGCTTCAGAATGTATTTTAAAATCAGGAATTGTAGGCTGGGCATGGTGGCTCACACCTGTAATCCCAGCACTTTGGGAGGATGAGGCAGGTGGACCACTTGAGGCCAGAAGTTTGAGACAAGCCTGGTCAACATGGTGAAACCACGCCTCTACCAAAAATCCAAAAATTAGCTGGACATAGTGGCACGCGACTGTAATCCTAGCTACTCGAAAGACTGAGGCATGAGAATCACTTGATCCTTGGAGGCAGAGGTTGCAGTGAGCTGAGATCACACCACTGTACTCCAGCCTCAGTGACAGAGTGAGACTCCATCTCAAAAAAAAAAAAAAAAGTGTGATGTCTCCAACATTGCTTTTGATTTTTGAAAATTGTTTGGCTCTTCATGGTCACTTCATATTCATATGATTTGGGGGTTGATTTTTCTATTTATGCAAAAATAAAGTGAGAATTTGAAAAGGATTGCATTGAATCTGTGGCTCACTTTAAGTAGTATATCATCTACCTAAAGACATCTTCAGAATATTGTCTTCCCACCCTTAAAGAAGAGTATGCTCAAGAGTGTATTGTTTAACTTTTATATATTTGTAAATGTTTCAGATTTCCTTCTCTTATTTTATTCCATTTTGGTCATAAATAATAAACAGTAAGTTTTCAATTTTTAAAAATTTGTGAATTTTTTATGACCTAACGTGTAGTATCAAGAAGAATGTTTAATGAGATATTGAGAAGGTTGTGTATTTTGTTGGGTGGAGTGTTTGCTATACATCTATTAGGTGTGATTTTACAGTGTTTCAAGTCTTCTGCTCCCTGTGTGTTTTGTACTTTAATTTTGTCAATGTTTACTTTATAAATTAAAAACCCTGATGTGAGATATAAATGTAGATATAGACATATGCTCACATAAACACACAGACAGACACAGATATACAATTGTCATAGGTTTTCAATGAATGAACTCTTTGATTAAAGTCTTTTTTGCCTCTTGTAGTTTTGAATTAAAGTATATTTTATGAAATATGACAAATTTTGACTTAAAATGTATTTTGTCCAATTAATTGCGATCTCTTATGCTCTCATTCAGTTAACATTTGCATGAAATATCTTCTTGTTTGTTTGTTTTTGTTTTTTGAAATATCTGCTTTTTTTTTTTTTTTTTGAGATGGAGTCTTGCTTTTTCTCCCATGCTGGAGTGTAGTGGCGTGATCTCGGCTCTCTGCAACCTCCACCTCCCAGGTTCAAGCAATGCTCATGCCTCAGCCTCTCGAGTAGCTGGGATTACACACACTCACCACCACGCCCTACTAAGTTTTGTATTTTTTGTAGAGACAGAGTTTCACCATGTTGGCCAGGCTGGTCTCGAACTCCTGACATCAGGTGATCCACCCACCTTGGCCTCGCAAAGTGCTGGGATTACAGGTATGAGCCACTGCGCCCAGCCTGAAATATCTTTTTTTATACTGCCACTTTTAGTCTATTTTTGTCATTAGATCTAAAGTGAAACTGTTGTACACAGAATATAGTTGGAGCTTTTAATGCAATTAAAAAAAATTTTTTTTATAATATATGATTGTTATTTGGGAAAGTTAGTTCCTAAATATTTAAATAATATTCTGAAAGAAGATGACTTACTATTGCCATGTTATTAATTTTTTTATTTGATTATTGTAACTATTGTGTTCTCTTTTTCTTTCACTTTGTCTTCTTTGCTGTCTCATTTGTTTTCATATTGACAGATTTTAGTTCCTTTCTCATTTTTTATGGAATATCTTTCTAGGTAGTTTATTTATGTTTACCATGGACATTACATAAGACCTCTTAAAGTTACAACAATATATTTTAAACTGGAAAGATCTTCAGTTGCATCCAATTTTTTTTTTTTTTTTTTTGAGATGGAGTTTTGCTTCTTCACCCAGGCTGGAATGCAGTGTGATCTCAGCTCACTGCAACCTCCGCCTCCTGGGTTCAAGCAATTCTGCCTCAGCCTCCCAAGTAGCTGGCATTACAGGCACGTGCCAACACACCCAGCTAATTTTTGTATTTTTACTAGAGACTGGGTTTCACCACGTTGGCCAGGCTGGTCTTGAACTCCTGACCTCAAGTGATCTGCCCACCTTGGCCTCCCAAAGTGCTGGGATTACAGGCGTGAGCCACCGCGCCCGGCCCCAATTTTTTAAAACTACATCTGCCCTCAACTTTGTTATTGATGTCACTAATTGTATCTTTTTATATTAACAGGTGTTTATAATTATATTTGTTCTTTTGTCTATCATGTTTATGAGTACAGTCAGTGTTTGCTGCATCATCATTTTATCACTGCACAGTTTTATATGTGTGTTACATATATGGCTTTTCCAGAGAGTTATGTATTTTCATATGATGTGTTGTTTTCTAGCATTTTATTTTCAAAGGAAGGGACTCCCTTTAGCACTTTTAGTAGGGCAGGTCTACTGGCGATGCATTTATTTATTTATTTATTTATTTATTGAGACAGAGCCTTGCTCTGTCACCCAGGCTGGAGTGCAGTCGCGCTATCTCTTCTCACTGCAAGCTCCGCCTCCTGGGTTCACACCATTCTCCTGCCTCAGCCTCCTGAGTAGCTGGGACTACAGGCTCCTGCCACCACGCCCGGCTAATTTTTTGTATTTTTAGAAGAGACGGGGTGTCACTGAGTTAGCCAGGATAGCCTCCATCTCCTGACCTCGTGATCCACCCGCCTCGGCCTCCCAAAGTGCTGGGATTACAGACGTGAGCCACTGCGCCTGGCCAATATTTATTTATTTTGAGACTCATTTAAACCCGGGAGGCAGAGGTTGCGGTGACTCAAGATAGTGGCACTGCACTCCAGCCTAAGCGACAGAGCGAGACTCTGTCTCAAAAAAAAAGTTAAAATACAGAATTTATTTTTATGTAAGACTAAAGGAAGCAAGATTTTGATTTTTGAAGAGTTGTAATTATATTTAAAGTTTATTGTTCAATAGCAAAGACTTGGAACCAACCCAAATGTCCATCAATGATAGACTGGATTAAGAAAATGTGGCACATATACACCATGGAATACTATGCAGCCATAAAAAAGGATGAGTTCATGTCCTTTGTAGGGACATGGATGAAGCTGGAAACCATTATTCCGAGCAAACTATCGCAAGGACAGAAAACCAAACACCATATGTTCTCACTCATAGGTGGGAATTGAACAATGAGAACACTTGGACACAGGGTGGGGAACCTCACACACTGGGACCTGTCGTGGGGTGGGGGAAGAGGGGAGGGATAGCATTAGGAGATATACCTAATGTAAATGACAAATTAACAGGTGCAACACATCAACATGGCACATGTATACATATGTAACAAACCTGCACGTTGTGCACATGTATCATAGAACTTAAAGTATAATAATAATTTAAAAAAATAAAAAATAAAGTTTATTGTTTTACATGGAAAGAATTTTAGATTTTTTGAAATGTGAATATTAATGAGCATTTGGTTATCTTGTAATTTTTTTTTTCATTTTGAAGAAGAATTTTTCTGGTTATAGTATTCTTCCTTGGAAATTTTTCTCTTTCAGGACTTTAACTGTGTTTCTCAACTTTTTTTTCTGGCCTGTAGGGACTCTGTGGATAAAACCACTGCCAATCTCATTGTAACAAACTTATAGACAACACATTAGATTTCTTTTGCTGCTTCCAAGATTCCGTATTTGTCTATGACTCCCCCTCCCCTCCCCTCCCCTCTCCTCTCCTCTCCTCTCCTCTCCTCTCCTCACCGACAGAATCTCATTCTGTTGCCCAGGCTGGAGTGCAGTGGTGCAATCTTGGCTCACCGCAACCTTCACTTCCCAGGTTCAAGCAATTCTCCTGCCTCAGCCTCTGGAGTAGCTGAGATTAAAGGTATTATTAGTAGAGACAGGGTTTCACCATGTTGGCTGGGCTGGTCTTGAACTCCTGACCTCAGGTGATCTGCCTGCCTCAGCCTCCCAAAGTGCTGGGATTACAGGCATGAGCCACCACACCCAGCCTATCTATGACTTTAAAATTTTTGTTTATAATCTGTCTTGTTATGAGTCACTTTGTGTTTATCCTAAAGTATGTTAAGCTTCTTGATTTTTTACAAGTGTTTTCTTTATGTTTGAGGATTTTTCAGTCATTATATCCGCCCGTCTCAGCCTCCCAAAGTGCTAGGATTACAGGCGTGAGCCACCGCGCCCGGCTATATCTTAATATATTCTTTAGCTCCGTAGTTTTTGTTTCTTTTTATACTTTTAATCTTTTGGCTGATATTCTCATTTTCCTGCTTTCATTTACTTGTCTGTTTTCCCATTTTATGCATTGAACATCACTCAGATAGTTATTTTGAATTTTTCAGGTAATTGGTATTTCTCCATTTCTTTAGGGTTGATATATGGATATTTATAGAGGGTTTTGAGGGCCATATCATGGTGAAACTTTGTATATGTTGTAAACTTTTATTGAAATTTGTGCATTTACAAAAAGCTTTTTGTCACAGTATTTATAAAGTGGCTTTGTCATGAGGGAGTCTGATACCAGTTGACCAAGCTAGAGATTCTAGAACCCTCTCAAACTTGTTCTTCAGGATGTGTCTACCCTGGAATTGTTTGTACATTTTTTAAATTAATGAAGTTTGTCTGTGTTTCTTCTTAAGAGACTATAATCACTTGCTATACCTGTTGTTTATTTGTGATACTGACCTCTCTGTACTGCTGTAAGAATTATTTATCTTTGCTCTCAGCAGAAGCAGCCTGTCATTCAAAGTATAGCACCATTCCTTTTAGCACTTTGTGTTATAGGAGACAAAAATCAGTCTTTAAAAAGTTCCCTAAAAGCTAGAAGTATGGACATCTCTGCCAGTATTTTCTTTCTCTCTTGAGGGAGAAGTCAGAAATTTACTTCTAGAGGCATCATGCTGCATTGGAGAGGAAGAAGGGTTGTAATGGGTAAATGTAACACTTTCCTTCTTCTATTTGGCTCTTGGCATTGTGCTAACCTGTAGTGCTGCAAACTCTTAATTTTTAGAATTATTACAATGGAATTTCATTAAGTATATTCTTGTTACGTGTGTATGTATATAAAGACCTGTGGTATTTTAAGCCATCTTGCTCAGGTACTTGGTAGAACTTTATACATTAGATGTGTAAAGCATATTCACCTGAGTCTAGTAAGTGGGATACTTTTTTTTTCTTTCTTCCAATGGTGTCTTCTATTTCACTGAAGATAAATTGCCAAAGCAAAGCAAAATACATTAATTCCAAAGTGTAATACTGAGAAGACATGGAAACTGCAATCTTCAGAATTTACACGTAAGAAAAGACTGAAAAAGTTTGGGTGAGTGTATGGGGCATGTTACAATGGACTTAACCAATGTTCATCCACTATTCATAGCAAAATCTTTCAATGTAATAAATGTGTGAAAGTCTTTAGTAAATCTTCAATAATAAATAGACATAAGACATGCTGGACATATTGGAGAGAAAGATTTTAAATGTAAAAAAAGTAACAGATTATTTTAAATGTCTTAAATTGTAAGTCAACATCAGAGAATCAATACCAGATGGAATCCCCACAAATGTAAATAATGTGCCAAAGGCTTTAATAAGTGCTCACACTTAACTGAAAATAAGGGAAGTCATATTGGAGAGAAACATTGCAAATGTAATGAATGTAGCCAAGTGGTTAAATCTTGCTCTACCCTTTCTATTATTAAGAGAATTTATGCTGAAAAGAAACCCAACGAATGTGAAAGATGTGGCAGAGTCTTTAAGTGGTCCTCATCCCTTACTCAACATAAGAGAATTCATCCTGGAGAGAAATCTATAAATGTGACAAATGTGACATAGTCACAGTCTTCAACTTTTACTAAACGTGTAATACTTTGTAGTGGAGAGAAACCCTACAAATGCGAAGAGTGTGGCCTTTAAATTGTTTCTATACTTTACCCAACGTAAGGACATTCATACTGCAGTGAAACCATATAAATGGGTAATATGTGGCAGAGCTTTTATATGGTTTTCATACCTTACTAGACATCAGATAACTCAGCCTGGAGAGAAATTCTACAAATGTAAAGAATGTGGCAAAGCCTTTAATCAGAGCTCACACCTTAATGAACATAAGAACATTCATACTGGAGGGAAACCCTGAAAATGTATAGAGTGGGACAAAGCCTTTAACACTCAAATCTTGCTAATCATAAGGCAACTCATACCAAATAGAAACCATACAAATGTAAAGAATGTGCCAAAGCCTTTTACCAGTTCTTACACCTTACTGTATATGAGGAAATTTAAACCTGAGAAAAATTTTACAGATGTGAAGAATGTGGCAATGTCTGTAATACCTGTTATCTTACTTGATATGGAAGAGTTCATACCGACTAGTAGTGTTATAAATGTAATTACTGTCTAAAGACATTTTACAAAATACAAGCCTTAGATTGCAAAAAATTTTAGTGAAGAACAACATTGCAAATACAAAGACGAGTTCAATGCCTTCACTTATATCATGGATCTTCTTGTACACAGGAGAAATTATACTGGAGAGAAATCCTCAAACAGTTGCTCACACTTTATTCAACTTTAGAGAATTTGTATTGGAGACAGACACTACAAATATAATAAATGAAGAAAAACTGTTCTAAAAATATCAGAAGACATCAGAGTGTTCACATTAAACAATGTTTTTAGAAAACAGCAAAATGTTCACATTAAATGAGATTTTTTTCAGATTCAGTAAATGTAAAAAAATAAATATAGCCAAAGTAATCATCAGATAATTCACAGTAGAAATCACTAAGGCACACACAACACTTTAGACATTAAGCAGAGTGTTGATTATAGAGATTAATCCAAAGTTAAGGCTGGGCTCGGTGACTCATGCCTGTAATCCCAGCACTTTCGGAGGCCAAGGCAGGTGGATTACTTGAGGTCAGGAGTTCAAGACCAGCCTGGCAAACATGATGAAATTCTGTCTCTACTAAAAATTAAAAAAATGTAGCAGAACCATAGTGGTGTGGCACCTGTTCTCCCAGCTACTCGAGAGGCTGAGGCAGGAGAATCATTTAAACCCGGGAGGCGGAGGT
Organism: Pan paniscus; assembly: GCF_029289425.2. NCBI lineage: Eukaryota > Metazoa > Chordata > Mammalia > Primates > Hominidae > Pan > Pan paniscus. The sequence goes on along the minus strand of NC_073255.2, from coordinate 80,400,688 downwards.
TACGGTGACTCAAGATAGTGCCACTGCACTCCAGCCTAAGCGACAGAACAAGACTCTGTCTCCAAAAAAAAGTTAAAATACATAATTTATTTTTATGTAAGACTAAAAGAAGCAAGAGTTTGATCTTTGAAGAGTTATATTTGAAGTTTATTGTTTTATATTGAAAGAATTTTAGATTTTTTGAATTGTGAATATTGATGTAATTAAACTCATCACTTGATGCTATGCCTTCATTTGTAGCATTTATTAAAAAGCATTTGATCAATTGTTGCTGCATTAAAGCTATGAGAAGTTCTCGGCATCATTCATATTCTTTTTCATGAAATATTATGGATACTGAAATTTAAGATGCATGATCTTTATTAAACACAAATGACAGAATAAGAAATATTATAATCATCAGATGTCATCAAATCACTGCAATGCATCAACAATTTATTAGAAATTAAACTTAGTATTGGGTCTAACTGAAAACACAATTCTTGCTGACAAACATATTGCTAATTTCAAAACACTTAATTCTCAGATGCCCTAGGAGAAAGCATAGGCAGGGGAAGTATCACTGCAAAAGTAGCACACAGAAAGACTCTGGAGGGGCTTGGTCACAAATACTGTGTTGCCAATATTAGAAAACCCTAACAATCCTAATGGAAGTTTTTCTCTCTCTCCCTCTTTTTTTTTTTTTTTTTTTTTTTTTAAGACAGAGTCTCACTCTGTCACCCAGGCTGGAGTGAAGTGGCTCAATTTTGGCTCACTGCAACCCCTGCCTCACGGGTTCAAGTGATTCTCCTGCCTCAGCCTCCTGAGTAGCTGGGATTACAGGCATGCGCCACCACGCCTGGCTAATTTTTGTATTTTTAGTAGAGATGGGGTTTCACCCTGTTGGTCAGGCTAGTCTCGAACTCTTGACCTCGTGATCCACCCGCCTCAGCCACCCAAAGTGCTGGGATTACAGGCGTGAGCCACCACACCCGGCCAGTTTTTTGTTTCTTTTTGTTGTTGTTGTCGATTGTTTTCTGGTCATCCCAACTAAGATATTAGTGAATAAACACTTTTTTTTTTTTTTGAGACGGAGTCTCGCTCTGTCGCCCAGGCTGGAGTGCAGTGGAGCGATCTCGGCTCACTACAAGCTCCGCCTCCTGGGTTCACGCCATTCTCCTGCCTCAGCCTCCCGAGTAGCTGGAACTACAGGTGCCCGCCACCACGCCTGGCTAATTTTTTGTATTTTTAGTAGAGATGGGGTTTCACCGTGTTAGCCAGGATTGTCTCGATCTCCTGACCTCGTGATCTGCCCGCCTCGGCCTCCCAAAGTGCTGGGATAGGCGTGAGCCACCGCACCCGGCAATAAACACTTTTTTTTTTTATCTAAAGCCTTCCAATATACTTTGTCATCATATCCATGTGCATAATAACAGTAAAGAGATAATGAGAGTCATACTAACCGTGTCAAATATTAAATTTGGAGAGATATTTCCAAGTTGGAAATGTACACTGAAAGTAGTTGAGGGTCTTTTCTCTCTGACATTACTATCTCTAAGTGCACAAAACAAAGACACACAGAATTAAAAATGCCTTATCGAATATTAAGACGCTTATGCGATTACATAATTTTGTACTGTTTAATTTTCTTAACAATTTTATGCCCTCATTGGTCACAAATAAACAATTATCAATATTTTGTCTTTTGATTTCAAAGTACCCTTACTTCATACTGTCTTTCATTTTAAGAATCATAGACAATAAAAGGACACTATCCCTACTGAAATAAAACATTAACGTGTACATTTTATTAACAAAATTGAAACATTTCAAATTTGTGAATATATCTTAAAAAGCAAATTGCAAATTTAAAATTTTATGAGACCGTATGAGTAAAAAATTCAGAGGTTTTTTTTTTTTTTTTTTTTTTAGACAGAGACTCACTCTGTCACCCAGGCTGGAGTGCAGTAGTGCCATCTCGGCTCACTGCAGCCTCTGCCTCCCGGGTTCCAGCGATTCTCCTGCTTCAGCCTCTTTAGTAGCTGGGATTACAGGTGTGTGCCACCATGTCCGGCTAATTTTTGTATTTTTAGTAGAGATGGGGTTTCACCATGTTGGTCAGGCTGGTCTTGAACTGTTGACCTCAGGTGATCCACCCGCCTCAGCCTCCCAAAGTGCTGGGATTACAGGCGTGAGCCACCATGCCCGGCCCAGAGTTTTTTTTAATAAAAAGGGGATGCTATCTTCTTCAATTTTTGCAGATTATTATTCTTTTATTGCTAAAAAGTGTTACCCAGCCGATTAATATGAATAATATTTTATAACTTAGTTTTGTGATGAGATATGAAATACTATAACTGAATTTATGTTTATAATTATGCTTACTATTAAAAGCTTCTATGTCTGTTATTTAGTAACTAACTCCACAAAAATTTAGTAAATGCCAAATGCAGATATTTCTAGTTTATAAAAATTAGAACATTTTTGTATTAGCAATTGCTGTAACAGAATTAAACATTTTTTATGGTTATCTGCTACAAGCTAATAAATGAGAAAGGTTGAATAATAATCTTATGGTTTACTACATTTCAATTTTAGATGGTTGTAAAGAGTATAAATATACTAAAGTATTTCCAATTCTGAAAAAAAATGGGCGGGTGCTGTGGCTCATGCTTGTAATCCTAGCACTTTGGGAGGCCGAGGCAGGTGGATCACCTGAGGTCAGGAGTTAAAAATACAAAAATTAGCTGGGCAAGGTGGCAAGTGCCTGTAATCCCAGCTACCCAGTAGGCTGAGGCAGGAGAATCGCTTGAACCAGGGAGGCGGAGGTGGCAGTGAGCTGAGATCACCCCATTGTACTCCAGCCTGGGCAACAAGAGCGAAAATCTGTCTCAAAAAAAAAAAGAAGAAAGAATGACTGAATTCTGAACAAGTTCTGCTATCTTTTATAATAACATTCAAAATTTTAGTTTTATATATACTGTAAATTAAAATTAGAAAAATGATAAACTGTAAAATGCAATTCTAATTCAAAGGTAATATTACAAATTCTTTCAAAATTTTTAAAATCCTTTCAAAATTTATAGCCTAATAAAATTCATGAAATTGATCTTTTAATTTGGAAACTTCTACTGCATTTAGCTATTACTCACTAAGATATATTACTGAAATTATTAGAAGGGAATTATTTTAGCATTTTATTGAGAAAATTCTACCTCATTCAATCACTTACCTGAGTCTTGAACTCTCACTTTTAATAATGCTGACAAATAGACATTTACCCAAATGAGTCCTGAAGTGAGTCTATGCATGAGGGATGAGGCCCCCAATATATACTTACAAGGAAGCCATGCCATTAGCTCATCCCCCTCCAGACCCATAATTTTAATGTAAACTCTATAAGAATGACAAGTCCTAGCTTTCTGATAATTAGAAATGGAGCCACAAAAGGAAAAACTGAACAGAATTACTGGAAAACACAATAGGAATAACTGGGTTTTAAATTATTCTGTGTGAGCTCACTTTTCCCGTTAACTTTGGCCTGGTAGATTGTGTGGTCTTAGTCTTTGGCAGCAAAACCAATACCTCCCAATAACCAAAACATTAAAATATATAGAACACAATGCCAGATTTCCCAATGTATGCCCGTGGTTGAAGTGATTCAGGGTGTCTTCTACATATATTCTCCAGTGGTCTCTAGTTTTTTCACAGTCAGAATTAGACCAAAAGCACCTTTGTGGGAATTAGAAAAATGCTACCTCTATCAGACTTACATGTGCAAAGTCCTCTGTCTTGTAGACAACACATCTGTAAGCCAGCGGACCAGACATGGGAGCAAAATACAGGCTGCTTTTCACCTCTTCTCTCAACTAACTTGTTGAGGTGCATTTACTAAGAAGAGCAGAATGCCTCCATTTTAAGCTCCTTGAGTTTTGAGATAACCTGTCTTCAAGAGATCTTGGCTGGGTGCTGTGGCTCACGCCTGTAATCCCAGCAGTTTGGGAGGCTGAGGTGGACAGATCACCTGAGGTCAGAAGTTCAAGACCAGCCTGGCCAACATAGTGAAACCTATGTTGAACCTAAAAGTTAACCTTTTAGTCTCTACTAAAAATATAAAAATTAGCTGGGTGTGGTGGCGGGTGCCTGTAATCCCAGCTACTCAGGAGGCTGAGGCAGGAGAATCGCTGGAACCCAGGAGGTGGAGGTTGCAGTGAGCCGAGATTGCGCCGCTGCACTCCAGCCTGGGCAACAGAACTAGACTCCGTCTCAAAAAAAAAAAATAAATAAATAATAATAATAGCTCCTCATTTGACCTCAGTCAGAACTACTCACCGTATATACTTTTTCTTTTTCTTTGTTTTTTTTTTTTTTTTTTTTTTTTTGAGATGGAGTTTCGCTCTTGTTGTCCAGGCTGGAGTATAGTGGAGTGACCTCGACTCACTGCAAATCCCGCCTCCCGAGTTCGAGTGGTTCTCCTGCCTCAGCCTCCGGAGTAGCTGGGATTACAGGTGCCGGCCACCACGCCTCGCTATGTTTTTGGATTTTTAGTAGAGATGAGGTTTCACCATGTTGGCCAGGCTGGTCTTAAACTCCTGACCTCAGACGATCCACCTGCCTCGGCCTCCCAAAGTGCTGGGATTGCAGGCATGAACCACCGCGCCTGGCTCACCTTATATACTTTTATTGTCCACAAGTTTTATTCTCACTGCTCTCTCCAACCCAATTTAATATATTATCTTCTACCATTTGTAGGCTTTCCTATGTTAACCCAGTTGGCGTTTTTAGGTATTGATTTGTCCTCTTGAAAGGCCTTTCAAGTTTAACTTAAATTTGTTATTTTTCAAAGAAAAACTGTCATGTAAAAATCCTGTACTAAGAAAATATATTTATTAAAACTAAAGCCTTTAATAACTAAGCTCTTAGTTATTAAAACTAAAAGGCTTTAGTTAGTAAACTATATAAGCCTCAGTTATTAAGGCTTTAATTATTAAGACTAATAACTCTTGAAAGCCTTTCACGTTCAATTGAAATTTTTTTATTCCTCAAAGAAAAATTGTCATGTAAAAATCCTATATTGAAAAAATATATTTATTAAAACTAAATGTAAAATAAACACATTCCAAAGCAAAAAAACTGAGAAAATTTGGTGCTAGCCAACCCATCTTACAGAAAATATTAAACGAAGATAAGGCTAAAATCAACTGACCACAGATAATAATTTGAATTCACATAAAATGAGAGAGTATTGGTAAAAGTAATTATTACAAAAGAAAGTATAAAAGAATATTACTTTTTCGTTATTATCTTAGTTCATTTCAGACAAACAATTGTATAAAAATATGAATATAGGCTGGGTGTGGTGGCTCATGCCTGTAATCCAGCACTTTGGGAGGCCAAGGCAGGCAGATCACGAGGTCAGGAGTTCGAGACCAGCCTGACCAACATGGTGAAACCCCGTCTCTACTAAAAATACAAAAATTAGCTGGGCGTGGTGGTGCGCGCCTGTAATCCCAGCTACTCGGCAGGCTGAGGCAGGAGAATCACTTGAACCTGGAAGGCTGAGGTTGCAGTGAGCTGAGATCACACCACTGCCCTCCAGCGTGGGCGACAAAGCAAGACTCTGTCTCAAAAAAAGAAAATCTCTTGATAATAAATTGATTCCACTGGAATAAGTAAATAAAACAACTAATAAAAAGATGATTATCAAAAAAGTCGTAGATATGTAATTACCTTTTCCTTAAAATAAATAAAATTATATAAAATAAGTATAAAAATGTGTCAAATTTATAACATGTGGATATAATAAGTGTAAAATTAATACAAAAAAATGAGAAAGAGGAACAAATAAATATAGAACCAACATATTTTGTATTTCATTAGTATTAAGTTTGTATAAATGTGAAACACATTCTAATGACATAAGATGTATATTGTGGGGCCGGGCATGGTAGCTCATGCCTGTAATTCCAGCACTTTGGGAGGCCAAGGCGGGCGGATCACCTGAGATCAGGAGTTCGAGACCAGCCTGACCAACATGGTGAAACCCGTCTCTATTAAAAATAGAAAAATTAGCTGGGCGTAGTGTTGGGTGCCTGTAATCTCAGCTACTCGGGAGGCTGAGGCAGGAGAATCACTTGAACCCGGGAGGCAGAGGTTGCAGTGAGCCAAGATCGCACCATTGCACTCCAGCCTAGGAGACAGAGCGAGACTCTGTCTCAAAAAAAAAAAAAAAATGTATGTTGTAGGCTGGGTATGGTGGCTCACACCTGTAATTCCAGCACTTTGGGAGACTGAGGCAGGCGGAACACAAGGTCAACACATCGAGACCATCCTGGCCAACATGGTGAAACCCTGTCTCTACTAAAAATACAAAAATTAGCTGGGCATGGTGGCCCGCGCCTGTAGTTCCAGCTACTCCAGAGGCTGTGGCAGGAGAATCACTTGAACCCCGCAGGCCGAGGTTGCAGTGAGCTGAGATAGTGCCACTGCACTCCAGCCTGGCGACAGAGCGAGACTCCATCTCTAATTCTAATTGTAAGAATTAGAGAAACAACTAAGGGTATAATTCCAAAAATATGTGAAGAAAATTATGAAAGAAATTAGAATGTTACATAATAATTATGCTCTTAATGCAAAATAAAGCAGTAGAAGTAGAAAAATATAACAAAATGCATGAGATATATAGAAAAGAAAATAATATAACAAATATAAGCACAGCTATATAAATAATAACATTACATATAAAAAGATTAAACAGGGCCAGGTGCAGTGGCTCACGCCTGTAATCCCAGCACTTTGGGAGGCCAAGGCAGGCGGATCACTCGAGGTCAGGAGTTCGAGACCAGCCTGGCCAACATGGTGAAACCCCATCTCTACTAATAATACAAAAATTACCTGGGTGTGGTGCTGCACGCCTGTAGTCCCGGCTACTCGGGAGACTGAGGCACGAGAATCTCTTGAACCCGGCAGGTGGAGTTGCAGTGACCCAAGATCACACCAGTGCACTTCAGCCCGGGCGACAGTGAAACTGCGTCAAAGAAAAAAAAAAAAAAAGATTAAACAATTAAGGAAAGCTGAGATTTTAAAAATTAAATATAGAAAAATCTAATTGAATGCTGTTCACAATACATGCACTTTGGATACAAAAGAACAAATACTATAAAAATGAAAAGGTGGAAGCATGCAAATAGCTACCATAAGAAAGTTATATTTGTTGGCTGGGCACGGTGGCTTATGCCTGTAATCCCAGCACTTTGGGAGGCCGAGGCTGGCGGATCACTTGAGGCCAGGAGTTTGAGACCAGCCTGGCCAACATGGTGAAACCCCGTCTCTACCAAAAATACAAAAAAATTAATCAGGCTTGGTGGCATATGCCTGTAGTCTCAGCTACTCAGGAGGCTGAAGCAGGAGAATCGCTGGAACCCGGGAAGCAGAGGTTGCAGTGAGCCGAGATCATGCCATTTCACTCCAGCTTGGGCGACAGAGCGAGACTCTGTCTCAAAAAAAAAAAAAAAGAAAAGAAAAAAGAAAGTTGTAATTGTTATTTTAAAATTAGAATAAGCAGAATTTAAAACAAAAACATTTAATAGACATAAAGTAGGACATTTGATAGAGATAAAATGGATAATAAAAAAGATAATAAAAAGGATGGCATGACAATTATAAACATATATACACCAAGAAATAATCAGCAAAATACATAAAGTCAAAACCGAGAAAAATGAAGAAAAAATAGAGAATTCAACGATAATAATTTAAGACATACATATCTTTTAATAATCATTTAAAAAGCAGTAAGAAGATCAGCAAGAAAATGAAGCACTTGAAAAGAAAAGGTAAAAATAACTAGACTAGCAGACATGCTTAGTATGCCCCCAAGAAGCAACTGCAGATTATATATTCTCCTTAAATGCATGTGGAATCTTCTGTAGGAGAGAATATACTCAATGCCATAAAAATTAAAAATGCAATTTAAATATTTAACAAATGCAATGTGTGTTCTCTAACCATAGTGAAAGAAAATTAGAAACATGATAGCTATAAATCTGTACAGATATGTAGACATTTCTCCTTGAAGGTGAAAAGAAAATTATCCTAAATAAAGTGTTTGTAAAAGTACACCCTCAGGTAAAGCAGGCTTGCTACTTTGTCAGATGTATCCATGCTTAGTCCAGCCTTAGAGAATTTTTGCTTTGCTCTATTTCTTAATAGGCTCCATGCCGAACTCAGTAATTATAGCCAAGGAACAGTAGCAAAGTTAGAAAGACCACCTTTTGAACTAAATTACGACTTCCTGCAATTTATCTTGAAATCCTTTTGTTAAAAAAAAAAGTCTGTCTGTAAAGGAAATCTCTATTTGTAAGGTGTCTGCAATATATTAAAAATATTTGGTCGAACGTTGTGGCTCATGCCTGTAATCCCAGCACTTTAGGAGGCCGAGGAGGGTGGATCACTTGAGCTCAGGAGTTTGAGACAAGCCTGGCCAACATGGTGAAACCCCATCCCTACTAAAAATACAAAAAAATAAAAAAATTAGCCAGGCATGGTGGCAGGCGCCTGTAATCCCAGCTACTTTGGAGGCCGAAGCAATAGAATTGCTTGAACCCAGGAGATGGAGGTTGCAGTGAGCCAAGATCAGGCCATTGCACTCCAGCCTGGGTGACAGAAAAAAAAAATAGTATTGTTTTAAATTTACACAAGTCATACATTTAATATGCTTTTCTGACCATCTTCTCTTAACTAAACTTTTACTTACACTATATTTTCCTTGGTCGAAAAAATAATACAACATTTTAGCCTAAATTGTTAGCTCTGTGCTTTAGAAATATGTTTCTTGTTTCACCTAAGTTGTCCCATTAGAAACGCAAGCTTGTTGCCTAGATAAAAATTGCTTAGAGCAATGAAACAGGTAACTGGAAGTTTGATAGGCTAAATGGGAAAAATGAAAAGTATTTAAAAGCCAACAGATGAAAATTGTTTAGAAAAGCTATAAGATCTGCTTCTATATGTTTGTCCTTATGTCTATATGTGTTATGTGTATGTGACCATACTTGGTAAATAAAGGTAGTTTTTAAATTGTTGGTTAAATAGAAATGGCTTTGTAGGCCCAGTGCAGTGGCTCACACCTGTAATCTCAGCACTTTGGGAGGCCAAATCACTTGAGGTCAGGAGTTTGAGACAGACCTAGCCAACATGGTGAAACCCCATCTCTACTAAAAATAAAAAAATTAGCTGGGTGTGGTGGTGGGTGCCTGTAGTCCCAGTGACTTGGGAGGCTGAGGCAGAGAATCACTTGAACCTGGGAGGCAGAGGTTGCAGTGAGCCAAGATCACACCACTGCACTCCAGCCTGGGCAATAACGTGAGACTCCATCTCGAGGAAAAAAAAAGGCTTCATAATAATCATTTAAATATAATTCAATACTTGAGCAAATTTTTGGTTTTGAGCCTGTGGACGCAGGTGTCAGGATGGGTGGCCGTGTTGAGGCCTGGCAACAAATTCTCAGTGCCTACACTGGCAGCTACCAGACAGAATCAAGCCTAATATGGCCCCTTCTTCTCTGTTGCAGCTTTGCCTCCTCGCTTTTCTGTAAGAGGATGGAGGCCGGGTGCGGTGGCTCAAGCCTGTAATCCCAGCACTTTGGGAGGCCGAGGCGGGAGGATCACGAGGTCAGGAGATCGAGACCATCCTGGCTAACACGGTGAAACCCCGTCTCTACTAAAAATACAAAAAAATTAGCCAGGCGTGGTGGCCGGCGCCTGTAGTCCCAGCTATTCGGGAGGCTGAGTCACGAAAATGGCATAAACCCGGGAGGCGGAACTTGCAGTGAGCCGAGATCACGCCACTGCAAAAAAAGAAGATGGATTTTTCTTCTGCCCTGTGCTCCACACCTGGTACATAAATTCACGACTTACTCAAAACCTGACTTTTATACCTATCTTGGGTGCCGCATGCTTACTTAAGAGCCAAGATGACTGGGAAATACAATGAGAATAATGCCTGTTTCATAGTTTCAAAATCCTTTTCTATAATTTAAAATATTAAAATCATATTACGGTAATTCAATAATCATCATAACATTTCTGAGTCATTTGTGTGTTAAAATACTAAAATATTGGCCGGGTGCAGTGGCTCATGCCTGTAATCCCAGCACTTTGGGAGGCCGAGGCAGGCAGATCACAAGATCAGGAGTTTGAGACCAGCCTGGCCACATGGTGAAACCCCATCTCTACTAAAAATACAAAAAAGTTAAAAAGGTAAAAACAACTAGACCTAGCAGACATGCTTAGTATGCCCCCAAGAAGCAACTGCAGATTATATATGTTACACCGTCTCAAAAAAACTAACAAACAAACAAATAAAACACACAATCCTGAGAAGAAAACTGAAACTTCGGGTACATTTCTGCTACATGGTGGGCCAGTTAAACGTTTGTACAGATATTTTACTGTAATTTTTAATGCATGTTTTCTGGTATTATAAAAGCTTTCTTATGCAAGAAGGCTGATGTTATAACAGTAGCTTAAAGGATATTAGGAAACATGTTTTCTTCATGGGACATTTCTGAAAAAGTCTCCAATGATAAGGATACTTATTTCATTAGAATAGTTGTAAAACGGTTAAATAAGGTATTATAGATCCACTAGTATTGAGCAAAGCTAAGTAAATTGATTGGATTGCTTTTGTAGTTGCAGATTGATGACAATCAGATCCACTTAGAGTGGAAAAAATGTGTTGACCCTTATAAAATAGTCATTGGAAGTCCTATGCACCTAATAATAGAACCTCATGCATATTCTGCTACCGAAGTCTAATTATCACTAAATTCAGCAAGGCTTTAGGGCATTATGGCCAAGCATATTTTCACCAGGTAAAGAAAGCTAATAGTCTACTGACTGAGGATAGTAAAACCCTTTATACTCTAGAACCCAGAGATTGAGTCTGGTTGCCATCTGCACTGCAGCAAGACTTGAGGACCTTGAACCTTGATTTCATAATCTTATAACTCAGAAGGGGCCCTCCAATCTCTTGCAATTGTATACCCATTGGAGATTTTAAGGTAAAGCTAACCAGGGAAGATTCTCCTCAAAAGAAGATGGCAACCTTGATGTAAATAGCTGTTTACACAAGATCAAAAATCAAGACATCTCTGCTATCATGACACTCTTAGTTCACAGATTTTTTTTTATGGCTCCGTAAATAACAAAAATAAAAAAGGGGTCTCTCGTGTGCACTTATGGGGTATACTTTTATATGTAGAGAATTTTGCACCAAACCTTATATATGAACAAACTTATGCCTTGATAGGTAAAAGATGAAGGGCCAATGTAGGTGAGAAATTTTAATGGGACATTTGTTGCCTCATAATACCAGAAACAGAATATTGGTCCACTGCTCTTAACCTACTTCATAAGTTAAAGAGAACTTATTCAGAATTGGTTAGGGAGCATTGCCAGGAAGCCATTACTCCTCTGAATGGGCATAATTTTTAGGTCTTTTTTCCCATGGTTTAGAGTAAATGAGGCAATGGTTAGAAATTTATCCCCTATAATTGGGTCTATAGCAGATTTTACTGTAAAGGCTATGGTTACACGATAGACTTTAAACTTTCTTATTAAAGTTGTGCTAAATGATGAATTTCTCTAGATTACTTACTGGATAAACAGAGAAGTATCTGTGCAGTTGCTAATACTTGTATTTGCACTAGAGAAATACATTGGATATTACAGAGATTCAGTTACAGGAGATTAATGAACAGGATGCTTGGTTGAAATGAATAGATCATTTATCTAGCAAATTATTCGATTTATTTAATTGTAGTTGGTTTGTTCATGGGGACCCTGGCTAAAAAGCGTACTTCAATCTCTTGGTATTACCCTCCTGATGTCAAAATAGTAGTCTCCCTACTGCACTGTATTCTCTCAAAAGTTATAAATGTTTGCATGCAGTCATCTCCAGAATGTCAAATGGTTTCTCATTAACTGGAATGACAAAAACTTAAAGACATATATGACCATGAGGACACCATGACCTATGAATAACATAATAGATAAGGACAAAAACCCAAAACAATGGAAACTAAGTGGCACGAAGGCCCTGAGTATTGGTCAAAATTTGACCCACATGAGAACTTAACCAAATGGAGGGAATTTTTAAAACAAAATTATCGGAGGCCACTATTCCTGACTGAGCTTGTGCACTAGGCCCAAACAGACCAAACCAAACCAAAATGGAGTCACTCATGCTAAATGTCACATAAACTGAAAATTTAAGGGAAGGGGTAGATCCTTAAGATCTATAGGCCAGGTTTTGTTTTTCATGTGTAAACAGTAGATTTCAACACAAGGAGGTCCTCTTACTGTAAGCCTTTAAAAAAATAACCTGAAGGCTTTATTTCCACTTTACGAAACCCACAGTTCTGTTACTTCACAGTGGGATTTGAAACTAAATAAGTACATTTTTAATGGTGACAGACTGATATCAGTGTCTAAAGTTTTGGTCTACATCTGAAAATTGAGAAGGTAACCAAAAGGGAGAAATTGTTAAATTAATTATAGCCTAAACCTGCCCCCTTTCCTGTATAAGTTTGGTCAATAGGTGTTTTTCAAGAGAGTAAACTGAAACCTAACTAGATATGTAAGTAGACTGTAACACATTCTTGTACCAACCACTGTGTTTTTGCCAATAAAAAAGTTAACTGTTCAAACAATGTTCAAATAAGGCAAATCCCAAGCTGTAATCAATCCGGCTGTTTCAGTACCTCACTTTCATTTTCTGTGTGTCACTTTGCTTTTTTTGTCCATAAATCTTTTTCCACCAGGTGGCTGTGCTGAAGTCTCTCTGAGCCTACTCTGGATCCACAGGCTACCTGATTTGCAAATTATTTTTTGCTCAATTAAACTCTGATAAATTTAATATCTCTAAAGTTGGTTGTTTTTAAGTTTTCAAATTTTTTACAATAAAAAATAATGTGTTGGGCTTTGATTTTCTAAACTCATCCCTCAGCGATTTTCCCAGATTATTCTACGTTCTTTCAAAATGCTTCTGCAATTTCTTTTTTTAAAAAAATTTTCGAGATAGGGTCTCACTGTATCACCCAGACTAGAGTGCAGTGGTGTAACCAATTATGGCTGACTGCAGCCTTGACCTTCCGTGCTCAAGCAATCGTCCTGCTCCAGCTCCCCGAGTAGCTGGGACTACAGGCATGCACCATTATGCCATTATGCCTGGCTAATTTTTTTAACTTTTTTCATGAAGACAGGATCTTACTATGTTGCCCAGGCTGCACTTGAACTCCTGAGCTCAAGTGATTCTCCCATCTCAGCCTCCCAAACTGCCAAAATTACAGACGTGAGCCACCGTGTGCATCTGCAGTTCTTGAGAGTATTAGCAATAATTAAACAGTACTATATGGGCATAAATTTGAAAGGAATCTGGCATCTATTCTAGAAGTGTCACTCGCCAGGATTTCAAGGGTCTAAGGCAGTTACTTTGGTAGTGTTATTTATGGAGGTGCATGGGCTTTGGGGTCAGACAGAGTTGATCCTGAATCTCAGCCCAGCCACTTAGTAGATGTGGGTCTTTGGACAAGTTTCCTGATGTACAAGAGTTCTATAAACCACATATGCAAAAAAAGGTAGAATGATACTGATTGCAAAAATGGTAGCAATTTTTAATCCCTTCTATATCCACGCCCGTTGCCAGGGATTTTTACAGCTGTTCCCATTGAGATCCAGAATCTGTTTTCCGAAACCTAGATCTGGCTGGCCTTGTTTGCTCAAGGCAGTAAAAACATGTGACCATGATAGCGTGCCAGTTTGGGGCTTAGCAGTCTTGAATGCTTCTGTTTTTCTTTCACAATGCTGCCATCTCCGTGAAAAAAAGCCCATGCTAGGCAGCTGGAGGATGACATACCATGGGGAGGAGAAGCAAGGTGTCCCTGTTGACAGCTCCAGAAGCGCACATCCAGAAGCACAGCTGCCTAGTTAACAAGCAGCTGATAACACATGTCTGAAGGAGCTCAGCTGAGATCAGAAGAATTGCTCCACTGAGCCCAGCTTAAATGACTGACCATCTCAATTGTGAGCTAAGAAGCCTTAGCTGGGTTGGGCGCAGTGGCTCACGCCTGTAATCCCAGCACTTTGGGAGGCCGGGGTGGGCGGATTACCTGAGGTCAGCAGTTTGAGACCAGCCTGACCAACAAGGAGAAACCCCATCTCTACTAAAAATACAAAATTAGCCAGGCATGGTGGCGCATACCTGTAATCCAGCTACTCGGGAGGCTGAGGCAGGAGAATCACTTGAACCCAGGAGGCGGAGGTTGCGGTGAGCTGAGATCGTGCCATTGCACTCTAGTTTGGGCAACAAGAGCGAAACTCTGTATTTAAAAAAAAAAAGGCCTTGGTTGGTTTGTTATGCTGCAATACCTAACTAATACATGCACACAGTGCAGATAGGATGCCAGGATTTAATGACAGGTTGATTACTGGTTGTTATAGTTACCTTCCAACAGTTGGCACCCTAAAAGTGCTGATTTTTTTTTTCTGCTCTAAAGTTGGATGTTTTGTAAGATAATATTGAGTAATGCAGAAAAATATGTAGGCATGTTTGCATGTGATTGGTACTTGTACTCACATAATCCCCACACCACAGGAGAAAGCAGATAAACACAATCTGGCCACTAGGGCCAGGCCAAATAGCAAAATAAGTTTACCTTTAATCTGTTTTCTCTATACCTAAACACTGGAAGTGATGACTGTGGAGAGATCTGAAGACATAGAGTTTAATCTCCTGTGGCCCCATCATCTTTTGGTTACTGTCTGATCTCTGGAAGAAAGGTGGGCAACAGGTGGCCAGCAGTGGTGTACCTGTGGTTATTTTATTCTTGCTGCCCTCTGCTCTTTCTATGGTGACTATCTTGTTCCACCCTCAAAACTGTAGAAAGATGTTGGTAAAGAGAGGCTGTCCCCTCACTTCTGGCAGAAAAGGGGTGTTCAGACCCTTCACCCTCCTGATGTCAGGGCTGCATTTCAATGTGGCAGCTATTGGCCATGTGTAGCTACTGGCTGCCTGGAATGTGGCTGGTCTGAATTGCAATGTGCTAGAAAGGTAAAATAGAGTTAATTTCAAAGATTCAGTTCCAAATAAATATATATACTTTATTAATAATTACATATCGCTCACATATTAGAATAAGGTTTTAGATATTGGGTTAAATTGTTACAATCAATTCCACCTGTTTCTTGTTTCTTTTTAAAGTTTGGCTGCTAAAAAATGTACAATTCACGTGTCGCCCACATTTTATTTTAGAGGATTGCCTTCTTTTTAAAATTTCAGGCTGCCTGCTTAAAAAAACAGAAGTTGGCTGGGCTCTGTGGCTCACACCTGTAATCCCAGCACTTTGGGAGACCGAGGCGGGCGGATCACAAGATCAAGAGATCAAGACCATCCTGGCCAACATGGTGAAACCCCGTCTCTACTAAAAATACAAAAATTAGCTGGGTGTGGTGGCGTGCGCCTGTAGTCCCAGTTCCTCGGGAGGCTGAGACAGGAGAATCGCTTGAACCTGGGAGGCGGAGGTTGCAGCGAGTTGAGCTCGTGCCACTGCACTCCAGCCTGGCAACAGAGCTAGACTCTGTCTCAAAAACCAAAAACCAAAAACAAAACAAAACAAAACAACAAAACCAGAAGCCAGGAAGGTCACAAAATCTGAAAATTTTGAATAATTGGTATTATATTCTTTGCATTTGTGAATAGACATATAATATACTATTTATAAATGCATATGGCCTTATTCACAAGGTTAAATGCAAATACTGTCTGGGGTGGGCCTGACTCAGCTCAGGGAGGAAGCCCTGTCTGAAAAGGCTGCAGCTTAGGCTGTCACTCTTCCTTCAGTCCAGCATCTGATCACATCTCCCGTCACTCAGGGCCTGAAGGGGCGGGGCCTTAAACGTTATCCAATCAGGAACGCTGGGCTGGGAACCATCCAATCAGGCACGCAACTGGAGCGGACAGCACAGCTTCCGGGATTTGGCGGGGCCTTTGTCTCTCGCTGCAGCCGGCGCTCCATGTCTAGTCTTCACTGCTCTGCGTCCTGTGCTGATAAAGGCTCGCCGCTGTGACCTTGTTACCTGCAAGAACTTGGAGGTTCACAGCTAAGACGCCAGGACCCCCTGGAAGCCTAGAAATGGTGAGCCTGCTGGGTCCCACATCCCGAGAGAGGGGGAGGGTCTGGCTGGAACAGATTGGAAGTGGCTGTGGCGGGCCTCGGGCCTTCCCGCAGTCGGCTCCGGGATCCGCGGCCCGAGTTGTCCTTGGCGCAGCTCGGCCCTCAGTCTCCTTCAGCCATAAGATGGCGGCTGGGCTGACAGCCGGGACCCCGGGCGTCCTGTCTCCTCCCTGTGCAGTGACTGTGCTTTGGCCTGGAGCCCTCCCTGGGCAGCTCTGCACCCGCAGCGTCGCATCTCTCGCCGAGTGTGCAGGGACGACGGGAGAATAGTCAAGAGAAGAATCCTGACTCGGGGTGCGGGGTTTTTGAATGGGAAGAGCTTTGCTTTGGTCCGTGTGGTTCTCAGGTCCTCTTTTTTCCTATTAAAAATTTATGGGAGTCAAGGTAAAAATATTGAAGAATTTAATCAAAGAGCGATTCAGGAATTTTAGAGCACCCAGCTATGGTTTGTAGTTTGTGGTCCGTGGGAGGGGCTTGAAGGAAACACTTTTATAAGATGCATAATGAAAAAAAACAAGTTTAATAATTGGTTAGGTACAGTTACGTCGTTTTTTAATTTGTATGATTAAGGTAGAAATTTCCTGGTCATGTAATCAGAGATTGTCAGTTTATAGTTGGTTAAGCCTGAATTTTGTTCCCTCGGTGTTATTTACCCTCCCCTCCCCCCGCCAAAAATGCATTTGAGTTATATTTTTTTTAAAGTAGGAACCCAGGGACTAGAGCCACCTCAATCTAATTGCCTGCCACTTAATTATTTTCACATCCACAGGGGACTGATTTTCCCCAGCAGTTTTCACATGTGTCCCAAGCAGGGTCTCAAGTCTACCCCCCATCCCTCATTCCTCCAGCTTAATTCTGGCTTGCAGTAAAATACTAAATTTCCAGTTCCTTCTGACATTCCCAAATGCCAACTTACCCTCCCTAATTCGCATTAGCAACTGTGTTTCCTTTAGTGTACATTTTCGATGCCATATTTTAATTAATCATTTTTGGCAAAGCATTGGATGGCACGTTTTAAAAGATTTGTTTCCTGTTTGTAAATATTTCCTATGAGAAGAAAGCAAAGAATAATCCCCTAACATTGTATTGTAAATCTCTGTGCCTCTTTTCTTTTTATCTTCCTTAGGCACAGAGATCTTGTCAGAATGTTTTTGGGTCATGGTTGCTTTTCCTTTGGAAACTTTATGGGGTGATGTGTTCTCAGCCACCCTTCAGTTCTTTTTCTGGTCCTGGGTTTTAGTACTGTCTGGGGCAAGATACCTACCATGGCAATGTCGCTAGAGTGTCTAGTAAATATCAGCTCCTGGGTCATTTTCTCTCGTAGAATAACCTGAAGTATGGAATGTAGCTTCTCAAGGGAGCAGGTGGATGCCCTGGGGCTGAGAAGCATCTCCTGGGCTACTCTTCCTTTGAAAAGCTTACCCCTTGAGATATTAAGATTGTCTTCACTCAACCCAGCTTTCATTTCTTGGAGAAACATTGCTGGTCAGCCAATCAGATGCTGGTATTGGGAGGAAAACACCAAAATTATTTCTGTCCCCAGGATTCTCTAAGATTTGTGGGGGAAAAAAAAAGTATTCCAAAAGATACAACAAAACCTGACCTGGAGATCGAGACCATCCTGGCCAATATGGTGAAAGCCGGTTTCTACTAAAATACAAAAAATTAGCCAGGCATGGTGGTGCATGCCTGTAATCCCAGCTACTCGGGAGGCTGAGGCAGGGGAATCGCTTGAACCCAGGAGAGGGAGATTGCAGTGAGCCAAGATCATGCCACTGCACTCCAGCCTCGAGACTCCGTCTCAAACAAACAAACAAAAACAACCTGATCCCAGTGAGATGGTACAAGAACTTGCAAAGTAAAATACACCTGGGGTATAGTGTCTTCTGAGAGGGTGGTTATTGAGTCTCCCTCTATTGCCCAGGCTGGAGTGCAGTGGCGTGGTCTCGGCTCACTGCAGCCTCTGCCTTCTGGGTTCAAGAGATTCTGCTGCCTCAGCCTCCCGAGTAGCTGGAATTACAGGCACGCACAACCACACCCGACTAGTGTTTTGTATTTTAGTAGAGACTGGGTTTCACTCTGTTGCCCAGGCTGGTCTCAAACTCCTGAGCTCAGGCAGTCCACCTGCCTTGGCCTCCCAAAGTGCTAGGATTACAGGCGTGAGGCACCACGCCTGCTGACAAATCTGTTTTCTGATCAGCACTGCTACTTCCTGGGTTTGTCACCTTGAAAATATTTTTTTTTACTTATTTTGACTTTCATTTTATTAGGGCTTGAAAGGTAAGACATATTTACAAAGGGCATAAAAGAGGTGAGTTTCAGGAAAAAATTAATATCTAATCACATATTCCATTTGCTAAAAGTTCTTTTACCTTTTTTGTTTTTCCCAGAATGAGTTTAGGAATTTTCTCACTTGTTTTTGTTGTTTTTTGAGACAGACTCTTGCTCTGTCACCCAGGCTGGAGTGCAGTGGTGTGATCTCAGCTCACTGTGACCTCTGCCTCCCAGGTTCAAGCGATTCTGCTGCCTTAGCCTCCTGAGTAGCTGACATTACAGGTGCGTGCCACCATGCCTGGGTAATTTTTGTATTTTTGGTAGAGACAGGATTTCACCATGTTGGTCAGGCTGGTCTTGAACTCCTGACCTCGTGATCTGCCCACCTTGGCTTCCCAAAATGCTGGGATTACAGGCGTGAGCCACCGCGCCTAGCCCACTTGTGTTTTTTATGGCTGGGTAATTACAAACATAATTCTAAGGCTTAGCTTTTAGAATGCTACCAAGGAAAAGAATAGGGATAATCTCTCTTCCATTTTGGCTGTAGAAAATGAATACATTTCCACAAGAAAATATGGTAGATAATTGGTGAGTTACATAGATTCACTTTGCAGAGTAAATTTGTTACAGTGAATATGTCTGTTCTATACCATGTTATCTTGATGTCTGAGTTTCACGCTAAATTTTACGAGATTAAACTTGGTACCTACTAAAAGTGTTCCCATATGACTACATGATTTTTAATGGAAATAATAAAATAATAAATCTGTTGTCTGAAGGTAATAGATACTTTTGCTTTTCTTATTGAGGTGTGAAATGTAAGCACCTTAAAATTTCCTTCCCTCGTATTTATACTGTGTGTGAGTAATTTTGCTGGATTTTTCAAACACTTAGTTTCAAAAACCAAGAGAATGACTCTAACATGGAAATTAAAGCTTCAGCCCAATGACTCCAAGCTATGGCTATTATTGAGCCTGCAAAAGGGGGTTATTAAAGGCCCAGTTAGGTTCTTTTTGGGGAGCCTCCCCTGAAGATGTCCCAGCCTGCTCACCCCAGCCATAGAAGAAGTCTTTATACTGAGAGAAGCTACAGAGCCCTGGAAAGCTGGGGACCCACAGGCAGATGGAGTTAACATTAAGATGGAAGGGGATTGGGAGGGTCTTACTGAAGATAAAGCTGTCATTGTTTTGAGGCAGTTTGTTTTGAGGCAGTTACTTTTTATTTATTTATTTATTTTTTTTGAGATGGAGTCTTGCTTTGTCGCCAGGCTGGAGTGCACTGGCGCGATCTAGACTCACTGCAACCTCCGCCTCCCGGGTTCAAGCGATTCTCCTGCCTCAGCCTCCTGAGTAGCTGGGACTACAGGCGTGTGCCACCACACCCAGCTAATTTTTGTATTTTTAGTAGAGACGGGGTTTCACCATGTTGGTCAGGGTGGTGTCCATCTCTTGACCTCATGATCCACCCACCTCGGCCTCCCAAAGTGTTGGGATTACAGGCGTGAGCCACTGTGCCCAGCCTGGCAGTTACTTTCTAAAATAAAACAAAGTTAGAATTATGTAAAAACATTTGAATTCCAAAGGAGTATTGCAACAGGAGGAAGTACCAACTACAAGATCTTTAAGGATTGCAAAGTTTAGGCAGACAAGGGCTTTCTTTCATAGGAGCAAACAAGATTAGAAAGAAGGTAGGCGGGGAACTGCAAATGGAGGGAATCAAACTTTAGGCCTGGCATGGTGGCTCATGCCTGTAATTCCAGCACTTTGGGAGACTGAGGTGGGCGGATCTACTAAAAGTACAAAAATCAGCTGGGTGTGGTGGCGGGCGACTGTAATCCCAGTTACTCAGGAGGCTGAGGCAGGAGAATCCCTTGAACCTGGGAGATGGAGGTTGCAGTGAACTGAGCGTTACTGCACTCCAGCCTGGGCAACAGAGCCAGACTCTGTCTCAAAAAAAAAAAAAAAATCAGATTTTAGATGAGAGAATGTTTTACCTTGAAGTCAGTATATTCTTAGAAGGGACATAAAGTGAGGTTGTATGTTGGCTCAGACTGAAGGTAGCTCAAAGCGCAGGAGTTGGTGGGAAGGAGATAAGTAAAGTCTGATTAAGAAGTATTTTTGGCCATGCGTGGTGGCTCACACCTGTAATCCCAGCACTTTGGGAGGCCGAGGTGGGCGGATCACGAGGTCAGAAGACCGAGACCATCCTGGCTAACATGATGAAACTCCATCTCTACTAAAAATACAAAAAATTAGCCAGGCGTGGTGGCGGGCGCCTGTAGTCCCAGCTATTCGGGAGGCTGAGGCAGGAGAATGGTGTGAACCCGGGAGGCAGAGCTTGCGGTGAGCCGAGATCGTGCCACTGCACTCCAGCCTGGGCGACAGAGCAAGACTCCGTCTCAAAAAAAAAAAAAAGTATTTTTCTTTTGACCACTGAAGCCAAATTCAGCTGATTTTTTTAATGAGAAAAATAAAATGTGCAGTCTTTATCTGACTATGTGATAGGTAAGAAAAGAGAGCACCATCTAAGGCATAATGGTAAGAGTGGTTCTTTCCATAAACTGTTCCTGGAGAACAGAAAGGATGGAGAATTTTGTTAATCACAGCTATTTACCAAGATTATCTGTGTGCTTCATTTTTCCCTGCATCTTTTTTTTGTCCTATACATTTTTTCCATTTGACTTTTCCCGGGTTGTATCATTTATAATAAACTGGTCAACATAACTACAGTGTTTTGCTGAGTTCTGTGAGCAGCTCTATCAAATTATTGAACTGGAGGGAGGTTATGGGAGTCCCCAGTTTTTAAGCAGTAGCTAAGAAGAATAGATGGACCAATGAGGTTTTTGACTGACATCGGCAGTGAAGACAGTGTTGTGGGACTGAATCCTGAATCAGGGTCCGTGCAGACTCTGGATGGTGTCAGAATTCAAATGTTAGAAAATGAATTGGTGTTGGAGAATTGCTTGGTGTTCACCAATCTACAGATCTGGGGACAGAAGAAAGATGTCACGGAGGCCTGGCCTGGAATGGAACTCTGGGTGTCTGGGAATGGGAGGCTCTGCTCTCCTGTACACAGGCTGTCACACTGCCCGTTGTCCTAGGATTCCAGGTCTCCTGCCATGGTGAGAGAGGACTGAAAACTTAGAGGAAAGAAGCTCTGATAACAGACATCCTTTCCCCACAGCTGCCACCACATGATTCCCACCCACTTACAAACATACTCACTAGACATTGATGTGCACACACTCCTCCCAGGACTAGGCACCACCCTCAGGAATTTCACCGCAGCATTTTTGAACCTGTTTCTTGCTCACAAAATTGTCTACAAGTCTCCTGGCATATCCCCACCTCCACACTGAATCTACAGCATCAGCCTGCTTTCTCCACCAACCTAGGGTTCTGCACCACCTGTTCATAATCTCATCTGCCTGCATGGACACAAATAAATGAGAGGACAGCCCCACGCCACTATCTGTAGCACAAACCAGTCTTTCCATCTACATTGCACTCTCCCCAACCCATGGATCTTTTCTGTTTTGTTTTTGGTTCGGGAGTACACATGCAGGATTGTTCTATAGGTAAAATTGTGTTGTGGGTGTTTGGTGTAGACTATTTTGTCTCTGAGGTACTAAGCATAGAACCAAATGGGTATTTTTTTCCTGATCCTCTTTGTCCTGCCACCCTCTACCCTCAACTAGGCCTCAGTGTCTGTTTTTCCTCTTATTGTCTCCATGTGTTGTTGTTATTTAGCTCTTATAAATGATAGCATGCATTTGGTTTTCTGTTTCTGCATTAGTTTTCTAAGGATAATGGTCTCCAGCTCCATCCATGTTGCTGCAAAGAAAATGATCTTGTTCTTGTTTTATGGCCACACAATATTCCACTATTTTTATGTACCATATTTTGTTTTTATTAAATCTTTATTTTATTTATTTCTGAAGACAGGGTCTCACTCTGTCGCCCAGGCTGGAGTGCAGTGGTGTGATCTTGGCTCACTGCAGCCTCAATCTCAATCTCCTGGGCTCAAGCAATCCTCCTACCTAAGCCCCCCAAGTAGCTGGGACTACAGCATGCACGACCACGCCTGGCTAATTTTTCTTTTTGTATTTTTTGTACAGACAGAGTTTTGCCATGTTTCCCAGGCTGGTCGCCAACTCCTGAGCTCACGCAATCCACCTGCCTCACCCTGCCAAAGTGCTGGGATTACAGGCGTGAACCACTATGCTCAACCACAATGTATTTTCTTTATCTAGCCTACCATTGAGGGTATTTAGGTTAATTCCATGTCTTTGGTACTGTCACTAGTGCTGCAATGAAGATGCATGTGCATGGGTCTTTATGATAGAATAATTTGTATTCTTTGGGTATATACCTAATTAGGAGGTGGGTCAAATGGTAATTCTGTTTTTAGTTTTGTGAGGAATTGTCACACTGCTTTTCACAATGGTTGAACTAATTTACACTCCCACCAGCAGAGTATAAGCATTCTCTTTACCCTGCAACTTTGCCAGCACATCTATTATTTTTTTGACTTTTTTGGTAATTGCCATTCTTACTGGTGTGAGATGGTATCTCATTGTGGTGTTTTTGTTTGTTTGTTTGTTTGCATCTCTCTAATGATTAGTGATGAGCACTTTTTTAATATGCTTGTTAGCCACATGTATGCTTTCTCTTTTTTTTCTTTTCTTTTTGGAGACGGAGTCTCGCTCTGTTATCCAGGCTGGAGTGCAGTGGCACGATCTCGGCTCACTGCAACCTCCACCTCCTGGGTTCAAGCAATTCTCCCTCAGCCTCCCAAGTAGCTGGGATTACAGGCACGCCCCACCATGCCTGACTAATTTTTGTATTTTTTTTAGTAGAGACGGGGGTTTCACCATATTGGCCAGGCTGGTCTCGAACTCTTGACCTTGTGATCCACCCACCTCGGCCTCCCAGAGTGCTAGGATTACAGGTGTGAGGCACCACACCCACCTGCTTTCTTTTGAGAAGCGTGTGTTTATGTCCTTTGCCTACTTTTTAATAAGGTTTTTTTTTTCTTGTAAACCTGCTTAAGTTCCTTATGGATTCTGGATATTAGACCTTTGTCAGAAGCATAGTTTGCAAATATTTTTCTTTATTCTCTAGGTTGTCTGTTTACTCTGTTGATAGTTTCTTGTGGGTTTTGTTTTTGTTTTCTGTGAAGATGCTCTTTAGTTTAATTTGGTCCCATTTATCGATTTTTGCTTTTGTGGTGATTGCTTTTGGTATCTTCGTCATAATATCGTTGGCAGTTTCTATGTCTGGAATTGTATTTCCTAGGTTATCTTCCAGGGCATTTTATAATTTTAAGTTTTACATTTAAGTCCTTAATTTATCTTGTGTTTATTTTTGGATATAGTGTAAGCAGGGAGTCCAGTTTTAACCTTTTACATAGTGCTAGCTAGTTATTACAACACCATTTATTAAACAGGGAATCTCTCCTACATTTCTCTTGTCAGCTTTGTCAAAAATACGATGATTGTAGGTGTGCCACATTATTTCTGGGCTCTCTATTCTGTTGCATTGGTCTCTGAGCCTGTTTTTGTACTGGTATCATGTTGCTGTGGTAGTGCTCAGAGTAGAGAGCTATTGCTTTAAAATGCAAATAGCCAAAAAGAGAGCACTATATTCAACCATTTCTATAGGAGAGTGAGAGCCTACCTTCAGCAGGCACCTGGCTTCAAATTGCAAAACTACCTCCTGTCACGAAGATGTGAAAAGTTTATTTTGTCATTGAATATAGCCAATTAGCTTACACGGATGGCCTCCCCAGTTGCCAGGTGAATTTAGGATGAACTATGTATAACATGGTACTGTAAATTCTTCTACTTATGGACTAATTATTGTGACCGTCTTTCTGTCTTTGCAGTCTCTTAAGCAGATTGTGATGCGTGTCACATTCTGGTTTAATTGTGTAATAAAACAGTTTTCTTTCTGTTTTATCATTGTGGAGTTACTCTGGGGCTGGAGAAAACTTTCCTTTTAATTATATTTTCCAAACACTGTTTAAACTTACCACACATGATATAAACATATAAGGTGCCAACCAAGCTTTAATCTAGATGGGCCTTTTTGTCTCAGGCTTCCAGTCAACTCATGATTGTGCTGCAAAATGCATGCTGTCCCCTGAATATGCAGGCAGAATCGTGCCTCTGCCTATTTGGTATCTAGTCCTGTATAATCACATCTAGAGAGGCTAGACCCAATTTCTAAATACTTCACAGAACAGCAATTAACCATTTTACCTCTTTCAATGACTCTTGTATCTTTAGACCTGAAACTGATTCAGAGACTGTGGGGCCCGTTAGAGTAACACGCATGCATTGAGTAGACATGTAGGCATGAGAATCTCCACTTTCCCCTTCCTTCTCTTTTTAAAATGCCCACAAATGTGCAGGTAACACTTACTGCTATTCTACCCATCCAGGACCTAAACTAGCGGCTCCACATTCTGAATCTGGGTCTTGCAGTAAACCTTTTATCTGAGAAATGCAAATCCTTTTAGTTATAAGGCTCAAAGAGACATTAAAACGAGACCACAATTGTGTCTTTCTCTCTCCTTTGAGCTATGTATTTATCTCTTGAAACTGCTTGCTAATGCCACAAGTAGCTATAAATTAAACTAATAATGCTACACTGAACACTATAACCCACACCCTATACAGCTTAGAAATGTATGTCAATCAGTAATCAAGGTTGTTTTAGTAAATAAGTAAGATTTCCTGACAATTTTGTATCAGCCCACTCTCTATCTCTTTTAGCCTTTAAAAATCCACTTGTAACTGCTGCTAGATTCCAGGCAACTTGAATCTTTGCTCCCAGTTTACAATCTTCAAGCTTGGCCCAAGTGAACTGTCTACTTACATTTGTGGTTCCTCAGCTTTTTCCTATTAAGGAGGAAATTAAGGACATATTATTTAGAATGTGCCAGAGCAGCCTTTATGAGGGGATCTCTCCTTTGGTTGTACTTTTGCTGTAACACCCAAGAATGCAGAGCCAGGTTGACCCCATCTAGAATCTTCACATGTCTGGCCTGGGATTTGCAAGACAGGAGCAGACTTTGGATTGAAAATGTACAGAAAACCAAGAGGAGGCATTCTCTGCATTGTGAGATGTCAACATAGACATCTTAAAGCTACCTCCTTTGAGAGTGTGGCTATTTGAGCTTTTCAGATCTTGTTCAGTGACCTGTTACTGTTACGTGAGAGGTGCCAGGTATAAATAGAATCTGATGGCAGAATCTGTAAATGTAAACAAAGCATCTTAGGAGTGAGAGATCAAGGCCACAAAGTATCCAGAGCCATGACTACAACTATACCTACCTGTAAAAAATGTGATACTGGAGTAGAGTATTCTTGTCCTTTCTCTTACCCAAAGACTACCTGATCAGGACAGGTGATCCAGGTTCTGGAGCTCCACCAGGGCAGTTCTGTTTTCTATTTAGAATCAGCCTAAGTCTCTACTGCCTGGCTTACCACTGGGCCATCAGCCCAGGATCACTGAGAACCCTCTCACCATCACCTAGGCATCTTTGAAACATTTGAGGATGTCCAGAGTAAAACTGTGTTAGGCTGACAAGAGTGGTTCATTCTGCTTTTGTCTCAGTGTAAGAGAAATGAGTCACGCCAAAAAATGGGGGCTTCATTTGGGCCACTTCTTTATATTGTTGTGACTTCTGAGGTCATCATTTGAATGGATGTTTATGGACAGAAGAGTTGTTATTATTATTTCTGTTTCTTTTACCTTGTTAAGAATACATATTTATCTTCTAATACAATTATGCTAGAAAGCCCTAAGAGATTTGTTTAAATTGCTTATTAGTATATGTTGTAAAATTGACAGGGCAGTGGCTAAAAAAGATTAAAATTACACAAACTGTGGGATTTAAGTTTCTCTTAGGTAAGCTTAGGAAAAACAGAATGGAAATACCCCAGTGGCATAGAGAGCGGAATTCTACAGTGTCCTCTCCCTGCCCCATTTCTGTTCAGATTCACCCTTTTTGGAGGCCTTATTGAAGTCTGGCTTCACCTTGGAGTCTAGCCTTACAGAACTGATTGAAAGAGAGGTGTTTTGGGTGATGAATTCGGCTGCCTTTCTAGAGCTGTTGCTCAGAATTTCTTGAAATCTAAAAGCAGATAAATGGGAAAAATAAAGTAATATTTTAGGGCCTTAATTTCTTAATTTTGTATTAAAATCAGTGCATGCAGAAACATGCCATTTAGCAACTTATTCCTTATTCTATTCCTGAAGACCCAGTAGTTGCTCCACAAGCCACAAACAAGTAAATATAAACACAATAAAAATTCCTCCAAACTACGTTAAACTCTTTTCTTTATTCCTCTCATCTGTCTATATGTAGCTTTTATTCTGTACATTTTTCAAAAAAAAAAAATGACAAATAAAAATGCTGGGCCCTTTTTCTAAATTCTGGCAATTATTAAACAAAACCAACTCCCAGGGTGTTACGAGGATTAAATCACGTAATGTTTTATTCCTAGCAGTACTCTGTAACATACTCTTGAGGACATAGTACCTGTTTAATAAACATTGCATTAGTGCATGCGTAAATGTTGTTTTCCAAATGCAGACTTATTTGGACATTGCTGGCCTCTGTTTCCTCTGTAAACTTTAAAGAGCCAACAAAGAATATACTTTAGGATGAAGATTGGTTGTCTTTATTTGTACCAGAAGTATTTGTATTGTGACAAGAGTGCTGAGTGTAAGGGATTCTGTGATGTGCCTGCTTTGTCTAACTAGTGCTAATAATGAGCGCAGGGGGAGCAACATCAGCATCTATAGAGGACTTGTTTAAAATACCCTTTCATGGACCATTTTCAAACCTGCAGAATCACATTACATAGAGTGGGGCCAAAATCACCAAGTGATTTATAAGCTTATCAGTGCTTGAGAGATAATAATTAGCTAAGCGTTTATCAGCCCAGGCTTCTAATTAAGATTACATAGCCAGTTTGCAGAAATCTCTGTTTATGCCCTCCCCACAGGTTCTGTTCTATTGTTCTGGAAACATCCATATTGCTTTAAGGGCCTCATGTGACTCTAAGGTGAGGCCAGAATCAAGTATGAGGGATTCAAGATACATTCGTGAGTGTTAACTTCTATCTTCGCACTAAAGGGTGGTCACAAGGCCTGTTTTCTTTGGGTTTGGTAGGGACAGGGCAGAGTGCCCCATATTTCCATTACTTTAGCAAAAATTGTTGGTGTCTGTGGTAGCAGAGGGCACCTGAGGACGGGAAAGGAGAAACTTATTATCTCCATAGAGCAGCTTATTTTTCCTGAATCTCTTCTGTTATAGAGGACAGAAATGGGTGGACTTTTTCTGCAGGTCTTGGACCTTCTGCCTGTGGGTGTGGTGGTAGCAGGTAAACAGGTGGTGCCGACACCTTTAAAGGCATATTCTTAAGATTCAGGTGTAATTTCTCCAGAGAATCATCTGAGAAAGAATCCCAGAGCAGGAAGAGAAAGACGAAAAAATGGCTATTTTTCCGCTAAAAAGATCAAGAGCTGTGTCCACTGTGCCTCCTGGAATGCCATGTGTTTAGTACTTATAAACCTTCTCTACTTGTGCTTTTCCTCCCTAATGAGTTTAACTACTGTAAAAAATTTTTCATTATAGTCAAGTATCTGAAAAATTTTTATTTATTTATTTTTGAGAAGGAATCTCACTCTGTCACCCAGGCTGGAGTGCAGCAGCATGATCTTGGCTCACAGCAACCTCTGCCTCTCGGGTTCAAGCAATTCTCCTGCCTCAGCCTCCTAACTAGCTGGGATTACAGGCGCGTGCCACCATGCCCGGCTAATTTTTGTATTTTTGGTAGAGACGGGGTTTCACCGTGTTGGCCAGGCTGGTCTCGAACTCCTGACCTTGTGATCTGCCTGTCTTGGCCTCCCAAAAGTGCTGGGATTACAGGCATGAGCCACCGCACCCAGGCAAATATTTCTTCCTATATACTGGAGCCTTCTCTACATCATGGCTTCTTATATGCCATGTAGAATTCTCACCATGAATTTATGATCTTAAAAATGTTCCCTTTGTGACTATTGAATATGGGAGGATGAATATACTCAAGATTCCTATTGGGGAAAAGCTGGGGTCCTTAGTCAAGGAGAACATGTAATATTGAGGTTTCATCTGTCTTCTCCATTAGCTCTGTGCAGAACAGGATTAAGAAAATGCTTTTTGAAACAGGATGGCATTTACTACCCAGAAAGTTCTGAAGAAAATTATTAGGAGATATATGTTGTCTAGGGTGCTAAAGAAAGACTATTTAAAATTACTATTAAAAATTGCAGAACATGGGAGATATCTGTATCTCAAACTTTGCATAAAATGGATGTTTCTTTATGGTTAAATTCAGGCTATAATTTACTTTTTGGGGAAGTAATATCCCAGCAGTGATGCTGTGTCCTTCTGTTCATCAGCACATTATAAAAATTTGTCCTAGTTCAGTTGATATTAATGATTCACTTGGTTAAAGAGCTCTCTGACAGATTTTTTCACTATAGTTAGTAATTTTTCTCTCGATTATTAAGTATCTGTTTTCTTTCTTTTTTTTTTTTTTTGAGACGGAGTTTCACTCTTGTTCCCCAGGCTAGAGTGCAATGGCGCAATCTCGGCTCACTGCAACCTCCGCCTCCTGGGTTCAAGCAATTCTCCTGCCTCAGCCTCCTGAGTAGCTGGGATTACAGGCGCGCGCCACCATGCCCGGCTAATTTTTTGTATTTTTAGTAGAAACGGGGTTTCACCATGTTAGCCAGGCTGGTCTCTGAACTCCTGACCTCAGGTGATCCGCCCACCGCAGCCTCCCAAACTGCTGGGATTATAGGTATAAGCCACTGGGCCCAGCCAGTTATTAAGTATCTTTATGCAGCTGATGTGCATAAACCATTACAGTTAATCTGGCAGCTGCCCTTCTTTATTAGGTTTTCTTTGCATATATCTGTCTTTGGAAAATGAAGGCTCTCGTCTTTGTTTATGGGTCAGAAAAACTGGGAAAACCCACACTCCTCCCACTTACTGGATGCTTGACAAAATAATCTTCTTGGGCAAAAATCATTGGCATTATTGGTGATCTTCTTAGAAATTAAGAAACTCAGACTTTATTCCAGATGTTCTGAAAAAATATATGCATAACAAGATCTTCAGTTTATCATACACATTAAAATTTGAGAGGTCACTTCTAACTCCATGTCTTTTCCATCTGAAACATATACACTCAAAAATGTACGTTTGTGTTCATGCCCTTAATTTTATACTTTATCATCCAGAAAAGTATCGTGTATACACTGGTGTTATGGATCTTATGTCATTCTCTTTTCTCAGAGTTAGAGAATACATTAGAAAATATTTCTGTATTGAAAATTATTTTATTGGATCATTTCAGTCACTCCTGTAAGTCAGAACTTGTTCTCTTTACTCTTTCATTTCACCTTAAGTCAAATAAAAAATTCTGCCCATGACCACTTAGTAAACATATGTGTGTTTGTGTGTGTGTGTATTTTTCAGGGACCACTGACATTTAGGGATGTGAAAATAGAATTCTCTCTAGAGGAATGGCAATGCCTGGACACTGCGCAGCGGAATTTATATAGAGATGTGATGTTAGAGAACTACAGAAACCTGGTCTTCCTTGGTGAGGATAACTTCAATACACAATGCTCTAAAAGTTTCATTTCTCCTCTTTGTAAAATGTTTTTTGGTAATTTATACTTTGCATAAATGAGTTTCAGATCCCAGTTTTCAAGAAAACAGAGATTTGTCAGTATAGAAAAGAACTTCTTCAAGATGTTTCATTTTGACCTGAACTCTCCACATTCCTGAGCTGATCTATATCCTTTACTCTAAATTAGTGGTAATTCCAGAAATTTATTGGCATAAAATATTGTTGCTACCACCAATTTTTCATTTAGTAGTACTGGGCAGTATTAAATAAAATTAAAGATCTACAAATGTAGGCTGGGCGTGGTGGCTCATGCCTGTAATCCCAGCACTTTGGGAGGCTGAGGTGGGTGGATTACCTGAGGTCAGGAGTTCGAGAGCAGCCTGGCCAACATGGTGAAACCCTGTCTCTACTAAAAATAAAAAAATTAGCCAGGCGTGTTGGTGGGCGCCTGTAATCCAACTACTCAGGAGGCTGAGGCAGGAGAATCGCTTGAACCCGGGAGGCAGAGATTGCAGTGAGCTGAGATCGTGCCATTGCACTCCAGCCTGGGTGACAGAGTGAGGCTCTGTCTTTAAAAAAAAAATCTACAAATTTAAAATATTTAGATATTTGTCATAAATTAGTATTTGGGGATTAATTTACTAGATTAATCTATTGCATCCTCTTTACTGAGCATATTACTATGTTGGTAATTGGAGAATATGAGCAAGATTTATGTTATTTATTTTTAATAAAACAGGTATTGCTGTCTCTAAGCCAGACCTGATCACCTGGCTGGAGCAAGGAAAAGAGCCCTGGAATCTGAAGAGACATGAGATGGTAGACAAAACCCCAGGTAGGTGACAGTTAATACAACAGACAACACAAATGAGAGGTCCAAAAGTCAAGGAGAAGGCCAGTCATTTTTTGTGAGTCAGAGTTTTGACCTTGTTGTCCAGGCTGGAGTGCAAGGGTGTGATCTTGGCTTACTGCAACCTCTGCCTCCCAGGTTCAAGCGATTCTCCTGCTTCAGCCTCCTGAGTAGCTGGGATTACAGGCACCCACCACCATGCCTGGCTAATTTTGTATTTTTAGTAGAGACAGGGTGTCTCCATGTTGGTCAGGCTAGTCTCGAACTCTCGACTTCAGGTGATCCGCCCGCCTCAGCCTTCCAAAAGTGCTGGGATTACAAGCGTGAGCCACTGCGCCTGGCCTCAGTCTTTAAAATGTAATTTGGGAAGCTGTTTCCAAAAAAAATAGTTTCTGGGAAGCCTGAAACTTTTATTTTGCTCTCACATAGGGGCATCTTCTGTCTAATGCTTTTAAATTTTCTAAGGTGATCTTCTTCAAGTTTACAGTGAGAGCCAAAGTCCTTTTCATGGGAGTAAGAGACTGCACAATCTGACTACTTTTCCATTGCTTTTGAGGACACACAAATAACTGCATAATTTTGAGAAACTCTGTTAAACTACTTTTCTTTTTGTTTTTTTGAGATGGAGTCTCGCTCTGTCGCCAGGCTGGAGTGCAGTGGCGCGAGCTTGGCTCACAGCAACCTCTGCCTCCTGGGTTCGAGCAATTCTCCTGCCTCAGCCTCCCGAGTAGCTGGGACTATAGGCATGCACCACCACGTCCAGCTAATTTTTGTATTTTTAGTAGAGATGGGGTTTCTCCACGTTGGCCAGGATGGTCTTGATCTCTTGACCTCGTGATCCACCCGCCTCGACCTCCCAAAGTGCTGGGATTACAGGTGTGAGCTACTGTGCCTAGCCCAGAAATTTATTATTAATATTACTATTATTTTTCTGAAACGGAGTCTTACTCTGTTGCCCAGGCTGGAGATCAGTGGCGCAATCTCAGCTCACTGCAAGCTCCGCCTCCTGAGTTCACATCATTCTCCTGCCTCAGCCTCCCAAGTAGCTGGGACTACAGGTGCAAACCACCATCCCTGGCTAATTTTTTGTATTTTTAGTAGAGATGGGGTTTCACCATGTTAGCCAGGATGGAGAAATGTATTATTTTAATGGTATTACAAATAAGATTGTTTTTTCCTCTTTTATATCATGTAGCTTATTTTAAGTGTATGGAACCATAACTTGTATGTTAATTTCATATTGTGCTGATTTATTATTAGTTTAGACATGTTTAAATGTTTATGATTTTCTCTATATAAGATTATGTGATCTACAAACAGCAACTTTTTACCTATCTGTCTTCAATTTCAATGGCTTTTTAAATTTTTTAAATTCTTTTGCCACATAATTCCAGTGCTATGTTAAAATGGAAGCATTGACATTGGCACAATATAGTTTTGCATTGGTGTCTGTAAATTTGAAGGAGCAAACAGCTCTTCAAGTTTTTATAAACTGGTTTTAGAAGGTAAAGATCTTTTGTTGGGTTCCCAGGGTGATGGGATACCCTCTGGATTTGTAGTAGAGAGGGGTGTAGCTTGGTCACAAGGCTGCTGGGTCTACATTAGGGTCCACCTTTACTGGCTTATTACAAGGGGCTTGGGTATTTATAATTTCCATTTTATTTTTAGACAGACTGAATATCCTCCAGGACTTTGCTCTGTAGGGCAGACACTAGGGCAGGTTTCTGTAGTCGGGTCTGCATATAATGGACCTTGTATCAGGATGTGGATGAGTATGGCTTTCACTGAGTACCAGAGTGGATTTCCCCAGGCCACTGTGTAGGTTTCTGTGTAGATATAACTGGCCATAAACTGTGGCTCAGAGAGTTGGAACTGAGTCATTAAACTGCTTCAGAGACCACAGTAAAGGCCAAGGTCTGCAAGCCGGCCTGCCTGCATGGCTATAAATGGTTGTCTTCCTCCAGGCCGCTGGAAGGGCAGGACCTTTTCCAGACTGTGGCTGGGAGAAGTTTGGGATGGTTGCAGAGTAAGTTCAGAATTCTCAGTGGGACCAAGTTTGGTGGGCCATTTTCTGGTCTGTAGCCAAGAACAGGAGTCCTTTAGTTTGCCGCCTGAATGAGGGCCTGCCTTCTAAAAACAACACTTCTCAATCTTGGGTTTAGCATTTCACAACTCCCTCCCTGGATCTCAAAGCTCTCTTAAAGGCGCTTATTTTTGAGATGGGGTCTTGCTTCATAACCCATTCTGGTCTTGAAATCCTGGCCTGAAGCAATTCTCCAACCTCAATGTATGATAAAGCTTTCATTACAGGTGTGAGCCATGATGCCTGGCTCTCTCAAAAGGCCTTTTTATGAGGGATGGCTGACAAATTTTCTTGCTGTTGGAGGATAACAAAATAAGGCACCTTTTATTGTCCTATCTTCCTGATGTCACTCTTCCTATACATTTTTACTTTCTATTTTCTATTTCAAATTTGTCTGTAACTTTAGAATCAGACCTTTGGGACAATATGCTAGAATTTACATATTATGCCTGAAGTAAATTAGATAATTTACTCCATAATTACTAAAATAGTTACTTATAAATTTAAGTTTGCGGCAGGCAAAAAGGAGTAGTATTTTCACCCACTTTTTAGCCTATATCTAAGTAATAACATAATGTATCCCCCAAATATTTGTTTTATATATCAGAGGCACTAACCATATTCAGCAAAATAAAAATTTTTTCTTTATTTGGCAACGTAAGGCTATTCTTTGCTTCTATAGTTGGATTGCAGCAGTTTCATCTAGTGTAAGAATAGCATATATTTAAAACATAAAAATTATCCCAATTTTCAAAAATGCTTACTTAAGTTTTTTATTAGAATCTTCTATGTATGATTATACTGCATTTTCTCTGAAATTTTACTGCCATACAATGCATGCCAGTGATTCAAATACTTGCCTTCCATGAGTACACAGTTACACTCAAATATTGCAGTTATCTAGACAAATTCTTTTTAATGGTACATCAATATTGCAAACCAGGTTTTATGAGTAAACATTTCTTTTAATGTTTTACAGTTCCATATTAGTGTTTTTTGTTTAGTGTAGGTTTCTTATCAGTTTTTGTTTCTTGTTTTTATGGTTTTAGCAATTTGCACTTCTGTTTGTACACTTTAAGTGAATGTTGGGTTTAACTGGGAAATAAGTCAGCCATATGTCCATCATAGTCTGATTATATATGTGTGTGTTTTTATCTATAAATATGACTTTAATTTTGGTTATGGCATATCTTGTGTATATTCGTTCTTAGCTGATTTTCAATGGTTGTTTTGTCTAAGTGAGTAGTCATGGAAATAGTCTTTCTACCATGTGTTTAATGATAAATATTGTATAATTTCCTTTGGGTAAGAGAAACACTTTTGTAATTTGAAGGTAATTTTTGGAAATATTTGTAATTCTATTTTTTTTTTTTTAGTTTTTCTTTTAAAAAATAATTGTAAAAACACATAACCTAAAATTTACCATCTTAAATCTATTTAAGTTTACATTTCATTGCCAGGCATGGTGGTGGCTCACATCTGTAATCCTCAGATTTTGGGAGGCCAAGACAGGAGCATCACTTGAGCCCACATTTTTTTTTTTTTTTTTGAGATGGAGTTTTGCTTTTGTTGCCCAGGCTGGAGTACAATGGTGTCATCTCGGCTCACCATAACCTCTGCCTCCTGAGTTCAAGTGATTCTCCTGCCTCAGCCTCCTGAGTAGCTGGGATTACAGGCATGTGCTACCATGCCTGGCTAATTTTGTATTTTTAGTAGAGACAGGGTTTCTCCATGTTGGTCAGGCTGTTCTCCACCTCCCGACCTCAGGTGATCCACCCGCCTCAGCCTCCCAAAAGTGCTGGGATTACAGGAGTGAGCCACTGTGCCCGGCCAGAGCCCAAATGTTTGAGGCCAGCTTGGACAGCATGTGGAGACCCTCTCTCTACAACTTTTCAAAAAAATAGCCTGACATGGTGGTTGTCACCTGTGGTCCCAGCTACTTGGGAGATTGAGGGGAGAGGATTACTTAAGCCTGGAAGTTTGAGGCTGCAGTGAGCCTTAATTGTGCCACTGCACTGCAGCTTGGGTGACAAGTGAGACCCTATCTCCAAAAAGCTGTACATTTCAGTCATGTTGACTATATTCACATCATTATGCAAAAGACTTCTTGAAATTTTACATCTTGTAAAACTAAAACTCAGTACCCGTTAAGCAATAACTGCCCATTTTACCTTCTCTCCAGCCCTTGACAAACACCCTTCCACTTACTATTTTTATGAGTGTGACTGTTTAAGATATCTCATATAAGTGGGATCACACAGTATCCATCATTTTGTTACTGGCTTATGTCAGGTGACAAAATATTCTCAAAGTTTATCTTAAAATGTGACAATTTTCTTTTTTAAGGCTGAAAAATATTCCACTGTATTTGTATGTTATATTTTTTGATGTGTTTATAAATCAAGAAGACAGTTGGGTTGCTTCAGCCTTTTGGCTTTTGTGAATACTGGTACAATAAACATGGATGTTCAAATATATTTTTAAGATCCTATGTTGCATAGTTTGGATATAGATTCATAAATGGGATACAGTATTTAATAACAATTCCATCTTTAATTATTTGAGAAACATGTATATAATATTTTAAAATAATGGCTACATCCTTGTTTTTCACCAAAAAATAACATGGGTTTTATTTTCATTGCATCAACAGATTTGGTGCCTTTTAAAAAATGTATAGTGGCCATTCTAACTGGTATGAGGTGATTTTGTTTTTCATTGTGCTTTTTATGCATTTCTCTATAAGTTAGTAATTTTGTCTGTCCTTTCAAATGCTTTTTCCCATGTATATATATCTCTTGATAAAGATTCAATTATTTAAAATTCAATATTATTGAACTTTATATGATACTTTATATGATAAACTTTATATGATAAAGTTCAATTATTTCTTCATTTCTGTTCTTCATATCTTCATTTCTCATCAAGTTATTCAACTTTATTGTTCAGTTTGAAGAGTTGTTTATATATTCTGAATATTAGCTCCTATCACATGTGATTTGCAAACATTTTCACTTATTTCCTAGGGGACATTGTCACTCTCTTGAATGTTTTCTTTGATGTGTAAAAATTTTGAAGTATAGCGTAATTCAGTTTTTCTGTTCTTTTCTTTGTTACTCATGCATTAATATCATAAAGTGCTGCCAAGACCAACGTAATGTCTTTCCTCTATATTTTTCCTAAGAGATTTGTTAGTTTTTTTTATGTCTAAGTATTTTATTTAAAATATTTTTTGTATATGGTTCAAGGAAAGGATCAAACTTTATAAGTGTTAATGTCCAGTTTCACCATTATTTTTTGAAGAGACTATCTTTCCTCTATTGTGTGCTCATGGCAACTTTGGAAGATCACTTGATCATATACAGAAGGGTTCATTTCTAGGCTCTCTATTCTGTTCTTTCATCTCTTTATCTGTCTTTGTGTCAGTACCACATTGTTTTTGTTATTGTAGATTTTAATATGTTGTGAAATCAGGAAGTATAATGGCTGTTTGTTCTTTTTCATGGGTGTTTGGATAGTTATAGATTTTAATCAAATTTTTAAAATTTAGACAATATTTCTGTTAAAAACTGTGCTATAGTATTTTTATAGAGATTATGTTGAATTTCTTTACCACTGTAGGTTGTATTGACATCTTAACAAAATGAAGTTTTTTTGTTTGTTTTTTGAGATGTTGTTTCGCTCTTGTTGCCTAGGCCAGAATGCAGTGGCCGGTGCGATCTGGGCTCACTGCAACCTCTGCCTCCCAGGTTCAAGCGATTCTCGTGCCTCAGCCTCCCAATTACAGGTGCCTGACTCCACGCCCAGCTAATTTTTTTGTATTTTTAGTAGAGACGGGGTTTCACCATGTTGGCCAGACTGGTCTCAAACTCCTGACCTCAGGTGATCCACCCGCCTTGGCCTCCCAAAATGCTGGGATTACAGGCATGAGCCACTGTGCCTGGCCCAAAATGAAGTTTTTTGACCCTTGAGCAAAAATATGTTGAAGAATGTGTTTTATTTTCACATTTCTTTTAATTCCTAGTTTCTTTCAGTTTTGGTCAGAAAACATACCATTTATTATTTTGGTCTTAAGTTTATTTATTGTTGTTTCTGAGACAGGCTGGAGTGCAGTGGCATAATTTTGTCTCACTGCAGCCTCAGTCTCCTGTGCTCAAGTGATCCTTTTCCTCAGCCTCCTGAACAGCTGGGACTACAGACATGCACTACCATGCCTGGCTAATATTTTGATCATTTGTAGGGACAGATTCTCACTGTGTTGCCCAGGCTGGCCTCAAACTTCTGGCTTTAAGTCATCCTCCCACCTTGAAATCCCAGAGTGTTGGGTTATAGGCATGAGCCCCTGCACCCAGCTGGTATTCTTATATTAATAAGACTTGGTATGCGTCCTAACAGAATACACCAGCTGCAAATAAGAATATTGTGTATTCCCTTGCTTTTGACTAGAAAGTTTTGTACATGTCTGTTAAGCCTAGTTGGTCTATGATATTGTTTGGATGTTCATGTTCTTCAAACCTCATGCTGCGATGTAATCCTCAATGTTTGATGTGGGACCTGGAGGAAGGTGCTTGAGTCATGGGGGCAAATTCCTTATGAATGGCTTGGCACTATCCTCTTGGTAATCAAAAAGTTTACACTCCATCAGTTCAAGTGAGAGCTAGTTTATTAAAAGAGTAGACAGTTATGGTAGTTATAGATTCCTGGTAAATTGACCCGTTTTACAATTATATAATATCAGTCCTTATCTCATGCTGGTACTTGACTTAAAGCATATATGTCTGATATAATTATGACTGCCTCACCCAATTGTGGTTGCAATTTGTATAGATATAGATCTTTTTCATTCTGTTACTTTCAGCCTATTTGACTTAGTGCCAAAATGGATCTCTTTTAGGCAGTATATTGTATGCTTTCTTATTTATTTTTTTTTGAGATGGGGTCTCACTCTGTCAACCAGGCTGGTTTGCAGTGGTGTGATCATGGCAATGAGCTGCAGCCTCAACCTCCCAAACTCAGATGATCTTCTCATTTCAGCCTGTCAAATAGCTGGTTACAGGCATGTGCCATCATACCCAGCTAGTTTTTTGTATTTTCTGTAAAGACAGGGTTTTGCCATGTTGCTGAGGCTGGTCTCAAACTCCTGCAGTCAAGTGATCAGCTCACCTTGACCTCCCAAAGTCCTGGGATTACATTTCTTTTTATTAACTAGTTTATATTTAAAATGATTTTTTAAAGAAATGATGTTACTATTACCAGTTTCATTGTTATTGTTTCTTGTGTTTTTTAGATATGTTTTTTCTCATTTCCTGTTTTACTCCTTGAATTTTTGTTTAATCTCATAGTGACCTGCTTTATTTTTTGTTTTGCATAGTTTCTATAAATATTATCTTTGTAATCATCTTGAAAAATGAAGATTATATAAAACATCTTAAAGTTAAAACATTTTCTAGTTTGTTACTAGTACTACAAATTATATTGTGTTTCTATTAACAGATTTATTCAGATTTATATTTTGTTTCTCATATTCTATAGGAGAACTTTAAGGGTTTGATGCTCCATCATTATGATAGTAAAGAATTCTGTGTGTGTCTATATTTACATTTAATAGAGAGCTTTATATTTATATATAGTTTTATGATGCTGTGCAGCATTATTTTATTTTTCAACATAATGGAGTCATTTTAGCATTTCTCTTTTTGTATATGCAATGTCTCACTATGTTGCTCAGGCTGATCTTGAACTCCTGGTCTCAAGTGATTGATTGCCTTGGCCTCCTAAAGCTGTAGGATTACAGGCATGAGCCATGGTGCCTGCTCACCATGTAGCATTTCCTGTAGGACTGTGCAAGGGATAATAAACACCCTTACCTTTTATTTTGGAAAATCTATTTTTTTCTTGTTTTTAAAGTAAAACAATTTCTAACCAAGTTATTGGTTAGGAATTTTTTTCTCTTATTACGTCAAAATTTGAAAGTTCTCAGCCTTTTTTATCTTCAAGTATCCTCTGTACTACTTTTTTTTTTCTATATTCTTCTAAGATTTCTCCCATGAATATATTGATTTAATTGATGGTGGCCAGTATGTTTTACATTCTGTGTTATAATTTTGTTTTGGACTTTGACTACATCACACAGTTTCTTTATGGCCTGCAAAATTTTTGTTGACAGTTCACTGGTTATCTCGTAAGAGTATGCACATAAATGATGCATTACTTTTATCTTGCAGCTCCCAAGACTCTCTTCTTGTCTGTAACTTCTGAAATTGTGCTTATATATGTGTTTGTTATAAGTATCTTTTTGTGTATCCTAGTTTGTCTAGCTTCTTCATGTTTTATTTTATTTTTCAGTTTCTTTTTGTATTTTTTACCTCCACAATTTCTGAGGGGGTGTCGATATTTTGAATATTTTTGTTATCCTCATGTATCTGATTTTCAGAAATCGTCTGTGTTTTCTGTTTCACTCATTGAATATTATTCAGTTTATTTTCAATTTCTTTATAACTTTATTTTTTATGGTTGCTTTCTAAAAATTTTATATTTTTTTGACGGGGCCATGTTGCCCTAATATTTTGTATACATTGTAATGTTTGATTGAGATTTGGACATTAAAAAAAAGCTGCCTATTATAATCTTTATTATGTAGCCTTGTCCTGGCATAGTCTTAAACCAATTGTCTTGGCTAGAGATTCCGGGAGTCTCTCAAACATGTTCTTAGGATGTGCCTTGTCTGAAATTTTGTGTTTACTTTTTAGTTAAAGGAGTTCATTTGTGTTTTTTGTTAAGTCGGTAATCAGTTGCTACACGTGTTCGCTGTCTGTGGTGCTGCTGCATTCTCTCTGCTGCTGTAATGTTTACCTTTGGTCTCAGCAGACAAACTGTCATTCCAAAGTATACCACCATTTCCTTCAGCACTTTATGGCATGGGAGACAGAAACCAGTGTCTTGAAAGGCCCCTAGAGGCCAGAAATAAAGATGTATGTGCCAGTATTTTTCTTGTCTTTTAAAAAGAAACCGGGAGTTGGCAATTTGTTGCTGAAGACACTAGGTTATTGAGGAGCAGGAAGAGCTGTGTTGGGTAAATGTAACACAGTTTTCTTTTCCTTCTATGTAGCTCTTTGCATTGTTCTCACCTGGGGCACTGTACACATTTAACTCATTTATAGCTTTTCCACAAATGTATTTTGATCAGTATATTTTTGTTACATTTATATTTCTATAAGGAATTAGGGCTTGTATTTTGCTATGCCATCTTGCTTATGTTGTAGTTTGTACAATTTTATAGGTTAAATTTGTAAAGTATATTCATCTGAGTCTAGTAAGTGAAGTAACTTGTTATTTTTATTTTTTTCAGTTATGTGTTCTCATTTTGCCCAAGATGTTTGGCCAGAGCACAGCATAAAAGATTCTTTCCAAAAAGTGATACTGAGAACATATGGAAAATATGGACATGAGAATTTACAGCTAAGACAAGACCATAAAAGTGTGGATGCATGTAAGGTGTACAAAGGAGGTTATAATGGACTTAACCAGTGTTTGACAACTACTGACAGCAAGATATTTCAGTGTGATAAATATGTGAAAGTCTTTCATAAATTTCCAAATGTAAATAGAAATAAGATAAGACATACTGGAAAGAAACCTTTCAAATGTAAAAACCGTGGCAAATCATTTTGCATGCTTTCACAATTAACTCAACACAAGAAAATTCATACTAGAGAGTATTCTTACAAATGTGAAGAATGTGGTAAAGCCTTTAACTGGTCCTCAACCCTTACTAAACATAAGATAATTCATACTGGAGAAAAACCCTACAAATGTGAAGAATGTGGCAAAGCTTTTAACCGGTCCTCAAATCTTACTAAACATAAAATAATTCATACTGGAGAGAAACCCTACAAATGTGAAGAATGTGGCAAAGCTTTTAACCGGTCCTCAACCCTTACTAAACATAAAAGAATTCATACAGAAGAGAAACCCTACAAATGTGAAGAATGTGGCAAGGCCTTTAACCAGTTCTCGATTCTTAATAAACATAAGAGAATTCATATGGAAGATAAACCCTACAAATGTGAAGAATGTGGCAAAGCCTTTAGAGTATTCTCA
Source organism: Pan paniscus (assembly GCF_029289425.2). NCBI lineage: Eukaryota > Metazoa > Chordata > Mammalia > Primates > Hominidae > Pan > Pan paniscus. The sequence goes on along the minus strand of NC_073255.2, from coordinate 80,359,473 downwards.
ATTCTTAAAAAACATAAGATAATTCATACTGGGGAAAAACCATACAAATGTGAAGAATGTGGCAAAGCCTTTAACCAGTTCTCAAACCTTACTAAACATAAGATAATTCATACTGGAGAGAAACCCTACAAATGTGATGAATGTGGCAAAGCCTTTAACCAGTCCTCAACACTTACTAAACATAAAAGAATTCATACGGGAGAAAAACCCTACAAATGTGAAGAATGTGGCAAAGCTTTTAAACAGTCCTCAACCCTTACTGAACATAAGATAATTCACACTGGAGAGAAACCCTACAAATGTGAAAAATGTGGCAAGGCCTTTAGCTGGTCCTCAGCTTTTACTAAACATAAGAGAAATCATATGGAAGATAAACCGTACAAATGTGAAGAATGTGGCAAAGCCTTTAGTGTATTCTCAACCCTTACTAAACATAAAATAATTCATACTAGAGAAAAACCCTACAAATGTGAAGAATGTGGCAAAGCCTTTAACCAGTCCTCAATTTTTACTAAACATAAGATAATTCACACTGAAGGGAAATCCTACAAATGTGAAAAATGTGGCAATGCTTTTAACCAGTCCTCAAACCTTACTGCACATAAGATAATTTATACTGGAGAGAAACCCTACAAATATGAAGAATGTGACAAAGCCTTTAACAAGTTCTCAACCCTTATTACACATCAGATAATTTATACTGGAGAGAAACCCTGCAAACATGAATGTGGCAGAGCCTTTAACAAATCCTCAAATTATACTAAAGAGAAACTACAAACCTGAAAGATGTGACAATGATTTTCACTACACCTCAAACTTTTCTAAACATAAACCATATTGGTGCCCTAGAAATGTGAGGAATGTGACAAGGCCTTTAAATGGTTGTCACGCTTGATTGTAGGTAAGATAATTTATATTGGAGAAAAATCCTCCAAGTATGAAGAATGTGGCAAACTTTTAACCAATCCTCACACCTTATTGCACAGGAAAGCATTTATACTTGAGAAAAATTGTATAAAGAATATGGAAAAGCCATTTATATCTGCTCACATGTAAAAACATCAGTTCATACTTAATAAAATGCAATTACTGTCAAATCTTTCAGAAAATATAAGCCTTTAATACGAGGAAGAGTATTCTTAAGATGAAAATTACAAATAGAAAGAGGGTTGTAGTACCTTTAGTTTTATGATAGATCTTACTGTACACATTTTGTACCAGAGGAAAACCCTAAAGCATTAGTTGCTCAAACTTTGTTCGACATCAGGGAATTTATATTGGAGAAAAACCCTGCAAATGTAATAAATATGGAAAAACATTTTTTCAAAAACTACAGCTTGGAAAACATCAGAGAGTTCATACTAAAATATATTTTTGCAGATGTAGTAAATATGAAAAATATTTAATCCCAAATTAAGTCTATGTAAATATCAGAATTCACAGTAGAAATCATAAGGCATAAGGTACTGACACTTCAGACATTACACTAAATTAGAGTGTTGAGTATAGGAGATCCAAAACTAAAATTGTTAGGTAAGTTATTTATATATAACTTTAAAAGAAGTAGAAGATTTTTTGGAGATTTATAATTACATTCAAAGTATACTTTTTTCTTGAAAAAAAATTACAGATTTTTTGAAAAGCAATTGATGTAATTTAACTCAAATTCATGTTTTTCTTCATTCCTATTGTATTCACATGTGAAAGCAAGTGATCTGTTGTTGCTGAATCAGAGATATGAGAGATTCTTTTTTATAGGTGGGCATTATTTATGCCCCTTTCTGTGGAAGAGTAAGAAAATTAAAATATAAGATGCATGAGGAAAATGTAGAGATGCTCTTTGTGATTAACTTAGAATATTAAGTGCTACTTGAGGTACATGTTCAGACTAACATTCTTTTGCAGTATAGTGAGAAAAAAACATTTTAAAATTAATGTATCATTTTGTTGATTGTGCTTTTATGTAATAAAATGCAGTACTTTAAAACATTTAGATTGTGTGTGAACTTAATTTTGTAATTAAACATTTTTTTTAGCATGCTAAGACTTGTGTATTCGATGAAGTGTTATAAATGCCACTAACTTTAACCTTATCCTACCTTACTCAAGGGTGTGGGGTAAAAGATGGTAACAGTATATTATTTGGTAACATAGTGGACTTACATCTCTGGTAATCTTTTCCAGTGGCTTAAACTGCAAATACATTAAAGAATATTGTTCCCATAGGTTAAATTTTTATCTTTTTAAAATTTAAATTTATTTTTCTTAATTTTTGTGGGTACATAGTGTGTGTATATATTTATTGCCATATATGCCATATTTTGATACAGACATACAGTATGTAATAATGACATCAGGGTAAATGAGGTCTTCACCTCTAGCATTTATTCTTTGTATTACAGACAATCCAGTTCTATCTAAAAATGAGGAAAAAATTATTTTAATAAGGTGACTAATTTACTAGAAAACTAAAAACCTCAAATACGTGTAAGGCAAATCTATACACTGCTTTGTATTGAATTCATGACTATAAGATCTTATGGCTTATGGTTCATAACCTCCCCAGGCAATTTCTCTGTTTTACTTGCCTGGTGCTCATGCTAGACCCATAATTTTTTTGTTTCTTATAATTATTTTGTTTTATAGTTTTTGAAGTATTCATTATGTGAGCTCATCAGGGATTATAAGAATTTTATAAAATTTAGCACATGCAAAAATTTTAGATGTAATTGCACAATTAGTGTATTTTATTTAGTTAGAACATTCCATTTTGTTACTTTACTTGGAGAACCCTATATAAGCCTACTTTTGAGATGGAATTTCGCTCTTGTTGCTCAGGATGGAGTTCAATGGTATGATCTCGGCTCACCGCAGCCTCCGCCTCCGCCTCCTGGGTTGAAGTGATTATCCTGCCTCGGCCTCCCGAGTAGCTGGGATTACAGGCATGTGCCACCATGCCTGTCTAACTTTGTATTATTAGTAGAGACAGGGTTTCTCCATGTTGGTCAGGTTGCCTGGAACTCCCGACCTAGGTGATTCGCCTGCCTTGTTCTCCCAAAGTGCTGGGATTACAGGTGTGAGCCACTGCACCCGGCTGTAAGCCTACTTGTATTTAGTTATTGCTGCTTTCAGATTTTTTTTTTTTTTTTTTTTTTTTTTGAGACGTAGGCTTGTTCTTGTTGCCCAGGCTGGAGTGCAATGGCATGATCTTGGCTCATTGTAACCTCCACCTCCCGGGTTCAAGCAATTCTCCTACCTCAGCCTCCTGAGTAGCCAGGATTACAGGTGCCCACCACCACACCCTGCTAACTTTTGTATTTTTAGTAGAGACAGGGTTTTGCCTTGTTGGCCAGGGTGATTTCAAACTCCTGACCTCGTGATCTGCCTGCCTCGGCCTCCCAAAATGCTGGAATTACAGACATGAGCCACTGTGCCCAGCTGCTTTCAGATTTTTTAATTGACATAAGTAAATTTATGTATTGAGCCAATTTGTTCAGGTATGTACTAGGGAGGCTTCATAAGTCAGGATTTTTTTTTTTTTTTTTTTTTTTTGAGACAGAGTCTCGCACTGTTGCCTAGGCTGGAGTGCAGTGGCATGATCTCGGCTCACTGCAACCTCTGCCTCCCAGGTTCAAGTGATTCTCCTGCCTCAGCCTCCCAAGTAGCTGGGATTACAGGCACCCACCACCAAGCCCAGCTAATTTTTTGTATTTTTAGTAGAGATGGAGTTTCACTATGTCGGCCAGGCTGGTCTCAAACTCCTGACCTCGTGATCTGTCCCCCTTGGCCTCCCAAAGTGCTGGGATTACAGGCGTGAGCCACTGCACCCGGCCAGGATGATGTTTTTATATATAAGTGCAGCAAACAAACATGACAGTGCTTGCTGTATAACAGTACACTCGTCTTGGCTCACTGCAACCTCTCACCTCCCAGGTTCAAGCAATTCTTCTGTCTCAGCATCTGGAGTAGCTTGGTCTACAGGCACGCACCATTACACCTGGTTAATTTTTTGTATTTTTAGTAAAGATGGGGTTTCACCATGTTGGCTAGGGCCTGGTCTTGGACTCCTGATCTTAAGTGATCTGCCCACCTCAGCCTCCAAAAACACTGGGATTACATGCATGAGCCACTGTGCTCAGCCTTCAGTGCCATTTTTTTAATAGATTTAGAAGTAAACTATTTTAAAATTCATATGGAATAATAAAAGAGCCCAAATAGCCACAGCAAGTTTAAACAAAAACAATAATCCTGGATGTCTCACATTACCTAACTTCAAATTGTACTACAAGCTACAGTAACCAATACAGCATGGTTCTGGTACAAAAATATAGGCTAATGAAACAGAGGAGAGAGCCCAGAAAAAAAAGCTACACTTCTACAATCAACATATTGGTGACAAAGTCAACAGAAATAAACCAAGGGAAATAATCCCCTATCCAATAAATGGTACAGGGGAAAACTGGTTAGTCATATTCAGAAGAAGAAAACTGGACCCCTACCTCTCACCATATAAAGAATATAACTCAAGAGAGATTAAAGGCCAGGTGTGGTGGCTCACGCCTGTAATCCTAGCACTTTGGGAGGCCGAGGTGGGCAGATCACGAGGTCAGGAGATCGAGACCATCCTGGCTAACATGGTGAAACCCCATCTCTACTTAAAGAAACAAATACAAAAATTTAGATGGGAATGGTGGCAGGCGCCTGTAGTCCCAGCTACTCAGGAGGCTGAGGCAGGAGAATGGCATGAACCCGGGAGGCAGAGCTTGCAGTGAGCTGAGATAGCACCACTGCACTCCAGCCAGGGCGACAGAGCAGATTCCATCTCAAAAAAAAAAAAAAAAAAAATTGTACTTAAATAGTAAGGGGATTTTATGTCCAGAAGTTTAACCAGAGTCCCTGCCTAAGAATAAATACTGTAGTCCAGGCCATAATAGCAGAATATAGAGTTCAATCCAGTACATTTCCTCCATTAAAGGAGCCTTGCCCAAATACAACTGGTACATAGTCTTTCCTGAGATTTATCTATTGGGGAGCCACACAGATCACATAAACCAAGGAAGTCAAAGGCAAATCACCAATAAAGGGCTAGAATTGTATGGGTAAGCATGACTTACCCCATTGCTTAGTTCCTCTGGATCCATGGCTGAGTGTCACACCTGCATCCATGGGTGACACCTTTAACAAGTGCTGTGGCTCAGGGGACAAAGGAGGACAAACGGGGACACCCCACTGTCTTCCCCTCCACACTGGGCCATTCCAAAGAAAAGAAAGGAGACTAAAAAGAAGAATTTTTCTCACTTATCTTTCTAGATGGGTAACAGATCATCCTTGACCTGCACTACTCTGGAGTGCATTCTGAAGCATTGGGATGCCTTTGACCCCAAGAGTTTAAAAAAAAAAAAAAACCAGCTGATTTTCTTTTATGCAAGGGTTTAGCCTTCTTACCATCTTGAACTAGCCTGGCCCATGGAGGGAAGCCTTGGTTTTAATACCACCTAACAATTAGATCTTTCCTGTAAACGGGAGGGGAAATGGTCCAAGATCCCCTATGTACAGGTGTTCTTTTCCCGGCAAGACAACCTAGACCTTTGCAAACATTGAACAATCAACTCACCTCTTTTAGCAGTCATATCAGGCAGGCCCAAAAAAGAGATTCCCCAAAACTAGAGAATAAACTTCCAGGGGAATCATCTGAGGCAGCTATAGAGTGTCTGGGCCCTTCTTGTTCCCCTCATTTTGGGCCCCTTCCAACCATGCCATCAGTTCCTCCAGCTCCACCATTTCCAAAACTCCCCACTCCCCCAGCTTCAATCTTATCCTTACAGAAAGTGCCCAATGGAGGTGATGCCACTAGGATTCAAATTCCTTTCACATTGCAGGACCAGGACCTTAGGCAAATAAAGGGAGACTTAGGCCAATTTTCTGATGACCCCAATAGGTATATTGAAGCTTTCCAAAATTTAACTCAGGTGTATGACCTCTCATGAAGGGATGTTATGCTGGGCCTAAGCCAAAACCCTAGCCACAGCTGAAAAATAGACAGCTCTGCAGGTGGCAGAGAATTTTGGAGATGAGCAATGTGTCTCCTGTAGTAGTCCAAAAAGAAAAAGAGAAAATAGGAAAGGTGAAGAGTTAGGGGAACCATCATATCCAATAGTAAGAAAGGCAGTACCTCTTTATAACACTGATTGGAACTCCAATGACTGCATAGATGAATGGAAAAGAAAACATTTTGTAATGTGTGTATTGGAGGGCCTACAAAGAACTAGAGCCAAACTTCTGAATCACTCTAAACTGTTTGTGATAGACCAAAAGCCAGATGAGAATCCCTCAGGCTTTATGGAAAGGCTGAGAGAGGCACTAATAAAACATACCTCCTTATCCCCTAATTCAGTTGAGAGACAGTTCATCCTCATCCTAAAGGGCAAGTTTATTACACTGGTGGTTCCCAATATTTGAAGAAAACTGCAAAAACAAGCTGTAGGACCAGATAGCAACTTGGAAAACCTCCTGAGGATAGTCACCTCAGTCTTTTCTAATAGGGACAAGGAGGAGGCTCAAGAGAAAGAGAGAAAGCAAAAGAGAAGGATATAGCTGTGTTGCAGACTTGCAAAGCCCAGGATCCCCAAGGCGCATCTACTAGTTGCTACTGGTGTGGCAACTCAGGGCACTTTAGGAAGGAGTGCCCAGGCAGCAAGAAGAAGCCATCTTGACCTTGTGCAGCTTGTGGTGGGAATCACTGGAGATTGGACTGCCCCCAGAGATGGAGGTCACTGGATTCAGAACCAATCTCACAGTAGTCCAACGGGACTGACAGGTCCTGGGGCTCAAATTCCTGGCTCCAGTGGCTCAAAATGCCATTACTGCATAAGAACCCCAGGTGATTATAGAAATTGAAGAAAGGAGGGTGGACCTCATAGACACTGGAGGTAGCCTTTCTCTTCTCCTCTCTAGTCCAGGCCTCCCCGTCCTTGTAGCATAACCATGATGAGTGTCTCAGGAAAGGTGCTAACCTCATATTTTTCTCAACTTATTAGTTGTAGTTTGGGGGGCCTATTATTTACACATGCCTTTTTAATCATGGCTGAAAGTCCTATTCCTTTACTAGGTAGAGATATTTTAGTGCACTTGGGGGCCAGCATCTTTATAGCCCCAGGACAAACTCTTTGTCTCCTCCTGGTGGAAGCTAATATTAATCCAGAAGTGTGGGCAACACAAGGAAGAATTGGTCAAGCTATAACTGTTTGGCCAGTCTGGATCCATCTTAAGGATCCCACTTCTTTTCCTAACAGAGACAATAGCCCCTAAAGCCAGAGGATAGGAAATGGCTGGAAGCCATTGTTAATAACCTGACAATGTGGGGCCACCTCAAACCCTGTAACAGTTCCTGCAACACCCCAATATTAGGAGTGCAAAAACCTAGAGGGAATGAAGGCTAGTTCAGCACCTTGCCTCATTAATGAAGCTGTAGTTCCAATCCATGCAGTGGTACCTAATCCCTATACCTGAGGGAACTAAATGGTTCTCAGTATTAGATCCAAAGGATGCGTTTTTCTGTATAACATTACATCCTGACCCTCAATAATGATTTGCTTTCGAAGATTCCTCTGGCCAAACAACCCAGTTAACATGGATGGTGTTGCCGCAGGGATTTTGATACAGTCCTCACTTATCTGGCCAGGCACTGTCAAAGGACCTCTCTGAGTTTTCCCATTCTCAGATCAGGGTCTTGCGATCTGCAGATGACCTACTGCTCTGCTCATTTTAGTATGCAACCTGCATTGCTTTAATATATTATTCCTTCAGTTTTGATCCTCCAGGATATGACTCATTTCTTCAGGATATGATTCAGTTCTTCAGGATATGATTCAGTTCTTCAGGATATGATGGTGATGTACAGATGGGGTTTTGGTGTGGATGTCCTTTCTGTTTGTTAGTTTTCCTTCTAACAGTCAGGACCCTCAGCTGCAGGTCTGTTGGAGTTTGCTGGAGGTCCACTCCAGACTCTGTTTGCCTCGGTATCAGGAGTGGTGGCTGAAGAACAGTGGATATTGGTGAACAGCAAAGGCTGCTGCCTGATCGTTCATCTGGAAGTTTTGTCTCAGAGGAGTACCTGTGAGGTGTCAGTCTGCCCCTACTGGGGGGTGCCTCCCAGTTAGGCTACTCGGAGGTCAGGGACCCACTTGAGGAGGCAGTCGGCCCATTCTCAGATCTCAAGCTGCGTGCTGGGCGAACCACTACTCTCTTCAAAGCTGTCAGACAGGGACATTGAAGTCTGCAGAGGTTTCTGCTGCCTTTTGTTTGGCTATGCCCTGCACCCAGAGGTGGAGTCTACAGAGGCAGGCAGGCCTCCTTGAGCTGCAGTGGGCCCCACCCAGTTCAAGCTTCCCGGCTGCTTTGTTCACCTACTCAAGCCTCGGCAATTGTGGTCGCCCCTCCCCCAGCCTCCCTGCCGCCTTGCAGTTTGATCTTAGACTGATGTGCTAGCACTAAGTGAGGCTCCGTGGGCATAGGACCCTCCGAGCCAGGCACGGGATATAATCTCCTGGTGTGCCATTTGCTAAGACTGTTGGAAAAGTGCAGTATTAGGGTGGGAGTGACCCGATTTTCCAGGTGCCGTTTGTCACCCCTTTCTTTGACTAGGAAAGGGAATTCCCTGACCCCTTGCACTTCCCATGTGAGGCAATGCCTTGCCCTGCTTTGGCTCATTCTCGGTGCACTGCACCCACTATCCTGCACCCACTGTCTGACACTCCCCAGTGAGATGAACCCAGTACTTCAGTTGGAAATGCAGAAATCACCTGTCTTCTGCATCACTCATGCTGGGAGCTGTAGACTGGAGCTGTTCCTATTCAGCAACCTTGGCTCCACCCCACCTTAACCTTCCAGTTTTATGGATGCTGGTAGAAGGCATGAGACACTGAAGTATGACAAAATCCCTACTATTTACTATATAACTGAAGGCCAAACTTCATATTTGTATTTGTCCATACTACTTTTTTTTAGAGGGATTTCAAAAAGCTCAAGTGAACATTGCACATGGGAAAGATTTGTGTCACAGCTGAGCAATCTTAATATTAAGAAACCCCAATCTTTTTAAAGTAGGTTACATGCAAACCTGTCCAACTTTTGCCTCACAGAGAAAAATTGTCTTTATTACATTAGTTGAGTAATTTATCTGTCATTTACCTGAAGATAAAAACGACTACCCTTCTTTCCAGGCTATTTGTGTACAAAAATCTTTGAAAAATAACCTGGAATAGGACAGATATGTCATGTAATAAATAACAAAACAACAACTCTAAGAGACTTTTGGAGAATTATATCTCAGCAGCATGCATCTTTTCCGTTAAATGTTGCACTAAATAATCCTCTGATGAAAAAGATCCGTTGAAGATTTTTGACATGAAGACTAACTTTGGTTGTTTTGTGTTGTGGGATTGCTAAAGATTGAAAGATACAGGGAGAAATAGAATTACCAGGGACTTTACAGAAATGGAAGTTCTATGTGTGGAGTAATGTAATTCTGGGTGAGTGAATGACAGGTGAGAGTTAGTGAAAATAAAATACAATTTAACATTTTTACATATTAAGAACATGCTGAAATTGGTTAGCTTATTGGAAAAATTTAAATGACTACCTATGTATACAGCATATTTATTCTGAATGAATTGCTAATCTAGATTTGAAAGACAAAATAATTATTTTTACAACATCAACTGCATTTCCATATACCAACAATGAGCAATTTGAAAGGAAATTAGGAAAACATTTTAAGGTTTGCAACAACCTTAAAAATATAATGTTTAGCAATAAATTTAATAAGGAGGTAAAAAAACTGTGCAATGAAAACTACAGGATCAGACTATTTCTGAAATAAACTGAAAAAGACTTAAATAAGTGGCAAGGAATTCTGTGTTCATGGACTGGAAGACTTAATCATGTTAAGATGACAACACTACCCAAAGTAGTGTACAGATGTAAAGCAATCCCAATTTTTAATTTTGTCCAACTATTTTCTCTCTATAAACAGAATAGCCCATTCTAAAAGTCATATGGAATTTGAAGGTACCCTGAATGGCCAAAATAATCTTAAAAAGAAGAACAAAGTTAGGGGCTCACAATTTTAAATTTCAGAACATACAAAGCTATTATAATTAAAACAGTTTGATACTGGCAGAAGAACAAGTATAAAGACCAAAAAAACCCAGAATAGATAACCCAGAAAAAACCCTGGCATAAATTATTAATTGTCTTTTGACAAGGGTGCCTAAACCATTATGTAAAGGAAAGGACAGTTTGTTCAACAAGTGATACTGGGAAAACAAGTCGGCATTTAAAACAGTAAAGTTGGCAGGGCACAGTGGCTCTCGCTTGTAATCTCAGCACTCTGGGAGGCTGAGGCAGGCAGATCATCTGAGGTTAGGTGAAACCTGAGGTTGGCCAACGTAGTGAAACCCTATCTCTACTAAAAATACAAAAATTAGCTGTGCGTGTTGGCAGGCATCTGCAATCACAGCTACTTGGGAGGTTGAGGGAGGAGATAGCTTGAACCACAGAGGTGGAAGTTGCAGTGAGCCAAGACTGCACCATTGCACTGCAGCCTGGGTGATGCAAAACTCCATCTCAAAAAAAAAAAGTTGAATTTTTATCACATTCCATGTACAAAAACCAAATAAAATGCATTCCAGACATAAAAAATAAGTGTTAAAACTTTAGTGGTTTCTGATGGTTGTTTTATTTCTGTGGGGTCAGTGTTACTACTATGAACACCTCTATACACACAAACTGGAAAATTTAGAAGAGATAGATACATTCCTGGACACACAAGCCCTCCCAAGACTGAGCCAGGAAGACATTGGTTCCCTGAACAGGCCAATAACAAGCTTTGAAATTGAATCAGTAATAAATAGCTCACCAATCAAAAAAAGTCCCAGACCTTATAGATTTACAGCCACATTCTACCAAATGTACAAAAAGGGCTGGTACAATTCCTACAGAAACTATCCCAAAAAATTGAGGAGAGTCTACTCCCCAACTCATTCTATGAGGCCAGCATCATCTTGACACTAAAACCTGGCAGAGACACAACAAAAATAGAAAACTTTAGGCCACTTGATGAACACCAATGCAAAAATTCTCAACAAAATACTTGCAAACCGAATTCAGCAGCACATCAAAAAGATAATCCATCATGATCAAGTAGCTTGCCTCCTTAGGATGAAAAACCACAAAGAGATATCACTTTACACCACTAGAGTGGCTATATAAAAAATAAAACAACAAAAATGAAAACAAGTATTGACTAGGATGTGGAGGAAGTGGAACCCTGGTGCATTGCTGGTGAGAATATAAAATGATTTATTGACTGAAAAATAGCTTGGCAGTTTATCAGAAAGTTCTATGTAGAATTACCATATGTTCCAGCAACGCCATTACAGGTGTATATCCAAAATAATTAAAAGCAGGGACTTAAGCTGCAACCTCTGCCTCCAGGGCTTAAGCAATTCTCGTGCCTCAGTCTCCCGAACAGCTGGGACTACAGGCATGCACCACTATACCCAGTGAATTTTTGTATTTTTAGTAGAGACAGGGTTTTGCCATGTTGCCTAGGCTGGTCTCAAACTCCTGAGCTTAAGTGATCTGCCCTCCCCAGCCTCCCAAAATTCTGGGCTTACAGGCATGAGCCACCATGGCTGGCCTGTTATTCAATCTAAGAACTGCATGCAGAGATGTGTTCAGGTTTTAAAATTTTATTCGCTTATGCACTGATACTTTCACATCAATTTTTATGGAAGTATCATTTACAGTACAAAATGTAAAAACAAACCCAGACATCTTCTAAGAAATAAGCAGATAAAATATGGTATATACACACAATGTAATATTATTTAGCCTTAAAATGAGTACAATGCTGATGAGTGCAGTGGCTCATGCTTATAATCCCAGAACTTTGGGAGGCAAAGATGAGAGGATCTCTTAAGCCTAGGAGTTTCAAACCAGCCTGGGCAACATAGCAAAATCTCATCTCTACAGAAAGTACAAAAATTTGCTGGGCTTGATGGTGTGTGCCTGTAGTCCTAGCCGCGGGGGAAGATCATCTAAGCCTGAAGAATCACCTGAGCCTGGAGAGTTTGAGGCAGCTGTGTCATGATTGCATTGCTGTGCATTCCAGCCTGAGTGAGACTCCATCTCAAAAAAAAAAAAAAAAAAAAAAAGCAATGCTGATACATGCTGCAACATGGATGAACCTTGAAGACATTGTGTTACGTAAAATAAGCAAAATAAAAAAGGATACATATGTAATGTCAAATTTTGTGTGTAGGGGAATGTCCTATGGGGCTGGCCCATTCTGAGCAGGAACAGATTGTTGGGAGGTTAGAGTCCTGGTGGCTCATGATGTTTACACATGAGGTCATGGCTGGCAAAGTAGGGAGGCAAGTGCTGGTGTGGTACCCATCCACCCCAGTGACTGTTCTGAGCCCTAGAGCTGTTATCTTGTGCCTTCCAAGGCTGAAGGTCTGTGTAGACATAAGTCTATGCTTGATCTGGGGGGCAGAAGGCTGCATGGGGTATAAGGAGCAGCAGTGATGGCCAGGAATAGCTCTGAGGCTTCCAGGTCTGTCTGCCACTTACTGTCTTTGCAGAGCTCCACACAGAAGATTGGCAAAAAGGTGTTAATGGGGTAGCGCTCTGTTTCCTTTGGTGAGGGGCAGAAGCTTGCTGCTGCCAACAAGGGCCAGCATTGAAATGAGGTGAATGGAGGAGCAGAGGGTTTTCCAAATCAGCCCAGAGAAGGCTGACGAGGGCCCCCTGCCCAGACACCACCATGGCAACTGTAAAGGACTCTGTCCCAATATTAACATATGTACATAGATGAACAAACATACCAAGATATAGTATAGATGTAGATATTTATTCTGTTGCTTCTATTTCTCTGAGTAACTTGAATGCAAACTGTAGCAAGTAAAAGACTGCATAAGTAATAAAAAACACACTAACGAAGAAAAGTCCAGAACCAGATGGCTTCACTGATAAATTGTTTTAAACATTAAAAGCTGTAACTCCAATTTTTCTGAAACTCTTTAAAAATTGCAATCAATCAATGCAATATACCAACTCAATAGAATTAATTTTAGAAAAATACATGATTATCTCAATTGATAGAGAAAAAATTTGAGATAATCCAAAAGTCTATTATGATAAGAGCATTAGTAAACTAGATATAGACTAATACTTCCTCAACATAATAAAAGGTACATGTAAAAAAACTCAAAACTACCATTATATGCAATGATGAAAGACTAAATGCTTTCTCCATAAAATCAGGAATGAGACAAGGATACCTGCATTCATCACTTCTGATCAACATTGTAACAGAAATCAGGCCAGAATAATTGGGCAATACAAAAAAAGAAATGCTTCAATTGGAAAAGAAAAAGCTTATTTTTATATACAGATGATATAATTTCATACATATAATTAAAATCCTAAGTAATAATCATAAAACTGTTAACACTAATAATCAGATTCTGCAAAGTTGTAGGATACAAGATCAATACATACACATTAATGGAATCTAATTAAGGGTCAGGAAATAAATCCATACATGTAATTTTTTGACATGGACTTGGCAAAGCTGCAGGAATTATTGGAAACCACTTATTTCATGTATTTTAGCCCCATTTTAGGAGATCCTTCCTTATTGGGGAATAGTTAATAACTTTCCATCCATGGGCAGAAAGCCTATTACTAGAATATGTAATTTTCAAAGAAAGCTTCCATTTTAAGATAAAAGTGAATTTAAGACAAAGTTTGAAAGATATAAACAAACTTTCTTTACTACTTTAATGAAAAAACAGTGTTTGGTGTTTTATTTTGTCCAAATTTGAAATTAAATATTCATTTCAATTCTTCCAATAGGCATAAAAAATAAACAGGTTATTGAAAAAAATTCTTAGAACATGTTCAAATGTTAATTTAGTATTAAATAAGTTTACAAAATATGACCTGGGTCCTGATCTATTTATATTTCTAGTGAACCCAGGGAAGCATAAATGAGCTGGAACACATTTATCTATCAGGAAAATAACTTCGGCCTAGTTGCACCAAGACTAGCAGCAATACTGACTACAGGTGTGCACCTGCCACCAGGTACAGACACTACTCTCATGATTCCATACGGTGGAGGTAAAATAATGTTATCTTTGGTGATGTTGATCAGCTCTTTCACCTGCAACCTTACTAAAGCCAGCATCTCCATTTTGTTCACAGAGGTAATGTAGCTTTTCATCTTGTCTTCTTTCCTTGCAGAAACAGATATGAAGAATTCTGTGACAATAAACTGGGGACAGAGAGTGATTTTTTTTTTTTACATGGAGTCTCGCTCTGTCACGCAGGCTGGAGTGCAGTGGCTCAATCTCGGCTCACCGCAACCTCCGCCTCCCTGCAACCTACGCCTCCCAGGTTTAAGCGATTCTTCTGCCTCAGTCTCCTGAGTAGCTGGGACTACAGGCATGTGCCACCACGCCTGGCTAATTTTTGTATTTTTAATAGAGTTGGGGTTTCACAATTGACCAGGCTGGTCTTTTTTTTTTTTGAGATGGAGTCGCGCTCTGTCACCCAGGCTGGAGGGCCGTGGTGCAATCTCGGCTCACTGCAAGCTGTGCCTCCCAGGTTCACGCCATTCTCCTGCCTCAGCCTCCCGAGTAGCTGGGACTACAGGTGCCCACCATCACGCCTGGCTAATTTTTTTGTATTTTTAGTAGAGACGGGGTTTCATCGTGTTAACCAGGATGGTATGGATCTCCTGACCTCATGATCCGCCCGCCTCGGCCTCCCAAATTGCTGGGATTACAGGCGTGAGCCACTGCGCCCAGCCCAACCAGGCTGGTCTTGAACTCCTGACCTCATGATCTGCCCGCCTTGGCCTCCCAAAGTGCTGGGATTACAGGCGTGAGCCACCGCGCCTGGCCTAAAGTGAATGTTTTACAGTTCCACCTGTGTACAGACAGAGATCTCTTTTTAGTTTACAGGCCAGTCTCTCTCAAGCACTTGAAACCTCTCTGCAAATGACTCTTGGCACTGGCTACACTGAGACAAATGGGATATTAAATTCTATGAAGGCAGGAGTTCCTGAGTTCCCGAATGACCATGTAGAGAGGAGGTGCCTTTTCAACTTGGTCTCCCAACAGCACTGTTATGTGTGTTAAAATATGCTGTTAATCTACTGCAAATTAGGGTGGGGTAGTATTTGACACTTCAGTATAACCTAAACCATGCACTTAAAAACCTAATCACTGAATTAATTTAAAAGGCATTCTTATAGTATATTTAAGATGACAAATGTTAAGTTGGTCTTGCAATTTTTACCCTTCCATTTTGACCATACTATGTTATGTTAGAGAACTTGAACCACACAAAATAAGTGCTGGGATACACGTGTGGCTTCCCAAAGTGCTGGGATTACAGGTGTGAGCCACCATCCCCACCTAAAAACTGTTTTTATACTCAAACATCCTGTTGGGCAAATGCCAAATTAAAAAATTGTGACATTTGTTAAAAATTGGGAAGAAAGACTTTAATACAATTGCAGTAGATGTTATGGCCATCGTAATAGGATTCAGAAATTGATCATAACTCTGAACACAGATGACTCAAGATTTATAGTCAATAAGCAGATAAGTCACTGGATAAAAAATTACTGAAGGGGTGGAGCCAAGATGGCCAAATAGGAACAGCTCCAGTCTACAGCTCCCAGCGTGAACGATGCAGAAGACGGGTGATTTCTGCATTTCCAACTGAGGTACCGGGTTCATCTCACTGGGGATTGTCGGACAGTGGGTGCAGGACAGTGCGTGCAGCACACGGAGCATGAGCCAAAGAAGGGCGAGGCATCGCCTCACCCAGGAAGCACAAGGGGTCAGGGAATTCCCTTTCCTAGCCAAGGAAAGGGGTGACAGATGGCACCTGGAAAATTGGGTCACTCCCACCCTAATACTGTGCTTTTCCAGTGGTCTTAGAAAATGGCACACCAGGAGATTATATCCCGTGCCTGGCTTGGAGGGTCCTACACCCACAGAGCTGCACTCATTGCTAGCACTTCAGTCTGAGATCAAACTGCAAGGCGGCAGCAAGGCTGAGGGAGGGGCGCTCACCATTGCTGAGGCTTGAGTAGGTAAACAAAGCAGCCAGGAAGCTCAAACTGGGTGGAGCCCACCACAGCTCAAGGAGGCCTGACTTCCTCTGTAGACTCCACCTCTGGGGGCAGGGCATAGCCAAACAAAAGGCAGCAGAAACCTCTGCAGACTTCAATGTCCCTGTCTGACAGCTTTGAAGAGAGTAGTGGTTCTCCCAGCATGCAGCTTGAGATCTGAGAATGGACAGACTGCCTCCTCAAGTGGGCCTCTAATCCCCGAGTAGCCTAACTGGGAGGCACCCCCCAGTAGGGGCAGACTGACACCTCACACAGCCGGGTGCTCCTCTGAGACAAAACTTCCAGAGGAACGATCAGGCAGCAACACTTGCTGTTCACCAATATCCGCTGTTCTGCAGCCTCCGCTGCTGATACCCAGGCAAACAGGGCCTGGAGTGGACCTCCAGCAAACTCCAACAGACCTGCAGCTGAGGGTCCTGACTGTTAGAAGGAAAACTAACAAACAGAAAGGACATCCACACCAAAACCCCATCTGTACGTCGCCATCATCAAAGACCAAAGGTAGATAAAAACCACAACGATGGGGAAAAAACAGAGCAGAAAAACCGAAAATTTAAAAAATCAGAGTGCCTCTCCTTCTCCAAAGGAACGCAGCTCCTCACCAGCAATGGAACAAAGCTGGATGGATAATGACTTTGATGAGTTGAGAGAAGAAGGCTTCAGATGATCAAACTACACTGAGCTAAAGAAGGAAGTTTGAACCCATGGCAAAGAAGTTAAAAACCTTGAAAAAGGATTAGATGGATGGCTAATTAGAATAACCAATGCAGAGAAGTCCTTAAAGGACCTGATGGAGCTGAAAACCATGGCACGAGAACTATGAGACAAATGCACAAGCCTCAGTAGCTGATGCGATCAACTGGAAGAAAGGGTATCAGTGATAGAAGATCAAATGAATGAAAAGAAGTGAGAAAAGAAGTTTGGAGAAAAAAGAACAAAAAGAAATGAACAAAGCCTGATTGGTGTACCTGAAAGTGATGGGGAGAATGGAACCAAGTTGGAAAAACAGTCTGCAGGATATTATCCAGGAGAACTTCCTCAATCTAGCAAGGCAGGCCAACATTCAAATTCAGGAAATACAGAGAATGCCACAAAGATACTCCTTGAGAAGAGCAACTCCAAGACACATAATTGTCAGATTCACCAAAGTTGAAATGAAGGAAAAAATGTTAAGGGCAGCTGGAGAAAAAGGTTGGGTTACCCAAAAAGGGAAGCCCATCAGACTAACAGCTGATCTCTTGGCAGAAACTCTACAATCCAGAAGAGAGTGGGAGCCAATATTCAGCATTCTTAAAGAAAAGAATTTTCAACCCAGAATTTCATATCCAGCCAAACTAAGCTTCATAAGTGAAGGAGAAATAAAATCCTTTACAGACAAGCAAATGCTGAGAGATTTTGTAACCACCAGGCCTGCCCTACAAGAGCTTCTGAAGGAAGCACTAAACATGGAAAGGAACAACCGGTACCAGCTACTGCAAAAACATGCCAAACTGTAAAGACCATCGAGGCTAGGGAGAAACTGCATCAAGTAATGAGCAAAATAACCAGCTAACATCATAAAGACAGGATCAAATTCACACACAACAATATGAACCTTAAATGTAAATGGGCTGAATGCTCCAATTAAAAGACACAGAACAAAGGAACAAAGGGGGATAGTAAATACAACACCTTCAACTGAAACACGTAGGTATTTGCACTGGCACTAATGAAGGAAACAGCTCAACCCACCGAAAATGGAGAAAAGCAGGGCATGGCAACCACCCACCCTGGAGTGACACAGAGCCAAGGGAACCTACCTTGCTCAGGAAAGTGGTGACTGAATATGTGACCCTGGGAAACCACACTTCTTCCATGGATCTTTGCAACCCTCAGCTCAGGAGATCTTCTCATGAACCCATTCCACCAGGGCCTTTGTTCTGACACACAGAGCTGTGTGGTCTTGGCAGAGCAACTGCTCAGACACAAAGAGAATCTCAGGAGCTTTACACACTCTGGCTCCAGAATCTCCAGCAAAGGTGACTGCAACTCAGATAAGGCAGGAAGTTGGACCTCCATAAACACCGCTAGAAAGGAAGCTGAATCATGTGGCTGAGCAGCATCAGTCTGTGGGCCCCAATACCATGGCACCTTATAGGATAAGACCCACTGGCTTGGAATTCCAGCCAACCCCTAGTAACAGTATTGCACCTACCTGGGATGGGACAGAGCTCCTGAAGGCAGAGGCAGGGTCCATATCTGTTGTTTGGATGACTTAGCCATTCCAGTCTGTAGGTTTAGGAGAGTCCAAACAAAGCTGATGGCAGATAAAAGGAACCCCAAGCACAGCACAGTGGTTCTACCAAAATGTGGACAGACTGCTTCTTTAAGTTGGACCCTGACACATTTTACATCTCAGGGTGGCGCCTCCTACTGGGGACTCCAGCTAGCCCCTTCCATATTCTCCAGCAGACAGAATTTTGATTTCTCCCTGGATGCAGTGCCCAGTGGGAGGAGTAGGCCACCATATTTGCTGTTTGGATAACTAAGCCATCCCAGCATGTGGGCTTAGGAGAGTCCAAACCATCCAGGGGCAGAAGAGATCCTTCAGCACAGTACAGTGGCTCTACTATGATGTGATCAGACTGCTTCTTTAGATGAGACCATAATAAGCTCCTCATCTCTGGGTGGGTCTTCCCAACCAGGGCCTCCAGCCACTCCCACTGATGTTCTCTGGCCAACAGAGAACTTGAAAACTTTCTGGGACAGAGTTCCCAGAGAGGTTGACCACCTTCTTTGCTGTTTCAGCAATTTAGCTGTTTCAGCCTCCAGGCTTTGAAGAGCCCAATCTGATGAGAGGCAGAAATGGTACCCCAGCACAGCATGGCTGCCCTATGAAAGTGGGGCTAGACTGTTGTGGGAAGTCAGGGACCCTGAATGGAGGGACCTGCTGAAGCCATGTCAGAAGAATATAAATTGTGAAGATTTCATGGACATTTATCTCTTCCCCAATCAATACCCTTATAATTTCTTATGCCTGTCTTTAATCTCTTAATCCCATCATCTTAGTAAGCTGAGGATATATGTCACATCAGGACCCTGTGATGATTGCGTTAACTGCACAAATTGTTCATAAAGCATGTGTGTTTGAACAATATGAAATCTGGGCACCTTGAAAAAAGAACAGGATAACAGTGATGTTCAGGGAACAAGGGAGATAACCATTAGGTCTGACTGCCTGGGAGCCAGGCAGGACAGAGCCATATTTCCCTTATTACTGAAAACAGGTAAGAGAAATATTGCTGAATTCTTTCCCCAGTAAGGAATATTAATAACAGCCCTGGGAAAAGAATGCATTCCCAGGGGGGGCCTCTAAAATGGCTGCTCTGGGGAGTGTCTGCCTTATGCAGTTGCAGATAAGCGATGAAACATGCCTTGGCCTCCTGCAGCGCCCCCAGGCTTGCTAGGATTAGGAAATTCCAGCCTGGCGAATTCTAGTCAGACTGGTTCTCTGATATTGAACCCTGTTAAGATGTTTGTCAATGACAATGCATACACAGCAGGACATGCAACTTCATTAGTAATTCTAGTTTTGCCCTGACCTTGTGATCTCACCCTGACCTTCTGCCTTGTGATCTTTTGCTGCCCTTGAAGCATGTGGTCTCTGCGACCCACAACTTATTCATACACTCCCTCCCCTTTGAAAATTACTAATAAAAACTTGCTGGTTTTATGGTTCGGGGGCATCACAGAACCTGCCAACAAGTGATGTCTTCCCTGGACACCCAGCTTTAAAATTTATCTCTTTTGTACTCTTTCTCTTTGTTTCTCAGACTGGCTGACACTTAGGGAAAATAGAAAAGAACCTACGTTGAAATATCAGGGGCTGGTTCCCCTGATACTAGACTGCTTCTTTAAGTGGGTCCCCAATTCTGTTCCTCCTGGCTGGGTGAGACCTCCCAACTGGGGTCTCCAGTCACAGCCTACAGGTGTGTTCAAGCCAGCGGCAGGTCTGCACCTCCCCTGCAATGGAGCTTCCAGAGAAAGAGGTGGGCTGTTATCTTTGTTGTTTCACAGCACTCACTGGCAAACCCTCCAGATACTGAAAAATCCGAGATGACTAGAGACTGGGGCAGATGCCCAACAAACTGCAGCAGCCCTGCACAAAATGGCCAAACAGTTAAAAGGAAAACAAGCAAACAAACAAAAAACCCCATTCAAAGGTCAGCAACCTGAATGATTAAAGGTAGATAAGCACACAAAGGAGAGAAAGGATCAGCAGAAAAATACTAAAAACTCAAAAAGCCAGAGTTCTCTCCCTCCTCCAAATGACCACATTACTTCTCCAGCAAGAGTTCAGAATGGGGCTGAGGCTGAGATTGCTGAAATAACAGAAGTAGACCCCAGAATGTGGATAAAAATAAACTTCGCTGATGTAAAGGAGCATGTTCCAACTCAATGCAAGAAAGTTAAAAATTACAATATAACATTGTAGGAGCTGACAAACAAATTGGCCAAGATGGAGAAGAATCTAAGCAACTGAATAGAGCTTAGAATTCAAGCTCTGTCTGTAGTGAAGCTCTATCTGTATTTCTGAAATAAGACAGGCAGACAAAAATAGAAAAGGAAAAGAATGAAAGAAAAAGAAAAGAATGAAAAGGAATGAACAAAACTGCTGAGAAATATGGAATTGTATAAAGAGACAAAAATCTATAACTGATTAGTGTATCTGAAAGAGCTGTGGAGAATGGAACAAATTTGGAAAACATATTTCAGGATATCATCCATGAGAATGTCCCCAATCTTGCTGTACAGGCCAACATTAAAATTCAGCAAATGCAGAGAACCCCAGTAGGATACTCCATGAAAAGATCATGCTCAAGACATATAATCATCAGATTCTCCATAGTTGAAATGAAAAAAAAAGGGCAGCCAAAAAGAAAGGCCAGGTCACCTACAAAGGGATGCTCATCAGACTACCAGCAGACCTCTCAGTGAAAACCCTACAAGCCATGAAAGATTGGGGGCCAATATTTAACACTCTTAAAGAAAATAAATTGTAACCCAGAATTTTATATCTGGCCTACCAAGCCTAAGCTAGGGATAAATAAAATACCTCTTAGACAAGCAAATGCTGAGGTAATTCATTACCACCAGATCTGCTTTTCAAGAGCTTTTGAAAGAAGCACTAATTGGGAAAGAAAAATTTATTACCAGCCACTACAAAAACACCTGAATGACACAGATCACTGACATTATGTCAACCACTTAAACAAGTCTGAAAAATGAAGAGCTAGCATCAAGATGACAGGATCAAATCTATATATAATAATACTAACCTTAAAAGTAAATAGGCTAAATGTCCCAATTACAACACACAGAGTGGCAAGCCAAGACCCATTGGTATGCAGTCTTTAAAACATCCATCTCACATGCAATGACACACATAGGCTAAAAACAAAAGGATGGAGGAAATTTTACCAAGCAAATTGAAAACAGAAACAATCAGGGATTGCAATCCTAGTTTCCAACAAAACAGACTTTAAACCAACACAGATTAAAAAAAAGAGAGAGGCATCACATAATGGTAAAGGGTTCAATTCAACAAGAAGAACTAACTATCCTAAATACATATGCACCCAACATGAGAGTACCCAGATTCATATAACAAGTTCCTAGAGATCTTCAAAGAGACTTAGACACCCTCACTTTAATAGTGAGAGATTTTAACACACCACTGACAATATTAGACAGATCATTGAGACAGAAAATTAACAAAGATATTCAGGACCTGAACTTAGCTCTGGATCAAATGGATGTGATAGATATTTACAGAACTATCTACCCCAAATAGCAGAATACATTCTTCTCATCACCACATGGCACATTTGCTGAAATCAGCTACATAGTTGGAAGTAAAACACTCCTCAGCAAATACAAAGAACTGAAATTATAATAAATAGTGTCTCAGACTGCAGCACAATCAAATTAGAACTCAAGACTAATAAATTTACTGTAAACCATAAAATTACACGGAAATTGAAAAACCTGCTCCTGAATTAATTTTGAATAAATAATGAAATTAAGGCTAGTATCAAGAAGTTCTTTGAAACCAATGAGAACAAAGACAAAACATACCAGAATCTCTGGGACACAGCTAAGGCAGTATTAAGAGGAAAATTTATAGCACTAAATGCCCACATTAAAAAGCTAGAAAGATCCCAAGTTAAGAACTTAACAACACAACTAAAATAACTACAGAAAAAAGAGCAAAGAAATCCTAGAGCTACCAGAAGACAAGAAATAACTAAAATCAGAGTTGAACTCAAGGAAATAAAGACATGAGAAACCATTCAGAAGATCAACAAATTCAAGAGCTGATTTTTTTAAACCAATAAAGTAGATAGACCACTAGATAGACTAACAAGAAAGAAAAGATAAAAAATTCAAATAAACACAGTCAGAAATAATAGGGGTTACCACTGACTCCACAGAAATAAAAATAACTGTTAGAGAATATTATAAACAACTCTATGCACATAAGCTGAAAATCTAGTAGAAATGGATAAATGTCTGGCCACACACACCCTTTCAAGACTAAACCAGGAATAAATTTAATCCCTGAAAAGACAAATAACAGGCTCTGAAATTGAGGCAGTAATAAATAGCATAACCACAAAAAGCACAGGACCAGAAAGATTAATGGCTGAATCCTACCAGATTTACAAAGAACTGGAACAATTCCTACTAAAACTATATCAAAAACTTGAAACAGAGGGTTTTCTCCCTAACTCTTTCTATGAGACAAGCATCATCCTGGTACCAAAACCCGGCAGAGACACAAGAAAAAAAGAAAACTTCAGGCCAATATTCCTGATGAACATTGATGCAAAAATTCTCAAAAAAGTACTGGCAAACCAAAACCAGCAGAATATCAAAAATCTTATCCACCACAATCAAGTAGGCTTCATCTGTGGGATGCAAGTTTGGTTCAACATCTACAAATCAATATGTGATTCATCACATAAACAGAACTAAAGAAAAAAATCCCACATGATTATCTCAATAGATGCAGAAAAAGCTTTCAATAAAATTCAACATCCATTCATGTTAAAAACCCTCAATAAACTAAGTATTGAAAAAACATACCTCAAAATAATAAGAACCATATATGACAAACCCACAGCCAACATCATACTGAAAGGGCAAAAGCTGAAAGCATTCCCCTTTAAAACCCCTATAAGATAAGGATGCCCTCTTCCACCACTTCTATTTAAGATAGTATTGGAAGTTACTGGCCAGAGCAATCAAGCAAGAGAAAGAAATAAAAGGCATTCAAATTGAAAGAGAGGAAGTTAAACTACACCTGATGTTACATAACATGATCCTATATCCAGAAAATCCTATTGTCTCAGCCCCAAAGCTTCTTAAGCTGATAAACATCTTTAGCAAAGTCTCAAGATACAAAATCCATGTGCAAAAATCACTAGGATTCTTATACACCAACAACAGTCAAGCTGAGAGTAAAATCATGAATGAACTTCCATTCACAATTGCCACAAAAGAATAAAATACCTAGGAATGCATCTAACAAGGGAAGTGAACATTTCTACAAGGAGAACTATAAACTCAGATAAATCAGATATGACATAAACAAATGGAAAAACATTTCATGCTTACAGATAGGAAGAATTCATATTGTTAAAATAGCCATGCTAACCTCCAAAATTTATAGAGTTAATACTATTCTCATTAAACTACCACTGACATTTTTCACAAAACTAGAAAAATCTATTTTAAAACTTATATGGAACCAAAAAATTGCCTGAATAGTCAAGACAATCCTAAGGAAAAAAGAACAAAGCTGGAGACATTATGCTCTCCAACTTCAAACTATGCTACGGGGCTATAGTAACCAAAACAGCATGGTACTGGTACAAGAACAGACACATATACTAATGAAAAAGAATAAAGAATGCAGAAATAAGACTGCACAGCTACAACTATCTGATCTTTGACAAACCTGACAAAAACAAGTAATGGAAAATGACTACCTATTCAATAAATGGTGCTGGGATAACTGGCTAGCCATATGCAGAAAATTGAAACAGAACCCCTTCCTCCATCATCCTCAGCAAACTAACACAGGAACAGAAAACCAAACAGCACGTTCTCACTCATAAGTGGAAGTTGAACAATAAGAATACATGGACACTGGGGTGGGGGGAAAACAATACACACCAGGGGCTAGTGGGGTGTTGGGGGTGAGGGGAGGGAGAGCATTAGGACAAACAGCTAATGCATGCAGGGCTTGAAGCCTGGATGATGGGTTGATAAGTGCAGCAATTCACCATGGCACACATATACCTATGTAACAAACCTACGCGTTCTGCACTTGTATCCCAGAAATTAAACTAAAATTAAAAAACAAAAAAGAAACTGAATTCCTTCCTTACACCCTATAGAAAAATTTACTCAAGATAGTTTAATGAGTTAAATGCAAAACCTAAAATTATAAAAATTTTAGAAGACAACCTAGGCAATACCATAGGCATGGGCAAATATTATATAATGAAGATGCCAAAGCAATTGCAACAAAGGAAACATTGACAGATGGGTTCTAATTAAACTAAAGAGCTTCTGCACAGCAAAAGAAACTATCAACAGAGTAAACAGACAATATACAGAATGGGAGAAAATTTTTGCGAACTATGCATCTGACAAAGATCTAATTTCCAGCATCTATAAGGGACTTAAATTTACAAGAAAAAAACAACCTTATTAAAAAGTGGGCAAAGGACATGAAGAGACACTTTTCAAAAGAAGACATACATGCAGCCAATAAAATTTCACCATCACTGATCATTAGGGAAATGCAAATCCAAACCACAATGAGATACCAGTTTATAACAATCAAAATGGCTATTACTAAAAAGTCAAAAAATAACAGATGCTGGCAAAGTTGTGGTGAAAAAGGAACGTTTTTACCCTGTTGGTGGAAGTGTAAATGAGTTCAACCATTGTGGAAGACAGCGTGGTGATTCTTCAAAGATCTAAAGACAAAAATACCATTTGACCAAGCAATCTCATTACTGGGTATATACCCAAAGCAATATAAGTCATTCTATTATAAAGACACATGCACACACAAATTCATTGGAGCCCTATTCATAATAGCAAAGACATCAAATCAATCCACATGTTCATCTGTAATAGACTGGATGAAGAAAATGTAGTACATATACACCATGGAGTACTATGTAGCCATAAAAAAGAACAAGATCATATCCTTTGAAGGGACATGAATGGAGCTGGAGACCATTATCCTTAGCAAATAAACACATGAACAGGAAACCCAACACCACATGTTCTCACTTATAAGTGGGAGCTAGATGATGGGAGAACACAGACACATAGAGGGGAGCAGCATGCACTGGGGCCTATCAGGAGGTGGAGGGTGGGAGGAGGAAGAGAAACAGAAAAAATAACTAATGGTTAGTAGGCTTAATGCCTGGGTGATAAAATAATCTGTACAAACAACCTTTATGACACATTTAACACACACATTTAAGTTACATGTCAGGTGGCACAGACGTGTCACACGTGTCACATGTCGGTCAAGTGTCTCACATGTCACACGTCAGTCACATGTCACACGTCAGTCACTTGTTAGTCACATGTCATACATGCATCACCCATGTATTATTCGTGTGTCTGTCACATGTTGGTAATGCGTGTTACACAAGACTGTCATGTGACTTGCATGTGACATGACTGACGTGTGATGTGCGTGACACATGGGTGATACGTGACTGACATATGTGTGAATGACACCTGTGTCACGGGCTTGACAAGTGACAGACATGTGACTGGTATGTGACTGACGTGTGTGAATCGTGACTGAGACGTGACAAACACGTGACTGACACGTGATAGATGTGAGTGACATGTGACTTAGACGTGTGACACATGACTGATACGTGACTGACACCTGTGAGACAAGTGACTGACACATGATCAACACATAAATGATATGTGACACATGACTGACACGTGACTGAGACCTGTGTGACACGTGACACTTGTGTGACACCTGATAGGCACACGTGTGAAACCTGATTGACGCAAGTGTGACACCTGTGTGACACGTGACTGAAATGCGTGTGACACCTGACTGACATGACTTACAGGTGTGTGACACCTCTGTGACATGTGACCAATATGTGTGTGACACATGATGGACACGTGTGTGACACGTGTTTGACTCGACCAAATTTTTTCACACCTGGTTGACACTTGTGTGAAACCTGACGGACATGAATGAGACACGTGTGTGACATGTGACCAACACGTGGGTCACAAGTGATGTGGTGGACACGTGTATAACGTGACATGTGACTGACAGGTTTGTGATGTGACCAACACGTGACTGACATGTGTGACATGTGATTGATGTGTGACACGTGGCTGACATGTGTGACACGTGACTGACAAATGACTGACGCATCTTTTAAAAGTAACTGACGTAATAGACATATGACTTACACATGTGACACGTGAAAAATTAACATATGACTGACACGTTTGCGACATGTGACTGAAACGTGATGGATACATGTGACCCCTGACTGAAGTGACACACATTTGTGACACATGACTGATACGTGACATGAGTGTGTGACACTTGTGTGACATGTGACCAACGTGTGTAACACAGGATGGACATGTGTGATACACGTGTTTGACTCTTGACCAAATTGTGTCACACCTGACACTTGTGTGAAACCTGACATGAGTGAGACTCATGACACATGACTTACAAGTGTGTGCACGTGATCAACGTGTAACTCACATGTGTGACATGTGATTGACAAATGTGTGACATGTGTCTGACTTGTGTGACACGTGACCAACGTTACTGACACATGTTTGACATGTGACTTGAGATGTGACTGATATGTGTGTGACATGTGACTTACACCTGACTGACACGTGTGTGACACATGACTGTGTGACACTCGACTGACATGGGTGTGACACATTAGTGACAACCAGTTTTTATTTGTTTACATGTGATTGCCATTTTATATACTCACCACTTCTTGCATCTTAGAAAGACCATTAAAGCATATATTCTAAGTTTTTATTTAGTTAGTTATTTTTATAGAGACAGGGCCTCTCTATGTTGCCCAGGCTGGTGTCGAACTCCTGATTTTGTTTTTAAATTTAACTTTCATTTTAAGAAATTCTATTTTTCCAAAATCTACCTGTTTATTCCTAATAGTACCTTACTGCTTCTTCAGCTTAGTTATTATCTTTTGTTCTATAATCTGTATCTAACAATTGCAATATCTTTTTCCTTAGGTAGCTAGAACTCTTTTGTATTTCCTGGTTCCTAGTTGACCCTTTCTTATAATGTCTTACCTTCTTGTGTAATTTTAATTGTGAGCTCATTATTGATCTTAAACTGTGGGGGTCCCGTGGATCTAAATTTGGGAAACTTTTCTCTGGAGTGGATATGATTATCCTTCTGCATGTGGTCATTGGACACTATTCTCTCAGAACAATTCAGCCCATTGGATCTCAGCTCAAAGAATGCCAGGCTCAAACTTTTCTACTTGCACTGGCCAAGGCTTAGTATCCCGATCACAGTGCTGCTGCAGCTATCTTCTCTAGTGGGGATGCTATAAATCCTGGATGTCCATCGCTCAGGCCCAAGTTCCCAGTTCCTTTGTATAATCTATTGGCTAATCTACCAACATGTTTTGGTTTTTATTCTATTGTGTTTTTCATTTCTGTATGCTCTATGTGCTTCTTTTTCAAATCTGTTTATTTCCTTTCAAACTTTTCTTTTTAAAGATAAATAAAACATTTTCAATTGTTCCCTTTTCCCTTTCTTTCCCCAGGCCCCTGACATTTATTATGCCAGCTTTTTAACCAGTCTCCCTATTTATATGTTCAAGGAATGACCAGTGGAAAATAAGATAGGTAACATAGGTTGTGGTTAGATTTGGGAGGGCTTTCAATGCAGGTTTTAAGAGGTTGGCCTTTACTCTAGAAGCAAAGAGGAGCTATTGAGTCTTGTTGAGCTGAAGAGTCATATAACCAGAGCTATGTTTTTAGGACATTTGTTCTGGGTAAGATAATTTGGAGAGGGGTAACTGCTTTCTTTCATACATCATGTATAAAGAGTTTTAAACTACTTAAACATCCATATTTCATTGATTCTCAAATGCATATTTACCTTACATGTTTGAAATTGGGATGAGCCTTACAATCACTGTCACCCTTGCTACATTCATGATGTAGTTGTCACGTGCACATGAGTAAACTTAATCCAAATATCCTCTGGGACATTCTGGTAAGATCAAGAAAGCACTAACATCCAGATTTGCAGAATAAGTCTGAACAGCTTGGAAGATAATTCTAGAGAAAATAGTAAAGCATTCCTTTAGCATCCTCAATGCTCTTGATGGGACAGAGGATGATACCATGTGGAAAATCACAGAACTCAATGGCTATGAGTCAAAAAGACTCAAGGAAGTTGGACTTAATGAAAAGGAGTTTTAGAAATATAATAACTTTATTTTGCTTTGTCTATGTCTAAAGTCTAAAATAACTCTTTCATTAAATATAGAATAAAAATTCTGTGTGAATAGAAAGCATTGAGTGTTTCATTGGCAGTCTTTATCTTTTCTTAGTGTTACATAAAGGTAACAATGTGTCTTATAATCATGGATGTCCTAGATTCTCTGAAATTTAGTACTTGCTATTCTTTTTTTTTTTTTTTTTTTTTGAGATGGAGTCTTGCTCTGTTGCCTAGGCTGGAGAGCAGTGGTGCTATCTTTGCTCACTGCAAGCTCCGCCTCCCAGGTTCACACCTTTCTCCTGCCTCAGCCTCCTGAGTAGCTGAGACTACAGGCACCTGCCACCATGCCCGGCTAATTTTTTGTATTTTAAGTAGAGATGGGGTTTCACTGTTTTAGCCAGGATAGTCTCAATCTCCTAACCTCATATTCCGGCCAACTTGGCCTCCCAAAGTGCTGAGATTACAGGCATGAGCCACTGCACCTGGCTGTACTTGCTATTCTTATATACACCTCAGTGAATTTTCCATGCAGTGGGCCATGGAGTTCAAGACCAGCCTGGCAACACGGTGAAACCCTGTCTCTACCAAAAACACAAAAATTAGCCGAGTGTGGTGGTGGGCACCTGTAATCCCAGCTACTCGGGAGACTGAGGCAGGAGAATCGCTTGAACTCAGGAGGTGGAGATTGCAGTGAGCTGAGATTGTGCCACTGCACTCCAGCCTGGGTGACAGAGTTAGGTTCTGTCTCAAAAAAAAAAAAAAAAAAAAAAGTTGAAGGGGTTGAAATTATTTGGTTTGGGGCCTGCCTATCTCTCACATGATCTCTCATCCCTTCCTGCTTTGCACTTTGTTACAGGAATACCGAAATGCTTATAGCATTTTACATCCCTTCCAATCTTTCTGTGGTATTTCTCACCATCATGCCTATGTATCATGGTATCACTCTACTCATAGCACCTCTTTCCCCACATATCCATCCTTTACTAAGAGTCAGCGCTGCCTGGGCTCTTACTTGCTATCCAGCTCCATGTTAAATATCTTAAATCCAGTAGTTTATTTAATGCTCACAGCAACCTTCTAAGGTGGATACTGTTACCCTCATTTTACATATGAGTGAACTGAGGCTTAGAGAAAGTATGGTAACTTGCTTAAGGCTGCACAGCTGATAAGGGGAACCAGGATTTAAATTATGATATTTCTGATTTCAGAGTCTAACTTCTAATGTTAGTCTGGGTCCTCTGAGAAGCAGAAAGCAAAAAGGAATTAAATGTTCAAGGATTTCAGTAGGGGAAACATCGATATGAGACCAAATGGTGGGGGGAGCCAGAGAAGGCAGAGACAGCCATTAGACTGATGTAAATCTGACACCCCTGGTGAAGCGGGAAGGAAGAAATGGTGGGTGGGAGCATCCTAGCCTGCCACACAGTCAAAGAAAGGTTTGGTAAGGTTAAGTCCTTGAGCCAAACTCTGCATCTCCCCACAATAGTACTGCCTTAGTATCCCTGCTCTGCTCAGTCCCTTGGCTAGAAGCAGCCCACAGGAAGTGTGGCATTGTGCAAAAACAGTGATGAATTTCAGACCACAGCAGTTGGGGCTCTTGATCAATGATGCTCCTGTAATTTAGTGGTTCTCAACCAGCTGGTTTTTCCCCCCAGGGGACAGTTGGCAACAGCTGGAGACATTTTTGCTTGGCACAGGTAGGGGAAGGATGGCTCCTGGCATCCAATGAGTAGAGGCCAGGGATACAATGAGTATCCCTGGCATCCGATGAGTAGAATTGTATCCTACAATGCACAGGCCAGCTCCCCACATCAAAGAATAATCTTGTCCAAAGTGTCAATAGTGACAAGGTTGAGAAACCCTGCCACAGTTGGAGGCTTGCATGGTGTGTTCTCAGGGCCACTGTAGTTCTCCACCTCTCTGTCATATTGCCTCTACCAGTAAGCTTTCCCTGCCTTTCTCCTTTACACTCACTCCAAATTAGATGTCCTTCCTCTCTTGCCTTCATAGCACTCTGCATACCTCCATCATAGCACTTATCAAACTGCATTATTGCATATTGACTTGTCTGTCTCACTCTATGGATTGTGAGAACCTTAAAGGCAGGAGCTTTGTCTTACTTTCCTTTGTATCCTTTGCACCCACCATAGGTGCTGGCACCTAGTAAATGCTTATTAAATGAATGAAATTGAGAGAAGACTCTGAAACAGTTTAGCACCTTTCTACACTAGTGGCTCCGATGACCCTCTGCTTAATGTCTACCAGTAGAGAAAATTCCCTACTGACGTTTTCACTTGAAAGTCCCATAGTAGCTGAAACTCAGCATGTTCCTTACAAAATGTGTGCTTCTCTTCAATTCTGTGGAGACTTGCCATGTTCTCTTTATCTGTGAATGGCCCCATAATTTATCCTATTATTGAAACTAGGGGCCAGGCACAGTGGCTCATGTCTGTAATCCCAGCACTTTGGAATGCCGAGGTGGGAGGGTCACTCGAGCTCAGGCGCTCAAGACCAGCCTGGCCAACATAGTGAGAGCCCCGGTTTTTTCAAAAAATTTTTAAATAAATTATCTAGGTGTAGTAGTGCACACTTGTGGTCCTAGCTACTCAGGAGGCTGAGGTGGGAGGATAGCTTGAGCCCAGGAGTTCAAGGCTGCAGTGAGCCATGATTACACTTCTGCACTCCAGCCTGGGTGACAGAGTGACACTCTGTCTCAAAAAAAAAAAAAAAAAAAAAGACTCAAGCCTGTAATCCCAGCACTTTGGGAGGTCAAGGCAGGTGGATCACCTGAGGTCAGGAGTTTGAAACCAGCCTGGCCAACGTGGTGAAACCCCGTCTCTACTAAAAATACCAAAAACAATTAGCCGGGCATGGTGGTGCCTGCCTGTAATCCCATGTAATCTCAGCTGCTTGGGAGGCTGAGGCAGGACAATCGCTTGAACCCAGGAGGTGGAAGTTGCAGTGAGCCGAGATCGCACCACTGCACTCCAGCCTGGACAACAAGAGTGAAACTCCATCTCAAAAAAAAAAAAAAAAATAGAAAAGAAAAGAAATTACAAACCTGAGAGTCACACTTTTTTCCATATTCCCTAATATCTTTAAATCACTAACTTGTAAGCATTTGGTTTTTCCTAATATCTCTTAAACCTTCTTCCTTCGCTCCATTCCCACTGTCATTGCCTTAACACTGCATCTCATTGCTTCTCTTGTAGATGATTTCAAGAGTCTCCTAGCTCATCCCCCTGTTTCTAGTCTCGCCACACTACCCCTTCAAACTTATACTCTGCACCGCTGCCAGAGTGATATTCCTAACACATATCTGAGTATATTATCCTCTTGCTTGAAATCCTTCAAGGGGTCCTTGTGATCTTTAGGATAAAGTCCAAACTTCTTATCACAGCACACATGACTCCCATGACCTGGACGCTGACTGGCTTTCCAACCTTGTTTTTCATCACTTTCTCACACATATCTTTGGCTCTATTTCTCAACTGGGGGCAATTTTGTCCCCTAGGGAACATCTTGCAATGCTGGTGGTATTTTTGGTTGTCACAACTCAGAGAAGTAAGGTGCTACTGACATTTAGTGAGTAGAATTCAGGTATACTGATGGTAAACATGCTGCAGTACACAGGACAGCCTCCCACAACAAAGAATTATCCAGCCCCAAATATCAGCAATAACTGTATTAATACTTTGTATTAATACAAAGCATTAATACTTTGTATTAATTAATAAACTATAAATTAATAATTAATAAATGATTAATTAATAATTAATAAACAATTAATTAATAATTAAATAAAAATACTGCAATAATACTTTGGAAGCATGCTGCTTTTACTTGTGTGCGTCCAAAATGTGCTTGGAATGCCTTTCTCCCCCTTTTGCATTAGGCTCACTCCCACTTGCCCTTCAAAACAACATTAAATTCTCACCTCTTTTGGGAAGCCTTCCCTGACCTCCCATCATAAATTAGATGTCCCTCCTTTGTCTCTTATGGCCCTCAGTGCCTGCCCTCCCATAACAATTATTAGATAGCATTGTAATTATTGTAATTATTTTATTGTCTGTTCCCTGGAGAGACTGAATTCCTTGACAGCAGATATCACAGTTTATTCATCATTGTATCCCCTGTATGTGGCACATGGTACATGTTTCAATAAATGTTTGTTACATGAATGGCCACAGAACCCATACAAATGACTGCTTAGATCCCAAAGAGTAGAAGTTGTTGCTTGTCATCACCTTCACCACTGGTGTGTCTTTAAAATGATGCCTAAAATATTTACGGTGTTGCCGGGCTAACACCTGTAATTCCAGCACTTTGAGAGGCCGAGGCAGGCAGATTGCTTGAGGTCAGGAGCTGGGGCAACAGTAGAATAATGAAAAGCTCACTAATGCAGAAACAGTTAAGGTTCATAGAAACAGTTAACATTAACTTTGGCACTGTGTGTCAAGCGAGGCCTAGGCCTGTTATCTCCTTCCCAAGAGTCTCTCAAACTCAACTGTAACACTAAGGTAACCAAATGCAAAGAGGTAAATCTCTACATTTTAAAAAGTGTTCTAATGATATTTATTCTACCTAATTGAATCGCTTTAGGCTGAACCAATGCTAGGAAAAGACTCATTTAGACTGCGATTGGAAAAAATGTTATGAGAAAGATAAACTTTTAAACTTCAGTATGAGAGACCATGCGAGGACAGTATCCTCCAGATGCCCAGAGAAATTTCCGATTGAGATAACATCAGGAGGCTGGGCGCAGTGGCTCAAGCCTGTAATCTCAGCATTTTGGGAGGCCGAGGTGGGTGGATTATCTGAGGTTAGGAGTTTGAGACCAGCCTGGCCAACATGGTGAAACCCCATCTCTACTAAAAATATGAAAATTAGCCAGGTGTGGTGGCATGTGCCTGTAATCTTAGCTACTTGGGAGGCTGAGACTGGAGAATCACTTGAACCTGGGAGTTGGAGGTTGCAGTGAGCCGAGATCGCCCCATTGCACTCCAGCCTGGAGAATAAGAGCAAAACTTAGTCTCAAAAAAAAAAAAAAAAAAAAAAAAGGAGATAACATCGGGAGATTTTATGGAGTCTCTGGGCAGCAGAGGAAACCTCCCATTTCATTGATCTATTAATTTAACAAGTATTTATTGAGCACCAACTAAACACCAAGCACCTGGGTACTAGACATGCAGCACTGGGGAGGAGAGGAGCAGACAAAAATCTCCAATTTAATGGAGATACTGTTGGGTGCACATTTGGTGAACAAAAGTAAACTGCTCTGCATATGTGTGGGAGTGCCTACTCTGTTCATGTTCAGCTCCCCAAGGAAGATCTGGCAAGTAGAGATGCTGGGTTCCTTCCAGATTCTGTAACTTGTGGGGAGCTACGCTAGATGGATATATCAAATCACGATGAAACTGTTTTGACCCTTAGGAGAAGTTTGAGTTTTCCCCCAAACACCTTTCAGGACTTAGTGGCTGTAAATGGAATCATTCTGGTTCTCAGGAACCATAATTAAGCTCCTCTGGTTGCATGTTCAAATCTTGAGGATGCCCCTTGGGCATTTGGAGAGCATTTACCACACTCAGCAGCCTCTGCAACCGAAGCCAAAGTGGCAGCAGGAGGGTATTCCATAAAAGCAACTCTCTTCCTAAAGTCTGTTATTAGAATATGTTAACTACATCCTCTTTGCATCTGGTACATGGCAATTCAAGGGTGACAGAGGCAGAATGGAAAAGGGACCCATAAAAATGTTCTGCTAACTGTAAAGTTAATAAGTTGGTCTTTATTCTCACTTGTCCCCTGGAAATCAGGTTTTCTCCTGCCTGAGTATTAGATACTTATGGAAGCCACGCTATTCTCAGAGTGAGATATTATATGCAAACCACTTACTACAGTTACTGGCAAATCATAAGAATTCAACAAATGACAGCTATCATCATCAACATTATCATCCTTATACCAGCACTTCACCATCTTACAGAGAAAAAGGCACTATAGAAGAAAACATTTTGGATTGAGATTTAGAAGTTCAGGTCTGTAATCTGGTTTTGTGAGTAATTAGTCATGGGATCTGTGGGAGCTCACTTAATTTTAAGACTGGGATGACTCATGTGGCATGATAACGAGCTGAGTCTTTGGCAGTATGAGTTAAGGAGGAGGGTGGAAGTGGAAAGAATCATGAGTAGGGCAGATTGGGGTTAGGAAGTAAATCATCCCATTGCATAGTGTTACTGGATGTTCAGAGCCACTCTTCAGCCTGCCCTGTGCCACTGCAGGCTGATCTATATGGATACGTTAATGGGCTCCCTTGCTTCCTGACCCCTGATTATGTTTGGCACCAAATGGAGATCGGCGGGTAGGAGGAGAATGAAGTTGGAGTGTTTATTCCCCAGGCTCTTTCTTGATGGGCCAAGTATTGGCAGTGGCTGCGTCCCTCTACTGAAGATCACAGCTCTTATAAAGCCACCCTCTTCATACTGTTCCCTATTCTTGGCCCTCCAGGCCTAGAGGGGTAATGGCTCCCTGCTGTTACTATCTCTAAGGTACCACCCCATCTCTTGTGGGGTTCCTATCCTCTACCCACACTTTTCTAAATAGGCTCTTTATGAAATGCTCCCCAGATTACTCAGTTTGAGTGTGCCATCTGTTTCCTGTCCAGACCTTGATGGATAAACCTAGGTGTTTTTAAACTATATCCCAAGCCCCTAGCACAGTGCTTGGTACACGGTAGGTACGCAGTAAAGATAAGTTAGATCAATATAGTAATGAACTTTGATTAGGATAGTGGAGTGGTCCAAAGGACATAGGTAACTCAGGTATAAGTCTGAGTATCATTAGTTCTAGGAGGACCAGTCTGGTAGATGGATCCAGCTTTCAGAAGAAAGCTGGAAAAAATTGAGTAAGTATAGTATTTAGGATCCTAGTCGCAGACTGGGGTTCAAGCAGGGCCCAATTATGTGTATTTAAGGCCAGAAAAAGCAGCAACACAGAGTTCAACTTAACCATTGGGGTTTTGAGGGGAAAAGAGTATCCTGACTGGTCAATTTAATGTCTGGGATCTATGGTGAAGGGACGACAGAGTCTAATTCACTAGGCTAGCATAGTTTGAGGACTCTAAAGTATTCATTCATGTAAGATATTTATTGAGTTCTTTGTTCTGATTTTGGCACTCATCAAACAATCTTCAGGACCTCACTCAGTTTCCATCATCCTTCTTGGGGAAAGAAAGCACAAAGTAGCCAACAGCTCTCTTTTTCAGTATAAAACAATGAGGGGCTGTGAGTGTAGGTGTTAAGGACATTGGCATTAGAATCAGACAGACTTTATTATAAGAATCCCAACTTGACCAGCTTGGGCAAGTCATAACCTTTCAGAGCCTCTGTTTATTTAAAAACTGAAGGTGGTAATACTACTTTACTCACAGTGTTGCCATGAGTGTTAAATGAGATAATTCATGTAAAGTACTTAGAACGTCTCTTGGCATATACTAAATACATAGTAAATCAATTTTAGTTTATTTTTTTTATTTATTTATTTTTGAGACAAGGTCTTGCTCTGCCATCCAGGCTGGAGCGCAGTGGCGCAATCACGGCTCACTGCAGCCTTGACCTCCCGGGCTCAAGCAGTCTTCCCACCTCAGCCTTTCAGGTAGCTGAACTACAGGCGTGTGCCACCAGGCTTTGCTAATTTTTGTATTTTTGGTAGAGATGCAGTTTCACCATGTTGCTTAGGCTGGTCTCAAACTTCTGGGCTCAAGTGATCTGCCTGCCTCTGCCTCCCAAAGTGCTAGGATTACAGGTGTGAACTACCATGCCCAGTCCCTAGTTTATCATTTATATTAATATGTGTCTTTTTGATTTATCATGGGTCAATCCCCTGAATCTGATTAGCCCTACAGCAACACATAAAATTAAATTTCTAAATGTGCAAAACTGAGAAGGAGCCCCACCACCTGTGGCAGCATCTTCATGGTGCTACTGCAGTCTTTCCCTGCCATATTCCTGGGCCAATCACTAGCACTGGCCAGTGGAGAGCAGTTATCTGTCCCCTGGGCTTCCCCAAGCCTTTGGTTCATGCTTCTGTAACAGTGCTTATCACTTTTTACGTGTCCGTTTTCCCTACTGGGCAGGGCTAGGCACACGAATAAGGGCTCAGAAATGCTTGAAATTTTTTAAAAATAAATTTTCATTTGCACACATCTTCCTAGGTCCTCAGCTTCTTCTGAATAATAAGCTGGGCACTTCATTCAGGATGTTGGGGCACCTGCTTTTCTCCTCTTATTCTGATCCCTATTTCTTCCATCCCTAGACACCTGCCCCCTGCACTGAACAAGTGTTGGAAAGCAAGTATGGCAGAAATAAATACCAGTCAAGCAGTGCCTACACTGCAGGGAGCCCATAAAAGGAGAAGGCCCCTCTAAACTGGAAGATATGTTTATTTTACAATCAGCAAAAGGTCAGTAGGCCTGGTATAGAATCCAAGTGTTACTCTGCTGTGTTAGCAAGAATTGTGGGGTTGGGAAGTTACTGCTGGGGATTTGGAATTTTTATTATTAATTCCAGGAAACCAGTGGTTTCTGAGTAATACATGAATCACAGGAAAGTAGTCTGCCATCCTTTGACAAAAAGTTAGCTCCTTTTTGGTGACATAACAAGGTCAATAGGTCATGGGAGCTCTTCTGGGTTACCTTAAAATGACCCCTTTTGAGGATGTAACAGATTATTAATTAAGAGCCATATCAAGGAGCTATGGCTAGGCGGGGGCAAGCCTTCAATCTTTGATTTAGAAGCTGGGAATTTTCAGTTCTCTTTAGTCTGCAGAACCCTAAATTGGCCTTACAAAACTCTAATAGGAATATTTGTTTAGCTATTGCTCTTTTCATCACAAGGAATCATGGGATATCATCCATTCCAGAAAGTTTATTGAGCACCTATTATGTACCAGGTATTGAGCTAGGGTGGATACATACAAATCAAAAAGACCCTGTCCTCAAAGTACTTAAACTCTAGTGGGGCACACAGACATGAAAACAAAAGGATACAATCAATTGTCACAGGTGACATGATGGAGTATGTTCGGCATACTGAGACCTAAAGATTGGAGTAGCCCACTGTAGCCAGGGAAAGAGTGAGGAACAGGAAAGCCTTCATAAAGGAGGTGGCCCATTTCAACTGTACAAATAAAAAGAACCATTTCAGTAAGAAAAATGCCTCCCTAAGATACACTCACACTTGTTTTGGCCACAGCATCTTTGATTCTGCATTTATTTGAGCCCTCTTCTACTGAGTTAGATCTACTTGTACTTTGAAAATTAGTTTTGAAGTCTTAGTTGTAAGATTGTGCATCTCAAATTCATTGAATTTGCCTTTGAAGCCAAAATGCCAATGCTCTTCTATCCCTCAGTTAATGCATATATTTGGTTGCTTGACAACGGAACATTTCTGTACTGCCTGTGTCATCTCAGACTGGAAACTTCTTGGAAGGGGAATCCCTTTGTTTTTATAAACTGCCTGGAAAGCTTTGAAAGCTTATTTCAGGAGGTGCATGGTGGGAGGCGAGGGATTAGAAAGTATTTGGGCTGCAAAGCCCACTTCAGAATATCTTCCTCCTAGCTCCAAACTGCCTCAGACTCTCAGTCACATTTTTTACCTGTTGCGAGCCAGGGATGTTCATATCACCACAGCCTTGACATTCCCTCTCTATTGATGAGAATGAGAACCAGAGCAGTATCTCTGTTCCTATTTTCATTCCTGGGTCTCTCAAAAGTTTTCTCAACAGCAAGTCACCATTCCCGTGATGAAGAAAGCAAATGCAACTATGAATCAATATGTATATAGGAAGCCAAAGACCTTTTATAGTTTCTGAACCTAGCTTGATCTCTTTCTGGGAAACTAACTGTTCCACACAAACTGGAACCCTTGGCGCGATGGGCTTCTACAGGCTTTACAGCTGAAGTGCTCTTTATCTGATTCAAAAAACTAGATTATCATTTAAATATTCTCTTTCCACATGTCCCTCAAATTGATCATAGCTATATTTTCTTAAGCATGTGGCTTATAGCTTGATGATCTTGGAAAATATTCAAAAGTAGCACATAACAGATATTGTAACCAAGGGAGGTTTCAAAGAGAGTGACTGGTCAGAGCATCTTCTAGGATACTTCCTTTTTAAAAAAAAGTTTTAGAAAAAAACTTAATTCACAAATAAAAAATGTATGTATTCAAGGTGTACAATGTGAGGATTTGATACACATTTACATTGTGTACTGACTACTGAAGTCAAATTAACACATCCATCACCACCAGTAATTGTCATTCTGTGTGGGGAGGTGGGGTGAGGACACTTAAAATCTGCTCTTTTACCAAATTTCAAGTAAACAATTCAGTGTATTATTAACTGCAGTTACCACGCTGTATGTTAGATCCCCAGAACTTATTCATTTCATAACTGAAGGTTTGTACCCTTTGAACAACATCTCCCCATTTCCCCAAACCCCAACCTCTGGCAATCATTGTTCTACTCTCTGCTTCCATGAGTTCAACTGTTTTAGATTCCACATATAAATGCCATCATACAGTATTTGTCTTTCTGTGTCTGGCTTATTTCCCTTGACATCATGTCCTCCAGGTTCATCCATGCTGTGGCAAATGACAGGATCTCCTTTTTTAAGGCTGAATAATATTTCATTGTATATACATATAAAATACATATTAATTATAATTATATATTATATTAATGTTATAAAATATAATATATAATATAATATATAATATATTGTATATATGTCAGATTTTCTTTATCCATTCATCCTTCAATGCATGTTTAGGTTGTTTTCGCATT
The DNA here is from genome assembly GCF_029289425.2 of Pan paniscus. NCBI lineage: Eukaryota > Metazoa > Chordata > Mammalia > Primates > Hominidae > Pan > Pan paniscus. The sequence continues at coordinate 80,319,847 of NC_073255.2, read as the reverse complement.
TTGGCTGTTTTGTATAATGCTGCATGAACATGGGTTTGCTAATATTTCTTTGAGATACTGATTTCATTTCTAGGATCCTTCTAAGCCATCCCACTGGTGAGTATTTGTGCTTCCTGTACATGCTGAATGTAAACTAATTTATTTTATTTTATTTTTTTAAGATGGAGTCTCGCTCTGTCGCCCAGGCTGGAGTGCAGTGGCGCGATCTCGGCTCACTGAAATCTCCACCTCCCGGGTTCTCACCATTCTCCTGCCTCAGCCTCCCCAGTAGCTGGGACTACAGGTGCCTGCCACCAAGCCTGGCTAATTTTTTGTATTTTTAGCAGAGATGGAGTTTCACCGTGTTAGCCAGGATGATCTCGATCTCCTGATCTCGTGATCTGCCTGCCTCGGCCTCCCAAAGTGCTGGGATTACAGGCATGAGCCACCGCGCCCGGCCAAGCTAATTTAATTTTACATTAGCCTAATAATGACTTTCATGAAAACGAAAGAGAGTCAGTCTAAGGAAAACAAAGCTGTTGAGCACTAAGCAAGAAAGTCAGCATCCATTCTTGTTGCAATTTAACTTTGTAGTGAAAACCAAGGTAAATAATCAATAGAGAGAAATTGTCACCTATTGATCCTAATAGTAAGATGTCAAGTGATGTGTTTCAGATAGAGAGACAGAGAGAGAGGCAGAGAAAGAGATCCCCTCTTTGTGTTTACCATTTGCAAACTACTTGAAAATCTGTCTCAGCAAAATCTCATCTATTTGGACTAATGGGGGTGGGGGGGCAGGCAGACCAATGTGAATTAGTGACAGGTTGGAATTCTAGAATGTTTTAAAACATGACCTTTCATTAGTTGAAGTCTCTGTGTACCATAACTCAAACTAACTGCACACAGTGGTTCCCAAGAGAGATCCTCAGAGATTGGCTTTCATGAATAGATAAGACCCATTGGTTACTAGCAGTATTCATTGACTCATAAACAATGTGCTAAAGTCCTTAGAAACAGTTTGTTTCTTTAAGATGAAAAGGCCTTTGTGATGTGATTTAAAGAATCCTGCCCAGCAAACTTTACCCTCATGGAGAATGCAAAGATCTCTCTCTCTAGAATCTCACACACACAGTTGGCGGCACCTGAGGGATTGAGGTGTGACTGTACTGATGCGGTAAGGTAAAGGGGGTTCACCCTGCTGTCTCTGTTAAGAGATGCATAGAATGTAAAGTTGGGAGAAACATCCTATCCCCACCCCAGCCTCTGCTGGCGTACTTCTGGCAGCAGGAATGGAGACCATTACCTCTGGAGGCTGGTCAGTACTAATGTTTGGAAATGGTTTTCCTTGACTCTCCATTACTTGATGGGCCAACAGGTCCTCTAAGTCTGTGAGTGTGGACTTGATACATCAATATCCCTTGCCTCTCCAGCCTCCTCCACATGGGTGTGAAAGGGGGAAGTTGATCTTGGTTGCCCACCCATCTCCTTTCTTCTCCCATTGCTTCCTCTCTCATCTTGGACCCCCATAATAAAAAAAAAAATGGGAGGCCAACTGTTAGCTAGAAAATAATCTTGCCCCTTTCTGGTTTCTTTGTCTACTCCTAAGGAACTGCAGAATTTCCTAATCCTTAAAGAGTCAAAAGAAAGAGCTAAAATTTCAGAACATATGACAAGCAATGGAGTTGATATATTTTTGAGAAATGGATCACCAATAGTATTTAGTCAAGTCACACTGTGTGGACAGCCTGCCCTCCCTCCATCCTAAAATGCACTCATCTTTGCTCTGTTGGGTGATGTAAATATTCACCTTCCTCTCCGTATCTAGGCTGAATGTTTGTCTTCTCTTGTCCGTATGGCCTTGACATGCCTGGCCACATCATGAAGGGTCTGTATTACAATGTAAACTCCAGCAAAGGGTTCGTGTTTGTTAATCTTTTTACAATTCTACAAAAAAGAATGTTTAATAAGTGGCTTTAAAAATTTTCTAATTGTGGCAAAATACACATAACATAAAATTTATCATCACAACCATTTCTAAGTGTACAGTTTAGTAATGAGAAGTATATTCACATTATTGTGGAACCAATCTACAAAACTGTTTCATCTTGCAAAACTGAAACTCTATACTCATTGCACAGTAACTCCCCATTCCTTCCTCCCCCCAGTCCCTGGCAACCCCAATTCTACTTTCTATCTCTATGAATTTGACTACTCTAGATAACTCATATAAGTGGAGTCATAAAGAATTTGTCTTTTTGTGACTGGCTTATTACACTTAGCATAATGTTCTCCAGGTTCATCCATGTTGTAGCATGTGTCAGAATTTCCTTCCTTTTTAAGGCTGGATAATATTTCATTTTATGTATATACCATATTTTGTTTCTTCATTCATCTGCTGATGGACATTTGGGTTGCTTCCACTTTTTGGCTACTGTGGATAATGCTGCTATGAACATTGACATAGGGATATTTATCTGTTTGATTTTATGCTTTCAACTCTCTTGGGAATATACCTAGTAGTGAAATGGCTGGATCATAGGTTAATCCTATTTTTATTTTTAGTAGAGACAAGGTCTTGCTATGTTGCCCAGGCTGGTCTTGAACTTGTAGGCTCATTATTCTATTTTTAATTACTTGAGGATAATGATGTTTTTCAATGAGACTGAGAAGGAGAAACATAAGCTATATGCATTATTATATTAGAGTGTCTCCCATTTCCCCACATATCTACTGAGTACCTTTTATGTGCTTAGTGCTGTTTCTAGTAGGATTTGGGACCCTATGTTTCCTTCTTTTCTGTCACTAGAATATGACCTCCATGGGGGTAGGGATTTTTGTCTATTTATTTCTTCTTTACTGCTGCATGCCCAGGACCTAGGATAGTGTCCAGCATTCATTCATTCCTTTGTTCAGCAAATACTTATTGAGTACCTAGTATGTACCACATGCAAAACGATTATGAAAGTGATTATGAAAGTCAATTAAGAAACCAATATTTCTTTTCTGCTTGGCTAATGGGCAGAGTTGATGAAAGGAAGCAACAGGTCTTTCTGATCACTTTGTGCTCCATCAGCTAAATGTTAATGACCCCTTTACTTGCAAAGGAGGATAGGGTTAAATTTAGGACTGTGTAGGGTCCAGCCCCACAGGATTGGTGGGTTTTCTCCCCGTGTGCAGAGACAAGAGAGTGTAGAAATAAAGACACAAGACAAAGAGATAAAAGAAAAGCCAGTTGGGCCCAGGGGACCACTATTACCAAGACGCAGAGACCAGTAGTGGCCCCAAATGCCAGGCTGCATTGATATTTATTGGATACAAAACAAAGGGGCAGGGTAAGGAGTGTGAGCCATCTCCAATGATAGGTAAGGTCACGTGGGTCACATGTCCACTGGACAGGGGGCCCTTCTCTGCCTGGCAGCTGAGGTAGAGAGAGAGATGGAGAGAGAGAGACAGCTTATGCCATTATTTCTGCATATCAGAGACTTTTAGTACTTTCATTAATTTTGCTACTGTTATCTAAAAGACAGAGCCAGGTGTACAGGATGGAACATGAAGGCGGACTAGGAGTGTGACCACTGAAGCACAGCATCACAGGGAGTCAGTTAGGCCTCTGGATAACTGTGGGTGGGCCTGACTGATGTCAGGCCCTCCACAAGAGGTGGAAGAGTAGAGTCTTCTCTAAACTCCCCGGGGGAAAGGGAGACTCCCTTTCCCGGTCTGCTAAGTAGCAGGTGTTTTTCCTTGACACTGATGCTACCGCTAGACCATGGTCCACTTGGCAATGGGTCTTCCCAGATGCTGGTGTTACTGCTAGACCAAGGAGCCCTCTGGTGGCCCTGTCCGGGCATAACAGAAGGCTCGCACTCGTCTTCTGCTCACTTCTCACTATGCCCCCTCAGCTCCTATCTCTGTACGGCCTGGTTTTTCCTAGGTTATGACTGTAGAGTGAGGATTATTATAATATTGGAATAAAGAGTAATTGCTACAAACTAATGATTAATGATATTCATATATAATCATATCTAAGATCTATATCTAGTATAACTATTCTTATTTTATGTATTTTATTATACTGGAACAGCTTGTGCCCTTGGTCTCTTGCCTTGGCACCTGGGTGGCTTGCTGCCCACAGGACTGGAAGAGAGCAACTCAGCTAGAAGAGAAGATCAGTGGAGGCAAAAGCCTTTTCCAACTGATCCCGGATGGACAACTGCTCATTCACCAATACTGAAGCCATTTTTGAATTCAGAGGAGAGCAGAAAGTGGTGCCTGATTAGCAGCAACTTCAAATTAGAAGACTGAACAAACTCACCTAAATCTTACCTGGTACCCAGTCAATCCCACTTAGTTCATTCAATAAGGTGATATTTAAAGAATATTCCCAGAGCTCTCTGGAGTTCACAAAATGGTGCGTTCAGTTAACAACATCCATTTAAGTCTCCTCCTTTAAACTGCCATGAGATATGCTATTGGAGAAATTCAGCAGGTTAAGGGGCTGGCAGGAACTATCTAGGATTCCTTCCAGTTAGGCCCTCAAAGGCATTTTGCGGTCCCACGCTGGCCCCCAATATGCCAGTGTGGGACTGCATGCTGTGAACACATGAAAAGCCCTTCTGTGAGCCCCAGAGATTGTTTTTCTCTCCCTTCTGTGAGCCCCAGAGATTGTTCATGTCTATCTTTCTACTTTAAAACCACTGCCACTTACCATTTCTTAGGGTCCTTTTCATCTCCAGACTGGCCTATGTGGTAGGATGTAACCTTACCAGCTACCCTCTTCTCACTGTCCTCCCAAATAACACTGATACCATGGAGATAACAAAGTTACAAATATGGGAAATAGTTATACAGACTTGAGACATTTCACAAAAGTTCCTGTAATCAATGTCCGTGCTTCTTTTGATTGAAGGTACTCTGAAGCTTCAGTGGTCTGCTCTATTTTATCTGTGAGAGTGGTGCTCTTTATTGCTTATAGGCTAAGGCTACACTAATTAGCCTACCATTCAAGGCCCTCTCCAAGCAGACTATGGTCTACCATTCCATTATTACCTCCTACTCATCTTCCAGTCCACACAAACTGTCTGCTCCCATCAAATGGCACACTAATTATTTTCTCCCAAACTATTTTCATTAATATTTCCTGGTCTTTGTCCACATTAATTCCCTCAAACTCTCTACCCTTTCTTTGGGGCCTGGAGCCCTACCTTTTGTGACCACCCCCGGCCCTTGGGGCAGAATTGCTCCCTCCTTGGAATTCTGATAATCTTTCTAGTCTGCACCACTTCTCTGGATTTGACATATTGGAGTATATGTGTGTGCGTGTGAGACTAAAAGCAGGCACATTTTTATATTTCTAGGGCTAACACAGTGCCACACACTGAGTAGGGACTCAGAAAGCATTTATTTTTTAATGATGATGTCATGTTCTTGAGGCCTATTCTTTCTTTCCCTAGGTAATGTTTACTAATGTGAATGAAGTGCTGCTGAGGCTTGCTCATGTTTTTTAAAAAGATGAAGATGGTGATGACTCAGTGGCAAGACCTTTTGGCAGAGAATTCATCTTGAAAATACTTGTACTATCCTAGCAACACATGTGTAACAAGGGGAAACTGCCAGAACAGGCCTAAGGTAAAAGCAGGGCAGATTGTAGGATTTTAATAGGCAGGATTCTCTTCTCTCCTCTCCTCTCCCCTCCTCCCCTCCCCTCTCCCTCCTCCCCTTCCCCCTCCCCCTTCCCTTCTCTTCTCCTCTCCTCTCCCTGTCTCTCTCCCTCTCTCTTTCTTCCATCCTTCCTTTCTTTTTATTTATTTACTCTCTTTTTCTTTCTTTCCTTCTTTTCCATCCTCTCTCCTTCCCTCCCTCCTTTCCTTCCTTTCTTCCCTCTTTCTTCCCTCCCTTTCTTCTGTCAAAGTAATTAAACTTTGGAATGAGTTATGGAGGGAGATTATTGAGAAAATTTGAACAATTTACTCATTCATTCTAAGAAAAACTTGGAGACAAAGTAAAGGAAAGGGGAAAAGTTTAAGTAAGAGGGATTTGGCATTTATCCACAGAAAACAAAGGAAGGCAGATAAAACCTTCCTTCCTTCCTTTCTACCTTCCTTCCTTCCGTACTTTTTGGTCTCAACTCTGTGTGGCTTCCCCAGCAGGATGAAGAACGCTGTGGTGGGTGGGGCTACTTCTTCACTGTGTTGTAGAGCCATCAAGCAGGCCAATAAAAATTTAAAAAGGCACAGATGGTTTTCTCTGTGAAGAAGTGGCTGAAACAGTTACTGAGTAACTATTTCTCTTAATGTGGATATACCTTCATTCCCCAATTGACCCAACCAGGCCAACAATTTTAGCTCTTAAATACTTTACCCAAAGCAGTGCTGGAGTGATGGGTGGGAAAAGACCTGTTATTGCCTCAGGAGTTGGAAAAAGACAGACTCCCACAAGTGGCAGGACAAGAGGTAAGGGAATAACCAAAAAAAAGTAGCATAAAAAGTTACAAAAGGGAAACAAGGAAACAAAAATTGAAATGTTAAAGGGACACTACATAGGAAGCAAGTGTGGAAATTTGTCTGTGATTAGATTCTTGGAGAAAAGTATAGACAATGTGGTATAAAATACTTCAGTCCCAGAAACACCGTTCTAGAGCTATTCATTTATAAAACAATTTTAGGTGTGTAAGACTAGAAATCTGGGCAGGGCGTGGTGGCTCACATCTGTAATCCCAGCACTGTGGGAGGCCAAGGTGGGTGGATCACGAGGTCAGGAGTTCAAGACCAGCCTGGCCAACATGGTGAAACCCCATCTCTACTAAAAATACAAAAATTAGCTGGGCGTAGTGGCAGGCTCCTGTAATCCCAGCTACTTGGGAGGCTGAGGCAGGAGAATCACTTGAACCCAGGAAGTGGAGGTTGCAGGGAGCTGAGACTGTGCCATTGCACTCCAGCCTGGGTGAAAGAGCGAGACTCTGTCAAAAAAAAAAAAAAAAAAAGACTAGAAATCTGTATTTTTTAAAAAATAGAGATGGGGTCTCACTCTGTTGTCCAGGCTGGTCTCAACTCCTGGCCTCAAGCAATCCTCCCACCTCAACCTGCCAAAGTTCTGGGATTACAGGCATGAGCCACCACACCCAGCTGAAATTTGTATTTTTAGTAAGTGCTTCTGCTGATTCTTAAGATCAAGTAAGTTTGGGAAGCACTAGCCTGTAACATAGTAGAAGGAGTTTCATTAAAGTGCAGAAACAGCAGCAAATAATTTGCTTGAAAGACAATTCATGAGACAGGAAGAAGACGGGAGATAAAGATCAAACTTTGAAATAGGAGAATAAATAATTATATTTCTCTTTTGCACCTCTCGCTCCTGAAATAATTTAAAGTAGCAATGTTATAATATGAATAATGAACATATCTTGAGTGCTTACTGTTGGCTTGGCACTACACGTGCATTTTCTCATTTAACACTCACAACAACTCCATGACTACTATTGTGTTTTTCATTTTACAGATGAGGAAAATAAAAGGTTAAGATAGGAAAGGGCAGAGCTGGGAGCCAAGTGTTAAGTATTTTAGTCCTCAGAGTCTCTGTTCTTGCCTCACTATATTGCTTCCAAACATCAAAACAAACAGAAAACCAGAAAGCCCAGAAACAACAGGAAAGCCAAAAAGCACAACTAAGTGAAGAAACTTAGAGGAAGGAAAAATAAAGGAAGACAAACAGGTGAAGCTGAGGTGAGGTCCCGTGCATTGATTAGAAGGGGGTGGGGACACACACTTGGCTGTGGGCTTTCCAACAGCCAAAGCAAAGAAGGAAGAGTGTCTTGATGCAGGGTAGTCACAAGATAAAAGCAAACCCACTTTTTAGAAGAAACATAGCAATTTCTGGTAGCATTTTCTGGGAGAAATGACCCTTGTAATACTTCAAAAAGAGGAGAAATGATTCTATTGAAAGGATTTGAAAGGATTTTTTTTTTCAAAGAACTTTACTGTTCATTAATTTTTAAAAAATTGGGTAAGCAAATGTTTTTAAAAGGAAATCATTTAAATATGGATGATAATATTATTCTCTTGTAAATATGTTTTACAGTTCACACTTTTATAATAAAATAACTGCATGTGGAGTTTTTGTCCTTGGAGATCTTAAAGAAAAGAGTGGCTATTCCTCTGGCTCAGATGCCCGAAGGCAAGGACAGGCTTAAGGGGGCTCCTTCCAACTCCAAGGCTATGATTCTATACTTTTGGAGCTGTGCAAACACTTCTACCTGCGGCAGCTTAACTAGTCTCAAACCTAAAGACTCAGCCACAGCAATGGCAATGAAGGCTTCCATTGTGGAAATCCTTTCTGATAAAATCAGTGCTTAAAACACACACACACAGACAATAAAACAAAACCTCCTGAACACTTGGGATTAAGACACACTCAAGTAAGACATTTGCAGAAACAAAAGTTTTACTTAGTAAATGCTTGTAACTGGGGACGGAGAATCAGCACTTAGGCACCACTGATTTAACTCTGAGAGTGTTTGCTGAAGTCCTTTGTGTCTTAGACATCAAAGAAATATTTTCTAAGAGTGCCATCAGCACCACCTCAGGGGTGATGTTTTAAGTCCAATATGAAAAAAGAGAACTTTGCTGAAATTTCTTACATGATTAACACGGCTGAATGCCCTTTATGACAAAGCATGAGGAGCGCAAATAAAATTCTCTTCAGGAGGAGACCTTCTCCCTGTTTTTTTTCTTCTTAAATCATTTCTTAGTAATGTAGCACAAGAAAAGAATGTTCACATTTTGGGGTGGGAGGAGGAAGCCCAGAGAGGTATAGCTGTGCCGTTGAAACTGACCGAACTCATTACATATTGGGTCAAATGGCTCACAGGAGGCTTCCTTGCTGAATGTCATCCAAATGCAACCCATAAAAGGTGAGAATCAAGTTACCATCATTGTGTGCATTAGGAAATGTGGTGCGGCAATGGCTAATAAAAAAACATTGGTTCTTTATAGAGTCTGTTGGGATCTTTGGCCTTCTGGCTAGCATGGGGCATCCAGGAAGAAGGCACACAGGTGGCTTCTCTAAGAAAGAACTGGCTGGGCGTGGTGGCTAATGTCTGTAATCCCAGCACTTTGGGGGGACAAGGTGGGTGGATCACCTTAGCACAGGAGTTTGAGACCAGCCTGGCCAACATGGTGAAACCCCGTCTCTACTAAAAATACAAAAATCAGCTGGGCGTGGTGGCAGGCACCTGTATTCCCATCCACTCAGGAGGCTGAGGCAGGAGAATCACTTGAGCCCAGGAGGCGGAGGTTGCAGTGAGCCGAGATCATGCCACCGCACTCCATCCTAGGTAACAGAGCGAGACCCTGTCTCAACAACAGAAAAAAAGAAAAAAAAAAAGAACTGAGGTGCTTGCCTCTGCAAAGAGGGACAGAGTTATGTTGCTGTGAAGTGAAGGACTTCATCCTTGCCACAGAATGCGTCACCTTCTGGAGGGCTGGATGGACTGCTACCTGACCAGGTTTCCCCTTTATAAACAGAGTCCAGCCACCTTGGCCTTAGCTCCTGGATTCTAAAATAGCTCATCAATTTAATAGCATTCAGGTTGCTTATGCACACACATGACCCTTTGAAAATAACCATTTTCATGTCACCAAACAGGCATTTTGAAATCAACTAATTGGATGGTTTTCTGAATTCAACTCATTGTTTTAAAAATAACTAGTTGTTCCACCGAATTACTTTTTTTTTTTTTACCCCCAAGCCAATTGGTGTGTGTAGACAGAGTTTGAGTTGATCCAGATATCTGGCTGCATTTTTGACCTGAACTGATTGACTGCATGTTTTGTGGTCAGATATATACAGCTCTTGATAGCCACAGGGGAAAATGGAGTAGAAGGGAAGGAAGGTGTAGGAAAGTTAGGAGAAATTATATCAACAAAAGTTTCCATCTTGAGTGCTGTGGATCAAGCCATTTTCTGCAATCAATCCTCCCTCCCCCTCAAAACACATGCACGCACACGCGCACGCACACACACACACATGCACACACACACACACATAGTTAAGAAAACAAAAATAAAGTAATAACATCCCTCCCAGCTGGCTCTGCTCATGGCTGTGGGTCTTTTCTTTGTTTCTCTCCATGAATTTCATTACTGTTTGTGTGGCCTGTGGAGGGATTCTGGCAACTCAGCTTCATAGGTTTCGCTACCACTTAGGCTGACTTTTCCTTCCTGTGGGGAGCTCTCCTTTGAGGGGCTCAGTGTTCCTCTCAGTCTGCTAAAGGCAAGGCAGGAATGAGAGGGCTTCGGTCAGACCTGTACCCCGTAATTCCAAGCATGAGGCCTGACACTGACCCATGTAACCACTTTTCCTGAGGGAAGCTGGGAGTTTCCTGTTATGCGTGTAACCAGTTCTCTCCACCCAGACAATTACCGGTACATTTTGAGAAATTCAGAGTTTTGTACCATCTATAGTTTCCATAATTAGTTGTCAAATTCCACTGGCCTGAGGAAGTGCAATTCAGATGCTTTCAAAGGCTACTTCTTTCAGACTTATCATTTTGATTTCTTCATTTACCTTACTGATAACATGATGAAAGTAGAACAGAGACAGACTTTCCTTGAATGACTTATCCTTAGGTTTTTCACTTGTGAGCAAGAAAAGGTTCTCTAAACATTTACAATTGAACTGTAAGGGTGATCTTGAAAATGTCTTCTGCTTTTATTTTCACAAATTCTGAATGAACTGTATGACACAAACTCATTTTTCTACTGCCCACAGTACTTTTCTATCTGTGCAAAGGTCACTGCAGTGAAGAGAAGAGCACAAGAAATATTCTGAAATTTGACCCATTTATATTGTTCTCAACTTTTCTCTCTCATCTAGTAAATCCCAAATTGGCATTTTTCATAACATATCATTTTTCCTGCCTGGCTCTTTAAGGTGAATATTGATTCCCATAAGCCTTCCATAGATATCTGGATAACATACAAGTTTTTGCCTATGACATTTAGGTTTTAAAGCACTGCCACATGGCTTGTTGGGATTTTTTCTTTTCTTTTAGACTTGGGGTATGGTCCTGTCTTCATTGCTGACCAGCTGTGTGACTTTGGTATTGCCACTTTACCTCTCTAAATCTCAGAGGGTTTCCTATGAATATTATGGGGGTAATAATACTTGCTTGCCTGGTCTATCTGATAGGGCTGCTGGAAAGAACAATCGGATAAGGTATGAGGAAGTCCTTTGTGAGAAGTGGGAAGTTTTAAACAAATACAAGAGGTTCTGAAAGGAGACAATTTAACTGGGATTATTAGCTAGTCCTGGAAATATGGCTCTTCTTTCTCAGATTAAGAGGTTTGTTATCAGGTCCCCAAATTTTGCTATGTGTTACCATTACTGTAATCCCTGTTTGTTGAATTGAAACACCCCAAAAGATCAAATTCTAAGGAAAAAATGCTATGAGTGGATATACTGCCTAAGATTTGAGAATCAATAATATTAGTACAGGGATAAGGACATTTGGCAGGGTTGAATTTTTTTAATGTTAGTGATACTATGAATATGTTATAGTGCATCAGTATTACGAGTTCTGTTTGTAGCAAAACTAGGATGAGAAATAGAGATCTCTCGATTTCAGAATTGTGGCTGTTTCAGGTGTGAATACAATACAGCTCATAGGCTGGGCCAGGTGGCTCACACCTGTAATCCTAGAGCTTTTGGAGTCCGAGGTGGGTGGATTACTTGAGGTCAGGAGTTCAAAACCAGCCTGGCTTACATGGTGAAACCTGATCTCTACTGAAAAAAAAATAGCTAGGCATGTTTGTGGACACCTCTAATCCCAACTACTTGGGAGGATGAGGCAGGAGAATCACTCAAACCTGGGAGGTGGAGGTTGCAGTGAGCTGAGATCACGCCATTGCACTCTGACCTGGGCAACAAGAGCAAAACTCCATCTCAAAAGAAAAAAAAAAAAAACTGAACTGCTCATAGAACAATACTGTGCTGATCTTTTTATATTAATGAGAACTAAACCATTTTTTTTTGTGAAAATACACAGAAAAACAGTAGGTGATTCCATCCTTCATTCTTTGATGTTTCTCTTTAACTGGCTCATCCTTGAGTGGTGTAGGGCATTTGATAAGCCCCAGATGGTTTCGAAGCACACAGGTGATATATCTACTTTTTATTATCATCTTGTCTAGCTGCTTGCATGTGACTAAATGACCTCTTTGCCATAAGACCAGTTACACCAAGGAAGATGAACTTTCTCTTCTATATGTGAGATAACTGTTTTCCCTCCACACCATAGAGTATTAGCCGAGAGACTGACATTGTTTCCATTTACTGGCCTTTTTCCTCTGAACAAGAGTCACTTCATTACCTAGTACCAAGCAGAAGAAAAGAAAGTAAATATGGCATGATATTTCCATAAGGTGACAAATTAGAAATGGTATGAATATATGTGAGTTTGATGGTGAAGTTGAAAACTGGGGTAGATCTGGCTGTAAGCTCAAGTTTGAAATCTTTTTTCAGAGGTGAATTTAAGCTCCTGTAGTTACATCCAGGAAATATGAACCATTACTAAGATCTGGGAATTGAGGGTAAGGCCAAAAGATAAAACAGGTCTGGAAATGTAACTGTAATTGGGGAGGCCAAATGACAGAGGTTAAGCCCTGAGAAATGGAAAGGCAAATTGGTGTCTGAGAATTCCTGGGCCTTTGGCAGGTCTCTTGCTGGATCCAGGCCAGCACTGAACACTTCTTAGCTCCCGTACTCTCCACACAGACTTGTTTTAAGGAGAAGCTGGAGGAAGACTAAGCAGGATCCAACACCGTGAAGTTAAAGGAGACCCTCTGAGGGCATATGTCTGCCTTCAAACTTACAAATCTGCAAACCTTTGGTAAGCTGGCACTCCCAAAAGCTGGCATTTGTGGCAAACCTGCCAATGAACTCACAATTAAAGACGCAAGATCTCAGTCATTTCTGATCACTCTGGAGGTTAAAAACAAACCTGGCTAAGGACCATGAGGATGAGAATTTTACCCTCATCACTGTATCACCAGTGCTTAGAACACAGTGACTGCTGAATAAATGTTAGTAATAAATGAAAGAGAAAGAAACAAGTAAATAAAGTAATGTTTGTTAAAACAAACAAAGCCAAACCTGGCTTTGATGGCCTTTAAAAGAAGTAGCCTTAAGGTTCAAACAATAATGTGAATACCTGCAATATGCCAGACACTTTACCTATATGATCTCTGGTCCCTTCAAAGATTTGGCAAGATTGTATTTTTCTTAGCATACAGAGAAGTTGTACAATGCATTCTAATATATGTGTAATATCACATGGGTCTATGTATCCATCCATTCACTGACCACGATTAAGTTTTAAAAAATTGTGATAAGAACGCTTAACAAGAGATCCCCCCCTTAACAAAATTTTAAGCATATTATACATTATCGTTGACTATGGGTACAATGTTGTACCCATAGTACAAATTTCTAGAGCCTATTCCTCTTGCTTGACTGAAACTTTATGTCCTATTCTTCCTTATCCCCAGTCCCTGGTAAACACTATTCTACTCTTTGTATCTATGTATTTGAACATTTTAGATACTTTTTGTAAGTGTAATTGTGCAGTACTTGTCCTTCTGTATCTGGCTTTTCTCACTTAGCATAATGTCCTCCAGGTTCATCCATGTTGTTAGAAATGGCAAGATTTCCTTCCTTTTGAAGGCCAAATAGCATTCCATTACATGGGGATACCTCATTGTCTTTTTAAAAAACTTTTATCAAAACTTCAGGGTTATATGTGCAGGATGTGCAGGTTTGTTACATAGGTAAATGTATGCCACGGGGGGCTGTTGTACAGATTATTTCATCATGCATGTATTAAGCCTAGTATCTATTAGTTATTTTACCTGATCCTCTCCCTCCTCCTACCTTCCACCCTCCAATAGGCCCTAGTGTGTGTTGTTCCCCTCTATGTGTCTGTGTGTTCTCATCATTTAGCTCCCACTTATAAGTGAGAACATGTGGTATTTGGTTTTCTGTCACATTGTCTTTATCTATTCATCTGTCCATTGTCATTTAGGTTGTTTTCACTTCTTGGCTATTGCAAATACTGCTGCAGTGAACAGGAGAGTGCTAATATCTGTTTAGGATCCCGATTTCAATTCTTTTAATGAATACCCAGAAGTGGGATTGCTGGATCATATGATAGTTCCATTTTTAATTTTTTGAAGAGCCTCCATACTGTTTTCCATAGCAGTTGCACCATTTTATATTCCCATCAACAGTATACAAGTTTCCAGTTTCCACATTCTCACTAATACTTGTGGTCTTTTTGAAGGTTAACTTTTTAATCCTCATTGTAAGTGAAGGCTTAGACCGATAAGGCTACTTGCCCAACGTTATCTAGCTAGTAAATAATAGAGTTGAAATTTGGACCTAGGACTATCTGACTGTGGAACTTATGTCCATTCCACAACACTGTCCAGCTCTCGTGATCACTGTGTTGCAACATAAGTTAAAGCGAGTCATCTGGAGAGTGAGTTGAAATAGCTGTTATTGAAAATGATTGCTGTTTAACTGAGGTTAAGCCAAACGAACGACCTAGGAAGGGCTACTTTAGCCTTTGATTCCAGAATTACAGTTTTTAAAAAGCAGACCAATGCAGGACAGCCTGTATCTGTATATGCTGAATCATACATTAAAGAGGAAGAGAAAACTTATTTCAGAGGATTTGTTGTTATTTTTTAAAAATCAAATTTCATGATGTGTAGTAGGCCCAATACAGACTCAGGCTCATTGTCTTACCATTTTTGCATATTTACAAAATCGTACAAAAATTGAATATGCTAAAACAGAGCATCAAGGATAGGTTATATTAGATTTCATATGCTTTGTTTACTAAGGCAGAGAAATAGGCAATACATTTTGGAAGGATTTCCATAGAAGGGACTGACAAAGGTTTTCCAATAGGAAAAAATTAATAATAAATCTTCCTAAAACATTACTATAATCATTTCCAAACAATAAAATAATCAATTAGACCCCCATACAGTGAGATTTAGATAAATATAGTCTCTCACCTTTAGTATTTTATAATCTTGAAGAATCAATATCAAAGCCTTGGTTATTTAAAAATGTTAATGAATTAACTTTTAAAATCTCTGACTTAGATTTCTGGAGATAAAGAAAATATGATAGAGGTATGTCTGTTTATATCTCCACTCTTGCAAAATTGCTTACAACAAACATTACTATCTTGCTTATTAGGAGAAAATTTAATATTTTTTTGAGATGTCTCACTCTGTCACCCAGGCTAGAGTGCAGTGGTACAATCTTGGCTCACTGCAATCTCTGACTCTTGGGTTCAAGTGATTCTTGGGCCTAAGCCTCCCAAGTAGCTGGGATTAAAGGCACACGCCACCATGCCCAGATAATTTTTGTAGTTTTGTAGAGACAGGTTTCACAATGTTGGCCAGGCTGGTCTCAAACTCCTGACCTCAAGTAATCCACCCGCCTCAGCCTCCCAAAATGCTGGGATTACAGGCATGAGCCACCATGCCCAATCAGGAGAAAATTAAAGTTTGTAATGTTATTATATGGTACTTTGATTAAGATGAGCACTGATCAATGACTAATATTTCTTGAGCATCTCCAATGGAGCCATTACTGGGGTCTGTGTCATGAGGAATATGTTTTGTCATGTCTTCAACAGTATGTATTGGGGGCCTACTGCATTCTAGGCAAGGTTCTGGAGGCTATATGCAGAAATATAAGATTCCTTCCCTCAAGGAGTTCACTGACATAGAAACACAGATGGTCAGAGGTAGAAGGAATTTTACAAAGTACGTAGTCCACCATTCTCAATTTACAGTTAAGGAGGCTGTAGTCCAGAAATGTTAAGTTACTGATCCAGAGTTGCAATGCTCAGAGTGGCAAAACAAGAACTAGAAATGAGTTCTTTGACTGCTGGTCTGCCATTCTTTTCATTATTCCAATCTACTTGGGAAGGTGGGATACTCCCACATGAAACAACTGCTAACTTCAAAACAATACCAGACAAAAAACTGCTAACAAAACATATGGTATTAACCATAAGTTTAACAGGAGTTAGGGAAGAACTGGAGACATCCAACAGAGCATAAATCTTCTGAGTAATGACATGCAATGTATTTACGGCAGGGGAGACTTGCTATGCTTCTGACATGTTGTAAGGATGAATGAGATGAAGGCATTCCAAGGAAGCATTACTTCCTGCTGGATCTTATCATCTTGCTCCTAAAATGATATGCTTTGGTACACAGGCTAGTATCTCATTTACAACAGAAAACATGATATAAATTAGGAGGGAAATAATCGACAAAATAAAATACAAAGGCTATGGAATTCAACCTCTGTAATTTACACCAAGATCTTCTGAGATGCACGACCTCATGCAAGCCATAGTTACTCTCTTCTGAGTGTTTCTTCAATAAAAGTGAGCTGAAGAAGAAAAGCATTCTTACTTGATAATTTTTATAGCAGGACTACGTTAGCTAGAAATTTATCTTTAAATAAGCCACTTATTATTAGAAAGTTTTTATATGTTATTATCTTAATAGGAACTCTCCATAAATCAAGATGTGTGGATTTATTTTTGCAAAGAAAAGCATCACAGGGTTTCATTGAAAAACATTTACTAAGGGACTACTGCAGACCAAAGTACTATGCATATACTAGGGCAATGCTTCTCAAACTATCTATAGTAAAATCAGTTTATTTTATATTATTTTTATTTTCTATCTGACATAGAAAAATACTTTGGGAAAACATCATAAAAATGATTTACTGGAAAAACTGAAAAAGAAATACAAAATATAAGGCCATTAAAAAAATTATTTGCCTCAGTAGTGTGGCCAATTCTTCATGTGCTTACAAGTGGCAGCAATATAAAAATGCTATAAAAGTTTCTAGGGGCCGGGTGCAGTAGCTCATTCCTGTAATCTCAGGACTTTGGGAGGTGGAGGTGGAAGGATCTCTTGAATCCAGGAGTTCGAGATCAGCCTGGGCAACATTGTGAGACCCTCATCTCCGCATAAAATAAAAAAAAAATTAGCCAGGCATAGTGGTGCGTGTTTGTGGTCCCAGCTACTTTGGGAAGGGTGCTGAGGTGGGAGGATTGCTTGAGTCCAGGAGGTCAAGGCTGCAGCAAGCCAGGATCACACCACTCCAGTACAACCTGGGCAAGACCCTCTCTCAAAAAAAAAAAAAGTTTCTAAATGTTTACTTGGTAGCAGTCACAGATGCACAGACTGGTAGCAAACAGGGCACCGACCAGCACAGGTACACGGACTGCACTCTGAGTAGCACTGTACTACAGGGAGTACAGAAAAGAAGCATATGAATCCCTACTCATTTAAAGCTGTCAAGTTATTGTGGAGATACATATACAATGTGGCGAGTGTAGTGGTCACCCCAATATTGGTACCGCAAGTGAGGCAGCCCCTGGGCCTGGTTGGTAGGGTATGGTGTGGTTTGGACCTGCTCTCTCTTTCCTTTGACTGCAGGCCCCAACCAGACTGCCTCTCAAGAACACAGTTCTCACTTGGCGCGGTGGCTCACCCCTGTAACTCCAACACTTTGGGAGGCCGAGGTGGGTGGATCATAAGGTCAGAAGTTCAAGACCAGCCTGACCAACATGGTGAAACCCCATCTTTACTAAAAATACAAAAATTTGCTGAGCATGGTGGTGCATGCCTGTAATCCCAGCTATTCAGGAAGCTGAGGGAGGAGAATTGCTTGAACCCAAGAGGTGGAGGTGGCAGTGAGCTGAGATCGCACCACTGCACTTCAGCCTGGGTGACAGAGTGAGACTCCGTCTCAAAAAAAAAAAAAAAAAAGCAGTTCCTGAGGGATAATCTTTATAGTAACTACAGAATTACAGGTGGTGCTGGCGATGGCATTTTCTTATGAGATGCTACTTTTGAAATTCCACAAGACTTAGGAGTGTCTGTAAGAGTTTGGGAAGGGGAAGGGAGAAGTTATCAAAAATCTGAGTTGTTATCTGTGATGGTGGCTGTTGATTTCCCATCACATGTTGCTTGAAATTCAGAGAGCTCTGGTGATAGGAAAGGACCTTAATGGAAGCAAACACTTGGGATGTCAACTGTTAAATGCTAGTTGGCTTACTGGGGACCCAGGGTCCAGAGCATAAAGACCCAGAAAAAAACGTAGTGAAATAATTAAAGATTCTATACATCATACATCAAAATAGATATATTACATTACCTGAACCACTGTGTTTTTTGGCCCAAAATCATTCAAAGCAAAACAAAGTATGTGTGAATTGCCATGTGGCACATAAAGCCATGTCTCAGGCATCACCGGCATTTGGATTTAAAGCTACCGTGCTCTCAATCACCAAACTACAAATCCCTTACATTTTTATAGAAAATTAAATATCCTATGCAAGAGACACAAAATGTTAGATTTACATACAGTGTATCTGCCCACTCAAAAAGAAAAATCAATGGACTGGGTTTTGAAGAAATATGTTAGAAATCTAGGTCAATATCCCTTATACAAACAAACACAGAATAGAATAATTTTTTATTTGTGGTAACCAATATGATGCTACAAATAAAATTTTCAATAGTTTTTTCAAGCCTTGGACTCTGACTTACAAGAAGCTCAGTATATTTGGTGGATTTACTGAGGTCAAAGCATAGTCCCTGGTCTGAGGAGAAGCTACCCATCTACAACTCACAATGCAAGCATCTCAGCTGGGTCTATTAGTTTTCCATACACACGGAGCCAAATTCTTCCTGGGATTATTATGCAATTTTCAAAATGGCTCTAAGTCTTTCAACTTACAAAGTTACCATTTATATTGCACTAGCCTGCTGGCTGGGATGAATAAATGAACACTTTTTCCCAAAGGACCATAATTCATTCTCTGGTCATAGCTTATATATTTGGGAGCATTGGGATCAGTGTGCCTGGTGCCTCCCCTCCCGTCTGCCCCACAAAGGGGTCATACACTGTAAGAGAAGGGGAGAGAAAGTGGCCGTGTGCCATAGAGTGCAGAAGTGTGGCCAGGGAGGTGTTGACTGTGAGCAGCACCAGTCTCACATATAAGCAACTGTCTACATGATGTGATTTCAGGTGCACCAAACAAGGCTTCATTGCCCCTCCATTTAAACACTCCCTTCCCACTGGTGGATGCCTGGAATGCCACAGTTTTTAGAGCTCTGTTCCTTTGGTTAAAAGTTTTGATCTTGTTAAAATACTCATACCCCTGGGTAGGCAGCCCCATTATAACCTATCAACCATATACACTGTAAGCAGATGAGTTTTAAAGTGTCTTCTGAAAGTAGGTTTTGAGAGTGTGGTTCAGGGCAGAAGATACTGTGTACCTAAGGGAGATAGGGAGAGGAGAACATCACCTGGGGGGCAAAGGAAACTGGGCCCAAGTCAAACAATATGTGTGTCTATGTGTGTGTGTGTGTGTGTGTGTGTGGCTGTGTGCATGGCTGTGTATGAGCTCCTCCCATGGCAGCAGCTGTTGAACACCCTTTCTTAACCCTCTTCCAGAAAACTTGATTTTTGCTGCTTTTGGAGTCATAGAACCAGACTCTCTTCCCAGCCACAGCAAGATAATAGCTGCTGGCTACAGATGTGAATTCTCGAATTCTTTCAAACTGCAGACTAGGAGTGAAAGGTGAAAAAAGTTCTTCTGGGCCTGCTGTGCTAGTTAGCCTTCCTCTGGGATCCAAAGAGAAAGATGGGGCCCAATGGTGCTACCTAAATGCTTCCAAATGGGCCTGAAAGCACAGAATCATGAATTGTCAAATGTGAACACTGGCTCAATCACCACATCCTTTTGTGTTTCTAGACTGATTGTTTCTTTTTGTCTCTACTAGCTGACGAGTAAGGATGAATCACTGGCCTTACTTCTAACACAAGGAAGGGAGCCTTGAAAGGTAAGACAGTTGTTTATGTAAAGGAAGAAAAGAAAACCCAGTCTTAATTCACAGTCGCCAATATGGGCAGTATATAGTATGTAATGTAACAGATTGTATGCTTTGGTTCAGGATCTGGATTTTCATCAGTAAAATTCCAAGTTACTGGGTAGGCAGAACAGACAGCTGCTCATGGCTTTCCTCAACCTCAGTTTAAATTCCACTATTAGAGTCATCGCTTAGGGACTGGGAGGTTAGAAAATCTTTGAGAGGCACTTATAAAAATGGAACCACTCCTTAAACCTAGCAAGTTTTATTAACTCCTACCTTAGGTTGGCTAAAAGCTCTGAAGCAGCTGCTTGGAGGGGCAGCAGAAGCCTTTAGGCCAAAGAAATATTTTTCAAAACCTCAGGGCCAGATTGCCTATGACATAGCCCAAATCCTAGTCATTCACATACCACCCCACACATTCTGTTATATCTTCATATTCCCATTACTATTAAATATTTTTTCTTCAAACCAGCTCACATTTTAATTGAAATAAATTTATCATGGCACCAGCTACTTAGCTTTGTCCTAACAAAATCGTGGGTTGGATGTACTAGTTACATATATTTTTTCTTATCCACCATTAAAATAAATATTTATTAAAATGAAAAACAAAAACTTCATTGGTCCACTTCAGTGAACCCAGAGATTCACACACTTCACTATGGGAAGCACTGCCCTAGCTCATACAAAGTGTATTAGATATAAAAGCATATATTAAAAATAAGTCACAGTCTCCCTTTTCCAGGTACTCAATACCCAGTAGTTGAGAACAACTACTGTCTCTGTAGTTAGTTGCATGAGCTCTGGAAGATCATGAGTTTATGGGAGGTCATGTCTTCCTCTGTAAGGTCATGAAATTCAATCAATGCTTGCCTTCTAATCTGCCCTTTTGTCACAGGGCTCCACAGATGGAACATATCAAACTCACCAGCCAAATTATGACTCTTAATTGGTGTTTCTTTTTCTTTTTCTTTTTTTCCACCTTCCTGCATTTTTTATTTATTTATTTTATTTATTTATTTTTTAATTTCATTATTATTATACTTTAAATTTTAGGGTACATGTGCACAACATGCAGGTTTGTTACATATGTATACATGTGCCATGTTGGTGTGCTGCACCCATTAACTCGTCATTTAGCATTAGCTATATCTCCTAATGCTATCCCTTCCCACTCCCCCCACCCCACAACTGTCCCCAGTGTGTGATGTTCCCCTTCGTGTGTCCATGTGTTCTCATTGTTCAATTCCCACCTATGAGTGAGAACATGCGGTGTTTGTTTTTTTGTCCTTGTGATAGTTTGCTGAGAATGATGGTTTCCAGTTTCATCCATGTCCCTACAAGGGACATTAAATCCTTTTTTGTGGCTGCATAGTATTCCATGGTGTATATGTGTCACATTTTCTTAATCCATTCTATCATTGTTGGATATTTGGGTTGGTTCCAAGTCTTTGCTATTGTGAATAGTGCCGCAATAAACATACGTGTGCATGTGTCTTTATAGCAGCTTGATTTATAATCCTTTGGGTATACACCCAGTAATGGGATGGCTGGGTCAAATGGTACTTCTAGTTCTAGATCCCTGAGGAATTGCCACACCGACTTCCACAATGGTTGAACTAGTTTACAGTCCCACTAACAGTGTAAAAGTGTTCCTATTTCTCCACATCCTCTCTGGCACCTGTTGTTTCCTGACTTTTTAACGATCGCCATTCTAACTGGTGTGAGATGGTATCTCATTGTGGTTTTGATTTGCATTTCTCTGATGGCCAGTGATGATGAGCATTTTTTCATGTGTTTTTTTGGCTGCATAAATGTCTCCTTTTGAGAAGTGTCTGTTCATATCCTTCGCCCACTTGTTGATGGGGTTGTTTGTTTTTTTTTTGTAAATTTGCTTGAGTTCATTGTAGATTCTGGATATTAGCCCTTTGTCAGATGAGTAGGTTGCAAAAATTTTCTCCCTTTCTGTAGGTTGCCTGTTCACTCTGATGGTAGTTTCTTTTGCTGTGCAGAAGCTCTTTAGTTTAATTAGATCCCATTTGTCAATTTGTCAATGGCTTTTGTTGCCATTGCTTTTGGTGTTTTAGATATGAAGTCCTTGCCCATGCCTATGTCCTGAATGGTATTGCCTAGGTCTTCTTCTATGGTTTTTACGGTTTTAGGTCTAACATGTAAGTCTTTAATCCATCTTGAATTAATTTTTGTATAAGGTGTAAGGAAGGGATCCAGTTTCAGCTTTCTACTTATGGCTAGCCAGTTCTCCCAGCACTATTTATTAAATAGGGAATCCTTTCCCATTGCTTGTTTTTGTCAGGTTTGTCAAAGGTCAGATAGTTGTACGTATGCAGCATTATTTCTGAGGGCTCTGTTCTGTTCCATTGATCTATATCTCTGTTTTGGTACCAGTACCATGCTGTTTTGGTTACTGTATCCTGGTAGTATAGTTTGAAGTCAGGTAGCAGGATGCTTCCAGCTTTGTTCTTTTGGCTTAGGATTGACTTGGCAATGTGGGCTCTTTTTTGGTTCCATATGAACTTTAAAGTAGTTTTTTCCAATTCTGTGAAGAAAGTCATTGGTAGCTTGATGGGGATGGCACTGAATCTATAAATTACCTTGGGCAGTATGGCCATTTTATGATATTGAGTCTTCCTACCCATGAGCATGGAATGTTCTTCCATTTGTTTGTATCCTCTTTTATTTCATTGAGCAGTGGTTTGTAGTTCTCCTTGAAGAGGTCCTTCACATCCCTTGTAAGTTGGATTCCTGAGTATTTTATTCTCTTTGAAGCAATTGTGAATGGGAATTCACTCATGATTTGGCTCTCTGTTTGTCTGTTATTGGTGTATAAGAATGTTTGTGATTTTTGCACATGGATTTTGTATCCTGAGACTTTGCTGAAGTTGCTTATCAGCTTAAGGAGATTTTGGGCTGAGACAATGGGGTTTTCTAGATATACAATCATGTCATCTGCAAACAGGGACAATTTGACTTCCTCTTTTCCTAATTGAATGCCCTTTATTTCCTTCTCCTGCCTAATTGCCCTGGCCAGAACTTCCAACACTGTGTTGAATAGCAGTGGTGAGAGAGGGCATCCCTGTCTTGTGCCAGTTTTCAAAGGGAATGCTTCCAGTTTTTGTCCATTCAGTATGATATTGGCTGTGGGTTTGTCATAGATAGCTTTCATTATTTTGAGATACGTCCTATCAATACTTGATTTATTGGGAAGTTTTAGCATGAAGCGTTGTTGAATTTTGTCAAAGGCCTTTTCTGCATCTACTGAGATAATCATGTGGTTTTTGTCTTTGGTTCTGTTTATATGCTGGATTATGCTTATTGATTTTCATATGTTGAGCCAGCCTTGCATCCCAGGGATGAAGCCTACTTGATCATGGTGGATAAGCTTTTTGATGTGTTGCTGGATTCAGTTTGCCAGTATTTTATTGAGGATTTTTGCATCAATGTTCATCAGGGATATTAGTCTAAAAGTCTCTTTTTTTGTTGTGTCTCTGCCAGGCTTTGGTATCAGGATGATGCTGGCCTCATAAAATGAGTTAGGGAGGATTCCCTCTTTTTCTATTGATTGGAATAGTTTCAGAAGGAATGGTACCAGCTTCTCCTTGTACATCTGGTAGAATTCAGCTGTGAACCATCTGGTCCTGGACATTTTTTGGTTGGTAAGCTGTGAATTATTGCCTCAATTTCAGAGCCTGTTATTGGTCTATTCAGAGATTCAACTTCTTCCTGGTTTAGTCTTGGGAGGGTGTATGTGTTGAGGAATTTATCCATTTCTTCTAGATTTTCTAGTTTATTTGTGTAGAGTTGTTTATAGTATTCTCTGACGGTAGTGTGTATTTCTGTGGGATCAGCGGTGATATCCCCTTTGTCATTTTTTATTGCATCTATTGATTCTTCTCTCTTTTCTTCTTTATTAGTCTTGTTAGCGGTCTATCAATTTTGTTGATCTTTTCAAAAAAACAGCTCCTGGATTCATTGAAGTTTTGAAGGGTTTTTTGTGTCTCTATTTCCTTCAGTTCTGCTCTGATCTTGCCTTCTGCTAGCCTTCTGCTTGCCTTCTGCTAGCTTTTGAATGTGTTTGCTCTTGCTTCTCTAGCTGTTTTCATTGTGATGTTAGGGTGTCAATTTTAGATCTTTCCTGCTTTCTCTTGTGGGGGCATTTAGTGCTATAAATTTCCCTCTACACACTGCTTTGAATGTGTCCCAGAGATTCTGGTATGTTTTGTCTTTGTTCTTGCTGGTTTCAAAGAACATCTTTATTTCTGCCTTCATTTCGTTATGTACCCAGTAGTCATTCAGGAGCATGTTGTTCAGTTTCCATGTAGTTGAGCGGTTTTGAGTGAGTTTCTTAATGTTGAGTTCTAGTTTGATTGCACTGTGGTTTGAGAGACAGTTTGTTGTAATTTCAGTTCCTTTACATTTGCAGAGGAGTGCTTTGCTTCCAACTATGTGGTCAGTTTTGGAATAGGTGTGGTGTGGTGCTGAAAAGAATGTATATTCTGTTGATTTGGGGTGGAGAGTTCTGTAGATATCTATTAGGTCCACTTGGTGGAGAGCTGAGTTCAATTCCTGTATATTCTTGTTAACTTTCTGTCTTGTTCATCTGTCTAATGTTGACAGTGGGGTGTTAAAGTCTCCCACTATTATTGTGTGGGAATCTAAGTCTCTTTGTAGGTCACTAAGGACTTGCTTTATGAATCTGGGTGCTCCTGTATTGGGTGCATATGTATTTAAGATAGTTCTTCTTGTTGAATTGATTCCTTTTACCATTATGTAATGGCCTTCTTTGTCTCTTTTGACCTTTGTTGGTTTAAAGTCTGTTTTATCAGAAACTAGGATTGCCACCCCTGCCTTTTTTTGTTTTCCATTTGCTTGGTAGATCTTCCTCCATCCCTTTATTTTGAGCCTATGTGCGTCTCTGCACGTGAGACGGGTTTCCTGAATACAGCACACTGATGGGTCTTGACTCTTTATCCAATTTGCCAGTCTGTGCCTGTTAATTGGAACATTTAGCCCACTTACATTTAAGCTTAGTATTGTTATGTGTGAATTTGATCCTGTCATTATGATGTTAGCTGGTTATTTTGCTCATTAGTTGATGCAGTTTCTTCCTAGCCTCGATGGTCTTTACAATTTGGCATGTTTTTGCAGTGGCTGGTACTAGTTGTTCCTTTCTATGTTTAGTGCTTCCTTCAGGTGCTCTTGTAGGGCAGGCCTGGTGGTGACAAAATCTCTCAGGATTTGCTTGTCTGTAAAGTATTTTATTTCTCCTTCACTTATGAAGCTTAGTTTGGCTGGATATGAAATTCTGGGTTGAAAATTCTTTTCTTTAAGAATGTTGAATATTGTACCCTACTCTCTTCTGGCTTGTAGGGTTTCTGCCGAGAGATCAGCTGTTAGTCTGATGAGCTTCCCTTTGTGGGTAACCCGAGCTTTCTCTCTGGCTGCCCTTAACATTTTTTCCTTCATTTCAACTTTGATGAATCTGACAATTATGTGTCTTGGAGTTGCTCTCTCAAGGAGTGTCTTTGTGGCATTCTCTGTATTTCCTGAATTTGGATATTTGCCTGCCTTGCTAGATTGGGGAAGTTCTCCTGTATAATATCCTGCAGAGTGTTTTCCAACTTGGTTCCATTCTCCCCATCACTGTCAGGTACACCAATCAGACGTAGATTTGGTCTTTTCATATAGTCCCATTTTTCTTGGAGGTTTTGTTCATTTCTTTTTATTCCTTTTTCTCTAAACTTCTCTTCACACTTCATTTCATTCCTTTCGTCTTCCATCGCTGATACCCTTACTTCCAGTTGATCGCATCAGCTACTGAGGCTTGTGCATTCATCAGGTAGTTCTCGTGCTGTGATTTTCAGCTCCATCAGGTCCTTCAAGGACTTCTCTGCATTGATTATTCTAGTTAGCCATTTGTCTAATTTTTTTTCAAGGTTTTCAACTTCTTTGCCATGGGTTCGAACTTCTCCTTTAGCTCGGAGTAGTTTGATCTTCTGAAGCCTTCTTCTCTCAACTTGTCAATGTCATTCTCCATCCAGCTTTATTCTGTTGCTGGTGAGGAGCTGCGTTCCTTTGGAGGAGGAGAGTCGCTCTGATTTTTAGAGTGTCCTGTTTTTCTGCTCTGTTTTTCCCCCATCTGTGTGGTTTTATCTACCTTTGGTCTTTGATGATAGTGACCTACAGATGGGTTTTTGGTGTGGATATCCTTTCTGTTTGTTAGTTTTCCTTCTAACAGTCAGGAACCTCAGCTGCAGGTCTGTTGGATTTTGCTGGAGGTCGCTCCAGACCCTGTTTGCCTGGGTATCAGCAGTGGTGGCTGCAGAACAGTGGATATTTGTGAGCAGCAAATGCTGCTGCCTGATCGTTCCTCTGGAAGTTTTGTCTCAGAGGAGTACCCAGCCATGTGAGGTGTCAGTCTGCCCCTACTGGCGTGTCCCTCCCATTTAGGCTACTTGGGGGTCAGGGACCCACTTGAGGAGGCAGTCTGCTGGTTCTCAGATCTCAAGCTGTATTCTGGGAGAACCACTGCTCTCTTCAAAGCTGTCAGACAGGGACATTGAAGTCTGCAGAGGTTATTGCTGTCTTTTGTTTGTCTGTGCCCTGCCCCCAGAGGTGGAGCCTACAGAGGCAGGCAGGTGTCCTTGAGCTGTGGTGGGCTCCACCCAGTTCGAGCTTCCTGGCCACTTTGTTTACCTACTCAAGCCTCGGCAATGGCGGGCACCTGTCCCCCAGCCTCGCTGCCACCTTGCAGTTTGATCTCAGACTGCTGTGCTAGCAATGAGCAAGGCTCCATGGGCATAGGGCCCTCCGAGCCAGTTGCGGGATATAATCTCCTGGTGTGACATTTGTTAAGCCCACTGGAAAAGCGCAATATTAGGGTGGGAGTGACCCGATTTTCCAGGTGTCATCTGTCACCCCTTTCTTTGACTAGGAAAGGGAAATCCCTGACCCCTTGCACTTCCCAGGTGAGGCGATGCCTTGCCCTGCTTCGGCTCATGCTAGGTTCGCTGCACCCACTGTCCTGCACCCACTGTCCAGCATTCCCCAGTGAAATGAACCCGGTACCTCAGTTGGAAATGTAGAAATCACCCGTCTTCTGTGTCATTCATGCTCTGAAGTTCATGTTTCTAATGGTAACTTCCCTACTAGACTGTGATCATCTTGAAGATATTATTATTATTTTGTATTTCAGTGTCTAGCACAGTAGAGGATACAAATAATGGGTACTCAATATATATTTATAGACTAAATGAATGAATGAACAGAGTTAGAAATGTATTGCAAACATAATATTTTCATAAAGCCA
Organism: Pan paniscus; assembly: GCF_029289425.2. Lineage (NCBI taxonomy): Eukaryota > Metazoa > Chordata > Mammalia > Primates > Hominidae > Pan > Pan paniscus. Next base: position 80,292,562 of record NC_073255.2, on the reverse strand, counting down.
ATATTTAAGTAGTTGATTTATTTTTACCAATGTACTAAGGTTTCTAAAGAAGTAACCAGTTTTTTTAGGTCAAAAAACCATTTGTTTTTTATAGGTAAGTGATAAAGGATATTGGTTTAATTCATTTGGCTCTACCATAACTCTCTGGAAGAAGTAGACTAGTCAAATCTTATAAGATGTGAGTATTTGGTGCTTGCTTATAAGATATTATAAGTAATTTCAAGATAAATTAAAGATATATTGTACATGTATATATAAATGCATATGTTTATCTTCACCTGACATACCTGTGGTATTGTTTGTGAAAATAATGCAACTTGGTGCCAGTTATGGGAACATACACTGAATGTATGTAAGTTTTTCTTCAGTGTTTGGTGTTTCTTACCTAAGACATCAAGTTTCATAAATGTACATTTAAACGGACATAATCCAGGCTGGGCATGGTGGCTCACACCAAGGCAGGTGGATTGCTTGAGCCCAGGAGTTCGAGACCAGCCTGGCCAACATGACAAAACCCCATATCTACTAAAAATATAAAAATTAGCTGGACATGGTGGTACATGCCTGTAATCCCAGCTACTCAGGAGGCTGAGGAAGGAGAATCGCTTGAATCCCAGAGGCAGAGGTGTGGTGAGGTGAGATTGCTCCACTGCACTCTAGCCTGGGCAACACAGGAAGACTCCATCTCAAAAAAAAAAAAAAAGACATAATCCAAAGTGGATTTTCAAACATGGAAATTTCATTTGCGTAGGATAAAGGGCCTCATGAAAGTTCTCTTAATTTCTGTCTGCATTAGGCCAAACTTTCAAGTAGTTGCCTAGGTCAACTAATTAAAAGTTGAAGGAAAAGTTCTTCCAAATAGAGGCCTAAGTAGGAAAAAGGATAAAAAAGAAAGGGATGACATTCATTTGAAAACAAAAATCAGAATTCTATTTGCATACTCTTCTCCTTAATTATGGCTCTGCTGCCTGTCTTCCAAACCCTGCATATCAGTACTTACAATGTGTATCACGTGACCCTGGGATTCTTCATTGCTCTTTGTCAAATTTTGGTTTGAGTGATTGAAGCTGATGGAAACGTGGTGAAGAGAGGAAGAGTTAGGGTGACAGATATAGGGAGGTGATTAAAAGCCTTCACTTGGTATGAATTAGAAGGTTAACTGGCACATGACAGATGCAAAGGATTGGAAAATATTTGAATACAGAAATTTGCATGTGTGCAGAGATAATATAGAAGGGTGTCCCAATTGCATTGGGTTCAGAGAAATACTTTATCTGTACTTGTCACTTAGTATCCACGTTTTTTGAAATACGTAGCTTATTCATGGCCTCTTCCAGACTCTATGCTTACTGAATGCAGGAGCCATGTTTGATTCATCGTGATATCCTCTAGAGTGGTGAGTAGAGTGCCGTGTACAGAGGTTTTAATGGAATTAATTAGTTTGAATGAATGTAAGACTAAACCCCTAAAGACATAGTCTAGAGAACTTGACCACTGTCCAGTGAGATCCTGGGGTGGCATATCGCTGAAGAACATTGATTCTCTGAATGTATCATTGTCTAAACTGATTGGCAGCAAAGAATGAAGAAGGGGTGGTGAATTTGAAATATATTTATTTATTCTCTGTGGCCCTGGGAGCCTTGTTGCCCCGCTTTTATATTTTTCATTATTGTTTTTGAGACATGAGTCTCTTTTTTTGTGACAGAGTCTCACTTTGTTGCCCGGGCTGGAGTGTGATGGCACAATCTCAGCTCACTCCAACCTCTGCCTCCCAGGTTCAAGAGATTTTACTGCCTCAGCCTCCTGAGTAGCTGAGATTACAGGCGCTCACCACCACATCCAGCTAATTTTTGTATTTTTAGTAGAGATGGCGCTTCGCCATGTTGGCCAGGCTGATCTTGAACTCCTGACTCAGGTGATCCACCTGCCTCAGCCTCCTCCCAAAGTGCTGGGATTACAGGTGTGAGCCAATTTTGTGCCCTGCGAGTTGCCCCTCTTTTAAAACTGAAGATTGAAGAGGAGGTGACAAGTAAAGAAATATTTTTTAAACTATAACTTTACCTAGTGTGGTGTTTGTATATGTTTTATATATTTGTATACATAGATTTTATGTATGTATATAAAGATTTCATTATTTAGACAACAATAATTAATAAATATTTCTGTTATTTAATGTTTGAAAATTAATTGTTACTCTAAACAGTAGGTGGTCTTTCACAATTATACCTTACATTTGTCTCATGAAAGCCTTGCTTTCATATATCTCATGTACACACAAGGAAACCGCTCATAAAGTGTCTGTCACTTCTGACTTCCAGCAACCTGCCTGGTTCCAGCACACATACACACACATATTTGTACACTCATACATACACACATATAATATCCCTACATCTTTATGCCTTTAATAATGTAGAGACTAAGTCTAATTTATGCTTGGGGAGATCTAGTGGGTACAGTTTTCTGAGATTGAAAAAGCCATTTTCAGCAGGATTAGCCTGAAACTGTTGCAGAGCTAATTGTCACTGATCTCATAGAGCTACCACTCTTAAAATCAAGTTCCATCATTTCCCCAAGTACACAGATGTTATCCTTGTTAAGTAGTGACAGTCACCAATAATGTGAATTTGGCCCACTTTGGAGAACTACTTCTAGCACTGGCAGCCTTACATGTTGAGCACCATAGAAATGAGAATGTGACCCAAGAAGCAGTTTCCAGGTTAGGTTTCATGGAGTGATTGCACTGAGGACCACAGTTATCTGTTTTGGAAAACAGATGGAAATTTGCAGAAAACGAACTCACTAATAATGAATTTTATATGCCATTTCTGCATAAATATTTAAAAGTTTTTAAAATATATTCTTTACTTCAACTAACATTTATTTAGTGCTGATACTATGCCAGGTACTGAGCTAGGAGCTGATGAACTAGATAAAATCACTGCCAGCAAGGAGCTCCCTGCCTAGTGAGGGATCCAGACAAGGAAAAACATAGATGTCAAGGCTGCACGACTGTGGCCTGCCATAGAGCTGGGCACCATGTGAAGGCCTGAGGGCTCTTGAGCTGTGGAGGAAGTATGCCTAGTTGTCTTAAGAGGGCTGAGTTCAAAGCTGCAGTGAGCTACCATCATACCACTGTACTCCAGCCTGGGTGGCAGAGAGAGACCCTGTCTCAAAAAAAAAAAAAAAAAAAAAGAGGGGGCTATCATGTAAGGCATGTACAAAGGTACAGAGTTAAGAGACAAAATGACACATTTATTGGACTGGAATAGTTGGGATTGCTCAGAGCACAGATGTGGAAGTAGAGGGAAGATGAACTAGAAAAATAGATGGGAAATGCTGAGGAGTTTGGGTTACATCCAAGGATGATGTGGAGTATGGAAAACATTTTAAGAAGGGAAACATTATTCATCTGGAGGATGACTGGAGAATGAGCGGTGGCAGGGAGTTTTAGTAATACAGATGATAGGGCAGGGGACCATAAATAGGAGAATAAAAGCTAAACTTGAGAGAATAGAGGGAGTAGAATAGACATGACTTAGTGACTGGATATGAGGACAGAAGGGAGAATCTAGAACTTTTGGTTTTTCTGGGTGGTGGTGCTGTGGCACATAATAAGTGCTTAGTAAATATTTGTTGAACAAATGAGTGTGCTTAAAATATAGGAAGAACATGCTTTTAAGGGCTGAAATAGTCAGTTTGGTTTCAAGCAGGTTGAGTTTGAAAGGTCCTTTGATGGAGGTAGAAAATGTCTGCTATGTAGTTCAAGTTGTGTTTTGGATTACGAAAGAGAGAGAAATCAGGGATGGAGATATATACTTGGAAATTATCAGCATATAAATGGTAATTGAAGCCCTGGGAACAGATGAGATCGCTGGGAAAGAGTGTATATATTCTTCTGGAATTAAGGAGAAGCACATAGTTGGGACTCATCAGCATATGGGCTTAAGTTGGAAGTCATGAGTGTGGATGATATTTTCCAGGCTTTTGCATGTGACATGTATTAAAATGTATTTTGCCAACATCTAATGATTTAAGAAAAAACTGCTAAAGACTTCAAGAACCCTCGTGATTAAGAGAAAGTATGAGTATATATTCTCATGATCCAAGACTCTGCAAATAAGATAATGTACTAGCAAATACACACACATGCATGTGCACACGTGCATACACACACATCTGTATGTAGAGGAATATATTAGAATCAAAGAATCAGACTTCTATTATTCTTGATAGTAATAATGGATAATTATGCACGCTATTTAAACTGAAAGTCTGGGTGTGGTGGCTCACATCTATAATCCCAGCACTTTTGAAGGCTAAGGTGGGAGGACTGCTTGAGCCCAAGAGTTCAAGACCATGGAAGCTTGGGCAACATAGTGAAACCCTGACTCTACAAAAAATACAAAAATTAGCCGAGTATGGTGGCTAATGTACCTGTAGTCTCTGCTACTCGGGAGGCTGAGGTTGGAGGATTGCCTGAGCCCAGGAGGCAGAGGTTGCAGTGAGCTGAGATCATGCCACTGCACTCCAGCCTGGGTGACAGAGAGATACTCAGCCTCAAAAACAAACAAACAAACAAAAAAACACCTGAAAGGTGTTAGCTATTACTCTTAGCAGTAGGTGGTCTTTCAAAATTGCACATTACATTTATCTTGTGAAAGCCTTGCCGTCATATATCTCATGTATACACAATGCAACCACTCATAAAGTATCAAAGAATCAGACTTCTGATATAGTATTCTGTAGCTTCTGAGTTTCAGCAACTTTAGTAGTTCCAACATGGTGGCCCCTCTGTCCCTCCTCCAGGGGAGTATTCTCCCAATGTAAAGAGTGAAAACTAACAATGTGTAGCTTTTGGAACTCTGGTCTGTATTCTACTTCAGACTTGGACCTGCTGGCTGGTCTCTGAAACATGTGGCTCCAAGTAAATGCTAGGAATACTTGTGTAATTGAGCTGATCTTTCATAAGTGTCTATGGAGATGTCTTATTTTTTGGTTTGGGGGTTGGGTGTTAGGGTCATCCCGACCAGACTGTTCCCCTCCCTTCCCATGGGTGTTATAATGCAGTCCTTTGTGACCTCTGCACTGCTTCCCCAGGGCTAAAGACAAACACCCCTTCACCGACCCCTCCAGTAATTGTTTGTCCAGGCAGTTACAGGATGTGGTTAACATGTCTGTTGACCTCGCATAACAAAGCTGGCAAAAACATCTCCAGGATGTGGTCAAGACACCTGCACCCTCAGCTCAGCTCCCCCACCCCAACTCAGCCCTCCTGCACACCCAACTCAGCTGCCCCACCCTGACCCAGTTACTCACCTTATAAAGCCCTGTTGTAGTCTGTAAGAGGGGCTGCCTCCTCTGCTTTTGTCAGGAGGTAGCCCGGCAGGACTGACAATAAATCAGCTTGCCTGAACTTGGGTCTGCTGGCCTCACTCCTTTCTCGGCTGTCCTTCCAATTATACCTTATGTCTTGGTGCCGAAACCGGGAAGGTGGTAGAGTTCGGCCTCCTTTTCTCCCTTTATCCTCCCCCTGCTCCTTCCCCTGGCCGAACTCCCCCTTCCAGAACCTGCTAGAGACCCAAGGATCTCATACATCTTTTCCATTGCTGGCGAACACATCCAACACCAGGGACACCTCAGGAGTGAGTAAAGGAGACATACCTTCCGTCCGGAACCCTTGTCCGCTCTTTCCTTCCCAAAAGACCCAGCGCTGGGCCAAAGGTTTCCTCGTCCCAGCCTCCAGGAGACCCTCGATGTCTCCCTATCAGTGATGCCTGTACGGGGGATTATCGTACCTCTCCGACTTAAACTGTGGGACAGGGGACGCCTTCTCCCGCCATTCTTGTCTCTGGCCAAGTCTTCCATCTCTACCCCTCTCTTTCTCATTCCACTATGGGAGCCTCCCAATCCACTCCCTCAAAGGCATCCCCCCATCGGGTGTCTCCTCCGTAACCTTAACACCCTTAACCTCCATTCCAAAATGTGGCCAAAAAGGCTCATCTTTCATTGTAACACAGCCTGACCTCAGTATAAATTGGGCAATGGCTCCCAGTGGTCTAAAAATGGCACATTCGATTTTAACATCCTCAGGGACCTGGACAACTTTTGCCATCGCAGTGGAAAGTGGTCTGAAATCCCTTATGTTCAGGCCTTTTTTGCCCTCCGTAGCTGCCCCTCCCTTTGTCAGCCCTGTTCTGGTTTTCAAATCCTCCTTGCCCGCTCCAAGCCAGACTCATCCTCAGCTCCCCTTCCTTCTGACGATTCCTCCTTCTTTAACCCTGCTGACTTTTCCTCTCCCTGACAACACCGTAATCCTCCCCCAAATCATCACAATCCTCCACCATATGCTCCCGCTCCTGCCTTACCTCTTTCCCCTCCTCTCTCCAACCACCCAGATTCTGATTCTAATTCCTCCCCATCTCCACCTCCAGCAGGCCCAGCAGTCGGCCCCCTTACTTCCCCTGCGAGAGCTGGCAGGGGCTAAAGGAATTGTTCACGTCCACATTCCGTTCTCCCTCTCCAACCTTTCCCAAATTAAGAAACGTCTCAGATCCTTTTCCCCCAACCCTGACACTTATATCAAAAAGCTCAAATACCTCACCCAATCTTACAAATTCACTTGGCTTGATCTCCATATTATCCTCTCTTCTACTCTCTTCCCAGGAAAGAAAAACAAAACAAAACAAAACAAAGTGTGGCTTGCAGCTCAGTCGCATGCCAACGATCTTCATCGGCAAGACCCTACTAAGCCCCTTGGGGCCGCTGCAGTTCCCCGAGAAGACCTTCCTGGGAGTACCAACCCACATAACCTGGCCAGGCATCTCATAACCATGTGATTACTTGCCTCATCACAGGCCTTAACAAAGCAGCCCATAAGGCCATAATTTTTGAAAAGCTGAAAGAAATCTCCCAAAGAGCAAATGAAAACCCTGCTGAATTTCTTTCCCGCCTTACAGAGGCCCTCCAAAAATATACCCTTGTTGACCCCACCTCCCGGGAAGGAACCATTGTTCTGTTTTTTTTTTTTAAGATGGAGTCTCGCTCTGTCGCCCAGACTGGAGTGCAGTGACGCGATCTCGGTTTACTGCAAGCTCCGCCTCCTGGATTCATGCCATACTCCTCTCTCAGCCTCCCGCCTAGCTGGGACTACAGGCACCTGCCGCCATGGCCGGCTAAATATTTTTTGCGTTTTTAGTAGAGAGAGGGTTTCACTGTGTCAACCAGGATGGTCTCGATCTCCTGACCTCGTGATCCGCCCGCCTCGGCCTCCCAAAGTGCTGGGATTACAGGCGTGAGCCACCACTCCTGGCCCTGGAACTATTGTTCTTAATATCCATTTCATCTCTCAGTCTGCTCCTGACATACAAAAGATGGCCCTCAAACCCCTCAACAAGACCCCTTAACCTGGCCTTTAAGGTCTTCAACAACAGAGATAAGCAAAATAAATTAGATAAAGCCCAACGAGATGGTAATAAATACCAGCTCCTAGCAGCAGCTATTCGTCAGCCTACCCAGGCTGCCCAGGGGCACAAAAGACCTGATAGCAGTGACCCTCCCAGGCCCTGTTTTAATGTGAAAAAGAAGGCCCTTGGGCCCAAGCATGCCCTAACCCACAAGTGCCAAAAACTCCTTGCCCAGCCTGCCAACAAACCGGTCACTGGAAGTCCGATTGTCCTCTTAAGCAGACTAACCGGCCGGTTCCTCAAGGCCCTGGCAAAGCAAAGAGTGAAAAGTCGTTCACACCCCCACAGCTCCTTGGCCTTGCCACTAAAGACTGATGGAGCCCAGGGACCCTGGCCCCATCTGCCGTCACTGCATTGGAGCCCAGGGTAACTCTGCTAACAGCAGGTAAGCCAATCTCTTTTTTTAATCAATAGCTGGGCCACCTACACGGCTTTACCTGAATTTTTAGGACCCACTTACCCTTCCCAGGTCTCTGTTGTGGGGGTTGATGGACTTGTCTTCTGTCCACATGCTACTGAATCCCTTACTTGTTCCCTATTTAATACTATTTTTTCACACTCCTTCCTTATCATGCCTCATTGCCCCACCCCCATCCTAGGCCGAGACATTTTAGCCAATTTTGCAGCTTTTATCACCTTTTCCTGTCCCCCTCAACCAGAAGTCCCTCCTGCTTCTCTCTGCTAGTCCGGCGTCTGACCCCCTCTCCAGCACCCGCTACCCACCTCTCTCGTTAACCCAGTAGTGTGGGACACCACCACCCCTGCCATAGCTGCTCACCAGGACTGCATCAAAATCCAGTTAAAAGACCCCTCTAAATTTCCCGACGTTCCCCAATATCCCATTTCCCTAACACACCAAAGGGCTTACAACCCACCATAAACAAGCTCTGCTCACACAGTCTTCTTAGACCAACACACTCTCCATATAACACCCCCATCCTCCCTATTAAAAAATCCAACGGCTCATACCAACTCATTCAGGACCCCTGAGCTATCAATCAGGCTGTCCTCCCTGTTCATCCTGTAGTCCCTAACCCCTGTACACTTCTCTCTCTCATCCCCTCCAACACAACCCACTACACTGCAATTGACCTGAAAAATGCCTTCTTCACCATTCCCCTACACCCTGATTCCATAAACCTCTTTGTTTCACCCAAACTGACTGCAGCACCCTCCAGTCACAACAACTCACGTGGACTGTCCTCCCTCAGGGCTTCAAGGATAGCCCTCATTTCTCCAGGCAAGCCCTAGCCCAAGACCTCGCCTCCTTGGATCTTTCCCCCAGCCACCTTCTTCTATATGTAGAGGACCTCCTCCTCTGTAGCCCCTCCCTAAAAGGCTCCCAAACTCACACTGCAGCCCTTGTCAATTTCCTTGCTAATAAAGGCTGAAGCTCCCAGCCGAATAAAGCTCCTTCCGTCTTTAACATGGTGTCTGAGGAGTTTTGTCTGTGGCTCATCCTGCTACATCATAACTAGTTGGAAAGTACTGCCTTTGCTGCCTTAGATGTGTAGAACCTTTAGTCTTGGCCTTGGCTTAATTTAATGTGACCTCTGCAGCTAAGAACAATAGTTCCAGGGCCAGGAGCAGTGGCTCACGCCGGTAATCATAGCACTTTTGGGAGGCCGAAGTGGGCGGATCATGAGGTCAAGAGATTGAGACCATCCTGGCTAACATGGTGAAACCCTATCTCTACTGAAAATGCATGATCATTTGGCTCTTCTGAGATCTGAGATCATTTGGCTCTTCCCCTAGGGAATTAATGGTTTCCCACTTTTTCTTTTGCTGGCAATCTGGGGTATATCTTACTTGGCCATCTCCAGAAGTCAGAGTGGAACTACTGAAGAGTTTCAAAGAGCTGTAGAAGAACTGTGCTCAGTGTTTAAAACAGTCCTTTCCGTTTTCAGAAACAGGTTTTCTGCTTTGTTTTCAAACTTCAAAATTTATTTCTGAAACAAAGATTTATTTTCCCTGTGGTATTCTGAAGGTTTTATACAACTGTTAATTTCTAAAACCTAAGTCATTTCTTGGTTTTAAAACTTCAATGCTGGCAGAGTGGAGCCAAGATGGCTGAATAGGAACAGCTCCAGTCTACAGCTCCCAGCATGAACGACGCAGAAGATGGGTGATTTCTGCATTTCCAACTGAGGTACTGGGTTCATCTCACTGGGGAGTGCTGGACAGTGGGTGCAGGAAAATGGGTGCAGTGCATCACGGGTGAGCCAAAGGAGGGCGAGGCATCACCTCACCCAGGAAGCACAAGGGGTCAGGGAATTCCCTTTCCTAGTCAAAGGAAGGGGTGACAGACAGCACCTGGAAAACAGGGTCACTCCCATTCTAATAGTGTGCTTTTCCAACAGGCTTAACAAACGGCACACCAGGAGATTACATCCCGCACCTGGCTTGGAAGGTCCTATGCCCACGGAGCCTTGCTCATTGCTAGCACAGCAGTCTGAGATCAAACCACAAGGTGGCAGTGAGACTAGGGGAGGAGTGCCCACCATTGACAAGGTTTGAGTAGGTAAACAAAGTGGCCGGGAAGCTTGAACTGGGTGGAGCCCACCACAGCTCAAGAAGGCCTGCCTGCCTCTGTAGGCTCCACCTCTGGGGGCAGGGCACAGACAAACAAAAGACAGCAATAACCTCTGCAGACTTCAATGTCCCTGTCTGACAGCTTTGAAGAGAGCAGTGGTTCTCCCAGCACGCAGCTTGAGATCTGAGAACGGGCAGACTGCCTCCTCAAGTGGGTCCCTGACCCCTGAGCAGCCTAACTGGGAGGGACATCCCAGTAGGGGCAGGCTGACACCTCACATGGCCGGGTACTCCTCCGAGACAAAACTTCCAGAGGAACGATCAGGCAGCAGCATTTGCTGCTCACAAATATCCACTGTTCTGTAGCCACCGCTGCTGACACCCAGGCAAACAGGGTCTGGAGCGACATCCAACAAAATCCAACAGACCTGCAGCTGAGGGTCCTGACTGTTAGAAGGAAAACTAACAAACAGAAAGGACATTCACACCAAAAACCCATCTGTTGGTCACCATCATCAAAGACCAAAGGTAGATAAAACCACAAAGATGGGGAAAAAACAGAGCAGAAAAACTGGACACTCTAAAAATCAGAGCACCTCTCCTCCTCCAAAGGAATGCAGCTCCTCACCAGCAAAGGAACAAAGCTGGATGGAGAATGACTTTGACGAGTTGAGAGAAGGCTTCAGAAGATCAAACTACTTTGAGCTAAAGGAGGAAGTTCAAACCCATGGCAAAGAAGTTGAAAACCTTGAAAAAAAAATAGATGAATGGCTAACTAGAATAACCAATGCAGAGAAGTCCTTAAAGGACCTGATGGAGCTGAAAACCATGGCATGAGAACAATGTGATGAATGCACAAGCCTCAGTAGCCGATGCGATCAACTGGAAGAAAGGGTATCAGTGATTGAAGATCAAATTAATGAAATGAAGTGAGAAGAGAAGTTTAGAGAAAAAAGAATAAAAAGAAATGAACAAAGCCTCCAAGAAATATGGGACTATATGAAAAGACCAAATCTACATCTGATTGGTGTACCTGAAAGTGACAGGGAAAATGGAACCAAGTTGGAAAACACTCTGCAGGATATTATACAGGAGAACTTCCCCAATCTAGCAAGGCAGGCAGACATTCAAATTCAGGAAATACAGATAATGCCACAAAGATACTCCTCGAGAAGAGCAACTCCAAGACACATAATTGTCAGATTCACCAAAGTTGAAATGAAGGAAAAAATGTTAAGGGCAGCCAGAGAGAAAGCTCGGGTTACCCACAAAAGGAAAGTCAACAGACTAACAGCTGATCTCTCAGCAGAAACTCTACAAGCCAGAAGAGAGTGGGGTACAATATTCAACATTCTTAAAGAAAAGAATTTTCAACCCAGAATTTCATATCCAGCCAAACTAAGCTTCATAAGTGAAGGAGAAATAAAATACTTTACAGACAAGCAAATCCTGAGAGATTTTGTCACCACCAGGCCTGCCCTAAAAGAGCTCCTGAAGGAAGCAGTAAACATGGAAAGGAACAACCAGTACCAGTCACTGCAAAAACATGCCAAATTGTAAAGACCATCAAGGCTAGGAAGAAACTGCATCAACTAATGAGCAAAATAACCAGCTAACATCATAATGACAGGATCAAATTCACACATAACAATACTAAGCTTAAATGTAAATGGGCTAAATGCTCCAATTAACAGGCACAGGCTGCCAAATTGGATAAAGAGTCAAGACCCTTCAGTGTGCTGTATTCAGGAGACCCATCTCACATGCAGAGACGCACATAGGCTCAAAATAAAGGGATGGAGGAAGATCTACCAAGCAAATGGAAAACAAAAAAAGGCATGGGTGGCAATCCTAGTCTCTGATAAAACAGACTTCAAACCAGCAAAGATCAAAAGAGACACAGAAGGCCATTACACAATGGTAAAGGGATCAATTCAACAAGAAGAACTAACTATCCTAAATGTATATGCACCCAATACAGGAGCACCCAGATTCATGAAGCAAGTCCTTAGTGACCTACAAAGAGACTTAGACTCCCACACAATAATAATGGGAGACTTTAACACCCCACTGTCAACATTAGACAGATCAACGAGACAGAAAGTTAACAAGAATATACAGGAATTGAACTCAGCTCTCCACCAAGCAGACCTAATAGACATCTACAGAACTCTCCACCCCAAATCAGCAGAATGTACATTTTTTTCAGTGCCACACCACACCTATTCCAAAATTGACCACATAGTTGGAAGCAAAGCACTCCTCAGCAAATGTAAAAGAATAGAAATTACAGCAAACTGTCTTTCAGACCACAGTGCAATCAAACTAGAACTCAGGATTAAGAAACACACTCAAAACTGCTCAACTACATGGAAACTGAATAACATGCTCCTGAATGACTACTGGGTACATAACGAAATGAAGGCACAAATAAAGATATTCTTGGAAACCAACATGAACAAAGACACAACATACCAGAATCTCTGGGACACATTCAAAGTAGTGTGTAGAGGGAAATTTATAGCCCTAAATGCCCCCACAAGAGAAAGCAGGAAAGATCTAAAATTGACACCCTAACATCACAATTAAAAGTGCTAGTGAAGCAAGAGCAAGCACATTCAAAAGCTAGCAGAAGGCAAGAAATAACTAAGATCAGAGCAGAACTGAAGGAAATAGAGACACAAAAAACCCTTCAAAACATCAGTGAAACCATGAGGTGGATTTTTGAAAAGATAAACAAAACTGATAGATCTCTAACAAGACTAATAAAGAAGAAAAGAGAGAAGAATCAAATAGACGTAATAAAAAACGACAAAGGGGATATCACCACCAATCCGACAGAAATACACACTACCATCAGAAAATACTATAAACACCTCTACGCAAAAAACGAGAAAATCTAGAATAAATGGATAAATTCCTTGACACATACGCCCTCCCAAGACTAAACCAGGAAGAAGTTGAATCTCTGAATAGACCAATAACAGGCTCTGAAATTGAGGCAATGATTCACAGCTTACCAACCAAAAAAAGTCCAGGACCAGATGGATTCACAGCTGAATTCTACCAGAGATACAAGGAGGAGCTGGTACCATTCCTTCTGAAACTATTCCAATCAATAGAAAAAGAGAATCCTCCCTAACTCATTTTATGAGGCCAGCATCATCCTGATACCAAAGTCTGGCAGAGACACAACAAAAAAAGGGAATTTTAGACCAATATCCCTGATGAACATTGATGCAAAAATCCTCAATAAAATACTGGCAAACCAAATCCAGCAATACATCAAAAAGCTTATCCACCATGATCAAGTAGGCTTCATCCCTGGGATGCAAGGCTGGCTCAACATACGAAAATCAATAAACGTAATCCAGCATGTAAACAGAACCAAAGACAAAAACCACATGATTGTCTCAATAGATGCAGAAAAGGCCTTTGACAAAATTCAACAACACTTCATGCTAAAAACTCTCAATAAATCAAGTATTGATGGGACATATCTCAAAATAATAAGAGCTATCTATGACAAACCCACAGCCAATATCATACTGAATGGACAAAAACTGGAAGCATTCTCTTTGAAAACTGGCACAAGACAGGGATGCCCTCTCTCACCACTGCTATTCAACACAGTGTTGGAAGTTCTGGCCAGGGCAATTAGGCAGAAGAAGGAAATAAAGGACATTCAATTAGGAAAAGAGGAAGTCAAATTGTCCCTGTTTGCAGATGACATGATTGTATATCTAGAAAACCCCATTGTCTCAGCCCAAAATCTCCTTAAGCTGATAAGCAACTTCAGCAAAGTCTCAGGATACAAAATCCATGTGCAAAAATCACAAGCATTCTTATACACCAATAACAGACAAACAGAGAGCCAAATCATGAGTGAATTCCCATTCACAATTGCTTCAAAGAGAATAAAATACCCAGGAATCCAACTTACAAGGGATGTGAAGGACCTCTTCAAGGAGAACTACAAACCACTGCTCAATGAAATAAAAGAGGATACAAACAAATGGAAGAACATTCCATGCTCATGGGTAGGAAGAATCAATATCGTGAAAATGGCCATACTGCCCAAGGTAATTTATAGATTTAATGCCATCCCCATCAAGCTACCAATGACTTTCTTCACAGAATTGGAAAAAACTAAAGTTCATATGGACCCAAAAAAGAGCCCGCATTGCCAAGTCAATCCTAAGCCAAAAGAACAAAGTGGGAGGCATCCTGCTACCTGACTTCAAACTATACTACCAGGATACAGTAACTAAAACAGCATGGTACTGGTACCAAAACAGAGATATAGACCAATGGAACAGAACAGAGCCCTCAGAAATAATGCTGCATACCTCTAACTATCTGATCTTTGACAAACCTGATAAAAACAAGCAATGGGGAAAGGATTCCCTATTTAATAAATGGTGCTGGGAGAACTGGCTAGCCATAAGTAGAAAGCTGAAACTGGATCCCTTCCTTACACCTTATACAAAAATTAATTCAAGATGGATTAAAGACTTACATGTTAGACCTAAAACCGTAAAAACCATAGAAGAAAACCTAGGCAATACCATTCAGGACATAGGCATGGGCAAGGACTTCATATCTAAAACACCAAAAGCAATGGTAAGAAAAGCCAAAATTGACAAATGGGATCTAATTAAACTAAAGAGCTTCTGCACAGCAAAAGAAACTACCATCAGAGTGAACAGGCAACCTACAGAAAGGGAGAAAATTTTTGCAATGTATTCATCTGGCAAAGGGCTCATATCCAGAATCTACAATGAACTCAAACAAATTTACAAGAAAAAAACAAACAAACTCATCAACAAGTGGGCAAAGGATATGAACAGACACTTCTCAAAAGGAGACATTTATGCAGCCAAAAAACACATGAAAAAATGCTCATCATCACTGGCCATCAGAGAAATGCAAATCAAAACCACAATGAGATACCATCTCACACCAGTTAGAATGGCGATCATTAAAAAGTCAGGAAACAACAGGTGCCGGAGAGGATCTGGAGAAATAGGAAAACTTTTACACTTTTGGTGGGACTCTAAACTAGTTCAACCATTGTGGAAGTCAGTGTGGTGATTCCTCAGGGACCTAGAACTAGAAATACCATTTGACCCAGCCATCCCATTACTGGTATGTACCCAAAGGATTATGAATCATGCTGCTATAAAGACACATGCACACGTGTGCTTATTGTGGCACTATTCACAATAACAAAGACTTGGAACCAATGCAAATGTCCAACAATGATAGACTGGATTAAGAAAATGTGGCACATATACAGCATGGAATGCTATGCAGCCATAAAAAATGATGAGTTCATGTCCTTTGTAGGGACATGGATGAAACTGGAAACCATCATTCTCAGCAAACTATCACAAGGACAAAAAACCAAACACCGCATGTTTTCACTCATAGGTGGTAACTGAACAATGAGAACACATGGACACAGGAAGAGGAACATCACACACTGGGGACTGTTGTGGGGTGGGGGCAGGCAGGAGGGAGAGCATTAGGAGATATACCTAATGCTAAATGACGAGTTAATGAATGCAGCACACCAACGTGGCACATGTATACATGTGTAACAAACTTGCACATTGCGCACATGTACACTAAAACTTAAAGTATAGTAATAGTAATAAAAAAAGTTAAAAAAATAAAGTAAAAGGAAGGTTTAACTGTGTTAGATGAATCCACACTTAAGAAGAAGATTCCCAGGTAATTTCTTTCTAGTTTTTATCTGACTATATTCGGTTTTTCTCCTGAGGTTTCAATGGGCTGAAATATTCTTTTACAGATTCTACAAAAAGAGTGTTTCCAACTGGCGGAATCAACAGAAAGGTTTAACTCTCCAAGGTGAATCCACACATCACCAAGCAGTTTCACTTGATAGTTTCTATCTAATTTTTATGTGGTGATATTCAGTTTTTTGCCATAATAGGCTCTCATTGTAATAGGCTTCCAAATATCCTTTCACGTATTCTTCAAAAATTGTGTTTCAAAAATGCTGAAGCAAAAGGAAGTTTTAAATCTGTGAGGTGAATCCACACATCAACAAGCAGTTTCACAGATAGCTTCTTTCTAGTTTTTATCTGGGGATATTTCAGTTTTTCCCCATAGGCCACAATGGGCTCCCAAATGCCCCTTGGCAGATTCCCCAAAAAGATTTTTCCAACCTGCTGAATCAAAAGAAACGTTTAACTCTGTGAGATTAATTGACACATGACAAAGCATTTTCACATATATCTTCTTTTTACGTTTTATCTTGGGATATTCGATTTTACCTCATAGGCCTCAATGTGCTCCCAAATGTCTCTTTACAGATTGTACAAAAAGAGTGTCCTCAACCTGCTGAATTGAAAGAATAGTTTAATTCTGTGAGATGAACCCACACATCACAAAGCAATTTCACAGAAAGCTTCTTTCTCCTTTTATCTGAGGATATTCAGTTTTTTTTATATAAACTTGAATGGACTCCCAATTTTCCCTTCGCAGATTTTACAGAAGAAGTGTTTCCAACATGCTGAATCAAAAGAAAGGTTTAACTCTATGAGATAAATGCAAAAATCATGAAGCCATTTCAGAGATAACTTTTTTCTAGTTTTTAATCTCGGTGTGTTCAGTTTTTTTTCCATAGGCCTCAATGTGCTCCCCAACCTCCTGTTGTACATTCTAAAAATAGAGTGTTTCAAATCTGCAGAAAAAAAAAAACTGTAACTCTGTTAGATGAATCCACAAGTTACACAGATAGCTTCTTTCTAGTATTTATCTGGGGATATTCAGTTTTTTTCCCTTAGGCTTCAACTGGCTCCCAAATGTGCCTTTGCAGATTCTACAAAAGGAGTGTTTCCATCCTGTTGATTCATAGCATAGGTTTTACTCTGTGAGATGAATCCACACATTACCAAGCTGTTTCATGGATTGGTTTTTTTTAGTTTTTATCTGGGGATATTTTGTTTCTCCCAATAGACCTCAATGAGCTCCCAATTGTTCATTTGTAGACTCTACAAAAAGAGTGTTTCCAACCTGTTGAATAAATGAATGGTTTTACTCTGTGAGATTAAATCACACATCCAAAAGCAATTTCACAGATAGCTTCTTTCTAGTCGGTATCTAGGGATATTAGTTTTTTTCCCATAGTCCTGAATGGGCTAGCAAATATCCCTTCACAGATTCTGCAAAAAGTGTGTTTCCAACCTACTCAATCAAAAGAAAGGTTTAGCTCTGTGAGATGAATCCACATACCACAAAGTAGTTTCACAAATAGATTTTTTGCAGTTTTTATCTGGGGATATTCAGTTTTTCCTGAGGCCTCAGTTGGCTCCCAAATATCCCTTCACAGATTCTACAAAATGATCATTTCCAAACTGCTGAATCAAAATAAAGTTTTAATTTTGTGAGTTGAATCCACACATGACAAAGCAGTTGGACAGCTAGCTTTTTTCTAGTTTTTATCTGAAAATAATCAGTTTTTCCTCCTATGCCTTTAATGGGCTCTCAAATGTCCCTTTGCATATTCTACAAAAAGAGTGTTTTCAACCTGCTGAATCAAAGAAAGTTTAAACTCTGTGAGAGGAATCCACACATCACAAAGCAGTTTCACAGATAACATCTTTCTAGTTTTTATCTTGGGATATTCTGTTTTCCTCTATAGGCCATTAATGGACTGCCAAATGTCCCTTAGCAGATTCAACAAAAAGAATGTTTCCCACCTACTAAATAAAAAAAAGATTGAACTCTGTGAGATAAATTTATACAACACAAAGCAGTTTCACAGATAGCATCTTTCTAGTTTTTATCTGGACATGTTCAGTTTTTTCCCACAGGCCTCAAGAGGCTCCCAAATATCCCTTTGCAGATTCTGCAAAAAGAATGTTTCCAACCTGTGGAATCAAAAGAATTGTATAAATCTGTGAGATGAATTGATACATCACAAAGCAGTTTCACAGATAGCTTCTTTCTAGATTTTATGATTCCATTCGATTCCATTCAGAGATGATTCCATTCGATTCCATTCGATGATGATTCCATTTGATGATGATTCCATTCGATTCCATTTGATGATGATTCCATTGAATTCCATTCGATGAGGATTCCATTCAATGATGATTCCATTTGATTTCATTTGATGATTCCATTCAATGATGATTCCATTCTATTCCATTTGATGATTCCATTTGATTCCATTCGATGATGATTCCATTTGATTCCATTCGATGATGATTCCATTCGATTCCATTCGATAATTCCATTCTATTCCATTCAATGATGATTCTATTCAGTTCTATTCGATGATTCCGTTTGATTCCATTCGATGGTTCCATTCGAAGACTCTATTTGATTCCATTCGATGATGATTCCATTCGATTCCATTCAATGATTTCATTTGATTCCATTCGATGATGATTCCATTCAATTTCATTCAATGATTCCACTCAATTCCATTCAATGATGGTTCCATTCAATTCCATTTGATGATTCCATTCGATTCCATTTGATGATGATTCCATTGCATTCCATTCGATGATTCCATTCGATTCCATTCGATGATGATTCCATTCGATTCCATTCAATGATTCCATTCGATTCCATTTGATGATGATTCCATTTGATACCATTCGATGATTCCATTTGATTCCATTTGATGAAGAGTCCATTGGTTTCCATTTGATGATTCCATTCGATTCCATGCAATGATGATTCCTTTGGATTCCATTAGATGATTCCACTTGATTCCATTCGATGATTATTCCATTGGATTCCATTCGATGATTCCATTCGATTCCATTCAATGATGATCCCATTCGATTCCATTCGATGGTTCCATTCGATTCCATTCGATGATGATTCCATTCGATTCCATTCGAGGTTTCCATTCGATTCCATTCGATGATAATTCCATTCGATTTCATAGAATGATTCCATTCTATTACATTCGATGAATCCATTTGATTCCATTCGATGATTATGTCATTCGATTCCATTTGATGATTCCATTTGATTCCATTCGATTCGATTCAATTTGATTCCACTCGATTCCATTTGAATCAATTCAATTCCATTCAAAGATTCCATTCGATCGCATTCAATGATTCCATTTGATTCCATTTGATGATAATTCCATTCAATTCCATTCAGTGATTCCATTCAATTCCATTCAATGATTCCATTCGATTCCATTTGATGATGATTCCATTTGATTCCATTCGATGATTCCATTTGATTCCATTTGATGATAATTCCATTCGATTCCATTCAGTGATTCCATTCGATGATTCCATTCGATTCCATTTGATGATGATTCCATTTGATTCCATTCGATGATTCCATTTGATTCCATTAGAAGATGACACCATTCGATGATGATTCCATTCGATTCCATTTGATGATGATTCCATTTGATTCCATTTGATGATGATTCCATTTGATTCCATTCGATGATAATTCCATTTGTTCTGTTTAAAGATGTTTAAATTCGATTCAGTTCGATGATGATTCCATTCGATTCCCTTCCATCATGATTCCATTCGATTCCATTTGACGATGATTCCATCCCATTCCACTCAATGATGATTCCTTTCAATTATGTTTGATGATGATTAAATTCTATTCCGTTTGATGATGATTACTTTCGATTCCCTTTGATGATGATTCCATTTGATTCCATTCAATGATGATTCCATTTGGTTCCATTTGATGATTCCATTTGATTCTATTCAATGATTCCATTTGATTCCATTCGATGATGATTCTAATCAATTCCATGCGATGATGATTCCATTCGTTTCCATTTGATGATGATTCCATTTGATACCATTCGATGATGATTCCATTCAATACCATTCGATGATGATTCCATTCGATTCCATTCAATGACGATTCCATTTGATTCCATTCAATGATTCCATTGGATTCCATTCGATGAAGAGTCCATTTGTTTCCATTTGATGATTCCATTCGATTCCATTTGATGATGATTCCTTTGGAATCCATTTGATGATTCCATTGGATTCCATTTGATGATGATTCCTTTTGTTTCCATTCGATGATGATTCCATTTGATTCCATTCGATGATGATTCCATTCAATTCCATTCAATGATGATTCCATTCGATGATTCCATTCGATTCCATTTGATGATGATTCCATTCGATACCATTCGATGACTCCATTTGATTCCATTTGATGAAGAGTCCATTGGTTTCCATTTGATGATTCCATTTGATTCCATGCAATGATGATTCCTTTGGATTCCATTCGATGATTCCACTCGATTGCATTCGATGATGAATTCCATTGGATTCCATTCAATGATTCCCTTCGATTCCATTCGATGATGATTCCATTTGATTCCATTCGATGGTTCCATTCGATTCCATGTGATGATGATTCCATTCAATTCCATTTGAGGTTTCCATTCGATTCCATTCGATGATGATTCAATTCGATTTCATAGAATGATTCCATTCGATTGCATTTGATGATGATTTCATTTGATTCCATTTGATGATTCCATTTGATTCCATTCAATTTGATTCAATTTGATTCCACTCGATTCCATTCGAATCAATTCGATTCCATTCAAACATTCCATTCAATTCCATTCAATGATTCCATTCGATTCCATTCGATGACAATTCCATTCGATTCCATTCAGTGATTCCATTTGATTCCGTTTGATGATTCCATTCGATTCCATTTGATGATGATTCCATTCGATTCCATTTGATGATTCCATTCGATTCCATTAGAAGATGACACCATTCGATGATGATTCCGTTCGATTCCATTTGATGATCATTCCATTTGATTCCATTTGATGATGTTTCCATTGATGCATTCGATGATGATTCCATTCGATTCTGTTCGATGATGATTCCATTTGATTCCATTCGACGATGATTCCATTTGATTCCATTTGATGATAATTCCATTTGATTCTGTTCAAAGATGTTTAAATTCGATTCATTTCGATGATGATTCCATTCGATTCCCTTCGATCATGATTCCATTCGATTCCATTCGATGATGATTCCATTCCATTTGATGATTCCATTCGATTCCATTCGATGATGATTCCATTTGATTCCATTTGATGATTCCATTCGATTCCATTTGATGATGATTCTATTCGATACCATTCGATGATTCTATTTGATTCCATTTGATGAAGAGTCCATTGGTTTCCATTTGATGATTCCATTCGATTCCATGCGATGATGATTACTTTGCATTCCATTCAATGATTCCACTCGATTCCATTCGATGATGATTCCATTCGATTCCATTCGATGATAATTCCATTCGATTCCATTCGATGGTTCCATTCGATTCCATTTGATGATGATTCCTTTCGATTCCATTTGAGGTTTCCATTCGATTCCATTCGATGATAATTCCATTCGATTTCATAGAATGATTCCATTCTATTACATTTGATGAATACATTCGATTCCATTCGATGATAATTCCATTTGATTTCATGGAATGATTCCATTCTATTATATTCGATGAATCCATTTGATTCCATTCGATGATTATTTCATTCGATTCCATTTGATGATTCCATTTGATTCCATTCGATTCGATTCAATTCGATTCCACTCGATTCCATTCGAATCAATTTGATTCCATTCGAAGATTCCATTCAATCCCATTCGATGGTTCCATTCGATTCCATTTGATGATAATTCCATTCAATTCCATTCAGTGATTCCATTCGATTTCATTCAATGATTCCATTCGATTCCATTTGATGATGATTCCATTTGATTCCATTCAATGATTCCATTCGATTCCATTTGATGATAATTCCATTCGATTCCATTCAGTGATTCCATTCTATTCCATTCGATGATTCCATTCGATTCCATTTGATGATGATTCCATTCGATTCCATTCAATGATTCCATTCAATTCCATTAGAAGATGACACCATTCGATGATGATTCCATTTGATTCCATTTGATGATGATTCCATTTGATTCCATTTGATGATGTTTCCATTTGATGCATTCGATGATGATTCGATTCCGTTCGATGATGATTCCATTTGATTCCATTCGATGATGATTCCATTTGATTCCATTCGATGATAATTCCATTTGATTCTGTTCAAAGATGTTTAAATTCGATTCATTTCGATGATGATTCCATTCGATTCCCTTCGATCATGATTCCATTTGATTCCATTCGACGATGATTCCATTCCATTCCATTCAATGATGATTCCTTTCAATTACGTTTGATGATGATTAAATTCTATTCCGTTCGATGATGATTACTTTCGATTCCCTTTGATGATGATTCCGTTTGATTCCATTCGATGATGATTCTAATCGATTCCATGCAATGATGATTTCATTTGTTTCCATTTGATGATGATTCCATTGGATACCATTCGATGATGATTCCATTTGATACCATTCGATGATGATTCCATTCGATTCCATTCAATGATGATTCCATTCGATTCCATTCGATGAAGAGTCCATTGGTTTCCATTTCATGATTCCATTCGATTCCATTTGATGATGATTCCTTTGGAATCCATTCGATGATTCCATTGGATTCCATTTGATGATGATTCCTTTCGTTTCCATTCAATGATGATTCCATTCAATTCCATTCAATGATGATTCCATTCAATTCCTTTTGATGTTTCCATTCGATGATGATTTCATTCGATTCCATTCGAAGTTTCCATTTGATTCCATTCGATGATGTTTCCATTCGATTCCATTTGATGATTCCATTCGATTCCATTCGAGGAAGATTCCATTCTATTCCATTCGATGATTCCATTCGATTCCATTTGATGATGATTCCATTCGATTCCATTCGATGATTCCATTCGATTCCATTCGATGATGATTCCACTTGATTCCATTCGATGATTCTGTTCGATTCCATTTGATGATTCTGTTCGATTCCATTTGATGAAGATTCCATTCTATTCCATTCGATGATTCCATTCGATTCCATTCGATGATGATTCCATTCGATTCCATTAGATGATTCCATTCAATTCCATTTGATGATGATTCCATTCGATTCCATTCGATGATTCCATTCGATTCCATTCAATGATGATGCCACTCGATTCCATTCGATGATTCATTCGATTTCTTTTGATGATGATTCCATTCGATTCCATTTGATGATTCCATTCGATTCCATTCAATCATTCCATTAGATTTCTTTTGATGATAATTCCATTCGATTCCATTTGATTCCATTCGATTCCATTTGATTCCATTCAATGATTCCATTCGATTCCATTCGATGATTCCATTCGCTTCCATTCAACGATGATTCCTTTTGATGATTATTCCATTTGATTCCATTCGATGATGATTCCTTTTGATACCATTTGACGATGATTCCATTCGAATGCATTTGATGATGATTTGATTCGATTCCATTCGATGATTCTATTCGATTCCATTTGATGATTTTGTTCGATTCCATTATATTATGATTCCTTTCGATTCCACTCGATGATTCCATTTGATTCTATTCGAGGATGATTCCATTAGATTCCATTCGATGATTCCATTCGATGATGATTCCATTAGATTCCATTCAATGATTCCATTCGATGATGATTCCATTCGATTCCATTCAAAGTTTCCATTTGACTCCATTCGATGATGTTTCCATTCGATTCCATTCGATGATTCTGTTCGATTCCATTCAATGATGATTTCATTTGATTCCATTCGATGATGATTCCAATTGAGTCCATTCAATGATGATTCCATTCGAGTCCGTTCAAAGAAGATTCTATTCGAGTCCATTCGATGATGATTCCGTTCCTGTCCATTCGATGATTTTTCCATTCGTTAAGGATGCCATTCGATTCCATTCGATGATGATTCCATTCAATTCCATTCTATGATTATTCCATTGGATTCCATTCGATGATTATTCCATTCAATTCCATTCGATGATTCCATTCGATTCCATTCGATGATGATTCCATTTGATTCCATTTGGTGATTCCATTCGATTCCATTTGATGATGATTCCATTCGATTCTGTTCAATGATTTCATTCAATGTGATTCCATTCGATTCCATTCGATGATGATTCCATTTGATTCCAGTCGATGATGATTCCATTCAAGTCCATTCGATGATGATTCCATTCGAATCCATTTGAAGGAGATTCCATTCGAGTCCATTCGATCAAGATTCCGTTCGATTCCATTCAATGATGATTCCATTCGATTCCATTCGATGATGATTCCATTCAATTCCATTTGATGATTCCATTCGATTCCATTTGATGATGATTCCATTGGTTGCCATTCGATGATTCCATTCAATTCCATTCAATGATGTTTCCATTCGATTCCATTCGATGATTCCTATCAATTCCATTCGATGATGATTCCTTTCGTTTCCATTCGATGATTCCTATCAATTCCATTCGATGATGATTCCTTTCGTTTCCATTCGATGATTCCATTCAATTGCATTCGATGATGATTCCATTCGATTCCATTCAATGATTCCATTCGATTCCATTCAATTCCATTTGATTATTCCCTTCGATTCCATTCGATGATGATTCCATTCGATTCCATTCGTTGATGATTCCATTCGATTCCATTCGATAACGATTCCATTCGATTCCATTTGATGGTGATTCCATTCGATTCCATTCGATGATGATTCCATTCGATTCCATTCAATTCCATTCGATGATTCCATTCGATTCTATTCGATGATGATTCCATTTGATTCCATTTGTTGATGATTCCATTCGAGTCCATTCGATTGTGATTCCATTAGAGTCCACTCGAAGAAGATTCCATTTGAGTCAATTCGTTGATGATTCTGTTGGAGTCCATTCGATGATGATTCTGTTTGATTTCATTCGATGATTCCATTCGATTCATTTGATGATTCCATTCGATTCCATGTGATGATGATTCCATTCATTTCAATTCTATGATTCCATTCGATTCCGTTCGATGATTTTTATCGATTCCATTCAGAAATGATTCCTTTGAATGCCATTCGATGATTCCACTCTATTGCATTCGATGATGATTCCATTTGATTCAATTCGAAGATTCCATTCAATTCCATTCGATGATTCCATTCGATTCCATTCAATTTTGATTCCAGTCGATTCCATTCGTTGATGATTCCATTCGATTCCATTTGATGATGATTCCATTCGATTCAATTTGGTGATGATTCCATTCAAATCCATTCGATGATGATTCCATTCGAGTCCATTCGATGATGATTCCATTCGGGTCCGTTCGTTGATTCCTTTCTATTCCATTCGATGATGATTCCATTCGAGTCCATTCGATGATGATTCCATTTGATTCCATTCGATGATTTCTTTCAAGTCCATTTGATGATGATTCCATTCGAGTCCATTCGATGATGATTCCATTCGATTCCATTTGATGATTTCATTTGATTCCATTTGATGATAATTCCATTTGATGATTCCATTCAATTCCATTCTATGATGATTCCATTCGATGATAATTCCATTCGATGATTCCATTCAATTCCATTCTATGATGATTCCATTCGATTCCATTCAATGATGAGTCTATTCGATTCCATTCGATGATGATTCCCTTCGATTCCATTCGAATGTGATTCCATTCGAGTCCCTTCGATGATGATTCCATTCGAGTCCATTCGTTGATGATTCCATTCGAGTCCATTCCATTCCATTCAAGTTCATTCCTTTCCATTTGAGTCCATTCCATTCCAGTCCACTCCACTCCACTCCAGTCCATTCCATTCAATTCCATTCCATTCCATTCCACTGCACTCCACTCCATTCCACTAGACTCCACTCCACTCCACCCCATTCCACTCCACTCCACTCCACTACATTCCATTCCATTCCATTCCATTCCCCTCCATTCCATTCCATTCCATTCGATTTTACTCCACTCCACTACATTCCATTCCATTCCATTCCATTCCCCTCCATTCCATTCCATTCCATTCGATTTTACTCCACTCCACTCCACTCCTCTCCACTCCACCCCACTCCACTCCACTGCAGTCCATTCCATTCTACTGCATTCCATTCCACTGCATTCCATTCCATTCCTTTCTTTCGAGTGTATCTCAGTCTGTCACCCAGCCTGGAGCGCAGTGGCACAGTCTCAGCTCCCATTCCATTCCATTTGATTTGATTCCATTCCATTCCATTCCATTCTATTCGGTTCGATTCCATTCCATTCCATTCCACTCCACTCCACTCCATTCCATTCCATTTCACTCCATTCCATTCCATTCCTTTCTTTCGAAAGGATATCACTGTGTCACCCAGGCTGGAGTGCAGTGGCACAATCTCAGCTCATATTACATGTCCGCTTTCCATTGCATTGCATTCTATTCCATTGCATTCCATTCCATTCCACTCCATTCCATTCCGTTCCACTCCATTCCATTCAATTCCATTCCATTCCACTGCATTCCACTCCACTCCACTACATTCCATTACATCCGATTCCATTCCACTCCCTTCCACTCCTCTCCACTCCACTACATTCCATTACATCCGATTCCATTCCACTCCCTTCCACTCCTCTCCACTCCACTGCACTCCACTTGACTCCTTTCCATTCCATCACTTTCTATTCCGCTCCATTCCACTGCACTCTACTCCACCCCACTCCACTCCACTTCATTCCATTCCATCCCATTCCATTCCTCTCCATTTCACTCCACTCCACTCCAGTTCACTCCATTCCATTCCATTGCATTCCATTCCATTCCTTTCTTTCGAGAGTATTTCACTCTGTCACCCAGACTGGAGCGCAGTGGCACAATCTCAGCTCACATTTCATTATTCCATTCCATTTCATTTTATTCCATTGCATTCCATTGCATTGCATTCCATCCCATCCCATTCCATTCCATTCCATTCCATTCCATTCCATTCCACAGAGGAGGTCAAAGTATATATCTTATTCTTATCTCTGACCATAGTGGGAAATTATCCTTTCTTTCACCACTAAGTTGAATGTTTGCTGTTGGCTTTTCACAGGTGCCATATATCTGGTGTAGAAAGTTCTCTATTCCTGGTTCATTGAGTTTTTATTTTTATTTGTAATCATTAAAGCATTTGGATTTTGTTAAATGTCTTTTCTGAATCTATCGAGATGATAATGCAATTCTCGTTTCTTATTCTATGGATAAGATGTATTACCTTAATGGATTTTGGGCTGTTAAACCAACCTGGGATTACTAGTATAAATTTCACTTTGTCATAGTGTATAATTATTTTATATGTTGCTAGATTTGTTAGTTTTTTTAAAGGAGTTTTGCATTTATGATTATAGTAGTTTTATTTTTCTATGCTATTTGGACTAACTTTTGTATCAAGGTAACACTGGCCCCACAGAATAAATTGGGAAGTGAATATTTCTCTTTTTAAAAAAGTTAGTCAAGAATTAATATCAATTAGTGAATACTAACATATGATTAAAATTATTAATTATTAATTTGTCTGATTTTTATTTTCTTCCTTCTGCTTGCTTTAGGTTTATTTTGGTATTTTTTCCAGTGCCTTAATGTGGAAGGTCATCTTATCTCATCCTTTCCTTTGTCTTTTCATTTTTAAAATAGTGTCTTTTTAGCATCAGGTGAGGTCCCCAGGTTGGCAGTACTCCATGTTTATTGCTGTACAACAACGACAGGTAATATGTCCTGAAGACAATGGAAACTTAACATTCAAAATCCTCCTAGATTCCACCTTATGTGATATGTCTCTTCCTTTGATGGGTCCTAATTTGTACCCTTTCTCTATTATAAACCATGAGTACAATGGCATTCAATGAGTTCTGTGAGTCTCTCTAGTAAATTCTTGAAACTGAGGGTATTCTGGGGAAACCCCTGAACCGGCAGTTGGTGTCTAAAAGTGAGAATCGTCTTATATGGCCTCCTCCTTTGAACTTTGCAGCTGGACCCAAAGTCTGCACAATTTGGGCCAGAAGTCTCGTGTTGACTTTGCAGCCTAAAGTATCTTGTAGTTTGTCTAACCCTCAATAAATTTGCTTTCATCAAATATTGTATTTCTTACCCCAAAATTACCATCATGTTTTTTTCTCCAAATAACTAACATTTGGAGAAATAACCAGCTGAATCTGTAACTCAACAGAAACAAGAGATCCATAAACCATGTAAGTGGCCATTTTTTTGCCTCCTTCCACCAAATTTTAGCAACCTCAACCATTGCCATGAGCCACTGTAGGCCTACTGGCTACAAACAAACACGTATCTTTTAAAAACACTTCATACTCCCATTTGATGAATTTCCCAGCAAAGAGATGCCTACTTTAACTCAACGCAGGTGGCTCATATTCGCGAAGTCTGGAGATATTATTCATGTAGTGTGAGAAAATCATCCCAGTGATGCCAACACATTCTCCTTCCCATGATCTGCTTAGTTTGCAAACATATTCAGGCCATGGGTGAGAGATTTGTATTTCACAGGACAGCAATTTTATGGAGAGCATCGAAACTTACATTGAGCATTTTAGTACAGTCACACATCACTGAATGATAGGATACGTTCTAACAGATGCATCCATAGGCATTTTCATCATTTTGTAAACATCACAGTGAATATTACAAACACCTAAATTGTACAGCCTACCACGTCTAGGTTATATGGTATAGCCTCTCTCCCCTAGGCTACAAACCTGTGTACTATATTACTATACTGAATACTGCCGGCAATAAGAACACAGTGGTAAGAGTTTATGTATCTAAACATACTTAAACATAGAAAAGTATGTAAAAATATGTATTATAATCTCATGGGATCACTTTTGTATATGTAATCCATCATTGACTGAAATGTTATTATGCATCACATGACTCTATGACAAAAATAAAATAATACATTGTAAAAAATGTACACATGTATCAAACATATTATAAAAATAAAAATATTTATTCAGTGTAAGAATTTGTAATGATCACAAAATATTCACAGCTTATATTTTAGTACAGTTTCAAATGCCTAGTGCAATTACTATTTATTTCTTTGTGTATTTTAAACATGTATATAATAAATATTTTTCAGGTTCAACAATATATATCAATCCTACTGGCTCTTATAAATATTAGTTAAAATCAATTGGTAAATTCATGTATATATATACACACACATGTGTATCAGTGTGTGTGTGCATGTATGTGTGTGTAAATGTAACTGTATGTGTGTGTAAATGTAATTGGATGCATCCTAATATTTACCCTTACCTACAAGATTTCCAAGATTCATTTATTATCTTTAGTTGATATGCATTTAAAGATTTACCAAATAAAACTCTAATCGTGGAAAATATCAAGATGTTATTAAATTCATCTTGTGCACATAATTGTTTCTATAAATTTGTTTCTTGCAAAACTTGCAGTAATGCTCATGCACAAAATAATTTTCTAAATAAAAAATAAAAACATTTTGTCATTAATTTTAATAATTATTTCTCCCTAATAATTAATGTGAATTCTTAATTCTTAATTATAGAATAATGTTGCCCTTCAGAGTTTGGAAACTTTTACATGTTGTACACATTTCACTAACCAGAAAAACTTCTGAAATATTGGCATTAATTAATGTCACTCAGCAATTACTGATTTCGAAGAAATTAAATACCATTCATATTATGAATCACAAGGGTACTTTGGCATCTAATTTAATCAAGCTCTTTGTATCATCATCTACACTTTAATTACTTAACAAACATTTGTCTGTGTGAGAAAGATTGAGCAGGTTATTGTGCTTTTTTAAGATGCAACTTTTGCTTAATCTAGAGATAGGCAATGCTCCCTATAAGGAACAAAGAGAAAAATGAACAATAGAGATGTGACAGGCATGGAAAAAGGCACTACATTTATAAAACAAATAGGGCCACAGATGACGATAATGGGGATCAAATCTTGAGATACTGACTCAGTTTATAACTGCACTGTATAATAGAGCAAATCATTTGTTAATTTTTTGACAAATGGAATTTAATTTAATTAAGATGGATACAGTGTTTTAAACAAGGCAGGTCATCTTAAAATAAAAGAGTGGAATAAAGTGATAAAACCAAAGTAAAAATCATAAACATTTTATAAAGAATTTTTGTCATGTAATTTTTTTATTTAAAATCACCCAAATCAAAATAATGTTATCTTAATTAACAAATAATCATCAGAAGTTTAACTAATTTTTACTTTATAATACTAGGTTTAAAAATTCTTAACTATATTTTAATCATATATGCTTATATATAAAATAGACATAGGATATATATTTACATGTTCACAATATTATATTGTAATTGTTCCTACAGATGTGGTTTTTCAATAGAATTATTAAGTACTTTTAAAAAGTTTCAATTTCAATGATATATATGTTTGACTTTTCTTTGACAAAGCATACATATATTGATAGGTAATAATATGAAAATCTTCTAAAGACATTACAGGAACATGAAAATGTAATTAAATACTCACAATTTGTAATGTTTTATGTAAGCGGAACACATTTAACTGAAAATTGCTTTTATGTAATACTCAAACGAGACTAAAAACATTTTAACTAGCGGAATAAGTCTTCAAATTGATAATCTGAACTACATAAGAGGAGAAACTTCAGGCATTCAAATACTTGAAATGCTACAAAATATTTATATAAACTATTATTTAACCATTTCTGTTTGTCGAGTGCTATACAGTAATCAATATAAATGACATCTCAAGTCTTTCTATAGCTTTGACCACATTTACCTCCTAATTTTAATTATTAATATGTTGGAGCAGTGCATACAACTAGATTCTGATCTTCCCTTTAATGAGTAAAAATATGTCCTTTGAGACAGCATTAAAGAAAGAGCACCTTGTATAAATTCAAAGCCAAGAGACAAGATATTCTTGATTCTGATGTCTTGTTCTTTTATACAACAATGTAATTAATAATAAGAGGAAAAGCAGGACATAGACATGGAGTCTATTTTAATCAAAAATTGTCCATAGATTTTGATGATAAAATTTAAAAATCTACTACATTTAGTTACAAAAAACTAGGTTGTGGGAACGTACTTGTTCAATAAAACACAGCTACTAAATGCTGACAAGAAAAAAAGTTAGGTACCACCTTTCTTCTCTGCAGATGGCCTGAGATGGGTTAATTTGAAAGAACGCTTCCAAACCTGAGGTGACCCCTGGGAACAGCATAATCCACTGCTGTCTCCTACATTCAGTTTCTCAGTTTGTGCTCTTTTAATTTCGGGGGGAGGGAAGCCAGTCCTTTAAACCGATCTTCAGCACGATGGCAGAGCCAAGGAGTGTGGACAGGTGGCACGGTGTCTGACTTTGTTCCAGCAGCCACTTGGGCTTTCTCTGGGTCTTCTCTGCCCTAGGGATAGCACCACTATTGAAAACATGTCTTTGTGACATTCTTTATGCCAGGAACTCCCAACGCATTTTCCTTGAAACTGATGAAATGAATAAAAATAAACCAAGAGGTGTGCTGTTTGTTTGTTTCCTCCTTTCTGCAGCCCTTCTTGATCATCTAATATTTTTAAATACATTGTCGATCAGCAAAAGGAGCATAAGGCCTTTATTGATTTGTAGCAGATGTATTAATAGCCCAGCCCCTATTCCTTACCTGTAGCTGCTGTGAAGAAAACCATTCTTAACACTCTACAAGGTCTCATCTCCAGAATTTGCACCTGTTTCTAGCCGAGGACTCTCTCTAGCAGCATGGGAGCTTGATACTGGGCATGAAGTGGGAAGAAAAGGTGAGGGTAACTAAGAAGAATCTCCCTGGATTCAGTGATGTAATTCTGAGGCATGCTCCACATAGCTTCCCATAGAATTAAGCCCAGATATCTAACACAGGAACTTGCCTCTTAACACGTGTGGTATTGGCTTTTCCATCTTTCCTGTTTTATTTTGTTCTCTCTTCCTTGTCTCACTTTCGCTGTGTCCTCACTCCTGCTTTAAGAATACCCAAACAAATACATTCATTTATTTTTTTAGACTCTCAGAACACAGTTGATAGTTGAACTTGTAATCTATGATAATCAGCTTGGATGCTATACTGACAGGAAGATGGTGAACTCACAATGTCTAATTAAGATAAAATTAAAAAATATATTGACTCATGTCCAAAGATTTAAAAAACCTAAGCGGCAGTGTCACAATTTCTTCTTTTTAGTTTACATGGTTTCTTAAATGCCTACAATTATTTTAAAGTAAGCCTTGAGTCTAGGAAAAATTGAGACATATGGAATAAATTACTAACCCATTTCTCCTTGAAATCCATTAGATGCTTGATGATTTTTCACATACATTTCTGAATTGAAAAGCTAGTTGTGAATTATTTTTATAAGCATATCCTTATGTAATATTTTGTTTTTAACAGTGAATTGAAGGTTTAAAGATTATTCTATCCAGAGAATAAAAAGCAATTATTTCACAAGGAGAACATGTGTATGTTGACACGACATTTTAAAATCTAGATTTTAAAATAGGTCTCATATACTTTTGAGTCAATTAGAATACGTTTGCATCAGTCTGTCTACAGTTTTACACCTGTCAAAATGTACTTGAACTACAACAATTACCTTGAACAATTTTGAAATTTATTATTCCTCTGAAACTGATTAAAAGAATTATGGTAGAGTGAAATTCTGATTGGCATAATTTGGGAGAGAAATTATTCCTTGGAGATCAACCTCTGCCATGATAGTTTATAATGACATTGAGACTTTTTGATTTACAAAATTTGTTATATAAAAAATACTAAGACGATGACAGATAATACACAGACTTTAATTAAAATTGTATTAAAATTAAATGTCTAAATAAATTAGAAGGGTACGTGGTACATCTAACTGTATGTTTATATATTTTATTTGTGCATTTTATTCCTAGGGTTGCTTTTGCTTTAGTTTGTAAAACGTTCTTATTTTTATGATAATGTAGTATATACTAAATAAAGAAAAATCAGGAAGTAGAAAATGAAGAAGAAAACATTAGCTATTGTCAACCAAATAAAAATTGTGCAATCTCTAAGCACATGAACTATGTATTATTTGTACAGCATGTACAATGTTTATGCTTCACAGGGTGAGGTAGAGACTGCAAAACATTGAACCTGGGACAAATAAGAAAGTAAAGAAACTTTCACAGCATATTAATATTATAGAAAGTGTTGAACTTAACAGTTAAGATACAAGTAGTGAAAAATGATAGTATTTAAGGAGATCTAGAAAATTTAATCTATATCTGTAATGTGTTAGAAGTATTAGAATAATGCTTGTATTTCTGGATTGGCATCGATTTCTATTAAGACTGGAAACATAATAGAAGAGAGGGAAAAATAATTTAAATTGTGGATACTTGAGTTTTATACCTAGGAGTTCAAGAAATACATTTTGTTACTATCCAAGCAGTTGGCACAAGAATGTATAAAATTCCCTAATTGTGTCTATGTGGAGAAGACATAGACAGAGAATAGCCAAACAGAAATAGCAAAAAAGCACAAATAAATTTTACCTGTATTTTTATGTAAAAGCCAATTAGAGTAGGAAAACATGAAATTTGTGTTTTATCAAAATATTTCTCTTTCTCATAATATAGTTGATTATATTACTGGAAAAAAATTGAAGCATTGGTATGTTCACAAAAGAAAGTAAAATATAAGGTCAAAACCATGGGAACGCAGGGAGCAGACAAAATATACCTAAACACCGAAACTGATTTTGCCCTACGGACATGTACCAAAATGAATGAGTGCAGATTCCTACTGTCATACATCTCATAGGACAGTAAAGAAATACACAGTTTTTCCCAAGATAGGGCATCACACAGGAGCTCCTCCCTAAAGCTAGGACCAAAATTTCTGTCCTCAGTATAAACAAGAATCAGAGGTAAATTAGTCCCATTTCACATTCCCTGGAAATGGCAAATAAAAATGACTTGAGATTGGACAGATTTAAAGAAACTCAATCATTAATGATTTACAGCAATTAATTTAAAAATTGTTTAAATGTGCAGTCCAAACATACATCCAAACACCTTTAGGCCAAGAATTAACATAATGTGGTCCCAGAATGGTGGTGCCTTTAGTAGACTCACAAAAAAATTCAAATTCTCTTTGGCTAATTTTCTTCTTACTAATCCTCAAAAGTGCACAAAAATAATTTTCAGAGAAAAATAAATATTTGTCATTCAAAGGCATCTAAGTACGCAAGGAAATGATATTCCACCATCTGAAAGGAAAGCAGAACGAGTACAAACAGATCCACAAAGGTTCATTAGTAGAAATATCACTGTTAGATTATAAAGCAAATTTGCTTTTAAAAAATTTAAAATAAAATGAATACATTTTTAGGAGACTAAAAAATTGATGTAGCAAATTTGAAAAGTAGTTTGTATAAAAATATAGTATTTTAAATTAAAAACTCAAAAACGAACTCATCAGATTAGACATGGCCATGGTGAGAGTTCATAAATATTTCAGAATGCATTACAGAAAATTTTTTAAAATGCAAAATGTGGACAGAATCATTAAGAGACATGAATGATACAGTGAGAAAGTGTAGCATGTGTGTAGTGAGTGTTCTCATACAAGAATAGAACTGGGAAGGGAGAATATGTGATGGTATTTTGGCTGAAAGTTCTCTAGACTTTTGTAAGACAATAATCCGCATGTTCAAAAATTCCATGCATGCTAAGCAAGCTACAATGGAGATAAACCTATACCTACGTATCTCCTAGAGTAATAGTAAACAATCAGGAAGGGAAAAATATTTCAATTAGCACTAGAAAAATCAAATTACCTTTAATCATATTGAAATCTGAAAGAATGAAAGGTAAAATAATAGTATTTGTTAAAAATAATAATGCCATTCTGAAATTCTCAAGCAAGAAAAATATTCATCAACCTATGGCTAAATAACATATTTAGAGACAAAAAACAAAACGCCACCAGCAGAATTCCACTAAAGAAACTAAAGAGAAACTCTGAAAACATGCTTCAGAAAGGCTGAAGTTCTGAAATCAAAGAATGAACACAGAGCAAAATATATTGTAAACATACAGATAGATCTAAATAAAAAATTAGGTGTTGAAACAAAAAGATATTCAAAATTAGATAAGCACTGCAATATGTATGTTAGGAAGCAAATTATTAGGGCTGAAGTATTCAAAGACCCCTTAATTGTCCGACAAGAGCAGAAAGGTGAGTATGACTTTGCAACTCCTTTTTTTTTTTTTTTTGAGAAGGAGTCTCACTCACTCTTTCGCCCAGGCTGGAGTGCAGTGGCGCCATCTCGGCTCACTGCAACCTCTGCCTCCCAGGTTCAAGCAATTCTCCTGCCTCAGCCTCCTGAGTAGCGGGGATTACAGCCGCGTGCCACCATGCCTGGCTGATTTCTGTATTTTTAGTAGTGATGGGGTTTCACCATGTTGGTCAGGCTAGTCTCCAGCTCCTGACCTCGTGATCCACACGCCTCGGCCTCCCGAAGTGTTGAGATTACAGGCGTGAGCCACGGCGCGCGACCGACTTTGGAACTTTAATAAATTCGCTGGACATTATGCATTTCTCTGTTGTATCTATGAAAACAATAAAAATAAGTCATAATTTAAAAACAAGAAGACAGAAACTAATAGGAGAAAATGAGACATTATATATATATATACACAACAAATTAATAAAACAAATTAAGTATAAATGATCAAAGATTAACTTAAACCTAAGTACACGATGTTTCTGTTAAAATACAAAGATTGGCAAAATTAAAAAAATCCATCTCTATCATAGTTACAAGAGAGGCAACTAATATATAAATTTACAGAAACTTTGAAATTCAAACAATACAGATACTGTGTATATATGATATACATACATACTACATGAATATAATTTTTTAAAAAGTTGCTATGCAGACAAAATAGAATGTAAGTTAGAAACATTTATTAAAAGAAGTTAGTCTAACCAGTGTGATAAAAGTTTTAAGTTATTAAGATGTGATGACTTAAATGTGCATTAGCCTGATACATATATACATAAATACACACACACCACACACTCTCTCACACACACACACACACACGTGTTTAGAGAGTCAAATTATATAAAGCAAAAATATCAGAAAGTAAGTAGAAATGGATAAGCCCCCAAATCGTTATAGACATTTCAAACACACATCTTTCAGTAATAGATAAAAGAAAAAATTAAAAGAGTAAGTTTTAAAAGAAGCTAGTGGATTTTAAAAAGGGCAAATGTTTTATAAGGAACATGAATATTATAATTCATGTTATTTTCATGTTCATACAGAATACTTACAAAAATTAACATTTTCTAGACCATTACACAAATTCAAACAATTTTCACGGAAATAACGTGACACAGAATATATTTCCTAAACAAACAGCAATGAAGGTAGATATCAATACAAAAAAGAAAGCTAGAAACATAAGTCTAATAATATTGGTTGGAAGCTATTTTAATGAATATTGAAATATTTTAAAGGTCAATAGTCAATACAATGAACCAAACACTTCTGTAAGGCCACTAAGATGCAAATATAATGTGTAATGCCTCCTTTTATAAGGAGTAAATCTGTAACATCACCTGGGCTATTTGACAACTGCAAAGTGAATGTGAGAAGGAGAGAAACAGTGAGAGAGACAGAGAGAGAGAAAAACAGTAAAATAAACATAAAGAATGAAGGAAATATCCAGGCGCCATGGGTCACGCCTGTAATCCCAGCACTTCGGGAGGCCGAGGCAGGTGGATCACCTGAGGTCAGGAGTTCGAGACCAGCCTGGTCCAACATGGTGAAACCCATTCTCTACTAAATACACAAAAATTAGCCTGGCATGGTGGCATGCAGCTGTAATCCCAGCTACTCGGGAGGCTGAGGTGGGAGAATTGCTTGAACGTCGGGGGTGGAGGTTGTAGTGAGTAGAGATCATGCCACTGCACTCCAGCTTGGGCGACAGAGCAAGACTCCATCTCAAAAAAAAAAAAAAAAAAAAAAAAAAAAGAGGAGGAACCGGTACATGAAAAAGCAGAATTAAAGCCACGGAGTATATATTGAAAAATGCAAAAGCTCACTTTTTCAGAAAAATATTAAAATATTAAATCTAACAAATATCTAGGTAGACTGATGGAGAAAAATACAGAAAATGCACAAAAAACCAATTACCTGGAATGCAAAGGTTCCAAAACGTCAGCAGTTGTAGATTTTAAATAAGCAATGACTTTGAGTTCAACCATGATGGGGTATATTGAAAAGAATCTCTCAGAAAAAAAGAAAAAAAACTGTTATAAAGCTATGTACAAAATGTTAAGCACTATTAAAGTCTTCCAATTCTACCAGTTATGGAGTTATTTGTCTTGGACTAACTCTCCTGAAAAGAAAAAAACAAAACAAAAAACAAAACAAAACATAAAAACCGGGATAAAATAGCCTACCGTGGGCAATGGCAACGCAACCGAGCAGGTAGGACATGGGTGCTACATTCTCTTTGTCAGAACACAAAGCATTCATACACTCTTCTCACCCTCACTCTCACCTTTTAATCTTAGATCTACTATTAAACGTATTCAACATTACTATCAATCCTTTGGTCAAAATTTCTTTACTCACATTTTGCTTGATGCACTTGGATAGACTGTTCAAGAAAGTGTGAGTAGTGAATTCCTCAAACTCTTGCATATTTAAAATTACATTTTTGAGCCTTGATGCTTGAAGTGTAGCTTGGGTAACGGGTGGGCTTTAAGCCAATTTTGGCATGCAAGGGGCTGAGTTTATTAGGCATCAGCACCTCTGAAAATCGTGGGGATGCAGGCTTAATTTCAACACTATTCTAAATACTTGAAAGATATTATATAATTCTTTAATAAACTCCTGTGTCTACAAATGGTTCACATGAACTCAATATCCAAGATTAAACATCTATAAAATCAAGGCACTGTTATTTAGTGGAGACTAGCTGGCTATTCTATGAGAGGAGCTATTGTTATTGTAATCTCATCCTCTCATAAAAGTGTATCATATTACTCATAACCAGCCCTTCATATTCTATTCCTATTTTGGTATTTAAAAATAAGATATCTTTGAAACACTTGAATTCAAAGAGGGAATCTGAATAGTTTTTAAAATGTCAATGAAATGCCATTTCTTCATGCTTGAACAAATACAAATTGACTGAAGTGCTTCTCTTCAAACTTTCTGGAACATTTTTTATCTAAATTCTAGGAACAATCACAATAGGTTTTAACCACAAATGTGAGAATGTTCTAAACGTTAGGGTGGAAAAATTTTAAAATAATTTTATAGTAACTTTTTCATCATAGTGACAGTGGGCTAAATTTTTTTCAGTCAAATATTACTGTGGACATTTAAGTCAAGATTCTAAGAAGCTGTTCTACAGTCCAAAATTGTTCCATATACAATATTATATATATATTTGCATAAAAAATTAATATAAGTGAGCATGTTTCAAATAGTTGAGAGATTATTATATCAAAGATTCTTGATTATATAAAATGCCAATTACTTATGGGCACACATGCTTTTAATAATTACAAAGGCAGTTGTGGTTGATTCTACTCTTGCTACTGGCATTTATATGGACATAACATTATGGTCTGAAGAATATTTACGCAAATTTATCCCTCATATGATCAGAAGAACAATGCAAGATAGTTTATATCTGAAAGGAAAAAATCTTTATATGGCTCTCAAAGCCTAAATCATTAACTACTTGGATAATAATTAGCATAAAAATACACAAACATGCCCTCTTCCTAGCAGTAAGTACACAGTGACAACAGAATCAAAGCATGTGGCTCCTCTTCTCTGCCCTTTCTAGATGGCACGATTCCTCATGAATCTAAGTGCAGTCATAGGGTGGATTAGGGTGACCTGCCATTTGTATGCAACTGATCTCTATTTTGGAAGCAATTAGTGTAAAAATATATTTTTAAAAGATAATTTCAAATTTCAGGGCAAACTAGCATGGTTTCACCCCTTTTCTTTGGAACATTTTTTCTAAGATTGGAAAAGTAAGGCAGGCTTTAGTACGATTTTTAATAATAAGTTTTCAAAGTGATACGCAAAATGGTGGCGCCAACACATTTCAAGTCTGCTACATTTTGAACACACTTATTGGAGAAAAGACCTTCTCATCATTTTTCTCTTACAGGAAAGGAAATAACATGTACAGTTGACCCTTAAGCAACACGGAGGTTGGGGTGCTGGCCCCCCTGCACAGTAGAAAACCCACTATAACTTTGACTCCCCCAAAACTTTACTAATAGCCTACTCTAAGCCTTACAAGTAACACAAGCAGTCAATTAACACATATTTAATATATTTCTTATATACCGTATTCTTAACAAACATGCCAGAGAAAAGAAAAAGAAAATCGTAAGGAAAATATATTTACTAGTCATTAAATGGAAGTAGATGATCAAACAGGTCTTCATCCTCATCCTTTTCATGGGCAGGGTGTGGAGAAGGATGTAGAATTGTTGGTTTTGCTAAGTGGACCTGCACAGTTCAAACCCCTGTGGTGCAAAGGCCAACTGTAAAGTCATTGAATAGCAATTTAGTTTTAGAAATTAACCTCACTAAAATACTCTTAGAAGGATGCCAAGAAAAAAAATGAATAAGTATTTTTGGTTCATCTATTTCATCATTTCATTTCATCATTTCATTTCCTCATTTCATTTCATTTCATCCTTTCATTTCCTCTCATCATTTCATCTCAACATTTCATTTCATCATTTCACTTCATCTCATCATTTCATTTCATCTCATCATTTCATCTCATCATTTTATTTCATCTTTTCATCTCGTCATTTCATTTCATCATTGCATCTTTTCATCTCAATTCATTTATTTCATCAATTCATTTCATTTCACTTATTTCATCATTTAACTTCATTTCATCATTTCATCATTTAAAATCATTTCATCATTTCATTTCATATCATTTCATCATTTCATCTTTCCATTTCATCATTTGACTTATCATTTCATTTCCTCATTTCATCATTTCATTTCATCCTTTCATCATTTCATCCTTTCATTTCATCATTTCATTTCATCATTTAATATCATTTCATTTCATATCATTTCATCATTTCATCTTTCCATTTCGTCATTTCATCATTTGACTTATCATTTCCTCATTTCATCATTTCATTTCATCTTTTCATTTCATATCATTTCATCCTTTCATTATTTCATTTCATCATTTCATATCATTGCATTTCCTCATTTCATCATTTCACTTCATCTCATTTCATAATTTCATCTCATCATTTCATTTCATCTCATCATTTCATTTCATCTCATTTCATCTTTTCATCTCATTTCATCATTTCATCTTTTCATCTCATTTCATCAATTCATCATTTCATCATTTCATTATTTCATTAATCATTTCACTTCATTTCATTTCATATCATTTCATCATTTGATCTTTTCATTTCATCATTTCATTTCACTTCTTCATTTCATTTCCTCATTTCATTTCACCATTTCATCATTTCATTTCATCATTTCATCTCATCATTTCATTATTTCATCAACTCATTTCATTTCATTTATTTCATCATTTCATCATTTGACTTCATTTCATCATTTCATTATTTAATATCATTTCATTTCATTTCATATCATTTCATCACTTCATCTTTCCATTTCATCATTTCGTCATTTGACTTATTTCCTCATGTCATCATTTCATTTCATCCTTTCATCATTTCATCTCATCATTTCATCCTTTCATTTCATTCTTTCATTTCATCATTTCATCTCATCATTGCATTTCCTCATTTCATCATTTCACTTCATCTCATTTCATAATTTCATCTCATGATTTCATCTCATCATTTCATTTCATCTCATTTCATCTTTTCATCTCATTTCATCATTTCATCTTTTCATCTCATCATTTCATTTCATCAATTCATCATTTCATCATTTCATTAATCATTTCACTTCATTTCATCATTTCATATCATTTCTTCATTTCATCATTTGATCTTTTCATTTCATTTCATCATTTCATTTCATTTCACTTCATTTCATTTCTACATTTCATTTCACCATTTCATCATTCCATTTCATCATTTCATCTCATCATTTCATTATTTTATTTCATCAACTCATTTCATTTATTTCATCATTTCATCATTTGACTTCATTTCATCATTTCATTATTTAATATCATTTCATCATTTCATTTCATTTCATATCATTTCATCATTTCATCTTTCCATTTCATCATTTCGTCATTTGACTTATTTCCTCATTTCATCATTTCATTTCATCCTTTCATCATTTCATCTCATCATTTCATCCTTTCATTTCATTCTTTCATCATTTCATCTCATCATTGCATTTCCTCATTTCACTTCATCTCATTTCATAATTTCATCTCATGATTTCATTTCATCTCATCATTTCATCTCATTTCATCTTTTCATCTCATCAATTCATCATTTCATCATTTCATTATTTCATTAATCATTTCACTTCATTTCATCATTTCATATCATTTCTTCATTTGATCTTTTCATCATTTCATCATTTCACTTCATCATTTCATTTCTTCATTTCATTTCATTTCACCATTTCATCATTTCATTTCATCATTCCATTTCATCATTTCATCTCATTTCATCCTTTCATTTCATTATTTCATTTCATCATTTCATCTCATGATTTCATGTCATTTCATCTCATGATTTCATTTCATCTCATCATTTCATAGCATCTTTTCATCTCATTTCATTATTTCATTTCATTTCATCTTTTCATTTCATCATTTCATTTCATTTTGTCAATTCATTTCATTTCATCATTATTTCACTTCATTTCATCATTTCATATCATTTCTTCATTTCATCATTTCATCATTTCACTTCATTTCACCATTTCATCATTCCATTTCTCATTTCATCTTATCATTTCATCATTTCACTTCATCTCATCATTTCATCTCATGATTTCATTTCATCTTTTCATCTCATCATTTCATTTAATCATTTCATTTCACCTTTTAATCTCGTCATTTCATCATTTCATGTCATCAATTCATCATTTCATCATTTCATTTCATTTCATCATTTCACTTCATCACTTCATTACATTTCATCTCATTTCATCTCATCATTTCATCTCATGATTTCATGTCATTTCATCTCATGATTTCATTTCATCTCATCATTTCATAGCATCTTTTCATCTCATTTCATTATTTCATTTCATTTCATCTTTTCATTTCATCATTCATTTCATTTCATTTTGTCAATTCATTTCATTTCATTTCATCATTATTTCACTTCATTTCATCATTTCATATCATTTCTTCATTTCATCATTTCACTTCATTTCACCATTTCATCATTCCATTTCTCATTTCATCTTATCATTTCATCATTTCACTTCATCTCATCATCATTTCATCTCATGATTTCATTTCATCTTTTCATCTCATCATTTCATTTAATCATTTCGTTTCATTTCACCTTTTAATCTCGTCATTTCATCATTTCATGTCATCAATTCATCATTTCATTTCATCATTTCACTTCATCACTTCATTACATTTCATCTCATTTCATATCATTTCTTCATTTCCTCTTTTCATCATTTCATTTCATTGTTTCACTTCATCATTTCATTTCATCATTTCATCTTTTCTTTTCATTTCATTATTTCACTTCATCAGTTCATTTCATCATTTCATTTCCTCATTTCATTTCACCATTTTGTTTCATCATTTCATTATTTCATTTCATCATTCAATTTCATCATTTCATTTCATTTCATCATTTCATTTCTTCATTTCATCATTTCATCATTTCGTTTCTTCATTTGATCATTTGATCATTTGATCATTTCATTTCATTTCAGTGATACATGTATTTAAGTGCTAATGTGATGCCCAGGAGACACCCTATTTCCCTTTGTAAAACACCTCCTTCAACAAAAGGCAACCTCTCATGGCTGGCTAAGTCTACAGGGATACCAGCCTCTCTTCAACCACCCAGTTTGATTTAGAACCTCAAACAGCACCTCAGTTTCATAAAAACCTGAAACATAAACACAACACTTGGTTGTAAGTGAGCCAACAGTTTCTTGTCTCTTTCTCTGCTCAAGGCTTAAGGCCGTGTCTCCCCAACTACGTTCAGTGGAAGAAAAGATCCCCTGGACAAATAAGTTTGAGAACTGTTGTTGCAGGACTTCTCGGAACCTTTAAAACACAAATCCTCATCCGCAGGGATCTTCAGGAGGGAGATGGCTGGTGCAGCACAACTTTCTTTCACAGGAGGATCTTGAAGAATACAGTATGAGATACAGAAAGGCTGCATTGAGTCTTTTTAAGGGCCCGGGCCTTGGTGCAGGTGGGGTAGGAGCTCTCCAGATAGCATCTAATGAGTAGGAACATTCAGGTGGCTTTTTTTTTTTTCCTTATTGGCAAAACTGTGTGTGCACCATGAATGAAGCTGGTCTCCCTTATCCATATCAAAACTAAACCCAAATTAATTGGCTAAATTGGGACTCAACACCTCCAGGAGCCACGTGGAAGAAAGCCCCACCACACTTTAAAGTAGCTTACCTCATCATATTTGAGGAAAGCAAAACGCTTATGACCAGTATGCTGCTAATACAAGTCTACAGATAATGCTGTATGAAAAATTATTTTTCCCAATCATGGCTGGCATAGTCCACATTTCGCATTACACTTTCCCCCCCTTTTTTA
This sequence comes from Pan paniscus, assembly GCF_029289425.2. Taxonomy (NCBI): domain Eukaryota; kingdom Metazoa; phylum Chordata; class Mammalia; order Primates; family Hominidae; genus Pan; species Pan paniscus. The sequence continues at coordinate 80,248,752 of NC_073255.2, read as the reverse complement.
AATTTTAAGCACAGGTCTTTTTCTCTTCTTTTTTTAAATTTTAATTTAATTATACAAGACGGAGTCTCAGTATGTTGCCCAGGCTGGTCTTGGACTCCTGAGCTCAAGTGATACATCCATCTCCGCCTCCCAAAGTGCTGGGATTACAGGCCTGAGACACTGTGCCCGGCCTTAAACACAAATCTTAATTCATTCTTACAACTATCCTGAGGTTAGAAAAATGGAAGGGGAAGAAAAATGGCAAGCAGGCAGGCTGACTTCGGCTTCATTATTGGAAGGACAGTTTGCTCGGTTAAAACACACTACTGCCCACAAAGGCCAAGACAACAGAAAAATACAGACTTATATAAATAGATTTTATATGTGACAGCAGTTTGAATGGAGACTTTTTCAATGCAAATGACAAACAGCTGTCCTTGGGAATAAATGACAACGAATTTTTTTATCTCAGCAGCTGTCCTGAGAGCACGTCTCTACATCTCTACCTGCATTCTGGAAACAGGGAGAAAGCCAAAACGGACGACAAGACACTAGATCAGCCGTGTCCAACCCTGTGACTACAAGGACTTTTCCGCCTATCTTTGGTGGTGGGTATCATCAAAATTCTGCACAAACCTTTTTTTTTTTTTTAAGCTCATCAGCTGTTGTTAACATTAGTGTATTTTATGTGTGGCCCAGGAGCATTCTTCTTCCAATGTGGGCCTGAGAAGCCAAAAGACTAGACACCTGTGCACTAAATCAAAAGGCTATTCCTTCTGGAAGCAATTGTAAAGAATTTCTCACATTATCTTGACATGAAAACCAATGGATAGTGGGACAGAATGCAAAATCTTCAAGAATTTTTGTTGTTGTTGTTGTTGTTTTTGAGTCAAGGTCTTGCTCTGTGGCCCAGGCTGGAGTACACTGGTGAGATCACAGCTCAGTGCAGGCTCAAGTGCTCCTCCCGCCTCAGCCGCAGTAGTAGCTGGGACTACAGATGCGCACAGCCACCCCTGGCTAATATTTTATCTTTTGTAGAGACGGGGTCTCACTGTATTGTCCAGGTTGGTCTCAAACTCCTTGACTCAAGGGATCCAGGACAGGATAACAGGTGTGAGCCACCACACCTGGCCATGTGCATGAACTTTTAAGACAAACACAAGGCCCCACAAAAGGTAAGGTTTTCCCACCTCATTTCCAGGGGATCTTTTGGTGCAAGGATGAGAAGCCCTTAAAAGTACACAGACAACTCCAAAGATTCAAGACAGTTCATTCGGGCTGAGCCAGCCCACTGGGCAGACAGACCTTCAAGAAAGGCCCACGCATGACATACACCAGATGGCTCTCCAAGAATCTCTTCAGTCCTCAGGGTCCCTAAGGTACTGGACAGAGCTAGGAAAGCAAACCCATTTGCTTCTTCCTGCACGAAACCCCTTGAGGTCAAGACCCCACAATCAGACGAGGATGGAGTGGCTCACCCTCAGTCAACAGGCCAGATTCAAGGTGGTATAATGTCTTAACCAAGGGTGTGTGGGACTCCAGGTCTGACTCCCAACTCAGTTCTCCTTTAATAACCACACTTTGTTAATTCTCCTTAACAGGGGTTCCTGGCAAGTCAGTTCTCCCTCAGGCCTTTGGTTTCCTCACCTACAAGATGAGAGGGCTGGACCAGATGGAAATTCGGGGGGTAAGGGGATGTCCGCGCGCAGCCCACCCCCACACCCCCCTCCCCGCCCCACGGGACCCTAGAGCCTCCATCCCAGTTCCCACCAAGCACCCGCCCCACAAATCCTGCCCAAGGTGAGGGCTGGTCCTGGGTCCCTCGGCTGCCGCATCAGCGAGTGCAGGAGGGACGGGAAGCCTCCAAGGGCGCGACGCGGGCTCAAGGATGCAACTCGGCCAGGAGTGAACTGGGGCCTCAAGGGAGGTGTCCGGGCCGCTCCTCGAGCCCAGCCCGGGTCCCCAAACACCTTACCTCCAGGGTCCGTATCTCCTGCTCGGTGAGGTCGTTGGACACAGCGCACTTGGTGCGCAGCCCGCGCAGGCTGCCAATGGAGATGCCGATGACCTTCTGGAGCTGTCCGCACTGCTGCAGCCCCGGGCTGGTCACGGCCCCTGCGCCACCCTCAGCGGCCGCTGCATCACTCCCGCCACCGCCCTCCTTCTCTCCCATCGCCTCCGCGCGCAGTGCCGCTCTATGCAGGCCACAGCGGCCGAGGAAGGGAGCCCGGGGCTCAGGCACCTAGGCAAGGAACCCCCGAGCCGGGAGAGCTGGACCGGGAGCGCCCCTCGGCGCTGCCCTTGCCAGGACGCCAGTAGAGCTGGCAGCGGAGTCTGCCGCTCCCGCCCTCAGAGCCGCGGCGGCGGGAGCAGAAAGCCACGGCGGCAAAAAGCCGCAAAAAGCCGCGGCGGCAAAAAGCCGCGGCGGCAAAAAGCCGCGGCGGCAAAAAGCCGCGGCGGCAAAAAGCCGCGGCGGCAAAAAGCCGCAAAAAGCCGCGGCGGCAAAAAGCCGCAAAAAGCCGCAAAAAGCCGCGGCGGCAAAAAGCCGCAAAAAGCCGCCGCGGCAAAAAGCCGCAAAAAGCCGCGGCGGCGGGGGGCAAAAAGCCGCGGCGGCGGGGGCAAAAAGCTGCGGCAGCAAAAAGCGGCGGCGGGGACAAAAAGCCGCGGCGGCGCAGGCAAAAACCTTAGGCGGCGGGGGGGGGGACAAAAAGCAGTGGGAGCTGGGGCCAAAAAACCACAAAAAGCCGCGGCGGCGGCGACAGACAGCCGCGGCGGTGGGGAGCAAAAAGCCAGGGCGAGGGGCGCAAAAAGTCGCGGCAGCAAAAAGCCGCCGCGGCGGGGAGCCAAACGTAGAGGCGGCGGAGGCAAAAAGCTGCAAAAGCCGCGGTGTGGGGGCAAAAAGCCGCAGCGGGAGAAAGCCGTGGCTGCGGGGGCAAAAAGCCATGGCGGCGGGGGCAAAATAGTGGAAATGGGGTAGAAGGCCGGCACGGCTTGGCATTGCTGGAGTGTGATGTGATAGGAAGTGCAGCCGAAGACAAAAAAAGATGTAAGTAGGCTTGACTCAGTGCAGCTAAGAACCCAGATGTTATCTTGAGGGTATTAACTAATAAGCAGTTTAAATCCGAATGGCACATTCTGATTTGTTTTTTGTATGTTCACATTTGGCAGGCATAGATACTGTTTGAAGAGAGGAAAGTCAGTAGATAGAGGTAACAAACTTAAACATGTGCCAAGTCTAGAAACGAGAGTAGGGGAATAAAGACCTTTCAAAATAAAATGCAAGATTTGAAAACTGATTGGCTAGGGGATGAGGAAAAGGCAGGTCTTTAAGGTCAATCCCTGTTTTGCTTTAAGTTGTTAGGGGGTGGTTTTATCACAAATTGTAGAATATGTCATTTCAGTTTTGAACATCTTGAGTTAAATTGTCCTAACATATCTTATGAATTTGATTGTCTTCCCTGGGAAGCTGATATTTCAAAAACTTAAAGAGTATAGATTTCCCACTTGTATCCAATTTATAAAATTATCTCTAGGCTGCTGGTTTCAGGAGGTTGTTCATGAATATTCTATTTGCAAAGAATGTATTAGGAGTTAACAACAGCCTCAATATTTGTGGAGGACCAGTTAACTAAGCCACCTCTTAGTGTATTTAGTTGGGAAATCTTAGCTGAAGATATTCAGTAATGAACCGACAGTGACTAAAAAATTCAATATTTAAGTATATTTCATTGTAATTAATTTGAATTTAAGTACATATACAGCTAGTATTTACTACATTGAACAATGCAAATAAGAGGAAAAAATTAATAACCATCTCTAATACCACATGCCAAAATCCTCATAGATTAGCTAAAGGAGTTTATCAGAAGCAGCAATTGAAAGTACCAACTAAACCAGCTGGGGTTAATTCACTGTCATTCTCTCAGAACCATCTCTTCTCTGAACAAAACAAGTCCAAGAGTTAATTGTGAATCTGCATTTTCCTTGCCTATTTTAAGGTTTGGATGTTGACACTAACTTGTGAAATCCCTCTTGTGGTGTGATATTTCGTTTTCCTTGCTTTTTGTTAGGACAAGAATGCTTCAGCTCTTAATTTAACATTATGTTTCTCCCTCCTAGGTTGAGTGAACTTAGAATGCATTCTCTGACATATCCAAGTTTTTGTTAATATGGATCTGGGGAAAAAAGCATACTTAATTAGCTAAGACTTCTTATTCTAGGCTTGACCCTGTGTTCGACATCTTTTGAATTTGTAGTTGCATAGGCTGCTCTCTGACACTGGTTAGTGATCTGGAAGCTATATTAACGTCAGGGGAGGTGGTGTATGAGCATTAGAGGTATCCTTGCAAGGAAAGACTTGTCTTATCTCAATACGTCTTTTTTTTTGCACACAAGAAAGTCAATGTTTGAGTCTTCTAAAATCTTCCTATTTCCAAGTTGCAGAGTACCATTGATTCCTAAACAAAGACCTTATTTTTGACTCAGAGACATGGCAAGGTAGTGAATCACCATTACAATTTAACAATCTTCAAGATAAAATTATCTCTCTGATATTTAGATTTTGCCCGATTATTAAGATATTTGGGTGTTTCGTTAAGAATGGAAGACTCTAGTCTCTTGAGCAAAGACTATAAAGCCTTCAGATGATCATTTATAATTTTATGCTCTTTTCTTTTACACCTTCAACACAGTTGGAAGCAGCAAATATTCCCTAGAGTTGTTGTGTTTTTTAAACCAAATGCATGGTTCAGTGGTAGAAAACTGGGCTGATCCAAGCTGTTCTCAGTAAACACTTCATTTCAGGTGACCTATTTCATGTGAAATAATCTCTAGATCCTGTCTTCAAAACTAACTAGATCAGATAACCTACCCTAGATTTTCCCCTTTTAGGGTCTGTTAGCTGCAGTCACTTTTGTGAAAATGATTGCAGTGAAAAGATAGAGTTGTAGATGGGGAAAATGTTTTGACTAATTTAAGCATAGTGGTATTTAATATGAGAATTTAAGTTACACACATTTAAAAATTACAATGGAGTCTCTTGGCTGAGCTTTAAAAAAAATAGTGTTTAGGCTAAAAAGGGAACTGCTACCTCTCCTAAAATCAGAAAGATGTTACAGTAATTCTCCATTCTCTAGAATTATCAGGAAGCACCTTTGTGATGATTTACTTTTGCTCTTGGGAGTGTGAGCCTGTGTAGTCGTGGAACCATCAATTAGAATGATGGCTTTCTGATCCCAAAGTCATTCATTCTGAAAACAATATTTTTCATAAAATTGAAAGTGAGAAGTTTTGATCTTGCCATTCCCAAGTAACTCTCTTAATAAGAGGCATCAGCATGCTTCAGTGACAGATGTCACCTTCCAGTGCTGAGAGTCATCTTTGAGTTCTCCATTTCACTCCCTTCACTCCAATTTAGCTGCAGTTCTCTTGGCCAGTCCTATGAAATACATCCTGGCCTAACGACTTCTCACCACTAATACCACTCATACTCACAGCATTCTCACCTAAGTCACTACCTTTTTTCTCTGGATTACAATAGCCTCCCAATTTATTTGCTCACATAACCTATTTATTCTACACAGTGCACCAGATACACCCCTTTGAAATGCAAACACAATCATGTTATTCTCTGGTGAAATTATCTCATATATTCCTATCGCATTTAAAATTAATTCAGAATCATCCCATGATTATCAAAACCCTACATGCTCTTCCACAACATGGTTTACTTCCAAGATATCTCTTCAACTTTTTTTTCACTGTACTGAATTGGTGACTAATACTCATATTTTTGTTTTTGCTCAAAAAGTCTTGACTTGTAAATTTTTCAGTTTCTCCTACAGGTAACTCTTTCCTCACAAGGTGAATTGCTTGCTTCCTTGAGTTCTGCTCTCAAAGATACCCTTCATTTTCTACCTAATAATAATAACTGTAATCACTCATTATTCCATTACTATGCTCTATAGTGTATACAATTTCTGCTCTTTGTCATGTCATTAACTAAATTATTTATTTGTTCCAGTAAGATATTCCATAAATATTGTACACATAAAAATTATGTTATTTTTATTGCTGTATGCTCAGCTGCCCAATAACAGTTTGAGGATTAACATATTTGTTAAATGCACAAATACATTCTTTCACAAATGTTAGTTGAATAATTTTATATTAAACTCCCTATATACGTACAATATGAATTAGATAGTTCAGAATAAACATTCCATTGGAAAAAACTAAACAATTTGTTATAAAACATCCTTAAAGCATCAGAAAGTTAATACAGCAATGAAGAATTACAGGACCAAGTTAAGAATGGTATGGAAGCCTGTTTGTGAGGCTTATGTTTGCGTTATCTCTTTACTTAGAATGACTATAAATCTCAAAAGAGAACTAAAGGGAGAAATAACCATATCTACTAACATGATAAGGGTATTTAAACATCTCTTAGTAATTGGGAAAGTTGAAAGAAAAGAAAAAAGAGGGAGAAAGAAACAGCGAAAGGGATAATGAGGGAGAGAAGAAGAGAAAGGAAGAGGAAGAAAAGTAAAGAGGAGGAGGGGGAGGGAGGAAGAAAGAAAGGTGAAAAGAAAGAATGGTAAAGTTTCTAACAACATAATTTCTCCTAGAATATGAATGTTGCTCTATTTGATGGTGTCCCACAGATTCCTTAGTCTCTGCTCATTTTTTATTTTTTATTCTTTCTGTTTCTCAGAGTCAGTATTTTCCATTTTCTTATCTTCAAGTTCATGACTTCTTCTGTGTGTGCAAATATACTCTTAAATCCCTCTGTTGATTTTTTAATTTTTATCATTGTAGTTTTCCACTCAGGAATTTCTGTTATCTCTTTGTTGATATTCCTACTTTTTAATATTTTTTCTAATTCCTTTATTTTTCTGTTTATGTTTTCTTTTTGACATTTGAGTAGAATTAAGAGAGTTGTTTAAAAGTCTTTGTGTAGTAAGTTTGATGTCTGGGTTTCCTTAGAGATATTTTCTGTCAATTTATTTTGTTCCTTTGAATGAGCCATACTTTCCCATTCTTTGTATGCCTTGTAACTTTTTTTGAAAACCGGACATTATAATAATTATAATTACTATGTGGTTACTCTGTAAACCAGACCCCCCCCTACAAACACACTAATGTTTTGTGGTTCTAAATTTTATTTACTTATATTGTTAAAGTTTTTATTTTTAGTGAAATTTTCCAAAGTGATTTACAAAACTGTTTGCTTTATAAGGTGCGGTCACCAAAGTCTTTTTGTTTCCTTAACAAATGTTAAGCTAATGTTTTGACAGTGATTTTCTTGTATGTCAGGAACTAAGCAAACAGGCAAATACAACAAAAACAAAAAGAAAAACAAGTAATCATTAGCCAGCAAAATATGTCTCTAGGCCATGCAGACTGGCTTTGTGCTGGGTTCCTCAAAGCCGGCACAAAGTGTGTGTTCACTCTTGCACTGAGTGAAGTTCAAGTTCACTCTTGCACAGAGCTTGCACTGAGGGGAGGGATCGGCCAAGGTAAAAGTGTAGGCTCTTCTTATGACATTTGTCATCACGTGGCTTAACCTATGCATACATGTGACTTTCTAGACTCTCCCATGTACGTGAATGATTTCGAATGTCTTAGTTTTCCAAATGCTCTTCTCCAACTTTTCTTCCTGTGCTGAAGGTGATCTACTATATGTGTAAACTCTAATTTTTGCCCTAAGCGTCTGTGGTTTGTTAGGTCTCCTTGCTGAGTTTCTTAATAATGTCCATTCCTTATCTGTTCTGTATTCTAGCAACACAGAAAAAAAAAAAAAAAAAAGCCTTTCACTAGTCCTTCAGGTATCCCCCAGACCAGTCAGAACAGACACATCATAATTTGCGGGTAAGATCTTCTCTTGTTCCTTTGGGCGATGGACCAGGTTTCCTCACTGGGAACGTGGGCTTCTGACACTTCAGAACTGCCAATTTGCTGGGGCAAAGGCGAGTTAAAAATGTCATAAAGTTTTCAAGTTGTCTTTTTCTTGAGTCTGCTTTCACTTGGTTGTTGTAATCTTTTGACCATTTTCCAGAGTTTTGGCAAAGTTTATTCGGACAGTTTCTCTTAGTTGTGTGATGTTTCTGTGGGGAAATGAAAGATTGCAGCTGTCTCCACTGCCATTTTGCTGATGCTCCTCTTTTGTGATTTTTTGCTTCATATTCTTATGCTTTGTTATTAGTTCATGTATTAGTTTTCTAGGGCTGCCATAACCAAGTAACACAAACTGGGTGCCTTGAACAACATAAATTTATTGCCTTATAGTCCTGGAAGCTAAAAGTGTGAGATTGAGGTGTCGGCAGGGATGGTCCCTTCAAGGGCTATGAGAGAAAGTCTGTTCTATGCCTTGTTTCTAGCTTCTGGTGGTTTTGTGGCAGTCTTTGGCATTCCTTGGCTAACTTCTGCCCTCATAATCACATGGAACTCTCCCTGTGTGTATGTCTCCCTCTACTCAAATTTCTTCTTTTTATAAGGACATCAGTCATATTGAATTCAGGCCCATCTGATATTATCTTAACTTGATCACCTGCAAGGAACCTATTTCCTAATGAGGTCATATTCAGTGGTTAGGATTTCAGCATCTGTATAGAGGAAACAATTTAGCTCAAATCTGTGCATACATGATTGTAATAGCTATGTCTTCCTAAAGCGTTGACCCCCTTATTCCTACAATAAAAAATTTTAAAATCCTATTCACATTTTTAATAGTCTATATTGTGTTGTGAGTATAATGAGTTCAGTGTTTTTACGATTGCTCTTTGCATGATATTTTTTGTCATCTTTTTACTTTCAATCCATTAGTATCCTTGCATCTCAGCATATATTGGGATCACTTGTTTTAATCCAGTCTGACAATCTCTGCCTGTTGATTGGATTTTAATCTGCTCACATTTAATATTATAATTGGTATAATTCTATTTGTCTGCCATTTTACTATTTGTTTTGTATATTTCTCAAATATTTTTCTTTATTGCTTTATTTTGCAATGAATGAATATTTTCTAAAATAGGGAACTTTAGATTACTAACGAAATATTTTACTATATGTTTTTGAGAATTTTTGTTGTTGTTGTAAGTTTACCATGTAGGTATATGGAAAATTAATTACTCAAATCATCTTCCAATTTATACTAGTAAACTTTTAGTAATACATAGAAACATCATTCTTATTCAAATCTCTTTTATTTCCTCCATTTGAAAGTATTATCACTTTACACATTACATCTATTAAAGTTACAAAGCCAACAATACATTTTAGTAATTATGACTTTACCATCTAGAGTGATTATCTTATCACGATACATTTTTCTTCCAACTACCTCCTTTTTGATGTTACTGGGAAATATGTTATAGACATATTACATTTCTACATGTCAAATACTCAGCAATACATTATGCACATATTATTATTATTATCATTGAGACGGAGTCTCCCTCTGTCACCCAGGCTGGAGTGCAGTGGCACTCCAGTGCCAGTCCAGTGAGCTCCGCTCACTGCAAGCTGCATCCCCCGGCTTCATGCCATTCTTCTGCTTCAGCCTCCTGAGTAGCTGGGACTACAGGCGCCCGCCATCACGCCCGGCTAATTTTTTGTATTTTTAGTAGAGACGGGGTTTCACTGTGTTAGCCAGGATGGTCTCGATCTCCTGGCCTCGTAATACACCCGCCTCAGCCTCCCAAAGTGCTGAGATTACAGGCGTGAGCCATCGTACCCGGCCATTATACACATATTATTTTATAAACAATTTATGATAAAGAGAAAACATGCATTTCTACTGTCTTTTATAATGTTAATATTACCTATACCAGTGCTTTTTTAAAAATGTGGATTCAAATGACTGTCTTGTGTAACTTGCTTTTAGCCTTAGGAATTTATTTTAGTGTTTTTGTTTTTGTTTTTGTTTTGGTATGGTAGGTCTGGCAGCAACAACTTCAGTTAATATTTCTGTTTATCTGGCAAAGTCTTTGTGTTATCTTCATTTTTGAAAAATAATTGCTGGATAAGGAATTGGTGGCTGACAGTTTTTTTTCCTTTGCATCTTTTGAATATATTATTCTACTGCCTCTTGCCTTCCATTGTTTCTGTTAAGTCAGCTGTTAATCTTACAAAACATAGGTGCTCAAATAACAAACATGTGCATGAATATTTACAGCAGTAATAATCATACAGTCAAAAAGTGGAAACAATCCATATGCTTGTTGACTCATAAATGGACACCCAATTTTTAGCTATAACAAAGAAAGAAGTACTTATACGTGGTATAATGTGGGTAAAATTTGAAAGCATTAAGTGCACAAAAAGACAAATATTAACTGATTTTATTCACATGAAACATCAGGAATTGGCAAATCAATTGGGATATAAATCAGATGAGTGGTCATTAGGGCTCAGGGAAGCAGAATAGGGTGTAACAACTTTATGCATAATGGGTTTTTAGAAGGGACAGGATGAAATTGTCCTGGAACATTGTGAATATACTAAAAGCAACTGCATTGTGTGCTTTAAAATGGTTGTTATTAATTTTATATTATGTGATTTTTACCTTAAAAAAAAAAAAATAGCCTCACTCTATACATAATAAACTCAAGATGTGTTACAAATTTATATGTGAAATCCAAAATACTATAATATTTAAGGAATAGCTCAGTAGAATAACACTAAAATTTAATGTAATGAAATATTACCTTAAAAAAGAAAAAAGCACAGTAATTAAAAAGGAAAATATAGTTAATCTTTTTTCTCTCCAATAAGCATGCCATTACCTGAGGAAAAAATCAAGCTGCAATTATGTAAACTACATTTTCTAAAACCATAAAGAAAATAAGAAATGAAAAGGGATTTGGGAAAAAAATCCAAAGGTACAGTCAACTATACAAAAAAAGCTTAGTCTCATTAATCATTATGAAAATGCAAATTGTAACTGAAATGAGATAAAACTACAATTCAAAGAGAAAGCCTAAAATTTCAACCCCCAAAAAATTCTGGGTTTTGGAGAGCTGGGATGGAATAGGGCTCCTAACCTTACAACAATGAAAGAACCCAACTAACTTCAAAGTCATGACTTTATTTTTATAGCAACCAGGTTGCCAAGAACTGAGTCAAAATGTGAGGGAAAACAAGCACCTGCAAGGAGAAAGAGGACAGATGCACTTACATAGGACAGATGCAAATAGACACCACTATGACAAGTAAAGCTGGAATAATCAATACATTCCTGAAGACAAAGTGGGGCCGGTCAGATTGGGAGACTGCTGACAGCTGTAGAAGTTGGGAAAGATCCATCATCTTGAAAACTTTTCCCCCCAAACCCACTGTGATCTCTCAAGCAATTGGTAAGGAATCCAAGAGAGTCTGTATATGATACAGATCAGGGAGAGCAGAACACTTGGGAGGTGACCAGGTCTTGGGGGCCGAGCCCTTATGAATGGGATTAGTGCCTTTATAAAAGAAGCTCAATGGAGTTCTTGTGTGCCTTCCACTATGTGAGGACATAGAAAGAAGGCCCCATCTATGAACCACGAAATGGGCTCTCATCAACACTGAATTTGTGAGCATCTTGACCTGAGATCTTACAGCCTCAAGAAGTGTGAAAAAAGAAATATCTGTTGTTTTTTAGTCACCCAGTTCATGTTATTTTGTTATAAGAGTCCAAATAGACCAAGATATTCCACTTAATATATAGGGGAAGGCAACAAAAACTGCCACACTTAGAATACTCCTGATGCTGGGAGTATGAAAACAGGAAAAACAAAACTGCTCTTGAAGGTGAAGGAGGAATACTACTGAGCTCACCAACACAGCCAGGAAAAGAACAGAAGTGTGAGAAGGCTACATTCCTGGGACCCTGAGAAAAAGTACCTGCATAAGACTGAGATGAAATTACCTACCCTAGTTATAATTGAAATCCCAAAAAGAAAAGAGGAAAAAATAACGGAGCAAAGGAAATATTTTTCAAAATAACTGCCAAAAATATTCTAAAAGAAGTGACAGAAAATCAAACTTCAGATATAGGAAACTCAGAGAATGTCAAATAGAACAAAAATAAATAAGAATTACATTTTGAAAAATCTTTAAAAAATCAAGTCTAAATTTTATATCTTGCTCCAAATATATAGAGATATAAATAGGTTTTCATCAAGATATGGAGAAAGCCATATCATGGAAACACTAAAATAAAGCTGTGGAAAGACTACATTGATATTAGACACAACAGAGTTCAGAACAAGAAATAGTATCAGAGATGAGAGATAATAGATAATACAATAATCAATTCTCAAGAAGATGTAAACATCCTACTAATTAGGGTATGCAGCTAACAACAGAACCTCCAAATACATGAGGTAAAAGATGAAAGAAATCAAAGGTGAACTAGAAAAATCCAAAATTATATTTGCAGACTTCAACACTTCTGTCTTAGTAATGGACAGACTAGGCACAAACTCAGTAATCATATGGAAGATAAGAACAACAATATCACCAACAAGACATCCAATCTTCAATGGCAGATACTCTTTCCTTTCAAGTGAAAAAAAAAAACAGTATGGCATATTCTCTAACAAACCCAGAATTTCTAATATTTGCGGTCTTCCTTCCTTCTTTCCATCTTCCTTTCTCTTCTCTTCCCTTCCCTTCTTCCTTCCTTTCTTCTTTTCCTCTTTCTTTTCTTTTCCTTTTTCTTTTCTTTTTTCTCCTTCCTTCTTTTTCTCTTATTCTTCCTTCCCTCCTCCCTCCCTTCCTTTCTCCCTCCCTTCTTTTCTTCCTTCTTTTCTCTTATTCTTTCTTTCTCACTTCCTTGTTTTCTTTCCTTTTCTTTCCTCCCTCCCTCCTTTTATTCCTTCCTCGCTCCCTTCCTTTCCTCCTTTTTCCTTCCTTCCTTCTCCTCTTTATTTTCTTTGTTTCTTTGCCTTCCTCCCTTTTCCCATTCTCTCTTCCTCCTTTCCTTCCTCCCTTCCTCCTTTCTTTCTCACTTTCTTTCTCTTCTTTCTTTCTTTTCTTGTGTTCTTGCTTTCTTTTTAGTTCCTTCCTGCCTTTCTCCCTTCCTCCTTCCCTCCCTTCCTTCTCTCATTTCCTCCTTCTTTTCTTTCTTCTTTCTTTCTTTCCTTCCTTCCTTTCTTTTCTTTTCTTTCTTTCTCTTTACTACAATTCATATTATTTAAAAAAAAATTAAGAGGGGGAGGCAGAAAAATAAAGAACACTTTAATCTGCAGGTAAATAGATTATGTCTGCTGTAGACAAAAGAATGGCCTCCCAAAAATGTTCATGTCCTAATTCCCAGAGTCTAACATACAAATATGTTAGGTTGCATGGCAGTGGGAAATTAGATTTCAAGTGAAATTAAGGTTGCAATAAAATGATGGAGAGATTATCTTAAATGGGTGGGATCAACGAAATCACAAGCTTCCTTATAAGTGAGAGAAGAAGGCAGAAGAAAGGCAACCATGGAGGTCGTAGCATGAGAAATTACTCAACATCACTGACTTTTAAGATACAAGAATGAGGACCCAGCGCAGTGGCTCATGCCTAATCCCAGCACTTTGGGAGGCCGGGGTGGGTGGATCACGAGGTCAGGAGATTGAGACCATCCTGGATAACATGGTGAAACCCCATCCCTACTAAAAATACAAAAAATTAACTGAACATGGTGGCACGTGCCTGTAGTCCAAGCTACTCAGGAAGCTGAGGCAGGAGAATCACTTGAGCCTGGGAGGCAGAGGTTGCAGTGAGCTGAGATCGTGCCACTGCACTCCAGCCTGGGTGACAGAAGGAGACTCCATCTCAAAAAAAAAAAAAGATATAAGAATGAAGTCATGTTCCAAGTAATAAAGGTGGCCTCTGGATGCTGAAAAATATCAAGTACATAGATTCTGCCACATAGCCCTCAGAAAGACTGCAGCCCTGCCCAAAACTTGATGTTAGCCCTGTGAGTCTCAGTTAAGGCTCTGACCTCCAGAACTGCAGGCTTAACAGTCAATTTATTGTAAGATATCAAGTTTGTGGTACTTTGTTACAGCAGCAAGAGGAAGTTTATATAGTAATTGTATCATGAAAATGAGAACCATAATTTACAACTGCTTTTAATACTGCATTTGGATGTTTGAAATCACGTACATGGAAATGATCTCTATCTGAATGAGGGAGGATAGCAAATTGATGCCAAAATAACGCAAATGCAAATCTTACACTCATTTCTATGTAGGTTTCATTTAATCTTGAAATTAAAATGAAATTAAAAGATTATGATATTTTGATGAAATTAGACTAAAATGAACAATAACAAAATAAGAACTTACTTATATTCTTTATATGGTCAATAAAGAAGTGATAGTGGAAAAAAACAAGATCAAATGAAGGTGATGATTTAGGAAGTTGGAAAGTTAGCTTAAACTACAAAATGGTATATAACTGGTGAACACTTAGACACACTGATTGATGAACTTCAGCTTTTGGCTTGGTGAGAGCATAAAATGAGAGCAGCTGAGGTTTGCAAATTTGTAATCTCCTTGTGGAAAAACAGGGGAAAACACATCTCAGCCTAATAAGATTTATCTACTAAAGAGTCAAGAATTGATCCATTTGTCCTTGTAATTCAAAAGCTAATGCAAATTCTGATTTGATGTATTGTGTGAACAACCATTGCTGATTATCATCGCATACCTGGCATTCTCTTTTATCTGATATCTAAAATACTTGGTAATTCCTGGACTTTCTCTTTTCAAACCCAGTATGGTTTAATTTCAATCTTAGAACAGTTGTCTTTGAGAAATTCTTCCCTCTACTGCATCTGTAAATGGCCACAGCATGGTTATATATATACTGTCGCCCCAGAGAACATTTGTTAAATTAAAACCAAAGTTTAAAGCAACAGCTTTAACTCACTGGTTTTACTAATGTTTTCCTCCCCAATAGCCACAACAATATTTATACCCTCACACCTTTTAACATAAAGCTTGGTGTTGTCTACTTTTCAGGTGCTGTCATCTATATGATCTCAGTATTTTAAAAATCAGCTTCCAGCCCATATGGTGGCTCATGCTTGTAATACCAGCAGTTGAAGAGGCTGAAATGAGAGGATTCTTTGCGCCCAGGAGTTCAAGAGCAACCTGGGCAACGTAGCAAGACCCAGTCTCTATCAAAAGTTAAAAAAAAAAGGTGGGCATGGTGATGTGCACCTGTTGTCCTAGCTATTTGTGAGGCCAAGGTGGAAGGATTGCTTGAGCTTGGGAGGTTGAGGCTGCAGTGAGCAGTGATTGCACCACTGCACTCCAGCCTGGGCAACAAAGCAAGACCCTATCTCAAAAAATATATATAATAAAAATAAAAATAAGCTCTCATTGATTTCTGCATAAATATGCACAGGTGATGTCCGTATAGACATAAATAATAATATATCTGACAACGGGCCCATATGATCTTAAAATGTAAAATGCCTATCTGTGTAATTGACTGGTTAGTCTCATTAATGAATATAGATTCAATTCTACTTTCTTGTTCTAGATAAATTATATAATCTAGCTTTTCGTTTCACTTATTTACTGATAACAACATGAAGAATGACAAGATATCTATTTTGGAAAATTACTCTGGTAGGAGAAAAGATGAAACAATGATAGAATTGCACGGAAAACTAGAAAAGAAGTATGGTCTTCTGATATTCTATCACATCATATACTAAAGGCCTCATAAAACTCAGATATTTTATCTAAAAATGTTATTTTCATCTTAGGAATGATCAAAGCATGAGACTAGAATTGTATTACAATGTGCTTGTATCACAAGCACGTGCTAAAAAGGAGGGGAAAACATCATTACTGATATTTTAAATGTATGTTTTACTTTCCATCAACATGAACCTCAACTTGATATGATGCAGATTGAAGGAAATCACCCATAATTCCACATTAAGAAGGCCTGTGATATTTTATGGGAAAATAAATAGAGAAAATGCTAACAGAAACCCTATTAAGCATTAAGCTTTATGGAGCAAAGACAAATCCAGTGGTGAAAGATACACACTCGAGTTCTGTTTGTTGTCTTGGAAGAATTCGGTTTAGAGGTGACTGGTGGGTGAGGAGAACATATGCGAGTTCACCAAACAGAAAAGCTGAATGAGGCAATGCCTCTTCCTGACCATATCTCTTACTCAGATAACTATATAATTTATTGTCCAGTAAAGGTTATATTTAAAAATCATATTAAAAGTCATGCAATGAAGTTGTCCAGGGAAATCAAGACTTAACAGTCTCACTCTGACAATAATGAATAGGGGGGTTCCCTGAAGATAGACTAGGACATGACCCCACACTGGCAGGTAGTAGTACCAGAAAAGAACCCATGGAAAATCTTTACCTTATGCTTGAGATAGGGACCAGGCTTAAGTGAAAGCCAGACACAAAATTTTATCTAAAATATATCCACAATCGACGAAAATATGTGGTGTACAGGCATAGAATGTCTTTACTGGATCATTGAAATAGTAAGATAAATTCAAATTTTTACATTGTTTTATTTTCCTCCAGTTAGGGCTTGAGGTTTGTCTCTGGAGAGTGACTGTCAATTGGAGCCCTGCCTTTCTGGGGTTCTGGGCAGGGGGTTGTGGATGCTTAACATGTGCCTTTCACAGGACACTTCCTTACCCCAGCAGTGGCCAGGTGTGCATCCCACGACCAGGCCTCCCTCTCACAGAACATCTGTTGAGACTAGGAGATGCCTGGTGACTGTTGCCTGACCTGTGTCCTGTGTATTTCTGACAAGAGCCACTCTCAGAGACCCTGGCCAGGAGGAGAGTTAGGTTCCAGTATAGGTCAGATCAGACACATGGAGGCCACAGGACCAAACATGGGAAATCACAGAAGTGGTTTAATTACTCACAGATCCAGAGAGAAGAGGGTAGCTGAGAAGAGGGTTTAGCTGTGTCCCCAGCCAAATCTCATCTTGAATTCCCACATGTTGTGGGAGGGAACAGGTGGGAGGTAATTGAATCATGGGGGCAGGTCTTTCCCATGCTGTTCTTCTGATAGTGAATAAGTCTCACAAGATCTGATGGTTTTATAAAGGGGAGTTTCCCTGCACAAGCTCTCTCATCTTGTCTGCTGCCATGTGAGACTGCCTTTCACCTTCCACCATGATTGTGAGGCCTACCCAGCCATGTGGAACTGTGCATCTATTAAACCTCTTTCTTCTGGAAATTACCCAGTCGGGCATGTCTTTACCAGCGGTGTGAAAATGGACAAATACAGTAGCACACCTCATAGGGCTGAACAAAACGGAGAAGATGAGTGGGGAGCAAGAGAGAGAAAAGGGGTCTGTGGGACTCCAGCCTTTATTGGGCCCAGAACAGTACCCAAATAAGTTTTCCACGGGGCTCTAGTCGGTGGGGTGAGTGCCAGCAGGCACATTTCTTGGCTTCCGCTGCAACTGAGCAGGTCACTCTGGCGTGTGGGGGCTGTCCAAGTGGGCTGTGAGGTCTGTGGGGTGAGTCATGCTGCAGATTGTATCCAACGGTTCCATAGCGGGTAGTCACCAGGGGGAGGCAACTGTGTAGGGTATCTGGGCCAGCCACACTGAGGAACTGTGAGGGTTAGAACTGGAAATTGTCAAGGGAATCTGAACCCAGCTACCATATGAGAGAGTTCAACTTACATTCAATGTGAATGCCATGGCAATATTAAAAGGTAAGAATTCGCTCCATACGTGCTTGAGGTAAATAGGAGAAACCTAGAATTTATGTAAACAGTGAGAAGATTAGATGCGTTTTCTGTCACATATTTTAATACTGGCAGCATATTATATATGTCAATCCATCAGGCATTCAGAATTACATGCTTATGAAAATTTTTTGCACCATCAGACAAAAGACAAGGGTAGAAGACATTTTTAACCCTATAAACGCTAGTAAATTAAAAACAGTAGGACCTTTATGTCCTAATATTTCTATGTTGTGAAAGGCTGCCCTGTGAAATATGGGATTTCTTAAACGTATTTTTAAAATCATAGGTGTCAATATTTTTTAGAAATCCATTTAAATTTTCTCTTGCTATTTTACAATGCCTATTTATTTAGTGGTTCTGCTGATTTTGATGTATATCCTAAACTTTACATTTTCTTTAAAGTATGTTTTATACAACTTTATGTAAAATGTTTCAGTATCTTCACATTCGCTCCCTGTCCTTTTGTTTTGCTCTTATATGGTGGCCTTGAGTCTTTTCTCTGGCTTTTCAAACCTAGTAAGACTAAGACACTAAAGTAACTTTGCCTGTGGTTTGGTAATGCCTTCTAAAGCACATCCTAAGCTCTCGTGCATACAGGGGTCTCCTTTGAGCTCTATGCTTTTGAGATCCCATATACCTAAATTCCAGTACTCCAAATCAGTACTGCTCAGTTTTAGTTACTAAGTTTAAAAATGTATTTTAATAGCAAGTTAGTTTAGTGCACTCTTGCTTCTTTCTTTACTGCTGGTATACATGTATATTCCTTTAAATGAATCTTGGAATTTATTTAAAAATTTTAAATTATACTAATGAAACTATATTGTTGTGAATTCATAGGTGAATTTGGAAAGAATTTGTCTTTATGATACTAAATCCTTTTTATCCAAGAATCATATGTGCCTTTATATTTATTCCAGTCTATATTTATATCACTGAGTAAATATATAGAAATGTAGATACATACAGCTGTATAGATAGATACAAATATAGATATAACATGTTAAATCTATATCTATCCCATATAACATGTATACATGTTATATGTGTGTGTATATATATTTGTGTTATTAAAGAGCTCCCTTAAAATTTTTCTTTTATTTCCTATATAATTTTAGGTTGAGCTTGAATTTTCCTTGTATAAACAAGCAAATATTTATACTAGTTTTAATACTGAGATTTAGACATTCTATCTTATTTTAGCATTGAATATTTTCACAATTATTATAAATATTATCTAATATTAATAATGGAACTGTTAAAAATGTTTAAAATTGTACCTTTGAATTATTTTATCGTTGAATTTAAATTCCTTTAAGTATGATAGTAAATTTCTATTTTATGCTTTCTCTATGAATATGCAAATTAATCTATCCACTTCTCTATCTCTATGTAGTAACATATGAAAATCAGGCCTCTCTTCTTCTAATGGACATACACGTTTGCATATAGAATATCAGACTCTTTATAGCATTTAAAATCTTTAAAGACATGAATATTACCTTTTGACAAATATATTTTTGCATGTACTGAGAATACCCTATTTATTTTTTATTTGGGCTAATCAATACGATTATTAATATTATTGAATTACCAAATTTAGAATCACACTTTCATCCCCAAGGTAGATATTTGTGGGTTTTTTTGCCAATTTCTTGAGCCTGTGTGTCAAGTCACTTGAGCTGAGGCTTGGTGGGTCACCTGATATCAGGAGTTCAAGACCAAGGAAAGAAGAAAGGAAAGGAAAAGAAAGGAAAGGAAAGGAAAAGCAAAAGGAAAAAGGAAAAGGAAAGGAAAAAGAAAAGAAAAAAGAAAAGAATATGAACAGTTGGCGAGATCAAGACTTCTGGCCCAAAGGGCCTGCAGCTGGTCTGACCATTCATCAAAAAATCTGAATTTAAATGGAGACACATTGGACTGTCACACGCAATAAAAGAACTGAAACAGCAAATGGTCTTGATATGGGTTTCCTTCCACCCTACACGGCTCCAGCAAATGGAGGAGTGAGCGTGCCTGCGGTGCTCCTGACACATTTAGGGTAGTTCCTATTCACAGTGGTCAACCTTTGGGATTTTCCACACCTCACAGGGTCATCATCCATCTAGGCTAACCTAGAATGTCCAGATAAAAGCTCCTGTTTAGAGACTGGAGAGAAAATTGTCAAACCTGAAAGCCCATGAACTGTCTCAGCCAGGGGAGAACACACGTAGGAAAGACTACAGAGTGATGTCAGAAGCGTAATTTCAGATTGACCTGTACAGCTTTACGATTGTGAGTAATTAACTTACTTTTGCTAGGCTCTGTTATTCTCACATCAATAATGAGAAAGCGAACTGAATAGTCTCCCAAATCCCTTTCAATTTTAACATCCTCTGACTTTATGATTAAAGAGTGATACTAATAAGGCTAAAACTGTGGCTTAACCCCAATAGGAGCCTGCTGGGATTATGCTACACAAAACTATTCCACACAGACAGAGCCATTCTGACCATGTCCCTCCCTACACCAGCTAATATACAGATATGCACCACTGGTATGAGAAGTCCCTCCTACAGAGGACATTGACTGATTCAATAATAGGCTGATTTAGTCATTCAACCAACAAATATTTACTGAAAACCTTCTAGGTATTTAGGGATACAACAGAACAAAACAGACAAAATCCCTTTCCTTATGGAGCTTACGTTTTAGTGAAGAAGAGTGGGGGTGTCAGACATCAAATAGGAAATGAGTTGAGGATACATTTTATGCAGAGCACCCTGGAGGCACTTTTGATAAGGTGATTTTTGAGCCTCAATCCAAAGCAGTGAGACAGTGAGCCATGCAGACACTAGGGGAAGAATGTTCCAGGCAGAGGGAACAGCAAGGCCCAGAGACAGGACAGAGACAAGCATGCCTCGCATGTTAAATGTTTATACAGAGGAGTAAGAGCAGGAGAATAGCAGGAAGCACAGTGAGACAGGTAGTAGGGGGCAAGATCATTTAGAAAACAGAAAGCCACTGGAGAGTTTGAACAGAGGGGTAAACATGATCTAAATTCCACTGAAAAAGGACTGTTCTAGCTGTTGTGTTGAGAGTAGACAGGCTGGGTGCGGTGGCTCACACCTGTAATCCCAACGCTTTGGGAGGCTGAGGCAGGCGGATCACTCGAGGCCAGGAGTTCAAGACCAGTCTGGCCAACATGTCGAAACCCTGTCTCTACTAAAAATACAAAAGAATTAGCCGGGCATGGTGGTTTGTGCCTGTAATCACAGCTACTAGGGAGGCTGAGGCAGGAGAATCGCTTGAACCTGGGAGGCGGAGGTTACAGTGAGCAGAGATCACAGCATTGTACTCCAGCCTTGGTGAGACAGCAAGACTCTGTCTCAAAAAAGAAAAAAAAAAAAAAGACAGAATAGACTGAAGGAGGCAAGCATGGAAACAAGAAAACCAGTTAGGAGACTACTGAGATAAACCAGGTGAGAGATGATGGCAGATGGGTCCAGGGTGGCAGCAGTGAGGAATGAAGAGGGACAGACTCTGGGATATATTCTGAAGTTGAATCAACAGGACACTGGAGGACAGGATGAGCTTGGAAAATCTTGGGACTACTGCAGAATTGAATGAAGCTAAATGGCACTAAATTCCAACATCCACTGTGAAATCCTGGGATCAGGGATTTGTTCATCTCTGTCACCTAGTGTCCCACCCAGTACTTGGCACGTAATGAAGATATAAAAAGTCCTCAATTCTTGAATAAATGTGGAACTGAATATATTACAAAGCCAAAAAAACCTGCAGTTTGATAGGTCATTAGGAGACCAAAAAGCATCTGGTACTACACATATTTTACTAACAGAGTCTTGCCCTGTCGCCCAGGCTGGCAATGGCATGATGTCAGCTCACTGCAACCTCCGCCTCCCAGGCTCAAGCAATTCTCATGCCTCAGCCTCCCCAGTAGCTGGGACTACAGGCACTCACCACCATGCCCAGCTAATTTTTTTGTTTTGTTTTGATTTTTGTATTTTAGTAGAGATGGGGTTTCACCATGTTGCCGAGGGTGGTCTCAAACTCCTGAGCTCAGGCAATCCACCCACCTTGGCCTCCCAAAGTGCTAGGATTACAGGTGTGAGCCACTGCACTCAGCCTAAATCTATTTCTTTTTATAAAAAATTTCCCTTACTATGGCCAGACACGGTAGCTCATGCCTGTAATCCCAGCACTTTGGGAGGCCGAAGCGGGCATATCATGAGGTCAGGAGATTGAGACCATCCTGGCTAACACGGTGAAAACCCGTCTCTACTAAAAATAAAAAAATAAAAATAAAAATTTCCCTTTATAACTCATTTCACAGTAGTAACCAATGAAGCTGACAAACAACTTCACATTATACAGGTGAGATGTGAACAACTTGGCCATTTCCCTGAGAGGCCAGATGTAGTCACCAAACCTCAGCAACTCCCACCTAAAATACAGGGATAAGTATTACACAAGTAGTAAGCCCATGTTCTTATAAATAGTAAATCATGGGCCGGGCACGGTGGCTCACGCCTGTAATCCCAGCACTTTGGGAGGCTGAGGTGGGTGGATCACGAGGTCAAGAGTTCAAGACCAGCCTGGCCAACATGGTGAAACCCCGTCTCTACTAAAAATACAAAAATTAGCCAGGTGTGGTGGTGGGTGCCTGTAATCCCAGCTACTCAGGAGGCTGAGGCAGAGAAATGCTGGAACCCGGGAGGTGGAGGTTGCAGTAAGCCAAGATTGTGCCACTGCACTCAAAATCAAATCAAATCAAATCAAATACAAAAATAAAGACATAAAGGATGTCACTTACATGGACACGTGTTCAGGGCTTGTGTGGAGGAGTTGTGGATGATGACGAAAGTCGACTTGGAGACAATGGAGTCTGACTGGAGTTACTGGATGAGGAAAGGAGAGAAAGAGAGAGAAAAGGAAAAGGGTAAGGGAAGTGTAAGATTGCCTCAGTGTGAAGGTCATCTCTGATTGCTGACAAAGGCAGTGGAAAATGTTGGAGAAGGTCTGAAAATACTGCTAAAGGTTGGTGGTTTCAGAAAATCTTGTAACATTTCCTTTACTTTAAAACTTAGCATCTCAAGGGTTTTTAGTATGAGTTTTTGTTTTGTTTTGTTTTGTTTTGTTTTTCCCCATGGATTTCAGAGTAGTTGAACCATTCAGCCACAGAAAATAACTCCGGTATCAACCACATTTAAATATTACCAATAAAGACATGGGACTCTCCTCCTCTGAGGTCGAGCACGTCTATTCACTTGCTGCTCAGCCTCCTCTTCTGCCCACCCTCACCTCCTTTTCTGGCATCTGCTCCTCCCAGGGAGGACTTCACACCCTCCTCACAGAGCCAGCTGCCACCTCCCACTCTTCGAGGCTCCATCACGTGCCTGGCTCCACCACCTTCTCGCGTGTGACATCTACCTTTCACCAAGCTGAGGACACAGTGCACCCATGGTGTGTTTAAGGAGACAGTTCTGATGGCCACAAAATTCTTTTGTTATGTGGTCTGTGATTTGAATTGCCCTGTCCAAAGACTAACGCATGGTTCATGGTCAGGCCAAGTAAGGTTATGCTGGAATGAGAAACCACCAAGCACCTTTAATTCCTTCCAAGATCTTTCAGGAGTGGGACAAAGTCAAGTGCTGGGTTAGTGATGGCAAGAGAGGAGATTCTCTCTGCTGCACTCTGGTGATGATGGCAGGTCCAGCACTGCTCCAGCACCCAATCCTTGCAGTGTCTTCTATGGCACTTGCACATTCTTTATATAATACGGGCTTTGCAATCTCAGTTTCTGCAATCACTGTCACAACTGCCCCTAACAAAAGCAGTGACTGCATTCCTCACAACCTTGAATTTGAGCTTTGTCTTGAGAAATGAAGGTTTCTACAGGTTTCTTCATGTTCACATTAATCCAAACTGAAGATTTACCTCCAGGAATATTTTTCTTTCTCTATTAATTCCCTTAGCAAAAAATGTGTAACTTCCAATCTTCAATTCTTCACCAATGCTTTGATTCTTTGGCTAAATCAAACGCATGCTGAGGGCCAGGCACAGTGGTTCACACCTGTAATCTCAGCACTTCGGGAGACTAAGGCAGGCTGATCACAAGGTCAGGAGCTCAAGACCAGCCAGGCCAACATGGTGAAACCCCATCTCTTCTAAAAATACAAAAATTAGCCAGCATGGTGGTGTGCACCTGTAATCCCAGGTACTGGGAGGCTGAGGCAAGAGAACTGCTTGAACCCAGGAAGTGAAGGTTACAGTGAGCCAAAATCATGCCACTGCACTCCAGCCTGGGCAACAAAGCAACACTCTGTCTCAAACAAAAAAAAAGAAAGAAAAAACATGCTTAACCTATGAGTTAGGCACTGAGTTTTGTCTTCTCCACTGCAGGACTCCTGGACAAGGATTATTTTCTTACCCTACTACAGAATTTCTCAACCACTTTCCATGCCATAATCCACACAAAATCTATTTGGCACACTGACTGACCTTCACTAATTGCCCCAAGGTACTGTGACAGCTGAAGGAGCAATATTTCAGGACACACCCATTAACCCAACTTGAGAACATTTATTCACTGTAGTATTAATGAGAATGATTAACTGCACAAATGTGTAAACACCTAATATGCACACATAATTCATACTTGATTCCCAATACTTATTTCCTGACAATACAAAACTTCATACTAAATGGCTAGTTATTGGTTCTTGGCAACTTAAGTTCCTAAGGTGGTAGATAATCTACAAATTGTGGTCACTTACTCTGACAGTGCACAATGGCAAACAAAAAGATGGGAAAGAAAGAAAGCTCTAATAAAGAGCTCTAACAAAGAAAATAGGCTGGGCACGGTGGTTCACACCTGTAATCTTACACTTTGGGAGGCCAAGGTGGGCAGATCACCTGAGGTCAGGGGTCCGAGACCAGCCTGTCCAACATGGCGAAACCCTGCCTCTACCAAAAATACAAAAATTATGGTGGCACAGGCCTGTAATCCCAGGTACTTGGGAGGCTGAGGCAGGAGAATTGCTTGAACGCAGGAGGCGGAGGTTGTGGTGAGCCAAGATCGCACCATTGTACTCCAGCCTGGGAAACAAGAGCAAAACTTCGTCTCAAAAAAAAGAAAAGAAAGAAAAGAACATTATTTGTTCAATGGGGACTTCTTAGATCTTTCCTATTAGGCTGTGATATTCGTGTGCAGGCCAGAGTTACAGTATTTGCCATTTTAGGAACAGGGCTTATATGAATAAACATTAAGGTCCAAATGCGGACAGTAACTGCTATCCCTGAACAGTTGTGTGGCTACTTGAAACTGAAATATGCTGTGAGTATGAAAGACACATCAATTCTCAACAAAAAGAACATATGCAAATGAAGTAAAGAATGTGAAATACTTCATTGTGTATTTATTTATAATGATTTCAGGTTGAACTCGAAAATGTAAAATTATGTATGTGGCTTGCATTTGCAGCACACATTGTATTTCTCTTGGATACCACTGGCCAAAGTTCAAAGCTTAATGCCGGGTGTGGTGACTCACATCTATAATCCCAGCACTTTGGGAGGCTCAGGCGGAAGGATCACCTGAGCCTAGGAGTTTGAGACCAGCCTGGCCCAAATGGTGAAACCTTGTCTCTACACAAAATACAAAACTTAGCCAGGCATGGTGGTGCACACCTGTAATCCCAGCTACTCAGGAGGCTGAGGAAGGAGAATTGCTTGAGCCTGGTTGCAGTGAGCCGAGATCACACCACTGCACTCCAGCCTGGGTGACAGAGTGAGACTCTGTATCAAAAAAAGGAAGAAAGAAAAAAAGCTTCAGTTATCCCTACACTGCATATGTGCATATTGATAAATCAAGAAGTGCCTGTATTGAGCTTCTGCAAAAGATTTTTTGGGGAGGTGAAGGAAGGAGCAGTTCCATCATTTTAAAAGATTAATTTTTAAAGCTTCAAGATTAATCTGCACTTTTAAAAAGGATTTCACAACTATTTTACCTGTTGTATTTGTTCTTGGCTGAGTAACTACAGTTGTATTGTGAGTAAGAAGTTCTGGACCATAAATACATAGTTGATATTAATATTATAATAAAGCATTTAGAAGAAATTTACAGGCCTTTCTCACACAGCTGTGCACTGCTAATTATTATTATTATTATTTGAGACAGAGTCTCATCCTGTTGTCCAGGCTGGAGTACAGTGGTGCGATCTCGACTCACTGCAACTTCCGCCTCCCAGGTTCAAGCAATTATCCTGCCTCAGCCTCCCGAGTAGCTGGAACCACAAGTGCACGCCACCACACCTGGCTAATTTTTGTATTTTTAGTAGACACGGGGTTTTGCAATGTTGGCAAGGCTGGTCTCGAACTCCTCACCTCAGGTGATCCACCCAACTCAGCCTCCCAAAGTGCTGGGATTACAAGCGTAAGCCACTGTGCCTGGCCAATTTTTAAACATAATCCATTCTGCCTTCATTTTATAGTGAAAATAATCATTTTGGTGACTTGAATTTTGAAAATAGCAATTTTCAGATATTCAGGTGAGACCAGCTGGATGTCTCCAAAGTCATCTTTTTTTAAGATAAATACGCAAGAGTCACTTTTCCCCCAAACCAGCTCAATTCTGTTTCTGAATCTTAGATGAACTGTCTCACAGCAGAGCCAGAAGCAGCTTGCTGTATCATCTTAAACCTTTCCTCTCCATATACAACTCATTCCCAATGAATATACACAGATGCACAACCTCAATCAGTAAGCAAGACTCAACCCACTTCAACATTCCTTTCATGAGTAGAGAGAGGCCTTCTGTTCCTACCCCCAACACTCAAACTACCCATGTATTACCCTTCAAAATTAAGCCAGAATAACCTTTCTAAAGGGCAGATCCAAATTATTTTAAGAGGGAACTGCTATGAGACCATTTAATGACTGCCACTGCTTTTGTAGGATCTAAGGCCTTCCTCCATTTGGCCACCCAAGTCTATCTATGCAATCCCACCATGCCCACATGGCACTCCTCACTCCACACAGAATGGGTGAGGTATGTGAATATGTGGGCATATTTGACATCTCCCTGCCTTTACTCATATTTGGAACATGTTCCCTCCCTTCTGGATGCACAAATGACTGATCTGGGTATGCCATCCTTGCCTTCTCCCCTAAAAATGCTCAATAACTCTTCATTGCATTTTTCATAATATTAAGCCTCCCAAGGACAGTGTTCTTGCTAGACCCAATTTTGCACATCTGATACCTATACTAAATACATGTTTGTTCAATAAGTGAATCTAAATGTTAATTGTAAATATAAGGAAGTCATAATGAGAGGGGAACAAAAGGCCCTTCCTCATCGAATTAATCTCTCCTTAGGGAAGACACTGAATTTGTTTCTGCAGATTATCATCTTACCTTTTAATAAGAAATTTAATTCGATTGCCCACTTGAATGATGTTTTCCAGCCTTGCGATTCCATACCACGAGGGACTTCTGAAAGGAATGTTTTCTGGTAGTCCTTCCACATACAGATCATTCGCATGGCCTTCAAATTTTTGGTACAGTAGAGCCTTGGCTTCAGTGCTCCCCAAGGCTTCAGCTGAACAAAACCAAAGCAATTCAGGAGACTATGCTTGTGTTGAAATCAGATTTTAGTACAATCCAAAGCAAGGTGCAGGTCAATTTTTTTAAATTGGAAAAACTCTAGAAACATATTTACTAACTATTGAAGCAGGCTTAAAGCAAAGGCAAGTATAAATGACCCATTATTAGACAGATCAATGAGACAGAAAATTAACAAGGATATTAAGGACTTGAAGTCAGTTCTGGACCAAGCGGACTTAATAGACATCTACAGAATTCTCCACCCCCAAATCCACAGAATATATGTTCTTCTCAGCAGCACATCACACTTATTCTAAAACTGACCACATAATTAGAAGTAAAACACTCCTCAGCAAATGCAAAAGAATGGAAATAATAACAAACAGGCTCTCGCTGCATAGTGCAATTAAATTAGAACTCAAAATTAAGAAACTCACTCAAAACCGCACAACTACATGGAAACTGAACAACCTGCTGCTGAATGAGAACTGGGTAAATAACGAAATTAAGGCAGAAATAAAGATGTCCTTTGAAACCAGTAAGAACAAAGACACAACATATCAGAATCTCTGGGACACATTTAAAGCAGTGTTTAGAGGGAAATTTATAGCACTAAATGACTAATGCACTAAATGCCCACAAGAGAAAGCAGGAATAATCTAAAATATAATATTTATGCAGCTAACAAACATGAAAAAATGCTCATCACTGGTCATTAGAGAAATGCAAATCAAAAACAATGAGATACCATCTCATGTCAGTTAAAATGGCAAACAATAAAAAGTCAGGAAACAACAGATGCTGGAGAGGATGTGGAGAAATAGGAATGCTTTTATACTTTTGGTGGGAGTGTAAATTAGTTCAATCATTGTGGAAGACAGTGTAATGATTCCTCAAAGATCTAGAACCAGAAATAACATTTGACCCAGCAATCCCATTACTGGGTATATACCCAAAGGATTATAAATCATTCTACCATAAAGACACATGCACATGTATGTTTATTGCGGCACTATTCACAATAGCAAAAACTTGGAACCAACCTAAATGCCCATCAATGATAGACTGGATAAAGAAAATGTGGCACATATACACTATGAAATACTATGCAGACATAAAAAAGGATGAGTTCATGTCCTTTGCAGGAACATGGATGAAGCTGGAAACCATCATTCTCAGCAAACTAACACAAGAACAGAAAACCAAAAACTGCATGTTCTCACTCATAAGTGGGAGTTGAACAATGAGAACACATGGACACGGAGGGGAACATCACACACCAGGGCCTGTCGGGGAGTGCGGGGTTAGGGGAGGGACAGCATTAGGAGAAATACCTAATGTAGATGATGGGCTGATGGGTGCAGCAAACCACCATGGCACGTGTAACAAACCTGCACGTTCTGCACATGTACCCCAGAACTTAAAGTATAATAAAAAATAATAATAACCAAATCCTGCCCCCAATCCAAGGCCACAAATAATTTAATTAAAGCCTATAAAATAGGACACACAGAAAAGTCACTCTGTTTCCTTGACTCCACAACTTGTATGTGTGGCTTATAATGCGTTTACTTTATTATCAGTCTCGATAAACTCTGGGGGAGAAAGCCGGGGGTAACACACCTAATCCTTTCATGAAATGTCTAACATGGCCTCGAGTGTGTGGGATCTTTTCTCAAGCCCCCATGCCTGAGTGCCATTTGCTGATGGCCCTTCCCTATGATTGAGGAAGCTGGGTCACTAGTTGAACACTAAGTACAAGACAGCATGAGAATCATGCTTGCAGCTGCAGTTAGCTGGAGGGCTGGTAGGAGGCACTGCTCCATGATTGTATATACTGAGTTCTGCCATCTTAATGATATCTGTATATGTTTTCTATCTTTGAAGATACTTGCATTTTTACATATCAGAATCCCAAGGCTGAGAAATAAAAATTTTAAAAATTAAAAAAAATAATAAAAATAAATGACCCATCATTACCTATCAGATTTTGGCAGATTTAAGTGTCCTGATCCTAAGACAATCTTAATACCTCTAAGATCTTAAAACATTAAACTTTGTTTTTCAATATTCTTAGGAAGAAGAGAAAAAAATTATAGACAATAAAGAACACAACCTGAATACTATTTGTTTTTTTTTTGTTTATTTTGTTTTGTTTTGTTTTGTTTTGTTTCTGAGATGGAGTCTCGTTCTGTCACCCAGGCTGGAGTTCAGTGGCATGATCTCGGTTCACTGCAAGCTCCACCTCCTGGGTTCAAGTGATTCTCCTGCCTCAGCCTCCTGAGTAGCTAAGATTACAGGTGCCCGCCACCACGCCTGGCTAATTTTTGTACTTTTCAGTAGAGATGGGGTTTTACCATGTTGGCCAGGCTGGTCTCAAACTCCTGACCTCAAGCGATCTGCTCACCTTGACCTCCCAAAGTGCTGGGATTACAGGTGTGAGCCACCGCAGCTGGCCTGCAAATACTATTTGGAAGCAGCCTTTTGCCACTATCTGCTTGTGAAATTAACAACCCTCCTCCACTGGCTGCTGCAAACAGGCACATTTCAGGCTGAATTTTCATCCACACTGCAACCACGAGATCAATGTTCTTTACCCCTTCAACCTCATGAGCATGCTATTTTAAAAGAAATAACTTTCCACAAAGAATTCATGAAATGGGAAATAAAAATAGTAAGCAGAGGCCAGTTTAGATTAAAAGAGGCATAACAACCAAAGTTAGCACATGAAGATTGTTTGGACCCAGATTTAAAGCAAAATTTTTCAGATAATGAGGAAATGAGATACTGTTCAGGTAAGAGTAAGGAAACTTGGCCAGGCGCAGTGGCTCACACCTGTAATCCCAGCACTTGGGGAGGACGAGGTGGGCAGATTACCTGAGGTCAGGAGTTCGAGACCAGCCTGGCCAACATGGTGAAACCCTGTCTCTACTAAAAATACAAAAATTAGCTGGGCATGGTGGCGTGCGCCTGAAATCCCAGCTACCCAGGAGGCTGAGGCAGGAGAATTGCTGGAGCCCGGGGGGCAGAGGCTGCTGTGAGCTGAGATTGCACTCCAGCCTAGGGTGACACAGCAAGACTTTGTCTGAAAAAAAAAAAAAAAAGAGTGAGGAAACTCAACTAAGGGTTACAGATGAGCTGACACCAAAAAATCATTGTAATTTTGTCAGATATGATGAGATAGTAGCTGTATAAGAAAATGTTAATGCTGTTCGGGGATGCACACTGAACAGATAAAATGATGTGATGACTGATTTGCTTTACAATATTCCTGCAAAGGGAGGTAAAGGAATAGAAGAACAAAACGTAGGACAATCTTAATGATCACAGAAATTGAGGAATGGGTATTTTAGTGTTCACTGTACTATTTTCTCTACTTTTGAATAGGTATAAAAACTGTAATTTAAAAATGTAAAAAAAGTGCCAGGAGCGATGGCTCATGCCTGTAATCCCAACACTTTGGGAGGCTGAGGCAGGTGGATCACTTGGGTCAGGAGTTCAAGACCAGCCTGGCCAACATGGTGAAAGCCTGTCTCTACCAAAAAA
The DNA here is from genome assembly GCF_029289425.2 of Pan paniscus. Taxonomy (NCBI): domain Eukaryota; kingdom Metazoa; phylum Chordata; class Mammalia; order Primates; family Hominidae; genus Pan; species Pan paniscus. The sequence goes on along the minus strand of NC_073255.2, from coordinate 80,217,895 downwards.
AAAAAAAATCAGCCGGGTGTTGTGGCAGGCACCTGTAGTCCCAGCTACTCAGAAGGCTGAGGCAAGAGAATTGCTTGAACCTGGGAGGCAGAGGCTGCAGTGAGCCAAGATCGTGACACTGCACTCCAGCCTGGGTGACAGAGTGAGAATCCACCAAAAAAAAAGAAAAGTAAAAATGAATTGACTAATCCCTGCTCTGAAGCCACATCCAAACAAAACTCTAAAAAGAAAGATTCAAGCAATTTATATCGTGCTATTTATATATAGATCTCCCTTGCACCTCTGTATGTAACATTTAAATATTTTGTAACCTGATGGTTGGGAGTGGCTCAAAGCTGGGCATGGTGTCATGTGCCTGTAGCCCCAGCTACTTAGGAGACTGAGGCAGGAGGATAACTTGAGCCCAGGAGTTCTAGTCCATCCCAGACAACATAAGACCCTGTTTCTTTGTTTCTTTTCTTTTCTTTTTATTTTTTTCTTTGTTTTTTTTTTTTTTTTTGAGATGGAGTTTCACTCTTGTTGTCCAGGCTGGAGTGTAATGGTGCAATCTCGGCTCACTGCAACCTCTGCCTCCTGGGTTCAAGTGATTCTCCTGCCTCAGCCTCCCAACTAGTTGGGATTACAGGCGCACGCCACCATGCCCAGTTAATTGAGTATTTTTAGTAGAGATGGGGTTTCTCCATGTTGGTCAGGCTGGTCTCGAACCCCCCACTTCAGGTGATCCACCCGCCTCGGCCTCCCAAAATGCTGGGATTACAGGTGTGAGCCACCGCACCCAGTGGACCCTGTTTCTTTAAAAAGAAAAGTCGGGGAGCTGTCAGGGAGCTCACTGATGAATTATTTTGGTGATATCAACAATTGCTATCAAAACACAACTATAAAATCCAAAATTATAGGCCGGGCATTGTGGCTCACACCTGTAATCCCAGCACTTTGGGAGGCTGAGGCAGGCGGATCACGAGGTCCGGAGATCGAGATCATCTTGGCTAACACAGTGAAACCCTGTCTCTACTAAAAATACAAAAAAAAAATTAGCCGGGCATGTGGTGGGCACCTGTAGTCCCAGCTACTTGGGAGGCTGAGGCAGGAGAATGGTGTGAACCCAGGAGGCGGAACTTGCAGTGAGCCGAGATCGCACCACTGCACTCCAGCCTGGGCGACAGAGCGAGACTCCGTCTCAAAAAAAACAAAACAAAAAAACAAAAAAACAAAAACAAAAAAACAAAATCCAAAATTATGTCTATTGCCAGATCTTTCTCCTTACTTCCAGACTTATCCAACTGTCTCCTTCACCTCCACGCCTCAACTTAAATGTCAACTTGAAATTAATTAATAAATAATTTAATTATTTATTAATAATTAATGTCTTTGTTCTTAGATTGGCTTTCCTCTAATATCTCGAGATTTGTCTTAAATTCTTACTTCATGATATTAGCACCAAATCTGAAGGGCTCTAGTACAGGAACTCTCTGAGATTAGAAACACATGTATTTTTGAGAAACCACACAAAATGAAATAATTATCATAGCTGTAAAAAGAAATATGCCCATAAACAAATCATAGTAAAGGATTAGAGGCTTTCAGTCACACTAGAGAGTGATGTTAAATAAAATTATTCTGTTAATTCAACAAGGAAATATATAAACCTAATTCTAACAAAGTTTTTATAAAATAAAAAAGAACCAATTGGAGTTGAAAGTGAAAAGTGGAAATTTAGAAAGAGGCGAGGCCAACTACAGAACGTGCTCATCACATATCATCAAGGCTGCCCCAATCACACCCCCTGCCTCCCCATTTCCCTTATTCCACTTAATTCTTTCCCAGACCTTATACCTTCTTACAGAGTAAATATCTCCACTTACTATACGTTTCCCCACCAGATTGAATGCTCCAGAATGCACGGGGCAGGCCACTGTCTTCTGCACTGCCCAGTTCCCCCCGCACCTGACTCAGAGGTGCCAAATGACTTCAGGATTATGAGGTTGGAAGTAGTGAATATTTCCTGAATACTTGCAGTGGTTCCCAGCAATGAGAAACCTAAGATTTCCTCTCTCCCTTTCAGGAAACTTAAAGAAAGCAGCAATACTGTCAGAGGTGTTTGAACAAGAACAACTCGATCTTAAATAGAAGCTGGGTAAAATGAGGCTGAGACCTACTGAGCTGCATTCCTAGATGGTTAAGGCATTCTAAGTCACAGGGTGAGAGAGGAGATCAGCACAAGACACAGGTCATAAAGACCTTGTTGATAAAATGGGTTGCAGTAAAGAATTCAGCCCAAACCCACCGAAACCAAGATGGTGACAAGAGTGACCGCTGGTTGTCCTCAATGCTACACTCCCACCAACACCATGACAGTTTACAAATGCCATGGCAACATCAGGAAGTTACCCTATATGGTCTAAAAAGGGGAACCATAAAAATAATCCACTCCTGGCCAGGTGCGGTGGCTCACACCTGTAATCTCAGCATTCTGGGATGCCAAGGTAGGTGGATCACCTGAGGTCAGGAGTTTGAGACCAGACTGGCAACGTGGTAAAACCCCGTCTCTACTAAAAATACAAAAAGCAAATTAGTTGGGTGTTGTGGTATGCACCTGCGATCCCAGCTACTAGGGAGGCTGAGGCAGGAGAATTGCTTGAACCCAGGAAGCGGAGGTTGCAGTGAGCCAAGATCACACCACTGCACTCCGGCCTGGACTCCATCTCAAAAAAAAAAAAAAAAAAAAATAGTAAGAGAGGCTGGGCGTGGTGGCTCACAACTGTAATTCCAGCATGTTGGGAGGCTGAGGTGGGTGGATCACCTGAGGTCAGGAATTCGAGACCAGCTTGGCCCACAAGGTGAAACTACATCTCTACTAAAAATACAAAAATTAGCTGGGCATGGTGGCAGGTGCCAGTAATCCCGGCTACTTGGGAGACTGAGGCAGGAGAATTGCTTGAATCTGGGAGGCGGAAGTTGCAGTGACCTGAGACTGCGCCACTGCACTCCAGCCTGGGTAACATGAGCGAAACTCCGTCTCAAAAACAAAACAGTAAGAAAAAACTGGAGCTGAGTCCTGCTCATTATATTTACTTTCCTAAAATAAAACAACATTATAAAAAACATTACTCAGTAATATACTTTAGTTGAAAGGGGAAAAAAAGAGACTTACCAAATTTTTTTGCAGAAAAGCTGATCCACCATCTTTCTTCATTTAGTGATTCTGGCATACCATTCTTCCTTTACTGTCGAAATCACAGGAATACAAGTTTTCTCAATTTAATGAGCTTAATAGCTTGGGTTATTAAATATTATTATTATAAAATAGACAGTATTATTTTTTCTTTTCCTGTGACTAAAATTATTTCTAATATCCAGAATGTATTTATTACTGAAACAATGCTGACACACACTGCACAAAAAAGGAAGAACCAGACATTCATGAAAGCTGGGAAAAAGCAGAACTCAGTGTGCTCAAGAACCACTAGCAGGCCGGGTGCAGTGGCTCACACCTGTAATCCCAGCACTTTGGGAGGCTGAGGCGGACAGATCACCTGAGGTTGGGAGTTCAAGAACAGCCTGGCCAACATGGTGACACCCCAGCTCTACTACAAATACAAAAATTAGGCAGGCGTGGTGGCAGGTGCCTGTAATCCCAGCTACTTGGGAGCCTGAGGCAGGGAGAATTGCTTGAACCTGGGAGGTGGAGGGTGCAATGAGTTGAGATCACACCACTGCACTCCAGCATGGGTGACAAAGCAAAACTCCATCTCAAACAAACAAACAAAAAACAGCTAGCAGGTGCCATTTGCTATGGGGAGACTAGGGATATAATCTTGCAGCAATCCTTCCATTTTAGTAAATCTAAACAGTGTGATTCCATTCTGTTTTGTCCCCACTCTACTCCAGAGCCAAAACAAATAAGAAAATCCGTTATATTTCTATTTCTTTCAAAACACATCTAACAATTAAGAGATGATATGCATGGCTCCATACTCTAAAAGGAAGCCTCTTATGTCCTGGGTATCATGGACATTTGAGGAATGTTTGTTCAGTTGTCTGGTGCAAGCTTCAATAATAACCTGTTCAATGCATTATGCCAGACAAATTTTGCATCTCAAAAGTAGGAAAAATATTGTTCTTTTAGTTCTGTCTACCCATAAATGCAACATTTACATGTATTTATAATGGGTTAATACAAATAAAATGAGTTTACTGTTCTAGAGAGTATTAGAATTTTGACAACATGAATTCTCCTGTCCTGGCATGTAATTAAATGTTAGAGGAATATTATTTCATGTGGAAGATACCATTAAAAAATCAATGTTAAGCATTAAATAATTATTTCACATAATCTTCTAATCTGACTTAAGACTGAAGACCTACCGCCTGAAGCTGGTTTATCAAGTTGTAAATCTTCACTTGTTGAATTCACAAGTTCATGTCTGCAAGTGAGAATAAATACTTAATATTCACTAGGCAATATTCAGCAAAGTAATATCCACTAGTACATATTTAACATTTAATCACCAAGGGTGGCTTTGGAAAGAAAAGACAGGCTGGGAACGGTGGCTCATGACTGTAATCCCAACACTTTGAAAGGCTGAGGCAGGCAGATCATGAGGTCAGGAGTTCGAGAGCAGCCTGGCCAACATGGTAAAACCCATCTCTACTAAAAATTCAAAAATTACCCAGGCATTGTGGCAGGTGCTTGTAATCCCAGCTACTCAGGAGGCTGAGCTAGGAGAATCACTTGAACTTGGGAAGCAGGGGTTACAGTGAGCCGAGATCACACCATTGCACTCCAGCATGGGCGACAACAGCGGAACTCCAGCTGAAGAAAAAAAGAAAAAGAAAAAAAGAAATATCCCATTACTTTAAGGCAATGTAGATACAGCCAGAATTTCTACAGAAATCTGAACCACATTATAAAGCCAAAAAAAAAAAAAACCAGCTAATATCATTTAAAACATATAGTACTAAATGGAATAGGTAATATTTTCGTTTTTTTTTTTTTTTGATACAGAGTCTTGGAGTGCAATGGCACGATCTCGGCTCACTGCAACCTCTGCCTCCTGGGTTCAAGCAATTCTCCTGTTTCAGCCTCCCGAGTAGCTGGGACTACAGGTGCCCACCACCATGCCCGACTAGTTTTTTTTATTTTTAGTAGAGATTGGGTATCACCATATTGGTCAGGCTAGTCTTGAACTCCTGACCTCAGGTGATCCACCCACCTCAGTTTCCCAAAGTGCTGGGATTACAGGTGTGAGCTACCGCACCTGGCTGGAAAAGGTAATATTTTCCACACATAAACATTAGTGTAACTTTATTGGACTTAAAAATATATTTTTTTTTAGTAAGAGAAGCAGAAGATTCTCCTGAACTGCATCATTTCAACTAGCATTTATTTACTCATGACTAAAATACTACAACAACTATAAAAAGTCAAGTGATGGCCAGGTGCAGTGACTCATGCCTGTAACCCCAACACTCTGGGGGGCCAAGGCGGGTGGAGCACCTGAGGTCAGGAGTTTGAGACCAGCCTGGCCAACATGGCGAAACCCCGTCTCTACTATAAATACAAAAATTAGCTGGGCATGGTGGCTCTCACCTGTAGTCCCAGCTACTAGGGAGGCTGAGGCAGCAGGATCGCTTGAACCTGAGAGGTGGAGGTTGCAGTGAGCCATGATCACGCTGCTGCACTCCAGCCTGGGTGACAAAGCAAGACTCTGTCTCAAAGGAAAAAAAGAAAAAGTGAAGAGCATAGGGAGTATTAAAATCAGACATAACCAATGGTCTCTCATCTGAACAGCTCCATTTTTTTGCTATCATTATGTGTTAAGGTCTATTTGCTAAACATTACTATTTGTACTAAAGTTTCAAGTGTATCCTATAACACATTAGTGCTGACTTAGGTTTAATGTCCTTTGCTGTACACTATACTTGAATATCATACTTATATATCACAACAAATGTATCTTTCTCTAAGGCAATTACCATTAATACTGCTTTAAAATTACAAAATGTGGGCCAGGTGTGGTGGCTCGTGCCTGTAATCTCAGCACTTTGGGAGACCGGGGCAGGTAGATCACGAGGTCAAGAGATCAAGACCATCCTGGCCAACATGGTGAAACCCTGTCTCTACTAAAAGTACAAAAATTACCTGCGCGTGGTGGTGCACACCTGTAGTCCTAGCTACTCTGGAGGTTGAGGCAAGAGAATCGCTTGAACCTGGGAGGCGGAGGTTGCGGTGAGCCGAGATTGTGCCATTGCACTCCAGCCAGAACAACAAAAGTGAAACTGTCTCAAAAAATATATATATATATAAAATGTGAAGATTGTTTTTATAGTTTCACAACAACTGAATATTAATGTCTTTAAATAGTAAATCACCATCACAACAAAAGCCCCACAACATAATGTTTCATTTTAATAAAAGCACTGACATTTATAAAATTGTCATAGTCAACTTATAAAACTGTAACAGCAAATTATTTTTACTCAGAATAGTACTAAATTAATATAATAAAAACATAGGCCGGGTGTGGTGGCTCACACCTGTAATACCAGCACTTTGGGAGGCCGAGGAGAATGGATCATTTGAGGTCAGGAGTTCGAGACCAGCCTGGCCAACATGGTGAAACCCTGTCTCTACAAAAATATAAAAATTAGCTGGGCCTGGTGACACACCCCTGTAATCCCAGCTACTTGGGAGGATGAGGCAGCAGAATTGCCTGTAATCCCAACTATTTGGGAGGCTGAGGCAGGAGAATCACTTGAACCCAGGAGGTGGAGGTTTTAGTGAGCTGAGATTGCACCAATACACTGCAGTCTGGGCAACAGTGTGAGACTCTAACTCAAAAAAAAAAAAAAGGATAAAAGTAGAGACAATAGGGGCATCTTGGTGAATACCGAATTTAACAAAGCAGATTAAGAGAAACAATTAGTTTCAAAAAATAATATTCAATTAAATCTCTAAGATCCAGGGCTTTGCAATAAATATGTAAATAAATCACCAATATCCATGCTGAAAGTTTAAAAGAAATGCTAAAGAAATAAAACTTTTCCTTAGTTTTGCAGTAATCTAGAAACAAAGAATGTTTCTAATATTTAGACAGAAACTACAAAGCACCTTACAAGGAGAGACGTGTAAGGATGGCAAGATTCACCAGCAGCCCTGGGCTTGTCCACAGTACTCCCATGATGAACAATAACTCCATTGTGTAAATGCTTATGAACAAAGTATTACAGGACTTTTCCAATTTAAACATACCGTATTTTCTGTCAGACAATTCTTCAACTTGTTTACATAGATCAGCGATATGATTATTCCATTTCTCTGAAAACTGAGCAAAAGTTGATTCTCAATAATATGTCCCTATGTCAGAGCAGCACTAATATACAATGACTTATTTCCTATATTTTACATACTAACAGTCCATATCATTTTACTGCTTTCGAAAACATTTTTCCCTTTTTTGGTGGTTCTTAGAATTAGTTTAATAGGAGACTACAAGAGAAGTTTTAAAGTTTAATGCCTCTTTTTAGCCTTTAATTTCTGAAAAGCAGGAGGGCAGAAAAGATCAATCAAATTAAACACGACAACAGGGAGGCCACAATGAGGAGGTCTCCAGGGGCCTTTTCGCAAACTTCCTAAAACATGTCTCAGCTGTGTGGAAATAAGGCTTTACAGCAGCTGGGTGCAGTGGTGCAGGCCTGTAATCCTAGCACTTTGAGAGCAGAGGTGGGCACATCACTTCGAGCTCCGGGCAACAAAGCAAAATCCCCCCTCCCCTCCCCAACCCCCTGCCTCCGCCCCCGTCTATACCAAAAATACAAAACTTAGCCAGACATGGTGGCAGGTGCCTGTAGTCCCAGCTACTCAGGAGGTTGAGGCAGGAGAATCACTTGAACCCAGGAGGCGGACGTTGCAGTGAGCCGAGGCCGTGCCACTGCCAGCCTGGGTGACAGAGCAGGCCGTGCCACTGCCAGCCTGGGTGACAGAGCAAGACTCTGTCTCAAAAAAGAAAAAAAAAAAAAAAAGATTAAGTAAGAGGGACACCAGACCTTAAAAATACAAGTTTAAGAGGGACCCTGACTCAGCGTGGTGGCTCATGCCTGGGACTTTGGGAGGCCGAGGCAGGCGGATCACGAAGTCAAGAGATCTAGACCATCCTGGCCAACATGGTGAAACCCTATCTCTACTAAAAATACAAAAAATTAGCTGAGAGTGGTAGGCGCGCACCTGTAGTCCCAGCTACTCAGGAGGCTGAGGCAGGAGAATTGCGTGAACCCAGCAGGCGGAGGTTGCAGTGAGCTGAGGTTGGGCCACTGCACTCCAGCCTGGGCAACAGAGCAAGACTCTATTGAGGCAAGGTTTCTCATTCTCAGGTCCGAGGGGTTCAATAACTGGGCCCTTAGGGAGGTGTGAGCCCCCTGAAACGATGCAAGGTTTTGTGTGGAGAGTGTGCACATGCGTTTCCGGGAAAACAGCCCACAGCTCTCATTCTCAGCAGGCTCCACACTCAAAAAAGGTTAGACTCTTGCTACAGAGCTGTGGGAGCAGCTAGGTGAGGGGCCTGCCAAGGGCACTCTGGGGACTACCTGGGCAGTCTTGAGCCCACCTGGGCAGTCCTGAGCCCACTGTCCCTTAGGTAGGCTGTGCTGCTTGGTATTTGCAGAGCTGAGGGGGTGGGGCATGCGGGACTGTGAAATCGCCCTGAGATGACCCACAGCACTCAGCTGGGAAGTGAGGGGTGTGTATCCTGCAGCATCCTCCATTCCTAGGGCCATGGGGCCAGGAGAACTGGCCCTTGCAGCAAGTGAAAAGCCTATCATTGACTCCCTCCCTGGCCATGTAGACAATGAACCAAAGGCACCCATATCAAGTAAATGCCTTGGTCTCTGTGACCGAGATGACCAGTAGGCATTCCCAGGTGCAGGGAAGGTCCTGACACCAAGATATGCACCTGGTCACCTGAGGAAAGAGAAAGGACTATCCAAGGGGTTGGGGCTGAGCTGGGTGTGGAGTGGTCCTTGTGGGTCATGGTGAGTGGGAGGGGGAGCAGCATGAGCCAGGCCTCGCAGCAGGAGAACAACCAGGAGACGGCCTGGAAAAAATGCTGGACCCACGAGGGTTCAAGGCTGGGCAGAGAGGGAGATGGGATAGGCTGGGAAGTCCTGAGGTCTGAAGATTGGCCCTGGCAGGCAGAAACCAGGAAAGGTGGGCAGTTACCTGCACCCTGGGGGCCAGATGCATCCTTAGCCTAGAGCAGATGCCAAGATTTCTGGCTCTGGGTGTGACCTAAGTCTGGGGAAAAGCCCCAACCCCCACCAGGACCACCTGCCCCCCAAACTACTTCAGATGCTGAGCCCAAGCCAGGAGCAGGAAGCTGGACTGATGCCTAGGGTAATCCCGACAAAGTCCCTGACTCCCCCCAGCTATGGGGCTGAAGGGGAATTACAGCCCAAACCCCAGATGCTGGCTCTCAAACTAACACTGAGCCCTCAGGGCCCAAAGGGAGACTCAATCAGCACACTTTCCAGATGGGGAAATGGGCTCAGAGAGGTGCAAGAGCCTTGCCCAGTGCCCCAGACCAGGACTCTAGGCCCAGAGTGTTCTTTTGTCACTGTGTCCAGAGGGTAGCAGCTGCTCTGATATAGCCACCTGAGCCTGGCAACTTTCTCCAGCTTTGGAAGCCCAGGAGCATGGCCCGTGCCCACAGATGCACCTGGCATGAGGCGCACCCAGAGGGACAGAGGCAGATGAGTTTCGCCTCCTCCACTGGATTGTGAAGGCCTCCAAGGAGACAAAAATCTGCTTGAGAAGGCAGCAGATAGTGAGCAACCTGGGGTGGTTTAACTCTGGATGGATCCGCAGTGCCTGGATGGGACCTGGCTCAGACAGAGCTCAGTTCTGCAGGTCACTGAGGCATGGAAAGGTCACAGCTACCAAGTGTAGGAGTCTGGATTCAAAGCCAACAGCGTGACTCCAAAATCCCTGCCCTAGCCCCTGGACCACCCACCTCTCGGAGTCACCCTTGCAAGCTCATCAGATGTTCAGGCCAGCAGCACAACCAGCCAGGGCCAGGGAAACTTGGGGAGCCTCATTCCAACATAATCCTTGCACCCTTGCCCCTCACCATCTTTCTTCCTGCGTTAACCTCACCACCCCCCTACACAGAGCCTGGGCCACTTAACTTGGCATCAAACAGATGCCTCAATAAATCAGAGTCTGATCTTCTCGGGGGGAAAAAAAAAAAAAAAAGACTTAACAGATACACAGTTGCAAGTTAGAATGTTAAAGAACATAAACATACAACAACTTAATGTACATATAAATCCAATATGTAGCCAATCATTGTGACTATGACACAACAGAATATTAACATACTATTTTCAAAATGTATACAAGCTTAATGATCTATTTATATTCAAAATATGAATCATCAACATAATTTGCCATTAATATCTCATTCAGTCCCTTCACAGGACACATGATCCACTGGGAGTTAACACAATAGCAGCTGGCAGGCAGTGACACACAGCAAAAACGAAAACCAAGAGGTGAAATAGTTCTGAAATAAAGAAGGTTTTAAAGCTAAGAGAAACCATTGAATTACTAAGTCATTAGCACTAATTTTGAGCCAACTAATTAATATGAGATGAAACAATGTCCTATGCTTTGGTAAATTCAAACCATGTTTAAACAATGTCTATAAAGTGACTTTCAAAAAGCTCCTGGCTTTACAAAGGTGAGATTATAACATAGTAATACATGCTAAAGCATTTCCCCCTGCAGATGAGCATGTTGTAACTTTCATCAGCCACATTGAGAGTCCAGAAGATGAGGGAAAAGGTTGTGGATTTCACTGAGAACTTACCACAGTTGAACTCCCTCACTTTCCGTTGCCCATCATTGGCAGGTTCCGGAACTGGTGGCTGTGGTAGTTCGTTGGTCTTTGGTCGCTTAGAAGGTGGAGAATCATCATCACGTTGAAAAAGAAAATGGTCATTAATGAAGGAACAATCCTAGGTTACAGCCACCTCCTGGTCAATTCCCAACATTCAAAAGGTGAGCAGCTTTAAAGCTATTTTGAATATTAATAATTATTCCTGTACTACGATCTTCAGCATACCTTTTTCTAGTTACATTTGAAATTTTATCCTTTTGGGATGTGCTCAAGTGAATACTGCTTTATCCTCTGTCTTGCTTCATTACTTTTTAGTTTGCTTCATTTGAATCATCATTATAAATCTCCCCTTGCCCTCAAATAACTCTGAAATTGCTGCCAATAACTATATTGTTTTAAGGCTTTTCAGAAAAAACTTTCAACAAAGACAGTCACCTAAAGTTATACAAATATAGAAGAAAGGGAATATAATTACGCTTAGATTGGAAAAAATATTTAAGCTTATACAAAATTCAAACATACATAAACAAGGGAAGCTGGATAATTTTATGTTCAAATACTTTTAACAAGTGCAAAATGTATATGCTTAAAGAAATAGGGTTGGCCGGGCATGTTGGCTTATGCCTGTAATTCCAACACTTTAGGAGGCCAAGGCAGGCAGGTCACTTGAGGTCGGGAATTCAAGACCATCCTGGCCAACATGGTGAAACCCCATTTCTACTAAAAATACAAAAATTAGGCTGGGTGCGGTGGCTCACACCTGTCACTTTGGGAAGCTGAGGTGGCCGGATCACCTGAGGTAGGGAGTTCAAGACCAGCCTGACCAACATGGAGAAACCCTGTCTCTACTAAAAATACAAAATTAGCCAGGCATGGTGGCGCATGCCTGTAATCCCAGCTACTCGGGAGGCTGAGGCAGGAGAATCGCTTGAACCCGGGAGGTGGAGGTTGCAGTAAGCCGAGATGGCGACATTGCACTCTAGCCTGGGCAACAAGAGCGAACTCCGTTTCAAAAACAAAAACAAAAAGATATTAGCCAGATGTGGTGGCGCCTGTAATCCCAGTTATTCAGGAAGCTGAGGCAGGAGAATCGCTTGAACCGAGGAGGCGGTAGTTATGGTGAGCAGAGATCATGCCACTGCACTCCAGCCCAGGTAACAGAGCAAGACCCTGTCTCAAAAAAAATAGGGCTACATTATTTATGAAACAGATACTGTTGACTCAGTCACCAGAAAGTGAAGGTCGCCGACATCAGACAAATGCACTGGAGGACCTATGTATGTGCTTTGAAAGACAAAACTGCTTTGGTAAAGAATACTGTATTTCAGAAAAACATAATCATATTAACAACTAATAACACTGTAAAATGCTGATGTGTTGAATGCTACTTTAGAAAAACATGTTCAAGTCTAGGAAAAAGATTTCCGATAGAAAACTACGTATCAATTACCTAGCTAGCTAGCTATCTAGAGACAAGGTTTCATTCTATTGCTCAGGATGGAGAGCAGTGGGATGACCATAGCTCACTGCAGCCTTCAGCTCCTGGCCTCAACTTATCCTCCTGCCTCAGCCTCTTAAGTAGCAGGGCCACAGGTGGACACAGGTACACCTGGCTTTTTTTGTTTGTTTTGTATAAACAGGGTTTCACTACATGGCCCAGGCTGGTCTCAAGCTCTGGAGTCTTGCTCTGTCGCCCAGACTAGGGTGCAGTGATGCTTCTCGGCTCACTGCAACCTCCGCCACCTGGGTTCAAGAGATTCTCCTGTCTTAACCTCCTGAGTAGCTGGGACTACAGGCATGCACCACCACGCCCGGCTAATTTTGTATTTTTAGTAGAGATGGGGTTTCTCCATGTTGGTCAGGCTGGTCTTGAACTCCCAACCTCAGGTGATCAGCCCGCCTCAGCTTCCCAAAGTGCTGAGATTACAGGTGTGAGCCACCGCGCCCGGCCTAATTTTTGTATATTTTTGTAGAGACTGGGTTTCACCATATTGGCAAGGATGGTCTCAAACTCCTGACCTCAGGTGATCCACCCGCCTCGGCCTCCCAAAGTGTTGGGATTACAGGCGTGAGCCACCGCACTTTCTTATGTTATTAAATAGCCTAGCCCAGGAGGGTGCGGTGGCTCACGCCTGTAATCCCAACAACTCTAAAGGCCAAGGTGAGAAGATCGCTTGAACCCAGGAGTTCGAGACCGGCCCGGGCAACATAGCAAGACCCCCCCCATCTCTACGAAAGATACAAAAATTAGGCCAAGCGTGCACCGCGCCTGGCTAATCTTTGTATCTTTCGTAGAGACGGGGTTGCGTCATGTTGCCCAGGCGCATCTCGAACTCCTGAACCCAAGCCATCCTCCTGCCTCGGCCTCCCAAAGCGCCGGGATAGCAGGGCCCAGGCAGCCTCATGTGTTCTTTAAGCAGTCCCTCCCGGTTGTACACTTGGATAGTTTTCTTTTTTATTTTTTTATGCAGGGTTTACCTCAGTCTCGCAGGCAGGAGTGCTGTGGTGAGATCACAGCTCATTGGAGGCTTGAATCTTGGGGTTCAAGTAGCTGGGAGGCTGAGGTTGGACTACAGAGACGGGGTTGCGCCATATTGCTAGGCTGCTCTTGGCCTGAAGGGATCCTCCTTCCTGGCCACGCCCGGACACATAGTTTTCCATTTTTGACCGACATAAATACTGTGCTGGGTGGGAGTTTGTCAACTACCCCTTTCCAGCCAGCAACACACAGAAACTGGCGGGGAGGTCGCGGTTACCAGGCTCCACTCTGAGAAGACTGCCCAGCTCCAGGCACTGTAGAGCCCTTGTGACGTGACAGAAGGCCCGCCCCTGTGACGTCACCGAAGGCGCCCCCCAAGATGTCGCAAAGGCCCTCCCCTCACGCAGAGCCAATCGGAACTCCAGGTGCTGGGTCTTCCAGGAGAGCGCCTGCGCGGGAGGGTGACCACAGGCGGCCGGGCGGGATGTCCTGTCCGCCGTCTTCAGCCCAGCTGCCGCCACCCATAAGCTATGAGGAGGAGTTTACGACCACCTGGACTACTACCACCTGCGTGACTTCCCGGCCTGAGGGGTCCGCGCAGCAAAGGCCTGACGCTGCTCGAGCAGGCGCTGCGCACCTACCGGCTGGCGCCTGGTAGGCACGAGCGCAGGGTCGCCCAGAAGCTCCTCAATGGCCGGCGCAAGTACCAGCCAGCGCCAGCTGCAGCCCTGGCCGCGCACTCGCCTCAGCTGAGCCTGGGTATGTGCACCCCCCAACACTTCCCCCAGCCATGTTCCGGGGACCTCGGGAGCGTCCCCCACCGCCCGGTGCCATTCGTGCTGGGCAGGGTCGGCCCGCTTTGAGGCTGCCCCGCGTTAGGGAGCTGCACTGCACCCCCACCAGCTTGACCTCTGACTGCCGTTGCAATAGCATTAAAGCCTTTGGAACTTTGTAGGTGGGTAGAAGGGGCTAGGAACCGAAGAAAACATCTTTTTAAAAATTTATATAAGGGACTGGCCGGGTGCGGTGGCTCACACCTGTAATCCCAGCACTTTAGGAGGCCGAGTGGGTGGATCACCAGGTCAGGAGTTGAAGACCAGCCTGGCCAGCATAGTGAAACCCTGTCTCTACTAAAAATACAAAAATTAGCTAGGCGTGGTGGCGGGCGCCTGTAATCCCAGCTACTCGGGAGGCTGAGGCAGAGAATTGCTTGAACCCGGGAGGTGGAGGTTGCAGTGAGCCGAGATCGCGCCATTGCACTCCAGCCTGGGCAACAAGAGCAAAACTCCGTCTCTAAATAAATAAATAGGATTTTCAAGGCGAGGCATGGTGGGTCACACCTAAATAAGTAAATAAATAAATAAAATGGATTTTCGGCTGGGCATGGTGGCTCACGCCTGTAATCCCAGCACTTTGGGAGGCCGAGGCGGGCGGTTCACGAGGTCAGGAGATCGAGACCATCCTGGCTAACACGGTGAAACCCCGTCTCTACTGAAAATACAAAAAAAAAAAAATTACCCAGGCGTGATGGCGCGCGCCTGTAGTCCCAGCTACTGGGAAGGCTGAGGCAGGAGAATGGCGTGAACCCGGGAGGCATAGTTTGCAATGAGCCGAGACCGTGCCACTGCACTTCAGCCTGGGTGACAGCGAGACTCCGTCTCAAAAAAATAAATAAATTTAAAAAATAAAATAAAATGGATTTTCAAGGCCAGGCATAGTGGGTCACACCTATAATCCCAGCACTTTGGGAGGCCAATCCAGAAGGATTGCTTGAGCCCAGGAGTTCGAGACCAGCCTGGGCAACAGGGCAAAACCCTGTCTCTATCAAAAGCACAAAATAAGCTGGGCATTATAGTGCACACCTGTAGTCCGAGCTACTCAGGAGGCTGAGATGGGAGGATGGTTTGAGCCCGGGAGGCAGAGGCTGTATTGAGCTGAGATCATACCACTGAACTTCAGCCTGGGTGATGAGCCAGACCCCGTCTCAAAAAATAATAATAATAATAAAAATAAATTCATATAGTTTGGTATGATTTAGTAAGTTTCAGCAGGCAGATTGTCAGGGTAAGATGGATTGTTATATATACATTTATATATATAATATGTATATTTATATACTTATTTATTTTAGCAGAGATAGGGTCTCCCTATGTTGCCAGGCTGGTCTTAGACTCCTGAGCTCAAGCAATCCTGCCTCGGGTTCCTAAAGGAAGCTCACGTTGCAGGTGTGAGCCACTACACCTGGCCTATAAGGGGAATTTAAGGGACTCTCTACTATGATGTCCCTTCTCCCAATCCCTTTCCGCATGTAGAAGAGGGTTCTGTTGAGTGACTGGCATTTGCTTATATTTCTCAGTGCTATGCCCAGTGTAATGGAAAATGCACAGACTGGCTCAAGAGCCCAGGGATTTCAGTTCCAGGCCAAGCTCATCCACTGACTGACAGAGTCAGTCAAACTTGTTTGGATTTCAGATTCTTCATCTGAATAACGTAGATAACACTTATCCCATAGTACACTGCAAAGATGACACGTGACAGTGAACACGTTAGTTTCCCTTTAAATATTAAGAATTAGGCCAGGCGCAGTGGCTCACACCTGTAACCCCAACACTTTGGGAGGCCGAGGCGAGTGGATCACAAGGTCAGGAGTTCGAGACCAGCCTGGCCAATATGGTGAAACCCCGTCTCTACTAAAAATACAAAAATTAGGTGGGTGTGGTGGTGGGCGCCTCTAATCCCAGCTACTTGGGAGGCTGAGGCAAGAGAGTCGCTTGAACCCGGGAGGCAGAGGTTGCAGTGAGCGAAATTGCGCCACTGCACTCCAGCGCCTGGGTGACAGAGTGAGACTCAGTCTAAAAAAAAGAAAGGAAAAAAGAATGAGATTAGAGAGTGCCTTTATTCCTCCTGGAAGAACACCTGATGTACCTGAAATCTTTGTTGGTGACAGGAAATATGTCGATAGCATAGGGTTTCACTGTTGCCTCCCACACAGGGCCTTCACCATCTCTGCCATCTGGAGAATTTGTTCCCATCAGGAATCTCCCACCTGGCAGTGGGACCATGCTAGTAGCCTGTCCATTTCCTGCAGATAAAAAAAAGAGGTATCGGTAATACATGCATATATATAAAACAAGTGGTAATATTTGGATCGTATGCAATACTCATGATGGTGTGACAAAACAAAACAAAAAATGTGGAGGTTTAAAAATCTGGCTTTAAATTCCTTTTGCATTTTGTTTGCCTTCACATTCTTGTTCTGCCACTTAGTTTGATGGGAAACCTTAGGCAAATTTCTTAATCTGAGATTCAATTTCTTTTCTTTTTTTTTTTTTTTTTTTGTGACAGGATCTCACTCTGTCACCCAGGCTGGAGTGCAGTCATGCAGTCTTGGCTCACTACAGCCTCTGCCCCCGTGGGCTCAAGCAATCCTCCCACCTCAGCCTCCTGAGTAGCTGGGACCACAAGTGTGCACCACCACGCCTGGCTAATTTTTGTATTTTTTGTAGAGATGGGGTTTTGTTATGTTGCCCAGGCTGGTCTCAAACTCCTGAGATCAAGTGATCCTTCCACCTCAGCCTCCCAAAGTGCTGGAATTACAGGTGTGAGCCAACACGCCCGGCTGAGATTCAATTTCTTCATCTGAAAAATGAGGATACCTATGGACAACTGTAGCTTGTTCATAAAAGAAAAAAAAATAAGTATGAAAAATGGGGATACTATCTCACTATCTCTTAGGTAGTAGCTGTATCAATTAAAGTAACATGGAACCAGGTTCAATGGCTCAGAGACAGGGTGCAGAAGCGAAGGCAGGAGGATTGCTTGAGCCCAGGAGTTCAAGGTTGCAGTGAGCTATGATCATGTCACTGCACTCCAGCCTGGGTGACAGAGTGAGACCCTGTCTCAAAAAATAAAAAATAAAAAGATAGTAATAAAATAGCATGGGTGAAATGTTGAGCACATGATAGATTTGCACTTACTTCTTTCTTCCTCTACACAAACCCTTGCCCCAACTAGGCGAATTTAGACACTCTACCCTAAAATACATCTAGCACTTTCTACCCATCCTTCTGCTCATGCTGTTTCTCTGCCTCTTCCTCTCCATTTACTGAACTCTTAACAGTTCTTGGTGATTCTCACCATTATATGCTCCAGAAGGGAAGTATATAATACATATATATTTTTGACAGTATATACCTGGCCCCTGCCATAAATGCACAATGATTATCGCCAAATAGTTAAATGAGCACCTTTAGACTTGTTTGAATGCCTCAGAAAAATCATAGAATTAAAAAGGACCGGCCAGGCATGGTGGCTCACGTCTGGAATCCCAGCACTTTGGGAGGCAGAGGTGGGCAAATCACCTGAGGTCAAGAGTTAGAGACCAGCCTGGCTAACATGGCGAAATCCTATCTCTATTAAAAATACAAAAATTAGGCTGGGTGCGGTGGCTCACACCTGTAATCCCAGCACTTTGGGAGGCCAAGGTGGGCGGATCACGAGGTCAGGAGATCAAGACCATCCTGGCTAACAAGGTGAAACCCCATCTCTACTAAAAACAAAAAAAAATTTAGCCAGGCGTGGTGGCGGGCACCCGTAGTCCCAGTTACTCGGGAGGCTGAGGCAGGAGAATGGCGTGAACCCGGGAGGTGGAGCTTGCAGTGAGCTAAGATCGTGCCACTGCACTCCAGCCTGGGCAACAGAGCGAGACTCCATCTCAAAAAAAAAAAAAAAAAAAAAAAGCCAGGCATGATGGTGCACACCAGTAATCCCAGCTACTTGGGAGGCTGAGGCAGGAGAATCACTTGAACCTGGGAGTCGGAGGTTATAGTGAGCCAAGATCGTGCCACTGCACTCCAGCTTGGGGGACAGAGCGAGACTCTGTCTCAAAATAAATAAAAAAGGGTCTGTGCTTCAAACTCCTTATTCCACAGGAGGAAACCAAGACCCAAAAAAGAAATATGACTTAAAGAGCTAGTTAGCAGCTGACAGGACTAGATTCGGGTCTCTTTACGGTACTGTTTCCAATAGGCCACACTTCTTCAGCTTGATGCACCACTTCAGTGTCTTTACAAGAAAGGATGTCTAAGCACTGTAACTTCTTTCAAGGCAGAGTCCTGGTCTTTTGATGTTCCTCAAGATCCTGTCTTTGGCTCTCTTATTCTGACACATTCACACTGATTTCATCCATTTTCTTTTTCTTTCTTTTTGTTTTTTTTGTTTTTTTGAGGCAGAGCCTTGCCCTGTTGCCCAGGCCAGAGTGCAGTGGCATGATCTCGGCTCACTGCAACCTCTGTCTCCTGGGTTTAAGCGATTCTCCTGCCTCAGCCTCCTGAGTAGCTAAGACTACAGGTGCGTGCCAACACTCCCAGCTAATTTTTTGTATTTTTAGTAGAGATGGGGTTTCACCATATTGGCCAGGCTGGTCTTGAACTCCTGACCTTGTGATCCACCCGCCTTGGCCTCTCAAAGTGCTGGGATGACAGGCTTGAGCCACCGCGCCTGGCCTATTTTCAGTTTCTTCAACAAATATATCACCAAGGGGAAAAAATGGATCATCCTGGCATGGTGTCTCAGGCCTGTAATCCCAGCACTTTGGGAAGCTGAGGCAGGGATTGCTTGAGGCCACAGTGAGCTATGATGGCACCACTGCACTCCAGCCTCGGCAACACAGTGAGACCTTGCCCCCCCGCCCCACCAAAAAAACAAATAAATAAAAGGAGTAAGTAGGGAAATAATCAGATTGAATCGGAATTAAGAAATAACATACAATTGCAATGTATGAGCTTTATTTTGTCCCTAATTCAGCCAGCAAACGTTAAAAACCCTTTATGGGATAATAGATGAATTTGAACAGATTGGATATATTATTAAGCAGCGCTGCCAGTTTTTTAGTTGAGAAAGGGTAATTATTTTTTCGTGACTTCTTTTGACTATTCCAGCTGAAGGTTTAGAATAAAATGGGATATGTCTGGACCCACTTCAAAATGGCTCCGGCAGACGGGGAGAGTGCGATTCCACAGGAGCAGGACTGGCCACAAACTGGCAGCTCTTTAAGCTGGCCCACGAGTACGTGAGGGCAGGGGTCGTTCCTCGTTACATTCTCCTCTTTCCCTTTTTTTTTTTTTTTTTTTTTTTGAGATGAAGTCTCGCTCTATCTCCCAGGCTGGAGTGCAGTGGCACAATCTCGGCTCACTGCAGCCTCCGCCCCCTGGCTTCAAGCGATTCCCCTGCCTCAGCCTCCTGAGTAGCTGGGATTACAGGCCTACGCCACCACGCCCGGCTGATTTTTTGTATTTTTGTGGAGACGGGGTTTCACCATGTTGGCCAGGCTGGTCTCCAACTCCTAACCTCAAGTGATCCACTCGTCTCGGCCTCCCAAAGTGCTGGGATTATAGGCATGAGCCACCGCGCCCGGCCTCTCTTTCCCTTTTATAAGTTTGAAAGATTCCAGAGCAAGAAGTTGAAAGCACAAGGCGGTGAGGCACCCTGCGCACCTAGAGCGACCTCCCCAGCCGGCAGCTGCAAGCGTATCCCGGAAGCGGGCAGAGGGGCCTCAGGCTCTCTCCCACCAGGGCGGAGGGCCCCATCCCCTTTCCTAGCGCCCCCGGCGTGGCCGGCGGTTCAATGACCTAGCCGGAGCCACGCACCAACCAGGAGCGACAGCAGGGACAGCAGCGGTGATGAACAACCCATGCTGGCATCAGGACTGGCGCGCCACGCCGCGCACACCCACGGCCCCGCTGCTCATCCGCCCTCACGCACCACGGTGGCAGTCGCCTCCTCCACACATGCGCATGCTGCTCCACCACCGCCCCTCACCCACCGGTTCAGCGGGGGAAACTGACGGACGCGAGGCGTAGGACTGGCCATACCACCTGCAGGGCTGCCCAGGGAAGTAAGGAAAAGCAGGTTGAGGGTCCCTAGAGGCCCCTTCACTACTTTTTGAACCTTTGGACAGCTTTCATTCCCTTTAAGATTGCTTCTGTGTGTCAAACCATTGCAAGACCACAAAGGAGGTTTCAACTTAACATTTATTTGCACACTCCAGGTCACTGCTGAGCCCCCAAATCCCACAGCCTACTAAACACCAACTTCACTTTCAAGGACCGCAGAGATAGACCAACTATATAAATCTTGTGGAAACATAGTAATTTGGGTGAGGAAACTATGATGCTAGAGGCTTTGGGATGAATATTTTGCATAAGCAAAAGTTCAGAAGCTTGAAAATATAGTCAGCCTACAAATCTCAAATTTCACCTGATAACCGTAGCCCTTAGCCACCATGCCTTCCAGCTCTCTCAACTCCCTTGCCTCTAGTTTACTCCTCTTCCCATTTCCTACAACTGTGTAGGGGGAGCATTTTAGCAAAGCTATTTCAAAAGTGTGAAAAGTCCAACTGATCAATAAATTTACTCAGAAATTTACACTAACGGGATGCTTCCAAAATTTTAAATTACTAAGCGTTATTTATATTAGCATAAAAATTTTAAAACCAGATGCTTAACAATAGGGTACTGCTGAATAATTTAACATATGTCCACATAAAATTAAACCATTAAAATCTGCTTTTTCAAGGAATATTTAATAAGGTAGGTAATATATGCTTATTTAACATGGAATTTTATGTCACTGCTGCTAAAGCAAAACATCCTGTTCACTGGGTGAAAGACCTGCTTTATGTGTGTACACTTCAGTGCAATTTTTAAAAAATACTGTAATTATAATTTCAGAACTTCCAAATTTCAACAGATGCCAGTGTTCTCTCCTTTTTTCACATGGGAAAATTCCCTTGAAACTCATTTGAAGCTTGGACAAAAGTTCCACAGCTGTATTCTTCAGGATCACTTTGCAGAGTCTTCAAGACTCAGATACAGAGGAAGCTTCAATTCAACCTTTCAGAGAAGACATTCCAGCTCGCATGATCTCATCAACCAAGAGAATGTTGGTGGCAATCAGTGCTGAAAGGGGGATAAAAATTAGATAGCTCAGATGATTAGGAGCCCTAATTCGACTCAACTTCCCACTTCCAACTAAGCTGCACACGTTAACATCCAATTAAATTTCCCCCTTCCCCTCTACACATCAGAGGGCGAGTTCGGTTTCCATACTTTTCAGCTGATTACATTATTCATGGGGGAAAATGAGCAACTAAACAGAAAACACCAAATGAAAAGAGTATGATGATTCTCTAACAGTTTAGTTTTCATTTTCCCAAACTTACCAGGAATGAAGAAGCTGTTTCTTTACACAATCGTTATCCCATAATGCCTGCTTCTGCTGCTACCACGGGCTCACCTAAAAGGCAACCAAAGTAAGTTCAGTCAATAAGAACCAACAATATTGTGTGTGGCTTTGCTTATCACCGATGACTCATTTCCTCCAGTATTAACTATGGGAATTCAAAGCTTCTCTGTTAGCCCAATTTTCTACTCTAAACCACGACCCCTGTCCACAATATTTGAGGAGTGTCTGACTTCTACTTAGAAGATCTGAACACCCCTCTCTCCTTCTGGATACATTTCTGTTTACCCATACTAAAGTACAGCACTGCAACCCTAATCTGGCTAAAATGGACTGATCATTTCCCTCATTCCAGAAATCTTTTTTATTAAATAATAATGTTGACAGCAATAGGTCTTGCACATACTGCATGGATGTACCTGTTATCTGTCTCCCACTTTGTACTTAATTTGTGTTGTTTTGTTACAGGGGCCTAAGATCAGGGCTGTCACCATTTCATTAGATTTCTAGATCCCCTTTTCTGGCATTATTTGCTATCTTTAGCTGTTTTTCACCCATGAATATAATCACCCAATCTATTTTCTTATCATAGTACTTGATTAAAAACTGAGTAAGGTGGCCGGGTGCGGTGCTTCACGCCTGTAATCCCAGCATTTTGGGAGGCTGAGGCGGGCGGATCACGAGGTCAGGAGATCGAGACCATCCTGGCTAACACGGTGAAACCCCATCTCAACTAAAAATACAAAAAATTAGCCAGGCGTGGTGGCGGGTGCCTGTAGTCCCAGCTACTCGGGAGGCTGAGGCAGGAGAATGGCATGAACCTGGGAGGCAGCAGTTGCAGTGAGCCAAGATCTTGCCACTGCACTCCAGCCTGGGCAACAGAGCAAGACTCCGTCTCAAAAAGAAAAAAAAAGTAACAAAGAACTGAGTTTAAGGCAAATGCAATATGAAAATCCTTCAACATTAATCTGAACCATCTACCACCACTCAACATCTCCAACAAAACTATACCAAAGTTACTCAGTCTACTCTACTCCCTTAATTATTATACCTAGTCATTCCATTTTTTATTAATATCCTATTTTATCCCATTTTAGAACCCAGACTTCCCTAATAGTACTGGTGTCAAATTGCAAAGCAAAAGATTTTTTTTGTGGTCCCCATTTTGAATCTTTCCTGGCTTCAACTCACATGTACTACATCTAGTTTTTCCTCTACAAACAGTTGCATTCTCTTACCTGTGTTCAGGTCCACACCCACGAGCTGACCTGATTCTGAATGTTCTGCTTAAATTTTAACTAATGTTTCCTGAAGGTCAAAACCAGAATTCTGAGCAAGAACCTAAAGTAAACAAATTTAATTCCTGAGAAAACAGGAAGAATTGATATTTAAAAAAAAAAAAAAAAAAAAAAAAAAGGCTGGGCATAGTGGCTCACACCTGTAATCCCAGCACGCTGAGAGGCCAAGGCGGGTGGATCACAAGGTCAAGAGATTGAGACTATCCTGGCCAACATGGTGAAACCCTGTCTCTACTACAAATACAAAAAATTAGCTGGGCATTGTGGCACGTGCCTGTAGTCCCAGCTACTCAGGAGGCTGAGGCAGGAGAATCGCTTGAACCTGGGAGGTGGAGGTTGCCGTGAGCTGAGATCATGCCACTGCACTCCAGCCTGGGCGACAAGAGACTGCATCTCAAAAAAAAAAAAAAAAAAAAAAAAGCAAAAGAAAATCTCGGCCGGATGCAGTGGCTCACACCGGTAATCCCAGCACTTTGGGAGGCCAAGCCAGGTGGATCGCCTGAGGCCAGGAGTATGAGACCAGTCTGGCCAACATGGTGAAACCCCACCTCTACTACAAATACAAAAGAAACCTAGCCGGGTGTGGTGGCAGGCGCCTGTAATCCCAGCTACTGGGAAGGCTGAGGTTGCAATGGGCCGAGATCACACCATTGCACTCCAGCCTGGACAACAAGAGCAAAACTCTCAAAATTCTTAAAAGCAAAACAAAACAAAAAAAGAATCTCACTGCATGAAGACAGAACATTTATGTTCCCTTCAGAGAATAACCAGACACAAGTTACTGATCAACTGTCTCATCTACCCCAAACCTAGCAGCAATACACCAGTCATAAACTATACTTCAAAATTAGTATATAATCAAAAACAATGATATCAGTTTAGCTAAAACCAAAACAAAAAGCAAGTTTGTACTCAAGTATAACCCCTAATACTGCAAATATTAAGCTACAGGTTCTCTCTTGCCATCTGAAACGTCAGCTATTCAGGCCTCCCAGAGAAACCAAATACATTTGGATGTTCTAGAGTCGGGAAGAAAACTGATCAAACCTGTTTATCCAAAATCCGTATTATGAATAAAGCCTACATTATCAAAAGGGTTTGATCAGCTGAATCTTTTGGAAGATTGACTGTTTAAGGCATACACACCTTGGGAATAACGAGCAACGCATCAGCAAATGCTTGGACTCCAAGCTGTGCCTTGCCCTTTACACTGAGCTTATATTTATTCAGGGCTTCTGCCATTGCCACTTCCACAGCACCAGCACCTGGAACCACACAGCCTGTTGGATGGGGGAAAAAGAAAAATGCTAAGAAAACTGTAGAACTAATTATGAATAACAAAATATACATATGAAAGCCATTAATTTCTTACAAATTCACTATGACCACATCAATTTAAGTACTGCATGTGAAAGCCACAATACAAGCGACTAACATATCAAATAGGAGAATGGTCCAACCAGAATGGCTTCACTGGCCACTGGCAGCCTTTCAACAGATCAGTATTAGTTCATTTATTTGTATTCACCTTTAATAATGATATGCTATGAAAAACCTTAGCATACCATCAGTCATTCTAAAGGGAAGACTGCTTTTGCATGGTGTCTGGCTGTGTAAACTACTGATAAAAGAACACAGTATTCAGCCATGCTTTTCAGACCAGCAAAACAATTTAATAGAATTGAAATATGGTGAGGATCTTACCATCATCAATAGCATTTTTGACAGCCCTCAAGCCATCCCTTACTGCATCTTTGATCTAAGTGTGGGCTTATTTGGTCCTTTGATCAATAATGTGACAGAATGAGGGTTGTTACACTTCTCAATAGAGGTGAACTTCTCCCTTTGTGTAGAAGAAACATGATTTTCAAAAACACGATGTGTGCAAAGAGAGAAGAGGGACTTACAGAGAATGACAAGCAGCATATTAATAAGGAACAAACTTGATCACATCAAACCAAATTATCTTTTTGAAAAATCACATATAAATGGCTTCCCATTACTACACATAAACCTTCAAAATGTATATAAACAAAAATCTGATCCTGAATTTCAATTAATTTTTCTGCTAAAGACTTCATGAACCAGGCACAGTGGCTCATGCCTGTAATCTCAGCACTTTGGGAGGCTGAGGGTGAAGGACAGCCTGAGCCCGAGAGTTTAAGACCAGCCTGGGCAACACAATACCACCCTGTTTCTACAAAAATTACAAAAAAAATTTAGCCAGGCATGGTAGCATATGTCTGTGGTCCCATTTGCTCAGGAGCCTGAAGCAGGAGGATCACTTGAGCCCAGGATGAGGAGGCTGCAGTGAGCTGTGATCACACCACTGCACTCCAGGCCAGGCAGGAGTGAGAACCCATCTCAAACAAAACAAAAATAATTCATGAGCTAAAAAGTTGTATTACCCTCAGGAAGAAAATACACTTACCAATGTATACTCATATACAAGTCCTGCATGTCCCAAGCAGTCAGGACTTAGGTCCTCAAAAGAATTCAGGGCCACCCCACCACAAGCAAGAGTCAGCCTGAAATAGCATTTTAAGGGAAATGAATAAGCAATGTTACCAGTGAAGTTCAAAGAGAAGACCAGTAATTTCTAGGAAGGAATTTTTCAGAATTACACACAAAATTACAGTTTAAAATGTACTTTAACCTAAGCCTTTTCATTTGCCATCAACCAGCTGAAAACCAGTCTTTTAACCCTCCATTTAAACCACTCTCCCCAAGTCAGCAAATGAAATCTAAAGATGGACAAGAGCTCTTTATTGGCCAGGCATGGTGGCTCACGCCTGTAATCCCAACACTTTGGGAGGCTGAGGTGGGTGGATCACTTGAGGCCAGGAGTTTGAGACCAGCCTAGCCAACACGGCAAAACCCCACCTCTACCAAAAAAGCAAAACGAAAACGAAACAATTCAACGGGCATGGTGGCAGACACCCGTAATCCTAGCTACTCGGGAGGCTGAGGCACGAGAATCCTAAGAACCCAGGAAGTAGAAGTTGCAATGAACCACGATCATGCCACTGTACAACAGAGCAAGACTGTCTCAAAAAAATAATAAAATAATATTTTTAAAAAAACTTTTATTGTGGTGAGCTCTTTGGGAGAAAGTATACTGAATTCAGAGACAAAAAGTAAAATAATGTTTACAAGGGCATAAAGGGAATGAGAAATGGGGAGTAACTATTTAATGGGTATACAGTTTCAGTTTGTGATGATAAAAAAAAATCCTAGAGATGGACAGTGCTGACGGGTGCAAAATAATGCGAATATAGTTAATGCCGATTAATTGTACAGTTGAAAACCCAAAAATAAAGTATAAGGAAAAACAAATAATCCCAATTCATTTGCAAAATAAGTAAAAGTCAAATTACTTGGATAAATCTGCTACTCATACCTCTCCATATTCCTCCTTTTAGCTCTGTGAAGAGCGACTATGCCTTCTTTGAAAGAGCATCTAAGGAAAAGGGGTCAATTCCCTATAACAAAAATAAAAATTAGTTTCAACATCTTTCACCTTAAAAGTAAAAAGGATGATACATACTATTTAGTTTATACACTGGATTTTCATTCTCACCTTTTGATTAATAACAAATCCTTTATCTGAATCACCACAGACTTTCCTTTTCAGTTCTATTATTTGTTTTAACTCTATCTTCAATGAATTTTCTTTCAGCTTTTATGAGTTTTTCTCTTTCTGCACTCTTGTAAAAAAAGCCAGAATTCACTTCTCTATTAAGAAAAAAAAAAAAGTTACAGAAAGCAGGGAAACATTTATTTTTTGAGAAAATAGCTTCTGAAACTGGATTAGTCCTAAGATTTAACAAACAGCTCACTGAGCTCCAATCCTACCCCTTGCACATCTTCAGAGGCTGTTTCCTATAACTCTCCCAAACCAATTTGAGGATTATTGTCCTTACAGTGGGAAACGAAGTTTCACAAAAAAGTAACTCACCTAAAACACGAAGCTCCTCCATTTAAGTTAAGGGGCTATAAACTTAAGTTTTTTCATATTCTAATGACACGTTACAAATGAGGATATATGCATCCTCCACCCTTTTCTTCCTATCAAGATGCTATGCTCCATGGTCCAAAACAAGCCCTCTGATTAAGCTGTTCAAACACACACAAAATTATGGTTATTGATTTCCAGATGGGTGTATGTTAAACACCGAACTGAGAAGGCACTGATAATTTTCATGCAGTCAGCGTTGTTTCTTGAATTACTTGAAGATCCTATGCTGTACAGAAAAGTCTGCAGAGATAGTCTCCCTGGTAGGCTGTCAAACTGTGATGATATCTTTTAAAAACATGTTTTCTGCCAAGTGCCTGTAATGCCAGCACTTGGGGAGGCAGAGGTGAGAGGACGCCTTAATCCCAGGAATTCAAAACCAGGCTATGCAACATAAGGAGACTCCATTCTCCATAAAAAGAAAGGAAAAATGAACATATACATGTTTTCTAACTAAGTCTTTAGAAAAAAAAAATTTTTTAATTCCTCTACTGCTTCTCATTATGCTTTGTACCTAGCAATTCAATAAACGCCAAATGACTGATGTTGTTCACCTTTCGGAATAATTCTACCCATAAATACAACATAACATTCACCTTATTTCAGGAGAAAATATTACTAAAAGTAAAAACAATCTTCACCTAGCAATTTATCCAACTTATATCTTCACCGAGCAATTTATCCAACTGATATCTTCAGGTAAATATACAACATTTTATATCCAAATATATTAAAATTTTTGCCAACAATATATATTGTAAAAAGCACCCCTAAATTTCAAAACACACTTTATTAGTATTTTTTTTTTTTTTTTTTTTTGAGATGGAGTTTTGCTCTTATCACCCAGGCTGGAGTGCAATGGTGTGGTCTTGGCTCACTGCAACCTCCGCCTCCCAGTTTCAAGCAATTCTCCTGCCTCAGCCTCCCAAGTAGCTGGGATTACATGCGCCCGCCACCATGCCTGGCTAGTTTTTGTAATTTTAGTAGAGACGGGGTTTCCCCATGTTGGCCAGGCTGGTCTCGAACTCCTGACCTCAGGTGATCTACCAACCTCAGCTTCCCAAAGTGCTGGGATTACATGCCTGAGCCACCAGGCCCGACCATTCGTATTTCATAGTCTTCTACCACCTACCTTGTATCAGTTTCAGATTTATGTTTCTTGTCAATGATCACAAAATCATGAAGAGATCAATAGGTTCATCTTTTCTTTTAATGGCCAAAATGGAGCCCACTACAGCCTGCAATAGGAGAAGGATAACCATTAAGTAAATTCAATTTGCAGCAGCAGAAATATGTTGCTTTTCAGAAGGCTAAAGTAGACAGTTTCTTCATTTTACAATCTCTACACTGATATAAGTCTTTTTCTATAAGCAGATAGAATACATTATATATGAACAGCTGTTACATTTCTGAAATCTCAATCTGTAATTCCCAAACATTAACATTCCTCCTGGTGTTTCATTAAAAATACTGATAACTGGAAGCTTTCTAATAACAAAATCTCCACTTTATAAACCTTTTAATGAAAGCTCCAATTTTACTTTTAAAACCCGGTTAGGTATACTATTATTTGAATTTCCTCATTTTACTTTTTAGAGACACAGATTAGGTATCACTGCCACAAAAATGAAGCTACATAGCACCTTGTGATTGAAACTGGTAATTATATTCACATTTCTACTATCAGAGATTTTCTATACAGGTGTACCATACCAGACACAGACAAAATTTAATACATACCTCTGTTAAGACATCTGCAAGTTCAGCATGAACTTTAGTACAAAGAGATGCCCTGGCCACATCTTTAAGTGTTTCCTTGTCCATCTCTCTGCTTACTTTGACTTCTTCCAAAAAATGAAGGGCCTTTTCCTTCACAGCTTCAAATCCTTCAGTGATTATTCTGGGATGAAGGCCCTACAATAAACACACAATAACACTTGCATCTTCAATTAGGTGCAACTATAGTTCATGATAAAGTTCAGATAATTCTTGGAGGGATATTCTGATCATCATATCTTTGAACACGAGGTAATATAATGTGCTGGCTTTCTGAATACATTTAAAGGGATAAATATTCCTTTCAATGCAGAGGAGAAGAGCAGGCAATGCTCTAGCACAGGGTCAAAGCCAAGGGAACTATAAAGCACACTTGGGTGTTCACTGTGCAAACCACTCCGAATCATGTCAAAACCGACACTGTGTCCCAACAACTCACAGATGGTAGCATTATTCTATCTTTTCTATAGGTAATCTCCAACTAATTCACATCATTTACTAATAAAAATAAATAAAGACTGTCTGCTCTCTTTTACCAGAAAATTCTGACAATAGATTCATAGTCACTGAGGTTTGTTTTAAACCTTGGAACTAGTCAGGGCTAAAAAAGTGGATTTTATCTAAATGTAAGCTTTTGGTTGTATTTTTCCTAACAAATAAATATGCCTAGTCCTAAACATCCCATTTTAAAATCTCCATTATTAATCTAAAGACAGATACAAATCACATAGGCAATTCAACTTGATTACAAAATTATTTTCAGGCCAAAAAAGTTTCCATAACCTGTCCAAGCTCACAACAAATTTGTTTTAGACCAAGACAAAGACCCAGATTTAAGCCCCCTAATTCTACTGTATGGCCTCCGCTAGTATTAACACATCAATTTGTATAAATAAGTATCTGACACATCCTATATACAATAAAATACTACAGAAACAAGAGTTGTGTGCCGGGCGTGGTGGCTCATGCCTTTAATCCCAGCACTTTGGGAGGCCAAGACGAGTGGATCACCTGAGGTCAGGAGTTTGAGACCAGCCTGACCAACGTGGAGAAACCCCGTCTCTACAAAAAATACAAAATTAGCCGGGCGTGGTGGCGCATGCCTGTAATCCTAGCTACTCGGGAGGCTGAGGCTGGGAATTGCTTGAACCCAGGAGACGGACGTTGCAGTGAGCCGAGATGCCATTGCACTCCAGCCTGGGCAACAAGAGTAAAACCCCATCTCAAAAAAACAAAACAAAAAAAAGTTGTGCATACTTCAGAAATGTAGAGATCTGCCTGTTTCAGCAGCTCTCCAATGATTAGGACATTGGAAGTCGTACCATCACCAGTTATATCATCCTGGGCTGTTGCTACCTTTGCTATTAAGGAAGCTGTTGGGTGTTGAATTTGCTGAAAGTAGAAAAAGAATGAATCACTTAAAACAATATGAAACAGTCTAAAAATACCACAAATAAAATGCATGAAGGGCCTCTTTAAGTACTATCTACTTGAAAAAGCTACCCAAGTGTTTGGCTACAAATTACTAAGATTAAAAAGTCACAATTAGCTATCACGCGCATGAAATTATAATGATGGAAACATTTTCATGTGTAATTTATTTCCCAGGTTATCTCTACTTTACAGATGAGGAAGCTTGAGGCTCAGTAAAAGTTTACTCAAGATGACAGCTAACAGTTAACAGTAACGGATAATTTTATATCCTTGCCTCTTTAGGCAAGTGTAGGGCTCTAGTGACAATAAGCCAGGTATCTCCTAAAATGAAAGCTCAGCAGCCTCCACTGTTACTCTGCAATGGCCAAATAATTTAAAAGGAAAGGTCAGGTGCGTTAGCTCATGCCTGTAATCCCAGCACTTTGGGAGGCCACAGCAGGTGGATCCCTTGAACTCAGGAATTCGAAACCAGCCTGGGCTACATGGCAAAATCCTGTCTCTTAAAAAAAAAAAAAAAAAAAAAAGTGGAAAAAAATTGTATTTTAGAGGTAAAATGACATGTCTGCAGCTTACCTTCAAATGATTCAGAGGAAAAATAGAAAAGAAATGGAGCAACATGTAAACAATTGGTGAATCTAGGTAAAGGGCACACACAATATAATTATTATTTTCACAGGTTTGTAATTTTTTCAATGAAAACTGAAAAACAGACTTCTGGAGATTGGAGAGAGGTTCCAGTGGGAGGGGACTTCTGAGGTGGTAGCAACAATTTATTTCTTAACTACAATGGTGGTTGTGTGTGTCCACTTCATAATTATTTCCTAAATTGTAAATGTTCTATGTGCTTCTCTCTACTTATGCTGTATTTCCCACACACTAAAACCCAAATAATTTTTTTTTTTTTTTTTTTTTGGTGGTGACAGTCTCACTCTGTCGCCTAGGCTGGAGAGTGCAGTGGCACAATCTTGGCTCACTGAAACAGCCTCCCAGCTTCAAGCAATCGATTCTCCTGCCTCAGCCTCTGGAGTAGCTGGGACTACAGGCATACAGAACCATGCCTGGCTAATTTTTGTATTTTCAGTAGAGACGGAGTTTCACCATGTTGGCCAGGGCTGTTCGTGAACTCCTGGCCTCAAGTGATCCACCTACCTCGGCCTTCCAAAGTGCTGAGATTACAAGAATGAGCCACTGCACCCGGCCCCAAAACAATTCTGACGTCAAGTTTAACCGTGGCTCCACTTTTCTGCTAACATGGGCCACCACTGAACCCAGTAAAAACAAAAACACCTCCTAGATTAGCAAGTCTTTATTAAAGATATTTCATCTGGATGTTGATAGCATGGTATACTACTAGCAAAACCCTAATTATTCTGAACTCAAATCAGCAGGAAATCATTTCTCTTTCTTGGATTTGAACTGCTAAGTTTTGGGAATTTCGGGATGAGTAAAATGCATACTCCCTTCAATAATCTCATATTCTCCATCCCCTAAGACTTTAAAAATGTTAAAGCAAAGAGATTTCTCTCCCCTCCAGTTGGAGATGGAGATGAGACATAACAGAGAAATTGCTGTTTTAAAAAGAGAAAAACTGGCCAGATGTGGTGGCTCATGCCTGGTAATCCCAGCACTTTGGGAGGCTGACTCAGGCGGATCACCTGAAGTCATGAGTTCAAGACTGGCCTGGCCAACATGGTGAAATACCATCTCTACAAAAAATACAAAAATTAGCTGGGCATGGTGGAGCAAGCCTGTAATCCCAGCTACTTGGGAGGCTGAGACAGGAGAATCACTTGAACCCAGGAGGCGGAGGTTGCAGTGAACCACTGGACTCCAGGCTGGGCGACAGAGTGAGATTCTGTCTTAAAAAAAAACCATAAAGAGAAAAACCATCCTCATGCATTTTGCCCATGTGATTGTGTCAACCACCCTTAATTTTTCAAATTTTATTATAATTAATGTACAATTACAGTCCTTTAGCCCAGACTGTGAATGGCAAAAAAGCAGGGATTCAAAGACAGGGCTGTCAGACTCCAGGCACAGTCAGTACTATTACTGTCACTGTTACATGTCACTTTTAAAGTACACCTTCCACTTCTCTCTCCATTATGTTAACCATTTCCTCTACTTTTTTGAACTGACAGCATATTTATAATTGCTGTTTTCATGTCTTCGTCTGTTAATTCCATCATCTCTGTCATTTCTGGATCTAGTTCTGTTGATTGTTCTCCTGATTACATCATATTTTCCTGGTTCTTTGCATGCTTGGTCATTTTACTGAATGCCAAACATTATGAGTTTTGTGTTTGGGGTGTTGGATTTTGTGTTTTTCTTTAAATAGGGCTGGACTTTGTTCTCACACACAGGTAAGATTCTTTAAATCGGCTGTATCTTCCAAGACTTGCTTTTTCATTGTTAGAGTAGATCCAGAGTAGCCTTTAACTTAGGGCGAATTTAGCCTCATTACAATGCCCTTTTGATGCCCTTGCATATACTCTGGCTAATGGGAACACAGACTATTCCCAGCTCTGTGTGAGTCCCAGGAATTGTTTGGCCTGCTGCTTTCCAGTGGGGTTGTTTCTCTGGCCTCAGGTGCTCTCCTCTCATGCACCTGTAGATCAGGACTCAACCAGATTTCAGGAGACTCCTCCACCTATCTCTGGAGTTCTGTGTACAACTCCCACCTCTCTGGTACTCTGCCCCACGAATGATGACAACCTTCCCTCCCCGCCAACCCCCATCTTGTCCTCCCAATTCTAAGACACCATGCTCTATTTGACTTCCCCATCCCTGCTCTGCAGCCTGAAAACTACCTCCAGATAATAAATTGGGGCAACCATAGAGCTCAGTAGGTTTGTTCCCCATCTTTCAGTGACCACAGTCTTGCTTTGCCTGTTACCCAATGCCTACAAATTGCTATTTCATATATTGTTGCTTAAAATAGCAAGGTAAATCCAGTCCTTGTTATTCTATCACTGCTGGACAGAATATATATCGCAAATCAAGTAACAGTTTCTCAATTTGTATCTTGTTGTTGTTGCTGTTTTGAGATAGGGTCTCACTCTCACCCAGGCTGGAGTGCATTGGCTCATAACTCACTGCAGCTTCAATCTCCTGGTCTCAAGGCATCCTCCCGCCTAGGCCTCCCAAAGCACTG
Organism: Pan paniscus; assembly: GCF_029289425.2. Classification (NCBI taxonomy): domain Eukaryota; kingdom Metazoa; phylum Chordata; class Mammalia; order Primates; family Hominidae; genus Pan; species Pan paniscus. Next base: position 80,184,606 of record NC_073255.2, on the reverse strand, counting down.
GGATTATAGGCACGTGCCAGCCACTATGCCCTCAACTTAGTATCTAAATGCTTAGCCTTCATCCAGCTCTACCTCTTTATAACACCAAACAAAATTTTTCCTCCTTTTTTTCTTGGAATTTGCTCTTCTTAGTTTGACACTAAACTCTTAATTCTCCTACCTCTTTGATTATCATTTCTGATTCTTGAATCTTGAAAGTTCTAGGCAAGTTTCCAAAATCCTATTCTTGCCGCATTTTCTTCTCCATCTGTGTAGGATCTCACCAGTGAAATTTCAACAAGTCCCACAAATTCATTCATAACCTCTTTTGCAGAAGTACTACATGACTGGCCTTGGACTTCTTCATTCACAGAGGGGAAAAGGGTGAATACAAAATATAATTTCTACTACATTTTAAAATTTATGTATGTACTTCTATTATTATTATTTTTATTATTATTTTTAGCAGAGTCTTGCTCTGTCACCCAGGCAGGAGTTCAATGGCGCAATCTTGGCTCAGGGCAACCTCTGCCTCTGGGGTTCAAGCGATTCTCATGCCTTAGCCTCCCGAGTAGCTGGGACTACAGGCATGTGCCACAACACCCAGTTCTAATATTTGTATTTTTAGTAGAGATGGGGTTTCACCTTGTTGGCCAGGCTGGTCTCGAACTCCTGGCCTTAAGTGATCCACCAGCCTCAGCCTCCCAAAGTGCTGGGATTACAGGCGTGAGCCACCATGCCCAGCTATATATGTAGTTTTATACATATACAACCAGAGGAAAAAACAGCAGTTAATTCACTTAAGGTATTAAGAATGATGATCTGTTTTGTGGGTAACATTTTCTTTATTTTTCTATATTTTCTTTATTTATTTATTTATTTTTTTTTTTGAGACAGAGCCTCGCTCTATCACCCAGGCTGGAGTGCAGTGGCACGATCTCAGCTCACTGCAAGCTCTGCCACCCCTCCCGGGTTCATGCCATTCTCCTGCCTCACAGCCTCCTGAGTAGCTGGGACTATGGGTGCCCGCCACCATGCCTGGCTAATTTTTTTGTATTTTTAGTAGAGACGGGGTTTCACCGTGTTAGCCAGGATTGTCTCGATCTCCGGACCTTGTGATCTGCCCACCTCAGCCTCCCAAAATGCTGGGATTACAGGCATGAGCCACCACACCTTGCTATTTTTCTGTATTTTCAATACACACACACATACACACACACACACGAAGCTATTTTTGTGTGTGTGTGTGTGACAGTTTCACTCTTGTTGCCCTGGCTGGAGTGCAATGGCGTGATCTTGGGTCACTGCAACCTCTGCCGCCCGAGTTCAAGCGATTCTCCTGCCTCAGCCTCCCGAGTAGCTGGGATTACAGTCATGTACCACCACGCCCGGCTAATTTTTGTATTTTTAGTAGAGATGGGGTTTTTCCATGTTGGTCAGGCTGGTCTCAAACTCCTGACCTAAGATGATCCGCCTGTCTCAGCCTCCCAATGTGCTGGGATTACAGGCATGAGCCACCATGTCTGGTACGAAGCTATTTTTTAAGTCCCCATTTCTAACTCATAACTCCAGCTGTTTTCACAGGCCAGAATCTCACACCACTGTTTTCAAAAGCAAGTCACATATCTTCCACCTAGAGCCTGCCTTTCTCCCTCTGTGCCAGTTAATGATATTCAGTCCTCCCATAAGCTTGAGTCATTTCAATTTGTCCTTCTGTTTCCACATCTAGTCAAAAATCCTACTGGAAACAATGAATTTCAATCCATGAGAAAAAACATTACTGCAGAGGGCTCTAGAATAATGATCTCAAAGCAGCACTAAAAAGCTAGCAGAATGAAAAATCTCCTTTTTTCCAGGTCAGAGATATGAGACAATCTGCAAAGAGGAAGCCATGCCCTTGGCATAGAAGCCGCTTGTTCCTGGGATAAAGAGGTGGATTTGGAAGAGTAGGCCAAAATTGGACAATAAGCCAAGGGGGGAAACTGTTGAAGAGAGTCAAGAGGCTGGGGACTTGAGCCTGCATTTTGGGTGGCACCCAAAGATGACAAAAGGAGAAACATGTCATAAACCAGGCTTCAAATGGCGCTTTGGCAGAAAGTTGTTTTGCTGCCCAAACTGGCATTTAATATTGGTTGAAATGAGTAAGACATGCCAGCCATCAACTTTTTACCATGTAATTAACCAGCTCTGAATAAGATCATGTCTTTTTACTTTAGTGCTCTTTTGAAAGTGGGTAATAAACAAAATAGAGTATTCAAAAGTCACAAAATAGTATGGACCTTGAGAACATTGTGCTAAGTGAAACAAACCAGTTACAAAAGGACAAACACTATATGATTCCACTTGCATGAGCTATCTAGAGTAGTCAAATTCATAGAAACAGAAAGTAGAATGGTGACTGCCAAGGGTAGGGGAAGTATTAAGTACTTGTTTAATGGCTAGGAAAAAGTTTTGGAGGCTGGTTGTACAACAATATGAATACACTTTAAACTACTGAGCAGTACCCTTAAAAATGTTTAAGATAGTAAGTTTTGCTACATGTATTTTATCACAATTAAAAATTTTTAAAAATTTTAAGTCACAAATTAGTGTAGAAAGTGTCACCCAATTCTGCCTTCTGGCCACTCGGTTCCACTCCTCAGAGACAGCCAGTGTTAGTATATCTTCCCATCTTTCCAAATACATTCTAATTATATATGCTTGCAAATATATGCCTATAGAGGTAAAACACACCCATACACAAACAGTGGCATATTACACGTACTGTTCATGCACTTTGGTCTTTTCATTTAACGTATCTTAGAGACTTTTCTAAATTACTTCATATACAACTGCCTTACTCCTTTTAGGAGCTGCTACCTGGCCGGGCGTAGTGGCTCACGCTTGTAATCCCAACACTTTGGGAGGCTGAGGTGGGTGGATCACGAGGTCAGGAGTTCAAGACCAGCCTAGCCAAGATGGTGAAACCCCATCTCTACTAAAAATACAAAAATTGGCCGGGCATGATGGCAGGTGCCTGTAACCCATATACTCAGGAGGCTAAGGCAGAGAATTGCTTGAACCCAGGAGGCAGAGGTTGCAGTGAGCCGAGATTGTGCCACTACACTCCAGCCTGGGCAACAAAGCGAGACTCTGTCTCAAAAAAACCTGCTACAAATTTACTGCATGACTATATCAATTATTTTACCAGTTCCCTACTAATGGGTAATTAGGTTTTGCATGAGTTTTTGTGCTTATAAACACAGCAATGAATACCTTCATGCTATTTTTAAGCCCCACATATAAAAGAGTGTGTGTAAATATATGTTACATGCCTAGGATGAAACTGCTAAAACAAAAGTTATGTGCATTCTTTATGTGTGATTGTGTGATGTGTGTGATGTGTGACTTGATGTATACACACTATTTTTATTTATATTAAAATGTGTACTGAAGTATAGCATACATTCAGAACAGTACATAATTCTTAAGTTCATAGCTTAATGAATTTTCTCAATATAATTACACCTAACACAGAGATTTAAAAAAAAAAATTATAAGCCTCCAAAAGCCCTTCATGTCTCCATCCAGTGAGCTCCCCAAGAGTAATACTACCCTGACTTCTAACACCACAATTTTGTCTTTTTTTGAATTTATATTTGTGTTTGGCTCTTTCACCCAACATTATGATTGTGAGTCATTCATGTTGGGTGAACTGTAATTCATTCATTCTTATTGCTCTATAATATTCCATTGTGTAAATACATCACAACTGATCTAAACTATACTATACTACATAAGGTATGTGAATTCTTAAATTTTAATGGATATTATTCAACTGCTCTCCATAGAGTTTAGAAACTTACCATTAATATACGGAAGTAGCTGTCTTCCTACACCTTAGTCAACAGCTAATCAAACTTCTTAATCATGTTAATCAGGTATTTTTAAAATGCTTTCAGTATAGTTTCAATTTGCTTAACTCTTACATTGCCTGCAACTGAGGATCATTTCATACATTTAGGAGCCACCTGTCTTTCCTTTAAACTGTCTCTGAATGTGCTCACTTGTCTACTGAGTTGTTGGTCTTTTCTATCAGCAAGTGATCCTGCTTTTTAAAGGAAATTAGCCCTTTGAACATGCTGCATGGCAACTATTTCTTCCCAGCTTATCACTGGAGTCCCAATTTTGTTTATACTAGTTTTTGCCATGTCTAGGTTGTCTGTTTGTTTATGTATTTATTTATGAGATGAGGGGTCTTGCTCTGTTGCCCCGGCTGGAGTGCAGCGCAATGTTGCGATCTCAGCTCACTGCAACCTCCGCCTCCCGGGTTAAAGCGATCCTCTTGCCTCTGTCGTTTCTAATAAAGTTAAACACTCACCTATCCCATGACCCAGAAATCCACTCCTAGATATATACACAAGAGAAATTAGTATATATGAGAATGTTCATAGCAGCTTAATTCACAATAGCCAAAACCTAGAAACAATCAATAAGAAAATGAATAAACAAAGGGTAATATAATCATACAACAGAACTCAGCAAGAAAAAAAGAGTAACTCATAGCACCACCAAGTTGGATAAATTGCAAAAAAAAAAAAAAAAAAATTATGCTGGGCAAAAGAAGCCAGACACAGCAGAGTCCTTACTGTCTGAGCCCATTCATATGAAGTTCAAAAACAGGCCAAACGCATGTATAGTGGCCAAAGTCAAAACAGTGTGGTTAGAATAGCAGCTTCTTTCTGGAAATTACCATGAAAGAACTTTCTGGGTGATGGAAATATCCTATATCTTCATCTGGGTAGTGGTTATAGATACATTTATAGGTAAAATACTCTTCAGGCTGTACATTTTTGTTTTTATTGTGTATGACATATACCTCAGTTACACACAAAAACCCATTATGTACCTACCAGAATGGTTAATAAAATTTAACAGATTGACAATTCTAAGCCTTGGCAAAGAGGTGGATAAACAGGAATTCTCACACATTGTTGGTAGGAATCTAAACTAGTGCAACCACTTTGGAAAATAGTCTGGCATTACCAAGTAAAACTGAAGATATACAAAAATGTTTATAGCTGCAGTATTCATAATTGCTGCAAACTGGAGACAAATATCCATCAAAAAGAGAGTGAAGGCTGGATGTGGTGGCTCACGTCTGTAATCCCAGCACTCTGGGAGGCCAAGGCAGGTGGATCACCTGAGGTGAGGAGTTCGAGACCAGCCTGGCCAACATGGTGAAATGCCATCTCTACTAAAAAGACAATAATTAGGGGCCGGGCATGGTGGCTCACGCCTGAAATCCCAGCATTTTGGGAGGCCAAAGTGGGCAGATCACGAGGTCAGGAGATAGAGACCATCCTGGCTAACAAGGTGAAACTCCACCTTTACTAAAAATACAAAAAAATTAGCCGGGCATGGTGGTGGGAGCCTGTCGTCCCAGTTACTCGGGAGGCTGAGGCAGGAGAATGGCGTGAACCCAGGAGGTGGAGGTTGCAGTAAGCCGAGATTGCACCACTGCACTCCAGCCTGGGCAACAGAGCAAGACTCTGTCTCAAAAAAAAAAAAAAAAAATTACCCGGGTGTGGTGGTGTGCACCTGTAGTCCCAGCTACTTGGGAGGCTGAGGCAGGAGAATCACTTGAACCCAGGAAGCAGAGGTTGCAGTGAGCTGAGATCATGCCATTGCACTCCAGCCTGGGTGACAAGAGTGAAACTCAGTCTCCAAAAACAAAAACAAAAAAAAGAGAGAGAATGAATATATCAATTGTGTTATATTCATAATAGAGTATTATTCAGCAATGACTAATGCACAAACTACAGCTCCATAAAACACAGGTGAATCTCACAAAATGATACTGAGTGAAAGCAGCCAAGTAAAGAAAACAAACTAAATGGCTCCATTTATATAAAGTTCAAATAGCAAAACTAAACTACCAAGTTTGGGTGCGATCTTAGAAAAGTAAGAAAATGATTCTCATAAAAAGTCAGGACAGAGGTAACTTTTGAGAAGGGGGATGCATATAGTTGATTAGGGGGAAGTTAAGGGAGGGCTTTCTGGAGTGCTGGCATTGGTCTATTTAATGACCGGAATGTTGGTTACAGGGTTATACTTTGGTGATTACAACAACAAAAAGATGCACCACTCAATGATTTTTCTGTAAGTTATAGTTCACAATAAAAGAACGTGAAAAACAATCAATGGGGTCTGGTGATTGATTGAATTTGGTGGGGGAGGGGAGGAAGAGAAAGAATCATGGACAAGTCCCAGGTTTCTGACTTGCACAATTGCTTAGGTGGTGATGCCTTTCACTGAGATAGCCAACAGCATTTTTGGAGGAAGAGTATGAAATAAATCTTGGACATACTGAATTTATTAGTTTTGGGACATCTAAGTAGAGATGTCTAGTAGGCAATTAGATATTATTAGCAAATGAAGTACTCAACAGCAGAGGTTGGGGTAGAGATAAAAATGTTGGATTCACCCATGAGTGAGACCATGGACATGGCTGTGACTGTTAAGGGAAAGAAGAATGACAGAAGGGCCTAAGGCTGCTTGGTGGGACATCAACATTTAATGGCCAGATACAGAATAAGCCAGGAAAAAAAAAAAAAAAAAATTGAGAGTGGTAGGAGGAAAATGAAGAACTGTCACGAACCATTAAGCAAGAGGAAAGAGCGTCTCAAGAGTAAGAAGTCACTCCCTGCAGGTTGATGTGTAGTTGGGGGGTTAGAGGGGGACATGGATTATGTGTACTACTCAGCAGGCTAGTTTTTACTCCACCTCTTTCTGGCTGACTTGACACAAGCAACAACCCAACAGAAAACCAATATTTTTGAGAATGGCTGCAAGTTTTTTTTTTTTTTTTGCTGTCTTTTGAGGTAAGAAATCAAGGCTGAGCTCTTCTTTCTCCTAATTCTCAGAAGGAGGAAGGCAGATATGAGAACACTGATTGGGTCTGAGTGTACTGGGCAGCATCACTGTTAAAAGGTCAGTACACAGATGCGAGCTCACTTGTCTGCTTCTTTCATGTGACTGAAGTGGTTAAGAAGGTTGTCACTCCCCCTTGCACCCCCCTCACCACCACAGTAAGGGAGAGACAGGGCCAAACCTACAGCTTGGGTAGAAGAGGCCAGGGCAGGTGTCCAAGGCCAGATCAGCAGTCAGCCAGGGCAAATGGGCTCACTTTGGTTACATGACCTCAAGCAACTGACAGAAAGGAGTGAAATGTGGGGAAGATCTCAGTGTGTTTGAGAACTGAGAAGATGAAAAGGGTTCATCTCATGGCCTGCTTTAGTTTGAAACAATTTAAGCTTAACTAGATTCCAAAAAAACAGCATTTCCACCTGAACCAGCTGGGTTCATTCCAGTCTTCTACCCTGGAGTTTGGTGCCCAAGTCCTAGTTAAGAATAAAACGTAGAGTCCTTTTGTTGTCCATTTGTCAGTGCAAATATTTAATATAAATATTTCTCCCAGGGACCCTATAGACTTGAAAATAGTGGCTATAGATTGCAGACAATTTTGATATTCCAGGGATCTCTGACCAGAATAATAAGAAATTACCGTAATTTCTCAATTTCTAGCACCACACAAATTGCATCTCACACACACAGACACATACACACACAGGGGCGGGTTTACCTACTTCTCAGAAAATTGCACAGATTCAACAAGAAAGAATAAATAGTAATTAATGTGTTCCTTAATGGCTGGTGAATAATAATAAAATGTTAACTAAAACAAAAACAACTTTTATTTTTAAACCCACTATCACCCCTCACCAAATATTTAAGCGATAAAGTCTAAACTGACAGAACAGCAAATTAGTACAGTCCTTTGGGAGGGAAATGTGGTGATACATAGTAGGAAGCTATCCTGTTATTTGTTGCTTTTATTTTTAAATGACAGAAAGAAACAAAATTAAAAAAGGCTATGTTTCATAAATCACAATACATTCTTACAATATATACTATGTAAACACTTTAAAAATGAGATGCTTGTGTGAGAACTAACTTTGAAGGAGGCACAAGGTATTTACAAATTATTCTATTGAATGATAGCTAGCATTTGTGCAACACCTATGTACTAGGGCTGTGCTGACTGCTTGTACACTTGCTGTTTAATTTTACAATAACCTTACAAGGCAGGTGGCATACTAACGTCATTTAACAAATAAAATGGAAGTGGAGGCTTAAGTTTATTATCTAGTATCACTGAGGGAGGACACAGCACAATTAGGATCTAAAACCACGAAACCTTGATTTCAGAACCTACACTTCCACTCACTGTGCCAGTGTGTCATAAAGTATACATACTTTTGAAAAACTCATTTATTTAATATGGATCAATGTTATATTTCTTTAATATACAGCAATGTACATAATATCAAGGTTATGTATTTATCTAATATAGATCAAGAGTTCACAGCTCTTATCACTAAGGATTTCTGGGTTTCTTTAGTAAATTTTAAGAAAACTGTTATGAATTAACAGTACAGATGATACAAGCATATGGGAAAAGTAACAAGGAGGGACTCCAATGACTGAAAGTTTAGAGAACAAAACTCTTACCTTCCCGGCCAGGCATGGTGGCTCATGCGTGTAATCTCAGCACTTTGGGAGGCTGAGGCGGGCAGATCATGGGGTCAGGAGATCGAGACCATCCTGGCTAACATGGTGAAACCCCGTCTCTACTAAAAACATGTAAAATTAGCCAGGGGTGGTGGCATGCACCTGTAATCCCAGTTACTTGGGAGGCTGAGGCAGGAGAATAGCTTGAACCCGGGAGGCAGAGGTTTCAGTGAGCCAAGATTGCGCCACTGCACTTCAGCTTGGGTGACAGAGTAAGACTCTGTCTCAGAAAAAAAAAAAAAAAAACAGTGGCTCACGCCTGTAATCCCAGCACTCTGGGAGGCCAAGGTGGGTGGATCACAAGGTCAGGAGATTGAGACCATCCTGGCTAACACGGTGAAACCCCGTCTCTACTAAAAATATTAAAAATTAGCCAGGCGTGGTGGCGGACACCTGTAGTCCCAGCTACTCGGGATGCTGAGGCAGGAGAACGGCGTGAACCCGGGAGGCGGAGGTGGCAGTGAGCCGAGATTGCACCACTGCACTCCAGCCTGGGCGACAGAGTGAGACTCCATCTCAAAAAAATAAAAAAATAAAAAACTCTCACCTTCTCAAAAGGCACCTTCTTCTTTATATGCTGCAATATTGTATGACATTTTCACAACAATTGCGTATTACCTCAAAGAGGTTTTCTGAAAAAATAAAACAACCCCTCCTGAAACATTTTTCAAATAAAACAAAAGTAAAGGCACTATCTCAATGTGTACCTTCAGAAACTGGAAACATCCTTCATATCTAACAATAAGAGTTAAGTACAGGTATCAACTTGATTAAATGGTCCTTAATCATTAAATTAATGACTATAAGAAAAAGAGATCATAATATACTGCCGATTATTACAAGAACCTGAGTATACATATACCATATATCATGATAAAGACTCTTTAGACCAAAAGTAAAGGTGAAAAGAGAAATGAAAACAGGGATAGATGATATAAGGCTTTTCCCTCAACTAATTTACTCTAACACTATCTTTGTAATACATGTGTTTAGAACAAAACAATGCCACAATGAGCATCTAGGTTAAAACCGTTATCAGAGAGGCAACTCCAGAATAAACAGATACAATATGCTCCTTGATGGAAAGACCTGCTAGTGAGAACTGACTCCTTCCCATATTCGTCTATAAATTTAGCACAATTCTAATCAAAATCTCAGTGGGATTTGTCTTAGAACTCATCAAAATTATTCTAAAATTCACCAGAAACAGTAAATTCATGGCAATAGCAAAGAAAAATTTGGAAATGAGCATATTTGCCCTATCAGATATCAAACTTCTATAAAAAGCCACGGGGGAGGGGTGGTAATGGAATAAACACAGACCGACCTGTCACTGGAACAGAACTGAGAATCCAGAAAGAGGCCTTATGTATGCAGAAAAGCCTTGTGGCATTTGAAATACGAACAAGTCAATGAACTGAGACAGGCAAAAGCCTATCCATTTAGGAAAAATTTAGATCCCTACCCTTACACTAGATACAAAAGGAAATTCCATACAAACTAAAAGAGCTCAGTGTGAAAAAAATTTTTTCATATAAAAGATATGAAAATATTTTAAAGATAATCTTGGGATGGTAGAGATTTTGCTAAACCAGAAAAAAAAAAAACTATAAATATGTGAAAGATTTTCCAGTTGAATAATGAAGAATTTTTTTAAGTGAAAGATCTGACCACCTAAGTTAACACTTCTATGTAAAGACACCATAAACAAAATTAAAAGACAAATAACAAATGAAGAGAAAATGTGTAACACATATAACAAAAGATTAACCATTGTGACATCTAAAGAACTCCTATAAAGCAATAAGAAGAAAAGATAAACAACCCAGAAAGGGAAAAAATGGGCAAAGGTATGAACAGGCAATATCCAGAAGAAATGCAAAATTTTTGTCTGTACAAAAATTATGTTGTAGATTCATGTAACACCCAGTAAACTACATTCTAGGAGGTTAAAGAAGTCATGTTTTTCAGAACTAACAAATTACATATATTTACACGATATCAGAATGGGAAATGCCTGTCTGAACTTGAATCTGCAGACAAAAATTACCAAGAAAAATCATTAAAATTATCATAGACTTAAAAAAACCTTTGTACTAGCATTCATCTAAATCGATGTGAAAAATTCTAAAATTTATCCAGGCAGGAGAAGAAACACAGTTAATAAAAACATGAAAACCTCATTATCAAGCAAGGTGATTAAAAATTAAAAAATAAATTTTTTAAATGTGAAACCATTAACTCTTGCTGATGCTTGGGGAAAATGCAAATCAAAACAATAACGTGACAATTTTCATAAATCATATTGGCAAGTATCTAAAAAATGAGAATGCCCAATTTGGCAAGGGCACAGGGCACCTAATATTCTCTTCCATTACTGGTGGAATTTTTAACAACATGGGAAAATAGTGGGAATATTTTCTTTTTTTTGAGACAGTCTCACTCTGTCGCCCAGGCTGAAGTACAATGGCATGATCTCAGCTCACTGCAACTTCTGCCTCCGCAGTTCAAGCAATTCTCCTGCCTCAGCCTCCCAAGTAGCTGGGACCATCAGTGTGCATTACCATTCCCAGCTAATTTTTGTATTTTTAGTAGAGACGGGGTTTCACCACGTTGGCCAGGCTGGTCTCAAACTCCTGACCTCAGATGATCCACCTGCCTCAGCCTCCCAAAGTGCTGGGATTATGGCCACCGTGCCCTGCCGTGATATGTTAAGTGAGGAAAAGACAAATTAAACATACAGTAAGATCTAAACCATGTTCTAAAATAATAGTAACTATGATTTATGAGTACCTTTATGCCAGACACCAGGACTATTTACATGTACTGGTACACTTCATATTCACAATAATCCTATGAGTTAACACTATTACTACCCTCATTTTATGGAGGAAGAAGCTGAGACAAGAGATCAAGTGACAGAGCCAAGATTTCAACTCAGGTTGACTCTAGAGTCCCAGATCTTAACCACTGGCACAATGTATAGAAATTAATCAAACTCTTTAAACACGGTGGAATTGAGTATACTGTCTACTTTAATTCCCGATTTTGTCATAGATATTCTACTATTTTACTTCTCAAATACAACGAGTTTTTAAAAGGATCGGTAATCACAAGACAGCCAACAGTGTCCCTGAAATTCCCCTAGAGATGCTAACTACAAAATAAAACTTATGAATCATAATTCAATAGCTTTAAATATTGTAGTACAAGAACATTTTTCTAAATGAAATTTTATGTGCATCTATAACATAAGAAACAGATTAGGCTGGGTGTGGTGGCTTGCACCTGTAATCCCAGCACTTTGGGAGGCTGAGGAGGGCAGATTACGATGTCAGGAGGTCGAGACCAGCCTGGCCAACATGGTGAAACCCCATCTCTACTAAAAATACAAAAATTAGCAGGGTTTGGTGGCAGGTGCCTGTAATCCCAGCTACTCGGGAGCCTGAGGCAGGAGAATCACTTGAAGCTGGGAGGCAGAGATTGCAGTGAGCTGAGATCCCGCCACTGCACTCCAGCCTGGGTGAAAGAGTGAAACTCCATCTCAAAAAACAAACAAAAAAAAGGAATAAAGCAGTATTTTATTCTATCAATGTATTTCAAAGCTCAAACGTGGCCGGGTGTGGTGGCTCATGCCTGTAATTCCAGCACTTTGGGAGGCCAAGGTGTGGGGGGTGGATCATTTGAGGTCAGGAGTTCGAGACGAGCCTGACCAACATGGTGAAACCCCGTCTCTAGTAAAAACATACACACAAAAAAAAGCCAGGCATGGTGGCACGTGCCTGTAGTTCCAGCTACTCAGGAGGCTGAAGCAGGAAAATCACTTGAAGCTGGGAGGTGGAGGTTGCAGTGAGCCAAGATGGCACCACTGCATGCATTCCAGCCTGGGTGACAGAGTGAGACTGCATCTCCAAAAAAAAAAAAAAAAAGCTCAAATGTATAACATGTATAATGAGAACAATAAAATACCTCTGACAAACACCAACTTTAAATTATGGATGATTGGGCAGTCTTATGTCAAATTTGTTTTGATGGCATGGTATCAAGAAAAACCGGATTCACAAAGATGAATACATGATAAAGCATGTTTTACAAATGATAATATTTTGTGTGTGTTTTTTAAATAGTACATTAACGCTATCTAAGAATTTAATTACACCTATCCAGAAGTTTTAAAAGTAAAACATTTCCAAATTAATTATGTAATAGTGTTAAGGAATGAATACTTGGTAGTCGTAAACATTTTGGTAAAAAATAAAAACTTTACAATATGTACTAATCCTGATATATGCATTAGGCAGTCATGTTATTGCATAATGCAACAGTTCTAATAGTACTGAATGTGCTTATATAATGTTATATGAACAAACAAGCACTAGCCTAAAATTTCAAAATATCAACATAAAGATACAGTCTTACTAATCAATAACATTTTTATCCTTTCTAACTCTGAGGGAAAAAAAGGAAAGAAAAAATTTTAATTAAAAACTAAAATGGCATTTTAAAAGTTTCATTTCTATACACAAAGTGAGACACTCTATTCCAAGGATTGTTGTCCTAGGTGTAAGCATTATAGATAATTTACATTTTCTTCCTTTTGCTTATTTTCTCTCAAATATTCTAAATGCACTTTTTCGTGTGTGCTTTTTTACTTTTTATTTTATTTTATTTTATTTTTGAGACGGAGTTTCACTCTTGTTGCCCAGGCTGGAGTGCAATGGCGTGATCTTGGCTCACTGCAACCTCCGCCTCCTGGGTTCAAGCAACTCTCCTGCCTCAGCCTCCCGAGTAGCTGAGATTACAGGCATGCACCACCATGCCCGGCTAATTTTGTATTTTTAGTAGAGATGGGGTTTCACCATGTTGGTCAGGCTGGTCTCCAACTCCTGACCTCAGGTGATCCACCCACCTCAGCCTCCCAAAGTGCTGGGGTTACAGGCGTGAGCCACTGCACCCAGTCTATTTTATTTTATTTTCTTGAGACAGAGTTTGCTCTGTCGCTCAGGCTGGAGTGCAGTGGCATGATCTCAGCTCACTGCAACCTCTGCCTCCCAGGTTCAAGTGATTCTCCTGCCTCAGCCTCCCAGGTAGCTCAGACTACAGGCACCCACTACCATGCCCGGCTAATTTTTGTATTTTTAGTAGAGATGGGGTTTCACCATGTTGGCCAGGCTGGTCTTGAACTCCTGACCTCACGTGATACATCCGCCTCAGCCTCCCAAAGTGCTGGGATTACAGGCACGAGCCACCGTGCCTGGCCAACTTTTTATTTTAAAATTACTATAATTATAAATCACAGGAATTTACAAAAAAGTACACAGGGAGGTCCCAAGTACCCTCGCCCAAATTCCTCCAATCCTGAGTTTATTCAGGTTTCACCAGTTTTGTATGCAAATGGGACTTGAGTACGCTAGGATTTATATGCAGTATGTGTGTGTGTGGTTGTATGAAGTTTTTATCACATTTGCAGCTTTATATAATCACACCTGAGACACAGAACTGTTCCATCCCTACACAGCTCCCTCATGCTACCACTTTATAACCAAACCACCCCTCACCTCCCATTCCTAACTCCTAGCAACCACTAAATCTGTTCTCCATCTCTGCAGGTTTGTTATTTCAATAATGTTACATAAATGCAATCATACAGTATATAACCTTCTAGGGTTCTCACTTGTTTTCACTCAGTATAACTCTCTTGAGATAACCTGGCAGTACAAATCAGTTGTCTCTAATATATTAAAATTTAGCATGAGATGCATTTGACTGTGTATAAACATTTATAATATTTTAAAGTTAAAACATTAAAATGTGAATCAAAGGTGTATGAAATCCCTGTTTCATTGACAGAGAACAGGGATTCTGAGATACAAATTTTGAAAACTGGGAATCTAATACAAGCCTAGTACAATGTAGTACAGGTTGGGTATTCCTTATCTGAAACACTTTGGAGGCGAAATACTTTGGATTTGGGATTTTTTCAGATTTGGGAATATGTGCATTATATACCGGGTTGAGCATCCCAAATCTGAAAGTCCAAAATCTGAAATGGTTCAAAATCCAAAACTTTGAGTGCCAATATGACACTCAACGGAAATGCTCACAGGGGCATTTCAGATTTTGGATTTTTGGATTAGGGATCCTCAACCAGTACAATAACTTTATAGAAGAAAAGCCCAAGACTCAGTGCTATGTCTTATCTGTGTTTACAAGAGTACATGGTTTACAAGAACGCCTGGTTTTGCACTTGTTATGGGCAAGATCTAGATTCTGGTTCTTTCCCAACCCAGTTGAGTATGTTACATTCAAATATGACCACTTGCTATTCTTCTCAAATGACCACAGTTTGCTACCCTTTCAAGTTCTTCCTAATGATTGAGGAAATGAACTCCTCTTAAATTTCCAGATCTGTGTGGCGCTTTAGCTAGCACCACACCTCAGGTCCAATTCTCCTGTCTTTATATGCAGCAGGTTCACAGGACAAAGCCTCCCTCAGAAAAAGCTACCCCAATCTAGGACAAAAACAAACTCTTTTCCTTCCCCCTCCCTCCATGTGCCCAGAACCCCTTTCTCCTTCCTCCCTAGGCTAACCTGCTAAGTCTTCCGGATAGCCCACTACACTATCTGATAGCTAACTGGGTGTGACAAACCACATCCTCACACCTTAGAAGGCAAAACACTCCAGGAACTTACTTCTGGAATACCAATACCTTCACAGTAATTTCCCTGCCTTTCCAAAGAGTGCTCTAAACAGGTAAAAGCTATAATACAAACTCTATATATTTTTGTCACAGATACAGAAACTGGCATCATCGTTTGCATATTTTAAAAATCTGGTTGATATGGTTATCACTCTATCAATATTAGATCTAAATGGAATTTAAAGTAGTGGTAAAAGGCTGGGCGTGGTGGCTCACACCTGTAATCTCAGCACTTTGGGAGGCCAAGTGGGAAGACTGCTTGAGGCCAGGAGTTTGAGACCCACTCAGGCAACAAAGTGAGACCTGGTCACTACGAAAAATAGAAAAAATTAGCTAGGCATGGTGGGGTGCGCAATTGTAGACCCAGCTACTCAGGAAGCTGAGGTGGGAGGATCATTTGACCTAGGGAGGTTGAGGCTGCAGTGAGCCATGATTGCACCACTGCACTCAGCCTGGGGAGACAGAGTGAGACAATGTCTCAAAAAATTAAAGAGGAAGGAAGGAAAAGAAAGAGAGAAAAGAAAGGAAAGGAAAGGAAGAAGGAGGGTGGGAGGGAAAGGAAGAAAGGAAGACAGAAAGAGTAGTGGTAAAGAGCTTGGACTCTTGAGCCAGACTGTGTGGGTTAGAATTAGGCCTCTGCCACTGTACTACCTGGATCAAATGTTAGTCTGAGTGGCTCAGTTTTCCCATCTGTAAAATGGTGATAAAAGCTACCTGCCTCATGGGACTCTTGAGAGACTTCAATAATGTATGCAAAACATTTAGAACACTGCCTAGCACATAGTGAGCATTATCTGTAAGTATTAACATTTATCTCTACTACAGTCCAGATTCACTTCCTTGTGATATTTCTCTATTCCTCTTGGACTCTTTTCAGTTCAACCTGCTTCTGAAATTTCCATACCAAGAAACAATGATAATGTTAAGAATTTTATTTCTGAAATTTATCTTGGTTAGTCAAAACTACTAGAACAAATTCTCTTTTACGTACTAGCAGTTATTAACATTTCACTAAATATGAACATAAGCATTTAAAGTATGGGAGCAATGGAACAAATGCCAAGCAAAAAGCAGGCTATCAATAAGGACGCATACACGATACACCCATGTTAAAAAAAGGGAGGAATCATATGGTCACATGGATGTTTGTCTATGTGTCAAACGGCTCTGAAAAGTTTCACAGCGGTCTACTGAGAGGGAGAACTGTCTGTTTGGTGGAAGGGATATGAAGGAGACTTTTCACTGTACATGCTTTGTTATCTTTCAAATCCGAAGCAGCGAATGCATTACCTAGACAAGAATTTAATTTTTTTTTTTTTTGAGACAGAGTCTTACTCTGTCACCTAGGCCGGAGTGCAGTGGCACGATCTCGGCTCACCGCAACCTCCACCTCCTGGGTTCAAGTGATTCTCCTGCCTCAGCCCCTCTCAAGTAGCTGGGACTACAGGCGTGTGCCACCATGTCTGGCTAATTTTTTTTGTATTTTTAGTAGAGACGGGGTTTCACCATGTTAGCCAGGATGGTCTTGATCTCCCGACCTCATGATCCGCCCACCTCGGCCTCCCAAAGTGCTGAGATTACAGGTGTGAGCCACTGTGTCCAGCCAAGAATTTAATTTTTAAAATGGGGGTGCAAAGGGGACTTTAAATAAGTACTCTGGAAGCCAGGTGTCAAGTCTCAATTTGCTACTACCTGTGCTAACTTGGGCAAGTCACTTAACCTCTGAGTCTCAGACAAAGCGAGGAGCAGTAAATACTTCTAGGTTCTTTTTTTTTTTTTTTTAAAGACAGAGTTTCCCTCTTGTTGCCCAGGCAGGAGGGCAGTGGCACAATCTCGGCTTACTGCTACCTCCACCTCCCGGGTTCCAGCGATTCTCCTGCCTCAGCCTCCCGAGTAGCTGGAATTACAGGTGCCCACCACCATGCCCGGCTAATTTTTTGTATTTTTAGTAGACAGAGGGTTTCACCATATTGGCCAGGCTGGTCTTGAACTCCTGAACTCAGGTGATCCACCCACCTCAGCCTCCCAAAGTGCTGGGATTACAGGCGTGAACCACTATGCCCAGCCCTAGGTTCTATTCTAATTTTAAAAGTTTTATTATCTCAATGGGATAGTAAATAGATGGTACTTTTTTTTTAAGATATGGGAGAGGTAGTAATCCGACATTTTGTAAAATAAGGCAACTTTTTTATGGACTTGATTTTCAAATGCAGTGGACCCTTGAACAACACGGGTTTAAGCTGCGTGAGCTCACTTATACGTGGATCTTTTTCAACCAAATACAGACCGAAACCTGCATATATGGAGGCCCAAATTTTCACATTCAGGTTCTGCAGGGCCCACAGTGTGGACTTGAGTATGCCAGGATTTCAGTAAAAACAGGGGTCCTGGAACCAATCCCCTATGGTATATGTTCTTTACATATACCATAGGATAACTACAGTTTTAAGAAACGTAGATTTGTCAAGCCTATTAACCTTTCCAGATCATTTGTACTATTCTTACATAGAAACCCTTCTTAGAGGGGGTCTTATATATAGAAAATACCTACATAGAATATTCTGCATATTATAGCCGGACGCGGTGGCTGATGCCTATAATCTCAGCACTTTCGGAGGCTGAGGCAGGCAGATCACCTGAGGTCAGGAGTTCAAGACCAGCCTGGCCAACATGGCAAGACCCTGTCTCTACTAAAAATACAAAAATTAGCTGGGCATGGTGGTGGGCGCCTGTAATCCCAGCTACTTGGGAGGCTGAGGTAGGAGAATCACTTGAACCCGGAAGGTGGAGGCTGCAGTGAGCTGAGATCATGCCACTGCACTCCAGTCCTGGTGACAGAGCAGTGAGACTCCATATCTAAAAAGAAAAAAAAAAAAAGAATATTCTGCATATTAGTTTCTCTTCCACAACTTCAAAATTGTTTTAAATGAACACATCTTTATACTATGCTATGAAGTCAGCAATAAACTACATTAAAACAATTAATGTTTGAAGATATAAACAAGTATGTACAAGAAACTTAACTTAAAGGCATTTATTATCAAACACTGGAAAAAAAAGAACATCTCCAATCAATGGTAACGGCTATAACTGAGAACAGGCTTTATTTCAGGAACATACATGTATCACTTTTTATCATAACACTAATCTGGCAAAGTAGGTTTTTTTGTTTTTCTTTTTTTGAGACAGGCTGGAGTGCAGTGGCACCATCATGGCTCACTGCAGACCTCTGCCTCTCAGGCTCAAGTGATCCTCACACCTCAGCCTCCCAAGAAGCTGGAAATACAGGCATGCGCCACCATGCCCGGTTAACGTTTGTATTTTTTGTAAAGACACGGTTTTGCCCTGTTGCCCAGGCTGGTCTGAAACTCCTGAGCTCAAGAGGTCTGCCAGGTGTCAGCATCCCAAAGTGCTGGGATTACAGGTGTGAGCCACTGCACCAGGCCCTAAGCAGGTGTTAAAAGCTCTATTTAACATAAGAAACTGAGGCACCATGAAGATAAGGCCACAAGCCTAAGAACTGGGAGAGGTGGTAGCCCACCCAGATCCCTTAGATTTGAGCTCAGTGTACCAAACCAAGGGGGCAGGGACTCCTAACTGAATGTTAGCTGGCAGGCTGGTGCAGGTTTGCAGCAGAGTTTTCACCGATTTATGGGAAAATGGGAAAAAGTAAGGACACGAAAGTAAACTTTTTTTTTTTTTTTGAGACAGAGTCTCGTTCTGTCACACAGGCTGGAGTGCAATGGCGCTATCTCGGCTTACTGCAACCTCCACATCCCAGGTTCAAGTGATTCTCCTGCCTCAGCCTCCCGAGTAGCTGGGATTACAGGTGCATGCTACCATGCCCAGCTCATTTTGTGTTTTTAGTAGAGACGGGGTTTCAGCATGTTGGCCAGGCTGGTCTGAAAGTAAACTTTTCCATATAGCTAAATGATTACATTTAAAAATCTTCTATTCTGAGAGATTCTGTTCTTTCAAATTGTTTGAATGGAAATATCCTTTTGTTAAATGAAATGATGATGACAGGAGATAGTGGTGTGTTATTGTTTTTATTGGCTGTACCTGGTAGAATTGAAAAATCAGCATTTCTATTGTAGCCTACTAATTTCAGTGAAATATTTCTTTAGAAATATAAAATCTGGAACTTTCCATCATTATGCCTCCCCAAAATAATAGAGGACTTTACACACAGATAACACCTGCCTCTCAAGATTCTCTCATTAATCTCTACCTTATTGTGTTTGGATTAAGACATTTAGGGCTTGTGAAATGAGAATAAAGTGAGTTTGAGCAATCCAAAACCACGTGCTGACTCTGGATCCTGGAAGATGACTTTCTTCAGAATCTTTATCTGTTAACTTTCCTCTGGACTTAAACTTTCTTTTCCTAAAAGAGTCACATATTTGAGTACTACTGCTACACGGCAATCACTACTCAAAAGAAACTAACTTGAGGTGTCCAATAATCAGCTTTCATTTAAAGTCTCTTTCAGGCTAGGCACGGTGGCTCACATCTGTAATCCCAGCACTTTGGGATGCCGAGGAGGGCGGATCACGAGGTCAGGAGATTGAGACCATCCTGGCTAACATGGTGAAACCCCGTCTCTACCAAAAATAGAAAAAATTAGCCGGGCGTTGTGGTGGGCACCTGTAGTCCCAGCTACTCAGGAGGCTGAGGCAGGAGAATGGAGTGAACCCGGGAGCTGGAGGTTGCAGTGAGTCGACATCGCGCCACTGCACTCCAGCCTGGGCGACAGAGCAAGACTCTGTCTCAAAAAAAAAAAAAGAAAAGTATCCTTCAGCTTGACAAAATAAAAACTTTCAATGATGTTCTGTCTACGCACTTCCAAAAGAAAATGAGTCTATATATGTACATATATGTGATTATATATGTATATATACATGTGTGATTTTGATCAGCCTGCTTATAAACTACCTGCAAAACAAGTTGATTTGTAAATTCATTTATTAAATGAGTAGTTTATAAGCTACTTGATTTTTCAAGTAGTTATAAACAGGCTGATCAAATTGAACAAATTTCTTAATTTCACTGTATACATGGCAAATAAGTTATCTACTCTTCTTATTAGCAAATCTTATTTTTACCTACCCTCCTTTGGCAAGCATCTAAGTTAAACTATTTTATGTCCACAGCTACACAATTAAACATCACTTTCAGTCACAACATATTAAATTCACATTTAAAACTATAAAGAGATCCAGTTACCTTTAGTCTTACATGTACTTATACATATTTTTAATATACTACTTGATGTTTTATGCACAAACACGCAGCTCTAGCAGGATATAACTATGAGAATATTTAGAGTGTATGCTAAATACACTTTTTTAAAGAAAAATCAATTTTTTAAATTATTTATTTTTATTTATTTATTTATTTATTTGAGATGGAGTCTCATTCTGTTGCCCAGGCTGGGGTGCCATGGTGTGGTCTTGGCTCACTGCAACCTCTGCCTCCCAGGTTCAAGCAATTCTCCTGCCTCAGCCTCCCAAGTAGCTGGGACTATAGGCACATGCCACCACACCCAGCTAATTTTTGTATTTTTGGTAGAGACAGGGTTTCACCATGTTGGTCAGGATGGTCTTGAACTCCTGACCTCATGATCCACCCGCCTCAGCCTCCCAAAGTGCTGGGATTACAGGCGTGAGCCACTGTGCCCGGCCAAGTCAATTTTAAGCACTTAAGCAGGCCAGGCGCGGTGGCTCATGCTTGATTCCCAGCACTTTGGGAGGCAGAGGTGGGTGGATAACCTGAGGTCAGGAGTTCGAGACCAGCCTGACCAATATGGTGAAACCCCATCTCTACTAAAAATACAAAAATTAGCCAGGCATGATGGCGGATGTCTGCAATCCCAGCTACTCGGGAGGCTGAGGCAGGAGAATCACTTGAACCTGGGAGGCGGGGGTTGCAGTGAGCCGAGATCATGCCATTGCACTCCAGCCTGGGTGACAAGAACAAGACTCCGTCTCAAAAAAAAAAAAAAAGAACTTAAGCATACAGTAAGTACTCTTTCCATGCCCCAATATTAAAAGGTCCATTTATTATAGACTACTTGTTTCAAAAAAAAAAAAATCTAAAATTAGTAATAATTCTGCTTAAATTCCATATTAAACTAGGACCAAAAGTCTAATTTTTAGTTCTTCTTGTTTCTTAAAATACTTGAAATGTGCTGCTGCATAATGTTTTCCTTAAATATTTATTCATTCAACTAACTTTGGGTGGAAGGTACTTGTAAGTTTAAAAGTCCTTTCTGAAAGTGGAAATAACATAACAATGTTTGCATAAAAGACACTCAATGGTTCTCAAAGCGTATCTGACAGTCTAATCAGCCTATTAACTTTGTTCTGAATAACCAACAACAAATGTGAGCTTTTTGTCACATCTATGTATTTTCCCCTGTAAACTGATACCTACATTTTAAATGCATTTTTAAAATGTTCCATTTGGCCCTATGATAATTATTTCCCCTCTAAAAAGCGACAGGATTTTGGTTTAAGAGCAAATGAGACAGAGTATCTGGTCCATGAAAAAGGCTAAGTGGAAAGTTCAGTTCCCTGAAGTTTGTAACCAATAACAAGAGAAACTCCAATGCTACCTTGTTCATGTAATCAACAATATATGAGTTGAAATAAACTAGTGAGCTATACATTTCTGATATATACCAATTTACCAATCAACAGGAGGGGAAGAAATCGCTCAAATGTGACTACTGTTAACAAACATCTAAATATCAGACATAGTCTCTATTAAAATCGTAACCTATCCATTTTGAAATCATTCCTTCGACTTTTGTTATGTTTTTAATCGCCCCATTAAAAAAAAAGCAGCCACTTTTAAAACGTAAATTCCCCCCTTTTTCAAAGTAACTTGCCTAGGAAAATGTAATGCATTAAAATAAAACATAACAGACAAACCAATTACAACATTAAAGAAAAAACTAAAATGAGTAACACAAACCAATCGCTCCAGTTTAGCAAAGGTTGTCTTTTTAATCTGTTGTGGGTATCCTATTATACTAATAGGCAACAACGTTTAAAAGTCATCCCAATGCCTAAAACACCACCATATACATAACATACTTGTCCTTTACTCCAATGAAGCTGAAACTAGACCCAAACTCGGACCATTTCCTTCTCCTGGCACACTGAAACATACGAGAGGGAATCCAAGAAATCAGATATGTTAAGTGCTGGTATCTTCTTCCACAGTAGGGTCAAATTCGTGTTTGCCAGCAAATGTCACCGTCCCAGTAAGTCTGCAAATTCTCACTAGCGCTGGAGTACAAAGAGGCCTGACCACGGAAACACCTGTCCTAGCACCAGGAAGACAGTGGGAAAGGCAACCCCGTCTCCGCGCCGGCCCCAAAGCCTCGGCTGCAGCGATCGGGGGAACAAGAGGCCCGCTGCCGCTGGTCTCACGGGTGCGGCGGACAAGGTCCCACACCCCCGGCCCGCCTCCCGAGAACCAGGAAACCTGTCAAGCCAGCCTGCACCCACCCTCCGCAGCCCCCTCGCGCTCCTGCCCAGCCCGGCCCCGGCCCGCCCGACCGCTCCGCGTCCGCCCGGACCTCCCGGCTGCACTCTGCCACCTCATCCCTCCCCGGCTGCCTCGCGGCCCCGCCACCTCCGCCCCGCGGCCTGGGCTCATGCCGCCCCCCGGGCAGGAGCGCCCCGCCGCCACCCCCCACCCGGCCCCGACCCGACCCCGTAAGTTCCCCACCGGCCCGGTCCCCGCCGCCCCCAGGCCTGAGCTCCCGCCGCGCGCTCCCCACCCCGAGACTCCGCCCTTGCCCCGCTCGGCCGCTCCCGGCCCACTCCCCAAAGCCGGCTACCTGGAGGTAAGGGCGACGGAGCACTTCACCCAGGGCCCCAGGTCGCAGAGGGCCCGGTGCTCGGGGTCCCGCTCCTTCTGCCTCTCCACATGGTAGGCGTAGATGGACAGCAGGATTCCGGCAGCGCACACTGCATACCTGCCACCCGCTCCCACCGCGGCACCGACACTCTCAGCAGGACGGGCGCCGCCATCTTGCCGCCGCCATCTTGCCGCCGCCATCTTGCCGCCGCCATCTTGCCGCCGCCATCTTGCCGCCGCCATCTTGCCGCCGCCATCTTGCCGCCGCCATCTTGCCGCCGCCATCTTGCCGCCGCCATCTTGCCGCCGCCATCTTGCCGCCGCCATCTTGCCGCCGCCATCTTGCCGCCGCCGCCCGTCGGGACCCGACCCAGCCGCCGCGGCCGCCGCCGCCGCCGCACCCCATTGGCTCGGTCGCCTGCTCCGGGCCCCGCCCCCACAGGCGCGCGGCCCAACCGCCCCGAAAGGAGTGAGCTGGACGGGGCGGGGAAGGCGCGGGCGGGCGCGGAGGGTGGGGGTGGAGTGCGCAACCGCCGGGGAGGCCGGATCTGCGGGCGGAGACTGAGGCGACGCGCGCGAGGGGTGGAGCCCGGGGGAGAAAGGGGTGGGGCAGGGGCGGGCCAGGGTAGGGGCGGGGCCGAGCGCACCAGTGCGGGAGGGACTCAGAGGAGCGGTGCAACTAGCACCTTGCAAGGATGCCACTGTGGGTGACTGGGTGAACCCTCGGCCCCTCCCTCTGGGGATGGCAATCAATTGCCGTCCTTTTTCCTTTTTTCGTTGTATTTTTCTGACCCGATCCAAATCAACCCTGGCCAGTGCTTGGAGCTCCAGAGACACACACCTATGACCTGATCTTCCCACCACCACCTCCGGGGACTCTCTGTTCGACCTGTGCAAAACGTTTTTTTTTGATGTGCAAAACTATGTTTTAAATTTAAAAACTATTTTTAAAAAATGATTCATGGACCGGGCACAGTGGCTCACGCCAAATCCCAACACTTTGGGAGGCCGAGGCAGGTGGATCACTTGAGGTCAGGAGTTCAAGACCAGCCTGGCCTACATGGTGTAACCTCGTCTCTACTAAAAATACAAAAAACAAACCAAAAAAAATTAGCCCAGTGTCGTGGTAGGCGCCTCTAATCCCAGCTACTCGGGAGACTGAGGCATGAGAATTGCTGGAACCCGGGAGGTGGAGGTTGCAGTGAGCCAAGATCGTGCCACTGCACTCCAGCCTGGGCGATAGAGTAAGAGTCTCAGAAAAAAAAAAAAAAAAGATTTACGAATGCCTTGCTTCTCCGTAAGCTGAATTTGAAGTTGCTTACCATAACTCATATAATATAGAAAAATAAAGATGAGCTAATACAATCAGGATAAAGAAAAAGAAAAGTCAGAATAAAACGAAAGGCCAGGAATAAGAACACAGATAAGCAGGCCATAGGGGCTTACATAGTTATTAAAATTGCATCATAAATTTGGCTCTGAGCTTCCTGGTGGCAAACACTAAAAGGAAAACAGATGTATGTGCTTTTTCTCACTGTCTTTAAGAAGAAACACAGTGTTCTTGGAGATTTTCAGTGTTTCCCTGGTTGCAGCTTTAAGTTTTTCAGGGGCTTTATATAGTGATTTTGAGTAATAAGCAATATCCTTGTATTCGTTATCTATTCTTGGGTAAAAGTCACCCCAAATTTAGCAGTTAATAAACAATAAACTTTTTTTTCCCTCACAGTTTCCATGGGCTACGAATCTGGGTGAGGTTACCTGTGTCCTCTGGCTCAGGCTCTCAAGAGGATACAATCAAGCTGTCAGCCAGGGCTGCAGCTCTCTCAAGGCTTCAGAATCCTCTTTCAAACTCACTTCCACTGCTGCTGGCAGGCCTGAGGTCCTCTCTGGCTGTTGGCTGGAGACATCATTTCCTGTCCACTTCCACCTCTTGGTAAGAAGCAGCAGGCTTACCCCAGGGAGAGGGAGGAGAAAGAGGAAGAGACAGAAAAAGAAAATGAGAGTGAGATCACAGTCCTTTTTTGAAACCTAATCCCAGAAGTGACATCCCATCACTTTTACGTAGTCTATTGCTACTTAGAAAATAGTCTCTAGGTCCAGCCAGTCATGGTGGCTCACACCTGTAATCCCAGAATTTTGGGAGGCCGAGGTGGGTAGAGCACCTGAGGTCAGGAGTTCGAGACCAGCTGACCAACATGGTGAAACCCCGTCTCTACTAAAAATACCACAATTAGCCGGATGCGGTGGCACATGCCTGTAAACTCAGCTACTTGGGAAGCCGAGGCATGAGAATCACTTGAACCTGGGAGGTGGAGGTTGCAGTGAGCCGAGCTCACACCATTGCACTCCAGCCTGGCTTACAAGGAGAAACTCCATCTCAAAAAAAGAAGAAAAAAAAGAAAGAAAGAAAGAAAAAGAAAATAGTTCCTAGGTCCAGCCCATGCTCAGAGGGAGAGGATTACACAGGACATGAATATGAGGAAGCTATCTACCACAGTCCTCAAAAACATCTTCGCTCTGCCCGGGTGGGGTGGCTCACAACATTTTGAGAGGCTGAGGCAGGAGGATTGCTTGAGGCCAGCAGTTCAAGACCAGCCTGAGCAACATAGGGAGCCCTGGTCTCTGCAAAAATATATACAAAATTAGCAAGGTGTGGTGCATGCCTGTTGTTCCAGCTACTTGAGAGGCTGAAGGGGGAGGACTGATTGAGCCCAGAGGGCTTGGGGCAGGGGTGTGGACTGAGGCTGCAATGAGCCAACATTGCCTCACTGCACTCCAGCCTGGATGACAGAGTGACACACTGATTAAGAAACAAAAACAAAAAACAAAAACCTCACTCTACATCCCTAATGATTTTAATAAATCTAAGTGGACTCCTGCATCTTCCCTTCTTATAGATTCCTCTACTCAGTTGATGAGATCTCTTGATCATCTGGCTTCTTTCATCAGTAGGTCTGGGAGGTTTACCCATGCTATTGCAAATAGTGATTGTTATTTTTCATTACTGTATAATAGTCCATTATAGTAGATATCCACAATTTTATTTGTCCATTCTACTACAGATGGACATCTGGCCCATTTTTAGCTATCATGAATTAAATTGCTAACAACATTCTATAAATGACCTTTGATGCCTCATAAGCCCTCACTTATTTTTATTTTTTAATTTGAGACAGAGTTTTGCTCTTGTTGCCCAGGCTGGAGGGCAATGATGTAATCTCGACTGACTGCAACCTCCACCTCCCATGTTCAAGTGATTCTCCTGCTTCAGCCTCCCAAGTAGCTGGGATTACAGGCATGTGCCACAATGCCTGGCTTTTTTTTTTTTTTCTTCTGTACTTAGTAGAGATGGGGTTTCACCATATTGGTCAGGCTGGTCTCGAACTCCTGACCTCAGGTGATCCACCCGCTTTGGCCTTGGGATTACAGGTGTGAGCCACCATGTCTGGCCCCCATATATATATTTTGAATGAATGAATGGACACTCAAAAAATGTTAGCTACTAGTATTTTTGCAGAAACAATAAGCCCACAGCAAATATCTTTTCCCAAATAAAAAGGAAGTCCTCACCACAGAGATTAATTATTTTACCACTCCAGAAAAAAAAAACAAAAGCTTTTAAAAGAGTGTTTTGAGGCAGAGCACAGTGGCTCACGCTTGTAATCCCAATGCTTTGGGAGGCCAATGTGGGAGAATGGCTTGAGGCCAGGAGTTATCAACCAGCCTGGGCAACATAGCAAGACCCCATCTCTACAAAAAATAAAAATACAACATTAGCCAAGCGTGGGGGCACACACTGTAGCCCTAACTATTCAGGAGGCCGAGGCGGAAGGATTGCTTGAGCCCAGGAGTTCAAGGCTACAGTGAGCTAAGATCACGCCACTGCACTCCAGCCTGGGTGACAGAGAAAGACCCTGTCTCTAAAAAAAAAAAA
Organism: Pan paniscus; assembly: GCF_029289425.2. Lineage (NCBI taxonomy): Eukaryota > Metazoa > Chordata > Mammalia > Primates > Hominidae > Pan > Pan paniscus. The sequence continues at coordinate 80,157,507 of NC_073255.2, read as the reverse complement.
AAAAGAATGAAATCTTGTTTTGCCCTCTGTTATCTGAAGTCCTTCTGCTTTCCTGAGGATGTCAGCATCCATGTGGATGAGCATGCAATTCACCTGACTCATCATCCCACGTCTTTCTCAGCTCTGATGACCTTTGCTTCCACTCCTCAAAGCCGCCACAGGAATGGCTCTTGTGATCCTTTTGGATGGCTAGATTTCTGAAATCTTAAACTCTGACATACTTTCTACTTGCCCTCTGTGGCAAATTCTATATTCCAAGGTGGCTGCAACAAGTTCTGCCATCCCGTGTGCTTTTTAAATGTTTTCATTTATTTATTTTTATTTATTTATTTATTTATTTATTTTTTATTGATCATTCTTGGGTGTTTCTCGCAGAGGGGAATTTGGCAGTGTCATAGGACAATCGTGGAGGGAAGGTCAGCAGATAAACAAGTGAACAAAGGTCTCTGGTTTTCCTAGGCAGAGGACCCTGCGGCCTTCCGCAGTGTTTGTGTCCCTGGGTACTTGAGATTAGGGAGTGGTGATGACTCTTAACGAGCATGCTGCCTTCAAGCATCTGTTTAACAAAGCACATCTTGCACCGCCCTTAACCCATTTAACCCTGAGTGGACACAGCACATGTTTCAGAGAGCACTGGGTTGGGGGTAAGGTCATAGATCAACAGCATCCCAAGGCAGAAGAATTTTTCTTAGTACAGAACAAAATGGAGTCTCCTATGTCTACTTCTTTCTACACAGACACAGCAACAATCTGATTTCTCTATCTTTTCCCCACATTTCCCCCTTTTCTATTCGACAAAACCGCCATCGTAATCATGGCCCGTTCTCAATGAGCTGTTGGGTACACCTCCCAGACGGGGTGGCAGCTGGGCAGAGGGGCTCCTCACTTCCCAGAAGGGGCGGCCGGGCAGAGGGGCCCCCCACCTCCCGGACGGGGTGGCAGCCGGGTGGGGGCTGCCCCCCACCTCCCTCCCGGACGGGGCGGCTGCCGGGCGGAGGGGCTCCTCACTTCTCAGACGGGGCGGCTGCCGCGTGGAGGGGCTCCTCACTTCTCAGACGGGGTGGCCGGACAGAAACGCTCCTCACCTCCCAGACGGGGTCATGGCTGGGCAGAGGCGCTCCTCACATCCCAGACGGGGTGGTGGGGCAGAGGCGCTCCCCACATCTCAGATGATGGGCGGCCAGGCAGAGACGCTCCTCACTTCCTACACGGGATGGCAGCCGGGAAGAGGCGCTCCTCACTTCCCAGACTGGGCAGCCGGGCAGAGGGGCTCCTCACATCCCAGACAATGGGCAGCCAGGCAGAGACGCTCCTCACTTCCCAGACGGGGTGGCGGCCGGGCAGAGGCTGCAATCTTGGCACTTTGGGAGGCCAAGGCAGGCGGCTGGGAGGTGGAGGTTGTAGTGAGCGGAGATCGCGCCACTGCACTCCAGCCTGGGCAACATTGAGCACTGAGTGAACAAGACTCCGTCTGCAATCCCGGCACCTTGGGAGGCCGAGGCTGTCAGATCACTCACGGTTAGGAGCTGGAGACCAGCCCGGCCAACACAGCGAAACCCCGTCTCCACAAAAAAATACGAAAACCAGTCAGGGGTGGCAGCGCGCGCCTGCAATCGCAGGCACTCGGCAGGCTGAGGCAGGAGAATCAGGCAGTGAGGTTGCAGTGAGTGGAGATGGCAGCAGTACAGTCCAGCTTTGGCTCGGCATCAGAGGGAGACCGTGGAAAGAGAGGGAGAGGGAGACCGTGGGGAGAGGGAGAGGGAGAGGGCTATTTTTATTTTTATAAAATTTTTTTTAGCTCTGTCACACAGGCTGGAGTGCAGTGGTGTGATCTTGACTCACTGCAACCTCCATCAGCCAGGTTGAAGAGATTCTCCTGCCTCAGCCTTTGAGTAGCTGAGACTACAGGTGCCTGCCACCATGCCTGGCTAATTTTTGTATTTTTAGTAAAGACAGGTTTTCATCATGTTGGCCAGGCTGGTCTTGATCTCCTGACCTCAAGTGATCTGCCCGCCTCGGCCTCCCAAAGTGCTGGGATTACAGGTGTGAGCCACCACACTTGACAACTTACTCTTGAAGTAAAAGAAATACATTCAAAACCAAGGAAGAACATTGACTGATTGATACTCTGTATGAGACTTCACAACTGGACCAGGGGCAAATATTGTGGAGTGCTATATGCATATATTGTGGAGTGCTGAGGTCTGGGCTTTGTGTGTAGCCATGATTCAAATAGTGAACACTGTACTCAATAGGAAATTTTCACCCCTCACCCTCCTCCCATCCTCCCATCTTTTGGAGCCTCCAATATCTATTGCTCCCCATGGGTACCTATTGTTTAACTCCCATGCGTGAGAACATTCAGTATTTGACTTTGTTTCTGAATTATTTCACTGAGGAGAATGGCCTCCAGTTCTATCCACAGTGATGCAAAAGACATGATTTCATTCTTTATGTGGCTAGGTCATGTTCCGTGGTGTACATGTACCATATTTTCTTTATCCAATCATCTGTTGATGGACACTTAAGTTGATTCCATATCTTTGCTACCATGAATAGTGCTGTGATAAACGTATGAGTACAGGTACTTTTTGATATATTGATTTCTTTCCCTTTGGGTAGATACCTAGTAGTGAGATTGCTGGTTGGATTGCAGTTCTATTTTTAGTTTTTTGAGAAATCTCCCTACTGTTTTCTGTAATGGTTGTACTAATTTACATTCCCACCATTGGTGTATAAGTGTTCCTTTTTTCTCTGAACCCTCACCAACATCTTTTGTTTTCTGACTTTCAATTTTTTATTTTTATAGAGATGGGGGGGGGGTCTCATTATGTTGCCGAGGCTGGTCTCGAACTCCTGACCTCAAGTGACCTGCCCACATCAGCCTCCCAAAGTGCGAGGTTACAGGTGCAAGCCATCTCACCTGACTGTTTTCTGACTTTTTACTAATAGCATGTGCTAGGTGTGGTGGCTGACACCTGTAATCCCAGCACTTTGGGAGGCCTAGGCGGGTGAATCACCTGAGGTCAGGAGTTTGATACCAGCCTGGCCAACATGGTGAAACCCTGTCTCTACTAAAAGTACAAAAATTAGCTGGGTGTGGTGGCATGTGCCTGTAATACCAGCTACTTGGGAGGCTGAGGCAGGAGAATCACTTGAATCTGGGAGGTGGAATTTGCAGTGAGTCGAGATTGCACACCTGGACTCCAGCCTGGGTGACAGAGCAAGACATAATAATAATAATAATAGCATGTGCTCTTCTTCAACATAACTTTTTTTTTTTTTTTTTTTTTGAGACGGAGTCTCGCTCTGTCGCCCAGGCTGGAGTGCAGTGGCGCCATCTCGGCTCACTGCAAGCTCCGCCTCCCGGGTTCACGCCATTCTCCTGCCTCAGCCTCCCGAGTAGCTGGGACTACAGGCGCCCGCCATCACGCCCGGCTAATTTTTTGTATTTTTAGTAGAGACGGGGTTTCACCGTGTTAGCCAGGATGGTCTCGATCTCCTGACCTCGTGATCCGCCCGCCTCGGCCTCCCAAAGTGCTGGGATTACAGGCGTGAGCCACCGCGCCCGGCCTCTTCAACATAACTTTAACATTGCTCCCATGGTGAGGTCAGGCCTATGCTCCTCTCCCTTGAATTCAAGAAGGTCTGTGACTGGCAGAAGTGATTCAAGGTAGGTCATAAAAGGAGACATCTTTTCTCTGTGGTCTTCCTGGGATGCTTGCTCTTTGAACCCAGCTACCATGCTGTGAGGAAGCCCAGATCACAGGGAGAGGCCACATTTTGATGTTCCAATCAACAGTCCCAGCACAGGTTTCAGATGACAGCCAACATCAGTTGCCAGACATGGGACTGAAGAAGGCTTTGTGAAGACTCCAGCCCCAGCCACTGCAACAGCATGAGACACCCCGAGTGAAAATCACCTACCTGAACCCAGTCAACTCCCAGAACCATGAAAAAAAAAAAAAGATTATTTTAAGCACCTAAAGTTTTGTGGTTATATGTTATACAATAAGAGTAACTTAAATATCCTCATTCCCTTCTAGCTTTTTGAATCTCTTACTCACCAAACCTAGTCTCTCTGTGAAGACCTGCTCTGCCTTAATCAATATTTTCCCCATAGACCCAGTGAGAGGTAGGTTGGGTTATCTTCCTACTCTTCATGGCTGCTCAGAGACCATTTCTTCTTCTTCTTCTTCTCCTACTCCTTCTCCTTCTTCTTTCTTTTTTTAGTGATGGAGTCTCCCTCTGTCACCAGACTGGAGCACAGTGGCACAATCTCAGCTCACTGCAACCTCTGCTTCCTGGGTTCAAGTGATTCTCCTGCCTCAACCTCCTGAGTAGCTGGGACTACAGGCACATGCCACCACGCCCAGCTAATTTTTGTATTTTTATTAGAGATGGGGTTTCATGATGTTGGCCAGGATGGTCTTCATCTGTTGACTTCATGATCTGCCCGCCTCGGCCTCCGAAAGTGCTGGGATTACAGGCATGAGCCACCACACCCAGCTCTTCTTTTATTTTTTCTTCCTCCTCTTCTTCCCCCTCCCCCTCCTTCTTCCTCTTTGTCCTCCTCTTCCTCCTCGACAGGGTCTCACCTCCCCAGGCTCAAGCAATTCTCCCACCTCAGCCTCCCGAGTAGCTGTGACCGCATGTGCATGCCACCGTACCCAATTGATTTCTTTTTATTTTTTGTAGAGATGGGGGTCTCACTATGTCACTCAGGCCAGCCTCAACCTTTTGGGCTCAAGTGATGCTCCTGCCTCAGCCTCCCACAGTGTTGGGATTACAAGTATGAAGCACTGTGCCCAGCCTAATTTTTCATCTTCTTTAGTTAACCTAACTGTCTCTGTGTTCTCCAGCATTCTATTCCCTTGAATACTCAATCTCCTGTGTGGCTGCTGCAGGTCCTGGAATCTTTTTAGGATTTCCTCTCTAAAGGCCATTCAAAAAGTGGTGAGTTAATTTGCCCACAGTCCACATTGCAGCCATCAGCAAAGCCAAACGCCAGCCGTGCCTGGATCTCCCTGCATACCACATTCATCCTTATCTTGCACACATTTCCTTCACTATGCGAGGACAAGAACACTTTTGAGCTAATGAACGTGCATGTTCTCTGCTCAAAGTAAAACACATAATAAATAACCCCCACCAAGATGCTCACTTCCTGGTGGGTCTGTGTGTTAAAAGCAGTTGTCTTCAAATCTAACTCCTATGAATGTTTATACTTCTGTTTATTCTAAAACTCCCTAATTAGAGACTTCCCAGTATCTTGCAATTCCTCAACAAGTCATAGGGAGCCCAGGAATATCTATTTTTTTGAGACGGAGTCCCACTCTATCACCAGGCTAGAGTGCAGTGGCACCATCTCAGCTCACTGCAACCTCTACCTCCCAGGTTCAAGTGATTCTCCCTTCTTAGCCCCCCGGGTAGCTGGGATTATAGGCATGTGCCACCACACCGAGCTAATTTTTGTACTTTTAGTAGAAACAAGATTTCACCATGTTGGCCAGGATGGTCTCGATCTCTTGACCTCGTGATCCTCCCACCTCAGCCTCCCAAAATGCTGGGATTACAGGCGTGAGCCACCGTGGCAGGCCAGGAATAAATTATTCAAAAATAATTAGCAAAAGGCTTTACCTTGTTTCATCATTTAGTTGATGAACTTTTCCAGTTTAATTAGTCTCACCAATATAGAAAACATTTTTAGAAGAGGCCTCTTTGGGTTAAGAACAAGTGTGTTTCTTTCTAGCTGCTCTAGAGAAGAAGAAGAAGAGAAAACAACAAGGCCCATTTTAGGAACCTTTTAACCATGAGTAGAACACAACACAAGGAAAACTTTCTCTTTTATATAAGAAATATATTTTGGCCGGGTGTGGTGGCTCACGCCGGTAATCCCAGCACTTTGGGAGGCCAAAGCAGGCAGATCACCTGAGGTCATGAGTTTGAGACCAGCTTGGCCAACAAGATGAAGCCCTGTCTCTACTAAAAATACAAAAATTAGCCGGGTGTAGTGGTGGGCACCCATAATTGCAGCTACTCGGGAGGCTGAGGCAGGAGAATCGCTTGAACCAGGAGGTGGAGGTTACAGTAAGCGGAGTTTGTGCCATTGCACTCCAGCCTGGGTGACAGAGAGAGACTCCATCTCAAAAAAAAAACAAAAAAAAAAACAAAAAAAAAGAAGGAAGGAAGGAAGGAATTTCACAAAAGCGCATTTAATGCAGGCAACTTTTGAGCATCAGAGAAATTGGTCTGGATTAAGTCCAGAGACGCAGTGTTGCGTTGCTTACAAGAATGGTTTGGAATCCCAGCTCTACCGCGTTAATAACTGCCTGTGCCTAGCAAGGTACTTAACTCCCCTTTGCCTCAGTATCTTCTCCATAAAATGGGGATGGCAGTAGTACAGTGGTCCATGCCTCTGAGGGTTTGAGGAGAATCAGTTACATGGTGACGGGCACATAGTTAATGTTCAATAAATGCTATAGCTATTATCTTCATTCTTGTGTCTATGGGTGAAAGAAAAATGCAACATTGGATCAGATTAAATTCTTCTGGAAGCAATGGCTTAAAATAAACTGCTATTCAAAAACTAAAATTATCATATTGGGCTAAAGCTATCCAAAATGTAACTGATCTGTCTTCCAGTAATTCCACAAAATAGATAAATGTGTACACAGTTACTTAGAAGAACATTTAACAACTGCATTTAAATGTAGATTCTTGGCTGGGCATGGTGGCTTACACCTCGAATCCCAGAAATTTGGGAGGCCAAGTTGGGTGGATCACCTGAGGTTAGGAGTTTGAGACCAGCCTGGCCAACATTGTGAAACCCTGTCTCTACTAAAAATACAAAAATTAGCTGGGCATGTTGGCGGGCATCTGTAATCCCAGCTACTCAGGAGGCTAAGGCCAGAGAATCATTTGAACCCAGGAGGTGGAGTTTGCAGTGAGCTGAGATCGCACCACTGCACTTCAGCCTGGGTGACAGAGACTCCATTTCAAAAAGAGCAAATAAATAAATAAATGTAAATTCTTGGGCTTTGTTTCATTCATGATTCCCACCAGCAGAGCAACCTAACAATGTATATATATATTTTTTTTGAAATTATTATATTGCTTTATTTGATATTTTCCATTTCTTCTCTTATTAAATACATTTACTTTCACGGTATATTATACTATGTAACTTCTTTAGTTCTATTTTTTTATTATAGTTTAAGTTTTAGGGTACATGTGCACAACGTGCAGATTTGTTACATATGTATACATGTGCCATGTTGGTGTGCTGCACCCATTAACTCGTCATTTAACATTAGGTATATCTCCTAATGCTATCCCTCCCCCCTCCCCCCACCCCACAGCAGGCCCCGGTGTGTGATGCTCCCCTTCCTGTGTCCATGTGTTCTCATTGTTCAGTGCCCACCTATGAGTGAGAACATTCGGTGTTTGATTTTTTATCAAGCCCTCTAGTGACCTTTATGATCATGCAAACTCAGGTAATAACATTGAACGGTTGGTGAGTGCATATTTTCCAGGTTAAAATGATACTGGGTATAGAGCAGCAGTTCTCAAATTTGAATGTGCTTAAGAATCACCAGGAAAATTGTTAAAAATTACATGTCCAGAGGTTTAGATATCCAGAGATTTAGATTCAGAGCTCTGGGAGACACTAAAAAAATCTGCATTTTTAAAACCAGTTTCTTCTCTCCAGGGTGAATAATTCAGAGGCACTTGTGTTCATTCTGTGCTGCTATAACAGGTAATTTATAATGAACAGAAATTTATTTGACTCAGGGTTCTGGAGGTTGGGAAGTCTGAGTAGAGGGGCTACATCTGGTGAGGGCCTTCTTGCTATATCGGACAATGGCAGAAAGTATCACATGGTGAGAGAAAGCAGGAAGGAGGTGGAACTCATCCTTCATAAGGAACTCGCTCGCATCATAATGAACCCCACTCCCACCATAACGACATTAATCCATTCCTGAAGGCAAAGTCTTCCTGACCTAATTATCTCTTAAAGGTTGCACAGCTCAACATTGTTGCATTGGGGATTAAGTTTCCAACACATGAACTTGGGAGGATATATTCAAACCATAGCATTCTGCCCCAACCACCCAAATTCATGTTCTTCTCACCTGCAAAATACATTCATTCCATCCCAATAGCTGCAAAAGTCTTAATTTGTTTCAGGACCAACTCAAAAGTTTAAAGTTCAGAGTCCTATCTAAATCAGATATGGGTGAGACCCACCGCACAATTCATTCTGAGGCAACAGCTGTGAGCCTGTGAAATTAAAAAAAAAAAAAAAAAAGGTGCCTCCAAAATACAATGGTAGGACAGATATAAGGCAGACATTTTCTTTCTTTGTTTTTGTTTTTGAGACGGAGTCTAGCCCTGTCGCCCAGGCTGGAGTGCAGTGTCAGGATCTCGGCTCACTGCAAGCTCCGCCTCCCGGGTTCACGCCATTCTCTTGCCTCAGCCTCCCGAGTAGCTGGGACTACAGGCTCCCGCCACCACACCCAGCTAATGTTTTGTATTTTTAGTAGAGACGGGGTTTCACCATGTTAGCCAGGATGGTCTCGATCTCCTGACCTCGTGATCCGCCTGCCTCGGCCTCCCAAAGTGCTGGGATTACAGGCATGAGCCACCACGCCCGGCCACTTTTTTTTTTTTTTTTTTTTTTGAGACGGAGTTTTGCTCGTTGCCCAGGCTGGAGTGCAATGGCACAATTTCGGCTCACTGCAACCTCCACCTCCTGATTTCAAGCGATTCTCCTGCCTTGGCCTCCTGAGTAGCTGGGATTACAGGTGCCCACCATCACACCCAGCTAAGTTTTTTTTTTTTTCTTTTGAGATGGAGTCTCGCTCTGTCGCCCAGGCTGGAGTGCAGTGGCTATATCTTGGCTCACTGCAAGCTCTGCCTCCTGGGTTCACACCATTCACCTGCCTCAGCCTCCCGAGTAGCTGGGACTACAGGTGCCCGCCACCACGCCCAGCTAGTTTTTTGTTTTTTTTTTTAGGAGAGATGGGGTTTCACCATGTTAGCCAGGATGGTCTCGATCTCCTGACCTCGTGATCTGCCCTCCTCGGCCTCCCAAAGTGCTGGGATTACAGGCATGAGCTCCACCTCTGTGACAAACTTCTGCCTGGGGCACCCAGCTGTTCAATACATGTTTTGAAATCTAGGTGGAGGGCTGGGAGCGGTGGCTCATGCCTATAATCCCAGCACTTTGGGAGGCCGAGGCGGGTGGATCACAAGGTCAGAAAATCGAGACCATCTTGTCTAACACAGTGAAACCCCGTCTCTACTAAAAATACAAAAAAATTAGACGGGAGTGGTGGCGGGCACCTGTAGTCCCAGCTACTTGGGAGGCTGAGGCAGGAGAATGGTGTGAACCTGGGAGGTGGAGCTTGCAGTGTGAGCTGAGATCGAGCCACTGCACTCCAGCCTGGGCAACAGAGCAAGACTCTATCTCAAAAAGAAAAAAAGAAAGAAATCTAGGTGGAGCCCACCATAGCCCCACAGTTCATATACTCTGCACATATGCTGAGTTAGCACTGTGTGGATGCCACCATGGTTTATAATCCTGTATCTCTTCTGGAGTGGTGGCTAGACCCACTTAAGCTGTTGAAGTTGATTGTATTCATCTATTCTCACACTGCTAACAAAGACATACCTGAGACTGGGTAATTTATAAAGGAAAGAGGTTTAATGGACTCTGTTCAGCATGGCTGGAGAGGCCTCACAATTATGACCAAAGGCAAAGGAAGACCAAAGGCACATCTTCCATGGTGGCAAGCAAGAAAGCATGTGCAGGGGAACTGCCCTCTTATAAAACTAACAGATCTCCTGAGACTTATTCACTATCAATGAGAACAGCATGGGAAAAACACACTCCCATGATTCAATTACCTCCTACTGGGTCCCTGCCACAACATGTGGGGATTATGGGAGCTAAAATTAAAGATGAGATTTGGGTGGGGACACAGCCAAACCATATCACTGGTTTTTCCCCAGGTTCCCCCATATAAGTCAGTGAATGTAGATGGATACTTGTGACAAAGGGAACCATTGTGGTCCCCTGAATACACTGAAGTCCCAGCTGCTGCTCTGCCAGGATTCCCTGTCCCACCTGCCAGGACCTCCCCTCAACCACCTCCCTGTTCAGGAGATGCCCATCTATTCAAGAGAGAGTGTTCATAATTTTCTTTTTCTTTTCTTTTCTTCTTCTTTTTTTTTTTTGAGACAGAGTCTCTTGCTCTGTTGCACAGGCTGGAGTGCAGTGACATGATCTCAGCTCACTGCAACCTCTACCTCCCAGGCTCAAGCAATTCTCCTGACTCAGCCTCCTGAGAAGCTGGGATTGCAGGTGCACACCACTATGCCTGACTAATTTTTTGTATTTTTATTAGAGACCAGGTTTTGCCATGTTGGCCAGGCTGGTCTCGAACTCCTGACCTTGAGTGATCTGCCCCACTTGGCCTCCCAAAGTGCTGGGATTACAGGCATGAGCCACCATGCCTGGCCAATTTTCATAATTTTCTTTACTTCCCACTGTGGTGGGAGAACTGGCTTCAGAGAAAGCCATCCTGGACAGGTAAGGTGGCCCCCCAAGGAACAGGTTTCAATCAAATGTTTTGTAGGCAGTGATGCCCGTGCACCCTGGTGAGAAGGAGCATGGTGTGAACATCAGGAACCAGACTTCACCCTGGAGGAAAGGCCACAGGTGGGGGCTGAAGGGGCAGTTCTTAACAAGCGATCCTGTGGGCACTGGGGCCACACCACGCACCTTGGTGCACAAGTGTCAGTGTGGCTCAGAGTGGGGTAGAGGACTCAGGGTATTAAAAGCATCAAGGAATCCAGGGAGAGCCACTGCACCCAACTTTACTTTCACCCACAGGCTTTCATCGTGTTGGCCAGACTGGTCTCCAACTTCTGACCTCAAGTGATCCACCTGCCTTGGTCTCCTAAAGTGCTGATTACAGGCGTAAGCCACCATGCCTGGCCAAGATTAGGTCTAATTTTTAAAGTAATCTGGAGCATAGAAAATGTTTCTGCAATTATTAATCTTTTTTTTTTTTTTTTTTTTTTGAGACAGGGTCTCACTCTGTCACCCAAGCTGGACTGCAGTGTCATGATCATGGCTCACTATAGCCTCACCCTCTTGGGCTTAAGCGATCTTCCTGCCTCAGCCTTCCAAGAGCTGGGACTACATGCATGCACCATCATGCCCAGCTAATTTTTTAGTTCTTATAGAGACAGGGGTCTCACTATGTTGCCCAGACTGGTTTTCAACACATGGGCTCGAGAGATCCTCCCACCTTGGCTTCCTCAAATGCTGGGATTACAGGCATGAGCCACCACACCTGGCCTCACATATTTTGATATATAAAACACCAAAGATCTTTTTAAGGAGCTAAAGAAACCAGTACTTTTTAAAGAAAAAAGTAGTGGGAGTGTCTAGTACAACCAAAACCTGGCATCAAAGTCAGCAGTTAAACATTCCAGGCTGGGCACAGTGGCTCATGCCTGTAATCTCAACACTTTGGGAGGCCCATGCAGGAGGACTGCTTGAGCCCTGGGGGGCGGAGGTTGCAGTGAGCCACGATAATACCACAGTATTCCAGCCTGGAAGACACAGTGAAACCCCGTCTCAAAAACAGATAAACAAACAAATCAATCAATCAATCCAGAACCAGTGCTCACTTCGGCAGCACATATACAAAAAGTGGCATGACATGGAGAAGATAAGCATGGTCCCTGTGAAAGGATGACAGACAAATTCATGAAGCATTCCATATTTTAAAAAATATTTCAGAACCAAGAAAATAAATGAATGAAAAGAAAGGGAAGACCTTGGTGATTCCTTTGATATCAGAAAAAATCGGCCGGGCACAGTGGCTCATGCCTGTAATCCCAGCACTTTGGGAGACCAAGGTGGGCAGATCATTTGAGGTCAGGAGTTGGAGACCAGCCTGACCAACATGGTGAAACTCCGTATCTACTAAAAGTCCAAAAATTAGGCCGGGTGCAGTGGCTCATGCCTGTAATCCTAGCACTTTGGGAGGCCAAGGCGGGCGGATCACTTGAGATCAGGAGTTTGAGACCAGCCTGGCCAACATGGTGAAACCTTGTCTTTAATAAAAATACAAAAATTAGCCGGGTGTGGAGGTGGGCACTTGTAATCCCAGCTACTCAGGAGTCAGAGGCAGGGAGAATCACTTGAACCCAGGAGGTAGAGGTTGCAGTGAGCTGAGATCGCACCATTGCACTCCAGCTGGGGTGACAGGGCAAGACTCCATCTCAAAAAATAAATAAATAAATAAATAAATAAACTACAAAAATTAGCTGGGCATGGTGGCACATGCCTGTAATCCCAGCTACATGGGAGGCTGAGGCAGGAGAATCTCTTGAACCCGGGAGGCGGAGGTTGCAGTGAGCTGAGATCACACCACTGCACTCCAGCCTGTGTGACAGAGCAAGACTCTGTCTAAAAAATTAAATAAATAAATGAAATAAAATAAAGTTCTCATCTGCAATTCTGAATTTGGCAAGAAGAGTGAACTGTGGCCCAGTGACCGGCACACAGCATTTTAGAGTTCATGGTGTAATCCTTGGGAAACTGTTTTTGCCAAAGTTGTGGCATCTTCTCTGGCCACTCACTTTATTCAAAAGACCTGGCTCAAAATGACTATTTATGGAAATCAACTCTAGCCTCAAAAGACAAAACCACTGTAGTTCTAAAGATATTCAAAAGAATTAAGGTTATTAAAAAGCAATGAAGGGCCAGGCACAATGTCTCATGCCTGTAATCGCAGCAGTTTGTGAGGCTGCAGCAGAAGGATCACTTGAGGCCAGGAGTTTGAGACCAGCCTGGGCAACATAGTGAGACCCTGTCTCTACAAAATAATTTTTAAAATTAGCTGGTTGGCCGGGTGTGGTGGCTCACACCTGTAATCCCAGCACTTTGGGAGGCCGAGGCGGGCGGATCACAAGGTCAGCAGATCGAGACCATCCTGGCTAACACGGTGAAACCCTGTCTCTACTAAAAATACAAAAAATTAGCTGGGCATGGTGGCGGGTGCCTGTAGTCCCAGCTACTCAGGAGGCTGAGACAGGAGAATGGCATGAACCTGGGAGGCGGAGCTTGCAGTGAGGCAGTGAGCCGAGATCGCGCCACTGCACTCCAGCCTGGTCGACAGAGCTAGACTCGGTCTCAAAAAAAAAAAAAAAAAAATAGCTCGGCGTGGTGGTGTGAGCCTGTTGTCCCAGCTACTCCAGAGGCTGGGATGGGAGCATCACTTGAGGCCAAGAATTGGAGGTTGCAGTGAGCCAGGATTGCACCACTGCTCTCCAGCCTGGGTGACAGAGAGATTTTGTCTCTAAAAATGAAATAAAGGAAGCAAGGAAGGGCTTCTCCTCCAAATACTCCCACTTCATTTGGGGCAATTACAAGATTCCAGGAAACATGGAAAACCTACCCTGATTACCTTTTTGGATGTATGCTAATGGGAAAACAAATCTCATTAATTAACTCACAGAACAGCTAAGAGAAAAGGATCTTAGGGGACATGTGGTTTCACTCCTAAGTTTAAACATGAGGAAATGGGTACCAAAGAGATGAAAATAACTCACCAGGTAGAGAGAGAAGAGCCTCTCTTACTACAAGGGGTCTCTCACTGAAAAACCAGCAAAACTCGTCCCTTGCCTGCATTCTCCAAGATCACAGCCCAACGTAGAATAGAAATGTCTCCACTTCAGAGGACAACCGGTTTGTCCTTTGCCTTTTACACCCCTTTCAGCAAGGAGTATTTCTCAACTTTGTATTTGTGCAAACTCTTGAGCAGCACAAACTTCTTAGCTAAGAGACACTCCACTCTGTTTGCAATTGAGGGCAAAGGCTGGGATGCTTGGGCACAGCTCCAAGGTCCTTTCCCAGAAGTCTGGGGTGCCTGAAAAAAAAAGCATTTATTTTTCACACACTGAAGAGACTTGGCTCATCAAGTAGAGGTAAACTTTCTCTGTCTCTCTCTCACTATATATATATATATTTTTTAATTTTTTTTTTTGAGATGGAGTTTCACTCTTGTTGCCCAGGCTGGAGTGCAATGGAGCTATCTTGGCTCACTACAACCTCCCATTTCCTGGGTTCAAGTGATTCTCCTGCCTCAGCCTTCCAAGTAGCTGGGATTACAGGTGTCCACCACCATGCCCAGCTAATTTTTGTATTTTTATTTATTTATTTTACTGACTTATTTTTATCTTAATTTTTTTTCGAGACAGAGTTTTACTCATCACCCAGGCTGGAGAGCAATGGTGCGATCTTGGCTCACTGCAACCTCCACCTCCTGGGTTCAAGTGATTCTCCCTTCCTCAGCCTCCCAAGTAGCTAGGATTACAGGCACCCACTGCCATGCCCAACTAATTTTTTTATTTTTTAGTAGAGATGGGATTTCACCATGTTGGCCAGGCTGGTGTCGAACTCCTGACCTCAAATGATCTGCCTGCCTCAGCCTCCCCAAGTGCTGGGATTATAGGCATGAAACACTGCACCCGGGCTCAGACAACTTTTTTTTTTTTTTTTTTGAGACAGAGTCTTGCTCTGTCACCCAGGATGGAGTGCAATGGCATGATCTCAGCTCACTGCAACCTCCGCCTTCTGTTTTCAAGTGATTCTCCTGCCTCAGCCTCCTGAGTAGCTAGGATTGCAGGCACCCACCACCATGCCTGCTAATTTTTGTATTTTTAGTAGAGATGGGGTTTTGCCATGTTGGTCAGGCTGGTCTCGAACTCCTGACCTCAGGTGATCCGCCCGTCTAGGCCTCCCAAAGTGCTGAAATTATAGGCATGAGCCACCACAAACAGCCCTTCTTCCATTCTTGCTCAAATTTTCCTTTTCTTCTTCTCTGTCTTTCTGCCTCCTTTTTTTTTTTTTTTTCTTGATACCCTGGAAACCACAGGGAATACATATTAATCTTAATTCCAAGGGCAATCTTTAAAATTTCCTTTAGAGCCAGGGCCTTGCTCTATCACCCAGGCTGGAGTGCAGTGGTGAGATCTTGGCTCACTGTAACCTCTGCCTCCTGGGCTCAAGTGATCCTCACACCTCAACCTCCCAAGTAGTTGGGACTACAGGTGTGTGCCACTGCACTCGGCTAATCTGAAAAACATCCTTTTTGTAGCAACGGAATTTTGCTATGTTGCCCAGGCTGGGTCTTGAACTCCTGGCCTCAAGCTTTTCTCCTGCCTTGGCTTCCCAAATTGTTAGGATTACAGGAATGAGTCACTATACCTGGCCACTTTTTTAATGGAGAAGAGTCCAAGAAACACTATTTCTGATACAAACACCAGCTAAACTCTTTAAATGTTGCTTTTTTACACTCTCAATTTTCTCCCTTTATCTCTTAGCATCAAATTTCATTTAATTCCTCTAGATACAACTTCCCTCCTTTTTTTTTTTTTCTGGAGACAGAGTGTCACTCTATCCCCCAGGCTGGAGCGCAGTGGCATGATCTCAGCTCACTGCAACTTCCGCCTCCTGGGTTAAGTGATTCTCCTGCCTCAAACTCTCCCAAGTAGGTGGGATTACAGGCACCCACCACCGTGCCTGGTTAATTTTTGTATTTTTAGTAGAGACAGTGTTTTACCATGTTGGCCAGGCTGGTCTCAAACTCCTGACCTCAAGTGATCCACCTGCCTCAGCCTCCCAAAATGCTGGGATTAGAGGCGTGACCAACCGTGCCCAGCAACTTACTATTGAAGTAAAACAAATACATTCAAAACCAGGGAATAACATTGACTGATTGATACTCTGTATAAGACTTCACAACTGGGCCAGGGGCGGTGGCTCACACCTGTAATCCCAGCACTTTGGGAGCCTGAGGCAGGCAGATCACCTGAGATCAGGAGCTCGAGACCAGCATGGCCACCATGGTAAAACCCCGTCTGTACTAAAAATACAAAAATTAGCTGGGCATGGTGGCGGGTGCCTGTAGTCCCAGCTACTCGGGAGGCTGAGGAAGGGAGAATCACTTGAACCCGGGAGGTGGAGGTTGCACCACCACGCCCAGTGTGAGAAACAATCTCCCCTGTCCAAACACAGAGAATGGACTCAGATACCCAGAGAAGAGCGAAAGTAAGACTTTTAACGATGGTCTTGCAGGATCGGGTGTCTGATAGGCAGGCACACTCAGAACAGTTTCAACAAGCAATTTATCCTCTTGTGTGCAGGTCCCTCCCATTTCCTTATACATAGGCTGAGTACTATGGGGTCACAATCTTCCTGGATGTCACCTATTGGTTGTTGGGTAGGAGCTTTAGGTGGTTTTTTTTGTTTGTTTTTTTAAGATGGAGTCTTGCTCTGTCATCCAGTTGGGAGTGCAGTGGCGCAATCTCGGCTCACTGCAACCTCCGCCTCCCAGGTTTATGCCATTCTCCTGCCTCAGCCTCCTGAGTAGCTTGTATTACATGTGTCCGCCACCAAGCCCAGCTATTTTTTTTTTTTGTATTTTTAGTAGATACGGGGTTTCACCGTGTTAGCCAGGATGGTCTCGATCTCCTGACCTCATGATCCACCCACCTCGGCCCCCCATAGTGCTGGGATTGCAGGTGTGAGTCACCATGCCGAGCCGTGTATACCCTGTTTCTTCTGTAGTTTGCTGACCTAATCTGATTTAAGGCACTTTGTCTTGGAAATGGACCACTGTATACATTATTTCCTTTACCCAGATAATTTAAAATTTTTTTTGTAGAGATGGGGGTAGACACTCTGATGCCCAGGCTTGTCTTGAACTCTTGGCCTCAAGTGATCCTCCTGCCTCAGCTTCCCAAAGTGCTTGGATTACAGGCAGGAGCCACATGTTCAGCCATCTTTGTTTAAAAAAGAGAGTTTAAAGGACTCCAACTAGGAACTAATGCAGTAATCTGGGCCAGATATGATTCTAGCTGGGTTGAAATAATGACCAAGATAAAAAGGAGGAAGACGGGAAAGGCTGGGAGGGGCACAACCAACAGGACTTGTAAGTAAGCAGATCTGGTGACAAAAGTCAGGGAAAACAAAAGAAGACTCCCAGGTCTCCAGGTGACAAGGCCAGACGTGGTATATGGTAGTGCCATATACCGTATATACCATATATACTGCCATATACCAGACGGAGAGGGGAGTGCACACCACCACACAGCTGGCCCACACACTCTGGCTGCAAAAGGCCAGGAATCGCATGCTCTCCAGCTTGCAGCCTGAATTTGGACAACTCACTCACTCTCACTGCCTGTCTTCACAATTTCAAAATGAAGCTAAAAAAAAAAACCCTTCTCTAACTTGTTTTGCTTTTTTCTGAGACGGAGTCTCGCTCTATCACCTAGGCTGGAGTACAGTGGTGCGATCTCGGCTAACTGCAACCTCTGACCCCAGGGTTCCAGCGATTTTCCTGCCTCAGCCTCCAGAGTATCTGGGATTACAGGCCTGCCACCATGCCCGGCTAATTTTTTTGTATTTTTTTTAGTAAAGACGGGGTTTCACCATGTTGGCCAGGTTGGTCTCTGACTGCTGACCTCAGATGATCCACCCTCAGCCTCCCAAAGTGTTAGGATTGCAGGTGTGAGCCACTGTGCCCGGCCGGCCTCCAGCTTGTTTTAAGAATCCAGTAACATCACTATGTTTAACAATTGGCTTAGATATTCAGAAGCTGCTGATGTGAATGTTTAATGAATTTTATGAGTAAAGAAATTAGATCAAAGTAAGTGGATTCCATGTAGCCGAGAATGATGTCTTCTGGATATTCCACCTGGTAACCCCTCCTTCAGTGCACTGTGCCCCTTGACAAACACCATGGGGAGCAGGGACAGAGGAGGTGGGTGGGGAGCACAGGGACACAGGCACTGACATCCGCCTCTGCATTGCCCCTGTCCCGTTCATCCCTTTCTATAATACAATCATTTAACAATTGTTTCCCATGTGTAAAATATTTGCTTCATTCAATCACAGAACAGATACTTGATGTTCAAATTTACTGAGGAAGAAACTGTTCACTTGCCAAATAGGAACTTAAAAAAATCAACAACCCTTAATTAGCTGTATCATTGAAGTAAAACCAATGTAAGGGATTTAGTGTTTATCCAGGCAAGCCTGGTTGGCTTCTTGGCTTCCTGTCTTCCCCATTTGTTCCTCCTTCTCAAAGTGTGGATTTCATTTTCAAACTGGGGAAAAGAGGGGTTCAAGGTGGGAGGCGGAGGCAGGAGGATGGCTTTAGATCAGGAGTTCAAGACCAGCCTGGTCAATATAGTGAGACCTTGTCTCCAGAAATTTTTTTTTTTTTTTTTTTTTACTTAGCTGGGTGTGGTGGTGTATGCCTGTGGTCCCAGCTTCTCAGGAGGGTGAGGCAGGAGGATGACTTGAGCCCAGGAATTTGAAGCTGCAGCAAGCTGTAATCATGCCACTGCACTCCAGCCTGCGTGACAGAGCAAGACCCTGTCTAAAAACAACAACAACAAAAAAGGGCCAGACTCAGTGGCTCACACCTGTAATCCCAGCACTTTGGGAGGCTGAGGCAGGAGGATCTCTTGAGGCCAGGAATTCGAGACCAGCCTGGGCAACCCTGTCTCTATATTTTTTTTTAAAAAAAGAGGTGTTTGGGAACTTCCAGTATGTAGACGTCCGCTGCTGAAGGGCTGTTTTGGGTCATAACCAAGACACATGGCCTGAGAGCCTGTGATGATTATTTGTGTTTGTGCAAACTCCAGAGCAGCCCAAGCTCCTAGACTAAGAGACACTCCACCCTGTTTGTAACAGTCTTGAGCAGACATATGAGGAGACACAGGTCATTGTCTCCAGCATCAAAGGAATGAAACAAGATGTTGATTTTAGAGCCAACACTTTCCCAAGAAGCCTCCACAGTGTGACCTCACAGGGCCTCTACCGGCACTGAGTGTCAGAATTAAGGCATCTGAGGCTGGGCCACATTCTAGTAGAGGCCCCACTCAAAACGTGGCCTGGGGTGATCAAAAGATGTTGATGTGGCAGCTCCTCACCAGATGTCCTGCTCCAACTTTTGCCCCTCCATGTCCAGTCTCTTGACAAGAGCTGAAATGTTCTTTTTAGTGTTTTTGTTTTGTTTTTTCTTTGAGATGGAGTCTTGCTCTGTTGCCCAGGCTGGAGTGCAGTGGCATGATCTCTGCTCACTGCAACCTCTGCCTCCCAGGTTCAAGCAATTCTTGTGCCTCAGCCTCCTGAGTAGCTGGGATTACAGGTGCCTGCCACCATGCCCGGCTAATTTTTGTATTTTTTAGTAGAGACAGGGTTTCACCATGTTGGCCAGGCTGGTCTTGAACTCCTGACCTCAGGTAATCCACCCACTTCAGCCTTCCAAAGTGCTGGGATTACAGGTGTGAGCCACCGCGCCTGGCCTTTTTTTTGTTTTTGTTTTTTGATTTTAGAGATAAGGTCTAGCTCTGTTGCTCAGGCTGAGTGCAGTGGGGCAATCATGGCTCACTGCAGCCTCTATCTCCTGGGCTCAAGTGATCCTCCCACCTCAGCCTCTGGAGGAGCTGGGACTACAGGCATGTGCCACCACATCTGGTTAACTTTTTTTTCAAGATGGAGTTTCACTCTTGTTGTCTAGGCTGGAGTGCAATGGCCTGATATCGGCTCACTGCAAACTCTGCCTCCCGGGTTCAAGCGATTCTTGTGCCTCGGCCTCCTGAGTAGCTGGGATTACAGGTGCCTGCCACCATGCCCAGCTAATTTTTGTATTTTTAGTGGAGATGAGGTTTCACCATGCTGGCCAGGCTGGTCTTGAACTCCTGACCTCAGGTGATCTGCCCCACTCAGCCTCCCAAAGTGCTGGGAATACAGACATGAGCCACTGCACCTGGCACACCTGGTTTATTTTTTTAAAGTTATTTTTGGCCAGGTGAGGTGGCTCATGCCTGTAATCCCAGCACTTTGGGAGGCCAAGACAGGTGGATCAGATGAGGTCGGGAGTTCCAGACCAGCCTGACCAACATGGAGAAACCCCATCTCTACTAAAAATACAAAATTAGCCAGGTGTGGTGGTGCATGCCTGTAGTACCAGCTATTTGGGAGGCTGAGGCAGGAGAATTGCTTGAACCCGGGAGGCAGAGGTTGGTGAACTGAGATCGTGCCACTGCACTCCAGCCTGGGCAACGAGAGTGAAATTCTATCTCAAAAAAAAAAAAAGTTGTTTTTACAGAGATAGGGGTCTCTGTATGTTGCCCACGCTGGTCTGAAACTGCTACCCTCAAGTGATCTTCCCTCTTCAGCCTCCCAAAGTGCTGGAATTGCAGGCATAAACCACCATGCCCAGCCTTATTCTTTTTTAATTAGCTCAGTTTCAATTTCCTATTATAAAAATACCATCAAATAGAAAATGTCAATGTTAAGTAGGCTTTCCATGTAAAGGTGGCAAATCACAAAATCTCCCTTCCTTGATACTTATGCATTCATTCTTTTTTTTTTTTTTTTGAGATGGAATCTCACTCTGTCACCCAGGCTGGGGTGTAGTGGCACAATCTTGGCCCACTGCAACCTCTGCCTCCCAAATTCAAGCAGTTCTCCTGCCTCAGCCTCCCAAGTAGCTGGGATTACAGGTGTGCATCACCATGCCCAGCTAACTTTTGTATTTTTAGCAGAGACAAGGTTTCACCATGTTGGCCAGGCTGGTCTCGAACTTCTGACCTCAGGTGATTCACCTGCCTTGGCCTCCCAAAGGGCTGGGATTACAGGCATGAGCCACTGTGCCTGGCCCCTTGATACTTACTCATTCTAATGACATTTGTTGTGTGCCTACTATGTGCCAAGTACTATATTAGGTTCTGAGAATGAACAAGATGGGACTCCTGCCATAGGGAGCCTCTGTTCTGATTTGCCATGAGTTTGGGAGGAGGACATGCAGACAAGCAGTTCAATAAAAAACAAGTTGATTTTTGAGTGTGATATCTGCTTTGAGAGAACCAGGCAGGACAAGGCAATGAAAAGGACGATGATTCCCTCTTCACAGGATGAGGGAGGATTTCTCTGCAGAGATGATGTGTGAGCTGAGGTCTGAAACATGAGAAAAATCCAGCTATGGCAGGAGGTATGGGAAGTCCATTTCGGGCAGGGGAGAGCATGTGCAAAGGTCCTGAAGAGGGAAACCACTTGGCATTTACAGGAGCAGAAAAGAAGCCCAGATGCCTGATGCACAATGAGCAAGAGGAAAGGAATAGAGGGTGGCAGACAGGGTCCGATCATGCTGGGATTGGTTTGTTTTTTAAGAGACATGGTCTCACTCTGTCACCCAGGCTGGAGTGCAGTGGGGCAATCATAGCTCACTGCAGCCTCAACCTCCTGGGTTCAAGGGATCCTGTCATCTCAGCCTCCCAAGTAGCTGGGACTATAGGCCTGAGCCCCACCATGCCTGGCTAAGTTTTTTTATTGTTATTAGAGATGACAGTCTTGCTATGTTGCCTAGGTGGGTCCCAAACTCCTGGACCCAAGTGATCCTCCCATCCTGGCCTAAAAAAGCACTGGAATTACAGGTGTGGGACACCACATCTGGCCAAGATTGGGGGTTTAAAAAATGCTTTACTTTTAATTTTTGTGGATATACAGTAGGTGTATATATTCATGGGGTGCATGAGACGTTTTGACACAGGCATGTAATGTGTAATAATCACATCAGGGTGAATGGGATGCCCATCACCTCAAGCATTTGTCCTTTCTTTGTTTTACAAACAATCTCCAATTATGCTTTTTTTTTTTTTTTTGAGACAAAGTCCAGCTCTGTTACCGGAGCTGGAGTGCAGTCGCACAATCTTGGCTAACTGCAACCTCTGCCCCCTCGGTTCAAGTGATTCCCCTGCCTCAGCCTCCTGAGTAGCTGGGACTACAGGCGTGTACCACCACACCCCGTGAATTTTTGTATTTTTAGTAGAGATGGGGTTTCTCCGTGTTGGCCAGGCTGGTCTTGAACTTCTGACCTCAGGTTATCAGCCCCCCTTGGCCTCCCAAAGTGCTGGGATTACAGGCATAAGCCACCACACCTGGCCTATTTAAGCTATTTTTAAATATACAATAAATTATTGTTTACTATAGTCATGCTGTTGTACTGCCAAATACTACATCTTATTCATTCTAACTGTATTTTTGTACCCATTAATCATTCCTGTGCACCCCCTCCAGCCCACTACCCTTCCCAGCCTCTGGTAACCATCATTCTATTCTCTATCTTCATAAGTTCAATTATTTTAATTCTTAGCACCCACAAATGACTGAGAACATGCAAAATGTGTCTTTCTGTGTCTGGCTTATTTTAGTTAACATAATGATCTCCAGTTCTACCCATGTTGTTGCAAATAACAGGATTATATTCTTTCTCATGGCTGAATAATATTCCATTGTGTATATATACCACATTTTTTCTATCCATTCACCTGTTGATGGACACTTAAATTGCTTCCAAATCTTGGCTATTGTGAATAGTGTGGCAATAAATAGAGAAATGCAGATATTTCTTCACTATACTGATTTTCTTCCTTTTGGGTATATATCCAGCAGTAAGATTATTGCATCATAAAGTAACTCTATTTTTCATTTTTTGAGGACCCTCCAAACCGTTCTCCATAGTGGTTGTACTAATTTACATTCCCATCAACAGTGTACCAGGGTTCCCTTTTCTCCACATCCTCAATAGCATTTGGTATCTCCTGTCTTTTGGATATAAGCCATTTTAACTGGGGTAGGATGATAGCTCATTGTAGGTTTGATTTGCATTTCTCTGATGATCGATGATGTTGAGCACCTTTTTATATATCTGTTTGCAATTTGTATGTCTTCTTTTGAGAAATATCTATTCTGATCTTTTGCCTATTTTAAAATCAGTTTATTATATTTTTTCCCATTTATTTTTTTTCCACCTGAGCTCTTTATGTACTCTAGTTATTAATCCCTTGTCAGATGGATTCAGAATTGGGTTTTGACTTTTACACTCAATTCTAAATCATTAAATGCTGTCAAGTGGAGAACTGACATAATATTCGTATTGGAAGATCACTTTGTATATCAGCTATCTATTGCTGTGTAACAAACCACTCCAAGCGTAATGGTATAAAGTTACAATGATGCTTATTAGTCTTCTCACAATACTGAAGGCTGACTAGACTCACCTAGGCAGTTCTGCCTTTGTATGTCTTATGTGGTTGCCTTCAAACAGTATGCAGTTAGAATAGTCTCAATGGTTTCCTTGCTCAAATATCTCCTGGTTAATGTGGGCTGTTAGCTAGTGCCTCAGCTGGGGCTATCTGGTGGAACACCCACACATCACCTCCGTATGTGGCCTGGGCTTTCTCACAAAATGGTGAATGGGTTCTAAGTGCATCCATCCCAGGAAGGACAGCTAAGTGGAAACATCTTTTATGACCTAACTTTGGCAGATCATGAGCAACACTTCCATTGTATTCTACTTATAGAAGCAGGGGACTAAGTTCATATTCAAGGGAAGATAAACTAGATTTTTTATTTTTTTTTGAGACAGAGTCTTGCTCTGTCACCTAGGCTGGAGTGCAGTAGCCTGATCTCAGCTCACTGCAACCTCCACCACTCAAGTTCAAGTGATTCTGCTGCCTCAGCCTCCTGAGTAGCTGGGACTACAGGCACAAGCCACCATGGCTGGCTAATTTTTGTATGTTTAGTAGAGATGGGGTTTCACCATGTTGGTGAGGATGGTCTCAATCTCCTGACTTCGTGATCCACCCACCTCGGCCTCCCAAAGTGCTGGGATTACAGGCATAAGCCACTGCACCCGGCCCTATTGGTATATTTTTAAAAATATTTATCCATGTTGTAGCATGTATCAGTAATTCATTTCTTTTTATTACTGAGTAGTGTTCCATCGTAGGGATATACCATAATTTGTTTAGCTATTTATCTGTTGGTGAATATTTGGGTTTTTTTGTTGTGTTGGGCAGTCACAAATAAAGCTGCTATGAATATGTTTTCATTTCTCTTGGATAAAACTCCAAGATTGGGACTGCTGGGGGTTTTTTTAATTTTTATTTTTTGAGATGGAGTTTCACTCTTGCTGCCCAGGCTGGAGTGCAATGGCGCAATCTCGGCTCACCGCAACCTCTGCCTTCTGGGTTCAAGCAATTCTCCTGCCTCAGCCTCCCTAGTAGCTGGGATTACAGGCATGTGCCACCATGCCTGGAAATTTTGTATTTTTAGTAGAGACGGGGGTTTCACCATGTTGGCTAGGCTGGTTTTGAACTCCTGACCTCAGGTGATCCACCTGCCTCAGCCTCCCAAAGTGCTGGGATTACAGGCATGAGCCACCGCGCCCAGCCTTGGCGGGTCCTATGATAAGTATATGTTTAACTTTATAAGAAACTGCAGTCCCAGTGTGGTAGCTCACGGCTGTCATCTCAGCACTTTGGGAGGCCAGTGTGGGAGGATTCCTTGAGGCCATGAGTTCAAGGTCAGCCTGGGCAACATAGCGAGACCCTGTTTCTACAAATATAAAAAATTAGCTGGGCATGGTGGTGTGCATCCGTAGTGCCCGCTACTCAGGAGGCTGAGGTAGGAGGATTGCTTAAGCCCAGGAGTTCTACGCTGCAGTGGGCTATGATTGCACTGCTGCACTCCAGCCTGGGTGACAGAGCAAGACCCTGTCTCAGACACACACACACACACACACACACACACACACAGCTGTTTTCTTTGCTTCCTTGTAATTGGGCAGCAGATCCTTTCTCTGATTCATCTTGGAATGCTGTTGTCTCTGTCCCCTGTATTTATATATTTATTTATTTTTGAGATGGAGTCTCGCTCTATCACCCAGGCTGGAGAGCAGAGGCATGATCTCGGCTCGCTGCAAACTCCACCTCTGGCATTCAAGTAATTCTCCTGCCTCAGCCTCCCAAGTAGCTGGGACCACAGGCATGTGCCACCACATTCGGTGAATTTTTTTTTCTTTTGAAACAGAGTGTCTCTCTATTGCCCAGGCTGGAGTGCAGTGGCGTGATCTGGGCTTACTGCAACCTCTGACCCCTGGGTTCGGCGATTCTCCTTCCTCAGCCTCCCAAATAGCTGGGCTTACAGGCACATGCTACTACCACTTGGCTAATATTTTTGTATTTTTAGTAGCAAGTGGGTTTCACCATGTTGGCCAGGCTTGTCTCGGACTCCTGATCTCAAGTGATCCACCAGCCTTGGCCTCCCAGTGCTGGGATTACAGGCGTGAGGCACTGCGCCCGCCTGAGTCTGCTTCTGTGTCTATGCATTTAGTTCTCCCAAGAGATTCTCTTTCCCTCTCCCTCTCCCTCTCCCTCTCTCTTTTCTTTGTACTCTGCTAATCAGGTTTACATGATTTCCTATCAGACCTGAATCTTGCAGAATTGAAGCCACAGAAAAGAATATGCTGACTCTGCAGTGCTTGAAGGGGGTAAAAATAAAGCATTACCTAGAGGAAGCAGTCTTAGGAAATTTTGCCTCTGACTCGTTTTTGTGTCAGTCCCACCAGGAGAAAGAGTGAAGCCAGACAGTCTCCCTCTTTCCTGTTTTGTGTCTGGACTTCAATGTTCATTTCCTCATTCTCTCTTTCTAGGATCTTGCTCTTACAGAATCTACAGGTCTTTCTTGAAGAAATCTGTAGTCATAATTTTGTGCTCCATTTTTATTTAGGGAAGGAACAGGAAGAGAAGAGTGTGGCCTCCTAGAAATCTAGCACTGGAGAAAGGTAAGTTTGATTTGTCTTTTTTTGGTCTTGTTTTGGTTTTTTGCTGTCATTGTAATTTTTTTTATGCATTTGACTATTATACATTATACTGTTATACTATGTTGGCCAGACTGGTCTTGAACTCCTGACCTCGTGATCCTCAGCCTCCCAAAGTGCTGGGATTACAGGAGTGAACCACCAAGCCCGGCCTGACCTCTTGGCTATTACCAAAGTATGTTTGCTTCTGAGGAAGCTGGAAGCTGCAGCCACAATGTGCCTTTGCAGGGGAGCCTGAGAGCCACAGGTAAGGACAACTGAGTTAGACAGGAGGGATGAGGCCTAGGGGGAGGGCAGAGTGCATCACATTCCCCCACCCAGACCCACGGGCCACGGCATCATGGCCCCATGGAAGGCCCCACTCCTGTCTCTCTGTCTGTGTGATTTCCAGTTATTCCCATTCCCCCAACAGATAAACCTCCCAATGGATTCAATGCATACACTTTTATTAAATCTCACTCTGTCACCCAGGCTGGAGTGCAGTGGCATGATCTTGGCTCACTGCAAGCTCCGCTTTACAAGTTCAAGCGATTCTCTTCAGCCTCTTGAGTAGCTGGGACTACAGGCATGCACCACCAGCCCTGGCTAATTTTTTTTGTATTTTTTAGCAGAAATGGGGTTTCACCATGTTGGTCAGGCTGATCATGAACTCCTGACCTCAAATGACCCACCTGCCTCGGCCTCCCAAAGTGCTGGGATCACCTGCCCCAGCCTCCCAAAGTGCTGGGATCACCTGCCCACTCCCTTGGTGAGGAGCCCCCTAGGGCACCTCCACCTCCTGGAGCACAAATGTTGTTGAGATGAGCAGCTTGAGACATGGTATGGACCTATGCGGAGGTGTCCCTAGACAATGATGGCATCAGAGTGAGAGGCTGGATGAGGATGCGTCTGGGGGAGCTTCGAGGTGCTGTGATGTGTAAGAGATCATTAATTACAGGATGCCACCCCAAGGAGAATATGCATGGACCAAAGATGAGGGGTCCCCAGGAGGGTGCACCAATAGTAATGCCCCCAGATTCCATCCCTAGCCAGGCTCCCTGCTAAGTGACAATTAGAAAAATTCCTCTTTACAGAAAACAGAGCATCAATTAGGTCCCCAACTACAGAGCCAGTCCTCTACCCTCCAGTGAAACTTCCAGTGGGCAAGAAAAGCTTGGGAAAGCCAGAAGGAATAGGAACCACAGCTCAGGCCGGGCCGAGGCTTCATAAATCAAAAGGACATTTTTTTTTTTAAGAGATAAGGTCTCACTCCATCACCCAGGCTGGTGTGCAGTGACCCAGTCATGCCTCACTGCAGCCTTGAACTCATGAGCTCAAGTTATCCTCCCAGCTCAGCCTCCTGAGTAGCTGGGACCACAGGTGCACACCACCACGCCTTGCTAACTTTTACTTTTATTTTTATTTTTGAGACACAGTCTCGCTCTGTCACCCAGGCTGGAGTGCAATGGTGCGTTCTTGGCTCACTGCAACCTCCGCCTCCTGGGTTCAAGTGACCCTCCTGCCTCAGCCTCCCAAGTAGCTGGAATTACAGGTGCATGCCACCAGGCCCAGCTAATTTTTGTATTTTTATAGAGACAGGGTTTCACCATGTTGGCCAGGCTGGTCTTGAACTCCTGACCTCAGGTGATCCGTCCACCTCAGCCTCCCAAAGTGCTGAGATTACAGGCGTGAGCCACCGTACCCAGCCCATGGCTAATTTTTAAACTTTTTTGTAGAGATGGAGTCTCACTATGTTGCCCAGGCTGGTCTCAAGCTCCTGGCTTCAAGCAGTCCTCCCACCTCAGCCTCCCAAAGTGCTGGGATTACAGGCATGAGCCACCATGCCCAGCCGCAGAAGGGCAATTATTACACAGTGACAGTGGAAGGAACAGAGACACAGTCGGTGGATGGTGGGAAGATAAGAACATTCACTCTGAGGGCTTCTAGTAACGTTGGAGAAGTGAGCGTCAGCTTAGCAGAAGGGAGGGAGGGAAGGAAGCACAGGAGGTTTGAGGAGAGAGAGAGAGGAAGTATGAAATCAGAGCTGCACTTCAATGTGGTGGCTATTGGCCATGTGTGGCTACAGGATGCCTGGAATATGGCTGGTCTGAACTGCGATGTGCTAGAAAGGTAAAATACAGAGTTAGATTTAAAGATTTAGTTCCAAGAATATATACACTACATTAATAATTACATATTGCTCCTATACTAAAATAATATTTTGGATATATTGGGTTATTAAATGGTTAGAATGAATTTCACCTGTTTCTTCTTCCTTCTTAACTACTAGAAAATTTAGAATTCACACATGGCTCACATTTTATTTCAGAGGTTTGCCTTACAAGGCAAATGCCGTCTGGGGAGGGCCTGGGTCAGCTCAGGGAGGAAGCTCTGCCTGAAAAGGCTTAGGGTTCACTCTACATTCAGCCCAGCATCTGAGCACGTCTTCTGTCAATCAAGGCCTGAGAGGGTGGGCCCCTAAACATTATCCAATCAGGGACGCTGGGCTGGGACCCGTCCAATCAGGCACTCAGCTGGAGCAGACAGGATGGCTTCCGGGTTTGGCGGGGCCTTTGTCTCTGGCGGCAGCCGGAGCTTCTGGTGTAGTCTTCACTGCTCTGTGTCTTCTGCTCCTAGAGGCCCAGCTTTTGTGGCCTCCTCACCTGCAGGTATTGGGAGATCCACAGCTAAGACGCCAGGACCCACTGGAAGCCTAGAAATGGTGAGAGTGCCGGGTCCGACATCCCGAGAGAGGGGGCGGGTCTGGTTGGAACTGGTGGGAAGTGGATGTGGCGGGACTCTGGCCTCCCCGCAGTTGGCTCCAAAATCCGCGGCCCCGAGTTCTCCTTGGCGCAGCTCGGCCCTCAGTCCCCTTCAGCCATAGGATGGCGGCCGGGCTGACAGCTCGGACCCCGGGCATCCTGTCTCCTCCCTGCGCAGTGACTGTGCCTTGGTCTGGAGTCCTCTGTGGGCAGCTCTGCCCCCACTGCCGCAGCTCTCCCCGATTGTGCAGGGACCACTGGACGGTCATCAGGGGAGAATACTGACTCGGGATGCAGAGTTCATGAATGGGAAGAGCTTTGGTCTGCGGGGTTCCCAGTCCCCCTTTTTTTCTATTAAAAATTTGTGGAAGTCTCCGCAGAAATATTAAAGAATTTAATTAAAGAGTAATTCAAGAATTGTAGAGCACCAAGCTATGTTTTGTAGTTTGTGGTTTATGGAAGGGGCTTGAAGAAAACACTTTTATAAAGTGCATGATAAAGGAAAGCAAATTCAATAATTGGTTAGGTAAAGTTATGTAGTTTCTTAATTTGTACGATCAAGGTGGAAATTCCCTGGTCATGTAATGAGAGGTTAATTGGCAGTTTATAGTTGGTTAAGCCTGAATTTTATTTTCCCCCAATGTAATACTTTAGAAAAAAAGCATTCGAGTTAGATTTTTTTGCAAGTAGCAACCCTAGGACTGGAGCCACCTCAGTCTAATTGCCTGCCACTTAATTATTTTCACACTCCACAGGGCACTGATTTTCCTCTGCATTTTTCACTTCTGTCTCAAGCAGGGTCTCAAGACTTCTCCCCATTTCCCATTCCTCCAGCCTAACTCTGGCTTGCAGTAAAATACTAAATTTCCAGTTCCTTCTGACATTCCCAAATGCCAATTTCCCCTCCCTAATTCACATTATCAACTATTTGTCCTTTAGTGTACACTTTAGTGTACATTTTAGGTACCATATTTTAATTAATCATTTTTTGACAAAGCATTGGCTGGCATTTTAATAAAGATTTGTTTTCTGTTTGTAAATATTTCCCAAGAGAAGAAAGCAAAGAATAATCCCCTGACACTATATTGTAAAAAATGTTCTGTGCCTCCTTTCCTTTTATTGCCTCTAGCCACAGAAACCTTATCAGAATATTTTTGGGTCAGGGTTTCCCTTTGGAAACTTTATAAGGTAATGTGTCCTCAGCCACCCTTCAGTTTTTTCCCTGGTTCTGGGTTTCAGTACTGTCTGGGGATAAATCAAGATATCCACTGTGGCTGTGTATGCTAGAATGTCTAGTAAATTTCAGCTCCTGGCCTGGAATGAAACTTCGCATATCTGGGAATGGGAGACAGGACAGCCTGAAGTTGGAGTGTAGCCTCTCAAGGGAGTGGATGCCCTGAGGCTGAGAGGAGTCTCCTGGGGTACTCTTCCTTTGAAAAGCAAACCCTTAGAGAAGTTAAGATTGTCTTCAAGCAACCCGGCTTCCATTTCTCGAAGACACATTGCTGGTCAGCCAATCAGATGGTGGTAATGAGGGAAAAACAAATAATTTTTTTTTTCTTGGATTCTCCAAGAATTATGAAAGAGAAAATAGTATCCCAAAAGAAAAAAAAAAAAAAAAAAAAAAAAATCAAACCTGGCCCCAGTGAGATGGTGCAGCAACTTGCAAAGTGAAATGCACCTTGGGGCACTCAGTGGGGCCTAGTACAGTGTCTCTGGAGAGGGTGGTCACTGAGCACTTAAGTGAGCAGGATGGGGGTGGGAGAATCTCTCAAGGGATTGGGTGGCCTGACTTGACACATGAGTCAGACACATCTGTTTTTTAATGAGCACCGTAGCTCCCTGGGTTTGTCACCTTGAAAAGGTTTGTTCACTTATTTTGACTACAGTTTTTTAACTGTAACTTGCATTTTATTAGTAGGGCTTAAAAGGTAAGAAAATATTTACAAAGGGCATAAAAGAGGTGGGGCTCAGAAGAAAATCAATATCTAATCCTATATTCCATTCTTAAGAATACTCATTTAAGGAAGACTCTGTCTCAAAAACAAAAACAAAACTCATTTACCTTTTTCTTTCCCAGACCGAGTTTAGAAATTTTCTCAGGTGTGTGTTTTTGTTTTTGTTTTGTTTTGTTTTGAGACGGAGTTTTGCTCTTGTTGCCCAGGCTGGAGTGCAATGGCTCAGTATCAGCTCACTGAAACCTCTGCCTTCTGGGTTCAAGTGATTCTCCTACCTCAGCCTCCCAAGTAGCTGGGATTACTGGCATGTGCCACCATGCACCAGCTAATTTTTTGTATTTTTAGTGGAGATAGGGTTTTTCCATGTTGGTCAGGCTGGTCTTGAACTCCCTGCCTCAGGTGACCTGCTCGATCTGCCCGCCTTGGCCTCCCAAAGTGCTGGGATTACAGGCGTGAGCCACCGCGCCCAGCCAGGTGTGTTTTTTTAATGACTTGGTGACATCCAACAGAATTCCAAGGCTTAGTTTTTAGAGTGCTACAAAGGAAAAAAATAGGGAAAATCTCTCTTCCATTTTGGCTGTAGAAAATGAATACATTTCCATAAGAAAATGTGGTAGATAATTGGTGAGTTACATTCATGAAAACATCAGTTCCTCTTTTTGCAGGGTACATTTGTTACAGGGAATACCTCTGTTCTATACTCTATCATCTTGATATGTGATGTTAATGCTAAATTTTATGAGAGGAAACTTGGTATCTCCTAGAAGTGCTCCCATATGACTAATTGTTTACTACATGATTTTTAATGGAAATAATAACATATTGTCTTAAAGGAATAAATGCATTTGTATTTCTTATTGAGGTATGAAATGTAAGTACCTTAAAATTTCCTTCCCTTATATAAACAATGTGTTTGAGTAATTTTTTCTGAATTTTTCAGTTCCAAAAACCAAGTGAATAACTCTGACATGGAAATTAAAGCTTGTGCCCAGTGACCCCAAGCTAATGCTAATATTGAGCCTGCAAAAAGGGGGGAGGTTCTTTCTTTCTTTTTCTTTTTTCTTGACAGAGCCTTGCTCTGTTGCCCAGGCTGGAGTGCAGTGGTGAGATCTTGGATCACTGCAGCCTCTGCCTCCTGGTTCCAGCAAATCTCTTGCCTCAGCCTCCCAGGTAGCTGGGATTACAGGCAGGTGCCACCACACCCAGCTAATTTTTGTATTTTTAGTAGAGACGAGGTTTCACCATGTTATCCAGTCTGGTCTCAAACTCCTGACCTCAAGTGATCCTTGGTCTCCCAAAATGTTGGGGTTACAGGTGTGAGCCACTGCACCCAGCCGGGGAGGGAGGGTATTAAAGGCTCAGTTCATTCTTTCTAGGAAACCTTCCCTGCAGATGTCCCAGCCTGCTCACTCTAGCCATGGAAGAAGCCTTTATACTGAAAAAAGTGACAGAGCCCTGGAAAGCTGGGGACCCACAGACAGATGCAGTTAACATTAAGATGGAATGGGACTGGGAGGGTCTTACTGCAGATGAAATTGTTACTGTTTTGAGGCAGTTTCTAGACTTTGTAAAATGAGCTAAATTAGGTTTATGTAAAAAAATTGAATTCTAAAAGACTGTTGCAACAGAACGAAGTACCAACTATAAGAGCTTTAAGGATTGCAAAGTTTAAACAGATAAAGGCTTTCTTTCTTAGGGAGGAGCAAAAAAGATTAGAAGGTCAGAGGGGAATAGCAAATGGAGGATGAAAAAAAAATCAGATTTTAGATCAGAAATCGTTTTACCATGAAGTCAGCAAGTTTTTAGGAGGAACATAAAATGGGGTTGTATGTTGGCTCAGACTGAGAGTAGCTCAAAGTTCAGGAGCCTGTGGAAAGGAGATAAACTTAAGTAAAGTTTGATTAAGAAGTATTTTAGGCTGGGCACAATGGCTCATGCCTGTAATCCCAGCACTTTGGGAGGCCAAGGCTGGGGGATCACTTGAGGTCGGGAGTTCGAGACCAGCCTGGCCAACATGACGAAACCCCATCTCTACTAAAAAAATATATAAAAATTAGCCAGGCACGGTTGCATGTGCCTGTTACCCCACCTACTCTGGAGGTTGAGGCAGGAGAATTGCTTGAACCTTGGAGGCAGAGGTTTCAGTGACCCAAGATCGTGCCACTACACTCTAGTCTGGGCGACAGAGTGAGACTCCATCTCAAAAAACAAACAAAAAAGCATTTTATTTTGACCACTGAAGACAAATTTAGCTAATTTTTTAATACAAAAAAGAAAATGTGCAGAGTCAGTGTCTGGTTATGTGATAAGTCAGACAAGAGAGCACCAGCTAAGTCATAATGAAAGGATGTTTCTTCCCATAAACTGTTCCTGGAGAACACAAAGGATAGAGAATTTTATTAACGCTATTTACCAGGATTATCTATGTGCTTCATCTTTCCCCACGTCTTTGTCCTATACATTTTTTCCACTTGAGTTTTCTGGGTTGTATTTTGTATAATAAACGGGTAAACATAACTACAGTATTTTGCTGAGTTCTGTGAGTAGCTCTATAAAATTATTGAACTTGAGAGATTTATGGGAGTCCTGAATTTTTAAACAGTAGCTCAAAAGCATAGATGGACCTATAGGGTTTGTGACTGGTGTCTGCAGTGAAGACAGTGTTGTGAGATTGAGCCCTGGATCAGGGTCTGTGCTGACTCTTAAGTGGGGTCATAATTCAAATTTTAGACAATGTGTTGGTTTTGAAGAATTGCTTGGTGTTCAGCAAACATTACAATTTTGGTGCCAGAAGAAAGACATCTCAGAGGCCTGGCCTGGAATGGAACTCTGGGTATCTGGCAATGAGAGACTCTGCTCTCCTGTACACAGGCTGTCACACTGCCCATTGTCCTGGGATTTGAGGTCTCCTCCCACTCCCACTGTGAGAGAGGACTGAAAACTTAGAGGAAGGGAGCTCTTATAGCAGACCTCCTTTTCCCACCACTGCCACCTCAGGATTTCCACCCACTCACAAACATACCCACTAGACATTGATGTGTTCACACCTCCCAGGACTAGGCACCACCTTAGGAATTTCACCACAGCATTTTTCATCCTGGTGTTTCTTGCCAAAAACCCACAAAAGTGTCTACAAGTCTCCTGACATATTCCTGACACTGAATCTGCAGCAGCAACCTGTTCTCTCCACCAGTCTAGGATTCTGGACCACCTGTTCATAATCTCATCTGCCTGCATGGACACAGAAATAAATCAGAGGACAATCCCACCTGGACCACTATCTGTAGCACAAACCATTCCTTACACGTACATTATGCTATCCCCCACCCATGAATTTTTTATTTTTGGTTCAGGGGTACACATGCAGATTTGTTATGTGGGTGAAATTGTGTCACGGGGGGTTTGGCATGCAGATTATTTTGTCACTGAGGTACTAAGCATAGCACCAAACAGGTATTCTTTGATCCTTTTTGTCCTTTCACCCTCCACCCTAAACTAGGCCTCAGTGACTGTTGTTTCTCTCTTTGTGTCCATGTGTTCTTATTATTTAGCTCTTACTTAGAAATGAGAACATGCATTTGGTCTTCTGTTTCTGCATTAGTTTTCTAAGGATAATGGTCTCCAACTCTGTCCATGTTTCTGCAAAGGACACAATCTTCTTTTTTATGGCCACACAGTATTCATTGTATTTATGTACCATATTTTGTTTTTATTAAATATTTTATTTTATTTTATTCAGTTTTGGAGACAGAGTCTCACTCTGTCACCCAGGCTGAAGTGCAGTGATGTGATCTTGGCTCACTGCAGCCTCAATCTCCCTGGTGCAAACAATCTTTCTACCTCAGCCCCCCAAGTTGCTGGGACTGCAGGTGCATACCATTATGCCTGGCTAATTTTTCTTTTTGTATTTTTTGTAGAGATGTGGTTTTGCCACGTTGCCCAGGCTGGTTTCAAACTTATGACCTCAGGCAATCTACATGCCTTGGCCTATGAAAGTGCTGTGATTGGCCAGATGCAGTGGCTCACGCCTGTAATCCCAGCACTTTGGGAGGCCGAGGTGGGCGGATCACAAGGTCAGGAGATCAAGACCATCCTGGCTAACACGATGACACCCCGTCTCTACTAAAAATACAAAAAATTAGCCAGGCGTGGTGGTGGGCGCCTGTAGTCCCAGCTACTTGGGAGGCTGAGGCAGGAGAATGGCGTGAACCCAGGAGGCGGAGCTTGCAGTGAGCAGAGATTGAGCCACTGCACTCCACCCTGGGCAACAGCGTGAGACTCCATCTCAAAAAAAAAAACAAAAAAGAAAGTGCTTTGATTACAGGCATGAGCCACCGTGCCATACCATACTTTCTTTATCCAGTCTGCCATTGATAGGTGTTTATGGTGATTCCATGTCTTTTCTATTGTGAGTAGTGCTGCAGTGAACATGCATGTCTTTGTATCTTTATGATAGAATAATTTATATTTTTTGGGGTATAAACCCAATTATGAGGTGCCTGGGTCAAATGGTAATTCTGTTTTTAGTTCTGTAATTGCCACAATTCTTTTCACAATGGTTGAATTAAGTTATACTCCTACAGGCAGTGTATATGAGGCAGGAAATATAAAAGGAAAAACAAGTAAAGGGAAAACAAGTCCTTCCCTGATCAGTCTGACTCACTCCAAAGTCCTGCTGGAGCTATGATAACATTATCTGCAAGGCCAGGCAGGGACCCCGAAAGAATGGGCTCCAGGAGCAGAGATGAGAAAAACAAGTTCTCCTTATCAGTTTCCGCCTTTGAAATTCTTTCCCCATACCATTATTCTTTGTTCTGCTCTCAAAACTATTTTTGTAACTATTTCTGCAAGTTTGCAAAGATTTCATAAGTTCCTGTTTTTCTTTCTGTAGCACGGCAAGGTCACAAGACATGCTTAAGTAAGATAGAGTCATGTTGCAAATCCTGTTGTAAAACCTGTCACGGTATGATTAACTGTCTTTGTTCTGCTTCTGTAAGACTGCTTTCCTGTCTCACAGGTTTCATGCCAAAAACCTGACCCACCCCTGTGGGTTGCATGTATAAAAGTCAAGCCCTGTCATTGTTCAGGGCTCAGCCTTTGGATATTCATCGGCTGGGCCGGTGGTCACCTAAATAAAATCCTCCTGTTCCACCAAGTGGTCTCTCCAGCCTCCTGATTCCCACAACATTTTGGCGAGCCAGCCAGGAGGGGAGACTACAGGTTTACTGTCTCCTTTGGCTGTGGGACTGGAGCCCCGGGCTGGGGGAGACCCGTGACCCAAGGCACCATTGGGAGAACTTCAACCCGGAGGGGAGATTGGCTCTCCCATGACCCGGCGCCCCTCCCTGACAGTGCATTGGAACCTAAGGGGCTACAGGACGATTCCAGGACTTCACGCTACAGGACTGCAGTAAGGTTTGGGCCCAAGGCAGGACCCGTCCCATAAGGATGGAAGGGGAGCCTGATCACCTCCTGGGGTGTACCTAGTAATCCGACTCAGGACGTGAGAGGGGCTCGCAAAGTTGGAAGAAACCTACACCCCAACTGACCCAGGATGTGAGAGTGGCTCACTAAGTTGGTTAAGAAAGGAAACTGGAAGTGGGGAGGTGTGTGAATAAATGTGAAAGAGATGGTTCCAAAAGGAACCAACACGCTGAGTGACGTGTGTGGAGCCACAGGTCTCTTAGCATAGACTGTACCATCTGAGTGAAGTGTGGAACCGACCGAGACTAGTGGCAAACATCCTTTGGGGCTACGGCATATGGCTTAGGGAGGTGCCCCACAATTTATAGATTGTGGTGGTCCGGGTTCAGGACTCATATGAACCCTCCATTAAATCTAAGCAGTGTCTGAAATACTGCTGCAAGGGACACGGTCTAATCAGTCTGAAATGAAAGGAAGAGTGAGTGGGTTGTGCCATAACTGGGAGGAAATGGGAGGGAAGTCATCGAAACCCATCCCATTAGAATGTATGTTAAGGAACTTTAAGTAAGATTATACAGGGGACTATGAGATCAAGTTGACCCCCCAGAGGTTGAGAACTCTCTGTGAAATAGAATGGCCCTCTTTCAATGTTGGATGGCTGGCCGAAGGAACTATAGATAGGGAAAAAATTGGCCGTGTATTTAAGGTGGTGACTGGGGTCGGAGGACAGCCAGGGCATCCAGACCAATTTCCTTATATTGACTCATGGCTAAATATAGTTCAAACTCGACCTGCATGGCTGCAGCCTTGCCTGGCTTCTTATTGCAAAACGCTCATAGCTCGAGCCAAGCCTAAAGTAAAAGAAAAATCAGCTTCACTGTCAGCTACAGAGACAAAAGGAAAGCCACAGGAAAAACCAGTTTTGCAGGAACCAGCAGAGGAGATAGAAACCCCTCCTCCCTATGTGCCAATCTATCCCCCTTTACCAAGGACGGCCCCTGAGCAGCCAGACTCAGATGGTGACACACCCCAGGCTACACCTCAAAGGGGGAAATCTGAGCCCCCACCTCAGGAGGTCAAGAAGGAAAGTCAGGATGATCAAGCAGGCCGCCTTCGACCTGGCCACACCAGAGTGTGGCAGATGCCCCTCCGTGAAACACGGGGACCTATCTATTATGATGAACAGGGGCAGGTTCAAGGGGGGGCAACCGACTTTTATTTACCAGCCTTTTTCAACCACTGATCTCCTAAACTGGAAACACCATACTCCCTACTCCCTCCTACACAGAGAAGCCCCAAGCCCTCACAGATCTGATGCAGTCCATTTTTCAGACACAAAATCCAACGTGGCCAGATTGCAAACAGCTCCTCCTGACACTGTTTTAACACCGAGGAATGCCGAAGGGTGACCCAGGCAGCCCTCCACTGGCTGGAACACAATGCACCAGAAGGCACACTTAATGTCCAGGCATATGCTCAGGGCCAATTCCCAGAAGCCAGCCTACACTGGGACCCAAATGATGCAGCCCAATTACAGTACCTACAGAGGTACTGGGAGGCACTCCTGCAAGGGCTAAAGGAAGGTGGGAAAAAGGCAGTCAACATGGAGAAAATCTTGGAAGTGCTGCAGGAGACTAATTAAAGTCCTAGTCAGTTTTATGAGAGACTCTGTAAAGCATTCTAGCTTTACACCCCGTTTGACCCTGAGGCTACTGAGAACCAGTGCATGGTGAACGCAGCGTTTATAGGACAGGCCCAGGGAGACATCAGGCGAAAGCTGCAAAAGCTAGAGGGTTTCACGGGCATGAATGCCACTCAGCTTTTAGAAGTGGCCACCAAGGTGTATGTTAACCGTAACCAGGAGACAAAGAGAGGCTGATCAGACTTAAGAAAAAGGCCGATCTGCTAGTGGCAGCCCTCACAGGAAGGGAAACTAGCATCGCGAGTGGGTGCGGACATAGCCATGGACATGGAGGGGTTCGGGCCAGGCAGAGACCTGAAAGTCAACCAAGACTATGTAGGAATCAATGTGCGCAATGCAAAAAGAGGGGACACTGGAAAGGTGAATGTCCAGAGGGCAATGAAGAAAATGACAGAGACTATAAAACTGGAAAACTGCCAGCCAAGGGCTATTGTGTCCCAAGGGAGTCAGATACCTTCTTGATCAGGCTGGCAGGAACTGGAGAATATGAAGACTAGGCCAGACTGGGCTCCTTCTCTTTAGCCCCCCAGGAGCCCATGGTCACATTAGAAGTAGGAGGCCAGCTAATGAACTTTATGGTAGACACTGGGGCTGAACACTTGGTAGTGACCCAGCCCATAGGGCCATCATCCAAAGATCATACAACTATTGTTGGGGCTACAGGGGTCCCAGAGAAGAGGCCATTTTGTCAGCCAAGGAGGTGTGTCTTTGGAGGATGAGAGGTCCAACATAAATTCCTGTATCTCCCCAATTATCCAGTGCCTCTACTAGGAAGAGACCTACTCCAAAAATTGCATGCACAGATTACCTTTGGGTCACAAGGAGATATTACTTTAAGCCTAACTCAACCGAAGGCCATGGTGTTAACCCTCACCATCCCGCAGGCTGAGGAATGGAGACTATACATGAAGTACAGGCACCAATGCAGCCTTGTACGCAGGAGGAAGAGAAATTATTATTTAGGCCAATTGATAAAATTCCTGGAGTATGGGCTGAAGACAAGCCACCTGGGCTGGCTGTAAATCAGGCACTGGTAGTAGAATTAAAACCAGGAGCAACTCCAGTTGAGGTTTGTCAGTACCCACTTTCCCAAGAGGATATTTGGGGCATTTATAAGCATTTAAAGTGGCTCTATGACCATGGGATCATAATCCAATGCCATTCACCCTGGAACACTCCACTTTTGCTGGTACAAAAACCATTGCCTGGACCAGGATCTGATGAGTATATACCGGTGCAGGGCTTGTGTGCTGTAAACCAAGCCACGGTGACCATACATCCAGT
This sequence comes from Pan paniscus, assembly GCF_029289425.2. Lineage (NCBI taxonomy): Eukaryota > Metazoa > Chordata > Mammalia > Primates > Hominidae > Pan > Pan paniscus. The sequence goes on along the minus strand of NC_073255.2, from coordinate 80,118,632 downwards.
AGTACCAAACCTGTATACTTTAATGGGACTTATTCTAGCAAGTGCCACCTGGTTTACAGTCCTGGACTTAAAGGATGCTTTCTTCTGTCTCTACCTGGCACCAGTTAGTCAGCCCATCTTTGCATTTTAATGGGATGATTCAGTCACAGGCACAGGGGGACAGCTCACCTGGACTAGACTCCCACAAGGGTTCAAGAATTCTCCCACAATCTTTGGGGAAGCACTGGCCTCAGACCTCAAGGCATACACCCCACCAAATGACAACTGCGCCTTGTTGCAGTACATAGACAACCTTCTTTTGGCAGCCCCAACCCAAGAGGACTGTTACTGGGGAACCCAGGACCTCCTCCATCTCTTATGGAAAGCAGGGTATAGAGTATCCAAAAAGAAGGCCCAAATTTGCCATGAAAAGGTTAAATATTTAGGCTTCATAGTAAGCCAAGGGGAACGCTGGCTTGGCCATGGATGAAAGCAAGCCATTTGTGCACTTCCAACTCCAACCACCTGGCGCCAAATAGGGGAATTCTTAGGGGCAGCAGGGTTCTGCTGTATCTGGATCCCAAATTTCTCACTTATAGCCAGGCCCTTATATGATATAAGCCACAAGGGAGGGTGAAAAGGAACCCCTCCTCTGAAAGGCTGCCCAGAAGAAGGTGTTTAAACAAATCAAAGAAGCCCTAACTCAGGCTCCAGCCTTAGGACTGCCAGATACAACTAAGCCTTTCTTTCTATATGTCCATGAATTAAAGGGAATGGCTATAGGGGTCCTGACTCAAATCATAGGATCATAGCATCGCCCAGTGGTGTACTTATCCAAACAGTTGGACTCTGTGGTGCTAGGGTGGCCTCCTTGTTGTAAAGCACTAGCCGCTACCGCCCTATTGACACAAGAAGCTGACAAACTGACCCTGGGGCAACAATTGACCATCCAGGTACCACACGCGGTTATAACTTTAATGGATCAGAGAGAGCAGCATTGGTTATCAAACCCAAGGATGACTTGATACCAAGGGCTCCTATGTGAAAATCCACGCATAACTTTAGAAACAGTGAACACCCTTAACCCAGCTACCCTGCTCCCAGTCGAACTGGGAATCACCTTCCGTGACTGTGGGAACAGTGGACGAGGTATTCTCCAGTCGAGGAGACCTTACAGACCAGCCCTTCAAGGACCCAGATGTAGAATACTTCATAGATGGAAGCAGTTTTGTGCTGGAAGGGGTCTGCTGGGCTGGGTAGGCAGTGGTGACCTTAGACTCAGTGGTGGAGGCTTAGCCTCAGCCTGCTGGAACATCAGCCCAGAAGGCAGAGCTAGCAGCCCTAACGAGGGTTCTCCAGCTGGCAGAAGACAAAAAGGTCAGTGTTTACACGGATTCCAAATATGCTTTTGCCACACTGCATGTTCATGGAGCTATATATAAAGAAAGAGGACTCTTAACTGCCACAGGCAAAGAAATAAAATGGAAAGAATGAATTCTACAGCTCTTAGATGCTGTATGGATCCTAGAGAAAGTAGCAGCTATGCACTGCAGGGGACACCAGAGGGCAGGGACGTCAGAGGCAAAAGGAAACAGAAAGGCAGACAGGGAGGCAAAATGGGCAGCAATGGTTACACCTCATTTTAAAAAGGAAGCCTTAGCTATGCCCCTCCTCCCAGAGCCTCCCCTCCAGGAGGTCTCAAGTTACTCTCCGAATGAGAAGGCCTGTTTTGCCCAAAAAACTGGAAAATATATTGAAGGAGGATGGTGGAAATTTTCTGATGGGAGGTCGGCCATTCCCAAAATGGTGGCCCCCAAATTTGTGAAGCAATTGCATCATGGAACTCGTGGGAAAAACAGCACTAGAAACACTACTAGGACGCCGTTTCTATGTGCCGCGACTCACTGCCATCACCCAAGCTGTTTGTGAACAATATTTAACCTGTGCCCAGAACAACCCATTACAAGGGCCCACTCGGCCCCCAGGAATTCAGGAAATAGGAACCATGCCCTGTGAAAACCTGCTTATGGACTTACAGAGTTGCCCCAGGCAGGGAGCTATCGGTACATGTTAGTACTTGTCTACACCTTCTCAGGATGGGCCAAGGCTTTCCCTACCAGAAGCAAGAACTCATGAGAAGTGACTAAAATACTATTAAGAAACATTATCCCCAGATTTGGACTGTCCGTGACTCTAGGGTCAGACAACGGGCTGGCATTTCTAGCTGAAATAATTCAGGAACTAACACGAGTGTTAAAAATAAAATGGAAATTACACACAGCCTACCGGCTGCAGAGCTTAGGAAAAGTAGAGTGCATGAACTGGACACTCAAACAGCTACTGAAGAAATATTGCCAAGAAACCCCTCTGAGATGGGATCAAGTCCTGCCCATGGTCCTCCTTCAAGTTAGGTGCACCCCCACCAAACAAACTGGGTATTCGCCCTATGAAATACTGTTCGGCCAGCCATCCCCAATCATAAGTCAAATTAAGGGTAATCTCCGTGAACTAGGGGAATTAACTTTAAGGAGGCAAATGCAGGCTTTAGGGATAGCCATGTGAAGTGTCCATGGCTGGGTACAGGAAAGAATGCCCATAAGCCTGATAGATCCAATACACCCCTTTAAACCCAGGGACTCCCTTTGGGTCAAAAAATAAAACCCAACCACTCTGGGACCCATATGGGATGGGCTCCATACTGTAATCTTGTCTATTCCCACTGTTGTTAAAGTTGCAGGAATTGTGCCTTGGATCCATCCATCCAGTCAGCTGAAACCAGCAGTCCAGGACCAGCCAACAGGACCTAGACCATGCAACCCAGCTGATCCTACGATGGAACCAAGGTGCCAATGAGATGACAACAGCCCTGCTCTGGTCACTCCGGAAGCTGACCAGTCCACGCACGGCTGAAGCTTGAGGAGACAACAGCCCTGCTCTAGTCACCCCAGAAGCTGACTAGTCTATGCACGGCCGAAGCTTGAGTCATCATCAGGGAAGTAAATGTGGTTAGAAATCTGAAGTCCAGTAATTTTCCTTGTCATATTAATTATTTTGCTATTAAGCTGTCACTTTGCTTAGCCTTCTCCCCCCAGGAAAAAGCCTTTTCTGTCCATGCTGGGTATGAACATGCTACTCATCACTTTGTTCTTGCTACTCCCCTTATCCATGTTAAAAGGAGAACCCTGGGAGGGATGCCTCCACTGCACCCACACTACGTGGTCGGGGAACATCATGACTAAAACCCTGTTGTATCACACTTATTATGAGTGTGCTGGGACCTGCCTAGGAACTTGTACTCACAACCAGACAACCTACTCAGTCTGTGACCCAGGAAGGGGCCAGCCTTATGTGTGTTATGACCCTAAGTCTTCACCTGGGACCTGGTTTGAAATTCATGTCGGGTCAAAGGAAGGGGATCTTCTAAACCAAACCAAGGTATTTCCCTCTGGCAAGGGTGTCGTATCCTTATACTTTGATGTTTGCCAGATAGTATCCATGGGCTCACTCTTTCCCGTAATCTTCAGTTCCATGGAGTACTATAGTAGCTGCCATAAAAATAGGTGTGCACCCCCTGCTTGTTCCACCGATTCCCCAGTAACAACTTGCTGGGACTGCACAACGTGGTCCACTAACCAACAATCACTAGGGCCAATTATGCTTACCAAAATACCATTAGAACCAGATTGTAAAACAAGCACTTGCAATTCTGTAAATCTTACCATCTTAGAGCCAGATCAGCCCATATGGACAACAGGTTTAAAAGCACCGCTAGGGGCACGAGTCAGCGGTGAAGAAATTGGCCCAGGAGCCTATGTCTATCTATATATCATAAAGAAAACTCGGACCCGCTCAACCCAACAGTTCCGAGTTTTTGAGTCATTCTATGAGCATGTTAACCAGAAATTGCCTGAGCCCCCTCCCTTGGCCAGTAATTTATTCGCCCAACTGGCTGAAAACATAGCCAGCAGCCTGCACGTCGCTTCATGTTATGTCTGTGGGGGAACGAACATGGGAGACCAATGGCCATGGGAAGCAAGGGAACTAATGCCCCAAGATAATTTCACACTAACTGCCTCTTCCTTCGAACCTGCACCATCAAGTCAGAGCATCTGGTTCTTAAAAACCTCCATTATTGGAAAATTCTGTATTGCTCGCTGGGGAAAGGCCTTTACAGACCCAGTAGGAGAGTTAACTTGCCTAGGACAACAATATTACAACGAGACACTAGGAAAGACTTTATGGAGGGGCAAAAGCAATAATTCTGAATCACCACACCCAAGCCCATTCTCTCGTTTCCCATCTTTAAACCATTCTTGGTACCAACTTGAAGCTCCAAATACCTGGCAGGCACCCTCTGGCCTCTACTGGATCTGTGGGCCACAGGCATATCGACAACTGCCAGCTAAATGGTCAGGGGCCTGTGTACTGGGGACAATTAGGCCGTCCTTCTTCCTAATGCCCCTAAAACAGGGAGAAACCTTAGGATACCCCATCTATGATGAAACTAAAAGGAAAAGCAAAAGAGGCGTAAGTATAGGAGATTGGAAGGACAATGAATGGCCTCCTGAAAGAATAATTCAATATTATGGCCCAGCCACCTGGGCAGAAGATGGAATGTGGGGATACCGCACCCCAGTTTACATGCTTAACCGCATTATAAGATTGCAGGCAGTACTAGAAATCATTACCAATGAAACTGTAGGGGCCTTGAATCTGCTTGCCCAGCAAGCCACAAAAATGAGAAATGTCATTTATCAAAATAGACTGGCCTTAGACTACCTCCTAGCCCAGGAAGAGGGAGTATGCGGAAAGTTCAACCTTACTAACTGCTGCCTAGAAATTGATGACAAAGGAAAGGTCATCAAAGAAATAACTGCTAAAATCCAAAAGTTAGCTCACATCCCAGTTCAGACTTGGAAAGGATAGTCTCCAGATTCCCTTTTCAGAGGTTGGTTCTCATCCCTTGGAGGATTTAAAACCTTAGTACAAATAGTTCTAGCCATATTGGGAGTTTGCCTTATACTCCCTTGTCTCTTACCCCTCATTGTCAAAAATATCCAAACAGCCATAGAGGCTCTTGTGGACAGACAGACTACCACACGACTAATGGCCCTAACTAAGTATTAACCCCTGCCAAGAAAAGAGCTACTTCCTCTTGAAGTAAATGAAGATAGTGATGCTTTCTCTTAAACTTTACTTATAAAAAGCATCAAAGGGGGGAATGAAGCAGGAAATATAAAAGGAAAAACAAGTAAAGGGAAAACAAGTCCTTTCCTGACCAGTCTGACTCACTCCAAAGTCCTGCTGGAGCTATGATAATTATCTGCAAGGCCAGGCAGGGGCTCCAAAGGAATGGGCTCCAGGAGCAGGGATGAGAAAAACAAGTTCTCCTTATCAGTTTCCCTGTTTGAAATTCTCTCCCCATAACATTATTCTTTGTTCTGCTCTCACAACTATTTTTGTAACTATTTCTGCAAGTCTGTAAAGATTTTGTAAGTTCTTGTTTTTCTTTCTGTAGCATGGCAAGGTCACAAGACATGTTTAAGTAAGGTAGGCTCATGTTGCAAATCCTGTTGTAAAACTTGTCACGGTATGATTAACTGCTTTTGTTCTGCTTCTGTAAGACTGCTTTCTCACCTCGCAGGTTTTGCGCCAAAAACCCGACTTGCCCCTGCCTGATGCATGTATAAAAGTCAAGCCCTGTCTTTGTTCAGGGCTCAGCCTTTGGATGTTCATCGGCTGGGCCAGTGGCCACCTAAATAAAATCTTCCTGTTCCACCCAGTGATCTCTCCGGCCTCCTGATTCCCACAACATATAAGCATTCCTTTTTCTCTGCAACCTAGCCCGCATCTGTCATTGACTTTTTAACAATAGGCATTCTGACTGGATGAGATGGTATCTCACTGTGGTTTTTCTCTGCATTTTTCTAATAATTAACAATGTGAATTTTGTTTTCATATGCTTGTCAGCCACATGTATGTCTTCTTTTGAAAAGTATCTGTTCATGTTTTTGCTTACTTTTTAATTAGGTTTTTGGTTTTCTTTTTGTTGTTGTTGTTGTTTTCTGAGACGGAGTCTTGCTCTGTCACCAGGCTGGAGTGCAGTGGCATGATCTCGACTCACTGCAACCTCCACCTCCCAGGTTCAGATGATTCTTCTGCTTCAGTCTCCTGAGTAGCTGGGATCACAGGTGCGTGACACAAAACCCAGCTAATTTTTGTATTTTTAGTAGAGATGGGGTTTCACCATGTTGGCCAGGATGGTCTGGATCTCTTGACCTCGTGATCCATCTGCCTCAGCTTCCCAAAGTGCTGGGATTACAAGCATGAGCCACAGATCCTGGCTTCTTCTTCTTCTTCTTTTTTTTTTTAAATAAATTTGTTTAAGTTTCTTATGGATGCTGGATTTTAGACCTTTGTCAGAAGCATAGTTTGCAAATATTTTCTTCTAGTCTGTAGGTTGTCTGTTTACTCAGTTGATTGTTTCCATTGCTGCAAAATAGCTCTTTAGTTTAATTAGGTCCCATTTGTCAATTTTTGCTTCTGTTGCAATTGCTTTTGGTATCTTCATCATAAAATCTTTGCCAGTTTTTATGTCTTAGAATTTTCTAGGTTATTTTCTAGATTATTTTCAGGTTTTATATATATATATATATAATTTTAAGTTCTACATTTAAGTCTTTAATTCTTCTTGAATTGATTTTTATATATCGTGTAAGGAAGGCATCCAGTTTCAATCTTCTACTTAGTGCTAGCTAGTTATTCCAGCCTCATTTATTAAATAGGGAATTCTTCCTGCATTGCTCTTGTAAGCTTTGTCGAAGATCAGATGGTTGCAGGTGCGTGGCATTGTGGCATTATTTATTGGCTATCTATTCTGTTTCTTGTTCTATGAGTCGTTTATATATATGTATGTGTGTGTGTGTATATGTGTATGTGTGTGTGTGTGTGTGTGTGTGTGTGTATACATTGCCTTGGGTATTCGGGCTCTTTGTTAGTTCTATATGAATTTTAAAATAGTTGTTTTTAGTTCTGTTAAGAATGTTTTTGGTAGTTTGATAGGAATTACATTAGATCTGTAAATTTCTTTTGGCAGTATGGCCATTTTAATGATATTGATCTTTTTTATCCATGAGCATAAAATAAATCTCCATTTATTTGTGTCATATATGATTTATTTAAGCAGTGTTTTATAATTCTTGTTGTAGAGGTCTTTCACCTCCCTGGTTAGCTGTATCTCTAGATGTTTTATTCTTTTTGTGGCAGTTGTGAAGGGGATTGTGTTTTTGATTTGGCTTTCGGCTTGGATGTTATTAATGTACAGGGATGCTACTAATTTTTGTACATTTGCTTTGTATTGTGAAGTTTGGTTCAGTTTTTCAGTTTAAGGAGCTTTTCTGTGGAGACTATAGGGTTTTCTATATATAGAATTACATCTGCAAAAAATGGGAAGTTTGACTTCCTTTCTTCCTATTTGGATGCCTTTTATTTTGTCTCTTGTCTGATTGCTCTGGTGAGGGCTGCCAATTCTATGTTGAATAGGAGTGGTGAGAGAAAACATCGTTGTCTTATGCCAGTTTTCATGGAGAAATGCTTCCAGCTTTTGTCCATTCGGTATGTTTGTTGTGGGTTTGTCATACAGAATTCATTATTTTGAAGTATGTATCTTCTATGCCTAGTTTGTTGCAGGTTTTTAACGTGAAAGATGTTAAATTTTCTTGAAAGCTTTTTCTGCATCTATTGAGATAATCTGGTGGTTTTTATCCTTATTTTTGTTTTTGTAATGAATCACATATATTAATTTGTGTATGTTGAACCAGCCTCATATCCCAGGGATAAAGCCTACTTGATCATAATGGATTTGCTTTTTGATGTGCTGTTGAATTTAATTTGCCAATATTTTGTTGAAGATTTTTGCATCAATGGTCATCAAGGATATTGGCCTAAAGTTTTCTTTTTTTGTTACACCTATGTCAGGTTTTGGTGTCAGAATGATGACATTCTTATATAATGAGTTGAAGGGGAGTGTTTTTTTCTCAATTTTTTGGAATAGTTTTAGAAGGAATGGTACCAGCTCTTCTTTGTACATCTGGTAGAATTTAGTTGTGAATCTCTCTCGTCCTGGGCTTTTTTTGGTTGCTAGGCTATTCATTACTAATTCAGTTTTGGAGTTTGTTATTGGTCTACTCAGAGATTCAATTTCTTTTTTGTTCAGTCTTGGGAGGATATATTTGTCCACGACTTTACTATTTCTATTTTTTTTGGTCTTTTTTTTTTTTTTTCCTTTTTGTGGAGAACAGGGTCTCACTATATTGCCCAGGCAGGTCTCAAACTCCTGGGCTCAAGCTATCCTCCCGCCTCTTGCCTCCCTGAGAGCTGGGATTACAGGTGTGAGCCACCGCACCCAGCTGAATTTACTATTTCTTTCAGATTTTTTAGTTTGTGTTCATAGAAGTGTTTATAGTAGACTTCAACAGTTATTTGTATTCTTGTGGGGTCAGGGTTAATGTTCCTTTTGTCATTTCTAATTGTCTTTATTTGAATCTTCTTTCTTTATGAATCTGGCTCATGGTTTATTTAGCTTATTAATTTTTTCCAAAGATTTAACTCCTGGATTTCTTGATCTTTTGTATAGTTTTTCACATCTAAATCTCCTTCAGTACAGATCAGATTAGTTATTTTTTGCCCTCTGCTAGTTAGGGATTGGTTTTGTCTTGCATCTCTCATTTTATTTATGATATTACATTGTTAAATTGAGATCTTTTTAACTTTTTTATGTGAGCATTTAGTGCTATAAATTCTTCTTTTAACACTGCCTTAGCTGTGTTGCAGAGATTCTGGTATGTTGTACTTTGTTCTCATTTGTTTCAAAGAACTTTTTGATTTCTGCCTTAATTTTATTATTTACCCAAAAGTTATTCAGATGCAGGTTGTTTAATTTCCACATAATTGTATGGTTTCAAGTGGTTTTATTTGTTTTGATTTATATTTTTATCAAGTTGTGGTCAGAGTGTGTGGTTGGTATAATTTGGGGATGTTTGAATTTGGTGAGGATTGTTTTATTTCTGATTGTGTGGTCAGTTTTAGAGTATGGGCCACTTGGTGATGAGAAGAATGTATATTATATTGCTTTTAAATGGAGACTTTTGTAGATGTCTATTACGATTATTTGGTCAAGTATTGAGTTTAGGTCCTAATATCTTTGTTAATTTTCTGCCTCAAAAATGTGTCTAATAGTGTCTGTGGGGTGTTGTAGTCTCCCAAAATTATTCTGTCAGAATCTAAATATAAATCTCTTAGAACTGGTCTTATTCATGTGTACCTGTGAAAGAAAATTAAATCTTCAGAGCCCAAACTCATTAAACCAAAAAGAAAAGTTAGGCTGGGAACTGGGTCACACAAACCCACCTATCCTTTTGGTTCTTAAATAAGATGGCTACAAGATGAAAAGTTACATGACTCCCTCATATTTTGCCCACAAGAAAATTTCTAGTGAGCTCCAAGATCTTTACCCTAAGGTGTTTCTGTTAAAATTATACCATGGAAATATAAATTGATGGCTTATCTTTACACGTTCCACCAGACACAAATGCATATCTGATTGTTCCCCTGCCCCATTTTGTCTATGTTATCTTATATAAAAATGCAGATTACCTGCATTTTTTGTCTGCCCCATTTGTCTGCGTCATCTTATGTTTAAAAAAATGCAGATTCACTGACAGACAATGACATGAATGACTGTTTTTCCCTACCTCCCTCTTACATAACAGTTTTGTACTTCTCAGTATCTCATCCTTTCTCCTTTAAATTTGGAGCCCCCAAAATTTTCTTGGGAGAAAGACATAGGCCTTTTTCCTAGCTGTGCATTCTTAACTTTGGGAAATAAATCTCCTAAAATGATTGAGACTTTTCTTGTCATTTTTCTTGATTGATACACCCATGGATTTTTTTTTATAACATCTTTCTTTCTTCTGCTTTTTTCCCATAAACATTTCTCAAGTGCACATGGCATGCAAAATTAAGATGTCCAATAGTTCAAAAACATGTCCAGAGACCTGGCTGTTATAGTGGAAAATACAAATTAGAAATAAGAAGCCTTATTCTCCACATGAAAAAAGGGAGGATATTTTCTTTCTTTCTTTCTTTCTTTCTTTTTTTTTTTTGAGATGGAGTCTCACCTGGTTGCCCAGGCTGGAGTGCAGTGGCATGATCTGGCTCACTGCAACCTCCACCTCCTGGGTTCAAGCGTACTCAGCCTCCCGAGTAGCTGGGGTTACAGGCACACACCACCACACCTGGCTAATTTTTTGTATCTTCAGTAGAGATGAGGTTTCACCATGTTGGCTAGGCTGGCCTCAAACTCCTGACCTCATGATTCACCAGCCTCAGCCTCCCAAAGTGCTGGGATTACAGGTGTGAGCCACTGCACCCTGCCAGGAGTATATTTTCTTAATTTATTTTTCCTTAAAGCATTTAAATTTTATGTATATTTTTTCTCTGTTGTTTGAAAGATATGTAAATCATATTAACAGTTAAACCTTTTGTCACTGTTTTTGACTTGGGATTGTCTTTGTCTAGGACCTCAGGTTCATTGCTTTGGCAAAGATTTATTTTCTCCATTTGTTGTCTTTTAAGGTAGACACAGATTTGTTTAGATTAAAGTTTGTTTTAAGAGCACACAGAAGTTGAGCATGAAGATAGGATTAAATTTAGCAATAAAAAATGCTAAAGACTAAAAGATACTAAGTTCCTTTGATAGAATACAGATTATCCAAGGTAATCAGGTAATATTTGCAGGCCGAAGTACTTTTATTGCAAAAGCATGGTTCAGTGTATGAACTGAACAGTGGAGTCTGTAGTTGTGCTTTGGTTTATATTTATTACTTGAGTACAATTAGCATAGTTATATGTAGTGTTTGTAGACAAACTGCATTCATATAAACAGTATTTTATACACTAGTGTGAATATAACACTACAATATTTACTTTGAATGAATCCCTTAGTCATTTTAATAATGTTATATTCGGCCGGGCGTGGTGGCTCATGCCTGTAATCCCTGCACTTTGGGATGCCAAGGTGGGTGGATCACCTGAGGTCAGGAGTTCAAGACCAGCCTTGCCAACATGGCAAAACTCCATCTCTACTAAAAAATACAAAAATTAGCCGGGCGTGGTGGCGCGTGCCTGTAATCCCAGCTACTCAGGAGGCTGAGGCATGTGAATCGCTTGAACCTGGGAGGCAGAGGTTGCAGTGGGCTGAGATTGCACCACTGCACTCCAGCCTGGGCAATAGAGCGAGACTGTTTCAAAACAAAAAAACAAACAAAAAATAATGTTATATTCATACTTTTGAAATATAAACTGTTTTAATTGAATTATGGTTGTAGACAATTTTAAAAAATCCTATGTACATTATGACTAGTACATTATTTATACTTAGATATTTATATCTAATATTCAAAGGAAATTTACTACCAAACTATTACAGTAATATTAGTATGACATGCTTACTAATTTATCCAGTAGAGTTAATTATAGGTAAGCATGATTTTAGTGTCTATCATTTCACTAAATTGGAATGGTGCTATTACGGGAAAAGTAAACAAGAATGATTTGGCCACCCAAAAACCATAATAGCTCTACAGTTCACCATGATGCAAACTCAAATGTATTCCACTATATGAATAAAGTAATATTCTAATTCTTCATCGGAAAGTTATGGTGGTGGGAGGTCCAGGCAGGCGGATCATTTGAGGTCAGGAGTTCAAGACCAACCTGGCCAACATGGTGAAACCCTGTCTCTACTAAAAATACAAAAATTAGTTGGGCGTGGTGGCAGATGCCTGTAATCCCAGCTACTCTGGACGCTGAGGCATGAGAATCCCTTGAACCCTGGAGGTGGAGGCTGCAGTGAGCTGAGATTGTACCACTACACTCCAGCCTGGATGACAGAGCAAGACTCCATCTCAAAAAAAAAAGTGTTCTTTGGAAATTGTCAAATGTATTCCATTATAGATCTCTCATTTAATGGCTAGGAGAAGAGAGAGCGGCAGAGATGGAAGAGAATCCTTATAAAATTCTGCTGAGAATATGACCCCTTTCTTCATAATGCTCACGTTTCTCATGCTGAGAGTAGCTGTGCAATTTGGGTGTTTAAAAAAATTGATTAGCAGAGTATTTTCTGGCTGACTTGAGCAAACTTATATCTAGCCTGTGTTTTTAAAAGATGCTTTTAACTGTTTTTCTCTCAATACAATTTTTCTCAGAGTGAGAGCTGTTTTTCTCTTGAATGCTTTTGGTTTCTGTTTTAGAGGCCCCATTACTATCCCATGGTGTCTGTGAATGAGGTGGGCTGTCACAGAGCTCTTAGAGCTATCTCTGTCTGGACTCATACTGAAAATCCAGCAGTATTTTTTCTTTGTCTCTGTTATAAATACAAACTGAGGCTGAAACAGTGCTCCTATTCCCATTATTATGAAGGTGCAATCCTACCTGGGAAGCCTGCAGGCTCTCCTGCCACTCAGCACTTCACTGGAGTGCTGCTGTGGCAGTTGGTGATAACCTAAGATGTGTTCTGCCAGCTGTGAGCTCTGTGCTGTGGGTTGTGCCTCAGGGAAAGATGGTAGGAGTCAAGAGAGGACACCAGCCACCAGGACAGAGCAAGCAGGAGTGCTGTAGTCCAGTGGTCAGGGAGTAGAGAGCCATTGCTTTTAAATGTAAATAGCCATAAAGATATTCAACCCTATTCAATGATTTCTGTAGGAAAGGGAGAGCCTACCTTCTGCAGGCACCTGGCTTCAAGTTGCAAAATTACCTCTTGTCATGAAGACGTGAAAAGTTTATTTTGTCATTGATTATAACCAATTAGCATACAAGTATGTCTTTGCAATCTCTTAAGCAGATTGACTGTGATGCATGTCACATTCTGGTTTAATTGTGTAATGAAACAGTTTTCTTTCTGTTTTATCATTGTGGAGTTACTCTGGGGCTGGATAAAACTTTTCTTTTAATTATATTTTCCAAACACTGTTTAAACTTACCACACATGATATAAACATATAAGGTGCCAACCAAGCTTTAATCTAGATGGGCCTTTCCATCTCAGGCTTCCAGTCAACTCACGATCGTGCTGCAAAATGCATGCTGTCCCCTGAATATGCAGGCTGGATCGTGCCTCTGCCTATTTGGTATCTAGTCCTGTATAATCACATCTAGAGAGGCTAGACCCGATTTCTAAATACTTCATAGAACAGCAATCAACCATTTTACCTCTTTCAATGACTCTTGTATCTTTAGACCTTGAGCTGATTCAGAGACCACCGGGCCCAGAAACCCAATTAGATTAACGTGCATGCATTGAATAGATATGTAGGCATGAGAATCTCCACTTTCCCTTTCTCCTCTTTTTAAAATGCCCATGAATGTGCAGATGACATCTGCTACTACTCCACCCATCCAGGACTTAAATTTGCAGCTCCAAATTCTGAATCTAGGTCTTGAGATTTGGGGAAAAAAAGCCTTTATTTGAGAAATGCAAATTCTTTTAGTTATAAGGCTCAGAGACATTAAAATTAGACCACAGTTATGTCTTTCTCCCTTCTTTGAACTGTGTATTTACTTGTTAAAACTGCTTGCTATTGCCACAAGTAGGTATAAATTAAACTAATAATGACATGCTGGACACCATAACCCACACCCTATAGCTTAACAATGTATATCCAATTAGTAATCCATGTTATTTTTTGTGAATAAAAAGAATTTCTGACAAACCAATATGTATCAGTCCACTCTGTCCTCTCATTTTGCCTTCACAGATCCACTTGTAACTGCTGCTAATCCAAGTGTAGATTCCAGACATCTTGAATTTTTGCTCCCAGGTTACAATCCTCAAGGTTGGCTCAAATGAACTGTCTACTTATATTCATGTTGCCTCAGTGATTTCCTTTTAGGTAGACATATCATTTAGAATATGCTAGAGCAACCTCTATGAGGGAATCTCTTTTTTGTTGTACTCTGCTTGCTGCAACACTCAAGAATACAGAGCCAGGTTGATTCGACCTAGAATCTGCATAAAAGAGCTGGCCTCTGCCTGATATTTATAAAGCAGGGTCAGACTTTGGATGGAGAATGTACAGGAAACCAGCAGGAGGCATTTTCTGCATTGTGAGGTGTCAACGTAGACATCTTAAAGCCCCCCTTTAAGAGTGTGGCTCTTTGAACTTTTCAGATCTTGTTCAGTGACCTGCTACAGTAATGTAAGAGGCTCCAGATGTAAATAGAATCTGATGGTAGAATCTGTAAGTGTAAACAGGCATCTTAGGAGTGAGAGATCAAGGTCACAAAGCATCCAGAGCCATGACCACAACTATACCTACCTGTAAAATATGATACTGGAGTATTCTTGTCCTTCCTACCCAAGAGCTAGCCAATCAAGACAGGTGATCCAGGTTCTGGAGGTCCACCAGGGCATTTCCATTTTCTATTTAGAATCAGCCTGAGTCTGCCCTGCTTGGCTTATCCTTAAGCAATCCGCCCAGGTAACTGGGAATCTTCTCATAATCATCTAGGCATCTCTGAGACATTTGAGGATGTCCACAGCAGAACTGTGTCAGGCTGACAAGAGCAGTTAATTCTGCTTCTGTCTCAGTCTAAGAGAAATGAGTCATCCTGTGTTTGTTCCTCCCCTAATATAAGAGATGTCTTTGCTTGGTACCCAGATGAGAGTTTCTCCAGTTTCCTGGTACTTTAGTGAAAAACAAGGAGGAGGTCTGGAGACTCAAACAGATAAACCAATTGCTACCATTTCATATGGCCATTAGAAAAATAGATGAAGCATCATTGTCCCTACCATCCAGGAACTGTTAGTCTAGACAAGCAACTAAATTCAACATGGTTGAATTAAGCATCATATGGTTAGCACAATGAATAGATGTGTGAAAAAAAAAAAAGTGGGCTTTATTTGGGCAACTTTCTGTATATTTTCGTAACTTCTGATGTCATCATTTGAGTGGATGTTTATGGACACAAGTGTTGTTATTATTCTTATTTCTTATACCTTGCTAAGAATACATATTTATCTTCTAATAAAATTACCCTACAAAACCCTAAGAGATTTGTTAAATTGCTTATTAGCATATGTTATAAAATTGACAGGGCAGTGGCTAAAAAAGATTAAAACTTCACAACTGTGTGATTTAGTTTTCTTTTAGGTAAACTTAGGAAAAACAGAACTGGAAATACCCCAGTGGCATAGAGAGCAGAATTCTACATAGGGTCCACTCTCTGCCCCAGCCCTGTTCAAATTCATCCTTTTTGGAGGCCTTATTTAGGTCTGGCCCCACCCTGGATCCTTGTCTCACAGAACTGATTAGAAGAGATCAGAGTATTGGATAGTGAATCCTGCAGCCTTTCTAGAGCCAGTGCGCACAATTTTCTGAAACCCAAAAGCAGATAAATGGAAAAAATGTGTGAGTCTTAATTTTTAAATTTTTACTAAAACCGGTGCTTGCAGAGAGATATTCCATTTAGCAACCTGTTTTCTATTCCTGCAGATGCAGTAGCTGCTCCATAAGTCACAAAAAATTAAACACAATAAAAATTTCTTTAAGCTACATTAAACTTTTCCTTTCTGTATCCCTCTCCTCAGTCTATATTTAGCATTTATTCTGTACATTTTAAAATAAAATCAGTGACAGAGAAACAGAACAAATAAAAATGCTGCACTTTTAATCTAAATCCTGAGAATTATTAAACACTTAGTACCAGCTCCCAAGATGTTATGAGGATTAAATCACATAATGTGTAATTCCCAGTAAAGTGCTCTGTAATATCCTCTTCAGCACATAGTACCTGCTTTATAAACATTGCATTAGTACATGTGAAAATGTTTTTCAAACGCAGATTTATTCAGATATGGCTGCCTTCTGTTTGTTCTGTAAACTTTAAAGAGTCAGCAAAGAATGTGAAAATTGATTGTCTTCATTTGAACTGAAAGTATTTGTGTCGTGACAAGAATGCTGAGTGTAAGGGACTCTGCTGTGCCTGCTTTCTCTAACTAATGCTAATAATGAGCCCAGGAGGAGCATTCACAGGGGACTTGTTTGAAACACCCATTCATGGACCCTTTCCAAACCTGCAGAATCTCATTACATAGAGTGGGGCCAAAATCACCAAGTGATTTATAAGCTCATTAATGCTTGGAAGGCAATGCTTACCTAAGTGGTTATTGGCCTAGGCTTCTAATTAGGATTACATGACCAATTTGCAGAAATCTCTTTACTCGTGCCCTTTCCACATGTTTATTACTCTGGGTGGAAGCATCCATGTTGTTTTAGTTAAGTTTCTCATGTGACTCTAAGGTGAGGACAGAATCAAGTATGAGTTGTTCAAGATACATTCATGTGAATTGAGTTGTGTTTTGTTTTGTTTTTTGAGACCCACTCTTGCTCTGTCACCCAGGCTGGAGTGCAGTGGAATGATCTTTGCTCACTTCAACCTTTACCTCCCAGGTGCAGGTGATTCTCCTGCCTCAGCCTTTCGAGTACCTGGGACTACAGGCATTTACCACCACACCGGCTAATTTTTTTGTTTTTTTTGTTAGAGATAGGGTTTCACCATGTTGGCCAGGCTGGTGTTGAACTCCTGGCCTCAAGTGATCGACTTGCCTCTGCTTCCCAAAGTGCTGGAATTAGAGGTGTCAGCCACCATGCCCAGCCTGAGAGTTAAGTTTTCTTTTGCAATAAAGGGTGTTCACAGGGCTGGACCTATTTGGATTTGGTAAGGAGAGGGCAGTGTGGCCCATATTTCCATTACTGTAGCAGAAATTACTGGTGTCTGTGGCAGTGGAGGGCACATTAGGACAGGAACAGGGAAACTTACTTTTCTTTTCTTTTTTTTTTTTTCTTCTTTTTTTTGAGAAGGAGTCTCGTTTTGTTGCCCAGGTTGGAGTGCAGTGGCGCGATCTCCACTCACTGCAAGCTCCGCCTCCCAGGTTCACGCCATTCTCCTGCCTCAGCCTCCAGAGTAGCTGGGACTTCAGGCGCCCGCCACCACGCCCGGCTAATTTTTTGTATTTTTAGTACAGACAGGGTTTCACCATGTTAGCCAGGATGGTCTCGATCTCCTGACCTCGTGATCCGCCTGCCTCGGCCTCCCAAAGTACTGGGATTACAGGCGTGAGCAACCACGCCCGGCCAGAAACTTACTTTTTTGGGGGTTGGGGGAATGGAGTCTTGTTCTGTCACCCAGGCTGTAGTGCAGTGATGCGATCTCAGCCCACTGCAACCTCCGCCTCCCGGGTTCAAGCGATTCTTCTGCCTCAGCCTCCCGAGTAGCTGGGATCACAGGCACGCACCACCACGCCCAGCTAATTTTTGTATTTTTAGTAGAGAGGGGGTTTCACCATGTTAGCCAGGATGGTCTCGATCTCCTGACCTGGTGATCCGCCCGCCTCGGCCTCCCAAAGTGCTGGGATAATAGGCGTGAGTCACTGCACCCGGTCGGAAACTTACATTTTTATCTCCATGGAACAGCTTATTTTTCCTGAATCTCTTCTTTATAAAGGACAAAAATGGGTGGACTTTTTCTGCAGGTCTTGAACCTTCTGCCTGTGGGTGTGGTGGTAGCAGGTAAACAGGTGGTGCTGACACCTTTAAAAGCATATTCTCAACATGCAGGTGTAATTTGTCCATAGAATCTCATCTTAAAAGGAATCCCAGAGAAACAGGAGAAAGAGGAAGACATGACTTTTTTTTAGCTTAATATGTCTCAGATAGAGAGCTGTGTCCACTCTGCCTCCTGGAATGCCATGCGTTTAGTTCTTGCAAACCTTTACTTCTCTAATTGTGTTGTTTCTCCCTAATGAGTTTGTTTCAACTACTTTTAAAAATTCTTATGATAGTCAAGGGTCTCTGAAAAATATTTTTTCCTACATACCAGAGGCTTCTCTACATCTCTACATCATGGCTGTTTATATGCCACGTAGAAATCTCATTATGAATTTATAATCTGCAACATGAAAAATGTTCCCTCTGTGGCTGTTGAACATGGGAAGGTGTGACTACTCAAGATTCCTGTTGGGGAAAAGCTAGGGTCTTTAGTAAAGAAGGAGAACATGTAATGTTGAGGTACCATCTCTGTTCTCCATTAGCTCTATGCAGAACACAATTAATAAAATGCTTTTTCAAACAGAATGGCATTTATTACCCAGAAAGTTCTGAAACAAATTATTAGGAGATAGATACCTGCTCTTTAGGGTGCTAAAGAAAGACTACTTAAAATCACTATTAAAAATTACAGAACATACGAATTATCTGTATCTTGAAGTTTCCATAAAACTGATTTTTTATGGTTAAATTCAAACTCTAATTTACTTTTGAGATTGATATCGCAGCAGTGAAGCTGCATTTTTCTGTGTGCATCAGCACATTACAAAAATTTGTCCTAGTGCAGTTGATGTTAATGATTCAATTGGTTAAAGAGCTCTTGGACAGATTCCTTTACTATAATTATTTTTCTCTTCATTATTAAGTATCTTTATGCTGCTGATGTGCATGTAAACCATCACATTTAATCTGGCAGCTGCCTTTCTTTCTTAGGTTTTCTGTGCGTATATCTGCCTTAGGAAAATGAAAGCTGTCATCCCTTTTTACAGGCCAGAAAAACTGGGAAAAACACAGGCTCATCCACCTACTAGATGTTTGACAAAATACTCTTCTTGGGCCAAAAACATTGACATTATTGGTGAGCTTTTTAGAAATTTAGAATATCAGACTGTTCCAGATCTTCTGAAAAAATAATCTGCATTAACGAGATCTGAAGTTTATCGTACACATTAAAACTTGCGAGGTACCTTTTAACTCAACATGTCTTTTTCATCTCAAAAATACACACAACTCATTCTGTATGATGCAGATATAGCATTTAAAAATAGACATGTTGGCGTTTATGCCCTAATTTATACTTTATTATCCAGAAAAGTACCATATATACACAGATGTTGTGGATCTTATACCACTTTCTTTTCTCAGGGTTAGATAATACATTAGAAAATATTTCTGTGTTAAAAATTCTTTTATGGATAGTTTCATTCACTCCTATAAGTCAGAACCAGTTTTCTTTACTGTTTTATTTTACCTTGAAATTTAAAATTATGCCCATGGCCACTTGGTAAATGTATGTGATTTTGTGTATGTGTGTGTTTTTGTGTTTTTCAGGGACCATTGACATTTATGGATGTGGCCATAGAATTCTCTTTGGAGGAGTGGCAATGCCTGGACACTGCACAGCAGAATTTATATAGGCATGTGATGTGAGAGAACTACAGAAACCTGGTTTTCTTGGGTGAAGGTAACTTCAATACACATTTTCTAATATACCCTAAAGGTTTTAATTCTCTTTTTTGTAGAATGTTTTTGGTGATTTATGCTTTGCATAAATTGAGTTTCAGATCCCTGTTTTCAAAAAAATCTTTTAGATTTGTCATTGTAGAAAATAGTTTATTCAAGATGTTTCATCTTTACCATAACTTTCCACATTCCTGAGATGATCTTTATCATTCAGTCTTGATTAGTGGTAATTTTAGAAATTTATTGGCATAAAATATTGTTGCCCACACCTTAAAATCTAACTCCCAACAACAATTGTTTTGATTCAGTAGTACCAGGTAGTGAAATTAAGAAACTACAAATTTAAAATATTTTCTAAATCTTTAGAAATTTTTGTTATAAATTAGCATTTGGGGATTAATTTACTAGAATATTCTATTGCATTCTCTTTACTGAGCACATTACCAAGTTGGTAATTGGAGAATATGTGCAAGATTTATGTTATTTATTTTCAATAAAACAGGTATTGCTGTCTCTAAGCCAGACCTGATTACCTGTCTGGAGCAAGGAAAAGAGCCCTGGAATATGAAGAGACATGAGATGGTAGCTAAACATTTAGGTAAGTGAGAGTGAATACACAGATGGCACAGAGAAGAGGTCAAAGGCCAAGGAGAAGGCCACAGCTTAAAATGTGATTTGGTAAGCTGTGTTCCAAAGGAAATAGTTTCTGGAAAGCCCGAGTTTTTTTTTATTTTTCTCTCACATAGAACATATTTTGTATTGTTTTTCAATTCTCTAAGGATTCCTCTTTCCCTTTAGTGATCTGTCTTCAATTTCACAGTGAAAGCCAACATCCTCTTCATGGGATATAAAAGACTGCACAATCTGACTGGTTTTTTTTGTTGTTGTTTTGGGGGACACACAAATATGCATAATTTTGAGAAACTCTATGTTCAACAGTTTTTTAAATTCTCTTTTTGCATCAAGTCTGAAATGTGTGAGTAGTGATTTCTGTTCCATTGGTTTTTTTTGTTGTTGTTTATTTTTCTGTATATTCCATTCTGTTTTTACTACTATAGCTTTGAAATATAGTTACATATGTAAGGCATATGCGGTGCCAATATACCTTTTCAGGATTTGGCTATTTTGGATTGGCTTTTTCTTTTTATTTGGCAGGACAGATTTGCTGCTGGTATTATTCTCACTTGACAGCTATTTTCTTCAGGACTTGGACAATGTCATACAGTTCCCTTCTGGCCTGCAAATTTTCTTGAGAAATTCACTCATTACCTCATAAGACTATGCTTATAAATAACATATCACTTTTATCTTGCAACTCACAATATTCTCTTGTCTGTGACTTTTAAAATTGTGCTTATATATGTTCTTGTTGTAAATATCTTTGTGTGTATTCTAGTTTCTTTGTTAACCTTTTTCATTTTTACATCAGTTTTTCTTATAATTTTTCAGTTCCTTTTTTATATTTTTTACCTCCACAATATCTGTTTTTTGATATTTTTAATATTTTTGTTATCCCAATTTTTATGATTTTTAATAGTTGTCTGTGTTTCTGTTTCATTCATGGAGTATTATTCAATTTATGTTAACTTTTTAAAATTAATTTTTTAATGGTTGCTTTCTGAAAATTTTATAATATCTGATAGAGCTATGTTGCCCTAAAATTTTGTATGCATTGTAATCCTTAATTGAAATTTGAACATTAAAAACAAGCTACCTGTCACAGTGTCTATAATGTAGCTTTGTCCTGGCAAAGTCTGAAACCATTTGTCTTAGCTAGAGATCCTGAGAGTCTTTCAAACATGTTCTTAGGATGTGTCTTGTCTGAAATGTTCTAGTTGTTTTTTAGTTAAAAGACTTTATTCATGTTTCTTCTTAATAGTCATCACTTGCCACAACTGTTCCCTGTCTGTAGTACAGTCTCTTTCCTGCTGTAACATTTACCTTTGATCTCAGCAGACTCAAAATGTCATTCCAAAGTATACCACTGTTAATTTCAGCACTTTATGTCATTGGAGACAGAAACCAGTGTCTGCAAAAGCACCTAATAAAGCCAGAAATAAAGATGTGGGTGTCTTATTTTTCTTGTCTGTTGAAAAAGAAAGCAAAAGTTGGTAATGTACTTCTAAAGACACTATGTTATACTGAGGAGCAGAAAGAGCTGTGTTGGGTAAATGTAACCAACTTTTCTTTTCCTTCCATGTGGCTTTTGGAATTGTGCTAACCTGGAACACTGCACACACGTAACTCATTTATAAATTTTCTATAAATGCATTTTGGTCAATATGCTTTTGTTACATTTATATGTCTATGAAGGAATTCGAACCTGTGGTATTTTGCTATGCCATCTTGCTTATGTAGTTTCTGTAACTTTATGGGTTAGATTTGTAAAGTATATTCATCTGAGTCGAGCAAGTGAAGTAATTTGTTACTTTTATTTCTTTCAGTTATGTTTTATTATTTTGCCCAACACCTTTGGCCAGAGCAGAACATAAGAAATTCTTTCCAGAAAGTGACCCTAAGAAGATATAGAAAATGTGGATATGAGAATTTACAGTTAAGAAAAGGCTGTAAAAGTGTGGTTGAGTGTAAACAGCACAAAGGAGATTATAGTGGACTTAACCAATGTTTGAAAACTACCTTGAGCAAAATATTTCAATGTAATAAATATGTAGAAGTTTTCCATAAAATTTCAAATTCAAATAGACACAAGATGAGACATACTGAAAATAAACATTTTAAATGTAAAGAATGTCGCAAAACATTTTGCATGCTTTCACACCTAACTCAACATAAAAGAATCCAAACTAGAGTGAATTTCTACAAATGTGAAGCATATGGAAGAGCCTTTAACTGGTCCTCAACCCTTAATAAACATAAGAGAATTCATACTGGAGAAAAACCTTACAAATGTAAAGAATGTGGCAAAGCCTTTAACCAGACCTCACACCTTATTAGACATAAGAGAATTCATGCTGAAGAGAAACCCTACAAATGTGAAGAATGTGGCAAAGCCTTTAACCAGTCATCGACCCTTACTACACATAATATAATTCATACTGGGGAAATTCCCTACAAATGTGAGAAATGTGTTAGAGCTTTTAACCAAGCCTCAAAGTTTACTGAACATAAGTTAATTCATACCGGAGAGAAATGTTATGAATGTGAAGAATGCGGCAAAGCTTTTAACCGATCCTCAAAACTTACTGAACATAAGTACATTCATACTGGAGAGAAGCCGTACAAATGTGAAGAATGTGGTAAAGCCTTTAACCAGTCCTCAACCCTTACTACACATAAGAGAATTCATAGTGGAGAGAAGCCCTACAAATGTGAAGAATGTGGCAAAGCTTTTAAACAATTTTCAAATCTTACTGACCATAAAAAAATTCATACTGGAGAGAAACCCTACAAATGTGAGGAACGTGGCAAAGCTTTTAACCAACTCTCAAACCTTACTAGACATAAGGTAATTCATACTGGAGAGAAACCCTACAAATGTGGAGAATGTGGCAAAGCCTTTAACCAGTCCTCAGCCCTTAATACACATAAGATAATCCATACTGGAGAGAATCCCCACAAATGTAGAGAATCTGGCAAAGTTTTCCACCTATCCTTAAAACTTAGTACATGTAAGAAAATTCATACTGGAGAGAAACTCTACAAATGTGAAGAATGTGGCAAAGCCTTTAACTGATCTTCAACCCTTATTGGACATAAGAGAATTCATACTGGAGAGAAACCCTACAAATGTGAAGAATGTGGCAAAGCTTTTAACTTATCCATCAACCTTACTGCACATAAAAAAATTCATCTTGGAGAGAAACCCTACAAATGTGAAGAATGTGGCAAAGCTTTTAACCAATCTTCAACACTTAACTACACATAAGATAATTCATACTGAAGAGAAACAGTACAAATGTGATGAATGTGGCAAAGCTTCTACCCGATCCTCAAAACTCATTGAACACAAGAAAATTCATACTGGAGAGAAACCTTACAAATGTGAAGAATGTGGCAAAACTTCTAACCATTTCTCAACCTTTACTAAACATAAGATGATTCATACTGGAGAGAAGTTACACAAATGTGATGAATGTGACAAAGCTTTTAACCGATCTTCAACCCTTTCTACACATAAGAGAATTCATACTGGAGAGAAACCCTACAAATGTGAAGAATGTGGCAGAGCTTTTAATTGATCATCAAACCTTATTAAACATAAGAAAATTCATACTGGAGAGAAACCCTACAAATGTGAAGAATGTGGAAAAGCTTTTAACCAGTTCTCAACTCTTACTACACATAAAATAATTCATACTGGAGAGAAACCATATAAATGTGAAGAATGTGGCAAAGCTTTCAACCTATACGTAAACCTTACTACACGTAAGAAAATTCATACTGGAGAGAAACCCTACAAGTGTGAAGAATGTGGCAAAGCTTTTAACCAAGTGTCAACTCTTACTATACATAAAAGAATTCATACTGGAGAGAAACCTTACAAATGTGAGGAATATGGCAAAACTTTCAGTCGATCCTCAAAACTTACTACACATAAGAAAATTCATACAGGAGAGAAACCTTACAAATGTGAAAAATGTGCTAAAGCTTTTAGCCAGTCTTCAACTCTTTCTACATATAAGATAATTCACACTGGAGAGAAATGCTACAAATGTGAAGAATGTGGCAAAGTTTTTAACCGATCTTCAAACCTTACAGACCATTAAAAAATTCATACAGGAGAGAAATCCTACAAATGTGAAGAATGTGACAAGGCCTTTAACCGGTCCTCAACGCTTACTAAACATAAGGTAATTCATACTGGAGAGAAACTGTACAAATGTAAAGAATGTGGTAAAGCTTTTAAACCGTTCTCACACCTTGCTATACATAATATAATTCATACTGGAGAGAAACTCTACAAATGTGAAGAATGTGGCAAAGCTTTTAACTTATCCTCAAACCTTACTGCACATAAGAAAAATTGTACTGGAGAGAAACCCTACAAATGTGAAGAATGTGGCAAAGCTAACCTATCATCAACCCTTACTCCACATAAGACAATTCATATTTGAGAGAAACCCTGAAAATGTGAAGAATGTGGCAATGCTTGTAACTAAATCTCAAACTTTACTAAACATAAGAAAATTAATACTGGAAACTTTACAAACCCGAAAGATGTGACAATGATTTTGACAACACCTTCAAACTTTTCTAAACATAAAATAAATCATACTGGTGAGAAATCTTTAAAATATGAAGAATGGTACAAAGCCTTTAAATGGTTGTCACACTTGATTGTAGGTAAGATAATTTATACTGGAGAAAACTCCCAGAAGTGTGAAGAATGTGGCAAAACTTTTAATTAATTTTTCACACCTTATAGCACAGGAAAGCACTTCAGAAAAATTGTACAAATATAAATGTGGAAAAGCCATTAATATCTGCTTACATCTTACTCAACATTAGAGAGTTAGTGCTTAATAAAAGCATTATAAAAGCAATTAGTGTAAAATCAGAAAATGGAAGCTTTTTTTTTTTTTTTTAGATGGAGTCTTGCTCTGTCACCCAGGCTGGAGTGCAGTGGTGTGATCTTGGCTCACTGCAACCTCTGCCTCCCAGGTTCAAGCAATTCTCCTGCCTTAGCCTCCAGAATAGCTGAGACTACAGGCACACACCACCACATTTGGCTAATTTTTTTATTTTTAGTAGAGACTGGCTGTCACCATGTTGGCCAGGCTGATCTTGAACTCCTGACCTCAAGTGATCCACATGCCTCTGCCTCCCAAAGTGCTGGGATTATAGGTGTGAGTCACTGTGCCTGACAAACATAAGCCTTTAAAGAGAAGAAGGTTTTCATTTTGAAGACAAACATTAGGTACATAAAGAGGGTTGTAGTGTCTTTACTTGTATCACAGATTTTATTGTACACATTATGTACTAAAGGAAAATCCTGAAGCAGTGCTCAAACTTTGATCAACATCAGGGAGTTTATATTGGAGAAAAACTGCAAATGTAATATATTTGGAAAAACATTTTTCAAAAACTACTGCTTAGAAAACACCAGGGGATTTATACTAAATTATATTTTTGCAGATGCAGTAAGTATAAAAGAAATTTAATCCAAAATTAAGTGTGTGTAAATATCAGAGAATTCACAGTAGAAATATCTAAGGCACTGACATTTTAGACATTGAACTTAATCAGTGTGCTGAGTACAGAAAATAATCCAAAATTAAAGTTGGTAGATAAATTATTTGTATATAACTTTAAAAGAGGTAGAAATATTTTTAGTTATAATTAACATTTAAAGTATACTTTTTTCTTTGAAAAAATTACAAAATTTTTAAAAAGCGAATGATGTAATTCAACTCAAATTACTTCATGCTTTTCATTCTATTGTATTCACATGTGAAAGCATGTGATCAATTGTTGCTTCATCAAAGATATGAGACATTCTTTTTTGTTAGGTGGGCAATATTTTTTACCTTTTCTATGGAAGAGTAAAGGCATTACAATGTAGGATGCATGATAAAAATCTAAGTGGAGAGGCTCTTTGTGTTTAATTTATAATATTGAATGATGTATGAGGGAAGTGTTCAGAGGAATATTCTGCATTCTAGTGAAAATATCTTTTATTTTAGTTAAAATTAAATTAAAATTAGTAGTATATCATTTTACTAACTGTACTTTTATGTAATAAAATGCAGCACATTTAAAAAATTTTAGATTACTGTGAACTTAATTTTTTAATTAAACTTTTTTTTTAACATGTTAAGACCAATTGTGCATTCAGTGAAGTATTATCATGCCACTAACTTTAACCTATCCCACCTTACTCAAGGGTGTTGGTAAAAGATAGTAACAATGTACTATTTAATAACAGAGTGGACTAACATCTCTAATAATTTCTCTTGCCAGTGACTTTAAACTAAAGAACTTAATTAAAGAACATTGTTCCCATAGGTTAAATTTTTATTCTTTTTCTTATTTAAACATATTTTTCTTAACTTTTGTGGGTACATAGTGTGTGTATATATTTATGCCATATATGGCATATTTTGATACAGGCATATGAATAGGTATTAATCACATCAGGGCAAATGAAATATCCATCAACTCCAGCACTTATCATTTGTATTACAAACCAATTCTACACTTTTAGTTACTTTAAAATGTACAAGTAAATTGCTATTGACTATAGGGTCATTTTCATGGGTATAATAAAAATTATATACAAGTATAAATAAAATCCTGAGTCTTAAAATTCTGAGTCCTGCTTAAACATTTTAAAAATTTTGTTATGTATTTTTCTTTGAACATGTCTCTCTGCCTGCAAACATAACAGAATTTTAGTATTGGTTTACATAGAGTTAACTATACCCATATATTACTCTAAAAATAAATGTTAAGTGCAAGAAAGTTATGGACTGTTTTTGTGTGAGTGTGAGTTTGTACCTATTTTCAAAAGAAAAGAGCAATATTGGAACAAAACAAATATTTTAATAAAGTAATGTACTAGACAACTGAAAACTTCAAAAATGCTGAAAGTAAATGTATACTCTGCTTTGTATTGAATTCATTACTGCCAAATCTTCTGACTTATGATTCAGAATCTCTCCATGCAAATTATGTTTTTACTTGCCTGTTAGTCATGCTAGACCTATAATTTTCTTGTTTCTTACCATTTTTTTCTTTTATACTTTATGAGGTATTTATTATGTGAGCTGTTCATGGATTATAAGAATGATTTTTATAAAATTCAGTACTGCACACAAGATAAGTTTTAGATGTATTTCCAAAATTGTCTATTAATTGTATTTAGTTAGAACATTCCATTTGTTCTTTTAATTGGAGAATCCTATATAAGCCCATATTTCTTATTCTTTTCTCTTGTTATAATTGACATAAGTAAATTTATTTATTTATTGAGCCAATTTGTTCAGGTAAGAACTAGGAATGCTTCATAAGTCATGAGGATGTTTTTATATATATATGTGGCAAACAAATATGACAGTGCTTGCTGTGTAACAGATGTTCCATAATAACCTGTAAACGTTCCTGCTGGAGTTAGTTTGTAACCTCAAGTCAGAGATGGAAAATACCAATAGTGAAGAAATAACATTGATTCTTCATGTGCAGATAACATTTTTTTTCCATGCTGCAAAGCTAAATTTTGCTGAATTTAAAAAGAAATTTTGGTTCTTTTATTTCCTAATTACCTTTAGTTTTGTTTGTCTTATTATGTGACTTCTGTGTATTCATCACAGCCCTTCTCCTTCTTTTTCTATGTGATGGCTACACTTTGCTCACTGTTGTCTTCATGCCATGTCACTTTATACGGTACTTTGTAGGTTTTGATGAGAAAGTTGGTATTTTTAATGCACTCAAAAATTGCTTTTTATTGGAGAGTACTTATCAATATAACTTTCTGATCAGTTAATTAAGATAAAAGGCATACATTGTCCACAGGTGAGAGGATTAAATCAGTTAGCATTGTTTATTTTTTTCTGTTTGTAAAAGGAAAAACTTATTAAATTTTTAAACGGAGTTATTAAACAGAGTTTCACTCTTATTGCCCAGGCTGGAGTGCAAATATATTGTGGCAAATATAAAATTTGCTAGAAAATACATCTTAGAAATTAAGTTATAAGAGAGCAAATGGTAAGTGAAGAATTTTAAATTTAATTTTCTATGATATAGCATAACATACATTTCCATGCAGAATCTTTTATTTTTAAATGTGAAATTTAAAGGTTGCAAAATAATAAAATGACTTCTGTGGATTTGATATTTGGAATGATATTTCTTTTTTATATTGATATTACAATTCCGAGGAATTTTTCACTTATTATTTTTTTAGTGGGTGAAGGTGAGTGTACAGTTATTGCTTTTTGTCACCTAACTATAGTCAGCTTCTTGGTCATTTTCTCTAGAAAACTTCTGAAGATTATGGCAGCTTTTGGATTAAACATTTTCTGTTATTTTTATGCAAATTCATTTATTGTGTTCACAGGGTGGCCAGTCATGAGACAATAAGCAACAGCTGCCCTTTTAGTGTCTTTCATGCCATTACCATCTGTAATAAATAAATGTGTACTTTATTCTGCAAAACATGATGTTTGGAAGTATATGTTGTCAAATGCTTAATTCTAGGTAATTAAGGCTTTACCTCACATCGTTAACATTTTTGTGGTCAGAGTATGTGACATTGTCAATGTTTTTCAAAAACACAACTACATTATTATGATCTGTAGTCACTATGCTGTACAAAAAGATCTCTTAAACTTATTCCTCCTATTAAACTATAATTATGTATTCTTTGACCAACATCTTCCAAAACCCCCCTTTTTTCTAAATACCTTGGTGTCCGGTGGTCACCACTTTACTCTCTACTTTAATGGGATTAAGTTTCTTAGAATCCCTGTGTAAGTAAAATCATGAAAAATAATCTTTGTGCCTCGCTCATGTAGACAAATATAATGTCCTCCAGGTTAATTCATGTGATTGAAAATAATAGAAATTTCTTTTTTAAAGACGAAGAGTATTCCATTGTGTATATATACCACATTGTCTTTATTTACTCATAAATGTTGAACTGTTGATTGTATATTTTGGTAATTGTGAAGAGTGTTGCAAACAACATAGAAGCATAAATGTTTCTTCATTCTGATTTCACTTGTTTTGGATATATAACAGTAAAATTGCTGTATTGTGGTTTAATTTTAAATTTTTTGACAAATTTTTGTTTTTCATAGTGACTCTCCTCATTCACATTCACACCAACAGTGTGCAAGCATTCCTTTTCTTCATACTTTGACTAACACTTTCTTTTCTTTTTAATAAGAGTAATTCTAACAGGAGTGAGTTGATAATCTCCTGGTTTTTCTTTTTGCTTTCCTGATTATAGTTGATATTGAGCATTTTTTATATATCTCGACCATTTGTCTTTTCTTGGAAAATATTTATTTAAGCCTTTTGCTCATTTTTAGTAGTTATTTGTCTTCTGTTGTATAGTCATTTAAGTTTTTTATATGTTTCTGTTATTAACCCCTTGTCCCACGTATGATTTGCGAATATTTTCTCCCATTTTTTTCAGTTGCCTCATTTTGTTGATTGTATCAGATTCCATGAAGCAGCTTTTTAATTTCAAGTAATCTAACGTATCTATTTTTCTTTTGATTTCCTTGGATTTTGAGGTTAAATAATAAAAGTCACAGCCTAGATCAATGTTATGGGCTTTCAATCTATATTTTTATAGTAATTTCTGAGTTTTAAGCCTTACATTTAAGTATCTAATTTTAGTTGATTTTTATATGTGGTGTGAGAAGAGGATCTCATTTTATTTCTCTGCATGTGGATATAAAGTTTTCTCAACCCCATTTGTTGAAGAGACTGTCCTTTTTAAAAGAAATTATAAAATAAGCTAGCTTAAATATGTGGATATATTTCTGATCTCTTTTCTGCTCCATTGGCCTATGTGTCTGTTTTTATTCAAGTACCATACTGTTTTGGTCACTATACTTTGTAGTATATTTCAAAGTCAGGTATAGTGATACCTTCAGCCTATTTTTACTTTTTAATTTTTTTCTGTTTGGTTGCTTTAGCTATTCAGGGTCTTTTGTGGTACCATATAAATTTTAGGTTTGTTTGTTTATTTATTTATTTATTTATTTATTTATTTATTTATTTATTGAGACAGTTTCACTCTTGTTGCCCAGGCTGGAGTGCAATGTCATGATCTTACCTCACCGCAACTTCCGCCTCCCAGGTTCAAGCAATTCTCCTGCCTCAGCCTCCCGAGTAGCCAGGATTACAGGCATGTGCCACCATGCCTGGCTAATTTTGTATTTTTACTAGAGATGGGGTTTCTCCATGTTGGTCAGGCTGGTCTCGAACTCCCAACCTCAGGTGATCCACCCACCTCAGTCTCCCAAAGTGCTGGGATTATAGGCGTGAGCCACCATGCCCTGCCAAATTTTAGATATTTTTTAAAAATTTCTATTAAGTATATCATTGGTATTTTGATAGAGTTTGCATTATATCTGTAGATCATTTTGTGTAATAAAGATATTTAGTGTATTAATAAGGCAAATTTGTGAATAAGTACTATTTTTCCATTTGTTTATTAATTTTTACTTTAATGTTCTTTAGATTATAATATATGGTGTTTTAACATTTTGATTAAATTGATTTCAAAGTATAGTTACTACAGTTATTGTAGATGGGATTGTTTTTAAATTTCATTTTGAGGTAGTTAATTTTTAATGTATAAAGCTGATACTATTTAATGTTGATTTTAAATTCTGCAAGTTTAATAAATTTGTTTATTCTAGTGGTTCTTAGTGAAGTGTTAGTCTTTTCTATACTGTAGATTATGTTATGTGCAAAGAGGGATAATTTAACTTTTTGGTTTTTTCAATCTGGATTCCTTTTATTTTATTCTCTAATTTCTCTGTCTTGAATATTTAGTACTACATTCAGTAAGTCTGAAGGAAGTGGGCATCCTTGTCTTGTTCTAGCTCTTAGAGTAAAAGCTTACAACACTTTCCTGTTTAGTATGTTGTTAGCTTTGCATTTTTTTGTTATACATGGCATTTATTGGCTTGAGATGCATTTGTCCTGTACCTATTTTTTTCAGAGATTTATTGTGAGGGAATTCTGAATTTTTTTGAAACTTTTATTCTGTATTTATTTGAATGTTAGATTTGTGAAATCACAACTAATCCCATATAAATACAGAACATCCTCAGATACTACTATAAATATCTCTATGCATGCAAACTAGAAAATTTTTTAAAAAATAGATAAACTTCATATACACAATCTCCCGAGACTGAACCAAGAAGAAAGAGAAGTCTTGAACAGAGGAAAAATTTATAACAAAATTAAATTTGTAATTAAAAAAACCCTACATAGTATAAAAGGCCCTGGATCAGATGAATTCACAGCTAAATTCTACCACATATACAAAGTTGAGCTTGTGCTAATCCTTCCTAAGTTGTTATATGAAATCAGCATCATCTGGATACCAAAATTTAGTTAAGACACCAAAAAAAATCTATAGTTCAGTATGCCTGATGAACATTGAAACAAAAATCTTTCATGAAATACTAGTAAGCTGAGTTCATAAACAAATCAAAAAGTTATTTTGCCACAATCATGTGAGTTTCATTTCATGAATGCAAGGGTGTTTTATCATATGCAAGTCAATAAGTGTGACTCACCATATAAAGATAATTAAAATGATTAAACCATATAATTATTACACTAGATGTGGAAAAATCATTAAAGGAAATTTAATGTTCATAAAAGTATTCTCAACATGCAACATACAAGGCATTGAAAAAAATACCTCACAATAATAAGAGCCATCCTCAGGCAACATTATCCTCAGGCAACATTATACTGAACAGGAAAAAGCTTGATGCATTCTTACAAATAAAAATAACAATGTCCACTCTAAATATTCCTATTCAACATAGTTCTGGAAGTCCTAGCCAGAGCAATCCAACAAGATGAAAAAAGAAAAAGGCATCCAAATAAGAAAAGAGGAAGTCAAATTATCTTCACTGATGATATAATTCTCTACTTGAAAAACGTTAAAGATTTCTCCCAAAGACTCCCAAGCCTAAAAAATGATTCAGCAAAGTGTCAGGATACCAAATCAATGTACACAAATGACTGGCATTTCTATACACCTTGAATAACATTCAACACTTGAATAACATTTAAGCAGAGAAAAAAATCAAGAACAGAGCTCTATTTAAAATAGCCACAAACAAAAAATAATATACCTAGGAATGGATTGAGTCAAGGAGGTAAAATATCTTTAGAAGGAGAACTACAAAACACTGCTGAAAGATATCAGGGACAACACATACAAATGGAAAACATTCCATGCTCATAGATTTGAAGAATCAATATAATTAAAATGTCCGTGATGCCTAAAGCAACTTGTAAATTAAATGCTCTTTCTATCAAACTATCAATGCAATTTTTTGTAGAATTAAAAACAATGGTTTTAAATTCATATTGAATAAAAGAGCCCAAATAGCCAAGGCATCTTTAAACAAAATGAATAAACCTGGAAGCCTCACTTTACCTGACTTCAAACTGTACTACAAGTGACAGTAACCAATATAGCATGGTTCTTGTACAAAAATAAACATGTAGACCAATGGAACAGAAGAGAGAGACTTCAAATAAAGCTACACTCCTACAACCAACTTATTTTTGACAAAGTCAACAGAAATAAAGGGGAAATAACTTTCCATCTGATAAATGGTACTGATAAACAATGGACTATATGGTTAGTCACATGCAGAAGAAAAAAACAACTCTTACCTCTCAGCATATAAAAAATGTAACTCAAGATAGATTAAAAACTGAACATGAAGCTTCAAGCTATGAAAATCCTATATGAACACCTAGAAAGTACTCTTGTGGACACTGGCCTCTGAAAAGAATTTGAGACTAACACCTTAAAAGTAAATGCAACAAAAATATAAATTGACACCTAATTAAACTAGATCTCCTGCACAGCAAAAGAAATTTGACAAAGTAAATGGACAAGCTACAGCATGGAGAAAAATATTTGCAAACTGCATACAACAAAAAAATTAATATACAAAATCTATAAGAAATGTAATAGGAAAAAAGCACAGAATATATCAATAGATACTTCTCAAAGGAAGATATAAAAGCTGTCAAGAAACATGCAAAAAGTTGCCCAACATCTCAAGCCATTAAAGAGATTAAATCAAAATGACAATGTGATACCATCTCACACCAGTTAAAATGGCTGTTATTAAAAAGTAAAAAAAAAATAGCATGTTGTGGAGAATAGGGAATGTTTACACAGTCTTTGTGAGAATGCAAATTAATTCAGCCTTTTGTTGATTAATTCAGCCTTTTGTTGATTAATTCAGCCTCTTGTTGGAGCCTCTACTTCAACAAAAGATGCCATGAATTTCAAGTTATTATGCTGACACATATATTGTCTCTAGAAGGGTTCTGGTTTTTTTGCAATCAAGGTGTAGCATTTCTGGCTTCCCTTGTGCTGCTTTGTTTGTGTGAAATAGGAAGGTAGGAAGTAAAACCAAGTAAACCATGACATTTCTATTTTCTACAGCCACAGCATCTGAATTCTAGTGTTATGTCAACTAGAAATAATGTCAGTATTTCAAAACTGACAAAAAGAAATTGATACTTTATCTTTTTAAATGTTTTTATAGATTATAAAAATTTATAGTTTCTGAATTATATAAGTTAAACAACCTGAACATGCAGATACCTAAAAGTTTTACCTAGATAATAGTATTAATATTTTAATAGGTTATGATTATGAGTCACAGTTGCCCCATTGAGTTTACTGGAAAGCGGTTATTTATCTTCTAAGTGTATGTAGAGAACAGGCTTTCATAATCCTAAACAAAGAGATCTTTTAAGATTAGCACTATATTTAGATTTGAATAAAATTCATAGGCTTGTAGTAACAGAAATTTTAATATATTTTCTAATTGAAAAAAGTCAATAGAAATAAGTTATTCAGATGAGTTTTAAAAAACTTCACGTGTTCATTAAATAACATTTAAAATTACATTGTAAGTGACTGATTTGTAATTCCAATCTATTTCATTTTAGTCACTGAGAAAACAATATCCTTAAATAATTCAATCAGAAAAAGTATTCTTATATTAGTGTTTCTGAAACATTCAGAAACTGTAGACCACTCAGTGGATGGGGAGGCATATGCAGACCACAAATTTTCTATGTAATAATAGGTTCATCTTAGCTTTAATATAAAAATTAAATATATTTCAAAAGTAAAATTAGTGGCTTTTTTAAGTCATGAGAGACATATTATTGTTAGAACCCATTTGCCAAATTATTTGCGTTAGGCTTAGTAATAAGTGCTTTCAACCAAAAATCAAGTTCTACATACTATCTCAGGGTAAAAAGAAAGTGGTTTTTATCTTATTTATTTTTACCAATAAAATATTTTTATTTTTAAACTGTTATTTTAGATTTAGAGGGGGTACACCTAGCCTTTCTAGACTTCCTTAGTAATTGGTAAATTTCTCTTTTTATTTTGTCATTATTACTTTTTCTACACTCAGGCTGGAGTGCAATGGCGCAAACATTGCTCATTGCAGCCTTGAACTTCTGGGCTTAACATATTCTCCCTCCTCAGCCTCCCGAATAGCTGAGACCACAGGCACAAGCCTGTGTGCCCAGCCCATTATTATTACTTTCAATGTCTGCTAGTTCCTGGGGTGCACAGAGATTTAAAGGTCACATTCTTCCAGGGTTTGGGCATAACATGAGCACTGGAATTAAATAGGTAGGTCCCACAGGGAAGGCAGTGCCCAGGAGAATAGAATCTAGGTGTGGGTGTGACCACTCTCCTTCTCAACTTGGCTCTTTCTTCTTGTTTGAAGAGACAGAGTAATACTGGGAGGCAAAAAAGGACCATGGGCTTGGGGTCAGAGGGTGTGATTTGAGGTCTGGAGTTGATCTCTTAAAGGCTATGTGAAGTTGGCACTGTCTCCAACCTCTCTCCTGCAAAATGAGAAAACAAGGCTGGATGAACTGAGTTCGCTTTCAGTCTTTTTTTTTTTTTTAAGTTTTTTATTTCCATAAATTTTGTGGAACAGGTGGTATTTGGTTACATGAGTAAATTCTTTAGTGGTGATTTCTGAGATTTTGGTGCACCCATCACCTGAGTAGTATACACTGAACCCAATTTGTAGTCTTTTACCTGATGCCTTTACATCCTTATAGTTTAGCTCCCAATTATGAGTGAGAACATACAATGTTTGATTTTCCATTTCTGAGTAGTATTCAATTATGTATATATATATATATATATATATATCCACAGTTTCTTTATCCACTTGTTGATTGATGGGCATTTGAGTTGTTTCCACATTTTTGCAATTCCAAATTATGCTGCTATAAACATGCGTGTGCAAGTTTTTTTTTTTTTTTTTAATAATAACTTCTTTTCCTCTGGGTAGATACCCAATAGTAGGACTGCTGGATCAAATGGTAGTTCTCCCTTTAGTTCTTTAAGGAATCTCCACACTGTTTTCCATAGTGGTTGTACTAGTTTACATTCCCACTAGCAGTGTAGAAGTGTTTCCTTTTCACTCCATCCACACCAACATTTATTATTTTTTTATTTTTTTATTATGGCCATTCTTACAGGAGCAAGGTGGTATCACGTTATGGTTTTGATTTGCATTTCCCTGATCATTAGTGATGTTGAGCATTTTTTCATGTGTTTCCTGGCCATTTTTATATCTTCTTTTGAGAATTGTCTGTTTATGTCCTTAGCCCACTTTTTGACGAGATTTTTTTTTTCTGGCTAATTTGTTTCAGTTTGTTGCAGATTCTGGACATTAGTCCTGTGTCAGATATATAAATTGTGAAGATTTTCTCCCGCTCTGTGGGTTGTTGTTTACTTTGCTCACTTCCTTTGGCCATGCAAAAACTCTTTAGTTTAATTAAGTCCCAGCTATTTATCTTTGTCTTCATTGCATTTGCTTTGGGGTTCTCGGTCATGAAATCCTTGACTAAGCCAATGTCTAGAAGGGTTCTTCTGATGTTATCTTCTAGAATTTTTATAGTTTCAGGTCTTAGATTTAAGTCCTTGATCCATCTTGAGTTGATTTTTGTATAAGGTGAGAGATGAGATCAAGTTTCATTCTTCTACATGTGGCTTGCCAAGTATCCCAGCACCATTTGTTGAATAGGGTGTCCTTTTCCCACTTTATGTTTTTGTTTGCTTTGTCAAAGATCAGTTGGGTGTAACTATTTGTGTTTATTTCTGGGTTCTCCATTCTGTTCTGTTTGTCTATGTCCCTATTTTTATACCGGTACCGTGCTGTTTTGGTGAGTGTGGCCTTATTGTGTTGTTTGAAGTTGGGTAATACGATGCCTTTTGATTTGTTTCTTTTGCTTAGTCTTGCTTTGGCTATGCAAGCTTTTTTTTTGGTTCCATATGAATTTTAGGATTGTTTTTTCATAGCTATTTGAAGAATAATGTCAGTACTCTGATGGGAATTTTATTGAATTTGTAGATTGCTTTTGGCAGTATGGTCATTTTTAGAGTATCGATTCTACCCATCTATGAGCATGGGATGTGTTTTTATTTGTGTCATCTATTTCTTTCAGCAGCGTTTTGTAGTTTTTCTTGTAGAGGTCTTTCACTTCCTTGGTTAGGTATATTCCTAAGTATTTTATTTTTTGTGCAGCTATTGTAGAAGGGGTTGAGTTCTTAATTTGATTCTCAGCGTGGTCGCTTTTGGTATATAGCAAAGCTACTAATATGTGCACATGGATTTTGTATTCTGAAACTTTGGTTAATTTATTTATTGGTTCTAGGAGCTTTTTGAAGGAGGCTTTAGTGTTTTCTGGGTATACAATTTTATCATAAGGAAACAATTAGTTTCAGCTCCTCTTTACTGATTTGGATGCCCTTTATTTCTTTCTCTTGTCTGATCATTCTGGCTAGGATGTCCAGTACTATGTTGAATAGAAGTGGTGAGAGTAAGCATTTTTGTCTTGTTCCAGTTCTCAGAGGAAATGCTTTCAACTTTTCCCCATTTAGTATTATGTTGGCAGTAGGTTTGTCATAGATGCCTTTTATTATATTAAGGTATGTCCTTGGTAGGCCAGTTTTGCTGATGGTTTTAATCATAAAGTGATGCTGGATTTTGTCAAACGCTTTTCTCCATCTATTGAAATACTTATGTAATTTTTTTTAAAAATTCTGTTTATGTGGTGTATCACATTTATTGACTTGGGTATGTTAAACCATCCCTGAATCATTAGCTGTAAAACCCACTTGATTATGGTGGATTATCTTTTTAATATGTTGTTGGATTCTGTTAGCTAGTATTTTGTTAAGGATTTTTGCATCTATAGGCTGGGCCCTGTGGCTCATGCCTGTAATCTCAGCACTTAGGGGGGCCACAGCAGGACAATCACTAGAGGTCAGAAGCTCAAGACCAGCATGGCCTACATGGTGAAACCACGTGTCTATTAAAAATATATGTATATTCTGCAGTTGTTGGGTATAATGTTCTGTAAATATCTGTTAAGTCCATTTGGTCTAAGGTGTAGCTAAAGTCCATTGTTTCTTTGTTGACTTTCTCTCTTGATGACCTGTCTAGTGCTGTCAGTGGAGTATTGAAGTTTTCCACTATTATCGTGTTGCTGTCTGCCTTATTTTTTAGGTCTAATAGTAATTGTTTTATAAACTTGAGAGCTCCAGTGTTGGGTGCATACATATTTAGGATTGTGGTATTTTCCTGTTGGAAAAAGTCTTGCATCAAAATAAAATGTCCCTCTTTGTCCTTTTTAACTGGTATTGCTTTAAAGTTCCATCTGGTATAAGAATAGCTACTCCTGCTTGCTTTTGGTGTCCATTTGCATGGAATATCCTTTTCCTCCCCAATACCTTAAGTTTATGTGAGTCCTTAATGTTAGGTGAGTCTCTTGAAGGCAACAGATAACTGGCTGGTGAACTCTTACCCATTCTGCAATTCTGTATCTTTTAAGTGGGGCGTTTAGGCCATTTACATTTGATGTTAGTATTGAGATGTGAGGTACTATTCCTTTTATTTTGCTATTTGTTGTCTATATACCTTTTTTTATTGTATTTTGGTTTTATAGATCCTGGGAGATTTATGTTTTAAAGAGGTTCTGTTTTGACGTGTTTCCAGAATTTGTTTCAAAATGTAGAGGTCTTTTTAGCAGTTCTTGTAGTGCTGGCTTGGTAGTAGTGACTGCTCTCAGTATTTGTTTTTCTGGAAAAGACAGTGTATTTCCTTCATTTATGAAGCTTAGTTTCACTGGATTCAGAATTTTTGGCTAATTATTGTTTTATTTAAGGAGGCTTGAAGATAGGGCCCCAATTCTTTTTAGCTTGTAGGGTCTCTGCTGAGAAATCGGCATTAATCTGATAAGTTTTTCTTTATAAGTTACCTGGTGCTTTTCCCTCACAGCTGTTAAGATTCTTTCCTTCATCTTGAATTTAGATAACCTGATGACAGTATGCCTAGGTGATGATCTTTTTTAGATGAATTTCCCTGATATTCTTTGAGCTTCTTGTATTCGGATGGCTAGGTCTCTAGCAAGTCCAGGAAAGTTTTCCTCAATTATTCCTCCAAATATGTTTTACAAACTTTTAGATACGTCTTCTTTCTAATTATTTCTAATAATTACCAATTATTCTTAGGTTTGGTCACTTAACATGTCCCAAACTACTTGGAAGTTTTTTTTTATTTATTCTTTTTTCTTTGTCATTGTTGGATTGGGTTAATCCAAAAACCTTGTCTTTGAGCTCTGAAGTTCATTCTTCTACTTGCTTGATTCTATTGCTGAGACTTTCCAGAACATTTTGCATTTCTCTAAGTGAGTTCCTTATTTCTTGAAGTTGTGATTGTTTTTTATTTATGCTATCTATTTGACTGAAGATTTCTTCCCTCATTTTTGTATGTTTTCTGATTTCCTTAAATTGGACTTCATTTTCTCTGGTGCCTCCTTGATTAGTTTAATAACTGAACTTCTGAATTCTTTCTCAGATAAATCAGAGATTTCTTCTTGGTTTGGATCCATTGCTGGTGAACTAGCATAATTTTGGGGGCATATTAAAGAACCTTGTTTTGTCATATTACCAGAATTGTTTTTCTGGTTCCTTCTCATTTGGGTAGGCTATGTTAGAGGGAAGTTCTAAGGTTCAAGGCTGTTTGTTCAGATTATTTTGTCCCATGGGGTATTCCCTTGATGTAATACTCTCCCCCTTTTCCTAGGGATGTGGCTTCCTGAGAGCTGAGCTGTAGTGATTGTTATTTCTCTTCTGGATCTAGCCCCCAAGCAAGTCTACCAAGCTCTGGGCTGGTAGTGGGGGTTGTCTGCACAGAGTCCTGTGATGTAAATTGTCTTCAGGTCTCTCAGATGTGGATATTAGCACCTGCTTCAGTAGAGGTGGCAGGTGGTGAAATGGACTTCTTGAGGGTACTTAGGTTTGGTTGTTTAATGCACTGTTTTTGTGCTGGTTGGCCACCTGCCAGGAGGAGGTGCTTTCAAGGGAGCATGGCTGTGGTAGTATAGGGAGGATCAGGTGGTGAGTGGGGCCCTAAGACTGCCAAGAGTATAAGCTATTTCTCTTCAGCTACCAGAGTAGGTAGGGAGGGACCATCAGGTGGGGGATGGTTAGGCATATCTGAGCTTAGACTCTCTTTGGGCGGGGCTTGCTGCAGCTGCTGCAGGAAATGGTGGCATTGTTCCCAGGTCAATGGAGTTATTTTCCCAGGAGGATTATGGCTGCCCCTGCTGTCATGAAGGTTGTCAGGGATGTGGGGAAAGCCAGCAGTTACAGTCCTCACCCAGCTCCCACACAACCTGAAAGACCAGACTCACTCCCACCATGCTCTGCACCTAGAGCACCGAGTTTTCTTTCAGGCAGTGGGTGAGCAGGGCTGAGAACTTGCCCAAGGCTACCAGCCTCCTAGCTGCAAAAGCGAGCAGGCCTTTTGTGCCTGCTGACTTTGCAGTCTGCACACCTGATTCATGCCCTCCTGCAAATTCTGGCCAGGTGAATTCATGTTTGGTTAGAATTGTTAGAAAGTTCAGCTGGAAGTTTCCTTCTCCCTGTGGTCTTTTCCCACTTCCCTTGACAGCCCTCTCCAAGGACACCTTTGAAACAAGTCTTTAAAAGCTTTCCTGAAGACCCAGAGAGCCCACAGGGCTTCTTCTGCTTCCTCTACCTCTGTATTTAGCTCATCTCTCTAAATTGACTCAGCTTGAGGTAAGGTCAGGTCCTTATCCCATGATCTAGACTTTCAGGTTCCCAAGTGAGGGTGTGTGTATGAGAGCAGATGATTCCTTTTTCCCACTTTCACATCTTGGGCACTCATAGTATTTGGGCTGTCTCTGAGATCCTGCAGGAGAAATTTGCTTCCTTCAGAAAGTCTGTGGGTTCTCTCAGCTTTCCTGGTTCATTCCTGCAGTAGTTCTGAAGCAAAAGTTCATGATGCGAGTTTCCACACACTGCTCTGAGTGGGAGCTGCAATCTATTTCTGCCTCCTGTCTGCTATTTTTGTCAAAAAACTGATTTTAAAATTCCTCTTTATTTCTACTAAATTAGAAAATTAAAAGCCAAAATGTTAGATCAGGAATAATAATTGGATGAGAGGGTGTTGGGCATATGGTTAAGATTGAAACTTAGAATCAGGTGGTTCCTGATTGCATTCCAGTTCTGCCATTTATGGGCTGTACGATATGAATACAGTTTCTTGACCTCTCTGTGCTTGACTCTTCATCCGTACAGTGAGGATCATACTGCCTAAATCCTAGGGTTTTGGTAAAATTAAAGCAATTAGTACAAATAAAGGTACCCAAAGTTTGCCCAGCACATAACAAGTGTACAGGAAATTTATTAGCTCTTATTTGTTGATTCTGTTAGATCATGATCAATATTAAGCCGGAAAACAAGGTGGCCACATCAGTGATTTGTAACTCATGTTTATTCTAGTCAGTCCGGGGCTGTAATAGTAGTCGAATGTTTATGATACTATCCTTTTTTTAAAAACTATTAATATTTTTATTGGCAAATAAGAGTTATATACATTATGAGGTACAATGTGATGTTTGAATATACGTACATAATATGATTATGTTGAGTTAAATAACACATGAACTCACCTATCATTTTTGTGGTGAGACACTTGAAATTTACTCTTAGTTATTTTAAAATATACAGTAATTATTGTTTATTGTAGTCACCCTGCTTTGCAATAGATATCAAAACATACTTACCCTGTCTATGTGAAACTTTGCATTCTTTGATCAACAACTCTCTGTTTTCTTCCCACCACACCCAGCCTCTGGTAAAGATTATTCCACTTTCTACTTTTTTGAGTTAAACTTTATTCTTGCAGTATTTGTCTTTCTGTGCCACGGTTATTCCATCTAGCATAATGTCTTCTAAATTCATCTATATTGTTTCAAATGATAGGATTTACCCCTTTTTAAAGGCTGAACAATATTCCATTGTGTATCCAATATTTTTTTAAAAAAATGAATTTAAAAGGCCAGGTGTGGTGGCTCACACCTGTAATCCCAGCACTTTGGGAGGCCGAGGGGGGTGCATCGCCTGAGGTCAGGAGTTCGAGACCAGTATGGCCAACATGGCGAAACCCTATCTACTAAAAATAACAAAAATTAGCTGGGTGTGGTGGCAGGTGCCCGTAACCCCAGTGACTTGGGAGGCTGAGGCAGGAGAATTGCTTGAACCCAGGAGGTGGAGGTTGCAGTGAGCCGAGATGGTGCCATTGCACTCTAGCCTGGGCAACAAGAGTGAAACTCCATCTCAAAATATATATATATATATATATTTATTGATTGAAAAACTCATGTTATGGAAGGATATTTCTGTGTTAAAGAACATGTTAATGTAATTCAGTATACACATATCTTAATAGCTAATTTGTACTGAGCACTAACCATAATACTACTTATGTGTTAATAAATTTAATTCTCACAGTAACTGGATAACATAGGCATTACACTTATCCTTATTTTGCAGAGAAAGAACCAGAGCTATGGGTAGAAATGACTTGCTCATAATAGTAGAATATTAAAACACAGGCAAATATGTCTCCAGAGATAGCACTTCTGAGTACAACAATAAAAACCCTCTTTAACCAGAAAGGAAACAATTAACACTCACTTTTAATACAAATTAACAAAAATTGAATAGATACATTTTCATTGTTCTGCGTGTTT
Organism: Pan paniscus; assembly: GCF_029289425.2. Lineage (NCBI taxonomy): Eukaryota > Metazoa > Chordata > Mammalia > Primates > Hominidae > Pan > Pan paniscus. Next base: position 80,076,507 of record NC_073255.2, on the reverse strand, counting down.
GTGAATGTATCAAATGGTACATAAGAAATAAGCCAGAAAAAATGTTAGTTAATATTTTAATGAATAAAATTGGAAAGTAGTTAATTATTATTTGCAGATGATATCTTTGTTTGCTTTGCTAACAAAAGCAACTAAAAGATGATTTTAAAGGTCTATTCAGGTGGGTAGGCAAAATTTTAAGATATTCCCCAGGATTGCCAGTCTGTTGCACACCTGCTGTGGAATCCTTTTTCCTTGATTGCAAAAGAATGTGTGACTGTGTTGGAAAATCATTCATAAAATTAGGTTGTTAATGTGTTGCTTTTGTGTTCATCAAAAGGGAGATTATCCTGATTGGGCTAAACTGAATCAGAGGTGCTTTTAAGAGAAAGGGACACATGATAGAAAAACATCCCAGGTGGCCTGGAAATAAGTGACTTCTACATGGGCCATGCTGTAAGCTGCTTATGGAGGCCACATGGCAGGAAATATATTTGTATATTGTCATCATTTCTGCCTCCCACATGTTGCTTCCAGTAGGGAGGACAAGGAGAATCCCATTGCAGAGGAAAAAAAGGGGGGTCTTAGTCATGCAATAAATAATCACCTTATCTGAGATAGCTTAAGATAAACAGAGGAGACCACAACACAACCACATCAATGAGAGGAAAAAGGCAGTCTGGTTGAAAGAGCCCACTGGCATTGAAACGGGAAAGGTTCCCTTGTTCCCCTCACAGAGTGTGTGATGCGGGTGTGGTTCACTTCTTTGGTGCTCCACTGCAGTAGGGAAGCATACAGACAGGCAGACCGACCCCATGGCAGTGTCTAGGGGTAAATGTTTACAGTTCCTGAAGCCCCAGTGGGCATGTGTTACAGGGCGCTCTCTTAGTTTGCCGTCTATAGGCAGCTCGTATTAACCAGCTCAATTAGACCCCCTTCCTTATCACCAGGACAGGGGGATTTCTGTATCCTGTGGTTTCTTGCCTTGGTGTACCAGAATAATCAGATCACACGTGGGCTTGGAGAATGAGTGTAAAGTTTTATTGAGTGGCATAGCTCTCAGCCAATGGGGGAGGCAGAAGGGAGATGTTCTTTCCCTGGAGTTGGGCCGCTTGGTGGCCCTGGCTCTCCTCCGACTGCCCGGACCAAACTCAGCCTAGTCCTACCAGTTGATAGCCTGCTGGTGTGCTGGTGCCTGCGGGTGTGCTCTTCTGCCAGCGTGCTCCTCTCGACGTCCTCTTGAGGACCAGCCACTTGCATCTTCCTCTACCGATGTGCTCCTCTCCACGTCTGGTCACTTGTGTCTCTGCCTTGCTAGAGTCCCGGGTTTTTATAGGCCCAGGATGGGGGCATGGTGGGCCAGGGTGGTCCTGGAAAATACATTTGGGCACAAGGGCAGAAGTGCCTGTCCTCACTTAGGTCCGTGGGGGTGGAGCCCTGGCCAGTGACAGCGCCCTCCTCTACCCAGCAGTTCCCTTCCCCACTTCCATATTATTTAAACGGACCATGCTCTTCCCTTCCCAAGCACTCTTGTATCAGCCTTATGAGGCAACATTTAGTAAGCTGTAGTGAATGGTCAGCCTCTGGGATACCAATAGTCTACCAAAAAGGCTGAACTCATTCTAATTAAATCAGCATGTCTGCACCATTCTGATGACCCTGTTTTACATTATCCTAGGTACCCTCCTAGAATTAAAATTATCATGAAAAAGCATACCAAATTTTTCATTTTCACAATTGAAAAATTTTGAAAACAATAAATTTAATAATGAACTTCTGCTAATTTTAGAGGATTCTACTATACTGTAATCCAACATATATATTTCTTTTTTTTTTTTTTTTGGAGACAGAGTCTCACTCCATCACCCAGACTGAAGTGCAGTGGTGTGATCTCAGCTCACTGCAACCTCAACTTCCCAGATTCAAGCCCTTCTCCTCCCTCAGCCTCCAGAGTAGCTGGGACTACAGGCATGCACCACCACGCCTGGTTAATTTTTGTATTTTTAGTAGAGATGAGGTTTCATCATGTTTGCCAGGCTTGTCTCGAACTCCTGACCTCAAGTAATCCACCCACCTCAGCCTCCCAAAGTGCTGGGATTACAGATATGAGCCACCGCATCTGTCCATAATATGAGTATTTCTTGAAAGCATGAACAGTTATGTGGATATTTGCTCTTAGATTAACATAATAAAAGTAACAAAACATTTAAAATCGGATAAAATTAGTCAAAACCACATCTTTTCAATGGCTTAGCATAATTGCCATGATTTTTGAAATGGACAGATTACTAACAAGAAGCAAAGACCAGATTTAGGATTTGCTCCATTATCAAGTCCTTGATATTTCAGGGCAGTACAAGAATTTCGATAGGTAGGAAAATGCATACAATATACACACATGGCTTTTCTCTGATTTGCTTTAACATTAAAAAATTGAAGATTACAAATCTAATCTCTTAATTTACAGTAAATTTAAAAAGGATTTATTTTTCCGCCAAGAAAATAATTATATAAAATTAATGGGTAACAGATGCCTTTAGCTGCCAGAAAAATAGCATGACTAGATTCAGTAAGTATGTAGCCACGCAAATAACAGTCCATTACATTAAGACCCTAATAGGTGCATGTGGAAAACATTTCTGTGCTATGTTGTGCACCTTCACTCTGCACTTTCTTCTGCCTGTTTACAGAGATACCAATTTCCCCTGAGTAACTCAGGGTTAATACCGGGAATTGAGAATGCTGTGTTCAGAGGGATTACTACAAACATCATTAACACATTTTTCCATATTATAAAGACATTTCATAAATCTTATTCTGCCTCACAAAGGCTTTTAGTAAAAAAAAGTTTCTTTACAGTGCTCAAATTGAATTCATGAAAAATTTCAATATTCTAGGTAAGTCAGAGACACTTAAGTGTCAATAAAATTTCATAATACATACTTGAATGAGATAAAGTCTTCTTAACTAAGAATTTTATTTTATTTTATCACTACATTTAGAGAAGAATAAAAAACTGGTACTTTGAGCCAAATAACAGTGTTTGGCACGTGAGTACCACCCAAACACGTGCTCTTCATCATCATTAAAATGGCAATCCACGTGCTTTCCTGGCACCAGGTGGCCTGTTTTCCACTGATATAAAGTGCAGAAGGCTTTATATTAAAATAATGAAGGAGGGTGATATAAATTGAATACCTGTATGAAATACAATTTATAATAAAAAGCAGAAAGAAATCTTACCACTAATGCTTCTCCTATAAAATATCACCAGAAATTAACTGGTTATTATCCTCAGTTTTCCTTCCATGAAAAATGGCAGGGACACATTGTAAGGAACATCAAAAGAGAACAGATGAAGTAGCCAAAGGAAACAGGTTATCTGATCAGACAGCTAAGTCAAAGGTGAGGAAGCCTCAAAGAATTAACACACTTCAAGCCCTTCGAATATAGGAAGGCTCCATAAGAGAAAATAAACCTCAGTATTTCTCTGTGGAAATAGAATGGGCCGCTTCTTGAGGGTATATTTTCATCTCTCAGGATGGCTACAGTCAGAGGACAGAGGATGGCAAACTCCATTTGCCAGCCTCAAGCCAATGGAAAGTCCTTAAAATCCTTCAACAAGTTTTTCACTTAGGAAAGGATAAATCTTATCATTGTGTTCAGAGATTCTTTTCAGGCAGAAAACCTCTAAGTTGGTTAAGCATGTAACCTCTCTAGCTCACTTCCAACAGGAATTGACACAACTGGCAGAAGCCCAACCCCAGGAAATAGGAACACCTTTGTTTAACTCGAGATTTGGCATTAGTGAAAACTCTCTCCTTTCCTAAACTCAAACTGGGAAGAGCCCTACACTGATTTTCTTTCAAGCCCCTTGGCAGTAAAAGTTACAGGTATCAAATTCTGAATGCATCACACTCAAGTCAAAGCCTGAAGAGCTGAGGGAGCAACCTCTGACAGCCCAGAGGAATGTCCTGAATATCAGTGTGGAGAAATAGATCTTAACCTGAAAATCATAAAAGATAAGTAACTGAGTGAGAGCTACTCATCTTACTCAATCCCATCTACCTCACCAGATACTTTAAAAAAATTCTACATTTCCTCTCAAAATTCACCGCCAAATATTAGACCTTCTTTTTAATGCGTATTTGCCAGAAATTTCAATTATACATAGAATTGCATTTGTAACTTCATAAATTCCCAAAGGAAAATGTTATAGCTTGGCAAGTAAAGTTTTAAACAGAAACTATTTACTACACCACTTTTGCAGGAATTGTTATATTCACGCTATTATTTGCAATAGAACTGTACACTGTGGCACCCACAATGTGGAATTCTGGTTGTAAAAGTCTAATTGCTGAAACAATTTGCCTAATTATTATCTTTGTAAAAGGATTAGCAGTTGCAGAAAAGATTTAGTCAAGTTTGTTTTGCTTATAGCAGGAGTAAGAGTTATGGATAGGAAGTAAGCATGGAAGTTTTACTATCGTTAAGTTTGATAGGACTTTGTATTAAAGATTAGTACTATGGTGCACTCTAAGCTATGGAAAGAAGGTTATAAAAAGATTTTATATAAGAAAATATCTTGTATGGTAAATTCTTGTCCTGAAAGGAAATGACTGGCTGTTTAAAGGAAGGATGTTTAGGACAAGTCAGAAATTTTAAGAATCTTGTAAGAGGGCCTGTCATGAAAGAATTTAATAATTAAAGGAAAGAAATTGCTAAGATCAACACTAAAGTTATTTTAGCCACCCAATAACGTATTCTCCCAATGATATTGTAAGTTATAAAAGATGGCCTAAACCTAATAGTATTCCCTAATGGCAAGTCATGGGGGAAATGCATGTTTTCTCAAAACAAATGTTACTTTCATATTAACATTTCTGGCAATGTACAGCAACATCTAGTGGAGGCAAACTGGTATTACAATCCATTGGTGCAGCTAACAGCTAACAAACTCTGCTGTCACAGTTATGGTCTATAGGATCTCTACTAACAATGGTAAGCTAAATACTCATATTCTAACCCTATATTTCAAGCCTTCTTGAAAAATTTCTCTCTTTTCACCTAGAAACAATTAAACCTTAAATGGTGCTATGAACAGAGCCACACATGGACACACCATTCTTTTGAGAACCCTTAGATCAACCTCAGAAGGAGCCCCAACTGCTGTCCCCCTGCCACAGCACTCCTTTTCTTTCTTTTCATTTTTTCTGTCTTTTTTTGTTTTTTGAGATGGAGTCTTGCTCTGTCACACAGGCTGGAGTGCAATGGCATGATCTCGGCTCACTGCAACCTCTGCCTCCCAGGTTCAAGCAATTCTTCTGCCTCAGCTTCCTGAGTAGCTGGGAATACAGGCAGATGCCACCACGCCTGGCTAATTTTTGTATTTTTAGTAGAGATTGGGTTTCACCATGTTGGCTGGTCTTGAACTCCTGACCTCATTATCCACCCACCTTGGCCTCCTAAAGTGCTGAAATTACAGTCGTGAGCCACCGCGCCTGGCCCACAGCACTCCTTTCCAACAGGAAGTACCCAGAAAGAGTTATGTTTGCCAAGCCCAGCTCAGTCGTGGAGACCCTAACCCAGCAGCACTAGAGGAATTAAAGACACACAGAAATATAGCATGTGGAGTGGGAAATCAGGGGACTCACAGCCTTCAGAGCTGAGAGCCATGAGCAGAGATTTACCCACATATTTATTGACAGCAAGCCAGTGATAAGTATTGTTTGTATAGATTATAGATTAACTAAAAGCACTCCTTACAGGAAACAAAAGGATGGGCCGAAACAAAGGGATGGGCTCTGGCTAGTTATCTGCAGCAGGAACATGTCCTTAAGGCATAGGTTGCTCATACTATTGTTTGTGGTTTAGGAATACCTATAAGTGGTTTTCCGTCCTGGATAGGCCAGGTGTTCCTCGCCCTCATTCCGGTAAACCCACAATCTTCCAGCAAGGGCGTTATGGCCACCATGAACATGTCACAGCGCTGCAGAGATTTTGTTTATGGCCAGTTTTGGGGCCAGTTTATGTCCAGATTTGGGGGCCTATTCCCCAGCATGTCCCCCTTCTTGTTTTTGCAGGGCAATAAAAGCAAAGGCAGCTTTATCACGGTGAGCTACTTCTCGCAGGAGTCAGGATCTGCATCTGCAGACTACACAAAGACAAACAACACAGATTAATAACACAATCATCATTGAAATCACAGAGCTTCCAAGTGTTTTCATCCATTTTAATGGGTTACTGGCTGCTAATCCATCTGCAGCTCCTTCAAGCACTCCAGTTCCTGGTATTAAGGTCATATGTGCCTGGGATGCTTTAAATATTTGTTCTTTTAACTTTGCAATATCCAAAAACCAGTTTGTAGAGTGTCCTTCTAGATGCTTTTTTATTCATTCCCAAATTTTGATCTTATTAAGAGCCATTAATAGTTTCCACAAATCCTTTTGTTAATCTCCTACAGCGGGTCATATCTTTTGAGGTTGAGGTGCCACTATACCGCCATGTTTCCAGATAATAAGAACTCTTGCCATACTTCTTACCATTTCTACCATCTGACTGTTTTGTTCTGACCAGCTGAACATAGTGTGGCCATGGCACACAGACTCAGAGGTACAATTCAAGCTAAACATCCCCTTAGGAGACCGATCAATAATGATTCTATAGGAATCATTGCGCAGCACCTCTGCCTGTTCTGCAATGCAATCTTCCCAAACAAGTACATTCATTTTTTCTGGCCAGGTTCAATTCTGTTTACAAATAGGTTTTTGAGGGTGGTATGCCTTAATTATAGGAGCAGATTCATTATGGTAAATATGGAGATCAGAAAGCATGTGTAACTGGGTCATAGAGTGATTACATCCAGGCATTATTGCCAGCCAAGATTGATAGATATGCCCAATAAGTATAATTGTTCTCTGTGTCAGCGCTTGCTGAAGGAATACTCACAGCAATGGTGATCACCGCTCTCATAGCTATCATTAAATTACTCATTGTGACTGGTTGTCCCGCTTTCCTCAGGTTTTCTTCCACCATCTGTCACAGCTTCTTGATCTTTCCCCAAGTAGGTGGCTGTGTTTGACGGGTGTTGCTCGTGACAGTTGGGGTCCTCCTCAGCATCAGTCTTGACATGGCTGCAACTGGGGGGTCCTCAGGATTCTCCCAGAATCTCTTCCACAGCATCTGGCTCATGATAAGGTTTTAGGTGTCTTGATGGTATCTAAATCAGCTGCTGGTTCTGGCCTGGAGAAACACAAGCATAATCTCTACCCCAAGTTATTATTTTACCTATTTCCCAACTTTTTGTTATCAGATCTCTCCACCAAACCAGTTGTTCTGCTTCTGTCTTTGCAGCTGGTTTCTGTAGATGCTGTTCAGCTGCTGATAGCATCTGGCCCTCAGGCAGGCTCAAAAAATTTAAAGTCAATAATGCTAGATTCAATTGTATATGCAGTGTCCCATAGTCCCTGTTTCCCCCCGCCCCCTTTGTTTTTGCTACTGCTGTTTCAGGGACAGATTCATTCTTTCTACTATGGCTTGTCCTTGAGAATTATATGGGATACCAGTAATGTGTTTAATATTCCACATAGAGAAAAATGTAGCTAGAGCTTGGCTAGTACAGCCTGGGGCATTATCTGTTTTAATAGAAGCTGGAATGCCCATCACCTCAAAACATTGCAAAAGGTGACATTTAACACAGGCAGAAGACTCTCCTAATTGGCATGTAGCCCAAAGTGGGAAAAGGTGTCCACACATACATGTACATAAGCTAGTCTCCCAAACGAGGGAACATGTGTGACAGCCATTTGCTAAAGAGAATTAGGTTCCAATCCTTGAGGATTAACTCCTCCTGTAAAAGATGAGGAATGCACCATTTGGCAAATTGGGCATCACTGGGTAATAGCTTTAGCTTCTTTCCAGGTAATGCTGTATCTGCGTTTGAGACCAGAGGCATTAACATGGGTTAAATTGTGAAAGTGTCTAGCATTAGATATTGCAGTAGCAACTAGGCAATCAGCCATTTGATTCCCTCCAGTTAAAGGTCCTGGAAGAGGTGTATGAGCCCTAATGGGAGTGATATAAAAAGGGTGCATTCTACTCCTAACTGCTATTTGCAGTTGGGTAAATAAAGTCATCAGTTGTTCATCTGTATGAAATCGTAACTGAGCATTTTCAATTAATTGTGTGGAATGAACCACGTATGAAGAATCAGAAATCACATTAATAGGCATATTAAAAGCAGCCAATACCTCAATTACAGCTATAAGCTCTGCTTTTTGAGCTGAAGCATAGGGGATCTGAAAAATTGTACCTTTCCAGCCAGAGTAAGAAGCTTTACCATTACTAGACCCTACAAGGAGCCCAAGGACCCCAAAGCAGGGAGCAAAGGATGTTTCTCCCACCTGGAGCACAGCCCTGTTGCAGAAGGCACAGTCTCCACTCCGGGAGCCCGGCAGGGATCCAGGCGTGGTGGGGGAGGGGGCGCCCGGGCGGGGCTCACCTGCGGCGGTGGGTTGTAGGGTCCCTGGCTTGTGGAGAGAGGCTGGCGCTGTTCCTTGGCTCCGCTCCCCAACGGGCAAAGCGCCAGGAAGTCGGGCTCCCGGCGGTCTCCAGGCTCTAGCTCACCCGCGCCCAGGCCGCACCCACCGCGTCCCCTCCGCCCCCACACACGGTGTGGAGCGTCCGGACCGGGCGTCAGCGGGCAGGGCCATGCAGCTCCTGTGGACGCCCAGAAGCGCGGAGCCCCTTCCCACTAGGGCCTGGAGACCACTCTAAACTGGCTCGGCGGCCCTGGGACTCGGGCTCCGGCTCCCGTGGTCTAACCCCTCCTGGGGGCTGTGTCCTCGCCGGACGCCAGGTCGCTGGAGACCTCTGGGTCGCCCCGGCTCCTGGCGACTCCTGGTGCCACGCGGTCCGGAACTGGCTTGCCTGACATGAGAGGGACAGAGCGATGCGGCTGGCGGGGCTGGGGGTCCCCGTTAGGTGGGAGAGCGGCGGGGCTGCTGCTGACCGGAGCAGCTTGGGTCTGTTGGGGAACCGTCGCCCTGAGGCCCCTCCGCCCCGCAAACCCTCCGGGTGCGGTTTGGGAGTGAAGCCAGACACCAAACACCATCCACGCTCAGCCCCACGTGGGTCCAGGAGTCCCGAGCCCAAGCCCCTGCACCTGTATTTTAATTTTTTAAAAAAACCTGAGGGTTAAAGTCAGGCAAGTCAGCTGACTCAGTGTTTGCCTCCTGCTGCCTAGATGTGACCAGCGTCTTTTGCTGGCAGAGACCAAGCCCCCCGAGGCCCTCCAGGACCCCCTGACTGGTGAGGCCATCCTCTGCAATTATGAGGAGCACTGAGGTGCTCCCTACCCAGGGTCACTGCCTGAGCCGGCTAGAGGCCCAGCAGGGGGCACTGGAGCTGTGAGACCCAACCTCCCAGAAGCTGCCTCCTCCTGCCCAAGGAGGCTGCGCATCCTCACTCAGGGCTGTGAGGGGGAATGAGGGCAGCTCACAGGCTAAGGGGCCGCTGAAGGCAGTTTTTGTGGACAGCTGACTTGCGAGCCTGGAGGAAGAGTTAGGGTGTGTGTGTGTGAGTGTGCGTGTGTGTGTGTGTGTGTGAGAGAGAGAGAATTATTTCATTCAAGGACATCTGCGTGTCTCAGTAGAGTAGGAGTGAACAGCAGCATCCCTGCAGAGGAGCAGCATGTGGACAGAGTCACAGGCTGGCTGGATCACAACAAATCCTTGTGGGTCAAGGAGAGTGGGTTCCCTGGTCAGCTGCGGTCTGGGTTTTGTGTTTGCCTTTTCCTGCTGTTCCAGTAAGCCAGGACACTGGGGCCAGATTGCCCTCAGCCATGGCCAAGGGTTCCCTGACAAACTGGGGAGGACGAATTCCCTTCCCAGCCCAGGGGCACAGGTCAGAGCAGCCTGTTCAGTGTGGATCTGAGCTCAGAGAGAGGAAGCAACTGTCTCAGAGTCACAGAGCAGGTCAGTGGCAGGCCCCGTGTCCCTGACCTCCAAGCTCTATGTCTCTGAGGAAATATTCCACCCAAGAGCATGAGAGTTCTCTGAGCATGGACTCCCTGGCAGGTGAGGTCATTTTACCCATTATCTCTTTTCATCCTCATTGTGTGTGTGGTTTGTATCAATGTCCCCATTTTATGGCAGGAAACTTAGGCACAGTGAGGAGCAAAGGCCTGTGCAAAGCTATAGAGCTCAGAAGTGGCTGAGCTGACCAGACAGGCTTCCTTCAACATTGCTCTGCTCCATTTGGAGGTTGGACAATATGCCTTGGGACCAACAGCCACAAGCTTGTGTGGGCTCAGGGGAGATATTCATTAAAAACTAGAATCCATGAAGCTTCCAGCCCCACTCATTTCTGCAGGGGCAGGTGGCTGTGCTTGGCATGGGCTCCTCATTGCTCAAAATAGAGCCTTCTCTTCCAGATAGAGCCTATTGTCCCAAAGGTGAGTGAGGTTGCAGCCCAACCTGGGCAGGGTGATATCTTCTGGGCTAGACTGGAAACCCAAGCCTTGCAGCTGGACAAGTTATGACTTCTGTCCTGCCTCAGTCACTCCTAGGCTGAACGACTCTGGCCACATCGCTCTCTAAGCTGCTGTTTCCTTATCTTTAAGATGGTGACAATGACATCTCTTTCCCACCGTAGCTATTGGTGTTTAGTAACTCGTCAGCCTTAGGAGTTGGCATGCATATTCTCTGGCATTACCCAGTGGCTGTATTTGTGAGTTTTCCCTGGTCTATGGGGACCTTCCTGAGGGCAGAGGGCAGGGACCAGGTGTCACTTGACTCAGGACCCAGACAGGCACAGCACAGCCAGAACCAGAGGGGGCAGGGCCTGGGTATGATTGGAATCCAGGCATCTGGCCCAGTTTTTCTGGCTCTGTCTTCTTCCCCATCTTTTCCAAACTGATCTAAGGATCAGATTTGCCATGCTGCCCAGGCATCCTGGTGGCCCTGTCTGAAGAAGCAGCCTCAGAATTTCTCTGGTGCCAGCTGGACGACTCAGAGAGAAAAACTGGTCACCAATTTCTGCTTCAAGTGGGTAGGGAAGAAAGCTACCACTTGCAGCTACTTATTATGTGTCACCAGCCAGGCACTTTTCCTACTTAGTGGTCACCTCAGCTAAGTCATAAAGACACAGAAAGGAGTGCCTTGCCCCAGGTTCACAGCTGATAAGTGGGGTGTGGGCGAGGAGGTGCTGAAATCCACATTTATCTAAACCTTTCAGACCCATGTGCATTTCTCCATTTTTACCACATTGTCTCCTCCTTGGTGACAGCCTGGGCTGCTGCTCCTGCCTCTCACTGGCCTCTCTGCCCCCAAGCTGCCTGTGCCATAGGAAGCTCCATGTTGCACTTTCAAACCAGCAGCCCAATCCATCCCTCACCTACTTGTGCCTTTCAATGACTCATTGTCCTCAGAAAATGACCCTGGCTCCTAGGTGTCCACACCTTTGTGGCCCTGGGTGCAGTGGCTCACATCTGTAATCCCAACACTTTAGGAGGCTGAGGTGGGTGGATCACCTGAGGTCAGGAGTTCGAGACCAACCTGACTAACATGGCAAAGCCTGGTCTCTACTAAATATACAAAAATCAGGCAGGCATAGTGGCGAGCACCTGTAATCCCAGTTACTCAGGAGGCTAAGACATGAGAATAGCTTGAACCCGGGAGGCAGAGGTTGCAGTGAGCAGAGGTCATGCCATTGCACTCCAGTCTGGGTGACAGGGCAAGAGTCCGTCTCAAAAAAAGAAAAAGAAAAGAAAAATGAAAAAATGAAATAAAGTGATCTACACCCCTTCTTTCAGAATCCTAAACCTGATAATCCTGTTGCTATTTGGTGTTATAAATGTGCTTCGAGATGTTTATTTTTCGGGGGGGCGGGGGGATGGAGTCTCACTCTGTCACCCAGGCTGGAGTGCAGTGTCACAATTCAGAGATTTTTCTTTAATGATAATCTCAGCCTCTTTAATGATAATTCACCAGCCTTCGCTGCACTGCCAGGAGACCTTGAGATGTCCCCCTTCCCTCTTTATGAAAATGTGCTATGTTTCTAGACAACATGGAAAAATAGAAAAGTACAATTATAAAAAAAAAAGCAAATCACAGATGAAAACTTATGGTAGACTTTATATAAACCCCCAAAACAGGCAACACGCAAATGTGTATTGTTTATAGATAAAATTGCATAAAGTAAATGATAACACAAAATTCAGATAGTGGTTACATTGGAATAGGAGGTTAATAGGAGACTTCGGAGGTATCCACTTCTCAGGAGTGTGTGAGGGTTTTATGTAGCCAGACTGAAAGTTTCATGAGAGTAGAGACCAATATTTTTTCTTCATTTTATTTCCTAAGCCTAGCAAAAAGGATGGCACATCGTGTCTGCTAACACACACTTTTCAGTTAAATGAATAAATACACGACCTTGTAAACGCTCAAGCTATGCAGATCAAGACTTTATTATTATTAGTTACTATAGTTAATTAATAGATTCAAATAGAAGGTAATAAACCATAGGATTCAGAAAGCACTATTGAAAGTTTAATGTTAAAGTAGCACTCTTGGGTAAATTAAAACTCTTAGTTCCTAAATTTGTGACCATTATAATTACATTTAAATTGCCACATGAGTATGAAACATGAAATCTGACTGAAGGCAAGCATAATTTAGAGGAAAAGGCAAAAAAAGAAAAAAAAATGAAAACCTGACCGGGTCAGATCTGCAAGTTCTACTCTGTGCTGGTTTTGTTTTTGTTTTTTTAAGACAGGGTCTCGCTCTGTCATCCAGGCTGGAGTGCAGCGGTGCTATCTCGGCTTTGTCTCCCGGGTTTAAGCAATTCTCTGCCTCACCCTCCCGAGTAGCGGGGATTACAGGCGCCCACCATGTCTGGCTAACTTTTGTATTATTAGTAGAGATGGGATTTCACCATCTTGGCCAGACTGGTCTCGAACTCCTGACCGCGTGATCCACCCGCCTCGGCCTCCCAGAGTGCTGGGATTACAGGCATGAGCCACCGCGCGGCCTCCGTGCTATTTATTTATTTATTTTTGTATTTTTAGTAGAGACAGGGTTTCACCATGTTGGTCAGGCTGGTCTCGAACTCCTGACCTAGCGATCTGCCCGCCTCGGCCTCCCAAAGTGCTGGGATTACAGGCGTGAGCCACCGCGCCCGGCCCTCTGTGCTTCTTTTAAGGAAACAGTTCTCTCTTCTGGTGGAGAGGGAGGCTGGCTGGAGGACTCTGGGCCTTTCTGTCCTCCCCGAGGTGGCAGTCGCTGATCTCTGCTCAGGTGTGAGGGGCGCCGCGATGCCCTGGGCCTAAGGCTGCCAGGCCCCGCTCCTCCTCATTCCCCTGGACTCTTCCACGGTGGGTGTCTCTGTGCCCCTGCATCTTCCTGTGCGTCCCTCTGATGAAAGGGGCGGTGGCAGCTTGAAGCTGGTGGGAGGAACTGGCCGCAGGCTGAGGAGGGCTCGCCCAGCTGCGGGAAATGCTCTGGTTGACCTTGGCTTTCTGTGCACCGAGCTGGGTCTCGACCCAAGGTTGGAGCCGAGGCGTCCCGGGGCTGAGCGACCCTGGGTGCGGGTGCTCCGGCTGCTGCTGTGGTTCCTGCTGTGCTCGGCTGGGCGGCGGCTGATACCAGCGCCCACCAGAAGTGCAGGAGCCATCCCGCAGGCGGGAGGAGGTGCTAGCTAGCCATGGTCCCTGAAAACCAGGCTCTGCTGACAAATCTCAGACGCCAGAAACAGAAGAACCCAGAGAAACTGCCCGAGAAACTTGAGCCAAACGGATGGACTGTTGGAGGAGCTGAGGGTGAAGCTGCGGTAACTCCTCAAAGTGGAACAGCAAAGTCAGCACCAGAAATAGACAAGAAAAATAAAATTTCAAAGAAAATTAGAAGAAATCAAAGGCAGATGCTAAAGCAGCGAAAAACCCTCCACAGCACAATAGAAATGGAGTTGATGAAGGAGTCTGAGAAATGAATCTTAGTCACTGAGAGAAAGGACAGCAGTGAACACGGTCAGGTGCTGATGATTCTGGTCCACTGGATCCCACCATCCCTGGGAGAGTAAATACCATCCCAGTCATCACCCAGCAAGTTACCACCGCAGCATTTCCCATGTGTTCCAAAATGAATAAAGGTGATTCTCATCACAAGTGCAAATAAAAAGTCATTTATCATGTTTTTAATCTAAACTGTCACAGTTTAGTTTACTTACTATTTTGTTCTTTTTGTGCTAAAACATTTGTTTTTCATTATTTGAGACAGAGTCTCGCTCTGTCACCCAGGCAGGAGTATGGTGGTGCAATCTCAGCTCACTGAAACCTCTGCCTCCTGGGTTCAATTAATTCTCCTACCTCAGCCTGTCCAGTAGCTGATAACTACAGGCATGTGCTACCACACCTGGCAAATTTTTGTATTTTTAGTAGAGACGGTTTTTCACCGTGTTTGCCAGGCTGGTCTCAAACTTCTGACCTCAGGTGATGCACCTGCCTCGGACTCCCAAAATGTTGGGATTACAGGCATGAGCCACCCCATCTGGCCAAACATTTGTTTTTCATATATTTTTAATTTTTTTAAGGCAGAGTCTCACTCCTGCCCAGGCTGGAGTGCAGTGGCATGATCTCAGGTCACTGCAGCCTCTGCCTTGTAGGTTTGAGCAATTCTCCTGCATCAGCCTCCCAAGTAACTGGGATTACAGGTGCCTGCCACCACATCCAGCTAATTTTTGTATTTTTAGTAGAGACAGAGTTTCACCATGTTGGCCAGGCTGGTCTCGAACTCCTGACCTCAGGTGATATACTTGCTTTGGCCTCCCAAAGTGCTGGGATAACAGGCATGAGCCACCGCGCCCAGCCACATTTGTTTTTTAAAAGTGGCAGCCACAGTTCCTGTCTAGATATATTTTGAACTTTTGTATGTTAAGTGTAACATAAAAAACTGTTATGTTTTAGGTAATGTAAGATTGGTGTACACAAACTTTACAGATTACTGTAGGGTTCAGCAAATGATGTATATAATGACATTTTTATCTCTAGTTTTTGATGTATAAATCTTCCTTCAGAAAAGATTGGCTTCTTTAAAAAATGACTCCACAAATTCAGGCTTATTTTATGAAATGGCACAGTAGTAAAAACTTTTTTTTTTATTTTTATTTTTTTTTTTGAGACAAGGTTTCACTCTTTTTGCCCAGGATGGAGTGCAATGGCATGATCTCGGCTCACTGTAACCTCCACCTCCCGGATTCAAGTGATTCTCCTGCCTCCTCTTCCTGAGTAGCTGAGATTACAGGGGCGCACCACTGCACCCAGCTAATTTTTGTATATTTAGTAGAGACGGGATTTCACCATGTTGGTTAGGCTGGTCTTGAACACCTGATCTCAGGTGATCCGCCTGCCTCAGCCTCCCAAGGTGTTGGGATTACCGGCGTGAGCCACCGCACCTGGCCTAAAAATGGATATTTTAAATTAATAATTTGTGTTTTCAAACATGCTGAAGTCTTGTTTTAGTAAGTCTGGGGATAGTTGACTAATTTTATTTTGTTTTTTTATGGGGTGTTCAAAAATTTTATTGATTGATGAGTAAACAAATCATTTTCTTTCAAATTTCATAGATCTATTAAAGTGTCAATATATTTTTAATTAAAAAATGTCTTTCAGTATTGTTTCAGGGATTTAGGCCTAGTTGAATCTGCTCAACCTGTTAATCATTGTCTCCTGCCAGATTCCAAATCACTGTCAGTGTGCCTGTATGACTCTTCTTTCCATAGTCTTTGAATTAAATTTGTGTTACTTCTTTGAATGTTATATAATACAGCTCATATGTTTCAAATGAAACTACAAGGTAAAATGAGTTATGACTTAGTATAAAGAAGCTGTTAGCAACTCAGTATTACGTATACAGATGGATGTGGCTCAACAAGAATTTAGACAAAAATATTGAACTGTAACAGGTTGCCATGACTTAGTCTCTAATGAGTTTATAGATAAATCTATATTTCAGCACATATATCCAGTTGTGTTCAGTACCTCTAAAGGTGGTATATCAAGAATTCTTATGCTACTGTCTGAGAAAACAGACTCTGCTGTTACCTAGGAAGTCAACCAGAAGGCCGGCCGGGCGCTGTGGCTCATGCCTGTAATCCCAGCACTTTGGGAGGCCAGGGCAGGTGGATCGCCTGAGGTCAGGAGTTTGAGAACAGCCTGACCAACACGGTGAAACCCGGTTTCTACTAAAAATACAAAAATTAGCTGGGTGTGGTGGCACATGCCTGCAATCCCAGCTACTCAGGAGGCTGAGGCAGGAGAATCACCTGAACCTGGGAGGCGGAGGTTGCAGTAAGCAGAGATTGCGCCATTGCACTCCAGCCTGGGCAACAAGAGCAAAACTCTGTCTCGGGAGAAAAAATAAAATAAATCAACTGGAAGGCATTTTTATAACCTTGCACCACATAACTAAAAGCTGAAAGGTAGTACTAATAAATGCAAACTACATCACATGGAAAATGGTAATCCAGAATTTAACTTTCGATATTTAAGTATTTGAACTTTTGATATAAAAAATTTGGTAAAATAAAGCTTTTGGTAAGCTTTGTGTAGCTTGACATCAGCATAAAGTAGGAAAATATCTTAAAAACAAAAACTTACACCAAAAAAAACTAGTCAATGCTTATATAGTGATCTTTGTGCTGTGGGAGTCCAAAGCAAAACATTTGGTGAACTTGATATTTATTTTGAGCATATTGGCACACTGATAAAATTATTTGAGTGATACATGTCCACATCTCAAAAATACAGCCTTGTACTATGAATAATGAAAAGTCTTTTTCCTCAAGAGGATCCTGATTCTCAACCCAACATATATGGCAACGCTTTCCTTTGGTTCCTCCAAACTGAGGCCTCATTAAGGCTCAAATATGGAGTGAGAGGGACCCAGCAACAGACAATGTGAAACAAGAAGGATGAGGTAAGATGGTCAGCTCTTAAGGCTCAGGAATTGTCTGGGGAATCTCAATATGATGATGTCAACTATAAAGCTTACTGGGTTAAAAAAAAATCAAAACATAAAAAGCTGAAAATTCCATGAGTTGACTTTGGTGGGAAGGAGACTGTAGAATTTTAAGCAGTTGTGCCAAAAGGATTGAGTCAGAATGACATTTATCTAAGGATTATTAAGGCAAAGGTTTACAAACACATAAGTATTTGTTCCAAATCTTATTACCGCAGCAATATTCTTTTCTGTAATGTCAGCTTCCCCAAGCTAGGGATGCCATAGACAAACTAAGACAAGTGCCTAATATGTTGTAGGTAATTAGTTTCTAATTTCAACAAACTTTCAATAAACTCTGTTTCATGTATAAATCTCATTGAAAAGCACTGTGCAGTAGCTATTTCTCTCAGTGATTTCTGGGATTTTCTGTTGCTTGATTCAAAACCAACCTTATTTGAACCCAATCATTTCTAAAGTTCCAAATGTAATAACAAAAGAGAGTAGAAATGAAACCAAGTCACCCCACGCACTTCATGTCCAATATATTTGGTTCTGCAAATGAACCAAAAACCACACAAGCTAAACAATAGTGAGTTTAAAATTCAACCTAATTTCAATTGTAGCAGTCAAAACCATATGCTAAAATTAGCAAAGCCACAATGCAGAATCCCTTAGGCTGTTATTCCAGGAAAAATAATAAAATTCTTATTTTGGCATTTTTCAAAAGAATACACTAAATATGACAAAATATACCCAGTTATTAAAAATCTTTGAAATATAAATTCTTATTCTTAAATATTTGCTATATTTAGAAGAGCCTTTCAGTGAAAAATGCTTATAGCTACTATGTATAAATTAAAACAGCCCTTGGAAAAATAGTATCTTTTATTAATAATGTAGATTGAAGCTCCAAGGATGTAAAATAATTTCTCCTGGGCACATAGCTCATGTCCCAAATCAAGCTCAAATGAAGATATGTAACAGTCATAAGTTATATTATTAAATTAAAATACTTCTAGAAATAAAAATAAAAGGAGAGTTATAAAAACAAAAACAAATTAAAAAAAGGAAGTGGATTCCTCACAATTACTCCTAAGGTATGGATTAAACCTAAGTGTTAATCAACAGGTGAATGAATATAGAAAATGTGGTATATTTACACAACGAAATGCTATTCTGCCCTTCAAAAGAAGCAACTCTCATTATTTGCAATATCAATGAACCTGGAGGACATTATGCTAAGTAAAATAAGTCAGCAGAGAAAAGAACCCACTTAATATTATTTTTCTTTTCTTTTCTTTTTGAGATGGAGTTTTTCTCTTGTCGCCTAGGCTGGAGTACAACGGCGTGATCTTGGCTCAACGCAACCTCCACCTCCCGGATTCAAGCAATTCTCCTGCCTCAGCCTCCAGAGTAGCTGGGATTACAGGCATGCGCCACTATATCCGGCTAATTCTTCATTTTCAGTAGACAGGGTTTCTCCATGTTGGTCAGGCTGGTCTCGAACTCCTGACCTCAGGTGATCTGCCCGCCTGGGTTTCCCAAAGTGTTGGGATTCCAGGTGACAGCCACCTGCCCGGCCACATAATATTATTTTCTATGTAGAGTGTACAAAAAATTTAAACCATAGAAGCAGAGAGTAGAATGATGATTGCCTGGAATTGGGGGTGGAGGAGATGTTGGTCCAAAGTAATGGGTCTTCCTTATGTCTCTTACCTTAACATATAAGCTATTCTTCTCTGTTTTGATTCACCAGGGAATGGAATTATATCCTGAAAATCAAAACTGAAGGAATTATGTATTTGTTAAAGCAATGCAGGTTGTATACTGAAATTTCAGAGGCTTAGACAAATAACATATCTTCTGCTCACATCACCATCCCCTGTGGTTTTTCTTTCCTTTTTCTTTTCTTTTTCTTTCTTTCTGGTTAAGAGGACTTCTTCGTGATCTTTCAGGAATCACATTATATTTTATCTACTATCTTCCACATTCTTTTTCTTCAGTGACTACATTTAAAAAGAGATGCAGAGAAGACACATTTGCTTCTTATCCACACATCACTTTCACTCACTATTAGTCAATGTGGGTAGAGCTGAGAATAGCGGTTTCCTGGCAGGACAGCCACTTCTTAGCAATATAGAAATCACTGAAAGAAAAGTATAAGTCTTTCATAAAAAGCTAATGTATTTTAGGCAAAATAAGCATATGAATCATAGTAAAATGCTTCTGGTAAAATAAAGATTCATTTTGTTGATTTCTATTGCGCCAGGTAATATTTCACCAAAGGCTAGCAAATGTATAGCCAAAAAAGTAATATCGTTTGAAATAAGAATATTGTGAATAAAGTTATTCTGTCAATAGAACATGACTTCATAGTCTTACCTGTAGCTGTACAACATCAAATGCTTTTTATTAAAAATTGCATTTTATACAAGTATTCAATTTCTGTCACCTTTCTTCTCTATTTCAATGCCTTCTTCACTTTACACCAATAAAAAACAAGCCAGCTGGTGCCAGGAAAGCACATGGTGCTATTGCCATTTTAATGACAATGAAGAGCACTCGTTTGAGTAGCACTTGTGTGCAAAACACTGTTATTTAACACAAAGTACCGGTTTTCTATTTTTCCCTACATTTACTGAAAAAATTTTTAGCTAAGAAGACTTTTATCTCATTCAAGTGTGTTTTATAAAATTTGGTTGACATTTAAGTGTCTCTGACTTACCTGGAATATATTATAATTTTTCATGAATCCAGGTTGAGTACTATAAATAAACAATCTTTTACTAAAAGCCTTTCTGAGGCAGAGTAGGATACATCAAATTTTATTATAATATGGTAAAAGTGTGTTAACCATGTTCCCAGTAATCCCTCTGAACACAGAATTCTCAGTTCCCAGTATTCACCTTGAGTCATTCAGGGGAAATTGGTATCTCTGTAAGCAGGCAGAAGAAGGTGCCCAGTGGAGGTGCACCACATTGCATGGAAATGCTGTCCACATGCACCTATGGGGTCTTAATTTAATTGGGCTGTGATTTGCATGACTAGATACTTACTGAATCTGGTCATACTGTTTTTGGCAGCTAATGGCATTTGTTCCCCCATCAGTTTTCTACAGTTATTTGTTTTGCTGAAAAATAAATCCTTTGCTAATTTAAAGACCAGATTTGCAATTTTCAATTTTTACATGTGAAAGCAAATCAGAGAACAATAATATCTGTATGTAGCATGCATTTTCCTGCCTATCAAAATTCTTCTTGTATTGCCTTGGAAACCCTAGGAAGCTACCTGAAGAATTCTCCCTTCAAGTTGTTTAGCCAGGATTTTAGATTTCAAAAGATCCATAACTTAATAATTGAGCAAAGCAAAAATCTTGTCTTTGCTTCTTTTTAGTAATCTGGTCATTTCAAAAAGCATGGCAATTATGCAAAGCTATTGATTTTTTATCAATTTTTGATTAATTTTATCCCATTTCAAATGTTTTAACTGTTACTTTTATCTTGTTAAACTAAGAGAAACTATCTACATAACTGTTTATGCATTCACCCCTGTAATCCCAACACTTTGGGAGGCTGAGGTGAGTGGATTACTGGAGGTCAGGAGTTCCAGACCAGCCTTGTCAATATGGCGAAACCCCATTTCTACTAAAATGTAAAAATTAGCTGGGCATAGTGGCGTGCACCTGTAATCCCAGTTACTTGGGAGGCTGAGGCAGAAGAATAGCTTGCACCCGGGAGGCAGAAGTTGCAGTGAGCTGAGATCACACCACTGCACTCCAGCATAGGTGACAGAGCAAGACTCTGTTTCAATAAATAAATAAATAATAGGTGGAGAATAAGCGCTGGCAAAATTCAACATACGCTCATGATAAATCTCTGAATAAAATAGGTATAGGACAAATGCACCTCAAGCCAATATACACCAGATATACCAAAAAAATGCACAGCTAACAACATATTAAGCAAGGAAATGTTGTAAGCTTTTACTCTAAAAGCTAGAACAAGACAACAATGCCCACTTCAGTCAGTCTTATTAAACGTATTAAATGTCCAAGTCAGAAAATTTAGAGAATAAAATCAAAGGCATCTAGCTTGGAAAAAAAGTTAAATTATCCCTGTTTACAGATGACATACTCTTAGGTATAGAAAAGCCTAAGACTTCACTTAGAACTAATAAACAAATTTATTAAACTTGCAAAATACAAAATCAACACACGAGTCAGTAGCATTTCTACACAAGAACAATTAACTATCTCAAAATGAAATTAAAAGCAATCTCATCTACAATAAATGTAATAACTACACTTTGAAATCAGTTTAACCAAAAAGTTAAAACACCTTACATTATAATCTAAAGAACATTAAAGGAAGAAATTAAATACTAAACCAATTAAATAGTACTAATTCATGAATTGGCATTAATACTGTTGAATATCCATATTACAGAAAATAATCTGCAGATATAACACAACCTTTATCAAAATACCAGTGACATACTTAATAAAAATTAAATATATATATCTAAAATTTATATGATACCCCACAAAAGATCCTGTATAGCCAAAGCAATCAAGAAAAAAAAAAAACACTAAAGTTATTACCCTACCTGAGTTTGAAATATACTACCAAGCTATAGTACTCAAAACAGTATGGTACTTGAATAAAAACAGACACATATGCCAGTGGAGCAGTAAAGACAAACCAGGAATATATCCACGTATTTACAGCTAACTCAATTTAAATATAGGTAACACTTTCTTAGGGAAAGGGCATTATCTTCAATAAATGGTGCTAAGAAAATTATAGCAACATGCAGAGCAATATGAGACCCTCATTTCACACCATATATAAAAATCTATTCAAATAGTTTAATTACTTAAATGTAAGGCCTGAATCTCGGAAACTACTACAAAAAATATAGAGTAAAAGCCCCATTACATTGGTCTAGGCAGTAATTCTTTTGATTTAACCTCAAAATCCCAGAGAATCAAAGGTAAAATTGATGTCAGATTACTTCAAATTATTAGTAAAAAGCTGTTGAAAAAAATCTGATACAACAAACAGGACAAGAAAAGTAAAAAATGGGACAAAATATTTGCAAACCATACATGTGACAAGACTTTAATATAAAAAAATATGTAAGAAACTTGGCCAGGCTGCAGGCTCATGCCTGTAGTTCCAGCACTTTGGGAGACCAACGCGGGCAGATCACTTGAAGTCAGGAGTTAGAGACCAGCCTGGCCAACATGGTGAAACCCCATCTCTACTAAAAATACAAAAATTAGCCAGGCATGGTTGTGGGTGCCTGTAATCCCAGGTACATAATTATAGTTAAATAAGAGGAATAAGTTCAAAAGATTTTTCTGTACAGCACAGTGACTATGGTTCATAATAACGTATTTGTATATGCTAATACTGAAAAAATGAAAAGTGCTAAGAAAAATGCTAAGAAAATGTGAAGTGCTCTCACCATAAAATGTTAACTATGTGAGGTAAAGCATTAACTTGGAATTAAGCATTTGACATTGTATATATACTTCAAAACATCATGTTTTACAGAAAAAAATGCATTTTATGTCACATCAAAAAATTCATTTTTAAAACATTATAGAAAGATAATAATGTTTCAAATACTGTGTCTGTTTCATAAACTTGGCTGAATAGTATCAAAAATACTTAGTTCTTGTGTGGTTTTTGTCATCTGTCATAATCACAGAAACTCTGATATTTAACAGCATGTTCTGGACCCAGTACAGTCTGTGGGAAAAGCCAATGTACTTTAGGGTTTTTACTTTAAGCTTGGGGTACCTGGAGTTTCTGGTACAGATGGTAATGGTATGAAAGACACTAAAAGGGCAGGTGTTGCTTATGGTCCCATGACACCATTCTGTGAAGGCAGAACACAAATTTGCACGCAAAAAAATAGAAAACGTTTTAATCCAAAAGTTGCCCTGATCTCCAAAAGTTTTCCAGAGAAAATGACCAAGGAGTTGGCTACAGATAGGTGACTAAGAATAAAAGCTGTAGACTGAACTTCACCAACCAAAAAAATATATATTAAGAAAAGTGAGACCGGGCGCAGTGGTTCACGCCTGTAATCCCAACACTTCGGGAGGCTGAGGTGGGTGGATCATCTGAGGTCAGGAGTTCGAGACCGGCCTGGCCAACATGGCAAAACGCTGTCTCTACTAAAAAGTACAAAAATTAGCCAGGCGTGGTGGCAGGTGCCTGTAATCCTAGCTACTCAGGAGGCTGAGGCAGGAGAACAGCTTGAACCTGGGAGGCGAAGGTTGCAGTGAGCCGAGATGGCGCCACTGCACTCCAGCTTGGGTGACAAGAGTGAGACTGCATCTAAAAAAGAAATTCCTCCAAATTGTAATATTAATATGGAAAAGAAATACTATTCCAAATTTCAAGTCAACAGAAGTCATTTTATTATTTTGCAATGTTTTACAGTCACACTAAAAAATAGATTCTGTGTGAAAACGTTACTCCCGCGTTCAAATGATTCTCCTGCCTCAGCCTTCAAAGTAGCTGGGACTACAGGTGCACACGACCACAGCTGGCTAATTTTTGTATTTTTAGTAAAGACAGGGTTTCACCATGTTGGCCGGGCTGGTTTCGCACTCCTGGCCTTAAGTAATCCACCCAGCTCAGGCTCCCAAAGTGCTAGGATTACAGGCATGAGCCACCGTGCCCAGTCAGATTTACCATTAGCTCTCTTAAAAATTTAATTTCTGGCCGGGCGCAGTGGCTCGCGCCTGTAATCCCAGCACTCTGGGAGGCGGAGGTGGGCGGATCACCTAAGGTCAGGAGTTCACGACCAGCCTCACCAACATGGAGAAACCCTGTCTACTAAAAATACAAAATTAGCCAGGCATGGTGGCACATGCCTGTAATCCAAGCTACTCGGGAGGCTGTGACAGGAGAATCAAACCCAGGAGGTGGAGGTTGTGGTGAGCCAAGATCGTGCCATTGCACTCCAGCCTGGGCAACAAGAGTGAAACCTCATCTCTAAATAAATAAATAAATTTCTAACATATTTTCTAGCAAATTTTATATTTGCCACACTTTGTATAAGAATCTAGTAAGATTTTTTTTTTTTTTTTACAGACAGTTAAAAACAATGCTAAGTGATTTAATCCTCTCACCTGTGGACAGCGTATGCCTTTTATCTTAACAATCTGACAGTTATATTGGTAAGCAAACTCACCAATTAAAACCAATTTTTCAGTGCACTAAAAATATCAAATTTCTCATCAAAACTTACTAAATTACCACGTGAAATGACATGGCATAAAGACAACAGCAAGAAAACTGTAGCCATAACACAGAAAAAGAAGAGCTGTGATGCACACATTGTTGGAATACACATAAGACAAACAAAACTGAATATAATTAGAAAATAACCAAAATTTCTCTTTAAATTCAGCAGAATTCAGCTTTGCAGCCCGGAAAAAAAATGTCCTCTCCACATGAAAAATCAGTGTTACTGTTTCACCATTGATATATTCCATTTCTGACTTGAAGTTACAAACTAACTTCAACAGGAATATTTATGTCTTACTATGGAGCATCTGTTATAGATCAAGCACTGTCATGTTTGCCTGCTATGTTTATATAGAACAGCATCCTCATGACTCAGGAAGCCTCCCTAGTACTTACCTGAACAAATTCAATAAATAAATAAATTTACTTATGAAAATTATGAAAAGTGAAAGAAAGAATAACTTTTAAAAAGTCGGCTTACATAGGGTTCTCCAATAGAACAAAGGGCAATGTTTTAACTAAATAAATAAAATATAACTTAATAGACTAACAGTAAAATTACATCTAAAAATTACTTTTTGTGCACTACTAAATTTTATTAAAAAAAATTGTTGTAATCCCTGACCAGCTCATATAATACTTCATAAACTGTAAAAGAAATTGTAAGAAAAAAGAAATGTATGGCTCTACCATGAGTACCAGGCAAGTGAAAACAGAACATCTGCATGGGGAGATTCTGAACCACAAGCCATAATATTTTACAGTAATGAATTCAATACAAAGCAGAGAGAGTACAGATTTGCTTTCAGCATTTTTGAGGTTGTTAGTTTTCTAATAAATTAGTCACCTTATTAAAATGATTTGTTCCAATGTTTTCAGAAGAAAACAGGTACAAACATACACACACAAGCACACTTACTCTACAATTTTCTTACACTTAAGATTTATCTTTAAAGTAAAATATATGTATATTTAACTCTATGTAAATCAAAACTGAGTCTTTATATGTTTGCAGGCAAAGAGGCCACATGTTAGAAGAAAAATATATAACAAATTTTTAAAAATATTCAGGACTCAGAAATGTATGTATTTTATTTATACTTTTGTAATTTTTATTATGACCATAAAAATAACCCTGTAGTCCATAACAATTTAGTTGTACATTTTAAAATAAAAGTAATACAAAGGATAAATGCTAGTAATGGATACCTCATTTACCCTGATGTGATTATTACATATTATATACCTGTATCAAAACATGCCATATACAGCATAAAAACATACTATGTACCCATGAAAAATAAGAACAATAAATTTAAATAAGAAAAAATATAAATGTAAAACCTATGGGAATATTCTTTAACTTATCTGCAGTTTAAAGCCACTGGCAAAAGAGATTATTAAAAATGTTAGTCCACTATGTAACCAAATAATATATTGCTATCATCTTTTACCTACACCATTGAGTAAGGTGAGGTAGGTTAAAGTTTGTGGCATAATAACGCTTCACTGAATGCACAAGTCTTAACATGTTAAAACATGTTTAAAAATCTAAGTTCATACATAATCTAAAAATTTTGAAATGTACTGCATTATGAAAAGCACAATTCATAAAATGATATAATTTTAACTAATATTAAAAATTTTTTCACTATAATGCAGAATATTACTCTGAACACCTACCTCATGCATCACTCAATATTATCAGTTAACCACAAGAGCCTCTCTACTTAGATTTTCATCATGCATCTTTCATTTTAATGTTCTTACTCTTCCATAGAAAAGGTCATAAATAATGCCCACCTAATAAAAAAAAAATCTCATATCTTTGATGCAGCAAGTTGATCACATGCTTTCACATGTGAATACAATAGGAATGAAGAAAAAACATGCGCCGGGCGCAGTGGCTCATGCCTGTAATCCCAACATTTTGGGAGGCCGAGGCAGGCATATCACCTGAGGTTGGGAGTTTGAGACCAGACTGACCAACATGGAGAAACCCTGTCTCTACTAAAAATACAAAATTAGCCAGGTATGGTGGCACATGCCTGTAATCCCAGCTACTAGGGAGGCTGAGGCAGGAGAATTGCTTGAATCTGGGAGGCAGAGGTTGCGGTGAGCTGAGATCACGCCATTGCACTCCAGCCTGGGCAACAAGAGTGAAACTCCGTCTCAAAAAAAAAAAAAAGAAAAAAAAAAACCCAAAACCAAAACCAAAAAAAAAAAAACCATGAATTTGAGAATTGAATTACATTATTCACTTTTCAAAAAACCTGTAATTTTTTCCAAAGAAGTGTACTCTGAATGTAAATATACCTCTGCCAAAAACTTGTTCACTATTAGTTATCTACCAACTTTTGTTTTGGATAACTTTCTGTACTCAGCACTCTGATTTTGTGTAATGTCTGAAGTGTCAGTATCTTAGATATATCTGTACTGTGAATTCTCTGATATTTATATAAACCTAACTTTGGATCATTTCTTTCATATTTACTGCTGCATTTGCAAAAATATATTTTAGTGTAATTCCTCCCATGTTTTCTAAGCTGTTGTTGAAAAAAATATTTTTCCAAATTCATTACACTCATAGGGTTTTTCTCCAATATAAATTTCCTGGTATTGACCAAAGTTTGAACAACTGCTTCAGGGTTTTTCTCTGGTACAAAATGTGTACAATAAGATCTATGATACAAACAAAGGTACTACAAACCTCTTTGTACTTTTAATGTTTCTCTTCAAAATAAATACTCTGCTGCACTTTGCAGGCTTATATTGTCTGAAAGATCTTTGACAGTAATTTCATTGATAATGCTTTTATTAAATACCAACTCGCTGATGTTGAGTAAGATATGAGCAGATATTAATGACTTTTCCATTCTTTATACAATTTTTCTCAAGTATAAATGCTTTCCTGTGCAATAAGGTATGAGAATTAATTAAATGTTTTGTCACATTTGTCACACTTCTGGGAGTTTTCTCCAGTATGAATTATCTTATATACAATCAAGTGTGACAACCGCTTAAAGGCTTTGTCACATTCTTCACATTTCTAGGATTTCTCACCCATATGATTTCTTTTATGTCTAGAAAAGTTTGAGGTGTTGTCAAAAGCACTGTCACATCTTTTAGGTTTGTATGGTTTCTCTCCAGTATGAATTTTCTTATGTCGAGTAAGGTTTGAGGACCGGTTAAAAGCTTTGCCACATTCTTCACATTTGTAGGGTTTCTCTCCAGTATGAATTCTCTTATGTTTAGTAAGAGTTGAGGACCAGTTAAAGGCTTTACCACATTCATTGCATTTGTAAGGTTTCTCTCCAGTATGAACTCTCTTATGTTCAGTAAGGGTTGAGAATGCCCTAAAGGCACTGCCACATTCTTCACATTTGTAAGGTTTTGCTCCAGTATGAATTATCTTATGTTTAGTAAGGGTTGAGAATACACTAAAGGCTTTTCCACATTCTTCACATTTGTATGGTTTCTCTTTAGTATAAATTCTCTTATGTTTAGTAAGAGTTGTGGACCGTTTAAAGGCTTTACCACATTCTTCACATTTGTAGGGTTTCTCTCCAGTATGAACTATCTTATGTCTAGTAAGGGTTGAGGACTGGTTAAAAGCTTTGCCACATTCTTCACATTTGTAGGGTTTCTCTCCAGTATGAATTCTCTTATGTTTAGTAAGAGTTGAGGACCAGTTAAAGGCTTTACCACATTCATTGCATTTGTAGGGTTTCTCTCCAGTATGAATTATCTTATGTTTAGTAAGGGTTGAGAATATACTAAAGCCTTTGCCACATTCTTCACAATTGTAGGGTTTTGTTCCTGTATGAATTATCTTATGTTTAGTAAGGACTGAAAATACACTAAAGACTTTGCCACAATCTTCACATTTGTAAGGTTTCTCTTCAGTATGAATTTTTTTATGTTTAGTAAGAGTTAAGGGCTGGTTAAAGGCTTTGCCACATTCTTCACATTTGTAGGGATTCACTTCAGTATGAATTATCTTATGTTTAGTAAGATTTGAGAACTGGTTAAAGGCTTTTCCACATGTCTTACTTTTGTAGAAATTCACTCTAGTAACAGTTTTCTTATGCTGAGTTAGTTGTGAAAGTATGCAACATGATTTGCCACATTCTTTACACTTGAAAGGTTTCTTTCCAGTTTGTCTTTTCTTATGTATATTTGAATTTGAGAATTTATGAAGGACTTTAACATATTTATCACATTGAAATATTTTGCTCTGGGTAGTTGTCAAACATTGGTTAAGTCCATTATACCCTCTTTTGTGCACCTTATGCTCATCCGCACTTTTACAGCCTTTTCTTAATTGTAAATTCTCATGTCCATATTTTCCATATCTTCTCAGTATCACTTTTTGAAAAGAATCTTTTAAGCCCTGCTTTGGCCAAAGGTCTTGGGCAAAATGAGAACACACAACTGAAAGAAATAAAAGTAACAATTACCCCACTTACTAGACTCAGATGAATATACTTTACAAATCTAACCTATAAAAATATACAAACTACATAAGGAAGATGGTATAGCAAAATACCACAGGCCCTAATTCCTTCACAGACATATCAATGTAACAAAAACATACTGACCAAGATACATTTGTGGAAAATTTATAAATGAGTTAAGTGTGTGCAGTGCCCCAGGTGAGCACAATGCAAAGAGCCATATAGAAGGAAAAGTCTATTGCAGGTCGGGTGCAGTGGCTCATGCCTGTAATCCCAGCATTTTGGGAGGCCGAGGCAGGCAGATCACAAGGTCAGTAGTTCAAGACCAGCCTGACCAACATGGTGAAACCTTGTCTCTGGTAAAACCACAAAGATTAGCCGGGTATGGCACATGCCTGTAATCCCAGCTACTCAGGAGGCTGAGGCAGGAGAATCCCTTGAACCCACAAGGTAGAGGCTGCAGTGAGCTGAGACTACGCCATTGGACTTCAGCCTGGGTGATGAGAGCGAGACTCTGTCTCAAAAAAAAGGAGTAAATTGCCAACTCTTGGTTTCTTTTTGAAAAGAGAAGAAAAACAGTGGCACACACATATTCATTTCAGACTTCTAGGGGCCTTTCCAGACACTGGTTTCTGTCTCTCCTGACAAATGCAAAAGAAATGGTGATATACTATGGAATAACAGTTTGAGTCAGCTGAGACCCAAGGTGAATGTTGCAGCAGCAGAGAAACTGCAGTACCACAGACAAGGAATAGGTGTAGCAAGTGATTACTGACTATTAAGAAGAAACATGAATAAACTCCTTTAACTAAAAAACCCCAAAAATTTCAGAAAAGACACATTTTAAGAACATGTTTGAGAGACTACCAAAATCTCTAGCCAAGAGAGTTGGTTTCAGACTAAGCCAAGACAAAGATACGTTATAAAGATTGTGATGGGTAGCTTGTTTTTAATGTCCAAATATCAATAAAACATTATAATGCATACAAAATAGGAAGGCAACATGGCCTCATCAAAAACATTATAAAATTTTCTGAAAGCAACTATTAAAGAATGAAGCTGTAAAAATTAATTTCAAAAATTTAAAATAAATTGAATAATACTCAATGAATTAAATAGGAACACAGACAACTACTGAAAATCAGAAATATGAGGATAAAAACAAGTGTTAAAAATATCAAAAACAAATTGTTAAGGTAAAATGACAAAAAAACTAAAAAATTTTAAAAGTAGGAAAACCTGATGTAAAAATGAAGATGCTCAACAAACTAGGATACACACAAAGATATTTATAACACACACATATATAAGCACGATTTCAACAGTCACAGGCAAGACAATCTTGGGAGCTGTAAGATGAAAGTGATGTGTCATTTACAAGGATAGTCTTATGAGAAAACCAGTGAATTTGTCAAGAAAATTTTGCAGGCCAGAAAAAAAACTGTGATATAGTCAAAGTCCTTATTAAAAAAAAAAAAAAAAAAAAGCTTCCAAGTGAGAATAATACCATCAGCAAAACTGTCCTACCAGATAAAAAGGAAAAGACCTTCCAAAATAACCAAATCCTGAAAAAGTATATTGGCACTCCATTTGCCCTACATATCAAAGATGGTGAAAAGGAGTTATTTCCACTGAAAATAACACGATGTAAGAAAACAACACATAATCATATGAAAATACATAACTTTCTGGGAGAGACATGCACATACACAAAAATACTATTCCTTAGCATTATCATAATGGTGCAGTACACATTTTTAATTATTGTCTAGAACTTGAAAGATAAAAGCATAGAAATTGTTATAAACAACTGTTAATGGACATACAACATAAAAAGATAATTAGCACCATCAATAACAATGTTGAGGGCAGATGTAATGAGGAAAAAACTTTGTATGCAGCCGGGCATGGTAGCTCATGCCTGTAATTCCAGCACTTTGGGAGGCCAAGGCGGGTGAATCGCAAGGTCAAGAGTTCAAGACCAACCTGGCCAACATAGTGAAACCCTGTCTCTACTAAAAAAATACAAAAATTAGCCAGGCATGGTGGCGCGCGCCTGTAGTCCCAGCTACTCAGGAGGCTGAGGCAGGAGAATTGTTTGAACCTGGGAAACAGAGGTTGTGGTGAGCCAAGATTGTGTCACTGCACTCCAGCCTTGGCAACAGAGCGAGACTCTGTCTCAAAAAAACAAAAACAAACAAAAAAACTTTGTATGCAACTGAAGTTAATTTTTTTTACCAGGTTAAACTATATTGTTTTATCTTTTAGAGGTTTTATGTAATCCCCAAGGTACCCCAAAAAATATCTGTATGGATACACAAATAAGAAAGAAATGAAAGCATATCGATACAAAAATCGCAAAGACACAAAGATAAAGAAAATGAGAGATAAAGATACAAGAATCAAATAAAACAACTAATAAAATGATATTAGTAAGACTTTCTCCTTCAGAAAATTATTTGAATATATATAATTAACTTTCCGATCAAAAGACATACATTTAATAAAGGGATTTATTTAAAAAATTGAAAAATCGGCCAGGCATGGTGGCTCATGCCTGTAATCCCAGCACTTTGGGAGACCGAGGCGGTGGATCACCTTAGGTCAGGAGTTTGAGACCAGCCTGACCAACATGGTGAAACCCCATCTCTTCTAAAAATACAAAAATTAGCCAGGCATGGTGGCGGGTGCCTGTAATCCCAGCTACTTGGGAGGCTGAGACAGGAGAAGCGCTTGAACCTGGGAGGCAGAAGTTGCAGTGAACTGAGATGGTGCCACTGCACTACTCTAGCCTGGGTGACAGAACGAGACTCCCCCTAAAAAAAAAAAAAAAATTTGAAAAATCCAGATCCAAGTTGCCTTTCTACAAGACTCAGCAAAGATCTAATAATAAAAAGACTGAAAGTGGCAACATGGAAGTAACATTCCATGCAAATATTAACAAAACCAGAGCAGCAGACGTCAAAATAGTATTACACAAGCTACATCTTAAGTAACTGTCGTATTTTATAAAATGTACTTTAAGTCAAAACTCCAAAGAGACAAGTACGGACATTAAACAATAATAGATTCATGAGAAACTATGACAAATTTGCGTGCGCGCATGTGTGTGTGTGTGTGTGTGTGTGTATGTGTGAGTGTGTGTCTCACATTAGTGTTCCAAATATATAAAGCAAATATCAACAGAATTGAAACACATAGAGAATATAATTATAGACTATTTTAATATCCCATTTTCTATAGTAAGAATAAAACAAGACAGAACATTAGTAAGAGAACAGAGGACCTGAAGGCAGTATAAAACAAATATTCCTAACATAGGTATACAAAACTCAACAACATTAAGATACACACCCTTATCAATAGCTTATACAACTTTCTTCTTGACAGACCACCAAATAAGTCAAAAGAGTCTTAAAAAGTATTTTAGAACTGAAATTTTATGGATTACTTTCTATAACAAAAATGGAATGACAATATAAAACAATAATATTAAAAGCTAACAAGTTTACAAATATATAGTAAATTAAACCACATTCTTTAGCATGCTTTTGTTCAAAAGTTGAAATATTGGGAAGATGTCTATACTGCTCAATGTAATCTACAAGATTTAATGCAATGTTTTCTCAATTTCTCATTGCATTTTTGAAGACATAAAAACAGCAACCCCTAACGTATATGGAATCTCAAGAGACAATAAAGTACCTAACAATCTTCAAAAAAAGGAACAATGTTGGAAGCATTATAGTTTCTGATTTTAAAACATATTACAAAGCTACAGAATTAAAACAATTTGCTACAAGTATAAAGGTAAAAAAAAAAGGAGACTAGCAAAATAGAATGCAGCACATATATATACTTTCACATATGTGGTCATATGAAGAGTCATTTTCATACCCATAATTATTATACCATTGTTACTGAAAGCCAATAGGTAAAAGCAATGCAAATTTCTGTCACCAAATCATTCAGTAGATATGATCTGAAATATAAAAATACTTGGCCGGGCACTGTGGCTCATGCCTGTAATCCCAGCACTTTGGGAGGCTGAGGAGGGCGGATCACACGAGGTCAGGCGTTCGAGACCAGCCTGGCCAACATGGTGAAACCCTCACTCTACTAAAAATGCAAAAATTAGCCGGGCATGATGGCACTCGCCTATAATCCCAGCTACTCGGGAGGCTGAGGCAGTAGAATCACTTGAATCCCGAGGGGCAGAGGTTGCAGTAACCCAAGATCATGCCACTGCACTCCAACCTGGGTGAAAGAAT
The DNA here is from genome assembly GCF_029289425.2 of Pan paniscus. Taxonomy (NCBI): domain Eukaryota; kingdom Metazoa; phylum Chordata; class Mammalia; order Primates; family Hominidae; genus Pan; species Pan paniscus. The sequence goes on along the minus strand of NC_073255.2, from coordinate 80,043,538 downwards.
GAGAATCTGTATAAAAAATAAAAATAAAAACACACACACACACACAAAACAAACAACAACAATAAAACTGGACTGTCACTCAGTTTTCAAAAAGCAGAAGATATTCTAACAACTATAACGATAAATCTTGATGACATTATGCAAAATAAAATGAGCTGCCACAAAAAGACAGAGTTTGTATGAGATACATGATGCAGTTACACTCCTAGAAAAAAAAGAGTAGTGTTTGAAAAGTGCCATGAAAATGGGAAAAAATGGTAGTTGTTTAATGTGTTGAGACTAGCTTTGTAAGATAAAAACACTTAGTAAAATGTTGCATAATATAATTAGTATGACTAAACTGAATATTTAAGAATATTTATTGTAAATTTTGCGATTTTCTTTTTTTCTTTTTTTTTAATTTTGAGACAGAGTCTTGCTCTTCCACCTAGGCTGGAGTGCAGCAGCACCATCTTGGCTCACTGCAGCCTCCACATCCTCAGCTCAAGCGATTCTCATGCCTCAGCCTCCAGTAAAGCTGGGATTACAGGCATGCACCACCACACCTGGCTAATGTTTTGTATTTTCAGTAGAGACAGGGTTTCACCATGTTGGCCAGGCTGGCCTTGAACCCCTGACCTCATGTAATCCACTCGCCTCGGCATCCCCCCCAAAGTGCTGGGATTACAGGTGTAACATGGACTAATAACCTGATCCCAGGAGTGTGAGACCAGCCTGGGTAACATGGCAAAGCTCTGTCTCTACAAAAAATACAAAGAAACTAGTCAGGCACAGTGGCTCACACCTGTAATCCCAGCACTTTGGGAGGCTGAGGCAGGAGGATCACTTGAGGTCAGGAGTTCAAGACCAGCCCGGCCAACATGATGAAACCCCATCTCTACTAAAAATGCAAAAATTAGTCGCTGTAATCCCAGCTACTCAGGAGGCTGAGGAAGGAGAATCACTTGAACCTGGGAGGCAGAGGTTGCAGTGAGCCGAGATCATGCCACTGCACTCCAGTCTGGGCGACAGAGGGAGACTCTGTCTCAGGGGGAAAAAAAAAAACAAAGAAACTAACTGGGTATAATGGTACATACTTGTAACCCAGATACTTGAGGGACTGAAATGATAGAATCATCTGAGTTTGGAAGGTTGAGGCTGCAGTGAGCTGTGATCACACCACTGCAAACCAGCGTGGTTTATCTCGAAAATAAATAAATAAATAAATACAATTATTTAAAAAAAAAAAAAAAAAGGAAATAGAATGCCAGAGTGGCTTAAGAAAAAAGCATAAAATATGCTGCCTATAAGAGACTCATTTTAGCATTGAGTCAAATAGGCTGAAAGTAACCGATTGGAAAATATCTATGTTCCGTGAAAATAGTAACCGCAATTGGGTGAGGTGGTCATAATCATATCTGACACAGTATGCTTTAAGTATTAGTGGCTGGGCATGGTGGCTCTCACCTGTAATCCCAGCACTTTGGAAGGCCGAGGTGGGTGGGTCACCTGAGGTCAGGAGTTCGAGACCAGCCTGGCCAACATGGTGAAACCTCATCTCTACAAAAATACAAAAATTAGCCAGGCATGTTGGTGGGGGAGTGCCTGTAATCCCAGTTACTTGGGAGGCTGAGGCAGAAGAATCACTTGAACCTGGGAGGCGGAGATTGCAGTGAGCCGAGATCGTGCCATTGTACTCCAGCCTGGGCAAGAGAGCAAGACTTCTGTCTCACAAAAAAAAAAAAAAAAAAAAAAAAGCATTAGCATGAAGCAAAGATTGATATTATATAATGGTAAAATAGGTCAATTTACCAGGAATCCATAACTATTATATGTATCTATCTGTGTATGTATGTATAACATCAGGGCTCCAATATATACATAGCAATTACTGACAAAAGTGAAGCAGGAAATACATACCAACATAATAATTGTAGACATCAAGACCCCATTTTCAAAAATAGAAAATTCAAATAAATTAATAAAACAAAGAAAACTTAAGGCTAGGTGTGGTGGCTCACGCCTGTAATCCCAGCACTTTGTGAGGCTGAGGCGGGTGGATCACCTGAGGTCAGGAGTTCCAGACCAGCCTGATCAACATGGCAAAACCCCATCTCTAATAAAAATACAAAAATTAGCTGGGTGTGGTGGTGGGTACCTGTAATCCCAGCTACTTGGGAGGCTGAGGCAGGAGAATTGCTTGAACCCAGGAGGCAGAGGTTACAGTGAGCCGAGATCGCAGCATTGCACTCCAGCCTGGGTAACAGAGCAAGACTCCGTCTCAAAAGAAAAAAGAGAAAGAAAACTTACACATTATAGACCATATTAATTATTTTGCATATAGAGGAATACCTGAGAGGGGATAATTTATAAAGAAAATAAGGTTTACTTGGCTCACCCTTTAGCAGACTGTACAAGAAGTGTGTGCCAGCATCTGCTTCTGGTGAGGGTCTCAGGAAGCTTACAATCACGATGAAAGGCAAAGACTGGACATATCACATGGTAAGAGACAGAGCAAGTGTGAGGTGAAGGAGCCAGGTTCTTTTAATGAACCAGCTTTCATCTGAATTAGTAAAGTGTAAGCTTTCTGATTACCAAGAGGATGGTGCCAAGCCATTCATGAGGAATTTTGCCTCAGACCCAAATACCTCCCATCAGCTCCCATATCCAACATTAAGGATTACATTGTAGCATGAGGTTTGGAGAACATGGACATTCAAACCATATTATAGATCAACTAGGATTAAAAGACACGTAGAAAACTTACCAGTCAAATGCAAGAGATTACACAATATTTTTATTTACACCTGGTGTATTCTGTTGGGATACATATCAACTCATTTAATTTAAGAATACCATGGCCGGGCACGGTGGCTCATGCCTGTAATAACAGCATTTCGGGAGGCCAAGGCAGGCGGATCACAAGGTCAGGAGATCGAGATCATCCTGGCTAATACGGTGAAAACCCATCTCTACTAAAAATATATATAAAAAAATAGCCAGGCGTGGTGGCTGGCGCCTGTAGTCCCAGCTACTTGGGAGGCTGAGGCAGGAGAATGGCGTGAACCCGAGAAGCGGAGCTTGCGGTGAGCCGAGATCGAGCCAGAGCACTCCAGCCTGGGCGACAGAGCGAGACTGTCTCAAAAAAAAAGAATACCAGCTAGGCGCAGTGGCTCATGCCTATAATCTCAACACTTTGGGAGATCAAGGTGAAACAATCACGTGGGGCCAAAAGTTTTGAGACCAGCGTGTACAACCTAGACAGACCTTGTCCCTACAAATAATCAAAAAAATTAACCAGACATGGTAGTGCATGACTGTAGTCCCCAACTACTCAAAAGCCTGAGGTAAAAGGATCACTTGAGCCAAGGAGGCTGAGGCTGCAGCCAGTGAAAACCATGCCACTGCACTCCAGCCAGGATGACAGATTAAGATCCTGTCTCAAAACAATAAGTATAGAGGACCAAAATTATACACTGTGTGTTTTCTGACCAAAAATGAATGAAACTAGCAATTAAAAGCAAAAGTAAAACTGGCAAATCTTAAAATATATGAAAATAAAATACTCTTCAACGTATTTTTGCTCAGGGGTCAAAACATTAAATTTTTAAAAAATGTCGGCCAGGCATGGTGGCTCACACCTGTAATCCTAGCATTTTAGGAGGTCGAGGTGGGTGGATCATCTGAGGTCAGGAGTTTGAGACCAGCCTGGCCAACATGGTGAAACCCAGTCTCTACTAAAAAAAATACAAAAATTAGCTGGGTGTGGTGGTGTGATTAGCTGTAATCCCAGCTAATCAGGAGGCTGAAGCAGGAGAATCCCTTGAACCTGAGAGGCAGAGGTTGCAGTGAGCAGAAACTGTGCCACTGCACTCCAGCCTGAACATATAAATTCAATATAATTTCTATAAAAAATCCCAATAGCACAGATTTTACAGAAATATTGTTAAATTTTGATTATGAACTGTAGTCAAATATCCATGAAAAAGAACAAACAGGCATTATACTTTCTGATTTCAAAACATATTAAAAGATACAATAACCAAAACAGCATGGTACTGACACAAAAACAGATAAACAGATGAAAGAACAGAACAGGGAAGTCAAAAATGAACCCTTCTGTATATGATCAAATGACCTTCCACAAAGTTGTCATGAGCACAATAGAGAAAAGATATTCTCTTCAAAAAATATGTTGAAAACTGGATCTCAACACTGATAACAGAAGATTGGATTATTTCCTTGAACCATATATGAAAAATATTTTAAATAAGATATTAGAAAACTGGTCAGGTGTAGTGGCTCATGCCTGTAATCCCAGCACTTTGGGAGGCCGAGGCAGGAGGATCACATGGTCAGCAGTTTGAGACCAGCCTGGCCAACATGGTGAAACTCCATCTCTACTAAAAATACAAAAATTAGCCAGGTGTGGTGGTGCACACCTGTAATCCTACCTACTCAAGAGGCTGACACAGGAGAATTGCTTGAACCTGGGAGGCAGAGGTTGCAGTGAGCCAAGATCACGCCACTGCACTCCAGCCTAGGTGACAAAGCAAGACTCCATCTCAGAAAAAAAAGATACTTAGAAAAAAAAAACCAACAAATCTCTTAGAAAAAAATATAGGGCAAAGACATGACATTGGTCTTGGCACCATTTTCTTGGATATGACATTAAATGCATAAGCAACAAAGGTAAAGAATTAAAAAATTTAACTACACTATATTTCAAAATTTTTGCACATCACAGAAAACATTCAATAACGTGACAATGCCTCTTACTAAATGGGTGAAAACATTTGCAAATCACATGTGATGGGAGTTAATATTCAGAATATATAAACAACTCTTAAAGCGGAAAAATAAAGTTGAATAACTTGATTTAGAAATGGATGAATAATTGAATGATATTTTCATCAAAGAAGATACACAGGCCAGGCACAGTGACTTGTGCTTGTAATCCCAGCACTTTGGGAGTTCGAGGCAGGAGGATTATTTAAGGTCAGTAGCTCGAGACCAGCCTGGCCAACATGGTGAAACCCCGTCTTTACTAAAAATCAAAAATTAGCCAGGTGTGGTGGTGCACACCTGTAATTCCGGCTACTTGGAAGGCTGAAGCAGGAGAATCGCTTGAACCCGTGAAGGCTGGAGGTTGCAATGAGTTGAGATCATGCCACTGCACTTCAGCCTGGGCAACAGAGTCCATTTCAAAACACACACACACACACACACACACACACACACACACACACACAAAAAAAAAAATGGGAAAAAGCATTTGAAAGGACACACAAAATTACTAATTTATAGAGAAATGCATAAAAATCACAATAAAAAACAAAATCATCTCACATCCAACAGAATGGCCACTACTAATTTTTAAAAACATCAAATCTGTTTATCATTTTTATTGGAAAATAAAATCCATGTGGATGGTTGGTAAAAACCAGATGCAGCCATTATTTAAAAATGTTATAAATGTTCCTTAGATAATTAAAAATGAAATAATCATCAAATACAACAATCCCATCTATGAATCTGTATCCAAAACATGCAACACAGGACCTGAAAGACATATTTGAACATTCACGTTTATTGTACCACTATTCACAAAACCCAAAAGGCTGAAGCAACCCAGATGTTCCTTGAAGACATCAAAAAATGTAACATATACATACAATGGAATATTATTCAGCCTTAAAAAGAAAATCTTGTCACATTTTAAGATAAACTTTGAGAATATTATGTCTCCTGAAATAAGCCAGTGACAAAATGATGGATACTATATGATTCCACTTATATGAGATATCTTAAGTGTCACACTGTATTTTTAGTAGAGACGGTCACACTGATCAAAACAGAAAGTGGAATGGTGTTTGTCAAGGGCTAAAGAGAGTAAAATGTACAGTTGTTACTTAATGGGTATTGAGTTTCAGTTTTACAAAATATAAAATTTCTAGAAGTTTTTAGCATAACAATGTGAATATACTTTACATGTCTGAAATGTACAGCTTTTTTTTTTTTCTGAGACAGGGTCTCACTCTGTCATCCAAGCTGGAGTACACAATTTTGGCTCAATGCAACATCAAACTCTAAGGCTCAAGAGATTGAGAAGGCCTCCCTTCTCAATCTCTCTAGCAGCTGGGACCGCAGGTGCACACCACCATGCCTGGCTATTATTAAAAATTATTTATAGAGAGGGCGTCTTCATATGTTGCCCAGGGTGGTCTCAAAACATTTGGGCTCAAGTGATCTTTCTGTTTTGGCCTTTCCAAATCCTGGGATTACAGATGTGTGCCCCCACCATACCTGCCCCTGAAATGTACACTTAAATAGATTTAAGATGGCAAATTTTATGTTATGTGTTTTTTGTTTTGTTTTGTTTTTTCTTTCTTTTTTTTTTTTTGAGACAGAGTCTCGCTCTTTCGCCCAGGCGGGACTGCAGTGGCGCGATCTTGGCTCACTGCAAGCTCCGCCTCCCGGGTTCACGCCATTCTCCTGCCTCAGCCTCCCGAGTGGCTGGGACCACAGGCGCCCGCCACCGTGCCCGACTAATTTTTGGTATTTTTAGTAGAGAACGGGGTTTCACCATGTTAGCCAGGATGGTCTCGATCTCCTGACCTCGTGATCCACCCGCCTCGGCCTCCCAAAGTGCTGGGATTATAGGTGTGAGCCACCGCGCCCGGCCTGTTAATGTGTTTTTACAAGAATTATATTTTTAAAAGAAAAACTGAAAAAATACACAATTATAAATCTTTCCAAAAATTACCTTCAAATAACAAGTGTTTCTCTTACATAAAGAAAACATATATTCAGGCCGGGCGCGGTGGCTCATGCCTGTAATCCCAGCACTTCGGGAGGCCTAGGTGGGCAGATCACGAGGTCAGGAGATCCAGACCATCCAGGCTAACACAGTGAAACCCCGTCTCTACTAAAAATACAAAAAAATTAGCCCAGCGTGGTGGTGGGCACCTGTAGTCCCAGCTACTCGGGAGACCGAGGCAGGAGAATGGCGCAAACCCAGAAGGCAGAGCTTGCATGAGCCGAGATCTCGCCACTGCACTCCAGCCTAGGCGACAAAGCGAGACTCCGTCTCAAAAAAAAAAAAAGAAAACATATATTCATTGTTAAAAACACATGGTGAAAAGAAGACTATTTCCATGACTCCTCACCTAGATAAGATAAAACAACCATTGAAAATCATCTAAGAAAGAATATATACAAGATAAGCCATAACCAAAATTGAGGTCATATTTATACACAATAACACACATATATAATCTGATTGTGATAGACATGACTAATTTCTCTTAATTAAACCTCACATTGTCTTAAAGTATACAAACAGAATTGCAAATTGTCTAAAATTATATGTAAGTAAAAACAAAAAACACAATAAACTGATGTTAAGAAACCAACAGTAAAATAACACTAATCTGGAACGGCAAAACAGTAAGAGAAAATGTTTACTCATAAACTCTGGTATGCAACATTGATGTACCATTAAAAAAGAATTTGTCAGCTGGGCATGGTGGCTCACACCTGTAATCCCAGAACTTTGGGAGGCCGAGGCAGGCGGATCACGAGGTCAGGAGTTCGAGACCAGCCTGACCAACATGGTGAAACCTCGTCTCTACTAAAAATACAAAAATTAACTGGGCATGGTGGCACGTGCCTGAATCTTAGCTACTTGGGAGGCTGAGGCAGGAGAATCGCTTAAACCCAGGAAGTGGAGGTTGCAGTGAGCTGAGATCATGCCATTGCACTCCAGCCTGGGACACAAGAGCTAAAAATTCTATCTCAAAGAAAAAAAAAAGAAAAATAAATATAAAACAAAATAACAGAAAAATTTGAACTAGCAAATAGAAAGTAAAACTATGTAGGGAGAGTGACATCAGTAAGATGCAAAAATAAAAGGTGCCCTATTCATTTATCCCCTCACAGCAAGAAAATTTGTCAGCCATCCCTGACAAAAATGCCTCTATGAGAGAATCAGGCATCATGGCTCATACCTGTAAGGACAGCTACATGGTACATTAAGGTTGGAGAATCGCTTCAGGGAGGAATTTTAAGACCAGCCTGGATTATGCAGCAACACCCCATCTTCAAAATAAGTGCCTTTAAAGAATCTTTGAGATCCAGGGAGGGAGTTATGAAACTCTGCTAAAGCTCAAGATTGAGGGGTGTTCTTTCCAGGAGGCAGGCCCTCATTCGGGAGGCAAACTACAGGACCCCTGTTCTTTGCTGCAGACCATGAAATGGCCCACCCAACTTGGTCTCACTGAGAATTCTGAACTTACTCTGTAACCATCCCAAACTCCTCCCAGCCACAGTCTGGGAGAGGTCCTGCCCTTCCAGAGGCTTAGAGAAAGACATGCATTTATAGCCATGCGGACAGACCTGCAGACCTTGGGCTTTACTATGGTCCCCGAAGCAGTTCAATGACTCAGTTCCAGCTCCCTGAGCTACAGTTCATGGCCGGTTCTGCCTACATAGAAATCCACACAGTGACCTGGGAAAATCCTCTCTGGTACTCAGTGAAATCCACACTCATCCATATCCTAATAAAAGGCCCACCATATATAGACCCAACTGCAAAAACCTGCCCTGGTGTCTGCCCTACAAAGCAAAGTCCTGAAAGATTCAGTCTGTCCAAAAATATAATGGGAATTACAACTACCCAAGCTCCTTGTAACAAGCCAACTAAAGGTGGACCCTAGTGCAGACCCAGCATCCTTGTGAGCAAGCTACAACCCCTCTCCACTACAAACCCAGAGGACAAACCATCACTCTGGGGGCCCAACATAAAAAGATCTTTACCCGCTGAAACCAGGTTATAAAAACTTGAAGAGGTGTTTGTTTCTTCAAATTCACAGACACCAATGCAAAACTATATTGTGCCATTGTCAATTGCTTCTATTTTAACATAGCACTGGAAGTATGTACTAGAAGAATTAGTTTAAGAAAAAAATAGCCATTGAAATTGAGACAAATAAGTAAAAAGTTGCTGTTGTAGATCACATGATCTTATCTTTTAAAAACCACAACTAGTACATGAAAACCTGTTTAATAAATACACTGAGTATATCAGCAAAATATAAAATTAACATACAAGCATATGTTATGGTTTCATACACTTAAACTATCTGGTAAAATAGAGTAAGAAAACAATCTTATTTACATTAGCATTAAATCATAAATTTCTGAGAAGAAATTTAACCAAGCAGGTAAAAAATCTTTTTTGACCATTTTGCTCTGTTGCCCAGGATGAAATGCAGTGGGGTGATCTCAGCTCACTGCAACCTCCGCCTCCCAGGTTCAGGTGATTGTCCTGCCTCAGCCTCCCAAGTAGCTGGCGCACACCACCACGTCCAGCTTATTTTTTGTATTTTTAGTAAATACGGGATTTCCATGTTGGCAAGACTGGTCTCGAACTCCTGACCTCAAGTGATCCACCCGCCTCAGCCTCCCAACATGCTGAGATTACAGACGTGAGCAGCCATACCCAGCCTAAAAAATCTTTACAATGAAGAAAATTAAGGAAGACGCAAATAAACTTAAAAATATTTTACGTATATGGATTCAAAGAATAAATATTGTTAAAGTGCCATTTATCCAAAGTGACCTACAGATTCAATAAACGCCCTATCAAAATTGCAATGGTATTTTATTCACAGTAATGGAAAATATAATCCTAAAATTTACATGAAACTACAATAAATTTTGAATAGCCAAAGCAATCTTGAGGAAAAAGAACAAAGTAGAAAGACATCATACTTTATAATTTCAAACTATATTTCAAGACTATAGTAACAAAAACAGGATTAAATGTACAGAAAAATGAACAAAACCCAATGTAATATAAACTACTCTCACATATTTCAGATGTGATGCAAAAAGAGAACATGAAAAATAGTTTAACACAGAGTTTCTCAAAATTATGCAGATATCTGTGTGTCCCCCAAAACAATGGAAAAGCAGTAAGATTGTGCAGTTTCCTGCATGCCAGGAATAGGACTTTAGCTTTCACCATAAACTTGAAGGAAAATCACTGAAGGGAAAGTAGAATCCTTAGAGAATTTAAAAGCGTAAGACAGAATATGCTCCTATGTGAGAGCAAAGGAAACAAAAAATCCAGCTCTCCAGAAACTACTTTTTTTGAACGCAGCTTCCCAAATCACATTTTTTTTTTTTTTTTTTTGTTGAGATGGAGTCTCACTCTGTCTCCAGGCTGGAGTGCAGTGGCACGATCTTGGCTCACTGCAACCTCCGCCTCCCTGGTTCAAGTGATTTTCCTGCCTCAGCCTTCCAAGTAGCTGGGACTACAGGCATGTGCCACCACGCCCAGCTAATTTTTGTATTTTCAGTAGAGACAGGGTTTCACCATGTTGGTCAGGATGCTCTGGATCTCTTGACCTCGTGATCCGCCCGCCTCGGCCTCCCAAAGTGCTGGGATTACAGACGTGAGCCACCGCGCCTGGCCCAAATCACATTTTAAGAACTGACTTTCTCCTTGACCTTTAGACCTGTCATCTGTGTCATCTGTTATATTCGCTATCACTCTCACCTACCTGGGGGTTTGGCTACCATCGCATGTCTCTTCATATTGCAGGGCTCTTTTCCTTGCTCCAGACAAGTGATCAGGTCTGGCTTAGAGACAGCAATACCTGTTTTATTAAAAATGAGTAACATGAATCTTGCTCATATTCTCCAATTATCAACCAGTAATGTGCTCAGTAAAGAGGATGTAATTAAGTATTCTAGTAAATTAATCCCAAAATATCTAATTAGTAATGTAAATTTCTAAATATTTAAAAAATATTTTAAATTTGTATGTTCTTAATTTCACTACTCAGTACTACGGAATGAAAAATTAGTGGTGGCAATTAGATTTTACGGTGTGGGCAACTTTTATGCCACTAAATTTTTGGAATTACCATTAATCTAGAGTGAAGGATACAGAGTAGCTCAAGAATGTGGAAAGTTCAAGTCAAGATGAAACATCTTGAAGAAATTCATTTCTAAATGAACAAATCCCCAGGATTTTGCTGAAAATAGGGATCTAAAATGTATTTATGCAAAGCAGAAATTTCCAAAAAAACATTCTACAGAAAGGAGAAGTGAAACCTTTAAATTATGTATTAAAATTATCCTCACCCAGGAAGACCAGGTTTCTGTAGTTATCTAACATCACATTCCTATACAAATTCTGCTGTGAAGTGTCCAGGCATTGCCACTCCTCCAGAGAGAATTCTATGGCCACATCCCTAAATGTCAGTGGTCCCTGAAAAACACACACACACAAAAACATATTTACCAACTTGCTCTGGACAGAATATTTAATTTGACTCAAGGTGGAATGTGAAAGTAAAGAGAACTGGTTTTTACTTATAGGAGTGACTAAAATTATCCAATAAAATAATTTTCAAAACAGAAATATTCTCAAATGTGTTCTCTAACTCTGAGAAAAGAGTAGCATAAGATCCACAATAGCAGTTTATATATGATACTTTTCCAGATAATAAAGTATAAAATTAGTAACACAAACACGTACATTTGTGAGTGCTATATTTACATCATACAGAATCAGCTGTGTATATTTTTCAGATAGAAAAGAAATGCTGTGTTACAAGCTAGCTTTAAAATTTTAATGTGTACAGTAATAAACTGGAGATCTTGTTATGCAGATTTTCTTTCCAGAAGATCTGGAATAAAGTCTGAGTTTCCAAATTTTTAACAAGCTCACCAGTAATGCCAATGTTTTTGGCCCAAGAAGAATATTTTGTCAAACATCCAGTAAGTGGAAGAGCCTGTGATTTTCCCAGTTTTTCTGGCCTGTAAACAAAGATGAGAGCCTTTATTTTCCAAAGACAAATATATACAAAGGAAACCTAAGAAAGAAGGGCAGCTTCCAGATTAAATGTGATGGTTTATGCACATCAGATGCATAAAGATACTTAATAAAGAAGAGAAAAATAATTAACTCTATAGTAAGAAAAATAAATCTGTCAGAGAGCTTTTATTTTATTATACTTTAAGTTCTGGGTTACATGTGCAGAACATGTAACATAGGTTACATGTTCTGTTACATAGGTATACCAAGTGAATCATTAACATCAACTGAACCAGGACAGATTTGTATGATGCGCTGAGGCACACAGAAAAACACAGCATCACTGCTTCAATATTGCCCCTCGCAAAAGTAAATTATAGTCTGAATTTAACCATACACAAACATCAGTTTTATGCCCTCTTCAAGATACAGATAACTCTTATGTTGTTATTTTGTGTGTATGGTTTTTTTTTTTTTTTTTTGAGACAGTTTTGCTCCCTTGCCCAGGCTAGAGTGCAATGGTGTGATCTCAGCTCAGTGCAATCTTCGCCTCCCGAATTCAAGCGATTCTCCTGCTTCAGTCTCCCAAGTAGGTGGGATTACAGGCGCCTGCCGCCATGCCCAGCTAATTTTTTTTTTTTTTTTTTTGCATTTTTAGTAGAGATGGGGTTTCACCATGTTGGCCAGCCTGGTCTCGAACTCCTGTCCACCTCAACCTCCAAAAGTGTATGGGATTACAGGCGTGAGCGACGTGCCTATCTTATGTTGTTATTTTTAACAGTAATTTTAAGTAGTCTTCAACACCGTAGAGAGCAGTTTTCTCCTAATAATTTTTTTTCTTGTTGCCCAGGCTGGAGTACAGTGATGCAATCTCTGATCACTACAACCTCTGCCTCTCAGGCTCAAGCGATTCTCCTGCCTCAGTCTCCCTAGTAGCTGGGACTACAAGCATGTGCCACCACACCCAGCTAATTTTTGTATTTTTAGTACAGACGAGGTTTCACCATGTTGGCCAGGCTGGTCTTGAACTCCTGGCCTCAGGTGATTTGCCCACCTCAACCTCCCAAAGTGCTGGGATTACAGGCATGAACCATCATGTCTGGCCATCTCTGAGTAATTATTTTTTAGAACTTTTTGGGTAATAAATGTTATCCTGTTTAAATAAGCATTTTGTTAATTCTGTTCTGCATAGAGCTAATGGAGAACACAAATGAAACCCCAACATTACATGTTCTCCATATTTACAAAGGACCCTAGCTTGTTGGAAACAGGCCCCCCAAAATCTGGCCACAAACTGGCCCCAAAACTGGCCATAAACAAAACCTCTGCAGCACTGTGACATGTTCATGATGGCCATGACGCCCACGCTGGAAGGTTGTGGGTTTACCAGAATGAACACCTGGCCCACCCAGGGCGGAAAACCGCTTAAAGGCGTTCTTAAACCACAAACAATAGCATGGGCGATCTGTGCCTTCAGGACGTGCTCCTGCTGCAGATAAGTAGCCCAACCCATCCCTTTATTTCAACCCATCCCTTTATTTCCCATAAGAACTACTTTTAATCTATAATCTACAGAAACAATTCTTATCACTGGCTTGCTGTCAATAAATACGTGGGTAAATCTCTGTTTGGGGCTCTAAGCTCTGAAGGCTGTGAGACCCCTGATTTCCCACTTCACACCTCTATATTTCTGTGTGTGTGTCTTTAATTCCTCTAGCGCCGCTGGGTTAGATTCTCCCTGACCGAGCTGGTCTTGGCACCAGCTTTTCCCCAATAGGAATGTTGAGTATCCACAGCCACAAAGGAAACATTTTTAATGTTGCACATCACAAAGTCATGTGAGAATTCTGCATGGAATATAAGAAGCCACGATGTAGAGAAAGTAGAGTAGGCTCTGGTATATAGGAAAGAAGTATTTTTCAGAGATGCTTGACTATCATAAGAATTTTTAAAAGTAGTTAAAATAAACTTAATAGGGAAGAAAAATGCAAGTAGAGAAGCAGAGGTTTACAAGTACTAAACGCATGGCATTCCAGGAGGCAGAGTGGACACAGCTCTTGATCTGAGACATGTTTAGCTAAAAAAAAAAAAAAAAAAAAAAAAGGCCATTTTTTCCCCTTTTCTCCTCCTTCTCTGGGATTCCTTCTTAGATGAGAGTCTCTGGACAAATTACACCTGCATCTTGAGAATATGCCTTTGAAGTGTCAGCACCGCCTGTTTATCTGCTAGCACCACACCCACAGGCAGATGACATGAAAAAGTCCAAAACAGATAAAGCCCACCCATTTCTGTTCTTTATAACAGCAAAGATTCAGGAACAATGAGCTGCTCCACAGAGATAAAAATAAAGTTTCTCTTTATCTATCCTCAGGTGCCCTCCCTTGCCACAGACACCAGCAATTTCTGCTACAATAATGGCAATATGGGCTGTACTGTCCTGTTCCTACCAAACTCAAACAGAACTGGCCCTGTGACCACCCTTTAGTACAAAGGCAGAAATTAACTCTCATGAATGTATTTTGAACCCCTCATAGCTGATTCTGTTCTCACTCTAGAATCACATGAGGCACTTATTAGGTTGGTGTGAAAGTAACTGTGGCTGTTGCCAATTTTTTTTTAATGGCAAGGTAAAAGAAATAAAAATAATAAGTAATAATAATAGTGTTTTTTTTTTTTTTTAAATAGCAGAAACAGGCCAGGTGCGGTGGCTCATGCCTATAATCCCAGCACTTTGGGAGGCCAAAGTGGGTGGATCACCTGAAGTCAGGAGTTCAAGACCAGCCTGACCAACATGGCCAAACCCCATAACCCCATCTGTACTAAAAAAAAAAAAAAAAAAATACAAAAATTACCAGGACGTAGTGGTGCATGCCTGTAATCCCAGCTACTGGGGAGGCTGAGGTGGGAGAATCGCTTGAACCCAGGAGGCAGAGGCTGAAGTAGCCGAGATCAAGCCATTGCACTCCAGCCTGGGTGACAGAGCAAAAATCTGTCTCAAAAACAAAAAAAGGCGAAAACGACAATTACTTTTGCACCAATCTAATAATTAAAACAACATGGATGCTTCCACCAAGAACATTAAACAGAACTTGTGGAAAGGGCACAAGTAAAAAGATTTCTGCAAATTGGCCATGTAATCCTCATTAGAAGCCTGAGCTAATAACCACTTAGCTAAGCATTGCCTCTCAGCCTTTAACGAGCTTATAAATCACTTGGTAATTTTGACCCAACTCTATGTAATGTTATTCTGCAGGTTTGCAAAGGGTCCATGAATGAGTGTTTTAAACAAGTCCTCGTCAATGCTGATGTTGCTCCCCTTAGGCTCATTATTAGCTCTAGTTAGAGGAAGCAGGCACAGCAAAGTGTACCTTACACTCAAGCACTCCTGTCATAACACAAGTGAAGACAATCCATCTCCACCCTAAAGTATCTTCTTCGCTGTCTCTTTAAAGTTTACAGATTAAACAGAAGGCAGCAATGTCTGAATAAGTCTGCATTTGAAAAACAGCATGTACACATGTACTACTGCAATGTTTATTAAGCAGACACTGTGTTCACCGTGTTCTCACTCTCAAGAGTATGTTACACAGCGCTTCGCTGGAAATAACACATTATGTGATTGAATCCTCGTAACACCCTGGGAGCTAGTACCAAACGTTCAATAATTCCCAGGATTTAGATGAAGGGCCCAGCATTTTTACTTCTTCTTCTGTTTCTCTGTCACTGATTTTTTAAAAAATGCATAGAATAAAAACAAAATATAGACAGATGAGAGAGACACAGAAAGGAAAACTTCAATGTAGTTTAAAGGAATTTTTATTGTGTTTATATTTACTTTTTTGTGACTTGTGAAACAATCACTGGATCTGCAAGAATAGAAAATAAGTTGCTGGCTGGGTGCAGTGGCTCAGGCCTGTAATCCCAGCACTTTGGGATCTATCCACAAGGCAGGTGGATAGATCACCTGAGGTCAGGAGTTCGAGACCAGCCTGGCCAACATGGCGAAACCTCATCTCTACTAAAAATACAAATATTAGCTGGACATGGTGGTGTACACCTGTAGTCCCAGCTACTCGGGAGGCTAAAACAAGAGAATCACTTGAACCCAAGAGGCGGAGGTTGCAGTGAGCCAAGATCGCGCCACTGCACTCCAGCCTGGATGACAGAGCGAAACTCAATCTCAAAAAAAAAACAAACAACTAAAATGAATCCTGAGTCAAAAAGAAAAACAAAGGGTTTATTTAGCTGTTCATATGATTTACATATATTCAAAAAAGCAGAAAAATATCTACATATAATCTAAATGCTTTAAGAAAACAGAGAAGAGCAAAATATTCTCCCTTATTTTCAGGAAACAGAATCATAAAGCCTCTTATTTCTAATTTATATTTTCTCCTACAACAGCCAGGTCTCAGGACATGCTCTTGAACTCTTGGACATCTGAACTCAGTAGATAACTGGATTCAGGCATCTAAGGAGTAGCCTTGGGCACACTGTGTGCACTTTAAAGAATGTTTATGGGGTGGAGGGAACAGAAGAAAAGAGGTGTTATTCATGAGTGCACATGAATAAAGCAAGTTCTTAGAAACCTATGAAGAGACTTCGATTCTAGCACAGTAATAGTGGGAGACAACAACACCCCACAGACACTATTAGACAGATTATTGAGGCAGGAAATTAACAAAGATATTAGGACCTAAACTCAATACTTGATCAAATAATCCTAATAGAAATCTACAGAACTCTCCAACTAAAAACAACACAAATGGCCAGGCATGGTGGCTCACGCCTGTAATCCCCATACTTTGGGAGGCCGAGGCGGGCGAATCACCTCAGATCTGTTCAAGACCAGCCTGGCCAACATGGTGAAACCACGTCAACTCTATTAAAATTAGAAAAATTAGCTGAGTATGGTGGCGGGCACCTGTGATCCCAGCTACTAGGTAGGCTGAGGCACAAAAATCACTTGAACGCAGAAGGCAGAGTTTACGGTGAGCCATACAATTACGTGGAACTTAACCTGCACTTGAATGATATTTGGGTAAATAATGGAATTGAGACAGGAATCAAGAAGTTTTTTGAAACAAATGAGAGCAAAAATACAACATACCAGTATCCCTGGAACACAGCTGAGGCAATGTTAAGAGGGAAATTTATGCCATTAAATGCTCACATCAAAAAGTTAGAAAGATCTCGATTTAACAACCTAATATCACAAATAAAAGAATAAGAGAAGAGCAAATCCCTAAACTAGCAGAAGACAAGAAAAAACTAAAATCAGATGTGAACTGAAGGAGATTTAGACATAAAAAAACTATACAAAATATTAAGAAATTCAGAAGTTAAATCTTTGAAAAAATTAATAAAATAAACCAATAGCGAGATTAATGAAGATTCAAATAAATACAATTAGAAATGACAAAATGAACATTACCACTGGACATACAAAAATACAAATAACTTGGCCAGGCACAGTGGCTCACACCTGTAATCCCAGCACTTCGGGAGGCTAAGGCGGGTGGATCACCTCAGGTCGGGAGTTCGAGACCAGCCTGACCAACATGGAGAAACCCTGTCTCCACTAAAAATACAAAATTAGCCAGGCATGGTGGCGCATGCCTGTAATCCCAGCTATCTGGGAGGCTGGAGCAGGAGAATCACTTGAACCCAGGAGGCAGAGGCTGCAGTGAGCTGAGATCATGCCATTGCAACCAGAGTGAAACTCCATCTCAAAAAAAAAAAAAAAAAAGGCTAGTTCACTGTAATCAAGTAGGCTTTGTCTTTAAAATGCAAAGTCGGTTCACCATACACAAATCAATAAATGCTATTTATCACATAAACAAAACTAAAGGCAAAACCCACAAGATTATCTCAATAGATGCAGAGAAAGCTTTTGATAAAATTTAACATACTTCATGTAAAAAACCTTCAACAAACTAGGCATTAAAGGTACACACTTTAGCCCAGTGCAGTGGCTCACTCACGCCTGTAATCCCAGCACTTTGGGAAGCCGAGGTGGGTGGATCACCTGGGGTCAGGAGTTTGAGACCAACCTGGCCAACACGACGAAACCCCATCTTTACTAAAAATACAAAAATTAGCCAGGCATGGTGGTGCATGCTTGTAATCCCAGCTACTTAGGAGGCTGAGGCTGGAGAATTGTTTGAACCTAGGAGGCGGAGGTTGCAGTGAGTCGAGATTGCGCCATTGCACTCCAGCCTGGGCAACAAAAACAAAACTTCGTCTCAAATAAAAAAAAAAAATTACAGATTTAATGCTATTTTATCAAATTACCAAAAAGATTCTTAACAGAAAAAAAAAACTATTTTAAAATTCATATGAAACAAAAACAAACAAAACTTGAATAGCCAAGGCAATCTTAAGCAAAAAGAACAAAGCTGGAGTCATTACATTACCAGACTTCAAACTATACTACCAGGCTACAGTTACCAAAGCAGCATGGTACTGGTACAAAACAAAACAAAACAAAACAAAAAACAGGCTCATAGACCAATGCAACAGGATAGAGAGCCCAGAAATAATGCCACACACCTACAACCATCTGATCTTCTACAAAGCTGACAAGAGCAATGTGGGAAGAATTCCCTGTTTAATGGTGCTGGAATAACTAGCTAGTACTATGTATAAGATTGAAACTGGACCCCTTCCTTACACTACATACAAAAGTCAACTCAAGATAAATTAAAGACTTAAATTTGAAACTTAAAATTATACAAAAGCCCTGGAAGATAACCTAGGAAAGACCATTCTAGATATAGGAACTGGCAAATATTTCATGTTGAGGATACCAAAAGCAATTGCAACAAAAGCAGAAATGGACAAATAAGACCTAATTAAACTAAAGAGCTTCTTCACACCAAAGGAAACTATCAACAGAGTAAAAAGACAACCTACAGAACAATAGAAAATATCTGCAAACTATGCTTCTGCCAAATGTCTAATATCCAAAATTAATAAAGAACTTAAGCAAGTTTGCCAGAAAAAAAAAAACTAGGAAAAAAGCATGAACAGATGTTCTTCAAGAGAAGACACACATGTGGCTAACAAGCAGATTAAAAAATGCTCATTATTAATCATTAGAGAAACGTAAAGAAAAACCACAGTGAGATACAATCTCATACCAGTCAGAATGGCTATTAATAAAAAGACAAACAACAACAACAACAACAAAAAAAACCGATGCTTGCAAGGCTGCAAAAAAAAAAGAATACTTATACACTGTTAGTGGGAGTATAAATTAGTTCAACCACTGTGAAAGCAGTGTGATGATTTCTCAAAGAACTAAAATCAAAATTACCATTTGATTCAGCAACCTGAATACCCAAAAAATACTCTATATACCCCCCAAAATATAAATTATTCTATTATAAAGACACATGCAAATGCATGTTCACTGCAGCACTATTCACAATAGTACTTGTGAGCAAAGACATGGAAGCAACCTAAATGTCTATCAATAGTAGACCGGATAAAGAAAACATTATGGCTGGGTGCGGTGGCTCACACCTATAATCCCAGCACTTTGGGGGGCCAAGGTAGGCAGATCACTTGAGGTCAGGAGTTGGAGACCAGCCTGGACAACATGTTGAAACCCCTTCTCTACTAAAAAATACAAAACAAATTAGCCAGGCATGGTGGTGCATGCCTGTAATCCCAGCTGCTTGGGAGGCTGAGGCAGGAGAGTCGCTCGAGCCTGGGTGGTGGAGGCTGCAGTGAGCCAATATCGTGCCACTGCACTCCAGTCTGGGCGACAGAGGGAGACTGTCTCAGAAAAAAAAAAAAAGAAGAAGAAGAAAACATATTGTTGGGTGCAGTGGCTCACGCCTGTAATCGCAGCACATTGGGAGGCCAAGGCAGTTGGATTGCCTGAGCTCAGCAGTTTGAAACTAGCCTGGGACAACATGGCAAAACCCCGTACGTACAAAAAATACAAAAAGAAAAACTAGCTAGGTGTGGTGGCATATGCCTGTAGTCCCAGCTACTTTGGGGGCTGAGGTAGGAGGATTGCTTAAGCCCAGGATGTTGAGGCTGCAGTCAGCCAAGATCACCCCACTGTACTCCAGCCTGGGCAACAGAATATCCTGTCTCCAAAATAAAACAAAATATTTAATAAAAACAAAATATGATATATAAACATCATGAAATACTGTGTGGCCCTAAAAAAATAATAATAAGGTTATGTCCTCTGCAGCAACATGGTTGGAGCTGGAGACCATCATCTTAGCGAACTAATGCAGAAATGGAAAACCAAATACATGTTCTCATTTATAAGTAAGTGCTAAATAATAACACATGGCACCCTGGGAGGCAGAGCCCAGCAGATCAGCTGAGGTCAGGAGTTTGAGACCAGCCTGGTTAACATGGTGAAACCCTGTCACTATTTTTAAAAATAAATAAATTAGCCAAGTGTGGTGGCAGGTGCTTGTAATTTCAGCTACTAAGGAGGCTGAGGCAGGAGAATCACTTGAACCTGGCAGGCAGAGGTTGCAGTGAGATCATGCCACTGCACTGTAGCCTGAGTAACAGAGCAAGACTCCATCTCAAAACAAACAAACAAAAACACATGGACTCAAAGCGGGGAACAACAAACACAGAGGCCAAGTTGAGGGTGGAGGGTGAGAGGACAAAGAGGATCAGAAAAAGTACCTATTTGGTGCTATGCTTACTACCTCAGTGACAAAATAATCTGCACACCAAAGCCTCACAACACAATTTTACGTATATAACAAATCAGCACGTGTACCACGAACCAAATATAAAAGTTAAAAGGAAAAAAAATCCATGAGTGGAGAATAGTGCAATGTAAGTGGATGGATTTGTTTGTGCTATCAGATAGTGGCCCAGGGGGGCTGTACTCTGATTTGTGTCCATGCAGGCAGATGAGATTATAAACAGGTGGTACAGAACCGTTGGTTGGTAGAGGAAGCAGGTTGCTACTGCAGATTCAGTGTCTGGGGGTGGGGATATCCCCAGAGACATGTAGACACTTTTGTGGATTTTTGGCAAAAAATACCAGGATCAAAAATGTTGTGGTGAAATTCCTGAGGGTGGTTCCTAGTCCTGGGAGGGGTGTGGACACATCAATGTCTAGTGCGTATGTTTGAGAGTGGGTGGGAATCCTGTGGTGGCAGCTGTGGAAAAAAGGGGTCTGTTATCACAGCTCATTTCCTCTAAGTTGTCAGTTCTCGCTCACCCTGGGAGGAGACCTGGAATCACAGGACAACGGGCAGTGTGACAGTCTGTGTACAGGAGAGCAGAGCCTCCCATTCCCAGACACCCAGAGTTCCATTTCAGGCCAGGCTTCTGTGATATCTTTCCTCTGGTACCAAATCTCTAGAGTTTGTGGAATACCAAGCAATTCTCTAACACCAACTAACTGTCTAACATTTGAATTCTGACACCACCCAGGGTCAGCACAGACCCTGATTCAGGGCTCAGTCCCACAACACTATCCTCACTGCAGATGCCAGTCACAAATTCCATAGGCCCATCTATACACTGGGGTTACTGTTTAAAAATCTGGGACTCCCATAACCTCCCTCAAGTTCAATAATTTGATAGAGCTACTCACAGAACTCAGCAAACACTGTAGTTATGTTGACCAGTTTATTATAAAAGACACAACGCAGGAAAACTCAAATGGAAGAAATGTATAGGACCAAGAAAAGAGGTGGGGAAAGATGAAGCACATAGATAATCCTGGTAAATAGCTGTGATTAATAAAATTATCCATCCTTTGTGCTCTCCAGGAACAGTTGATGGAAAGAAACACCCTCCCATTATGACTTAGATGGTGCTCTTTTCTTACCTATCACATAACCAAACACAGACTCCACATTTCCTTTTCTCATTAAAAACAAACAACAAACAAACAAAAAACAGCTGAATTGGTCTCAGTGGCTAAGAGGAAATATTTCTTAATCAAACTTTACTTAAGTTTATCTTCTTCCCACAGGCTCAGAATTTTGAGCTACCCTCAGTCTGAACCAACATACACCATTTTATGTCCCAGCTAAGAACACGCTGACTTCAGGGTAAAACATTCTCTGATATAAAACCTAATTTTCCCACCTTCTATTTGCCATCCCCTCCCACCTTCTTTCTAATCTTGTCTGCCTAAACTTTGCAGTCCCTCAAGATCTTATAGTTGGTACTTTGCCTGTTGCAACACTCTTTTGGAATTCAAAATTTTTTTTTACATAACTTTGTTTTATTTTGTAAGTCTAGAAACTGCCTTAAAACAGTAACAACTTCATCTCCAGTAAGACCTTCCTAATCCCGTTCCATCTGAACTTTAACTGCATCTGCCTGTGGGTCCCCAGCTTTCCTGGGCTCTATAGCTTCTCTCAGTATAAAGGCTTCTTCCATGGCTGGTGTGAGCAGGCTGGGACATCTGCAGGGGAGGCTCCCCAAAAAGAACCTAACTGGGCCTTTAATAACCTCCTTTTGCAGGCTCCATATTAGCCTTAGCTTAGAGTCACTGGGCTGAAGCTTTAATTTCCATGTCAGAGGTATTAACTTGGTTTTTGAAAGTAAGTGTTTAAAAAATCCAGCAAAATTACTCAAACACAGTGATCATATAAGGGGAAGACATTTTAAGGTGTTTACATTTTATACCTCAACAAGAACAGCAAAAGTATCCATTCCTTTTAGATGATAAACGTATTATTTTATAATTTTTATTAAAAATCATGTAGTAAACAGTCATATGGCAACGCTTCTGGGAGGTACCAAGTTTTACCATATAATTCAGCATTAAACTCAGAAATCAAGATAACGGGACATAGACTAGAGATATTCACTGTTACAAATGTACTCTGCATAAAGAGGAACTGATGTTTTCACAAATCTAAGTAACTCACCAATTATCTACTACATATTCTTGTGGAAAAGTATTTATTTTCTACAGCCAAAATTAAAAAGAGATTCTCCCTATTTTTTTCCTTGGTTAGCATTCTAAAAGCCAAGACTTGGAATTCTGTTTGATCTCACCCATAAAAGACACACCCGAGAAAATTCTTAAACTCATTCTGGGAAAGAAAAAGATAAATGAGAATTTTTAACAAATGGACTATATAATTAGATATTATTTCTCTCCCTGAAACCCACCTTTTTGTAAATTTTTTACCTTTCAAGTTTTACTAATAAAATGCAACTTACAATAAAAAACTGAAGTCAAAAAAAGTGAAGAAATCTTTTCAAGATGATAAACCCCCAGAGTGGCAGTGCTGATTAGAAAACTGATGTGTTTGACTCGTGTCAAGTCAGGCCACGATCCCTTGATTCTCCCACCCCATCCTGCTCACTTAAGTGCTCAACGACCACCCTCTTCGGAGACACTATACCTCAGTTACTGCTCCAGATGCATTTTAGTTTGCAAGTTCTTGCACCATCTCACTGGAGTAAGTTTTTTTTAGTTTTTTTGGTACACTATTTTTTCTTTCACAAATGTTAGAGAATTCAGGGGGAAGAAATTATTTCTGTTTTCCCCTTAATACTAGCATCTGATTGGCTGACCAGCAATCTGTCTCCAAGCAATGAAAGCTGGATTGGGTGAAGACAATCTTAATGTCTCAACGGGTTAGCTTTTCAAAAAAAAGAAAAAAAAAGTGTGGCCAGCGTGGGGTGCCTCACGCCTGTAATCTCAGCACTTTGGGACGCCAAGGTGGGCGGATCACTTGAGGCCAGGAGTTCAAGGCCAGTACAGCCAACATGGTGAAACCTCCTCTCTACAAAAAACACAAAAATTAGCCAGGTGTGTCGGCGTGCACTTGTAATCCCAGCTACTTGGCAGGCTGAGACTGGAGAATCGCTTGAACCTGGGAGGCGGAGTTTGCAGTGAGCTGCGATCGCCCCACTGCACTCCAGCCTGGGCGACAGAATGAGACTGTCTCAAAAAAAAAAAAAAAAAAAAAAAAAAAGTGCACCAGGAGATGCCTCTCAGCCCCACGACATCCACCTGCTCTTTTGAGAAGCTACACTCCATACCCGAGACTGTCCTATGGGAGAAAATGACCCAGGAGCTGATATTCACTAAACATTGTAGCAGACATAGCGATTGTGGGTATCTTGGTTTATCCCCAGACAGTACTAAAACTCAAAACCAGGAAAACACTGAGGAGTGGCTGAGGAAACATCACTCCATAACGTTTCCAAAGGGAAACCTTGACCCAAAAACATTTTGGTAAGATCTCTGTGCCTAGGGAAGATTATTTAAAAAAGAGGCACAGAGATTTTTTTACAATACAGTGTCAGGGGACGATTCTTTGCTTTCTTCTCCTGGGAAATATTTTCAAACAGAAAAAAATTTTTCTAAAGTGCTATCCAATGCTGTGTCAAAAAATGATTAATTAAAATACAGTATCTAAAATGTACACTAAAATAATGTGAATTAGGATGAGGAAGTTGGCATTTCGGAATGTCAGAAAAAACTGGAAATTTGGTATTTTACGGCAAGCCAGAGTTAGGCTGAAGGAATTGGGGGTGGGGAGTAGTCTTGAGACTCTGCTTGGGCCACATGTGAAAATTTCAGGGGAAAATCTATCCCCTGTAGAGTGTGTACGCAATTAAGTAGCAGGCAATTAGACTGAGGTAGCTCCAGTCCCAGGGTCCCCATTTTTTAAAAAATCTAACTCAAATTGGCCGGGCGCGGTGGCTCACGCCTGTAATCCTAGCACTTTGGGAGGCGGAGGCGGGTGGATTGCCTGAGCTCAGGAGTTCGAGACCAGGCTGAGCAACACAGTGAAACCCAGACTCTACTAAAATACAAAAAAGTTAGCTGGGCGTGGCGGCGTGCGCCTGTAATCCCAGTTACTTGGGAGGCTGAAGCAGGAGAATTGCATGAACCCGGGAGGCGTTGGTTGCAGTGAGCCGAGATGGCTGCCATTGCACTCCAGCCTGAGCGACAGTGTGAGACTCCGTCTCAGAAAAAAAGAAAAAAAAATCTAACTCAAACTTTTTGTAAATTACAACATTGAGGGAAACAAAATCCAGGCTTAACCAACCATAAACTGCCAATTAACCTCTGATGACATAACCAGCAAATGTCCACCCTGAATTTACAAATTAAGAAACTACATAACGGTACCTAACCAATTATTGGCTTTCTTCATCACACACCTTATAAAAGTCTTTCCTTCATGCCCCTCCCATGGACCACAAACTACAAACCACAGCTGGGTGCTCTATAATTTGTGAATGACTGTCTGATTAAATTCTTTAATATTTTCGCGGTGACTTCCATACATTTTTAATAGAAAAAAGGAGGGTCTGGGAACTCCATGGACCAAAGCTCTTCCTATTCATGAACCCTGCATCCCGAGTCATCGAGGAGAGATGCGGCGCTGCGGCAGCAGAGCTGCCCAGGGAGGGCTCCAGGCCAGGGAACGGTCACTGCGCAGGGAGGAGACAGGACGCCCGGGATCCCGGCTGCCAGCCCAGCAGCCATCTTATGACTGAAAGGGACTGAGGGCCGAGCTGCGCCAAGGAGAACTCCCGGCCGCGGATTTTGGAGTCTACTGCAGGGAGGCCGGAGTCTCGCCACATCCACTTCCCACCAGTTCCAACCAGCCCCTCCCCCTCTCTCGGGATCTGGGACCCGGCACTCTCACCATTTCTAGGCTTCCAGGGAGTCCTGGCGTCTTAGCTGTGGATCTCCCAATACCTGCAGGTAACGGGGCCACAGAAGGTGGACCTCTAGGAGCAGAGGACATAGAGCAGTGAAGACGAGACCTGGAGCTGCGACTGCAGCGAGAGACAAAGGCCCCGCCAAATCCCGGAAGCCGTCCTGTCCGCTCCAGCTGCGTGCCTGATTGGACGGGTCCCAGCCCAGCGTCCCTGATTGGAGGATGTTTAAGGACCCGCCCCCTCAGGCCCTGAATGACAGAAGGTGTGCTCAGTTGCTGGGCTGAAAGAAGATAGAATGAACCCTAAACTGCAGGCTTTTCAGTCAGGGCTTCCTCCCTGAACTGAGCCAGGCCCACCCACAGGGTATTTGCATTTAACCTTGTGTATAAGGTCATATGCATTTATATTAATAAATAGTATAGTGTGTGAAAGGAAAATAAATTTTGGGGCCCCAAAATCACTAAGCTATAGGGAAAAGTCAAGCTGGGAACTGCTTAGGGCAAACCTGCCTTCCATTCTATTCAAAGTCACCCCTCTGCTCACTGAGATGATTGCATATCTGATTGCCTCCTTTTCCCAGGCTAATCAGGAACTCAAAAGAACGCAACCATTTGCCTCCCCACTTCCAGTTTTCTTTCTTTCTTTTTCTTTCTCTCTCTCTGTCTCTTTCGGAGTCTCGCTCTGTCTTCCAGGCTGGAGTGCAGTGGCACGATCCGATCTCTGCTACTGCAACTTCCACCTCCGGGGTTCAAGCGATTCTCCTGCCTCAGCCTCCAGAGTAGCTGGCTAATTTTTCTATTTTTAGTAAAGACGGGGTTTCACCACTTTGTCCAGGCTGGTCTTGAACTCCTGACCTCAGGTGATCCACCCGCCTCGGCTTCCCAAAGTGCTGGGATTACAGGCGTGAGCCACCGCGCCTGGCCTCAAAATAAACTTTCTAAATTAACTGAGCTCTGTCTCAGATATTTGAGGTTCACAATTATATGGCTATTAACAAATGGAAAAAATATAATAACATTATTTAATATCCGATTTTACGACCTTCCTAGCTTCTGGTCCTTTAAGCAGGCAGCCTGAGATTTTAAAACGGAGTTAATCCTCTGAAATAAAATGTAAGCCACATGTGAATTTTAAATATTCTAGTAGCCAAACTTAAAAAAAAAAGAAAGAAACAGGTGGAATTTATTGTAACAATTTCATCGTTATATATTCTAGTTCTAGAATTCAAATATTCTAATATTCAAAATATTATTTTAATATGTGAGCAGTATGTAATTTTTCATGTAATATATATTATTGTATATAATAATATAAAATATGTATAATAATATATAATATTATGTATAATATTATACATGACCTCAAGTGATCTGCCCGCCTTGGCCTCCCAAAGTAGTGCTAGGATTACAGGCGTGAGCCACCGCGCCCGAAGCAGCGGTGCTTTTTGAGAAGGAGTTTCACTCGCACAATGTGGGCTCACCGCAACCTCCACCTCCGGGTTCAAGCGATTCTCCCACCTCAGCCTCCCGAGTAGCTGAGATTACCGGCATGGGCCATCGTACCCGGCTAATTTTGTATTTTTAGTAGAGACGGCGTTTCTCCATGTTGGTCAGGCTGGTCTCGAACTCCCAACCTCATGTGATCCGCCCGCCTCGGCCTCCCAAAGTGCTGGGATTACAAGTGCTTTTAAGAGAAAGAGACACATCATAGGAGGATCCCATGGCAGAGAAAAGAAAAGAGGGTCTCACTTACGGAAGAAATAATCACCTATCATCTGGAATAGCATAAGACAAGCAAAAGAGATCACGACCTGACTACATCAATGAGAAGAAAAAGGCAACCTGGCTGAAAGGACTCATTGGCATCATGGAGCTACATTTAATAAGCTGCAGTGAATGGTCAGCCTTTGGGATACCAATAGTCTACCAAGAAGGCTGAACTCATTCTAATAAAATCAGCATGTCTGCAGCATTCCGGTGGCATAGGGTTACAGTATCCGTTACAGAAACCCCATAAAGACCAGTGGGTACCCTTCTAGAATTGAAGTTATTGTGAAAAAGCATACCAGCGCAGGGCACGGTAGCTCATGCCTGTAATCCCAGCACTTTGGGAGACTGAGGCAGGTAGATCACCTGAGGTCAGGAGTTCGAGACCAGCCTGGCCAACATGGTAAAACCTCATCTCTACTAAAAATACAAAAATTAGCCAGGTGTGATGGCGTGCGCTTGTAGTCCCAGCAACTCGGGAGGCTAAGGTATGAGAATCGCTTGAACTCAGGAGGCAGAGGCTGCAATGAGCCGAGATGGAGCCACTGCACTCCAGCCTGGGAGATAGAGCAAGACTCTCTCTACAAAAATAAATAAATAAATAAAGGCATACTAGCTTGGTGCCTTGGCTCATGCCTATAATCCTCGTGGCATGGAAAACTAGAACATGGACACACACAGAGTTAGGTTCAGAGCAGAAGTTTATAGGCAAAAGAGAAAAGAGCTCTCTGTGACAGAGAGTGTTCTTGGAGAAGTGGGTTGCTGGTTTCATGGTGAAATGCAAGATGTTTTATAGATGATCTTGAGAAGGTAATGTCTGATGTACATAGGGTATGAAAGATTGATTGGATTAGGTGTGCCATTTGTATACGGTGCAAAAAACTGGTTAGGACTAGTTGTGCTATTTGCATAGGTGCGAAAATCTGGCCGCCCCCACCCTAACTTTTTATTATGCAGATGGATTCTCTGCCTGGCCAGCAGCCATGTTGCCTATTTCTTTAACGTTCAATGGTGAGGAAAGGGAGGATGGAGCCTCCATGTTGAACACACCTGGCTAGCTGCTGGCATTCACTAGTGCAAGCTTCCGGTTTGCTTATCCATGTTTGCTGCTCGATTTTTCAGGCTGCTTTTGGTTAAAAGGGAAACCTTGCCAGGGACTCTTTTACCCTCGCTATCTGCCTAAACAATTTCTTTCTATCTCCTGTACCACTTGCATTTTGGGAGTTCGAGGTGGATGGATCACTTGAGCCCAGGAGTTTGAAACCAGCCTGGGCAACATGACAAAACACCATCTCTACTAAAAGTACAAAAATTGCCCGGCATGGTGGCACAAGGCTGTATTCCCAGCTACTCAGGAGTCTGAGGTGGGAGGATCACTTGAGCCTTGAAAATGGAGGTGGCAGTGAGCCGAGATTACACAACTGCACTCCAGCCTGGGTGACAGAGCGAGACTTGGTCTCAAAACAAACAAACAAACAAAAAAAAAAAAAAGAGAGAAAAGAAAAAGCATAAAGCATACCTAATCATTTGTTATCACAGTTAAAAACCCTTGAAACCAGGCAGGGTGTGGTGGCTCATCCCAGCACTTTGGGAGGCCGAGGCAGGCGGATCCCATGAGGTTGGGAGTTCGAGACCAGCCTGACCAACATGGAGAAACCCCGTCTCTACTAAAAATACAAAATTAGCCAGGCTTGGTGGCGCATGCCTGTAATCCCAGCTACTTAGGAGGCTGAGGCAGGAGAATCACTTGAAACCGGGAGGCAGAGGTTGCTGTGAGCCAAGATCACGCCATTGCACTCCAGCCCGGGCAACAAGACAAAACTCTGTCTCAAAAAAAAAAAAAAAAACCTTGAAATTACAATGAACTTCTGCTAATTTTAGAGAATTCTGCTATACTGTACTACAATACTGAACTTTAAACACCTTAATAGAAATATTTTTTCTTTTTTTTTTTTGAGATGGAGTCTCATTTTATCTCCATCTGGAGTGCAGTGGCAAGATCTTGGCTCTACTTCAACATTTGTCTCCCAGTTTCAAGTGATTCTCTTGCCTCAGCCTTCCAAATAGCTGGGATTACAGGTATACACCACCACACCTGGCTAATTCTTGTGTTTTTAGTAGAAATGGGGTTTCACCATGTTGGCAAGGCCGGTCTGGGACTCCTGACCTCAAGTGATCCACTCACCTTGGCCTCCCAAAATGTCGGGATTACAGGCGTGAGCCACTGCGCCTGGCATAATATTTCCTGAAGGCATAAATAGTTATGTAGATAGTTTCTCTTAGATTAACATGATAAAAGTAACAAAGACAACATTTTAAATGGGATAAAATTAACCAAAACCACATTTTTTTTCAATGGCTTGGCATAATTGCCATGTTTTCTGAAATGACAGATTACTAACAAGAAGCAAAGACAAGATTTTTGCTTTGCTCAATTGTTAAGTTTTGGACCTTTTGAAATTTAAAATTCTGGCTAAACAATTTGAAGGGAGAATTCTTTAGGTGGCTTCCTAGGGTTTCCAAGGCAATACAAGAATTTTGATAGGCAGGAAAATGCATGTTATATACACATATTGTTTTTCTCTGCTTTGCTTTCATCTTTAAAAATTGAAAATTGCAAATCTAGTCTCTCAATTTAGAGTAAGTTAACAAAAGATTTATTTTTCAGCAAAGCAAATAATTGTAGAAAACTTATGGGGAACAAATGCCATTAGCTGCCAAAAACAGTATGACCGGATTCAGTAAGTATCTAGCCATGCAAATGACAGCCCAGTTAAATTAAGACCCCAAAGGTGCATGTGGACAGCATTTCCATGCAATGTGGTGCACCTCCACTGGGCACCTTCTTCTGCCTGCTTACAGAGATACCAATTTCCCCTAAGTGACTCAATGTGAATACTGGAAACTGAGAATGCTGTGTTCAGAGGGATTACTAGGAACATGGTTAACACACTTACCATATTATAATAAAATTTGATGTATCCTACTCTACCTCACAAAGGCTTTTAGTAAAAGATTGTTTATTTATAGTACTCAATATGGATTTATGAAAAATTATAATATATTCCAGGAAAGTCAGAGACACTTAAATGTCAACCAAATTCCATAAAACACACTTGAATGAGACAAAGTCTTCTTAGCTTAAAATGTTATCAGTAAATTTAGGATAAAATAGAAAACCAGTTCTTTGTGTTAAATGAACAGTGTTTGGCACGCGAGTACTACTCAAACGAAGAACACTCAAACGAGTGTTCTTCACTGTCATCATTAAAATGGCAATAACACGTGCTTTCCTGGCACCAGCTGGCTTGCTTTCCATTGGTGTAAAGTGAAGAAGGTGTTGAAATAGAGAAGAAAGGTGATAGAAATTGAATACTTATATAAAATACTATTTTTAATAAAAAGTAGCATTTGATGTACAACTACAGGTAAGACTTGTATGAAGTAATAATGTTATTCTATTGACAGAATAACTTTATTCACAATATTCTTATTTCAAACAATATCCCTTTTTTGGCTAAATATATGCCAGCCTTTTGGTGAAATATTACCTGAGCTCAAGAGAAATCAGCAAAATGAGGCCGGGCGCGGTGGCTCACGCCTGTAATACCAGCACTTTGGGAGGCCGAGGCGGGAGGATTACGAGGTCAGGAGATCGAGACCATCCTGGCTAACACGGTGAAACCCTGTCTCTACTAAAAAATACAAAAAATTAGCCGGGCGTGGTGGCAGGCGCCTGTAGTCCCAGCTACTCGGGTGGCTGAGACGGGAGACTGAGACGGGAGACTGGCGTGAACCCAGGAGGCAGAGCTTGCAGTGAGCGGAGACCGTGCCACTGCACTCCAGACTGGGCGACAGAGCAAGACTCCGTCTCAGAAAAAAAAAAAAAAAGAAATCAACAAAATGAACCTTTATTTTACCAGAAGCATTTTACTATTGATGCGTATGCTTATTTTGCTTAAAACACATCAGCTTTTTGGCTGGGCACGGTGGCTCATGCCTGTAATCCCAGCACTTTGGGAGGCCGAGGCGGGTGGATCACGAGCTCAGGAGATCGAGACCATGCTGGCCAGCACAGTGAAACCCCGTCTCTACTAAAAATACAAAAAATTAGCTGGGTGTGGTGGCGGGCGCCTGTAGTCCCAGCTACTCGGGAGGCTGAGGCAGGAGAATGGCGTGAAACTGGAAGGCAGAGCTTGCAGTGAGCTGAGATTGCGCCACTGCACTCCAGTCTGGGCGACAGAGCAAGACTCCGTCTGAAAACAAACAAACAAACAAAAACATTAGCTTTTTATGAGAGACACACTTTTCTTTCAGTGATTTCTATACTGCTGAGAAGTGGTTGTTCTACCAGGAAACTGCTATTCTCAGCTCTACCAACATTGAGTTTTGTCTCCTCAGCATATAATTCCATTCCCTGGTGAATCAAAACTGAGAGAAGAATAAATTACATGTTAAGGTAAGAGACATAGGGAAGACCCATTACTTTTGACCCACATCTCCTCCACCCCCAGCCCCAGGCAATCATCATTCTACTCTCTGCTTCTATAGTTTTTGTGCTGACTTATTTTACTTAGCATAATGTCCTCCAGGTTCATTGATGTTGTTGCAAATAACAAGAGTTGCTTCTTTTGAAGGGCTGAATAGCATTCCATTGTGTAAATATACCACATTTTCTATATTTATTCACCTGTTAATTAACACTTGGTTTGATTCCATACCTTAGGAGTAATTGTGAGGAATCCACTTCCCCTTTTTTTCATTTGCTTTTACCTCTTTTTATTTTTATTTCTAGAAGCATTTTAATTTAATACTATAACTTATGATTGTTACATAGATCATCTGAGCTTGATTTGGGTCATGAGCTATGAGCCCAGATTTACATCCTTGGAGCTGCGATCTGCATTATTAATAAAAGATACTATTTTTCCAAGGGCTGTTTTAATTTATACATAGTAGCTATAAGCATTTTTCACTGAAAAGCTCTTCTAAATATATTATAGTAAATATTTAAGAATAAGAATAAAATCATTTATATTTCAAAGATTTTCTTATACTTGACTGGGTATATTTTGTCATATTTAATGTATTTATTCTTTCTGAAAATGCCAAAATAAGAATTTTATTATTTTTCCTGGAATAACAGACTGGGTTTCTGTATTGTGTCTTTGCTAATTTTTGCATATAGATTTGACTGCTACTATTGAATTTAGGTTGAGTTTTAAAGCCGCTGTTTTTTAGTTTGTGTGGTTTTTGGTTCATTTGCGGAACCAAATATATTTCATTTGCGGAACCAAATATATTAGACATTTAGTGTTTGGGGTAACTTGGCTTCTTTTCTACTCCCTTTTTGTTATTACCTTTGGAGCTTTAGAAATTGCTAGGATTCAAATAAGGTTGGTTTTGAATCAAGTGATAGAAAATTCCAGAAAAGACTGAGGGAAATAGCTACTGGATAGTGCCTTTCAGTGAGATTTATATATGAAAGAGTTTATTGCAACTTTGTTGAATTTAGAAAATAATTGCCTACAACATATATAGGCAATTATTGGTGACAGAGTGAGACACCGTCTCAAAAAAAAAAAAGAAAAGAAAAAAGAAAAGAAAAGCTTTATTTTACCAAATTTTTCATACTGAAAGTTCAAATTCTTAAATATTGACAGTGACATTCTAGATTACCATTTTCTAGGTGATGTAGTTTGCATTTATTAGCACTGCCTTTCAATTTTTCCTTTTGTGGTGTAAGGTTATAAAAATGCCTTCCAGTTGATTTCTTGGGTAATAGCAGAATCTGTTTTCTCAGTAGCCTAAGAATTCTTGATATACCACTTTTAGAGGTATTTGAACACAACTGGATATATGTGCTGAAATATGGATGTATTTATAACCTCATTAGAGACGAAATCATGGCAACACGTTACAGTTCAATATTTTTGTCTAAATTCTTGTTGAGCCACATCCATCTGTATATGTAATACTGAGTTGCCAACAGCTTTTTTATACTAAGCCAGAACTCATTTTACCCTGTGGTTTTGTTTGAAATGTATGAGCTGTATTATATAACATTCAAATAAGTAATAAAAATTTCATTGAAAGACTATGGAAAGAAAAGTCATACAGGCACACTGTTAGTGAATTGGAATCTGGCACATGACACTGATTAACAGGTTGAGCAGATTCAACTAGATCTAAATCCCTAAAACAATATTGAAAGACAGAATTTTTTAATTAAAAATATCTTTGACAATTTAATAGACCTATGAAATTTGAAAAAAATCAATTTGTTTACTCATCATCAATCAATATTAGGTTAAACTAAAAATTTTTGAACACATCATAAAAAAATAAAATTAATTCACTATCCCCAGACTTACTGTGATTAACACAAGACTTCGGTGTATTTGAAAGCACCAAATTATTAATTAAAAATCTCCATTTTGAAAAGATCTTCAAATTTTTTTTTCTTCAGATGGAGTCTCGCTCTGCCACCCAGGCTGGACTGCAGCGGCACGATTAGGGCTCACTGCAACCTCTGCCTCCTGGGTTCAAGTGATTCTCCTGCCTCAGCCTCCTGAGTAGCTGAGATTACAGGTACACGCTGCCACGCCCAGCTAATTTTTTTTTTTTTTTTGTATTTTTAGTAGAGACGGGGTTTCACTATGTTGGCCAGGCTGGTCTTGAACTCCTGACCTCGTGATCCATCTGCCTCGGCCTCCCAAAGTGCTGGGATTACAAGCATGAGCCACCGTGCCCGGCCCGATCTTTCGTATATAACTACTAAGTAAAACCTAATACTAATATGTTTGATTTATGAAAGATTTGTGAATGCCCATCACTGTAGTTAAAAATCATAAAATTATATAAATAGACTGTCTAAATAATTTTGATTAAAATAGTTGGTATTTTATTTGAGTACCAGTATTTATATAGTATGACAAATTCAGGTTTATTTTATGAAATGGCAAAAGAGTATTTTACTTTTTTAGAAAGGTAAAAAGTATTTTTTTTTTTTTACTGTTGTGACATTTTATAAAATAAGCCTAAATTTGTGGAGACATTTTTTAAAAAGCCAATCTTTTCTAAAGGAAGATTTATACATAAGAAACTAGAGATATGTCATATGATATACATCATTTCCTGAACCGTACAGTAATCTGTAAAGTTTGTTTGTATACACCAATCTTAGATTACCTAAAACATAATAAAGTTTTTTAGTGTTATATTTAACATACAAAAGTTCAAAATATATCCAGACGGACAGGACCTATGGCTGTCACTTTAAAAAAACAAATGATTGGCCGGACATGGAGGCTCACGCCCGTAATCCCGGCACATTGGGAGGCCGAGGCTGGTGCACCACTTGAGGTCAGAAGTGTGAGACCAGCCTGGCAAACACGGTGAAACCCTGTCTCTTCTAAAAATACAAAAAGTAGCCAGGTGTAGTGGCACGCGCCTGTAGTTTCAGCTACTCTAGAGGCTGAGGCAGGAGAATTAATTGAACCCGGGAGACGGAGGTTGCAGTGAGCCCAGATTGCACCACTGCACTCCAGCTTGGGCGACAGAGCAAGGCTACGTCTCAAATAAATAAATAAATAAAAACAAATGTTTTAGCAGGAAAAGAACTTAAAATAGTAAACTAAACTGTGACAGTTTAGATTAAAAACATGAGAAATGACTTTTTATTTGCACTTATGCTTAATTACCTTTATTCATTTTGGAACATGCAGGAAATGATGTGGTGGTAACTTGCTGGGTAGTGACTAGGACGGTATTTACTGTCCTAGGGATGGTGGGATCCAGTGGACCAGAATCGTCAGCACCTCACCATGTACGCTGCTGTCCTCTCTCTGTGACTGTTTTGTGAGAGAGGAAGGGAAGGGAAGGGGAAGGGAGGGGAGGGGGAGGGGAGGGGGAGGGGAGGGGAGGGGAGGGGGACGGGAGGGAGGAAACAGAGCTACTCACCATTGCACCTCCCATGCTGGCCACAACATCTATTTATGGTGGGCCTACTGTGGGTTGCTTGGAGACTGCATGACATGTTCATACTGGCCCTCAAGATGCCATCAATAGGGGAGCCAGATAAGTAAGCAAATAATTAGCATGCATGAGCTGCTATTCTCTGCTTTAAAGGCTGCTTCTCTTACCTGGTATCTACTTGTAAGGAAAATGATCCATCTCTAAAGATTTCTATTTACTGAAAGAAAACAGAACATGATGGACTGTTCTGGCATGCAGCTTCTTTTAAGTTATGGAAAGATGTTCATGATAGATTGTGTTCAGTGAAAAAATGGTATGCAATGCGTGCTCAAAATTGTGAAAAATATACACTTTTGGAAAGGGTTATATCAAAATGTCACAGTGTTTGGTTGTCTCTGAGTGATGATGAGTCTTAATGATACAGAAAGTAGAAAAAAAATATTTGACAGACAGTGAGCATAAAAGAGTACTTGGCAGAGCTTCCCTTTAGCAAAAGGAAGACAATTTTTTTTTTCTTTACTAACAAAGATCAGCCTGAAAAATGGAGCTGCAAACATAGATAAGCAAGCTGGAAGCTTGGAAGGGTGAATGCCGGCAGCTGTGCCAATAGAAAAGGGCTACCTGTGGGCCAGGCATGTCCAACACAGAGGCTCCATTTTTGTTGTTGTTGTCGTTACTACATGTAGAGTAAAGGAATGGGCAATATGATGCAGCTCAGGAAGAAGACCCACTTAAGACCCACTTACATAATACAAGATTAGGGTGGGAGTGGACACAGATTTGCCACCTATGCAAATTTTCCGTAATCCATGCAAATGACATACCTCTAACCAATTTTTCATGCTCCATGCAAATGACATACCTGGTCCAACCAATCTTTCGTGCCCTATGTAAATCAAACACCACCCCCCTCATCAGGCATCTATAAAATCCCATGCATTTCACTGTGGATCCTGCAGCCCATTTGGGACCCCTCTCTCTGCAGCACAGGGAGCTTTTCTCTTTCTTCCACCTATTAAACTTCTGCTCTTAACCTCACTCTTGTGTGTCCACATCCTAGTTTTTTATGACCATTAGGCAACAAATCTCGGGTATCACCCCAGAAGAAAAAGGCTGCTTCATTAGGTTCCTGGAAAATGACACTGAACCCCTGTCCTGGGGAAGACAGAGGATGCCCATCCAAGGTCATGGATTCATTCCTAGCTTCTCTTCTATTTACAATAAAAAAAAGAATAGCTGATATTACTGAGCACTAACTATGAGCCAAGCACTGTTGCTAAGCAAATTACATAATAACTCATTTAATCCTCCCTCAGCAACTCTGGTAGGTCTAGCTGGTTCCAGTGTTTATTTTCCATTGTTTTTCCAAGTGTGGCAGCATTCAAGAGAATTGTTTTCTTTCCTTTTAGGGTTGAATACTGTTTTTTATCTATGAAAGAGGATACTCTGATTTCTCCTAAATGATAAGTTTAAATTTTGTTGCAATATCCAGTGATTTCTTTTCACTGGAAGGAAAGGAGGCATGCAGTTTTATTTCTGTCAGCCTGCTCAGGGCCACAGAGGTGTGGACACCTAGGAGCCAGGGTCATTTTCTGAGGATAATGAGAGTCATTGAAAGGCACAAGTAGGTGAGGGATGGATTGGGCTGCTGGTTTGAAAGTGCAACACGGAGCTTCCTAAGGCACAGGCAGCTTGGAGGCAGAGAGGCCAGTGAGAGGCAGGAGCAGCAGCCCAGGCTGTCACCAAGGAGGGGACAATGTGGTAAAAATGGAGAAATGCACATGGGTCTGAAAGGTTTAGATAAATGTGGATTTCAGCACCTCCTCTCCCACACCGCACTTATCAGCTGTGAACCTGGGGCAAGGCACTCTTTTCTGTGTCTTTATGACTTAGCTGAGGTGACCACTAAGTAGGAAAAGTGCCTGGCTGGTGATACATAGTAAGTAGCTGCAAGTGGTAGCTTTCTTCCCTACCCACTTGAAGCAGAAATTGGTGACCAGTTTTTCTCTCTGAGTCGTCCAGCTGGCACCAGAGAAATTCTGATGCTGCTTGTTCAGACAGGGCCACAACGATGTCTGGGCGACATGGCAAATCTGATCCTTGGACCAGTTTGGAAAAGATGGGGAAGGAGACAGAGCCAGAAAAACTGGGCCAGATGCCTGGATTCCAATCATACCCAGGCCTAGGCCCCTCTGGTTCTGGCTGTGCTGTGCCTGTCTGGGTCCTGAGCCAAGTGATACTTGGTTCTTACCCACAGGAAGGTCACCATAGGCCAAGGAAAACTCACAAATACAAATACACCATCTTCTCATGCTGAGGCTTTATTAAGCCCCAGTGGCTACTCTGGGAGAGAGGTGCCATTGTCTCCATTTTAAAGATAAGGAAACCACAGCTTACAGAGAGCTAAGGCCAGAGTTGTCCAGCCTCGGAGTGACTGAGGCAGAACCAAAGTCATAACTTGTCCAGCTGCAAGGCTTGAGTTTTCAGCCTAGCCCAGAAGACATCATCCTGCCCAGGCCTGGCTGCAACCTCACCCACCTGTGACTCATTTCTGGGACCGCTGGCAGAAAGAGGAGGCTCTATTTTGAGCAATGGGGAGCCCATGCCAAGCACAGCCACCTGCCCCTGCAGAAATGAGTGGGGCTGAAAGCTTCATGGTTTCCAGGTTTTCATATCTACCCTGAGCCAACAAAGGCTTGTGGCTGTTGGCACACAGGCAAATTGTCCAACCTCCAGATGGAGCAGAGCAACAGTGAAGGAAGCCTGCTGGTTCTTGTCTCAGCTCAGCCACTTCTGAGCTCTGTAGCCTTGCACCAGCCTTTGCCCCATCACTGAGCCTGTTTTCTGCCTTACAATGGGGACATTGATACAAACCACACACACAATGAGGATGAAAACAGATAACAGGTAAAATGACCTCACCTGCCAGGGAGTCCATGCTCAGAGAACTCTCATGCTCTTGGATGGAATATTTCCTCAGAGAAATAGAGCTTGGGGGTCAGGGACATGGGACCTGCCACTGACCTGCTCTGTGACTCTGAGACAGTGGCTTCCACTCTCTGAGCTCAGATCCCCACTGGGCAGGCTGCTCTGATCTTCTATGTCCCTGTGTTGGGAAGGGAGTTCGTCCTCCCCATGTCAGGGAACCCTTGGCCATGGCTGAGGGCAATCTGGCCCCAGTGCCCTGGCTTATTGGAACAGCAGGAAAAGGCAAACACAAAACCCAGACCGCAGCTGACCATGGAACCTGCTCTCCTTGACTCACAAGGATTTGTTGTGATCCAGCCAGCCTGTGACTCTGTCCACATGCTGCTCCTCTGCAGGGATGCTGCTGTTCACTCCTACTCTACTGAGACACGCAGATGTCCTGGCATGGGAGAATTCTCTCTCTCTCTCTCTCTCTCTCTCTCACACACACACACACACACACACACACACACACCCGTAACCTGCTTCCTCCAGGCTCCTAAATCACCTGTCCACAAAACCTGCCTTCAGCGGCCCCTTAGCCTGTGAGCTGCCCTCATTACCCCTCACAGCCCTGAGTGAGGGTGTGCAGCCTCCTTGGGCAAGAGGATGCGGGCTCTGGGAGGCTGCGTCGCACATCTCCAGTCCCCACTGCCAGGGCCTCTCACCGGCTGGGGCAGTGACCCCTGGTCGGAAGCACCTCAGTGCTGCTCATGATTGCAGAGGATGGCCTCACCAGATAGAGGGTCCTGGAGGGCGTGGGAGCTTGGTCTCTGACTGCCAGCAAAAGAAGCCGACATAGAGGCAGCAGGCGACAAACACTGAGGCAACTGACTTGCCCGAATTTAACCCTCAGGTTTTTTAAATAAAACGCAAGTGCAGGGGCTTGGGCTCGGGACTCCTGGAACCCCGTGGGGCTGAGCGTGGATGGTGCTCGGTGTCCAGCTTCTCGCCCAAACCGCATCCCGAGCGTTTGCGGGGCGGAGGGGCCCCAGGGCGACGGTTCCAGAACAGACCCAGGCGGCTCCGGTCAGCAGCAGCCCCGCTGCTTTCCCACAGCGCGGGGACCCCCATCCCCGCCAGCCCCATCTCACTGTCCCTCTCAGGTCAGAGGAGACCGTGGAGGACCGCGTGGCACCAGGAGCTGCCAGGAGCCAGGGCGACCTAGAAGAATCCGGGAACCTGGCGTCCCGCGGGGACGCAGCCCCAGGAAAGGTGAGGCCACCCGAGCCCGAGTGGGAAGGGGCTCCGCGCTCCTGGTCACCCGCAGGAGCCGCACGGCCCTGCCAGATGACCCCGGGCCGGACCCTCAGCACCAGCTGTTGGGTACGGCTCGGGCACCGGCGGGCGAGAGCCTGGACACTGCCGGGAGCCCGACCTCCCGGCCCTTTGCGGGCGGGGAGCGGGGCCAAGGAACAGCGCCAGCCCCTCTCCACAAGCCGGTGACCCCATGACTGCAGGGGCTGCCGCCGCCAGCAAGTGAGCTCAGCCCGGGCGTCCCCTCCGCAACGAGGCCCGGATCCCTGCTTGGCTCCCGGAGCCCGGACTGTGCCTTCCGCAAAACGGCTGCGCTCTAGGTACGAGAAACGTTCTTCGCTTCCTGCTTTGTGGACACTCGGTTCCTTGTAGGCGGTTCTGCTTGGCCCCTTGCCCTTATTAACCTTGACCACGGCGGCTGGCTGGACAGGGGCTGGACACCCTGGGCTCCACCAGAGTTTTCTCTTGCTGGGTGACTTGGGCTCTGGCACTCAGGGCCTCCGTTTCCCTGGCAGATAGATGAACATGGCTTGAGCAACTTTGTGTTCAGACGGTTTCTTCTTTCCAGAAAGTGGCCTCCACAGTGCACTTCCCGGCAGCATGGAGTCGGCAGTGGCAGCGTTTCTATCCGGCTCTGCGGGGCTGGGTGTGAACGGGACTCTCCCATCCCGCTGTCCTCCAGGAGCGGGACCTCTCACCCCGAAGACTTTGCTGAAGACGCGGCCCCCTGGTCAGGGGCAGAAAACAGATCCAGGCCGCCCCGCTCCTGCTGGGTGGTGGAGAAGGTGGAGGGCGGGCAGGTGCTAAGTGCTACTGTGAAAATAAAAATCATCATAATAAAGAACGAATGGGTTTCGTATCTCTTAATTCTCACCATCAATAGGGTATTCGTGGGCCCATTTGACAGAGGAGGAAGCCACCTGGAGAAGCTCCCTTCCTTGAGAGCCAGGCCCTTCCCTGTCCAGCCCCGTGTCACCTGCTTCCCTTACAGCTCGCTCGCTCTCCCTCTCATCTTCATAACCCGCTTCCCCCTGGGAGCAGGAATTTGAGCTCAGAGGTGTTGAGCAGCCTGTGCGAGGCCACAGAGCTCACAGGAGGAAGGACCCCCCATAGAGACAGGGACATCTGACGAGGGAGCGCCCTCCTCTGGCTGGAGGGTGGGGCAGCAGCAGCAGCAGCCAGGCTTCAGGGAATGGGGTGAAATGAGGGCCCCGGGGGCTCCCCAGGTGGAAGAAGCACAGGTCTGGTAGAGGTTCCCAGGTGACAGGAGTTTGAGTGAGTGTCAGGGAGGTGTGTGAGGAAGGTGGAGACAGGTCCCACTTGGGCAGGTCCTGCCTGAGTGCCAGCATTGGGGCTGGGACTTCTCAGGGATGGGGGAGTTTTCTGCCTGCCCTGGGGCTGGGGTTATGCCCTCCAGCGCAGGTAGGGCTTCCTGCTTCCCCCATCAGGATGCAGGTTCTGGATTCGCACAAGGGTGAGGAACCAGTGACCTACCCGACCACCCCTCTGAAATGGGTCAAGGGGAACCCTGGGGCAGGACACCCTGCTGAGAGTCAGAGCCCTGAACTATTAAGAAAAAAAAAAAAAGACAGGGCACGGTGGCTCATGCTTGTAATCCCAGCACTCTGGGAGGTCGAGGCGGGCAGATCATGAGGTCAGGAGTTCAAGACCAGCCTGGCCAACACAGTGAAACCTTGTCTCTACTAAAAATACAAAAAGATTAGCTGCATGTAGTGGCGGGCGCCTGTAATCCCAGCTACTTGGGAGGCTGAGGCAGGAGAATCGCTTGAACCCGGGAGGCAGAGGTTGCAGTGAGCCGAGATCGCACCACTGCACTCCAGCCTGTGCAACAGAGCTAGACTCCATCTCAAAAACAAACAAACAACAACAAAAACACTGCACAATGGAGCAGTTGTCCTTCATCCAGAGGACACTGGCCCTCTCCACTCACTCCAAACTACCAGAAGACAGGTTAGCATGTGCCCTGCCTGCCATGCAGGGCCACATGGAAGGAGGGAGACCCACGTGGAAGGAGGGAGACCCACGTGGAAGGAGATGATCATGAGGCCAGATGAGAACATGCAAAGGGCAATTGCAGGGGCTGGTCTGAGGTGTGGAAGGAGTTAAGTTGGTAAGGCAGGCTGTGCATTTTAGAGAAAGTTGCCTGTGTCAAAGACTTGCACGTGCACACATTCACAGCATGGCCTCCACTTCATCCATCAGAAAATAATGATAAACCTAGCTTTGCACACACACAGGGATTTGACCCACATGAGACCTCAGTCCAAACCAAGTACCGACCATGGAAAAGTAGTCTCCATAGGGTCCCCAGTGTCCTTGGGACATAACACCTTTGTGAGGAATAAGTGAAGGGACATCTGTAAAGTTCTTGGTGTCGTGCCCAGCCTGGTAAATGCCCAGCACAGATCTGCTGCCACTATCATAATGTGTGCAGGCCAAGGGAGAAATGGACAGGAGACTTCCACATGGGGACCATGCTCATCTCTGGGAGGCAACATTGGTGATGATGTGTTTTCCATTTTCATTCTCTTCTGTGGTTTCCTTCTTGTACCACAAGAAGGTGATATGAGCATCAATTACTGTTTTGATGGAAAGTAAAAAGCATCGTAGGTCACCTCATGCAGGTGTGCCCAGGTGTGAGTTCCTTTTGCATTGAGAACTCCACTGTACCTGGCTTTGGTTAAGATCCTTCACCACCTTGGTCTCAGTCTCCTCAATTGTACTGTGGAGATTGGGGATTACCTCAGACAGGTGATGTGTGAGGGTTAAGCGAGATGACAGTGGTTGAGTTTGTGAGTGCACATTGACTCTGCAGGCTCAGTGCCACTGCATCAGATTATAATGGCAGATTTCTTAGCCCTGCACCAGGTGCCCAGTAAACATGTAGCGATTGTCAGTTTATATTAGTAGAGTTAAATTTTCTCCACCAAGTGCAAATTTAGTTTCCTCTTCTGTGCCTTTTGTGACAGTGAGCTCACTTATCTTACTTTCCAGATGCAGCAGAAATGCCTACATTCTGTCCAGCTCCATTCTGCATCCTGACATGTCTACCCCACCCCACTTTAAGGAGAAAACCAGCTCAGTAAGGTGAAGTAACCTTCCCGGGGTCACACAGCAAGCAACAGTTCAAATGTTCTGGGCTCATTCAACTGAGTAAGGGAGGCCTCTTCAGAGCCTACTGTGTGCTGAGCTGGGCCTGTGAACCTTATTTCTTCTTCAAAACTGCTCTGCAACAGGTGGCTGTGTCCTCACTGAATAAGTGAGGAAGCTGCCTTGCAGAGGTGGAAATCCAGAGTACCTAGTCAGCATCAGTGTGGTTTCCCCCACCTAAGCCTGCATAATTATCACAGTAGCTACCTTTCTGGTCTCAGTCTCCCTGCTTCTGCCCAAGGCCCCTGCAGTCTTTTCTGAGCTCAGTGGTAAGCCAGAGTGATTTGTTTAAACCAAGATCTCAGCCCTGTGAGAATTTGAGTAATGAAAACCATGCTGGTCTAGGAAGAAAAGCGCATCAAGATCTGATCTGGGCCTTCCCTTTCCTTCTAACTTTCTCATCTCCTCCACTCCCTCCCAGTTGATGTCTGCCTTGGCCAACGGCACTGTGGCCCCAGCACCGCCTTACCCATCTTTAGAAGCTTTTCCGTGGGCGGGCTTCTCATATCCAGTGAATCTTTTGTGACCCTGTCCCTCCTGCATCACCAAACCCCAGATCCCCTATTATGCCTCCTCACTTCCTCTCCTTCTCTCCTGTAATTGCTTCTCCCTCTAGTCTCAGTATTAACCCAGGGCGACCTAGAGGTCTGGAGGTGTAGGTGCGAAGTGACCCTGGGATGAACACACACAGATTCATGAGACTCTGCAATTCCTAAAGGGTAGAGAGTGGGACCTCATATCACCAACGTGAGGACTTTCCCACAGGACAGGTGACTTAATGAGTAGCAAATGTGACCAAGAGGTACAATTTTACCAGGCAGACAGTGAAGGGGCAGAAGAGAGGAGGGCTGGAATAACCTTTTCTGTTTTCTCTCTGATCCATTTATCTCTGTCCTAACAGAAGGCCTGCAGGAGAGGCAGTGACTTGCTTAAGGTCACAGCACCTTGGAGGAGGCAAAGCCAGGACCACAGAGAGGGCTTGGGGAGGCCTTGGGGCACTGTTGACGATTCCTAAGGCTGGCTTATCCCTGCCTTCTCCTGGGATCGTGGGACTATCCCGTGGATCCCCCAGAGAAGAGGAGCAAGAGTCCAACGCCGACACATGTCCACAAAGGTCCCCTGGTCCACCAAGAGGGAGAAACTTGTCACCAGGCAACGGTGGCATACACTGACACACGAGCCAAGGCTCATCGCTCGCGACAGGTGTCCCGCGACTGGCGCATGCGAATCCGCGAGGCAGGCGCTGGGGCCAGGCTGTCAGGGCTGTCAGGGCTGTCAGCCTGCCTGAGCAGAGGAAAATGGGAAGGCAGAGCCGGCCTAGTCTAGGGAAAATGCTGCCTGCGACAATCACTGTGGAAGCCTAAAAGTAACTACCATAGGGCATCCTCGGGCCGTCTCATTAGTCGGATCCCACTGGAGGAAAAGGCGATTCGAGAATGTGAGGTGGGCGCTGGGAACTTCTCTTTGGACTCCATTCCCGAAAGAGTCTGTGTGCAAGAATCTGGTCCCAGGGAGAAGGGAATACAGTCTGGTGAGTTGTTGAGGGATCTCCGGGTGATGGAATCATACCTGAGACCCCAGAGGAGGGTGTCAGTGGAAGACTGCGAGGCCTTTGAGCTCACTGCCTCCGTTCATCCAGGGCCCCCCAGGGAGTCCTGCTTCTCAGCGCGGCTGTCTGGGTAAGGCAGGAACGACAATAAAGGCAAGTCCAAGACGGAGAAGAGGTCTCACACCTGGAACTGGCATCCAACAAGGACACATAAGGTTGAGAGAGAGTTTCAGAAACCGTCTGGGGTGATTGCAAGACTGAAACGGGTGCCCAGGAGTGCT
The DNA here is from genome assembly GCF_029289425.2 of Pan paniscus. Classification (NCBI taxonomy): domain Eukaryota; kingdom Metazoa; phylum Chordata; class Mammalia; order Primates; family Hominidae; genus Pan; species Pan paniscus. The sequence goes on along the minus strand of NC_073255.2, from coordinate 79,999,114 downwards.
GTTGAGGGGCACTGTGGATCCCCCATGAAAGCAAAGGGAAATAAAGGCTCAAATGGGAGAATGAGAGGGTTTGTGCTGGAGTCAAACCCATGTTCATGGATTCTTGCCAGAAACCCAAGAGACTCCTGTAAAGTGCAAAAAATCCGGGCCCCCAAAATGAGACGACTACCCACAACCTGGAGTGCAGTCAAACTACTGAAAAACCCTTGAGATCCCTAAAATCCCTGGCAAGCAAAAGATCTGTGGTGAGAGGCACTCACATACAGCAACAGCCCAAAGACCAACGAAATCCACAATGAGAAAAGACGTGCAGATAAAATGAAAAAGAGCCTAGAATATTAGGCAAAAGCCAGACTTGGCAGCCTAGGTCCCATCATATAGGAATCATGCTGCAATCCTATAGAAGTGGGAGAACAAGAGTTTCGTTGTTGGCGGATGTAACGGGAATTTACTATTCCAAAAGTATCACAGCTGCCTAGTCCGCAAAACGTGACAGTGTTTAGACGGAAACACTCATACAATGGTCCCCATGAGGGTCGTCCTCTGTGAACACGGAAAGGTTTACTGTAGAAGCCTTTGAGCCAGACCAAGGAAACTCTAGGCCCACGAGAAAAATGGAAGTCAGGAAAAGAGGAGGCCGGGGTGCAGGACACATCACGCCCAGCCTCAGTCCATTCAAACTTCATGTGGCTCCGGGAATGACAGCCGAAATTGGGAGATGGCCAGAATGGTCAGGGTTTGCTCCAACTATTCCCCGGCACGTTGGAGTCCTCCCACCTGGGCACCGGGCCATGGTGTGGACGGCTTGTGCGACGAAGTGAATGCGGGGGTGAAGTGGGAAGCACCTTCTGTATCATCTGTCCGCACCTGTTTAGCAGATGAAGGTGCGGGATCCCATCCACACCTCACCAGATTGCATCCTTACCCCTATCTGACCTACTTGCTGCTCACACTATCCATTACCGGAATGAAATCCCGAGACGATGGAGGAGTGCCCGCCTCACGACGTGAAGCGCCTGCTCGGCTGGGAACCGAATTCGAGGTGGATTCAAGGAGCCCTGCGCACAGGACTGCTAGGGTCTGGCCCTGGGTTGGCCACCGGAAAAGGAGGCGCTCGGAGGTTTCTCTTCTTGGGTGTGGTGTGCTCCTCTTCTTTCTAGACCAGTTGCTGCTTAGCGGGGGGCGGGGGGGGGGTGTGATTTGGGCTCCTGCGCGTCTCAGCCAGCCCCCCAATTCACCGCGGATTCAGGAACCACGGAAAAAATACAGGACGCGGAGCCCCGCAGCCCAAGCAGAGCCGCACAGAGAGGCGTACCAGAAGGTCGGGCCACTCGGAAAAAAAAAGAAAAAGCGCTGCAGTGCTTGAGCCATATTCCTTTCAGCGGACGCCGCCTTCACGCACACACACACACACACACACACACAGAAACACACACACACGCGCACACACACACAGCCGCATACACACGTGGGCAGCCAACAGTCGCAACACTCCCGCAGAAACACACAGCCCGGCAGCTTCTGAGGCAGCGCGGTTCTGCTCCGCCGGGAAGCCCCTCCCGGGAGAGGGCAGCCCCGGGGAACACAGGCCTGCTGTAGTCAGAAATCACAGGGGGGCAACGTTTAAGGAGACTCACCCCACTCCGTCTAGGCAGGCCTGACGCCTCCTGCGGATCCTTTTGGATCCTTAGGGATTTCGCGGTGTATCCCTGGGCCTTCCCTTGACGTTTCCTCAGGCTGGCTCGCCCCTGCCCTGTCCTAGATCGTGGGAGTATCCCGAGGATCCCCCCAGAGAAGACAGGCGAGAGCCCAACGCCGACGCCCCCTCCCCGCTAAGCCGCAGGGACTAGTCGCCAGGCAACGAAGGCGTTCACTGTGAAGCAAGCCAGTGCTCGCCGCTGGCGCCTTGTGCCCCGCCACTGGCACATGCGCATTCGTGAGGCTGCCTCGGGCGCCAGGCTGTCGGGGCTGTCAGCCTGCCTAAGCAAGGACAATGGTGCAGGCAGAGACGGCCTGGTCAGGAAAAGGGCTGCCTGCGACTACCATTGCGGGACTATAAAAGTCTCGACTACAGGGCCTCCTGGGGCCGTCTCCGTGGTCGGCTCCCCCTGGAGGAGGAGGCGATTGGAGACCGTGAGGTGGGCGCTGAAAGCTGTTCTTGGGACTCCCTTCCCGAAAAAGGCTGTGTGCAGGAATCGGGTCCCAGGGGGTTGGGAATGCAGTCTGGTGAGTTGTTGAGGGGTCTCCGGGTGATGGATTCATACCTGCTACCCCAGAGGAGGGTGTCAGCGGAAGATTGCGGGGCCCTTGAGCTCACGGCCTCCCTTCATCCCGGGCCGTTTAGGGGCTCCCGCTTCTCAGCACCCACGGGCAATCTGGGAGAAGCAGGAACCACGACAAAGGGAAGGACACGGTGGAGAAGAGGTCTCACCCCTGGAACTGGCATCCCACGGGGGCACGTGAGGATCAGAGAGTGTCTCAGAGTCCGTCTACAGCGATTGCAAGACTGAAATGGGTGTCCACGAGTGCTGCTGAGGGGCACTGTGGATCCCCCGTGAAAGCACAAGAAAATCAAGACTCGCCTGGGAGAACTAGAGGGTTTGGGCTGGAGTCCAAGTCAAGCTCACGGATCCTTGCCAGAGGACCCAAGAGCCTCCCGCAGAGTTCAAACAACCCCAGCCCCCACAAAGAGACCACGACCCATGACCTGGAGTGAAGTCAGCCTACTCCAAGTCCCTTGTGCCCCCTGAAGTCCCTGGCAGCCAAGATCTGGGGTGAGAGGAAGTCCCACCCAGCAACAGCCTCCCCCACAAGGACAGTGGACGTGCAGATGAAATGAAACAGAGCCTAGATTACCCGGCAAAAGCCAGACACTGTTGCCTGCTTCTCATCCTACAGGAATCATGCAGCCCTCTGATAGAAGTGGGAAAACCAGAGCTTCCTTGTTGGCGGATGTAACGGGAATTTACCCTTCCAAAAGTATCACAGCAGCCTAGTGCTTAAACCGTGACAGTGTTTAGAAGGAAACACTTATTCAATTGTCCCCATGAGGGTCGTCCTCCGTGGACAGGGAATCGTTTCCTGTGGAAGTCTTTGAGCCAGACCCAGGAAACCCTAGGCCCACGAGAAACATGGAAGTCAGGAAAAGAGGAGGCTGGTGTGCCGGCCACATCCCACCCAGCCTCAGTCCATCCCACTCCCCTGTGGCTCCCGGAATGACTGCGGAAATCGGGAGCTGGCCAGAATGGCCCGGGTTTGCACTCCAACTGTTCCCTGGCAGGTTGGAATCCTCCCAGCTGGGCACTGGGCTATGGTTTGGACGGCCTGTGGACGAAGGGAATGCGGGGGTGGATTTGGAAGCACCTTCTGTATCATCTGTCCCCACCTGTTTAGCAGATGAAGGTGCGGGACCCCATCCACACCTCACCAGATTGCATCCTCACCCCATCTGACCTAACTGCAGCTCACACTCTCCGTCCCCGGAATGAAATCCCGAGACGATGGAGGAGTGCCCGCCTCACGACGTGAAGTGCCTGCTCGATTGAGAACCAAAATCGAGGCGGATTCAAGGAGTCCTGCGCACAGGACTGCTAGGGTCTGGCCCTGGGTTGGCCACAGGAAAAGGAGGCACTCGGGGGTTTCTGTTCTTGGGTGTAGTGTGCTCCTCTGCTTTCTAGAAGAGTTGCTGCTTTGCATGGGGATATAATTTGGGGACCGTCGCATCTCAGCTAGCCCGCCAATTTATAGCGGATTCAGTAACCACAGAAAAAGTAAAGGACACGGAGCCCCGCAGCCCAAGCCCTTTCGCACAGAGAGGCTTCCAGAAGGTGGGGCGACTCGAAAAAAAAAGGGCTGCAGTGCTTCAGCCATATTCCTTTCAGTTGACGCCACATACAGGCACACAGACACACACACACACAGCCGCCATCACACGCGGGCAGCCAACACTCCCAACACTCCCGCAGAAACACCCAGCCCGGCAGTTTCTGAGGCAGCGCGGTTCTGCTTCGCCAGGAAGCCCCTCCTGGGAGAGGGCAGCCCCAGGGAATACAAGCGTGCTGTAGTCAGAAATCATAGAGGTGCAACTTTCAAGGAGACTCACCCCCACTCCGTCTAGGCATGCCTGAAGCATCCTGCCGATCTTTTTGGATTCTTAGGGATTTCGCGATGTATCCCTTGGCCTCACCTTGACATTTCCTCAGAATGGTCGGCCTCTATTGTATCCTGGATCGTGGGAGTATCCGATGGATCCCCAGAGAAGACAACCGGAAGTCCAACTCCGACGCACGTCACAGAGGACCCCCTCTTTGCCAAGAGTCAGAGACTTGTCGAGATGCAACAAAGGCATTCACTGTGACTCGAGCCCGCGCTCACTACTTGCTCCTGGTGCCCCGCCACTGGTGCATGTATGAGGCAGTTTCGCTCACCAGGCTGTCAGGGTTTTCAGCCTACCTAAGCAAGGAAAATGGTGCAGGCAGAGCCTGCCTGGTCTCAGGAAATAGGCTGCCTGCAACAAGTACTGCGGGACCCCAACGTTGCTCACCGTAGGGCTTCCTTAGTTTGTCTCCGTGGCCCTGTCCCGCTGGAGGAGGACAGGCTTTGAGACTGTGAGTTGGGCCATGGAAACTGCGTTTCTGATTCCATTCCCGAAAAAGGCTGTGTGTAGGAATCGGGTCCCATTGGGCTGGAGATACAGTCTTGTGAGTTTTTGAGGGGTCTCTTTGAGATGGAATTTTAGTTAAAATTCTGGATGATGGTGTTAGTGGAAGATTCCTGTGTCCTTAAGCTCACTGTCTTCCTTCATCCTGGGCCTCACAGGGGCTCCTGCTTCTCAGCACGGTCGTCTGGGAAAGGCAGGAACCATGACCAAGGCTAGTCCAAGGTAGAGCAGAGGTCTGACACCTGGAGTTGGCATCCCACCGGGGCAGGTGAGGTTGAGAAAGTGTCTCAGAGGCTGTCTAAGGGCGATTTCAAGCCTGAAAAACATGTCCAGTAGTGCTGTTGAGGGGCACTGTGGACCCTCCATAAAAGCAAAGGAAAATCAAGTATTGCCTGGGAGAACCAGAGGGCCCGTGTTAGAGTCCAACCCACTTTGAGGGATTCCTGCTAGTGCACCCAGGAGCTTCCTGCAAAATGCAAACCACCCCAGTCCCCACAACGAGATCACTACCCACAATCTGGCCTGCAGCCAGCTGAACTGCAGTCTCTTTTGACTCTGAAATCCCTGGCAGCCAACTACATCCATGGTGAGAGGAAGTACCACCCAGCAACAGCCCAATGAAAGACCCTCTCCACAATGAGGAAGGATGTGCAGATGAAATGAAACACAGCCTAGATTACCAGGCAAAAGGCAGACATGGCTGCCTGCTTCTTATACTATAGGAATCATGTAGCCCTTTGATGGAATAGAGAAAACAAGAGTTTCCATGTTGGTGGACATAACTGGAATCCACCGTTCCAACAGTATCGCAGCTGCCCAGTCATTAAAACGTGACAGTGCTCAGAAGGAATGAGTCATGCAATGGATTTCAATGAAGGCCATCCTCTGTGACCTGGAAATGTTTACTGTGGAAGATTTTGAGCCAGACCATGGAAACCCTAGGCCCAGGAGAAGCATAGAAGTCAGGAAAAGGGAAGTCCAGAGTGGAAGTTAAAGTTCAGGAAGCATCAGTCATCCATCCCACTGCCATGTGGCTCCGGGAATGAAAGTCCAAAGGAAGAGCCGGCCAGAGAGGCCATAGTTTGGGCTCCAATGGTTCCCCAAATGTTGGATTCCTCCTTGCTTGGAATCCGGCTACGGTGTGCAAAGCTTCTGCAATGAAGGGAATGCGGGACTAGAGTTGGAAGCACCTTCTGTGACATTTGTCTGCACCTCTCCTGAAGGGGAAGGTTCGGGATCCCAACCACACCTCACCAGATTGTATTCTCACCCGTATCGGACCTTATTGCTGCTCACACTCTCCGACCAGAATGAAATACCAAGACGATGGAGGAGTGCTCGCCTCCCCACCTGAAGCTCCTGCTCTGCTGGTAACGGATTTCGAAGTGAATTCAATACGCCCTGCGGACAGGACTCCTATGCTTTGGCCCAGGGTTGTCCTTAGGACAATGGGGCCTTGGGAGGTGTTCCTTCTTGGGTGTAGTGTGCTCCTCTTATTTCTAGAAGAGTGGCTCCATTGCAGGGAAAGGTGATTTGAACCCCTGGTGTCTCAGCCAGTCCCCCCACTTCACCACAGTTTCAGGAAACACGGGAAAAACAAACACGCCGCCCCGCAGCCCAAGCGGAACCACACAGAGAGGCGCACCAAAGGTCAGCCGACTCAAAAGAACAAGCGTTCCAGTGCGTGAGCCACGTGAGCCACATCCTTTCAGCAGACGCCGCTTAAACGCACCCACAGAAACACACACACACCCACACCGACACACACACACACACGCAGACATCCAACACTCGCAACACTCCCACAGAAACACACAGCCCAGCAACTTCTGAGGCTGGGAGGTTCTGCTCTACTAGAAAGCCCCTCCGGGGAGAGAACAGCCCCGGAGAACACAAGCAGGCTGTACCTAGAAATCACAGGGGGGCAAGTTTCAAGGAGACTCACACCCACACCGTCTAGGCAGGCCTGAAGCATCCTGCGGATCCTTAGGAATTTTGCGCTGTATCCCTTGGGCTCCGCTTGAGGTTTCTTCAGGCTGGGTCGCCCCAGCACACTTCTAGGATCGCGGGACTATCCCATGGATCCTTCAGAGAAGACAGGCGAGAGTCCAACGGCGATGCACGTCCACAGAGGTCCCCTTCTCCGCCATGACGCAGGGACCCGTCGCCAGGCAACAGTGGCGTTCACTGTGAGGCGAGACACAGCTCAGGGCTTGCGCCTGGAGCCCCGCTACTGGCGCATGCGCATTCGCGAGGCGCACTCGGGCGACAGGTTGTCAGGGCTGTCAGCCTGTCTAAGCAGAGGAAAACGGAGCAGGCAGAGCCGGCCTGATCTCGGAATAAAGGCTGCCTGCGACAAACACTGAGGGACCCTAAAAGTCTCGACCATAGGGCCTCTTCTGGCCATCTCCGTGGTCGTGTCCCGCTGGAGGAGGAGGTGATTCGAGACTGTGAGGTGGGTACTGGAAACTCCTCTTCTGATTCCGTTGCCAAAAGAGGCTGTGTGCAGGAGTTGGGTCCCATGGGGCTGGGAATACAGTCTTGTGAGTTGTTGAGGGGTCTCTGGGAGATAGAATCCTAGTTAAAACTACAGAGGATGGTGTCAGTGGAAGATTGCAGGACCCTTGAGCTCACTGCCTCCCTTCATCGTGGGCCTCCCAGGGGCTCCTGTTTCTCAGCACGGCTCTCTGGGAAAGGCAGAACCATGTCAAAGGCAAGTCCAAGGTGGAGCAGAGGTCTCACGCCTGGAACTGGCATCCCACCGGGGCAGATGAGGCTGAGAGAGTGTCTCAGAAGCTGTCTGGGGGCGATTGCAAGCCTGGAAAAGGTGTCCAGGAGTGCTGCTGAGAAGCACTGTGGACCCTCATGAAAGCAAAGAAAAATCAAGGCTTGCCTGGGAGTACGAGAGAACCCGTGCTGGAGTCCAACCCACACTGAGGGATTCCTGCCAGTGGATCGAAGAGCCTCCTGCAAAATGCAAACCACCTCAGTCCTCACAACTAAATCACTACCCACAACCGGGCCTGCAGCCAGCCGAACTGCAGTCCCTTTTCATCCCTGAAATCTCTGGAAGCCAGGAAGATCCGTGGCAAGAGGAAGCACCACCCAGTGAAATGAAAGACCCTCTACACAATGACAAAGGATGTTCAGATGAAATGAAACACAACCTCGATTACCGGGCAAAAGCCAGACATGGCTGGCTACTTCTCATCCTATAGGAATCGTGCAGCCCTCCGATGGAATAGGGAGAACAAGCGTTTTTTGTTGTTGGTGGTGGAAATAACGGGAATCCATGGTTCCAAAAGTATCACAGCTTCGCAGTCCTTAAAACGTGACAGTGTTTAGAAGGAAACATTCATGCAATGGATATCCATGAGGGTCATCCTCCGTGAACTGGGAAACGTTTACTGTGGAAGACTTTGAGCCAGATCATGGAAACCCCAGGCCCACGAGAAGCATGGAAGTCAGGCAAAGATTAAGGCCAGAGTGGAAGCTAAAGCCCACGCAGCATCAATCATCCATCCCACTGCCATGTGGCTCCAGGAATGTAAGTCCAAAGGGAGAGTGGGCCAGAAAGGCCACAGTTTGTGCTGCAATGGTTTCCCGAATGTTGGCTTCCTCCTTCCTCTGAAGCGGGCTATGGTGTGCAAAGCTTGTGCAATGAAGGGAACGCGAGGATGGAGTTGGAAGCACCTTCTGTGACATCTGTCTGCACCTCTCCTGAAGGGGAAGTTTCCGGACCCTATCCACACCTCATCAGGTCAGCCCTGCCTCACCAGATTTTATCCTCAGCCATATCCGACTTTATTGCTGCTCACACTCTCTGACCCAGAATGAAATCCCAAGACAATGGTGGAGTGCTGGCCTCATGACCTGAAGCTCCTTCTCTTTTGGTAATCGAATTCGAAGTGGACTCAAGGGGCCCTGCGGACAGGACTCCTATGCTTTGGCCCAGGTTTGGCCTCAGATAAATGAGGCCCTGGGAGGTGTCTGTTCTTGAGTGTGGTGTGCTCCTCTTATTTTCTAGAAGAGTGGCTCCGTTGCAGGGAAAGGTGATTTGGATTCTTGCGTATCTCACTCACCCAGCCCCGCTCTTCACCGCGGTTTTAGAAACCGCGGAGAAAACAAAAAACAGGCAGCCTCGCAGCCCAAGCGGCGCCACACAGAGGTGCACAAAAGGTCGACCGACTCGAAAGAACAAGCGTTCCAGTGCGTGAGCTACATCCTTTCAGCAGGCGCCACTTACACGCACACACAGAAACGCACACACAGAAACACACACACACGCAGACATCTAACACTCGCAACACTCCCACAGAAACACACAGTTCAGCAACTTCTGAGGCCGCACGGTTCTGCTCTGCCAGAAAGCCCCTCCGGGGAGACAGCAGCCCTGGGGAACACAGGCAGGCTGTACCTAGAAATCACAGTGGGGCAAATTTCAAGAAGACTCACCCCCACACCGTCTAGGCAGGCCTGAAGCATCCTGCGGATCCTTTGGGATCCTCAGGAATTTCGGGCTGTATCCCTGGGGCTCCGCTTGACGTTTCTTCAGGCTGGATCGGCCATGCCCACATCTAGGATCGCGGGTCTATCCCATGGATCCCTCAGAGAAGACAGGCTACAGTCCAATGGTGACTCACCTCCACAGAGGTCTCCTGTTCCGCCAAGCCTCAGGTACCCGTCGCCAGGCAACCATGGCGTTCATTGTGACGCGGGAGACGGCTCACCGCTCTCGTCTGGTGCCCCGCGACAGGCTCATGCGCATTCGCGAGGCAGGCTGGGGCACCTGGCTGTCAGGGCTGTCAACCTGCCTAAGCAGAGGAAAATGGTGCAGGCAGAGCCAGCCTGGTCTCGGGAAAAAGGCTGCCTGCAACAACCACTGAGGGACACTAAAAGTCTTGACCATAGGGCCTCCTCGGGCTGTCTCCATGGTCGGTCCCACTGGAGGAAGAGGCACTTCCAGACTGTGAGGTGGGCGCTGGAAACTACTCTTCTGATTCCATTCCTGAAAGAGGCATTGTGCTGGAATCGGGTCCCATGGGGCTGGGGATACAGTCTGGTTAGTTATTGAGGGGTCTCTGGGTGATGTAGTCCTAGCTAAAATGCCTGAGGGGGGTGTCAGTGGGAAACTGCCAGGCCCTTGAGGTCACTGTCTCCCTACATCCTGGGCCTCTCAGTGGCTCCTGCTTCTCAGCATGGCTCTCTGAGAAAGGCAGGAACCATGTCAAAGGCAAGTCCAAGGTGGAGCAGAGGTCTCACACCTGAAACTGGAAAACCATGGGGGCAGATGAGGTTTAGAGGCCGTCTGGGGATTACTGCAAGCCTGAAAAGGGTGTCCTGGAGTGCTGTTGAGGGGTGCTGTGGATCCCCCATGAAAGCAAAGAAAAATCAAGTCTCGCCTGGGAGCACAATCGTCCTGTGCTGGAATCCAAGCCACGTTGACGGATTGCTGCCAGCTGACCAAAGAGCCTCCTGCCAAGTGCAAACCACCTCAGCCCCCACAATGAGATCACTACCCACAACCTGGCCTGCAGCCAGCCGAAAAGCAGTCTTTTTTGATCACTGAAATCCTGGCAGCCAAGAAGATCCGTGGCGACAGGAAGTCCCACTCAGCCACGGCCCAATGAAAGACCCTTTTCTCAATGAAAAAGGATGTGCAGGTGAAATGAAACACAGCCTAGATTACCAGGCAAAATCCAGAAATGGCTGGCTACTTCTCATCCTATAGGAATCATGCAGAACTCCAATGGAATAGAGAGAACAAGTTTCCTTGTTAGAGGAAATAACGGGAATCCATGGTTCCAAAAGTATCACAGCTGCCCAGTCATTAAAATGTGACAGTGTTTGGAAGAAAACACTCATGCAATGGACCCCTATGAGGGTTGTCCTCTGTGAACTGGGAAACATTTACTGTGGAAGACCTTGAGCAAGACCCAGGAAACCCTCGGCCCATGAGGAGCATGAAGTCAGGAAAAGAGAAGGCCAGAGGCGAAGCCAATGCCCAGGCAGCATCAATCATCCATCCCACTGCCATGTGGCTCCAGGAATGAAAGTCCAAGGGAGGAGCCGGCCAGAAAGGCCACAGTTTGTGCTCCAACAGTTCACTGCACATTGGAGTCCTCCTTTTTCTGAAGCGGGAGATGATGTGGACAGCTTCTACAATGAAGGGAATGCGGGGATGGAGCTGGAAGCACCTTCTATAACATCTGTCTGCACCTCTCCTGAAGGTGAAAGTTCGGGATCTCATCCAGTCAGATACACCAGATTGTATCCTCACCTGTGTCCGTCCTTATTGCTGCTCACACTCTCCGACCCAGAATGAAATCCCAAGACGATGGAGGAGTGCGTGCCTCACCACCTTGAAGCTCCTTCTCTGCTGGGAACAGAATTCAAAGTGGATTCAAGGGGCCCTGCGGACAGGACTCCTTTGATTTGGCCTAATGTTGGCCTCAGGAAAAGGATGTCCTGGGAGGTGTCTGTTCTTGTGAGTGGTTTGCTCCTCTGATTTCTAGAAGAGAGGTTCCTTTGAGGAAAATTTGATTTGAACTCCTGTGGGTGTCAGCCAGCCCCCCACTTCACCGTGGTTTCAGGAACCACGAGGAAAACGAAAAACACGCAGCCCCGCCACCCAAGCGGAGCCACAAAGAGAGGCGTACCAGAAGGTCAGCCCACTCAAACAAGCGCACCAGTGGGTGAGAAGCATCCTTTCACTAGACCCCAATTACACGCACACTCAGAAACACACACACACACACTCACACGCAGACATCCAACACTCGCAACAGTCCCAAAGAAACACACAGTCCAGCAGCTGCTGAGGCTGCGCGGTTCTGTTCCACCAAAAAGACCCTCCCGGGAGAGAGCTGCCCCGGGGAACACAGGCAGGCTGTACCTAGAAATCACAGAAGGGAAACTTTCAAAGAGACTCACCCCCACACCATCTAGGCAGGCCTGAAGCAACCTGTGAGTCCTTTGAAATCCTTAGTGATTTCGTGCTGCATCCCCGGGGCTCCGCTTGACGTTTCTTCAGGCTGGGTCGGCACTGACCACTTCTAGGAACGCGGGACTATCCGGTGGATTCCCCAGTGAAGACAGGCGTGAGTCCAACATCGACGCATGTTCACAGAGGTCTCCTGCTCCGCCAAGCCGCAGGGACTCGTCACCAGGCAAAGGTGGCGTTCACTGTGATGCGAGCCAGGGCTCCCCGCTTCCGCCAGGTGTCCTGCGACTGGCGCATGGGCATTCGCGAGGTAGGCTGGGGCACCTGGCTGTCAGGGCTGTCAGCCTGCCTAAGCAGAGGAAAATGGTACAAACAGAGCCGGCCTGGTCTCGGGGAAAAGGCTGCCTGTGACAAACACTGAGGGACCCTTAAAGTCTCGACCGTACAGCCTCTTTGGGGCGTCTCGGTGGTCGACCCTGCTGGAGTAGGAGGTGCTTTGAGACTGTGAGGTGGGCGCTGGAAACTGCTCTTCTGATTCAATTCCCGAAAGAGGCTGTGTGCAGGAGTTGGGTCCCATGGGGCTGGGGATGCAGTCTGGTGAGTGGTTGAGAGGTCTCTGAGAGATGAAATTTTAGCTAAAACGCCAGAGGAGGGTGTCAGCAGAAAATTGCCAGGCCCTTAAGCTCACTGCCTCCCTTCATCCTGGGCCTCCCAGGGACCCCTGCCTCTCTGCACGGCTGTCTGGGAAGGGCAGGAACCACATCCAAGGCAAGTCCAAGGTGGAGCAGAGGTCTCAGGCCTGGAACTGGCACCCCACGGGGGTAAATGAGGTTGAGAGAGTGTCTCAGACGCCGTCTGGGGGCGATTGCAAGCCTGATAAGTGTATCCAGGAGTGCTGATGAGGGGCACTGTGGACCGTCCATGAAAGCAAATGAAAATCAAGGCTCACCTGGGAGCACCGGAGGGCCCATGCTGGACTCCAACCCACGTTGAGAGATTGCTGCCTGTGGAACCAAGAGCCTCCTGCAAAGTGCAAACCAACCCAGCTCCCACAACTAGATCACTACCCACAACCTGGCCTGCAGCCAGCGGAACTGCAGTCCCTTTTGATCCCTGAAAACCATGGCTGCCAAGAAGATCCCTGAGAAGAGGAAGGCCCACCCAGCAACAGCCCATTGAAAGACCCTGTCCACAATGTAAAAGGACATGCAGATGAAATAAAACAGAGCCTCCATTACCAAGTAAACGCCAGACATGGCTGGCTACTTCTCATCCTATAGGAATCATGCAGCCCTCCAATGGAATAGGGAGAGCAGAAGTTTCCTTGTTGGCAGATATAACGGGAATCCACGGTTCCAAAACTATCACAGCTGCCCAGTCCTTAAAACCTGACAGTGTTTAGAAGGAAATATTCATGTGATGCATCCCCATAAGGGTCGTCCTCTGTGAAGTGGGAAATGTTTACTGTGGAAGACTTTGAGCCAGACCCAGGAAACTGTAGGCCCATGAGGAGCATGGAAGTCAGGAAAAGAGAAGGCCAGAGTGGAATCAAAAGCCCAGGTAGCATCAGTCGTTCACCCTACTGCTATGTGGCTCCGGGAGTGAAGGTCCAAGGGAGGAGCTGGCCAGAAAGGCCACAGTTTGGGCTCCAACGGTTCCTGGCACTTTGGGGTCCTCCTTATTCCGAACCGGGCTATGTTGTGGACAGGTTGTGCAATGAAGAGAATGTGGAGATGGAGTTGGAAACAGTTCCTGTGCCATCTGTCTGCTTCTCTTCTGAAGGTGAAGGTTCAGGACCCCATCCATACCTCACCAGACTATATCCTCACCCGTATTATTGAGGCTCACACTCTCCCACCCGAAATGAAATATCAAGACGATGGAGGAGCGCCCGCCTTAAGACCTGAAGCTCTTTCTCTACTGGGAACCGAATCCGATTGGATTCAAGGAGCCCTGCAAACAGGACTCCTATGGTCTGGCCCAGGGTTGGCCTCAGGACAATGAGTACCTGGGAAGTGTCTTTTCTCAGGTGTGGTATGCTTCTCTTATTTCTAGAAGAGTGGCTCCTTTGCAGGGAAAAGTGATTTGTACCCCTGCGGGTCTCAGTCAGCTCCCCACTTCACCACGGTTTCAGGAACCACGGGGAAAAGAAGAAACACGAAGCCCCACAGCCAAAGCGGAGGCACACAGAGAGGCGCACAAGAAGATTGACCGACTCGAAAGAACAAGCGCTCCAGTGCGCAAGCCAGATCCTTTAACCAACCCCACTTCCAGGCACACACAGAAACACACACACAGACATACACACACACAGACATCAAACACTTGCAACACTCCCACAGAAATACACAACCCAGCACATTCTGAGGCAACCCGGTTCTGCTCCACCAGGAAGTCCCTCCAGGGAGAGAGCAGCCCCGGGAAACACAGGCAGGGTTTACCTAGAAATCACCGGGGGGCAACTATCAAATAGACTCACCCCCACACCGCCTAGGCATGCCTGACACATCCTGCGGGTCCCCTGGGATCCTTAGGGATTTTGATCTGCATCCCTGGGAGTCCGCTTGAGGTTTCTTCACCCTGGGTCGGCCCTGCCCAATTCTAGGATCAGGGGACTATCCCGTGGATCTCTCAGAGAAGACGGGTGAGAGTCCAGCGGCGACGTACGTCCACAGAGGTCTACTGGTTTGCCAAGCCGCAGGGACCCGTGGCCAGGCAACGGTGGCGTTCACTGTGACGACAGCCGCAGCTCACCACTCGTGCCTGGTGCCCCGCAACTGGCGTATGTGCATTCGCGAGGCCAGCTCGGGCGCCCAGCTGTCAGGGATGTCAGCCTGCCTAAGCAGGGGAAAATAGTACGGGCATAGCCGGTCTGATCTAAAGAAAAAGGCTGCCTGCGACAACCCACTGTGGGACCCTAAAAGTCTCGACAGTACAGCCTCTTCGGGGCATCTCCGTGGTTCATCCCGCTGGAGGAGGAGGCGTTTCGAGACTGTAAGGTGGGCGCTGGAAACTGTTCTTCTGACTCCTTTCCCCAAAGAGGCTGTGTGCAGGAATCAGGTCCCAGAAGGATGGGTATACACTCTGGTGAGATGTTGAGGGGTATCCGGGTGATGGAATCATCATACCTGAGATCCCAGAGGAGGGTGTCAGCAGAAGAATGCCAGGCCCGAATCTGAGATATTCAGAGAAGGACTGTGTGGTAGATAGAGCTCCCTCTCCCCTCTCCCCTCTCCCCTCTCCCCTCTCCCCTCTCCCCTCTCCCCTCCCCCCTCCCCCCTCTCCCCTCTCCCCTCTCCCCTCTTTCCACGGTCTCCCTCTGATGCCGAGCCGAAGCTGGACGGTACTGCTGCCATCTCAGCTCACTGCAACCTCCCTGCCCGATTCTCCTGCCTCAGCCTGCCGAGTGCCTGAGATTGCAGGCGTGCGCCGCCACGCCTGACTGGTTTTCGTATTTTTTTGGTGGAGACGGGCTTTCGATGTGTCGGCTGGGCTGGTCTCCAGCTCCTAACCGGGAGTGATCCGCCAGCCTCGGCCTCCCGAGGTGCCGGGATTGCAGACGGAGTCTCGTTAACTCAGTGCTCAATGGCGCCCAGGCTGGAGTGCAGTGGCGTGATCTCGGCTCGCTACAACCACCTCCCAGCCGCCTGCCTTGGCCTCCCTAAGTGCCGAGATTGCAGCCTCTGCCTGGCAGCCACCCCGTCTGGGAAGTGAGGAGCGTCTCTGCCTGACTGCCCATCGTCTGGGATGTGAGGAGCCCCTCTGCCTGGCTGCCCAGTCTGGAAAGTGAGGAGCGTCTCTGCCCGGCCGCCATCCCATCTAGGAAGTGAGGAGCGCCTCTTCCCGGCCGCCATCACATCTGGGAAGTGAGGAGCGTCTCTGCCCGGCCGCCCATCGTCTGAGATGTGGGGAGCACCTCTGCCCTGCCGCCCCGTCCGGGATGTGAGGAGTGTCTCTGCCCGGCCGCCCTGTCTGAGAAGTGAGGAGACCCTCTGCCTGGCAACCGCCCCGTCTGAGAAGTGAGGAGCCCCTCCACCCGACAGCCACCCCGTCTGAGAAGTGAGGAGCGTCCTCCCTCCTCGTCTGGGAGGGAGGTGGGGGGGTCAGCCCCCCACCCGGCCAGCTGCCCCGTCCGGGAGGTGAGGGGCACCTCTGCCCGGCCGCCCCTACCTGGAAGTGAGGAGCCCCTCTGCCCGGCCAGCCGCCTCGTCCGGGAGGGAGGTGGGGGGGTCAGCCCCCCGCCTGGCCAGCCGCCCCATCCGGGAGGCGAGGGGTGCCTCTGCCCGGCCGCCCCTACTGGGAAGTTAGGAGCCCCTCTGCCCGGCCAGCCGCCCCATCCGGGAGGGAGGTGGGGGGGTCAGCCCCCCTCCCGGCCAGCCGCCCCATCCGGGAGGGAGGTGGGGGGGTCAGCCCCCCGCCCAGCCAGCCGCCCCGTCCGGGAGGGAGGTGGGGGGATCAGCCCCCCGCCTGGCCAGCCGCCCCGTCCGGGAGGGAGGTGGGGGGATCAGCCCCCTGCCCGGCCAGCCGCCCTGTCCAGGAGGTGGGGGGGGCGCCTCTGCCCAGCCGCCCCTACTGGGAAGTGAGGAGCCCCTCTGCCCGGCCAGCCGCTCTGTCTGGGAGGGAGGTGGGGGGGTCAGCTCCCGGCCCGGCCAGCCGCCCCGTCCGGGAGGGAGGTGGGGGGGTTAGCCCCCCGCCTGGCCAGCCGCCCCATCCGGGAGGTGAGGGGCGCCTCTGCCCGGCCGCCCCTTCTGGGAAGTGAGGAGCCCCTCTGCCCGGCCAGCCGCCCCATCCGGGAGGGAGGTGGGGGGGTCAGCCCCCCGCCCGGCCAGCCGCCCCGTCCGGGAGGGAGGTGGGGGGGGTCAGCCCCCCGCCCGGCCAGCCGCCCCGTCTGGGAGGGAGGTGGGGGGTCAGCCCCCCGCCCGGCCAGCTGCCCCGTCCGGGAGGGAGGTGGGGGGGGTCAGCCCCCCGCCCGGCCAGCCGCCCCGTCCGGGAGGGAGGTGGGGGGATCAGCCCCCCGCCCAGCCAGCCGCCCTGTCCGGGAGGTGAGGGGCGCCTCTGCCCGGCCGCCCCTACCGGGAAGTGAGGAGCCCCTCTGCCCGGCCAGCCGCCCTGTCCGGGAGGGAGGTGGGAGGTCAGCCCCCCGCCCGGCCAGCCGCCCCGTCCGGGAGGGAGGTGGGGGGGTCAGCCCCCCGCCCGGCCAGCCGCCCCGTCCGGGAGGTGAGGGGCGCTTCTGCCCGGCCGCCCCTACTGGGAAGTGAGGAGCTCCTCTGCCCGGCCACCACCCCATCTGGGAGGTGTACTCAACAGCTCATTGAGAACGGGCCATGAAGACAATGGCGGTTTTGTGGAATAGAAAGGGGGGAAAGGTGGGGAAAAGATTGAGAAATCGGATGGTTGCTGTGTCTGTGTAGAAAGAGGTAGACATGGGAGACTTTTCATTTTGTTCTGTACTAAGAAAAATTCTTCTGCCTTGGGATCCTGTTGATCTGTGACCTTACCCCCAACCCTGTGCTCTCTGAAACATGTGCTGTATCCACTCAGGGTTGAATGGATTAAGGGCGGTGCAAGATGTGCTTTGTTAAACAGATGCTTGAAGGCAGCATGTTCGTTAAGAGTCATCACCACTCCTTAATCTCAAGTACCCAGGGACACAAACACTGCGGAAGGCCGCAGGGTCCTCTGCCTAGGAAAACCAGAGAACTTTGTTCACTTGTTTATCTGCTGACCTTCCCTCCACTATTGTCCTGTGACCCTGCCAAATCCCCCTCTGCGAGAAACACCCAAGAATGATCAATAAAAAAGAAAAAAAAAAAAAAAAAAAAAGAATGCCAGGCCCTTGAGCTCACTGACTCCCTTCATCCTGGGCCTCCAAGGGGCTTCTGCTTCTCAGCACTGCTATCTGGAAAAGGCAGGAACCACGACAAAGGCAAGTCCAAAGTGGAGCAGAGGTCTCACACCTGTAACTGGCATCCCATGGGGGCAGATGAGGTTGAGAGAGTGTCTCAGAGGCCATATGGGGCGATTGCAATCCTGAAAAGGGTGTCCAGGAGTGCCGTTGAGGGGCATTGTGGACCCCCCCATGAAAGCTAAGGAAAATCAAGGCTAGCCTGGGAGGACAAGAGGGCTTGTGCTGGAGCCCAAGCCTCCCGTTCAAGGATTCCTGCCAGAAAACCCGAGAGCCTCCTCAAAGTGCAAACAATCCCAGCGCCCACAAGGAGGCCACTATTCACAACCTAGAGTGCAGCCAGCCTACTCCAAGTCCCTGTTGCTTCCTGAAATCCGTGGCAGCCAAATACCGTATACAGAGGCTGTCCCACCCAGCAACAGCCCAATGAAAGACCTTCTTCACAATTAGAAAGGACGTGCAGATGAAATGAAACAGGGCCTAGATTACCAGTCAAAAGCCAGACATGGCTGCCTACTTCTCATCCTACAGGAGTCATGCAGCCCTCCAATAGAAGTGGGAGAACAACAGTTTCCTTGTTGGTGGATATAACGGGAATTTATGGCTCCAAAGTATCACAGCTGCCCAGTCATTAAAACATGACAGTGTTTAGAAGGAAACACTCATGCAATGGATCCCCATGAGGGTCGTCCTCCGTGAACTGGGAAACGTTTACTGTGGAAGACTTTGAGCCAGACCCAGGAAACCCCAGGCCCATGAGGAACATGGAAGTCAGGATAAGAGGATGCCAGTGTGGAGGCCACATCTCATCCAGCATCAATCTATCCCACTTTCATGTGGCCCCAGGAATGAAAGCCCAAATCGTGAGCTGGCCAGAATGGCCGGGGTTTGAGCTCCAACTGTTCCCCGCACGTTGGAGTCCTCCCACCTGGGCGCCGGGTCATGGCGTGGACAGCTTGTGCAATGAAGGGAATGCGGGGGTGGAGTTGGAAGCACCTCTTGTGTCATCTCTCTGCACCATTTTTGCCGGTGAAGATGCGGGACCCAAACCACATTTCACCAGACTGTATCCTCACCCCCATCTGACCTTACTGCTGCTCACACTCTCCATCCCGGAATGAAATCCCCAGAAGATGGAAGAGTGCCCGCCTCACGACGTGAAGCACCTACTCGGCTGGGAACTGAATTGGAGGTGGATTCAAGGGGCTCTGGGAATGAAACCCCAAATCAGGAGCTGGCCGGAAAGGCTGCAGTTTGCACTCCGACTGTTTCCAACTGTTCCCCGCACTTTGGAGTCCTCCCACCTGGGCACCGGGCCATGGTGTGGACAGATTGTGTAATGAAGCGAATGTGAGGATGGAGTTGGAAGCACCTTCTGTGTCATCAGTCTGCACCTTTTTTTGCAGGTGAAGGTGCGGGACCCCATCCTTAGGGATTTTGCGGTGTATCCCTGGGGCTCCGCTTGAGGTTTCTTCAGGCTGGTTCGCCGCTGCCCTCTCCTAGGATCATGGGACTATCCCGTGGATCCCCCAGAGAAGACAGACTAGAGTCCATCGCTGACGCACCTCCACAGAGGACTCCTTTTCTGCCAAGCCACAGGGACTAGTCGCCAGGCAAAGGTGGTGTTCACTGTGATGCGAGCTGTGGCTTACTGGTGCCCTGAGACTGGCGCATGCACATTCGGGAGGCAGGCTCAGGCGCCATTTGATGATGGCATCTTCCTGGATTAGGCCCCCACAGAAATTGAGGAAGTTGTTATCAGTCATTTATACCCTGAAAATATTAGTTCACCAGAGCCCTGGAGGGGGATGGGTAGAAGCTCATTAAAGTAGGTCTGGATGGTGCACAGAGTGTGAAGAAAACAGAGAAACCCAGAAAGTCTAAGCCTGAAGACAGCTCCAATCCTAGGAGATACTATTATTATGTCCATCTTACAGAGGAGGAAACTGAAACAAAGGAAGAGAACTTGATCAAGACCATGTTGCCCCACAGTAGAAGAGCCAAGATCCAAACCCAGGTAATCTGCCTCATCATCAGAGCCTGGACTCATAACCTCATGCTGCAGTTAAGCAGGTTTGCACTGTGGCTAGATACACAGACTCTGTGTTCATATCTCAGCTTCTCTGCTATTTCCATTTCTGTGACTGTAGGCAAGTTACTTCTCTGTGCTCAGTTTCCTCTATAAAGTAAGGACAGTAGCACCTGCCTCAGGGGGGTCTCTTAAATAAGTTAATAGATGCAACATGTTTAGAACATTGCCATGGGCTGGGCGCTGTGGCTCATGCCTGTAATCTCAACAATTTGTGAGGCCAAGGCGGGTGGATCACCTGAGGTCCGGAGTTCAAGACCATCCTGACCAACATGGCAAAACCCCGTCTCTACTGAAAATACAAAAATTAGCCAAGTGTGGTGGCATGCAACTGTAATCCCAGCTACTCAGGAGGCTGAGACAGGAGAATTGCTTGAACCTGGGAGGTGGAGGTTGCAGTGAGCCAAGGTCACACCATTGCACTCCAGCTTGGGTAACAAGAGTGAAACTCCATCTCTAGAAAAAAAAAAAAGAACAGTGCCATGTACATAGTCACCATCTAGTAATAATATCATCTATTATGTCTGAACCCTGGATGGTCGCATATCCTTGAAGAGTTTAAAATTCTGGACTTTGAAATGCCAGACTGTGGGATCCTGGAATCTGTCAGCTTCATGCTAACCTCTTCCAGCTGCAGAATTTTATGCTTCTTTGCAGGGTTGGAAGGTGTAGGGCAGTACATTTACCTAGTTCTGCTTCACCGTAGTGTGATTTCAAAGCCTTCCCTTCTCCTTCCCCTGCACGCTCCCTCACTCAGATTCATACATGCATTCTAGTCCTGCTTGACCCAATGGGAAAACAAGAGGGTGAGGAGTGAAGGTGGGTGGGTGGGTGCACTTGTTCACTTAACCATTCTGCCTCCAACCATGATGAACTTGTGCATCTAGGGACTGGGTCCAGACCTAAAGTGTTCTTGCTCTTCCTTTACCTTTAAGCCTCAATTTGCAGCAAACTTAGAACTTCATCTTTCCCTGTGACCCTGTCTGGGTATTTTTGCTGGATGGACAGGCATTCCCTCTGCCAGGGGTGGATAGTCTAGGGCCTGGCCAGGCAGCCATGGCAGATGAGAAGACAGTCCATATCAGCTTCATTGTGTCGGGTTATTTTTCTGCTGGCCCTTGGCACGTTCCTAATGAGCCATGATTAGCCTCAGATCTACAGCACCTTCTGCAGCAGCGTCATGGTGACCAGGGATGTCATATACAGCATATGCCACTGTTACCCAAGGCAGGTGGTGGTAGGGCTTGGTGAGGGCAAGAGGACTGGAGACTGTGCCGTATTCCATCAACCCTGATCCTTCAATCATCTTTTCATTCTCATTTTGACTCCCTGTTTTCTTCTTTCTGCTCTTCTGAGCACATGTCCATGCATCCACATACCTGTCCATCCACCCATCTATATCCATTCATGCCTCTATCGCATAGCATTAGGATTGACCAGAGGACCCCAGGATCTACAGTCATTAACCAGACACCATGGAGAAGACACAATGAAACACAGTATATTATCCATGTGCTTAAATAAAAAGTCAATGAGTACTTTACTCTCTCCAGGCACTCCTGCATTCAGGATGCTGTTTTGCCCTCATCCTGAGCTTTTTGGTGCCTTTTGTAGTGCCATTTTATAGCAGAGAAGGCTGAGGCTCAGAAAGTGTGGTTCTATAGCTGAGTGGCAGCGTTTGTATTGGAGCTCAGATATGCAGATGTAAGCATCACCCTCCACTTTGAAATCTCTGCCACAGGGCCCTGGAGCTGCTTAGCATTTTGGGGTGCATCAGGTCTCACCTTGGTTGAATGTATTAAGCAGTGCTCTATCTTTTGTTTCCTAGCCCTATGACTGCTTTAGGGATGAGAAGAGCACTACTTTGCAAGTCATGGGTTCTAGTCCCAGTTCTGTCCCAAACTTTCTGTGTGACATTTGTCTGAGCCTCAGCTTTTTAAATTGCAAAATGGGACACAAGCCCCTATTTTGCAGAGCCTCACAGGATATAAAGATCAGAGAAAAGACAGGTAGAAAAATATTTTTTAAACTCTAGAGTGTTGTATGAGAGTGAAAGATTGCCAGTTACCTAAAATCCTGAGAAAGAACATGCCAGTTTCCAAATCAATTTTTGTACTTTTTCATTTTCTTCTTCAACTTTAGATACAAAAAATATTTTTGGGTTGGGGGCAGGGGGGAGGGATAGCATTAGGAGATATACCTAACGTAAATGATGAGTTAATGGGTGCAGCACACCAACATGGTACATGTATGCAGATGTAACAAACCTGCACATTGTGCACATGTACGCTAGAACTTAAAGTATAATAATAAAACAACATTTTTATTAGGTATGCTTTTAAGAGAATCCTATTGAAAACCAAACCAGTGGGTTTTTTGGAAAGTATTTTAATTTACCCATTTGTGTTAAAAATATTGCAGTGTAAGTATGCATTTCTAACTTTAATGATAATTTCTCTCAGCTCCTTTAACATTTATTTCTCTGATTTTTGGCTCTGTACAAGGTTTGAAAACTTTACGTTCATTTTTGTAAATTATCTTTATTCCTCTCACAGATTTGTAGTGTTTTTCTTCTCCTTGGTGTTATGCAGCCCGTTTTAAGTAATTTATTTTTTTATTTTAAGGAATTAATTTTGTTATTTTTCTCTTTTTGGAACACTGCACATTTGAATTCAAGCACTTATATCTGGTTTTCACTTGATTTTAGCCAAAAGGCTGAGAAGTAATTATGTCTGCTTTTCAATTTTAGAAACTTATGAGTCACCAACTCTGAATATTGACTTTGATTTTGAAAATATATTCTATAAAAATAATCAGACTTGTTTTACTCCATCTCATGCTCCCTGTCATACATGTATATTTTAGATTTTGTTAATATAACTTTTCTCCTTTTGTCTTTACAGTAATTAATTACTGCTTAGTGTTCTAGTTCACTAATCTTCTCATCATTTCAGACTAATTTAATGTTTCACACATATGTTGTATATTAAGTAGACTGATTATATTTTCAATTGTTTGCTTCACATTTGGCTGTTTTTTTTCTCTTTTTTTTTTTTTTTTTTTTGCCGGTCTCAGGTTTTAATCATGGCAGGGCCTCAAGCACATGCACGCGTGCACACACACACACACACTCACACTCAGTCTTCAGATCTTGTCGAAAGCTGCAATGTCAACACTCTGCACGTGTTCTTCAAACTTGATGATCTCCTCCTCCAGCAAGTCTGTCCCCACCTTGTCATCCTCCACTACACACTGAAGCAGCAGCTTCTGGATACTATAGCCCACGGGCACCAGCTTAGAGGCCCCCCCAGACCGGCCTGTCCAGCTGGATGGAGCACATACAGGCCTCCAGCTGGGCCATGTTAGTCTCATCATCCCAAGGCTTAACGTCCAGCAGGATGGACGACTTGGCCACCAGCATGGGCTTCTTGGCCTTTTTCTCTGTGTACTGCCGCAGCCGCTCCTCCCGCAGCAGTACTGCCTCCTGTCCTCCTCCTCATTGTCACTGCCAAACAGGTCAATGCCAAGACCAGCTTGGTTGGGGAGACCCTAACCCAGTGGTGCTAGAGGAATTAAAGACACACACACAGAAATATAGTGTGTGGAGTGGGAAATCAGGGGACTCACAGCCTTCAGAGCTGTGAGCCTCAAACAGAGTTTTGCCCACATATTTATTGACAGCAAGCCAGTGATAAGCATTGTTTCTATAGATCATAGATTAACTAAAACAGGAAAAAAAGCGATGGGCTGAAACAAAGGGATGGGCTCTGGCTAGTTATCTGCAGCAGGAACATGTCCTTAAGGCACAGGTCGCTCATGTTATTGTTTGTAGTTCAGGAACACCTTTAAGTGGATTTCCCACCCTGGGTGGGCCAGGTGTTTCTTGTCCTCATTCCGGTAAACCCACAACTGTCAGCATGGGTGTCATGCCCATCACTAACATGTCACAGTAGTGCAGGGATTTTGTTTATGGCCAGTTTTGGGGCCAATTTATGGCCAGATTTGGGGGCCTATCCCCTGTAGGTCAATGTCATCGTCCTTGTCATCCTCTGCTGGTTTGGCTGGCTTCTTGGCCAGGGGCTCCACTTGGCGCATAGGAGACTCATGCTGGGTCTGCAGGGCTGTGGTGGCCAGGCAAGCTCTTCTCCAGCACGTTCAGTGGGGCCTCCAGCTTGGAGATGGCCTGCTGCAGCTCCTGCACAACCCTGCGCAGGCTCTGGTTCTCCACTTCCAGACTGGTGATCTGAAAGATGATCTCACCCTTGTCTCCCCTGGGGCTGCTGGAGGACCCGGGGCTTGAGCTTCTGGCCAGGGATTTCTGGAAATTCTCTCTGGCTCTCGCAATGTCATGCAGGATCATGCTGGCACCGTTCTCCTGGCAGGAGGTGCTGGCCACAGGCTTGTTCATCTGCTCGAAGAATCTCCTTTCTGCATTGTCACATTTTAACTTGTTGAACCAGATCTTCTCATGTACTAGGAAGTTTGTAGCCACTTTTCTGATGCCAGCCAAGGACGCAGTGACCAGGAAGGAGGAATCAGCAGATGCGGGATGCCTGATGAAAGGCTGGCTGTTTTTCAAATATGGCTTGTTGCTGGGTGTGGTGGCTCACACCTGTAATCCTAGCACTTTGGGAGGCCGAGGCGGGTGGATCACCTGAGGTCGGGAGTTGGAGACCAGACTGACCAACATGGAGAAACCCCGTCTCTACTAAAAATACAAAATTAGCTGGGCATGGTGGTGGGTGCCTGTATTCCCAGCTACTTGGGAGGCTGAGTCAGGAGAATCACTTGAACCCAGGAGGCAGAGGTTGTGGTGAGCCAAGGTCATGCCATTGCACTCCAGCCTGGGCGACAAGAGCGAAACTCCGTCTCAAAAAACAAAAAACAAAACAAAACAAAAAAACCCCCACACGCACAAAAAACAAACAAATATGACTTGTCACCCTTGTAGCTTCTTGTACTTTTCACATTATTGGTATATTTTCTGTTTTCCCCATTGTCTTGGATTAAACATTTTAAACCTAAGTCCTGTAACTGTGGGTAATATAAGTTGTAATTTGTTTCTCGCTTGTGAAAGATATTACGTTTGCAATGTCTGCAGTTAGTTTATGTTGTTACTTTTATTTTTATTTTTGTAGAAAAGGATTTTTATTATTTTTTAGGGTGATTTTTAAAAATTATACTTTTAAGTTCTAGGGTACATGTGCACAATGTGCCGATTTGTTACATATGTATACATGTGCCATGTTGGCATGCTGCACCCATTAACTCATCATTTACATTAGGTATTTCTCCTAATGTTATCCCTCCTAATAATGTTGTTATTTTTTCATTTGTCTAATGGCAAGTTGGACAACCCACAGAAATTTTTTATTTGTGTGTTCACCCATATCTAAGAAGAACAATTGCTTCTTAGTTTAATTACATTCTGGATTCTTCCTTTGGCTTTCTTTTGTACCTGGAAAGTTCTCATATGTTTCTTTATATTCTACTCAGGATTTTAAAGGTTCTTGTAACTTTCTCAGAATTTTAGCATGTAAAATATTTTTATATTTAAAGATTTCCAAATATATAATATCTTTCCAAAATGCACAAATATCAACAGCATATACCTGAGGAAAATCTTTTACAATTTTCTTGTGTGGCAGACAATAACATCTTATGAGAAATCTCAAGTTACATCAGTTAGAACGTATTCTTTCCTCAATATACCAAAAAAAATTTTTTTTTTTGAGATGGAGTCTCACTCTGTCACCCAGGCTGGAGTGCAGTGGAGCGATCTCGGCTCACTGCAAGCTCTGGCTCCTGGGTTCACGCCATTCTCCTGCCTCAGTTTCCCAAGTAGCTGGGACTACAGGCGCCCGCCACCACGCCCGGCTAATTTTTTTTTTTTTTTTTAGTAGAGATGGGGTTTCACCATGTTAGCCAGGATGGTCTTGATCTCCTGACCTCATAATCCTCCCGCCTTGCCTCGCAAAGTGCTGGGATTACAGGCAGAGCCACCATGCCTGGCCAATATACCTTAATTTTTAATACTAAAAAATTGATTTTATATTTTTACAAATATCTGAAGTAAATGTACTTAACTGTAGAGACTAATACCTACATATGGCCAGAATACTGTTTTTCTGTATCAGTAAGACAATGGCAAAATTACTGATCTAAATTCAAGTTTTTGGCTTTGATCACCATGCTTCTCCATAGCACATTTCTTTTGTTTCTTCTTCTTCTTCTTTTTTTTTGAGACAGAGTTTCGCTCTTGTTGCCCAGGCTGGAGAGCAATGATGTGATCTCAGCTCACCACAACCCCTGCCTCCCAAGTTGAAGCGATTCTCCTGCCTCAGCCTCCCGAGTAGCTGAGATTACAGGCATGCGCCACCACGCCCTGCTAATTTTGTATTTTTAGTAGAGATGGGATTTCTCTATGTTGGTCAGGCTGGTCTGGAACTCCTTACCTCAGGTGATCCACCCACCTTGGCCTCCCAAAGTGCTGGGATTACAGGCATGACCCACTGCACCCAGCCAGCACTGTTCTGAATCAATAAAAATGATCTCAGCTTAAATCTTCCATTTGATTAAGAACTTAATTTAAAATTTTTATTTTTGAGGCACTGTCTAAACTTCTGGGCTCAAGTAATTTTTCTGCATTGGCCTCCCACAGTGCAGGAATTACAGGCATGAGCTGCTGCATCCAGTACTTTTAAATTTTTTAATGAGATTTTTATTTGGCTACATATTACTTGAATTCACTTTAGTCAATAATTTTCATTGTTACTTACAATGCTCAGAAAATACTACCCTCCTGGGTTTGTGCTTTCATAAATTCAATGACATATATTAGGCCCAAAACCTTTCCATTTAAAATAATTGTCTGGTGTTTGAAAATAATGGGTATTTTTAGTTTACTAGCCAAAAGTGCTGCCCATTTATTTGTATGCCTAATTAGTCAAACTTTCTAATAAAGTTATTTAACATTATTTATGTTCATACCATTATTGCATACCAAAAGATTTAATTTCTTTAATTACATTAATGGCCCTAATGTAACTTAGTGTAAGTAAAAACGTGACAGAGGCTGGGGAAGAAGTGGTTGAAGAAAGAAAAAATGTTGATGGAAGTGTACCACGTTTCACTTAGGAGAAATAAGATTTAGTGATTAATTGCACAGAATATTGACTATAATAAATAATAATGCAGTGTACATTTCAAAATTGGTATAAAAAGATTTTAAATGTTTTTGCCACAAAAGTATAATAAGTATGTGAGGTGCTGAATTTGTTACTTAGCTTGATTTAAACATTTTACAGCATAAACATAAAAATATGACAGTGTACCCAACAAATACATACTTAGGATGTTATAATTGTATAATTATATTATATTGAGACAGTCTTGCTCTGTCACCAGGCTGAAGTGCAGTGGAATGATTTTGGCTCACTGCAACCTCCGCCTCCCGAGTTCAAGCAATTCCCCTGTCTCAGCTTCCTGAGTAGCTGGGATCACAGGTGTGTGCCACCACGCCTGGCTAATTTTTGTATTTTTAGTAGAGATGGGGTTTCACCATGTTGGTCAGGCTGGTCTCAAACTCTTGACCTCGTGATCCACCCACCTTGGCCTGCCAAAGTGCTGGCTCACAGGCGTGAGCCACCGTGCACAGCCAATAATCACTATTTTTATAAAGAAAATACAGAGTTTTTTTAAAGAGAGAAGAGATTAATTATAGAAGACAGAGACAAGTATAATTTATTGTGATTGGAACTAAATGCTATCAGAAGATTTACTATGTATGTGAAATTCTTTGACAAACTTCATGAACTTCAACTGGCCACAGGAAATCTCATTGTGCTCCTCTTTCTTTTTAAAGACAGAATCAACTTTACTACATTGCAATAATTTTTCTTAGGGTAAAAGTTGGGATTCACAATTATCTCCGGATTAATGGTGAATGTATTTGAAAAATTCTCTGATAGTCCTGACTAATCTTAGTAGGTCTAGTTTGGTTCTTATTGAATTGGATCACCTCATAGTCCCTTAATAAGCCAACTTTAAGAGAAATACACTTTCTGTTTTTTGAGAATTGTTTGAGTCACTGCCTGATGCAAGCAACAGACATAGACATGAACAGGTTACAAAAGATAAATAATGTCCTTAATGTACCTAAAAAAACTTTTTTAAACTGAATCTCTTAGGACTCATCCCATGTAGATGAGTACAAAAAACACAATAATAACTAATAAAATACAATTTTCTGCAATGGAAGATATCTGAGGATCACTAAAAATGACAAAGTTGGCCAGGCGTTGTGGCTCATGCCTGTAATCCCAGCACTTTGGGAGGCAGAGGTGGGTGGTTCACAAGGTCAGGAATTCAAGACCAGCCTGGCCAACATGGTGAAACACCATCTCTACTAAAAATACAAAAATTAGCCAGGTGTGGTGGTGTGTGCCTGTAATCCCGGCTACTTGGGAGGCTGAGACAGAAGAATCATTTGAACCCAGGAGGTGGAGGTGGCAGTGAACTGAGATCACACCACTGCACTAGAAATAAAAAAGAAGATATAAAAAATGAAAGAGAAAGAAGAAAGTGGATTACTCACAATAGCCAAGATATGGAATCAACCTAAATGTTCATCAACAGTTGAATGAATAAAGAAAATGCGGTATATTTACACAATGGAATGCTATTCAGCCCTTAAAAAGAAGAAAGCCTTGTTATTTGCAAAAAGCTTATTGAAACTGAAGGACATTATGCTAAGTAAAATAAGCCAGCATTGAAAAAAATTTTTAAAAAGATCTCATTTCTATGCAGAGTGTAAAAGAAAATTCAAACTAATAGAAGCAGAAAGTAGAATAATGATTGCCTGCGACAGGGGGTGAAAAAGATGTTGGCCAAACATAATGGGTCTTCCCTACATCTATTACCTTAACAAATGTTATTCTCCTTGTAGTTTTGATTCACTGGGGAACTGAATCATATCCTGAAGAATCAAAACTGAAGGAATAATATATTTGTTAAAGCAATGCAGATTGTATACTGACATTTCAGAGGCTTAGCAAAATAATATATTTTCTTCTCACATTATCCCTTATGGTTTTTTCCTTGATAAAAAGACTTCCCCATGATTTTTTAGTAATCATATCTTCTTTCATCTTCTATCTGCATCCTCCTCTTTCTTCTGTGAATAAATTAACAAAGAGATGTAGAAAAGACACATTTGCTTTTTATCCACACATCACTTCCACTCACTATTAGTCAATGTAAGTAGAGCTGAGAATAGCAGTTTTCTGGCAGGACACTTCTCAGCAATAAATAAAACCCTGAAAGAAAAGTGTAGATTTTTCATGAAAAGCTAATGTATTTTAAGCAAAACAAGCATATTCATCAGAAATAAAATGCTTGTGGCAAAATATAGATTCACTTCATTGATTTCTACTCCACAAAACCGCCACCATCATCATGGCCCATTCTCAATGAGCTGTTGGGCACACCTCCCAGACCGGGTGGTGGCCGGGCAGAGGGGCTCCTCACTTCCCAGTAGGGGCGGCCGGGCAGAGGCGCCCCTCACCTCCCGGATGGGGCGGCTGGCCGGGCGGGGGGCTGACCCCGCCAACTCCCTCCCAGATGGGGCGGCTGGCC
Source organism: Pan paniscus (assembly GCF_029289425.2). Classification (NCBI taxonomy): domain Eukaryota; kingdom Metazoa; phylum Chordata; class Mammalia; order Primates; family Hominidae; genus Pan; species Pan paniscus. The sequence goes on along the minus strand of NC_073255.2, from coordinate 79,969,881 downwards.
GGGCGGGGGGACTGACCCCACCACCTCCCTCCCGGACGGGGCGGCTGGCCGGGTGGGGGGCTGACCCCCACCTCCCTCCTGGACGGGGTGGCTGCCGGTCGGAGACGCTCCTCACTTCCCAGACGAGGTGGCTGCCGGGCAGAGGGGCTCCTCACTTCTCAGACGGGGTGGTTGCCAGGCAGAGGGTCTCCTCACTTCTCAGACAGGGCGGCCGGGCAGAGACGCTCCTCACCTCCCAGACGGGGCGGCGGGGCAGAGGCGCTCCCCACATCTCAGACGATGGGCGGCCGGGCAGAGACGCTCCTCACTTCCTAGATGGGATGGCGGCCGGGAAGAGGCGTTCCTCACTTCCTAGATGGGATGGCGGCCGGGCAGAGACACTCCTCGCTTTCCAGACTGGGCAGCCAGGCAGAGGGGCTCCTCACATCCCAGATGATGGGCGGCCAGGCAGAGACGCTCCTCACTTCCCAGACGGGGTGGCGGCCGGGCAGAGGCTGCGATCTCGGCACTTTGGGAGGCCAAGGCAGGTGGCTGGGAGGTGGAGGTTATAGCGAGCAGAGATCATGCCACTGCACTCCAGCCTGGGCACCATTGAGCACTGAGTGAACGAGACTCCATCTGCAATCCCGGCACCTCGGGAGGCCAAGGCTGGCGGATCACTCGCGGTTAGGAGCTGGAGACCAGCCCGGCCAACACAGCGAAACCCCGTCTCTACCAAAAAAATACGAAAACCAGTCAGGCGTGGCGGCGCGCGCCTGCAATCGCAGGCACTCGGCAGGCTGAGGCAGGAGAATCAGGCAGGGAGGTTGCAGTAAGCCGAGATGGCAGCAGTACAGTCCAGCTTCGGCTTGGCATCTGAGGGAGACCGTGGAAAGAGAGGGAGAGGGAGACTGTGGGGAGAGGGAGAGGGAGAGGGATATGGATATGTGTATTGTTTTGAGGGTTCCTTTTGGAGTTGATTTCCAATTCTATTTCACTGTGGTCTGAGTGTACTTGATATAATATTAATTTTTTAAAATTTATTGAAACTTGTTTTGTGGCATATCATATGGTCTATCTTGGAGAATATTCCATGTGCTGAATAAAAGGAATGTATATACTGTAGTTGTTGGGTAGAATGTTCTGTAAATATTTGTTATGTCCATTTGTTCTAGGGTATAGCTTAAGTACACTGTTTCTTTGTTGAATTTCTGTCTTGATGAACTGTCCAGTGCTGTCAATGGAGTATTGAAGGTCCTTCACTATTATTGTGTTGCCATCTATCTCGCTGCATTTCTAAAGGGACAACTCGGGTGATACAGTAAAGTTTATATTTCCAAAGGACAGAGCTAACACTTTAGGCTAAAACATTTTCTCATATCTTCAACTCAGGAAAATATGCTGTAAGTAAAATTTAGTTAGAATAAGATGGCCGGGCACGGTGGCTCACGCCTATAATCCCAACATTTTGGGAGGCCGGGGCTGGCGGATCACCTGAGGTCAGGAGTTCAAGACCAGCCTGGCCAATATGGCAAAACCTTATCTCTACTAAATATACAAAAAAATTAGCTGGGCATGGTGGCAGACACCTGTAATCCCAGCTAGTCAGGAGGCTGAGGCAGGGAGACTTGCTTGAACCCGGGAAGCAGAGGTTGCAGTGAGCCAAGACATGCCATTGCACTCCAGCCTGGGTGACAGAGCAAGACTCTGCCTAAAAAAAAAAAAAAAAAAAAAAATATATATATATGTAAAAGATGGCCAGAAAAGCACGTTAAACAAAGGTATGACTTGTGTAAATTTAAAATAATAGTCAAAGTTTTTAATGTAAGGCAAACACCTTGCAAATGGAGATTTCATTTAGAGATATAAATTTCTTTTACAAAATAATTTCAAAATAGTTAAATATCAGAAAGTTCTAATTTAGTTCAAAGGTGGTCTTTCAAGCTGAACTACTGTTTCCTAGGTATAATTAAGAGTTGAAGTTGAAGCCCATTCAAAAATAAAAAGAAGAAAGAATTCTCTAAGCCTGGACTCAGCATGGATAAATCTGAAAAAGAAGCCTTTACCTGAGGGTCTACTTTTACAAACACTTTATCTGGGATAGCTTTCTATTTACCTTCAAGGAGGGAGAGCAACTAAAGAAAATGGTAGATTTAATCTTTTGTAAGACTTAGACTTTTAATCTGCCTTTATAAAGATTATTTTTTTAAAAAACAGTAAAAATATTGAAATCTTTTTTTTTTTTTTTTTTGAGGTAGAGTCTCACTCTGTCACCCAGACTGGAGTGCAATGGCACGATCTCAGCTCACTGCAACCTCTGCCTCCCAGGGTCAAGCAATTCTGCCTCAGCCTCCTGAGTAGCTGGGATTACAGGCGACTGCCACCATGCCCAGCTAATTTTTGCATTTTTAGTAGAGACAGGGTTTCACCATGTTGGCCAGACTGGTCTTGAACACCTGACCCCAGGTGATCCACTCGCCTTAGCCTCCCAATGTGCTGGGATTACAGGGTGAGCCACCACACCCAGCCAAATATTAAAATCTTTTTAGAAGCTTCTGCACATCAGTAGTGAACCCTAGATGAGTCTTACTAGGGAGACTTCATTTTCAAATGCACTTTTTCAGGGGAACACTCCATTGTAATTTTAAATTACCTTTAGTAAAATTTTGCCATTTCTGTAAGTGTTTGCTCATGCCTGTAATCCCAGCACTTTGGGAGGTTGAGGCAGGCAGATCAGGAGTATAAAACAGCCTTGCCAACATGACGAGACACTGTCTCTACTAAAAAAATACCCAAAAAAAACTGGGCATGGTGGTGCATGCCTGTAGTCTCAGCTTCTTAGAAGGCTAAACTGGGAAGATTACTTGAGCCAGGTGGGTGGAGATTGCAGTGAGCCAAGATCACACCCTTGCAGTGTGGCCTGGCTGACAGAGTGTGACCCTGCCTCAAATAAAATACAACAAAACAAAACAAGCCTCATATATGCCCCAGTAATCACTTTCTTTTCTGCAACAATAACCGTAATCTTAAGAGTTAAATCTGTAGATCAATTTTGTGTTTTTAACCAAGTGTTTTATCACAGAAAAATTTAAACATATGCAAAACAAACAAACAAACAAATAGTGCAATAGACCTGTCATGAAGCGTCAACAACTGCCAATCACCGGCCATTCTTGTTTCACCTCCACTTCTCTGCCTCAATCATTCCTGGCCAACCCATTGTCCACCCTCCATTATTTTCTTCAGTTTTTTTGTTTTTGGTTTTTTTTTTTTTGGAGGTCAAATGTACACACATTGAAAGGCACAATTCCTAACTGAAATTTTTTGACAATACACCCATATAACCTTTATACCTTTTAAGTATGAATAGGAGCCAGGCGTGGTGGCTTATGCCTATAATCCCAGCACTTTGGAAGGCTGAGGCAGGCAGATCACAAGGTCAGGAGATCGAGACCATCCTGGCTAACATGGTGAAATCCTGTCTCTACTAAAAATACAAAAAATTAGCTGGGTGTGGTGGCACATGCATGTAGTCCCAGCTACTCAGGAGGCTGAGGCAGGATAATCACTTGAACCTGCGAGGTGAAGGTTACAGTGAGCTGAGATCGCACCACTGCACTCCAGCCCAGGCAACAGAGCAAGATTCACTCCAGCCTGGACAACAGAGCAAGACACTGTCTCAAAAAAAAAAAAAAAAGAATAAGATATTTTCCTATTCTATCTATAGAATTTAGAATAGAATGATAGAATATTTTATTATTCTCAGATAATTGCCTTATGCTTTTTTCCAGACAATTTTACTCTCAACCAGAGGCTATTTCTTTGCTAATGTTTTATTACCATTGGTTAATTTTGTCTGACATCAAACAATATGTATTATTTTATGTCAAGCTCGTCTCATTTGGCAGCTTTATGAGACTCTTTCAAGGTGTGTGCTTCAGTACTTTGTTCCTAAAAAATCTAGAGGCATATCCTTTAAGGCTATGGAAATACAATGTTTCTCCTTTAAATTTTACCCACAATTTTTGCATTATTGAGTCCATCTTGTCTACAGTAATTCTTACTGTGGTGCCCTAGTCATGCCTGTAATCCAAGCACTTTGGGAGGCTGAGGCAGGTGGATCACTTGAGGTCAGAAGTTCAAGACCAGCCTGGGTAACATGGTGAAACCCCATCTCTACGAAAAAATATGAAAAGTTAGCCAGATGTGGTGGTTCACACCTGGAGTCTCAGCCACGTTGGAGCTGAGGTGGAGGTGGGAGGATCACTTCAGGCCAGGAGGTTGAGGCTGCAGTGAGCCAAGATTTTGCCATTGTACTCTAGCCTGGGTGACAAAGTGAGATGCTATCTTAATTTTTAAATAAAAATTTTTAAAAAGAGAGGGAAGAGTAAACAGGACTTTTGAATTTTGTATACCAGCTCAGCCACAGCAAGATAGGCCATTTGTCAGAGTTGGAAAGCCTCTTTTTCAGCCACTAGCTCCTAACTGACATTTCTAGGTACACCCTGGGCCAGAAGGAAATCTGTTGCTTTGAATGCAAAGCCCCCCTACTGTCAGAACCCATCAACAGATAACTGAAGAGCCCTTGGGCCCTGATTGACCTGCAGTAATACCCAAGTACTATGCTGTGAGCTTTAATTCAGACTCTAGGGCTTGCCAGAATCAGGTGAGACTCAGCACATTTTCAGCTTTGCTGGCTACAGGAAGAGAATGAAAAATGTAGAGGGAAAACTCTATAGGACTTTGTCTTGCACCTTAGGTACCAGCATGGCCAAAGAGAGGAAGAGCACCAAGTGGGCTTTTTGGGTCCCTGACCTCAGGGCTTGGTTCTTGGATACCATTTCAGGACCCGTCCTAGGACACAAGGGACCATAAAGGAGAGTATCAGGCCAAGCATCATTCACCACAAGCTAATGTAAGAGCCCTTAAGCGTTAAGGGAACATTGGTGGTAGCCTGGCAGGACTCCCCATGGGCCTGTGGTGGTGGTGGCAATGGGGTGAGGCCCCTCTGCCTGTGGAGCAAGGAGGAAATAGTGGGAAGAACTGCATCTCATAGTTTGACTTCTAGCCCTACCACAGTACAACAGACCACCAGGTAGAATCCTAAGGTTATTGACTCCAGCCCCTGGCTCCTGGATGGTACCTCTCAACCTGCTCAGAGCCTGAGGGAACTCACTACCCTTCAGGGAGATACAAGCCTAGCTGGCCTTACCACCTACTGACTATAGAGCCCCGGAACCCTGAGAGATTATCAGTGGTAGCAGGTAGTCCTCACGGCTCATCTTGGGTGAAACCCAGTGCTGTGCTGGCTTCTGATCTGACCCACTGCAGTCCCAGTAGATGTGTTACATTGCCCAAGCTACACGTGGCTCAGAACAGAAAGACTTTGTTTGGGAGAAAGTAAAGAAAGAAAACAAGAATCTCTGCCTGGTAATCCAGAGAATTTTTCCAGATCTTATCTAAGACCATTAAGGCAGTACCTTCATGAGTGTGAAAGAAATACAGTGTTAACTGGACTTGGGGTACCCCAATGCAGATGTGGTTAAGGTAAAATACCTCAGTCCTTTTGAATACCTGGGAATTCTTCTCAACAAGAACAGGTACAAAGAAGCCGAGACTGCAAAGGCTACAAAAAATACCTAACTTTTTAATGCCCAGTCACTGATGAAAAATAAGCACTATGAACAGTCAAGGAAACATGACCTAACCAAATGAACTAAACAAAGCACCAGTGACCAGTCCTGGAGGAACACAGATATGTGACCTGTCAGAGTGAATTCAAAATAGCTGTAGAAATTTGAAGACATTCAAGATAACCAAGAGAAATAATTCAAAATTTGATCAGATAAATTTAATTTTCAGATAAATTTAAATTTATCAGGCTTATCCTACAAGAAATTCTAAAGAGAGTACCTCAATAAGAAAGAGATTGATAATTCAAAAGAATACTAATTCAAAAGAAATAATTAAAATTATTAATTATATAAAGTCATTTATGAAAAAAATTCAAAATAATCAAACAATAAAAAATTCTGGAGTTAAAGAAATGCAACTACAATACCATAGAATGTCTTTTAATAGCAGAATTTATCAAGCAGAAAAGAAAATTAGTGAGCTTGAAGACAAGCTATACGAAAATATAGAGTGGGGAAAAAAAAAGAACAAGAAACAACAAAGAAGCACACCTACAGGATCTAGAGAATAGCCTCAAAAAGGCAAATCTAAGAGTTACTGGCCTTAAAGAGGAGGTAGAGAGACAGGAGTTGAAAATGTATTCAAAGTGATAACAATAGAGAACTTCCTAAACTTAGAAAAGGTTTTCAATATCTAAGTATAAGAAGGTTATAAAACACCAAGGAGATATAACCCAAAGAAGACTTCAAGGCATTTAGTAATTGAACTCCCAAAGATCAATGATATAAAAAGGATTCTAAAAGCAGCAAGACAAAGAAAACCAATAACATACAATAGATCTTCAATACATCTGGTAGTAGAGTTTTCAGTGGAAGTATTACAGGCCAGAAGAGATTGACATGACATATTTAAAATGCTGGAAAAAAAATCACTTTTACCTTAAAGTAGTATATCTGACAAAAATATTCATCAAATATGAAAGAGAAATAGTTTCCCAGACAACCAAAAACTGAGGAATCTCATCAACATCAGGCTTATCCTACAAGACATTCTAAAGAGAGTACCTCAATAAGAAAGAAAATAATAAGCAAGAAGAAATCATCTGAAGGTACAAAAGTCACTGATAATAAGTTCAAACAAAAATACAGAATACTATGTGATTCTGTAACTGTGGCACTTAAACTACTTTTAAGTAGAAAAATTAAATGATGAGCCAAACAAAAATAATAACTACAACAACTTTTCAAGACACAGAAAATAAAATAAGATATAGATTAAAACCAGGAAAATTAAAATCAAAGGACAAAGTTAAGGTATAGAGTTTTTATTAGTTTTTTTAAATTTATAAAAACAGTGTTAATTTGTTTTCAGCTTAAAATGATGTATTATAAAATAGTATTCGCCAGCCTCATCATAACCTCAAATCAAAAAACATACAATAAACAAAAAATGAAAGAAAATAGCATACATTAAATCATAGCACCAGAGTAAATCACCTTTACTAAAAGGAAGACAGGGAAGAGGGATAGAAGAAAGAGAAGACCACAAAGAAGCAGAAAACAAGTAACAAATTGGCAGAAGTAAGTCTTTTCTTTTTTTTTTTTTTGAGACAGAGTCTGGCTCTGTCACCCAGGCTGGAGTGCAGTGGCATGATCTCGGCTCACTGCAAGCACCACCTCCTGGGTTTACACCATTCTCCTGCCTCAGCCTCCTGAGTAGCTGGGACTACAGGTGCCCACCATCATGCCCGGCTAGTTTTTCTATTTTTAGTAGAGACAGGGTTTCACCGTGTTAGCCAGGATGGTCTCCATCTGCTGACCTCGTGATCCGCCCTCCTTGGCCTCCCAAAGTACTGAGATTACAGGCGTGAGCCACTGCGCCCAGCCAGAAGTAAGTCTTTTCTTATCAATAATAACACTGAATGTAAATGGACTAAACTCTCCAATCAAAAGACATACAGTGGCTGAATAAAAATTAAGACCCAGTGATCTGTTGCTAACAAGAAACATACTTCATCTATAAACACACACAGATTAAAAATAAAGAAATGAAAAAAGATACTCTGCCCATGAAAACCAAAGACAGCAGTGGTAGCTATATTTATATCAGACAAAATAGATTTCAAGACAAAAACTATAAGACAAAGAGCATCACTACATAACAATAAAGGGGTTAATTAAGCACAAGGATATAAGAATGTTACATACATATACACCCAGATATTTTGAGAAAATATGAGAGCTGAAGAGAGAGATAGGCCCCAATATAATAATAGCTGGAGACTTCAATACCCCACTTTCAGCATTGGAAAGATCTCCCAGAAAGAAAATCAACAAAGAAACATTAGGCTTAATCTGTGGCATGGGCCAAATAGTTGTAATGAATATTTACAGAACACTTTATAAAATGCCTGCAGAATACATATTCTTCTGCTCAGCACATGAATCATTCTCTTTGATAGACATTATGTTAGGTCTCAACACGAGTCTTAAAATATTCAAAAAATTAAAATATTATCAAGCATCTTCTCTGACCATGATATAATAAAACTAGAAATCAATAACAAGAAAATTTTTGGAAAATATAAAGATTCATAGAAATTAAATAATATGCTCTTGAAAAACCTGAGCAGGCTGGGTATAGTGGCTCACTCCTGTAATCCCAGCACTTTCGGAGGCCAAGGGACCAGATCACTTCAGGAGTTCAAGGAGTTCAAGACCAGCCTGGCCAACATAGTGAAGCCCCATCTCTACTAAAACTACAAAAATTAGCCAGGTATGATGGCACACACCTGTAGTCCCAGCTACTCGGGAGGGTGAAGCAGGAGAATCACTTGAACCTGGGAGGTGGAAGTTGCAGTGAGCAGAGATCACACCACTGCACCTCAGAATGGGTGCTCAAATGAGACTATGTCTCAAAAAAAAAAAATTCAGTGAAATGAAAGTCTCTCCTAAGAAGCAATGGAAGTTGAAAATTATATATTTGACAGAAGTTAATATCCAGAATATATAAACAACTCCAAAAACTCAACAGCAACAAAGTAACATAATTAACAAATAGGCAAAAGATAGAAATATGTTTTTCCAAAAATAAAATACACATAACAAATAATCAACTGAAAAATTCTTAATGTTTAGAAAAATGTAAAGCAAAACTACAATGAAACATTGCTGTGCCTTAAATAAGATGGCCAATATCAAGCAAACTAAAATAACAAATGTTGTCAGGAATGTGGAAGAATTGAAACCCTTATGTACTGTTAGTGAAGAAAAAGTGATGCAGCCACTTTAAAAATGTATGGAAGGGGCCGAGCATGGTGGCTCATGCCTGTAATCCCAGCACTTTGGGAGGCCAAGGCAGGCAGGTCACCTGAGGTCGGGAGTTTGAGACCATTCTGACCAACATGGAGAAACTCCGTCTCTACTAAACACAAAATTGGCTGGGTTTGGTGGCGCATGCCTGTAATCCCAGCTACTTGGGAGGCTGAGGCAGAGGTTGTGGTGAGCCAAGATCGCACCATTGCACTCCAGCCTGGGCAACAAGAGCAAAACTCCATCTCAAAAAAAAAAATTTATGAAAGGTTCTTAAAAAATTAAAAATCAAGTTATTATATGATCCAGTAATTACACTTCTGGGCATATATTAAAAATATGCAAAGTAGTACCTGAAAGAAATATTTGCTCTTTCATGTTTATAGCAGTAATATTCACTGTATTAGTTTATTCTCACATTGCCATAAAGAAATAACTGAAACTGGGTAATTTATGTTAAAAACAGGTTTACTTAGCTCATGGTTCTGCAGCCTGTACAGAAGGCAAAGCAGCTTCTGCCTCTGGGGAGGGCTTAGAAAGCTTCCAGTCATGGCAGAATGCAACGAGAGAGTGAGTCAACTCACATGGTGAAAGCAGGAGCAAGAAATAGTGAGAGGGGAGGTGCCGTATCATCTAAACAGATGAGATCTCAGAACTCACCAACTATGACAAAGACAGCACCAAAGGGGATGGTGCTAAACCATTCATGAGAAGCTGCCCCTATAATGCAATGACCTCCCTCCAGGCCCCACCTCCAACTTTGGGGATTACAATTTAACATGAGATTTGGGCAGGAACACAGATTCAAACCATATCATTTATAAAAGCCAAAAGTGAAAAAACACAAATGTCCCTCAATGGATAAATGATTAAAGAAGATATGGCGTATACATACAATATTCTTTAGCCACAAATGAAAATATCTTGTCACATGCTACAATAAAGATAAAATTTTTTTTGTTTTTTGTTTGTTTGTTTTATTGAGACAGAGTCATGCTTTGTTACCCATGCTAGAGTGCAGTGGTGTGATCTTGGTTCACTGCAACCTCTGCCTCCTGGGTTCAAGAGATTCTCCTGCCTCAGCCTCCCGCGTAGCTGGGATTACAGGCACCTGCCACCACGCCTGGCTAATTTTTGTATTTTTAGTAGAGACGGGGTTTCACCATGTTGGCCAGGCTGGTCTTGAACTCCTGACCTCAGGTGATCCACCCACCTCAGCCTCCCAAAGTGCTGGGATTACAGGCATGAGCCACCGCACCCGGCCAAAGGTAAATCTTAAAGCCATTATTTTGAGCAAAATAAGACACTAACAAAATGACAGACTGTATGATTTCACTCATATAAGATATCATAAATAGTAAACTCATGGAAACAGGAAGTAGAAGAATGCTTGCATGTGGTTGGGGTTGTGAAACCTTGGTGGAGCCAAAGACGAAGGAGGTCCACTTGAAAACAGCAGGCTCTCATTTAGGTGGCAGACTTAAGGGCGCACACACATGGCTACAGACAAGGAAATGGTGCACTGAACTTGGTCTGAGAATCCTAAAGCAGTTCTGCAACCTCCCTCAAATTCCTCTCAGCTATAGTCTAGAAGTAGTACTTTCCATCAAGAGACTGCAGGGAGACACACCCAGCCATGGCTCTGAAGGCAGGCCTGTAGACACTAGCCTCAGCTCTGGTCCCTGAAGCAGCCTTCTGACTGTTTCAACCCTCACAGCCACAGGCTACGGCCAGTCATACACACTGAGGGGTCCACAGATACCTATAAAAAATGCTCCTAGGTACCCAGTAAAAGCCAAACCCATTCATACACCTGGTATTTGGCCCATCATATGCAGATAAATTTCAAAATCCTACCCCAGTGCCTGCCATATCGATTAATGTTCTCAAGAAAATCTAAACTTTCCAGGGCCCAGAAAGGATACATGACTGCTAAAATCTCAGGTAACAGTACCATCAAAGGCAGGTCCCACAGCAGACCCAGCAGCATCCTTGTAACCCAGCTACAACCCATATTCTCTGCAACCCCAGAGGTAATTCCATCAGCCTAAAGACCCAACAAGAAGAGACCTTTAGCTGCCAAAAATAGTTTACAAAAACTGTAAGAGGAGTTTATAAAAACTTCAAATCTACAGACACCAATTAAAAGTTACAATGTGCCACTCTCAATCCTTCTATCCTAACATATTACCAGAAGTTTGTATCAGAACTATTTGGCAAAGAAAAAGAAAACAAAGCCTTCTGACTTGGAAAAGAAGTAAAAATGTTACTGTTTGTAGATGGTATGATCATGCATTTATATATAAAACCCTAGAGTACAACAACAAGAACTGTTTGCACTAATAAATGCATTCATTAAAGTTTCAGGATACAGATTTAGCATACAAATACTTGTGGGTTTTTTTTTAAGAGGGTCTCATGCTTTTGCTCTTGCTGGAGTCCAGTGGGGCAATCTCAGCTCACTGCAGCCTCAGCCTCCTGGGCTCAAGTGATCCTCCCATATCAGCCTCTTGAGTAGCTAAGACTACAGGTGTATAGCAGGTAGCATGGCTAATTTTGTCTATTTTTGTAAAGTCACGATTTCACTACATTGACCAGGATTGTCTTGAACTCCTGGGCTCAAGGGATCTACCTGCCTTGGCCTCTGAAAGTGCTGGGATTACAGGGATGAGCCACTGAACCTGGCCCAAATGTAAATATTTTTGGCATTTCCATACACTAACAACAAACTTTCCAAAAAAAGAAACAATTTTCGTTTACAATAATGTAAAAATTAAAAAATCAAAATAAATTTATCTGATGAGAAAAAAATTATACACTAAATACAGTAAGATACTAATGATAGAAACTGAAATAGACACAAATGAATAAAAACATATTAAGATAACTAATACTGTCAAAGTACCATATGAGTCAAAATGATCTAGAGTCAATGTAATCCCTATCAAAATTTAAGTGGCATTTTTTTCACCGTAATAGAAACCACAATTGTATAATTTGAGTGTACCTAAAACAACTTCAAATAACCTGAGAAGGCCAGGCATGGTGGCTCATGCCTGTAATCCCAACACATTGAGAGGCCAAGGTGGGATGATTACACAAGGTCAGGAGTTCAAGACCAGCCTGACCAACATGATGAAACCCCGTCTCTACTAAAAATACAAAAATTAGCCATGTGTGCTGGCAGGTACCTGTAATCCCAGCAGCTTGGAAGGCTGAGGCAGCAGAATTTCTTGAACCTAGGAGGTGGAGGTTGCAGTGAGCTGAGATCCCACCACTGCACTTCAGCCTGGGTGACAGAGTAAGACTTCATCTCAAAACAAAAATAACCTGAGCAATGTTGAGAAAGAACAAAGCTGGGGGCATCATACCACCTGATTTCCAACATTATCTAGAGGTTATAGTATGTGCATAAAAACAGCTTAAAAAAAAAAAAAACAGCCGGGCTCGGTGGCTCACGCCTGTAATCCCAGCACTTTGGGAGGCCGAGGTGGGCACATCACGAGGTCAGAAGATCGAGATCATCCTGGCTAACATGGTGAAACCCTGTCTCTGCTAAAAATACAAAAAAAACTTCACCAGTCATGGTGGCACACACCTGTAGTCCCAGCTACTTGGGAGGCTGAGGCAGGAGAATTGCTTGAACTCGGGTGGCTGAGGTTGCAGTGAGCCAAGATCATGCCACTGCATTTCAGCCTGGGCGACTCCGTCTCAAAAAAAAAAAAAATTGAACAAAACAGAAATCCCAGAAACAAATCCATGCATACAAGGTCAGCTAATCATTGACAAGGGAACCAAGAATATACAATGCAGAAAGTATAGTCTTGTCAATACATGATGCCAGAAAAAAACTGGATATTCACAAGCAAAATAATAAAACTAGATCATTTTCTTATACCACAACCCCAAATTAACTCAAAATAAAAGGCTGAAATGTAAGACATAAAACCTTGGGCTGGGCGCGGTGGCTCACGCCTGTAATCCCAGCACTTTGGGAGGCTGAGGCGGGCGATCACGAGGTCAGGAGATCGAGACCATCCTGGCTAACATGGTGAAACCCCGTCTCTACTAAAAAAAAAAAAAAAAACCCACACAAAAAATTAGCCAGGCATGGCGGCGGGCACCTGTAGTCCTAGCTACTCAGGAGGCTGAGGCAGGAGAATGGCGTGAACCCGGGAGACGGAGCTTGCACTGAGCCGAGATCGTGCCACTGCACTCCAGCCTAGGCGACAGAGCGAGACTCCGTCTCAAAAAAAAAAAAAAAAAAAAGACATAAAACCTTAAAACTCCTGAAGAAAATATATGGAAAAACCTTCTTGATATTGTTTGAGGCAATAATTTTTTGAATATAAAACCAAAAGCACAGCAATGAAAGAAAATATTAACAAGTGGGATTGCATCTAAATAAACAGCTTCTGCACAGCAAAGAAAAAAATTTTAAAAACCCAACAGAATGGGAAAATAATTGCAATAAATATTTGCCATAAATCTGATGATAAGTTAATATCCAAAACTTATGCAATTCAAAGCAAAAACAATAATGATGATGATAACCCCTTAAAAATAGGCAAAAGGTTAGATTTTCTTTTTCCCCAAAAAAAGACATACATACCAGGAAAAGCCTGAATGCTGTTGGTGAGATGTAAACTGATAGAGTCGTTGTAAAAACCAGTAAAAATTTTTAAAAAATCTATTATATAATCCAGGAATACCACTTCTGAGCATACTACCAAAGGAAATAAAATTAGTGCCTCAAAAAAATATCTTCAGCTCCAAGTTCAATGCAGTATTATTTACAATAGCCAAAATATGGTGTATATACACAGTAGAATACTATTGAGACATAAAAAAGAAGAAAATCTAGCCATTAACAACATGGATAGACCTGGAGGACATTATGCTACATTAAATAAGCCAGACACAGAGAGACAAAGAAACTGCATATTCTCAGATGGGAAGTCTAAAAATGTGAACTCATAGAATCACAGAGTAGAATGATGGTGGTCAGTGCCTGAGGGTGGGAATATGGGGAGATGTTGTTCAAAGTGTTCAATTTTTTAGTTATAAGTTGAGTAAGTCTGAGAAATCTAATGTATATTAGCGTTAGATTAGCGAAATAGCATAGTGTTTATAGTTAGTAATACTGTAATGTATGCTTAAAATTTGCTACAAGAGTAAACATTAAGTGTTCTTACTACAAAAATGGTATGTTTTTATGAAGTAATAAATGTGTTCATTAACTTGATTGTATTTTATTTTACAATGTATATGAATATCAAATAATTAGAGTTTACACATTAGTTATACAACCTTTATTTGCCAGAGTAGCTATGTCACACAAACAGGCATAGGGTAAGTCCTCTATTAATGTTCAAAATAGGTCTACTTTTAAAAACTGATTTTTTTTTGAGACAGAGTCTCACTCTATTGCCCAGGCTGAAGTGCAGTGGCACAATCTCAGCTCACTGCAGCCTCTACCTCCTGAGTTCAAGTGATTCTCCTGCCTTAGCCTCCCAAGTACCTGGGATTACAGGCGCGTGCCACCACACCCAGCAAATTTTTCTATTTTCAGTGGAGATGGGGTTTCACCATGTTGGCCAGACTGGTCTAGAACTCCTGACCTCAAGTTGATCTGCCCACCTGGGCGTCCCAAAGTGCTGGGATTACAGGTGTGAGTCATCACACCCCACCATTTATACTTAACTCTTGTTTGTATCAATAAACCTATGGTAAAATTAACTTTCTTAAACAATATGTTGTTTCACTTACAGTAACAGTTTCCAAGAACCTATCGATAATGTTAAGTGAGAATTTACTGTATACCTATATAATTTATATAGGTGACACACATGCACATATATACATACATACATTGATAAATATCTAAATGACAGTTTCAGTGTGTTTCCTACTAAATAAGACAATTATAAAGTAATAGTTACTAAGAAGGAAAAACTGAGTTTAATATATGCTTAGCAATGGTCTAAGCTTCTTAGTAACATATGGCATTTAACAAATTTAGAAGATAAGTAGATACTTTACACTATATAACAATTAGAAAATTTGCATATAGAGTTTAAATTAAAAGTCTCAGATCATACTAAAACAATAATATTCTGAAATAAAATAACATTTTTCGTATTTAGGAAAATGCTTATTGTTCTGATAAAATCAATTTGTAGAATCATATTTGCAAGCATTATAGGATTAAAAATCATAAAGCAAAAAATATGCAACAACTATTCCTGGCATTAGTTGGGGATTCCTAACACCCTGAGATTTCTGAACCAAATCCCAATATCTCCACTACTCACTTCAGACATTTTAGACATACTGCAAAAGGGAAATTTGAAAAAAAATAGTTTAACATAGAGTTTCTAAAAAATACCAATATTCCTATGTCTCCAAAAGCAATGGAAAAGCAGTCAGATCATGCAGATCCCTATAAGCAATAAAATAGACATTGGCGGCTGGGCGCGGTGGCTCACGCCTGTAATCCCAGCACTTTGGGAGGCCAAGGTGGGTGGATCACGAGGTCAGGAGATCGAGACCATCCTGGCTAACACGGTGAAACCCTGTCTCTACTAAAAAAAAAAAAAAAAAAAAAATTAGCCGGGCATGGTGGCTGGCACCTGTAGTCCCAGCTACTTGGGAGGCTGAGGCAGGAGAATGGCGTAAACCCAGGAGGTGGAGCTTGCGGTGAGCCGAGATCGCACCACTGCACTCCAGCCTGGGCGACAGAGAGAGACTCTGTCTCAAAAAAAAAAAAAAAAAATAGACATTGGCTCTCACTGTAAAATTGAAGGGAGATCACTAAAGAAAAAGGAGACTCCTTAGAAGATTCAAGAGTATAGGACAGAGATGATCCTGCTTGTAAGTATGAGAAAAACCCAGCCTTCTCAATAATCATTTTCACTGGAGCAGAGCTTCCTAAACTACATTTTAACTCCTGGCTTTCTCCTTGACCTTCAGTCCTCTTGCATATGTCATCTCCTGCATTCACTCTCACTGACTTGGGTATTTGGCTACTGTCTCATGTTTCTTCACATTGCAGGGCTCTTTCCTTTGCTCCAGACAGGTGATCAGGTCTGGCTTGGAGATAATGACATCTGTTCTATTCTTTTAAAAATGACATAACTATTGCTGGGGATTCTCCAGTTACAAACATTGTCCTGTGCTTAGTAGAAAAGAGAAATTATGAAAGATTCTAGAAAATTAATCCAAAAATTATTTTCTAACAGAATCTTTAGAATATTTAAGTATTTTAAATCTGTGGCTTCCTAGTTTTACTACCCAAAATTACTGAATCAAAAATAAGTGATGAAAATTGAATATTAAGTTACGGGCGTCAGGGCGCGGTGGCTCATGCCTGTAATCCTAGCACTTTGGAAGGCCGAGGTGGGTGGATCACGAGGTCAAAAGATTGAGACCATCCTGGCTAACACGGTGAAATCCCATCTCTACCAAAAATACAAAAAATTAGCCGGGCATGGTGGCACGTGCCTGTAGTCCCAGCTACTCAGGAGGCTGAGGCAGGAGAATTGCTTGAACCCAGGAGGCGGAGGTTGAAGTGAGCCAAGATCGCACCACTGCACTCCATCTCAAAAAAAACCAAAAAGATATGGGCAATAATATTTTTTGCCATTGAATTTCTAGAGTGAAGCACACAAATCAGCTCAAGAAAAGAGAAGGTTTATGCCAAGATAAAACATCTTAAAGATTTGTTTTCTAGACGAGCAAACTTCCAATTCTTGAAGAAAGAAACTAAAATTAATTCATGCAAAGCAGAATCTCCCAAGAAACATTCTACAAAGAGAGAAAATAAAACTCTGAGGATTACTAGGAATTATGTATTAAAGTTATCCTCACCCAGGAAGATCAGGTTTCTGTCATTTTCTAACATCACATCCTTATATACATTTTTAACACAGTAATACTCTCTAAGCCATTCTATAACTCTGAGAAAAAAGGATGACATGCCAGCAATTTTTGCTTCTGCAATGGAAATATGGGCCGCACTGACTTGCCCTTACCAAACCCAAGCACAGCAGACCCTGTGACTTTCATTTGGAACAAAAGGTGAACTCAACCTTTCTTAAATAAAGTATCTGGAAGCCCGCACACTTGATCCCAGCCTCACTGTAGAATCATGTGAGGCACTTAATTAAAAAACAGGGATGTTTCCACACAAAACAACAGAATGATTCTGTGGGGAGGCACAGGGGATGGTATCTCTTCAAACTGGTCAGGTGATCCTATTGGAAGACTGGGCAGAGAATCACTTAGCTAAGCAGTGCCTCTCAAGCTTCAATGTGCATATAAATGTTTTGGTATTTCAGGCCTCACTGTAAGTAAGTAACATAATGCTGCAGGTTTGCAAAAGGTCCATGAATTAGCTTATTTTAACAAGTTCCCTGTTAATGCAGGTGCTGCTCCTTCTAACGCCATTGTAGTAGCACTCAGCTACAGAAAGCAGGCACAGCACAGAGTCCCTTACTCCAACATCCTTATCACAACACAAATCCTTTACATCCAAAGAAAGAACCACCAATCGCCAGCCTAAAACATGACATTCTTTGCAGGCCCTTTAAAGATTACAGAGGCTGGAGTCGGGTGGCTCATGCCTGTAATCCCAGCACTTTGGGAGGCCGAGGCTGGCAGATCACCTGAGGTCAGGAGTTCAAGACCAGCCTGACCAACATGGAGAAACCCCATCTCTACTAAAAATACAAAAAATATAAAAAATACAAAGCTGGGTGTGATGGCACATGCCTGTAATTGCAGTTACTTGGGAGGCTGAGGCAAGAGAATCGCTTGAACCTGGGAGGTGGAGGTTTTGGTGAGCCAAGATCACACCATTGCACTCCAGCCTGGGCAACAACAGCAAAACTCCATCTCAAAAAAAAAAAAAAAAAAATGATATTACAGAGGCTGGAGATGGTAGCAATGTCTGAGTAAATCTGCATTTGGAAAACAACATGTGCTCATAGATTAATGCAATGTTTATGCAGAATGTACTATGTGCTCAGGAGTATGTCACAGAGCACTGTGCTGGCCTCATATTATGTAAGTTTTTTTTTTTTAACACACTGGGACATGGGTACTAAGAGTCCAATAATATTCAGGATTTAAATACAGGGTCCAGCATTTCTATTTCTTCTTCTGTTTCCCTATTACTGATTTTAAAAAGAAAATATATAGAATAATAGCTCAATAATAGTTATAGATAGATGGGAGAGATACAGAAAGGAAGTGTTAAGTGCAGTTCAGAGGGATTTTTAATTTTTGTGTTTGTATTTTATTGAGACTTGTCGAGAAACTACTAAAACCACAGGGATGGGATGTCTCTAGAAGCACCTGCTTTAATTAAAAAAAAGAAAAGATTTTAAGGTTCCAAGTATACAGCTTTTTTTTCCCCATTTATCTGCTTTTGGATTTCAGAAAATTGTGAGCACCAGCTCTGGAGAGGCAGTAGGAGCAGCCACCCCAAACTCTGACCTCCTTTAAGCAGTTCTGTCAGAGATTCCCGTGTAGAGTCAGACCGGGACAAGATTCAGCATAGGGTGAATCTGGGCAGGTTTGGGACAGAGAATGGGCCCTAGGCTTCTAATCTCAATGCTGCTGAGTAGAAGCAATATAAATAATAATAATAACAACTTCTCTTCTGTCCATGAATAGCCCTTCCAGAGGTGGCATAAAAACTCAGGTAACAATAAAAGGAAAATGACCCAAATGAAGCTTAAGTTCCCTGTGCACCTTCCATCCTTGTACTAATCACATGATGTGAAATTCAACCATGTATTTATGTGCTCCAGACTGCAAGATTCCAGATGGTAGAGGCCATGACAGCTTCATCTGTTTCTCTGATGGCCATATGAAAGAGAAGAAATTCACTGACTGACCAGTTTGAGCATCCAGATCTATTCATTTTTTGCCAAAGAACCAGAGCAACTCCCATCCTAGTACAAACCAAAAAGAATGTTCTATGAAGGGAGAAACAAACCCTGGATGAGTCACTGTTATTCCTCTGAAATGGGAACAGAATTAGATTTTGTTATAAGCCTGACCCCAGCCTGCACAGGACATCCTCAAATGTCTCAAACCCTCACAAATGAGGGTGAGAGTGTCTTCACTGATCCTGGGCTGATGCCCCCAGAGTGATCCAGGCAGGAGACTCAGGGTGACTTTCTGGGCTACAGATAATAAGTGGAACTGCCCTGGTGGAGCTGCAGACCCTGGATCAGGATGTGATACTCCTTGTCCCTGATCAGCTAACTCTGGGGTAAGAGAAAAGACGAAAATACTCTACTCCAGTAACACAGTTTACAGGGAGGTATAGTAGTGATTATGGCTCTGGATATTTTGTGGCCCTGACCTCCCACTGCTAAGGTGCTTGTTTAACTTACAGATTCTACCACAGGACTCTGTTGACACCAGAAGCCTCTTACACAGCTGTAGCAGGACACTGGGAACAAGATCTGGACATGGCAGAGGGCTCCACTCTAAAAGCAAAGCTTAAGATGTCTATATTCATCGCTCATGGTGCAGAAAATGTCTTCTGTGAGTTTTCTGCATGTCTTCAACCCAAAGTCTGGCCCTGTCTTGTGAATCCAAGGCAGAGACCAGCTTTTATGTGCAGATTTTAGGTGAAATCAAAGTGACTCTCCCTTTTTGGGGTTTACAGCAAGCCAAGTAAAACCAGAGGAGAGATCCTCTCATGGAATTTTTTTCAACACATTGTAAAAAGTATTTTGACCTAAAAGGAAAAAGCTGGGGTAAACATAATATAAGTAGAGAGTTTATTTTGGCTAAAGCTTAAAGATTGCAACCCTGGAGTATAAAGTTGCCCTGAATATACCCTCCAATTAGAAGCAGTTGTAAATGTGTATTTTTAAAGGCAAAAAAGGAAGGCAGAGAGGGTACTGATACAAAGTTATCTGTCAAAAATTCTTATTGT